>NW_027362764.1:609711668-610961668 GCF_046119375.1 Phyllobates terribilis
CATGTGTAGGTCCGTGGGCTTCACTGACCACAACAGGGTACCATGCTCGGGGGAGACAAAGCTCATCTCCTTTTCTCCATAGTCCTTCTTTTTCTTCTGCCCCCTGTTTCTGCCACTCTTCTTTTTCTTCTCTACTCACCTGCTGGTGGGCTTCTTTGAGCCGTGTAATTAAGTCAAATTCTGATACTGCACTAATAGTGTGGTCAGTTGTCAGAGGTTTTACTGCAGCTCGCTTAGCAGCCTTGTCGGCTCGGTCATTACCCCTAGCTATCTCGGTGTTGAGTCTTACATGTGCAGGTACTTTTATTACTGCTACTTGTTTGGTTGAGGCAGCTGATTCTAGGATTTGTCTAATCATCTGTCCATGTTTTACTGGTTGACCTGAAGCTGTCATGTAACCTCTAGCTCTCCATATACATCCAAAATCATGTACAATACCATATGCATATCAGTAAAAATATTAGCGGTTTTTTCTTTTGCTAACTGTAATGCTCGTATTAGAGCTAATAGTTCAGCTTCCTGGGCTGAACAGCTGGCCTGCATTGGCTCAGCTTCAATAACATCATGATCTGATACAATGGCATAACCTGTGTGAAAGTTACCAGTTTCATCTGCATACCTACTACCATCTATATACATATGTAGGTCTGGATTGTCAAGAGGGGTGTCCTGTACATTAGGTAGCCCTTGTGTTTCTTGTTCTATACACTGTAAGCAATCATGTATTATATTGTCTTGTTCGTGGTATTGTAAAAAATTTTCATCTTCGTCTTCCTGACCTCCTTCCACTCCCCCCTTTGTCTCTAGTGGTAACAGAGTGGCTAAATTTAGAGACAATATGCGGCGAAAAGTGAGGTTTGGTGGCATTAGTAAGGAGCATTGTAATCTAAGATGTCTAGCCATTGAAATGTGTTTTGGCAATACCTGATTCAGTATGCCATGTACATCATGTGTAGTTTGTACTATTAGGGCATGGTCTAGTACTATTTCTGAGGCTTTTAGACAGCTGCTACTACTCTGACACATGATGGTGCAGCTTTGGTAACATTATCTAATTGAGCAGAATAGTATGCGACAGGTCTTTGTTTATTTTCATGTTTCTGTGTTAGTACTCCTGTAGCATGATTAGACATTTCCGCAGCCATTAATTGGAATGGTTTGGCGTAGTCTGGGATTCCCAAGGCCGGGGCTGACATGAGACCTTTCTTGAGGTCTTGAAAGGCTATGAGTGCTGATTCAGTTAACTGGAAAGGTTCGATTTTTAAACAATCATATAGAGGTTGCATAAGCTGACTAGCATGTATAACCCATTGTCTGCAGTGTGATACTATTCCCAAAAATGCTCTTAATGTTTTGTAGTTCTTGGGAGGAACAAGATCTCTAATGATTTTTAGTCTGTCGGCGGTGAGGTGCCGAATACCTTGTGAAATGCAGTGTCCTAGAAATACTACCGTAGTCATAAAAAGTTGTACTTTTTTCTTGTTAACTTTACAGCCCATGTCTGCTAGAAATATTAACAACCTTATTGTGTTGCTGTTTGCGGACTCTTGAGCAGGGGCACATAACAATAGGTCATCAACATATTGGAGAATTACAACCTCATCCGTAGGTTTGAAATTTTGAAGAACTGATCTCATAGCTTCTGAGTACAAGGTAGGTGAATGTATCATACCCTGTGGTAATCTTGTCCATGCTAATTGTCTATTCTTAAATGTAAATGCAAACAGTTTGTAACAGTCTGGGTGTAATGGTACTGAAAAAAATGCATTTGATAAGTCTATGACAGAAAATACTCGTGCTGTTGCTGGGATCTGTGATAGCAACGTGTGTGGATTTGGCACAACAGGAGTAATAGGTTCCAAAATTTTATTTATCTCTCTTAGATCATGTACCATCCGGTACCTAGCAGCTGACCCCTCAGTAGATTTCTTTTTTACGGGGTACAACGGTGTATTGGCTGGTGACTTTACTTCTATCAGTACTCCAGTTTTTAGATAATCTTTTATCTGTTCTCCTATGGCGTGTTCTTGTTGGGCACTAATAGGATACTGTCTCAATTGGGGTAGTGTCACACCTGGAACAGGAGTGACTTTTACTGGAGCTATTGGCATTAGTCCTACATCGGTGTCATGTTGTGCCCATAATTTTTCTGGTACCTCAGAAAGATCTAAAATAATTTGGGTAGGGGCAGGATCTTTCTCATCCTCTAAGGCTTGGACTTTTACAATGTTTTCTAGAGACTCTTGGTCATCAGGCACCAAAATTTGGACTCTACCATCCTTTGTCTCTTACCACTCCTGCTTTTCTAGCCCGAATGTCCTCCCATAGTTTCCTGTTAAACCTGTCATGCCTTGCTACCTGAAAAGTTTTGCAAACTTTCCCTAAATTCTTAGTTGCTTCTACACCACACCTTTCTTTCACGATTGTATAGACATCTTGTTCATCATTTGTGGTCTTAGTCTGTTTGTTGCCCATTTTTCCTGACTATTCTTACCTTAGGAGGCTTTTTGGGTTAGATAAAATATATTCTATATTTTACCTTTCCTCGTTACCTATTCTGTCCTAAGGAGCCATTGTTGCCCATTTTTCCTGACTATTCCTACCTTAGGAGGTTTTTTGGGTTAGATAAAATATATTCTATATTCTACCTTTCCTCGTTACCTATTCTGTCCTAAGGAGCCAGTATCTGAAACGGTTTCTCTGGACCGTTTTGTCTGAAGTGTAGAGTAATTCTAACACACATATATATGGCAACAAGGGCAAGACCAACAATACATAAAATGAACCATACAGTCTCCATTATATATCGTGTCCCTGGAGTATTATCATTACTTCCATGGGCTCATTCTGTCAATCTCTTATCCGTCAAAAAGGAGGACAAAGGTTCGGGAGTTAAGCGTGAGCGAAGGTTTCCCCGAAAGGACACAACCTTATGACTCAGTTAGGCAATCTCCGTAATACTTATGTCATCTACCTTAGTGCGGCTTATGAGGCTATTCCCGACATCCACATCTCTTTCATACCATCCGTTTCATAACCTTCTCTGACCTCTCCTTCGGCAGATCCTACAGTATATACATGAATGACCCGAGCTATAGGTATCCTTCTCTACTAGTTCCTCAATCCCAACACAAGATATGCATGAAATTTACGGACTATCGCAGAGCAGATGTAAGAGAACTAACAGTGTCTCTTACCTGGCCAGGTTTGTCATCTGCTGTTCCGATGTCCCAATCTCAGCGGTTACTCGTGCCGGTCGATGAACTTGAAGGAATACGCAGACCTCGGGTCCCTGTTTCGGGCGCCAGGAATTGTTAGGATCATTCAGCCATGGAGGGTCCTTGTTGGAGTCGGGGTATCCCCGTAACAAGAAATACACAGACACGTAGTGTATAATCAAGTACTGGGAAGCCCCTGAGCGCGTCTGCCTCTATAGGTGCAGTCCCTTTATTTATATTAATAATCATTTCATTCATTTTTTTTTTTTTTTGTCAGACATGCGCAGTAAAATGCCTTTGTTTCACAGGCAGCGAAATGATGATTCATAACAGTGGAATGTTGATAAGAAAGTTTCATAAACAGAAAAGTGATAATTAGTAGAAGGTTTCTGAGACAGCTAAAAACAAGTTACAATCTAGTTTCTGGGCGTCAGTCCAAATGTCCAGATAAGGGAAGAATAACTTCATCTGTGTCTTACATCGTAGTCTTGCGTGAAGTACAACTCCCATCATCCTCTCAAGCTCACCCCAAACCATCTCGATTGGGTTCAGGTCTGGTGACTGTGGAGGCCAGGTCATCTGGTGTAGCACCTCATCACTCTCCTTCTTGGTCAAATAGCCCTTACACAGCCTGGAGGTGTGTTTGGGGTCATTGTCCTGTTGAAAAATAAATGATGGTCCAACTAAACGCAAACCGGATGGAATAGCATGCCGCTGCAAGATGCTGTGGTAGCCATGCTGGTTCAGTATGCCTTCAATTTTGAATAAATCCCCAACAGTGTCACCCGCAAAGCACCCCCATGCCATCACACCTCCTCCTCCATGCTTCACGCTGGGAACCAGGCATGTAGAGTCCATCCGTTTACCATGAAGGCCTGCTGCACAAAGTCTCCTTTTAACAGTTGTTGAAGAGATGTGTCTACTGCTAGAACTCTGTGTGGCATTGACCTGGTCTCTAATCTGAGCTGCTGTTAACCTGCGATTTCTGAGGCTTGTGACTCGGATAAACTTATCCTCAGAAGCAGAGGTGACTCTTGTTCTTCCTTTTCTGGGGCGGTCCTCATGTGAGCCAGTTTCTTTGTAGCGCTTGATGGTTTTTGCAACTGCACTTGGGGACACTTTCAAAGTTTTCCCAATTTTTCACACTGACTGACCTTCATTTCTTAAAGTAATGATTGCCACTCGTTTTTCTTTATTTAGCTGCTTTTTTCTTGCCATAATACAAATTCTAACAGTCTATTCAGTAGGACTATCAGCTGTGTATCCACCAGACTTCTGCACAACACAACTGATGGTTCCAACCCCATTTATAAGGCAAGAAATTCCACTTATTAAAACTGACAGGACACACCTGTGAAATGAAAACCATTTCCGGTGACTACCTCTTGAAGCTCATCAAGAGAATGCCAAGAGTGTGCAAAGCACTTATCAAAGCAAAAGGTGGCTACTTTGAAGAATCTAGAATATAAGACTTATTTTCAGTTGTTTCACACTTTTTTGTTAAGTATATAATTACACATGTGTTAATTCATAGCTTTGATGCCTTCAGTGTGAATGTACAATTTTCATAGTCATGAAAATACAGAAAAATCTTTAAATGAGAAGGTGTGTAAAAACTTTTGGTCTATACTGTAGGTGAAAATTTTGTTTCTAGTTGTTTGCATCATGCTTCTTTTTTAGAAGACCCATATAATGGGATTGTTCAATACATGTACTATTTGACATAGAAATCCTGCTAATAACTGTTCCGTGGAAAGCTGTTCATGAATCAGTCAATGTAGATATTATATTCTTTGGCCAAATGCTTTACTAACCATTTGAAAAAACTCTTCAGAAATTAAATTGCCTCTCAGTTGATATTGTTCATTATGTGCATTGTATTATGTACTTCCCAAGGTATTTTCTGCCATACATGCTGAGAATGATACACTTAATTATATAAAGTCTTTCTTTTTCAACAGCAATTTAGCTTTAGTGATGTTTCTAAGGTAGGAGCAATAAAGTTTAATGGATCAAATCTATCCAATTTTCAATGGTCTTAGAATAATTGAATTGTTACATTTGTAAGTGGAAGTAGAAGGTAACGTGGTTTGGTTTGGGGGTTTGTAGAAAATTCACTTAAGGTTACATGACAAACAAAATTGTTGTTGTGTTTGAGAATATTTGTAGAAATGTAATTTTTTTTGATCCTTTTTATTACATTAGAGGCGAAGGAACTTTTTACATCTCTGTATGGTTCTTCTATATGGGTTTGAGTTATGAAGGTATTCATTCCTAAAATAATTAATTCCAACAAAACACCTCCATAACACAATATCAGATTGTGCATGCCTGAATTTTTTCAATCAGAATCTGTATGAATCTTACAGAAAACACTATGTGGTTGATATATCAAAGCTTGTACCCCAGAAAACTGGCGTAAAATACTTTTAAATGTCTTTAAAAATGTTTGAGCAATGCTGAATTGCAAAAAAAAATGTTATATTTTGTGCATTCATGTCAGTTTGAAGCAGCTCTGCCAAAATGGGCTGTGCTGAGCAGAGGAGGAGCCATGGTGGGCTGGGATGTGGCTATGCCCGCCTGTCAAATTCAGCAAAAGTAATGAAGTTTTTTATGCCAGGCATGCTAATATAGTCTAGTCCCTGATTGAAGTATCATTTCTAGTGAGCATCCTAGCATCATTCCTTGAAACGAATGAAACTGAGAAGATGCGTCAAGTTCATTAAGTGGCATGCGCCAGTCTTCATGAATCAGCCTCTATGTATGATTTGTGTGGAATTAATGCATACCAAGGTACAATGTGTCAAACAAACTTATAACAATTAGTATTAATAATATTATTTATTTATAGAGCACCAACATATTCTATAGCACTTTACAATTATGTCGGCACATGTAGAAAGAACATCAAACAGCAAAAGAGCGTAGCACATTATACACCAATTCAGTCTACAGGCGTGAGGACTCTGCTCAAAATCTGCACATCAACTTCAACTGTTTTCTTTTCTCTTGTCCACTTTCCTACATGTAATTCCGACACTGCAGACCAGCCAATAAAGACCTGAAATAAAGACTTTTAACTGCATAGTAGCAACATAAGTCCCAATAACATTGATATTTGCAAACCACTTCAAAAATATAAGAATCAAAAAAACCTGGGTCTACATGTTGGCTCAGGTAAGTGAAGAGATATATGCTAAAATTAAAAAAGTATATATTTATTGATCACAAATTGAAAACATGAAAAACATAAAATTTTAAACAAGAAGCTATGTAAAATCAAGCCTCAGGATCAACTGTTCATACTGATGGCAAGGAACCTCAGTTCGTCAAATATAATGACACGCATGTAAAGAAATGAGAATACTGTGATTACAATTTGTCATTTGGTTAGGGCAGCATTAACTATGGTTACATAAAAAGGTTGATCCTGGAGGTCAAGGATATACCCCGACGACGCAGTTTCGCATAAGTGCTTTTTCCCAAAGGGGCGCACTTATGCGAAACAACGTCATTGGGGTATATCCTTTTTATGTGAGTATACTACAGCTACTGACCACATAGAATTCTCGATAGCTAATCAGCTTACAGGTCTCTTACATGACCTTTACCCAACCTACTCCTAGCCTGCTTTATTTCTTACTCAATGCAGTCTGCATTTTACTTCATTTTCCTCTTCGAACATTGATGGAGCTATGTAATTTTGAAGTATTTCTTAGGCTAATAGGACATGGTGCAATAACACATTGATTGTTTTCTCTTGTACTTGTAATCTATGGTCACTTGTTTACTCATTTATTTATTTGGAGCAGCGTGCAAAATTAGATCTATTCCTTCTACTCTCTGGCCATGTCCATATGAATCACCACACTAATGCTGCCCAAACCAAATGACAAATTGTAACCATGGTATTCTCATCTCTTTGCATGTGTATCACTATATTTGACGAACCAAGGTTCCTTGCCATCAGTATGAACTGTTGATCCTGAGGCTTGATTTTACTCAGCTTCTTGTTTAAATTTTTATGCGTTTCATGTTTTTTAATTTGTGATCAATAAAGATATACTTTTTTCATTTTAGCATATATCTCTTCACTTACCTGAGCCAACATGTAGATCCGGGGGTTTTTTGATTCTTTTAACTGCATAGTGTATGAACCGGTTTCTAGGGCAATTTTTTTTGGTATATTCTTGATGTTGATAAGTTGTTTTATGCACTGGCCACAGAAGGTCAAAATTCCCAAAACGGGCTGTGCATCTCTTGGCTGTTTCTGTAGTGCTGACCACTTGTAGCCAGAACCTATATGAGAATAAAAAGGCAGGCGCTCCATAGTGCAGAAATCCTTAATGGAGATGGTGAGGGCTAACAGAAAGGGCATATAGTAGTGAGCTCACCTTGGAGCAATGTATAAATATCAGACACAACCCTGTTTCGAAGCCAGAGATGGAAGGATTCAGCTGTAGTTTGCTCCAGGTGATGGTTCAGAACAGGACCACCATGTATGAAATAAATAGTATACAAATGTAATAAAAAAGGGGGTGATTAGAGGGCTTCTGAGTGCTGCAGACAGGCAGGTAATATCTACATAACAATTTATTGAAAGAATAAAGGCTACACGTTTCAACATCGGACAGATGTCTTCTTCAGGCCAAGCATATACTGTATGTTAACAGTACAGAAGATAGAGTTTAAGTGGATAAAAAATGAGGGAAGAGAGTTAGACCCTGACATCATGGGGGCAAGGGTCAGTGCACATAAACAAAGAGAATAAAAGTAAAATTACATATTACATAATGCTGACGCCTGGTGGTGCGCAATATAAAATTGGAATATGATAGTATAACATACAATATTAAAATGAGAGCACTAAAAGAAAGCTATACACTGACATCATGGCGACAGTGTAAATAAGTAAATTAGACCAAGAGAAAAGCACACACTGGATAACACCAAACAACATGATATATGACATCATTTAGGGATAATGAGGTAAAACGTCATTGTTAAAACAAAAAACACTAAAAGAAGGGACATTTGCTGGGACCTCAATATATTGGTACTACAAATCCCAGAATATGTTCCTGCTTTAAGTATTTTTTTGTTTTAACAATTAAGTTTTAATCAGATATTTTTCAACAAAGAAAGGAGGGAAGGTTAACAACATTCTAACATAATGACACAGACTAGAAGGAGAAAGGGGAAAAGTAAGATTGAACAAATGACCTATTCAGTGGCCTCTTCAATATACATGGTCAAAAGAGGCCAATAGGTGTTCCAGGGGACCAAATAAAGGTTAAAACTTTCTACAATATTGTTGTTCAGAGCATCAAGATATTCAAAATTCCTAATGTCTTTGATACAAGTATATAGGTCAAAGAGAGAAGGAGGAAAATTTTGTTTCCAATGATAAGCTATTAAATAACGTGTTATCATCATTATATGTAGAAGCAATGTGGTGGATCTCTTAGATATGGTCTGTGGGAAAATATTTAATAGGAAAAACTGAGTATCTAAAGGAACATCTGTACCAAAGACATGTTTAATGAGAGATTGGACGTTTGTCCATATTGGAATAATTAGAGAACAATCCCCCAAAAAGTGAAAAATAGAGCCTCTTGTAGCTAGCAAAGGGGAGAGAGAAATGGGTTTAATTTAAGTAAGAATACAGGCGTGTGGTACCAGAAATGGAGAATTTTATATTGCTTCTTCTTTATATGTGAAGAATGATGCCATTTTATCTGTTCTAGTCCAAACATTTCTCCATTCATTTTCAGTTAACGTTTTACTCAACTATTCCTCCCATTTAAGCATCTAAGAATGTCTACTTAAGGAGTCTGTATCCAGATGTTTTTAGAATAATATAGATATCAGATATTAAACCTCTTGTGGATGAACCATTTCTGCAAATTCTTTTGAAGGATATTGGGATGGAGACCTGCAGGCTGTGAGAAAGGGATGAGGCAGAGTGTCTAATCTTTATGCGGTGGAATAATGGAAGCGAGTGGAGAGAGAAATTTGATTTAGTTTATCATAGGAGTATAAAGTCCTAGTTTTCTAATTTATTATATCTGCAAAATTAGGCCAAGTTGAGCACATATCCTCATCATTGAGGGGTTTTGGCTTTCAGGAAAATTCAGATGGAATGGGAAAAGAGGAATAGAGGAGTTTTTGATGTCAAGTTGAATTTTTTTGAGCAAAAAAACAGATAGTAAGGATGAGTAGGGGCTAGCCACAAGTTTTTAGTTTCCATCCACTTCCTATAAGCTGGTTTAGAAGACCAAGCTAGGATTCTGCATAAGTGCAAATACCCCTTTGATTTCAACTTCTTTCATATTAATAAATATATTATATAATTTTTTCAACATTGATGTTTGCAATTCTCACTGTGTAGGATTCTGTGATTATACTTTTAAATGGACTGTGCTACCCCATTGCACTGAAAAAGAGTAGTGGATTTCCACAGATATTTTAAAGAGTGATATCCTCATTTGTTCTTTCATTAAGTTTTATACTTTGGCAAGATGAAGCTTAGCTTTCACTTAATCATATGATTTCCCTAAAGTACAATTATTTTCACAAGGCATTAAACTATCTGCAATCAAAAGCAAGATGTTTTCATGGGTCTTGGCATTTCTGTTTGTTACTATTAGTTAAAATGAAGGTATGCTAAAAATTATAATAAAATATAATAGCTTAATTGTGAAATTTGTGAAAATTTCAATAAACGATATTTCTTTACATTTTATCATCTGTTATTCCTCTGCTCTGCTGCTCTGTAGTGAAGGTGTTTAGTGCGATATTGTTTCTTTTGATGTGACAATAATACTGTTTAATGTGCACAGCAATTAATCTAATGAGTTCTGCTGTTTCTTTGCTTAAAAACTCTATTGCAAAAGCAACTGTTTTCATTATCCTACACTTTCTTCATTAAAGCCTTAAAGATATATAGATTTTGCTAACATCTGATTTTTTAGATGGAATTAAGTTTACACTCGAGACTAATAACAATATTTTCTCATACAAGGTTTATAAAGTATAATTCCGTTGAATCTCACATGTAGGTTTTTCTCAAGAGGGTGGTTAAGAAACTTCGTTATGAAGATTGGCAAGACTTGTACACATTGTTCTTCCCCCTCAATCCTTATAGATCCTAATACAGCAAACTGATGAAAGTAAGTGGAAATAAAAAAGGATTATTTTCTCTCTAAATACAAGCATATCAGCTCAGCAAGGGCTACTGCACTGTATGTTCTATTATTGCTGTGTCAGGTGAGAACACTGGCCAACAGTGGGGGTAGACTGTACAGCAGACTCTCTGAGTAGAGCAGCTGCTAGTGTTTGGTGAGAAAGTCTTGCTGCATGTGTTACTAAGGAAGGTATTCTCCTGTATTTGTGCAGTTCTTTCTCCTGAACCTGTATATGCTTTGTACACTCATACAGTACATTCATTTTAAATGTGGACTGTCCCAGGATTCAAACTCACAGCCTGTATTATGGCAGGCAGCAGCTCAAGCTGTCATCCACAGACTGCTTCACAAAGTATAGGAGAGGCGATCAAACTATCACATCTAACCCAAAATGGTATCAATAAAATGTGAGCTCTGAGTGAAAAAAATAACCCCTTAAATAGCTCAATCAAACAAAAATTAAAAACATTATGAGACAGGCAATTTTTTGATACATTTATTTGTCACTAAAACTATACATTTGGTATCTCTATAGTTGTACTGACTGACCTGGAAAATCATATTGCCAGATCATTTTTACCATATCATGAACATAGTAAATATAAAACATTAAAAATAAATAAATAAATAATAATCTTTATTTTTATATTGCACTAACATATTCTGCAGTGCTTTACATACATTATCGTTGCTGTCCCCATTGGGCTCACAATCTAGATTCCCTATCAGTATGTCTTTGGAGTGTGGGAGGAAACTGGAGAACCTGGAGGAAACCCACGCAAACACAGGGAGAACACACAAACTTCTTGCAGATGTTGTCCTTGGTGGGATTTGAACCCAGGACCCCAGCGCTGCAAGGCTGCAGTGCTAACCACTGCGCCACTGTGCCACCCCATAAATGTGAAATTACACTTTTTTTTGCAATTTCTCTGCACTTGGAATTTTCTTCTCGCTTTCCAGTAACTCACATGATAAAATGAATGGTGTCATTCAAAAGTAGAACTCGTCCTGCAAAAAACAAACCCTCATATGGCTATTTCGACAGATATATAAAAAAGGTGAAAAAAAACGAGAACGGAAAATAATCATGCCAGAAAGGGGTTAACCTGTTAAAAGGTTTTCTCCATAATAGCCATCGCCCTTACTTTTCTCCAGCTTTTTAACGCATTGCTAACAAGTCCATGATATCTCATAGGCAGCACCGTATGATTAAGAAAAAATTTGAAGTTTTCCAGTTTTGCATTTTAATGGCACGAAGCGGTCCCATCGGCATTTTCAGACCATGCTTGGTGTCCCCTCTTTGTCTTTTAACACCACTCTATCACCTATGATTGATGTATACAAGCCAGCAGAGAGGAGAAAGCCTGTTTATATTCAGGTTATAAGGCTTTACTGGCTTTGTGAACGAAGTAGAAGACATTATCCTTGTAATTAATGATTACAAGGATGAGCTGCTTTACAAAGCAACAAGAGGGCGCCAAGTACCATCCAGAGACCACTAGGTACACATTAGAAGGCAGCCCTGGACGTCTTCACAACTTTTTTTTTTATCAAAGTATACTGTGTTCACTTTGGGATATAGTAGACCTCTTAAAAATCTATTAAAAGTCTGGCGGCACTGACTTTTATAAGGAAAACCTGATGACGTTACCTTTAAAGAGTAACTGTCATTTTATGCAAAATTAACAAGGAATACTACCATAACTAACTGTCATCTTCCATAACTTCCAAACTTTATTTAAAAAAAGATTAAAAATCCCACATGATATCAGTGCCGCCCTTAATCATAAAGTGACTTTGTCATAACTGTTGTTTTTGAGTTTTCATTTTTGCTCCCCTTCATCCCCGAGTTGTACTTTTCAATGACACCATTGATTTTATCACATAGTGTATCGGAAAACACTAAAACAAAGTTGCGAAAAAAGGGCAATTCCACAATGTTTTTTTTCTTTTATCAAGTTCACTAAATGCTAAAACTGACCTGCCATTATGATTCCCTGGGTCATTACAAGTTTGCATATACCAAACATAGAAGACCAAAAAGAGCACAAAAGACTGAAAAACGTCCCAGATTATTAAAGTATAAACTCTTTATTGAAAGAAAATTAAATGGAAACAATGCAGATCACTCAGAGATACAAAATTAAAAACAATGGAAGAGCAAGGAGACGAGGACCCGATTAAGTATTTTACCCCATGAAAATCAATTATATATAAATACAATGGGGGCACTCACAAGTCAAATCATGAGATAATGACTCACGTATCAGTCACATAAAATATGTCCCACAGTGGGAGCAAATTACATATGCTGCCCCATAAGTATCCATTGTGTGGAAGTACAATAAGGGTACTAACAAGAAACAGTCATAAGAAAGTAGCTAGCATATCTATCACATTGAATAAATCCCACAGTGGGAGACTGTGTTCAGTATGGGTTCCAGAAATGGGAGCGTGTATCCAAGATCATTTTAATCACAAAATAGAAGCTGTGGGACGTATTTTATGTGACTGATACGTGAGTCATTATCTCATGATTTGACTTGTGAGTGCCCCCATTGTATTTATATATAATTGATTTTATGGGGTAATATACTTAATCGGGTCCTCGTCTCCTTGCTCTTCCATTGTTTTTAATTTTGTATCTCTGAGTGATCCGCATTGTTTCCATTTAATTTTCTTTCAATAAAGAGTTTATACTTTCATAATGTGGGACGTTTTTCAAAGTATTTTGTGCTCTTTTTTGTCTTCTATTGTACATTACTTCGGTAGTCCCTATCATGTGGATTAATAAGTCATACTATGGGGTTCTATTAATTCTAACTATTATACACCTCATTTTTCCATGTAGTAGATTATATACCAAACATGTATAGGTTCTTTTTTATTGAAGTGGTGAAAAAAAATCCAAAGTTTTTTTTTAAAAAATGGCGCCATTTTCCGAGACCCATAGCGTCTCCATTTTTCAGGCTCTGGCACTGGGTGAGGGCTTATTTTTTGCGTGCTGAGCTGACATTTTTATTGATACCATTTTGGTGTAGATGCAATGTTTCGATCACCTGTTTCTTTTTATTGCAGTGTTGCGTCGACAAAAAACCACAATTTTGGTGTTTTGATTCATTTTCTTGTTACGCTGTTTACTGATTGGATTAATTCTTTTCATATTTTGATAGATTGGGTGTTTCTGAACGCAGTCATACCAAATATGTGTATATTTTTTATTATTTTATATTGAATTGGGCGAAAAGGGGGTGATTTGAACTTTTATATTTTTCAACTTTTTTAATATTTTTAAAAACATTTTTTTTACTTTTCACTTCAATAGTTTCCTTTGGAGACTTGAAGCTGCAATCATCTGATCGCTTGTGCAGAAATGATGATTTGCTATGAACGCCAGCCACAGGGTGGTGCTCATAGCAGATCAGCAATGATAACCATAAGGGTCTCCTGCAGGCCCAGGTTGTCATGCCAACCCATTGGCGTCCAGCAATCATGTGACAGGGGTGTCAATGGGCGGAGTTTGTGACGCGCATCCAGTTTGCGAGAGTTAATATCACTGTCAGAAATTGACAGAGGCATTTAACATGTTTCCACCCATGGTTGTTAAGTGCACATGACAGCTGATCAGATCAGCCATCATGTGCCTGAAAACATGCGGGCTCAGTGTTGTAGCACATAGGTTGTGAAGGGGTTAATGTTTTTTTCAGAAATTTTTTCTGAATTTTTTTCAGAAATTAATAGTACAACCTGAGATAAAAATATAATGCATGTTCAATGGAGACAAATTTTCAGTGCACCATGGGATAGGATCACAGTTGCTGTTCATAAAAGTCTATGGAAAGAGGGCAGCAGCTGGAATTCATTAACCGCTTTACAGCCTGTGGCGTATTAGTACGCACCAGGCTGTCACCCCCTGTTCAGCGCGGGCTCCGGCGCTGATCCCACACTGAACCGGGCCCATGTCAGCTGATTCTTAGAGCTGACATGTGCCCGCGATCCACCCACGGCTGTTAACATGTTAAATGCCGCTGTCAATCTCTGACAGCGGCATTTAACATTGCTGCGCAGGAAGCGTGTCACTTACCCCGCCCATCGGTGACCCCGTCACGTGATCGCCGGTCACCGATGCGTGGGCATGACAACCCTGGGTCTGCAACAGACCCCAGTGGTTGTCATGATCTTATTGCTATGAGCGCCACCTAGTGGTCGGCGCTCATAGCACAGGAGCATTTCTGTGATCTGCTCATCACGTCTATGTAGCAGAGGCGATTGGACAGTTGCTGCTTCTAGTCTCCTATGGAGACTATAGAAGCAAGCAAAAAGTGAAAAAAAAATGTTTTTAAAAATAAAAAAAAATAAAAAAAAATATAAAAGTTTAAATCACCCCCCTTTTGCCCCATTCAAAATAAAATAATAATAAAAAAAACCACATACACATATTGGGTATCGCCACGTTCAGAATCGCCCAATCTATCAATATAAAAAAATAATTAATCTGGTCGGTAAATGGCGTAGCGAGAAAAAATTCTAAACGCCAGAATTACGTTTTTTGGTCGCCACAACATTGCAATAAAATGCAATAACGGGCTATCAAAACATCGGATCTACCCCAAAATGGTATCTATAAAACTTCAGCTCAGCTTGCAAAAAATAAGCTATCACCCGGCCCCAGATCCCGAAAAATTAAGACTCTACGGGTCTTGGAAAATGGCGCCATTTTTTTTTTTTTAGCAAACTCTGGAATTTTTTTTCACCACTTAAAAAAAAAGAACCTGTACATGTTTGGTGTCTACAAACTCATAATGACCTGGAGAATAATAATGGCAGGTTATTTTTAGCATTCAGTGAACGTGGTAAAAAAAATAAAAAAAAAATCTCTGTGGTATTGCACTTTTTTTGCAATTTCACTGCACTTGGAATTTTTTCCCGTTTTCCCGTACACGATATAGTAAAACCAGTAATGTCGTTCAAAAGTACAACTCATCCTGCAAAAAATAAGCCCTCACATGGCCATATTGACCAAAAAATAAAAACTCTATGGCTCTGGGAGCAAGGGGAGCAAAAAACAAAAATGAAAAAATGAAAAATCCCAGGGCTGCAAAGGGGTTAAAAAGAAATAAAAGTGGACATAGATAATTTGGAGATAAGACTGACAATATATTTTTTTAGGGTATAATAAGGAAATTCTTCTTGCACTTTCGCAATGTGTTTGGTGAATGTCATATATTTTTCTCTAATATGATGCATCTGTTCTTGTAATCCAAACAAAAATGCTAAATTCTTATATTTGTTAATAAAGTACTTCCTTAGCTGTAATTAGAATTCTGAATAGACCTCAGTTTGAAGTTTAATATGTTCTAAATGAAAGATAAAAGCTTTGTGATTGTCCCATATTTTCTAGATTTTAAGCTAGTAGCATGAATTTATATATTGAAAGCACGACAAAAAATTGTGACACGTCGCTGATGATAATCTGTAATGTAACATGTTGAAAAAATATAATCTACCCAAAGGACATATGAGGATAAAGAAATCATTTAGATGTAATATGAAAAATGTTCAACATTTCGATCTCATCGAATAAAATTTTGAATGTATGAATATGTAAGACCATAATACTCAGCTGGAATCACATTCTCAGCAAAATGGAAAAGTAACTTGAAAAATGAAAACCAATGAGATTCTACTATCTACAATATGATATAATTTCAGAATGTAAATCATTGTTGCATGCCATAAAGCTCTAGTATATTTATACACTACATCGCAAGCCATTTTTCTTAATCAACTCAGGATAATGCACAAATTATGTAAATTTCCCATTTCAGACTACATCAATGAAATACAACTTTGGGATTTTTAACGTGTCTGGGCACAGGAACTTTACAGTCAATTTATGTTTAATTTCAAGCAGGGGCAAACATAGAAATCGTGGGGTCCTATAGCAGAAGTATAAAATTATCAGCATAATAAGTGGAGTTACGGCACATAAACATAGTCACAGAAAAGCGTTTATGCCAACTTTTAAAAACAGAGTGAAGGAATTGTATTGCAGCACTTTTTTGCCCCTATTGAAGACCCTTAGTGTTCTCACCCACTACATTACACATTTCATGGACCCCATAATGTATTATGCCAACATAAATGCCCCCCGAACACATTATGATACACGCACAGCAAATTCCTCCACAGCTACAGTATGATCCTCCCACAGTTTTCCCAACATAATATGATGCTCTCATAGTGTTCCCAACACATTTATGTCCCACACATATGGTGAGGCCCCCAGTGACCTCAACGCAGTATAATGACCTCCACAGTCCCACAACACAATATGATGGCCTTCCAGAGCCCCTAACACAGTATCTCCACACATTGTAATGCCCTCCTAACTAGAGATGAGCATTGTTCTACTCGAACTGTTCGCCAATCTCAAATTCGAGCTGTTTTGGGCGGTGTTCGAGCCGTTCGGCGAACACGAACAATTTGAGAAAAATTCGGCTGTTCGAGGTTATGTTCGATAACTGTTCGTGCACCAAAATCATAACTGGATTTTTTCTCAGTAATGATGAAAATTAATGTTAATACGCAGTTTGAGTGTACAGCGGGGTGGGGGAGGGGCAGGGGATGGATCTCTGCAGGAACAATGAAGATCTCCATTTTTTTTTTCTCTTTCCCGCATTTACAGTGGGGAGGTGCAATCTGTCAGCCTATCAGCAGCGCACACACGGAGCGAAGTGCTTTTTTTCACACAAGCAAGGGCATGTGTCATTGGCAGTGTATGTCACATGTCCTTGCCCTATAAGACCAAGCCATTTTCCCCGTCGCCACCATTTTCTCACTGCTGCAGCTGCGTGTTAGACGGCACCGCTGTTGCTGTGTGCGCTATACCTTGTTAATTTCAAGCCAATTTTCGCACAAATCTACAGGTAGCTTGGGAGTAGGGAATAGTTGTGATTGCAGTCCTTTTAAGGACTAGGTTACAGCATTTCCTACGACTTTTATCAGGCAGGTCTGTGCTCTTAAATAGATAGATTGTGGGAGTAAAGACTAATTGTAATTGGAGTCCTTTTCAGGACTAGGTTACATCAGTTCCTATCAGTTTTTGCCAGGCAGGTCTGTGCCAGTGCTGTGCAAGTTTTTTTCACAGCATTTGGCTGAATCTAGGAAAGCGAATCCTTTTTGGAATATTGCAGAGTGTGTTAGTCAGTGGAGTAGCCTATCTGTGTTGCAAGATATACCACCTGTGTATAGAATACCAATTTTTTACTGCACCTAGTGAAGTAAAATCTTTTGGGCATAGCATCATTCTATTAGTCCATCTATACTGACCTCCATCAGGTTGCAAATTGAATATAATTTTTTTCTGCATCTAGCTCTGAAAAAATATTGGGCTTCTAGCTGTGTGTGGGACTTGTTGTATTAGTCCATCTATACTGACCTCCATCAGGTTGCAAACTGAATATATTTTTTTCTGCATCTACCTCTGAAAAAATATTGGGCTTCTAGCTGTGTGTGGGACTTGTTCTATTAATCCATCTATACAGACCTCCATCAGGTTGCAAACTGAATATATTTTTTTCTGCATCTACCTCTGAAAAAATACTGGGCTTCTAGCTGTGTGTGGGACTTGTTGTATTAGTCCATCTATACTGACCTCCATCAGGTTGCAAACTGAATATATTTTTTTCTGCATCTACCTCTGAAAAAATATTGGGCTTCTAGCTGTGTGTGGGACTTGTTCTATTAATCCATCTATACAGACCTCCATCAGGTTGCAAACTGAATATATTTTTTTCTGCATCTACCTCTGAAAAAATATTGGGCTTCTAGCTGTGTGTGGGACTTGTTGTATTAGTCCATCTATACTGACCTCTATCAGGTTGCAAACTGAATATATTTTTTTCTGCATCTACCTCTGAAAAAATATTGGGCTTCTAGCTGTGTGTGGGACTTGTTGTATTAGTCCATCTATACTGACCTCTATCAGGTTGCAAACTGAATATATTTTTTTCTGCATCTACCTCTGAAAAAATATTGGGCTTCTAGCTGTGTGTGGGACTTGTTGTATTAGTCCATCTATACTGACCTCCATCAGGTTGCAAACTGAATATATTTTTTTCTGCATCTACCTCTGAAAAAATATTGGGCTTCTAGCTGTGTGTGGGACTTGTTCTATTAATCCATCTATACAGACCTCCATCAGGTTGCAAACTGAATATATTTTTTTCTGCATCTACCTCTGAAAAAATATTGGGCTTCTAGCTGTGTGTGGGACTTGTTGTATTAGTCCATCTATACTGACCTCTATCAGGTTGCAAACTGAATATATTTTTTTCTGCATCTACCTCTGAAAAAATATTGGGCTTCTAGCTGTGTGTGGGACTTGTTCTATTAATCCATCTATACAGACCTCCATCAGTTTGCAAACTGAATATATTTTTTTCTGCATCTACCTCTGAAAAAATATGTGGCCTTCTAGCAGTGTGTGGGACTTTCTCTATTAGTCCATCTATACTGACCTCCATCAGGTTGCAAACTGAATATAATTTTTTTCTGCATCTAGCTCTGAAAAAATATTTGGCCTTCTAGCAGTGTGTGGGACTTTCTCTATTAGTGCATCTATACTGACCTCCATCAGGTTGCAAATTAAAAATAATTTTTATCTGCATCTACCTCTGAAAAAATATTTGGGCTTCTAGCTGTGTGTGGGACTTGTTCTATTACTCCATCTATACTGACCTCCATCAGGTTGCAAACTGAATATATATTTTTCTGCATCTACCTCTGAAAAAATATTGGGCTTCTAGCTGTGTGTGGGACTTGTTGTATTAGTCCATCTATACTGACATCCATCAGGTTGCAAATTAAAAATAATTTTTATCTGCATCTACAGTACCTCTGAAAAAATATTTGGGCTTCTAGCTGTGTGTGGGACTTGTTCTATTAGTCCATCTATACTGACCTCCATCAGGTTGCAAATTGAATATAATTTTTATCTGTATCTAGCTCTGAAAAAATATTTGGCCTTCTAGCAGTGTGTGGGACTTTCTCTATTAGTCCATCTATACTGACCTCCATCAGGTTGCAAATTGAATATAATTTTTATCTGCATCTAGCTCTGAAAAAATATTTGGCCTTCTAGCAGTGTGTGGGACTTTCTCTATTAGTCCATCTATACTGACCTCCATCAGGTTGCAAATTAAAAATAATTTTTATCTGCATCTACAGTACCTCTGAAAAAATATTTGGGCTTCTAGCTGTGTGTGGGACTTGTTCTATTAGTCCATCTATACTGACCTCCATCAGGTTGCAAATTAAAAATAATTTTTATCTGCATCTAGCTCTGAAAAAATATTTGGCCTTCTAGCAGTGTGTGGGACTTTCTCTATTAGTCCATCTATACTGACCTCCATCAGGTTGCAAATTAAAAATAATTTTTATCTGCATCTACCTCTGAAAAAATATTTGGGCTTCTAGCTGTGTGTGGGACTTGTTCTATTAATCCATCTATACAGACCTCCATCAGGTTGCAAACTGAATATAATTTTTTTCTGCATCTAGCTCTTAAAAAATATTTGGCCTTCTAGCAGTGTGTGGGACTTGTTCTATTAGTCCACCTATACTGACCTCCATCAGGTTGCAAATTCAAAATAATTTTTTGTCTGCATCTAGCTCTGAAAAAATATTTGGCCTTCTAGCAGTGTGTGGGACTTTCTCTATTAGTCCATCTATACTGACCTCCATCAGGTTGCAAACTGAATATATTTTTTTTCTGCATCTACCTCTGAAAAAATATTGGGCTTGTAGCTGTGTGTGGGACTTGTTCTATTAATCCATCTATACAGACCTCCATCAGGTTGCAAACTGAATAAAAAATTTTTCTGCATCTACCTCTGAAAAAATATTTGGGCTTCTAGCTGTGTGTTGGACTTGTTCTATTAGTCCATCTATACTGACCTCCATCAGGTTGCAAATAGTGTTGAGCCACCCCCGTAGTGTTCGAGTTCGGTTCAGTTCGTCGAACACCCGTGTGTTCGCCGAACTGTTCGTCGAACTGTTCGTCGAACACCTTCGAACACCGTTAAAACCAATGGCAGGCAAACAAAAACACATAGAAACACATAGAAAACACCTTCAAAGGTGTCCAAAAGCTGACAAACTGCTCAGAAGACACAACTAACACATGGAAAAGTGACAAGTACATATAGTCATGCGAAAGGAAAAGAGGTGGAGGAGTAAAAGGAGGGGGAGACACAGATATAGGCATGTCATGCCCTTCTAAAATCCAAAAAGTGAGAAGCCGAGACGGCCAGTCCGCTCCTGCCCGTGCCACCTCCGTGTCGCCGGGTTTGTGCCAGAGCCGCGGTGAACCCTGACGGCCAGCCCCCCTCTCCCAATACTGGTGCCTGTCCGCTGGTGGGTCGAGAGAGCATGCCAGCAGCCGCGTAATTCCAGCTCCAGTAGCGTCCACTAAAGCTGCTGCAGTTAAAAAGCTTTTATAAGGATCGAGCTCGGCTGTCCACCGCAAGGCATCCTAGTGCCAGTCCCAGCCCCTATGCCTTGGGGTGCCTCCTGATGCTCTTCACTAAGTATCCCGTGGTCCCGAAGCATTTCCTTTGAAAAAATTAAGTGTCCAAACTACAGGTGGTGTAGCTTGCTTAACAGCCGGGATAATCCGCTGACTAGCAGACACTGCTACTAGGCACAAAGTATTTCCTGGGCTAGATGCAGTTAAAAATTTGTAAGTAGATACTCTCGTTGGATGCTGAGAAAGCATTCCATAGAGTCTCCTGGCACGCCATATATGATTCTCTTAAAAAGCTTGGGGTAGGGGTCTAGGGGACCCTTTTATAGCCAAAATCACGGCCCTGTATCACAATACGTCACCTAGGCTGAAGATAAATGGAACTGTAGCACCGAGGGCTCGGTTGCTACAGACGTATTGCACCTCACCCAGAGGTGTGATATCTCACTCTCAGATAAGGATGGAGTGTGGATCAGGACCCGACACCTGCATGCATTACACCACATTGCCGTGGGGCAGGGCGACCAATATGCCCCTGAGATGGGCACGACAGTCCCTGTCCCTGGCTGGAGTGGGGGGAGGGAACACTGAGGAAGGGGAACCCTGCAGTGCAGGAGCAGGGAAGAAGCAGTTCCTGGGTGCATTGAGAAGGGAGTATAAAAGGTGGGCACCATCTTAGTTCAGTGCAGAGAAGTCTGAGCAGAAGTGGCAGGGAGCAGGGGCTCTGCATGAGCTCTGCTCCGGAGGCGGGCCTAGTAACAGAGGCCCAGGCCTGCAAGAGGGAGAAGGAAGGAAGAGGAGCGGAGAAGGCTCCAGGAACGAGGAATGAAGGGATCCCAGGGGTGCGGACGGGCGAGTCGCCACCGCACGCCCGAATCCACCTGCGTGGAGGGGTCAGGCCAAAGGGGGAGACCGGTCCCCGAACTAGTGGAGGCAGGAAACGACCCTCAGCTAGAAACCAGAGGCTCTGACATTTTATGTGGCGCAGCCCCTTGCTCCACCCGCTAGGAAGGCACCACATAGGGTCAGGGAAACTGGCGCCAAGTTTACCAAGAGGAGGCCCGAGGCAGCCGGACAGAAGTGTTGGTAAGAAAGGCCAGACAAAGGACACACAAAGGGGGTCCTGTGAAGCGCTCCAAAGTTATCTGGGAGTTGTCTGAGCCCCTCACCTGGTGAGCACAGTACGACGTGGGCAGCCGTTACCTGCAGACGTGGTCTGGATAATAAGAACTGTGAGTAAAGGCCCTGAACTGCATCACTGACTCCGTGTCGTTACTGCTGCTGCCCTGCACCATCACCCCCATCCTCCGCATACACTGCCCTGAGGCTATACTCCTCCCGTGGGGAGTTATGCTACGCTCTGCTGCACCCACAACACCAGCCTTAGCGGTCTGCCCTGTAGCGGCGGTTCACTCTGACCGCAATCCACGGGTGGCGTAGTCGGACATTTAAACATCAAAACCACATAAATAGTTCCGCCACTGGTTTGACCGCCCTGAGCCACGGAACCGGATCGCCGCCACGAAGACTACAACCACCAGCATCCACCAAAAAGTGTCCGGCTCCGGGTGTCCCAAGGCCCAGGGGGTGCGTCAGAACATTTTCATCACCTTTCACAATCACCAATGGGACAAGGCAGGGATGTCCTCTGTCCCCTCTCTTATACATCCTAGTGACGGAGCACCTGCTCTCATCAATTCGCCATAACCCCAATATTAGGTGGATTGAGGTGGGAGGCACCGAGTACAAGTGCTCTCTATTTGCTGATGATGTCCTAGTATATATCACTCAATCACATATATCCATCCCTGCTGTTATGGCTGAAATAGATCACTTTGTTACATGGTAAAATTTTAAAATCAATGCAGCGAAGTCTGAGGCCCTCGATGTCTCCCTCCCTAAATCCATATAGGATTCCATCCAGTCCAACTTTCCCTTTGCCTGGCCCTCACAGGGTATCAAATACTTAGGAATTCCTATTCATAGAGACCTCTCCCATCTATGTTATCTTAATTTTGGGCCCTTTATTAAACAATTCCATACAGACCACGGTTGGCAAGTTAGAACTGTAAGATTCACTACGTGAACCACTGGTGTTTTGTGGAAAAGCACATGTACACCGCGTTCCAAATTATTATGCAAAAAGTGTTTAGGAGTGATAAGGGAAGAATTTGTTTGTTTGTCAGTTAAACTCATTGATGGTGATGTGTGTCAGGGCTCTTTATATCACTGTAAGCAATTGCAGACACCTGTGCTAATTAGTTTGGCAGGTGTGTCCAATGAAAGGCAAGACTACTTAAGAAGGCTCTCTCACATTATTAAGCAGCCTACATTTTCTGCCAAAATGGGAAAGAAAAAGGATGTGTCGGCTGCTGAGAAGCAACAAATTGTGGAGAGTTTAGGTCAAGGCATGACTACAATCAACATTGTGCGATGATCAGGATGAAGTGTCTTGGCAATCAAGAAGTATGTAGCTGATTCACAGTACACACGTGTGCGTGCTGATAAGGGCAAATTGAGGACTCTTTCCTACAGGCAATTACGTCAGGTTGAAACAGCAGCGGCAAAAAAGCCTTGTCATAGCAGCAGACAAGTTTTTGAAGCTGCTTGTGCCTCCAACGTCCCCCGAACAACAAGATGCAGGGTCCTTCAGAGGTTTGCAGCTGTGCATATGCCATCCTGTCGACCTCCTCTATCCACTTCACACAAGCAGAAACGGCTCCAGTGGGCCAAACATTACATGAAGACTGATTTCAAAACTGTTTTGTTCACGGATGAGTGCCGTGCAGCGCTCGATGGTCCAGATGAATGGAGTGGAGGATGGCTGGTTGATGGACACCCCACGCAAACACGGCTACAGCGCCAACAAGGAGGAGGTGGAGTAATGTTTTGGGCTGGAATCATGGGGAGAGAGATTGTCGGCCCCTTTAGGATCCCTGAAGGCGCTAAAGATGAACTCCATAATGCATGTGGATTTTCTCAAACAGCACTTCCTGCCATGGTTCAAGAAGAAGAACCGTGTATTTCACAGCAAGATCATTTTTCTGCATGATAATGCACCATCTCATGCTGCACATAAAACATCTGCATCTCTGGCTGATATGGGCATAAAAGGGGACAAACTTATGGTGTGACCCCCATGCTCCCCTGACCTGTACCCCATTCAGAACCTTTGGAGCATCATTAAAAGGAGTGTCTATGATGGCGGGAGGCAGTTCACATCTAAGCAACAGCTCTGGGAGGGTATTCTGTCCTCATGCAAAACAATTGAAGCAGAAACCATCCAAAACCTGACAAATTCAATGGACGAGAGAGTTCAGAAGCTCCTTTCGAACAAGGGGTCCTATGTGAAAATGTAACATCACCTAGAATAAAGTTTTGAGTTGAAAACTGTTTGATTTCAGTTTCTAACAACCTGCTAATGCTTATAATTTCAAAAATGACCATTTTTTTGGTCTTTATTAAAATGAAAAGGTTGATCGAAAAGTTTGGGGGATCTAAGAGTGTGGCAACCCAGTAGTCATGATTACTTCGAATTCTGACAATATGAGGGTCATGCTGCAGGTAGTGCAGCAAGAAGGCACTTATGTGTCTTGCGCATCTCGGAGCCCCAAAATTATTTTCCGGGCTAGATGCAGCTAAAAATTATTTTTAATTTTAAATCTGGTGAAGCTTATTATAGATGGCCTAATAGGATCAGTGCTGCACACTGCTACAAAGCCCAAATTATTTTCCAGTCAAGATACAGATAAACATGATTAGTAATTTGAAAGCTTAAAACGGTTGGTAGGGTGATTTTAACCAATCATCAAGCTTTTACTCTCCCCAGGATGACACAGGGGTAGAAAAGTCGTTTCGGATCCATGATTTGTTCATCTTTATGAACGTGAGTCTGTCTACATTATCAGTGGAGAGCCGCGTGCGCTTATCTGTCAGCACACCACCAGCAGCGCTGAACACACGTTCAGACAGAACGCTGCCTGCGGGGCATGACAAGATCTCCAAGGCGTAAGTGGCTAGCTCCGGCCATTTATCCAGATTGGAAGCCCAAAAAGAGCAAGGGTCCAGTGACACAGTCGTGGCTTCAATGTTTACTTGGAGATACTCCTGTACCATCGTCTCTAGGCGTTGACTATGTGTCAGACTTCTTGTCTCCTGTGGCCTTGCAAAGGATGGGCTAAAAAAGTGGTGAAATGATTCCGCAAAATTGATGTTACCAGCAGATACTGTGGTTCTGTTACGGTTTGATTGCTGAACACTTGACGGTCCCACGGTTGGCAAGTTGGAACTGTGAGATTCACTACGTGCACCACTGGTATTTTGTGGAAAAGCACATGTAAGATTCTGCAACAGTCTCTGCTGATACTCCTGCATGCGTGCATCCCTTTCTATGGCAGGAATAATTTCTGCAAATTTACTTTTGTACCGGGGATCTAACAGTGTGGCAACCCAGTAGTCAGGATTATTTCTAATTCTCACAATTCGAGGGTCATGTTGCAGGTAGTGCAGCAAGAAGGCACTCATGTGTGTTGCGCATCCAGGAGCACCAAGTCCCTGTTGTGTTGGTGGCGAGGTAACAATCATGCTTCCTTCCTCTGTCCTCTCCCCCCAACCTCGCACAACAGAAATGTGATCAAGGTCTCCCTCATCTGATGAGTCTTCCATCAGTTCGTCCTCCACTTCTTCCTGGGCTCCTGCACCTTCCTCACTAGTTTGGCTGCTACCATGCGCCCTGGTAAAACCATCTCCCCCACCCTCACATGCCTGCCGCCTTGGTGCTGCCGACCGTCTGGACCTTGCAGATGTTAGCCCTTCCGCATACAACTCCTCCTCCTCTACTTCCTCCACCTCCTCTTGTGCCACCACCTGACTCCGAATTCTGTTTAACATGTGCTCCAGCATGTAAATCACCGGAATAGTCATGCTGATAATGGCATCGTCAGCACTAAACATCTTCGTCGCCATTTCAAAACTGTGCAGAAGGGTGCATAGGTTCCTGATCTGAGACCACTCCTCCAGCGTGATTTGCCCCACCTCTGAATCTCGTTGGCCCAGGCTATACGTCAGAACGTATTGCACCAGGGCTTGTCGGTGCTGCCACAGTCGCTGCAACATGTGCAGAGTTGAATTCCACCGGGTAGGCACATCGCATTTTAGCCGGTGAAGTGGCAGGCCCAACGACTTCTGTAGAGATGTAAGTCGCTGAGCTGCGGGATGCGAACGGCGGAAGTGAGCACACAGCGACCGTGCCCTCTGCAGAAGGCCATCTAGTCTGGGATAGTGGGCTAAAAATTGCTTGACAACCAGGTTCAACACGTGAGCCATACAAGGCACGTGTGTGACATTGCCCCGGCGAAGGGCCGCACCCAGGTTTCCAGCATTGTCGCACACGGCCTTCCCTGGTTTCAGGTCCAGTGGAGACAACCATTCATGAAATTGGTTCTCCAGAGCTGACCACAACTCCTCAGCTGTGTGACTCACATTTCCCAGACATTTCAATGTAAAAACCGCCTGATGACGTTGAGCCCTACTGCCAGCATAGTAAGGAGGTGTGCAGGATCCCTTCTGCGCAGTTAGAAAGCTTGTGGCATGACCAGACAGGCTTTGGGTGCAGGTGGAAGACCGAGAGGAGGTTGAGGAGGCAGAAGCAGTGGAGGAACTTTGACATAAAGAGGATTGACGCACAACTCGTGGGGACGGCAAGACTTGGACAGCAGCCCCTTGTCCTGCTGTCACCATAGTTACCCAGTGCCCAGTCAGCGACATGTAACGCCCCTGTCCATGCCTACTCGTCCAAGTGTCTGTGGTGAAATGCACCCTGTCACACACAGAGTTTCTCAAAGAAGCGGTGATGTTGTGTGCGACATGCTGGTGGAGCGCAGGCACACCTTTCTTTGAGAAGTAGTGCCGACTGGGCATCTGGTACTGGGGCACTGCGACGGACATAAGGTCTCGAAAATCCTCTGTGTCCACCAGGCGGAAAGGCAGCATTTCTGTAGCCAAGAGCTTGCAGATGGTGAAATTCAACCTCTTAGCTTTCTCATGGCTAGGAGGAAATGGTCTTTTACTTGTCCACATCTGAGGGACCGAGGGCTGGCTATTCTGCTTAGACGGGGTTGATAAGGGTGTCCCCGGCAAACTGCCGGTCTGTGAGGAAGATGCAGGTGGACATGTTAGGTTGCCTTGATCCAAAGGTGGTGCTATCGATGTCGGACAGCGCTCAACACCAGCTGGTGTTACCACCTCCAAAGAAAATGATGACCTGCCAATCACGCTGGCTGTTGCGGGTAAAGAGGTGGCAGGTCTGCGCCCCAAAACAGGTGTGACTGCTGTCCCCCCAGTCACAGAGGATGAAGAGGCCGCGGATGCACAAGATATGGCAGACGGTGATTGGCCCGGCCGGCTACGCCGCATTGTAGCACACTGAGCTTCCCACTGCAACTTATGCTTCATGTCCATGTGCCGGTTCATGCATGAAGTACTCAAACTATGTATTTTTTGGCCTCTACTTAGCTTTTGCTGACAAATGTTACAGATAACACGAGTTGGGTCATCTTTATCGATCTGAAAAAATGCCCAGGCTATGCAAGGCTTAGCACCCATGCGACCTGAAGAGCCACCACGACTTGTGGTGAGAGGCAGAGTTGTGTTTGAGGATGCAGTTGTTGACGTGCTTCCAGTACTACGTCTCTGTCCAGGAAGGCGCAACCTGACCTCGTCGTCACTAGCATCTTCCTCCACCTCCTCTGCTGACCTCATCTCTTGGCTGACTGTGGGTTGACAGTAAGTGGGATCTCCGACCTCATCATCATCACCCTGTGCGTTATCACACCCGTCGTCCTCAGAGCCAACCTGTTCCTGCCCTGACAAAAAACTAAAGTTGTCGCTCCAATCAGGTATTTGAGTCTTATCATCGTCTTCCTCATTGTCTCCACCAACAGAAGTTACAGTTTGGGAATGAGGGTCTACATTATGGTCAGAACCTTCTGCGTCTGGTCCTGGATCCGACTCATAAAGATTCTGGGCATCAGTGCAGATCATTTCCTCGTCTGGATTCACAGAAGCGCTGGAGTCGACCTCTGATTCCCAGGCTATAGTATGAGTAAACAGCTCTGCAGACTCAACCATCTGTTCTACCTCATACTCAGACGGGCAGCTGGAGATTTGGGAGCTGTGAGGAAGCAAGTGCGATTTGGGTGACACCTTTGAGGACTGGAGTATTTGTGATGTTGAAGTTGATGTGGAGGAGAGCCCACTTAAAGGAGCACTTGATATCCGTTGAAGCACCTGCTGTTTTTGTGCCTCATCTGGAATTTGTAGCGATTGGCGTGGCCGTAAGAAAGGATCTTATCACATTGTCCGCTAAAAGAAGTAGACATTTTAGTTTGGCTGGAAGATGGTCTTTCTTCTGCACCTACCCCACGGACACAACCTTTTTTCCCCTTCCCAACACGCCTATTCCCCTTTCCACCAGCAGCAGGCCTTTTTCCACTCATTTTGGTGGTTAACTATTTCACAACTCTGGAGTTGTTTGCACAAAAAAACAATGGATGGTAACCGAGCAGAGCTGAGTGGCCAAACTGTGGTATTAGGCCAAAACTATTGGCTGGGCTAGATGCAGAAAAAAATTATTTTTAATTTGCAACCTGATGGAGGTCAGTATAGATGGACTAATAGAACAAGTCCCACACGCTGCTAGAAGCCCAAATATTTTTTCAGAGATAAATGAAGAAAAAAATTATTTTTAATTTGCAACCTGATGGAGGTCAGTATAGATGGACTAATAGACCAAGTCCCACACACTGCTAGAAGCCCAAATATTTTTTCAGAGCTAGATGCAGAAAAAAATTATTTTTAATTTGCAACCTGATGGAGGTCAGTATAGATGGACTAATAGACCAAGTCCCACACACTGCTAGAAGCCCAAATATTTTTTCAGAGCTAGATGCAGAAAAAAATTATTTTTAATTTGCAACCTGATGGAGGTCAGTATAGATGGACTAATAGACCAAGTCCCACACACCGCTAGAAGCCCAAATATTTTTTCAGAGCTAGATGCAGAAAAAAATTATTTTTAATTTGCAACCTGATGGAGGTCAGTATAGATGGACTAATAGACCAAGTCCCACACACTGCTAGAAGCCCAAATATTTTTTCAGAGCTAGATGCAGAAAAAAATTATTTTTAATTTGCAACCTGATGGAGGTCAGTATAGATGGACTAATAGAACAAGTCCCACACGCTGCTAGAAGCCCAAATATTTTTTCAGAGATAAATGAAGAAAAAAATTATTTTTAATTTGCAACCTGATGGAGGTCAGTATAGATGGACTAATAGACCAAGTCCCACACACTGCTAGAAGCCCAAATATTTTTTCAGAGCTAGATGCAGAAAAAAATTATTTTTAATTTGCAACCTGATGGAGGTCAGTATAGATGGACTAATAGACCAAGTCCCACACACTGCTAGAAGCCCAAATATTTTTTCAGAGCTAGATGCAGAAAAAAATTATTTTTAATTTGCAACCTGATGGAGGTCAGTATAGATGGACTAATAGACCAAGTCCCACACACCGCTAGAAGCCCAAATATTTTTTCAGAGCTAGATGCAGAAAATTTTTTTATTCAATTTGCAACCTGCAGGAGGTCAGTATAGATGGACTAATAGACCAAGTCCCACACACTGCTAGAAGCCCAAATATTTTTTCAGAGCTAGATGCAGAAATTTTTTTTATTCAATTTGCAACCTGATGGAGGTCAGTATAGATGGACTAATAGACCAAGTCCCACACACTGCTAGAAGCCCAAATATTTTTTCAGAGCTAGATGCAGAAAAAAATTATTTTTAATTTGCAACCTGATGGAGGTCAGTATAGATAGACTAATAGACCAAGTCCCACACACTGCTAGAAGCCCAAATATTTTTTCAGAGCTAGATGCAGAAAAAAATTATTTTTAATTTGCAACCTGATGGAGGTCAGTATAGATGGACTAATAGACCAAGTCCCACACACTGCTAGAAGCCCAAATATTTTTTCAGAGCTAGATGCAGAAAAAAATTATTTTTAATTTGCAACCTGATGGAGGTCAGTATAGATGGACTAATAGACCAAGTCCCACACACCGCTAGAAGCCCAAATATTTTTTCAGAGCTAGATGCAGAAATTTTTATTATTCAATTTGCAACCTGATGGAGGTCAGTATAGATGGACTAATAGACCAAGTCCCACACACTGCTAGAAGCCCAAATATTTTTTCAGAGCTAGATGCAGAAAATTTTTTTATTCAATTTGCAACCTGATGGAGGTCAGTATAGATGGACTAATAGACCAAGTCCCACACACTGCTAGAAGCCCAAATATTTTTTCAGAGCTAGATGCAGAAAAAAATTATTTTTAATTTGCAACCTGATGGAGGTCAGTATAGATGGACTAATAGACCAAGTCCCACACACTGCTAGAAGCCCAAATATTTTTTCAGAGCTACATGCAGAAAAAAATTATTTTTAATTTGCAACCTGATGGAGGTCAGTATAGATGGACTAATAGAATGATGCTATGCCCAAAAGATTTTACTTCACTAGGTGCAGTAAAAAAATTGGTATTCTATACACAGGTGGTATATCTTGCAACACAGATAGGCTACTCCACTGACTAACACACTCTGCAATAGGCCAAAAAGGATTAGCTTTGCTAGATTCAGCCAAATGCTGTGAAAAAAACTTGCACAGCACTGGCACAGACCTGCCTGGCAAAAACTGATAGGAACTGATGTAACCTAGTCCTGAAAAGGACTCCAATTACAATTAGTCTTTACTCCCACAATCTATCTATTTAAGAGCACAGACTTGCCTGATAAAAGTCGTAGGAAATGCTGTAACCTAGTCCTTAAAAGGACTGCAATCACAACTATTCCCTACTCCCAAGCTATCTGTATATTTGTGCGAAAATTGGCTTGAAATTAACAAGGTATAGCGCACACAGCAACAGCGGTGCCGTCTAACACGCAGCTGCAGCAGTGAGAAAATGGTGGCGACGGGGAAAATGGCTTGGTCTTATAGGGCAAGGACATGTGACATACACTGCCAATCACACATGCCTTTGCTTGTGTGAAAAAAAGCACTTCGCTCCGTGTGTGCGCTGCTGATAGGCTGACAGATTGCACCTCCCCACTGCAAATGCGGGAAAGAGAAAAAAAAATGGAGATCTTCATTGTTCCTGCAGAGATCCATCCCCTGCCCCTCCCCCCGCCCCGCTGTACACTCAAACTGCGTATTAACATTAATTTTCATCATTACTGAGAAAAAATCCAGTTATGATTTTGGTGCACGAACAGTTATCGAACATAACCTCGAACAGCCGAATTTTTCTCAAATTGTTCGTGTTCGCCGACCGGCTCGAACACCGCCCAAAACAGCTCGAATTTGAGATTGGCGAACAGTTCGAGTAGAACAACGCTCATCTCTAGTTGCAAATTGAATATAATTTTTTTCTGCATCTAACCCAGCCAATAGTTTTGGCCTAACACCACAGTTTGGCCACTCAGCTCTGCTCGGTTCCCATCCATTGTTTTTTTGTGCAAACAACTCCAGAGTTGTGAATTAGTTAACCACCAAAATGAGTGGAAAAAGGCCTGCTGCTGGTGGAAAGGGGAATAGGCATGTTGGGAAGGGGAAAAAAGGTTGTGTCCGTGGGGTAGGTGTTAAAGCAAAAGTAACATCTGCAAAAGAATGACCATCTTCCAGCCAAACTAAAATGTCTACTTCTTTTAGCGGACAATGTGATAAGATCCCTTTCTTACGGACACGCCAATCGCTACAAGTTCCAGATGAGGCACAAAAACAGCAGGTGCTTCAATGGATATCAAGTGCTCCTTTAAGTGGGCTCTCCTCCACATCAACTTCAACATCACAAATACTCCAGTCCTCAAAGGTGTTACCCCAATCGCACTTGCTTCCTCACAGCTCCCAAATCTCCAGCTGCCCGTCTGAGTATGAGGTAGAACAGATGGTTGAGTCTGCAGAGCTGTTTACTCATACTATAGCCTGGGAATCAGAGGTCGACTCCAGCGCTTCTGTGAATCCAGACGAGGAAATGATCTGCACTGATGCCCAGAATCTTTATGAGTCGGATCCAGGACCAGACGCAGAAGGTTCTGACCATAATGTAGACCCTCATTCCCAAACTGTAACTCCTGTTGGTGGAGACAATGAGGAAGACGATGATAAGACTCAAATACCTGATTGGAGCGACAACTTTAGTTTTTTGTCAGGGCAGGAACAGGTTGGCTCTGAGGACGACGGGTGTGATAACGCACAGGGTGATGATGATGAGGTTGGAGATCCCACTTACTGTCAACCCACAGTCAGCCAAGAGATGAGGTCAGCAGAGGAGGTGGAGGAAGATGCTAGTGACGACGAGGTCAGGTTGCGCCTTCCTGGACAGAGACGTAGTACTGGAAGCACGTCAACAACTGCATCCTCAAACACAACTCTGCCTCTCACCACAAGTCGTGGTGGCTCTTCAGGTCGCATGGGTGCTAAGCTTTGCATAGCCTGGGCATTTTTTCAGATCGATAAAGATGACCCAACTCGTGTTATCTGCAACATTTGTCAGCAAAAGCTAAGTAGAGGCCAAAAAATACATAGTTTGAGTACTTCATGCATGAACCGGCACATGGTCATGAAGCATAAGTTGCAGTGGGAAGCTCAGCGTGCTACAATGCGGCCTAGCCGGCTGGGCCAACCACCGTCTGCCATATCTTGTGCATCCGCGGCCTCTTCATCCTCTGTGACTGGGGGGACAGCAGTCACACCTGTTTTGGGGCGCAGACCTGCCACCTCTTTACCCGCAACAGCCAGCGTGATTGGCAGGTCATCATTTTCTTTGGAGGTGGTAGCACCAGCTGGTGTTGAGCGCTGTCCGACATCGATAGCACCACCTTTGGATCAAGGCAACCTAACATGTCCGCCTGCATCTTCCTCACAGACCGGCAGTTTGCCGGGGACACCCTTATCAACCCCGTATAAGCACAATAGCCAGCCCTCGGTCCCTCAGATGTGGACAAGTAAAAGTCAATTTCCTCCTAGCCATGAGAAAGCTAAGAGGTTGAATTTCACCATCTGCAAGCTCTTGGCTACAGAAATGCTGCCTTTCCGCCTGGTGGACACAGAGGATTTTCGAGACCTTATGTCCGTCGCAGTGCCCCAGTACCAGATGCCCAGTCGGCACTACTTCTCAAAGAAAGGTGTGCCTGCGCTCCACCAGCATGTCGCACACAACATCACCGCTTCTTTGAGAAACTCTGTGTGTGACAGGGTGCATTTCACCACAGACACTTGGACGAGTAGGCATGGACAGGGGCGTTACATGTCGCTGACTGGGCACTGGGTAACTATGGTGACAGCAGGACAAGGGGCTGCCGTCCAAGTCTTGCCGTCCCCACGAGTTGTGCGTCAATCCTCTTTATGTCAAAGTTCCTCCACTGCTTCTGCCTCCTCAACCTCCTCTCGGTCTTCCACCTGCACCCAAAGCCTGTCTGGTCATGCCACAAGCTTTCTAACTGTGCAGAAGGGATCCTGCACACCTCCTTACTATGCTGGCAGTAGGGCTCAACGTCAGCAGGCGGTTTTTACATTGAAATGTCTGGGAAATGTTATTCACACAGCTGAGGAGTTGTGGTCAGCTCTGGAGAACCAATTTCATGAATGGTTGTCTCCACTGGACCTGAAACCAGGGAAGGCCGTGTGCGACAATGCTGCAAACCTGGGTGCGGCCCTTCGCCGGGGCAATGTCACACACGTGCCTTGTATGGCTCACGTGTTGAACCTGGTTGTCCAGCAATTTTTAGCCCACTATCCCAGACTAGATGGCCTTCTGCAGAGGGCACGGTCGCTGTGTGCTCACTTCCGCCGTTCGCATCCCGCAGCTCAGCGACAGAAGTCGTTGGGCCTGCCACTTCACCGGCTAAAATGCGATGTGCCTACCCGGTGGAATTCAACTCTGCACATGTTGCAGCGACTGTGGCAGCACCGACAAGCCCTGGTGCAATACGTTCTGACGTATAGCCTGGGCCAACGAGATCCAGAGGTGGGGCAAATCACGCTGGAGGAGTGGTCTCAGATCAGGGACCTATGCACCCTTCTGCACAGTTTTGAAATGGCGACGAAGATGTTTAGTGCTGACGATGCCATTATCAGCATGACTATTCCGGTGATTTACATGCTGGAGCACATGTTAAACAGAATTCGGAGTCAGGTGGTGGCACAAGAGGAGGTGGAGGAAGTAGAGGAGGAGGAGTTGTATGCGGAAGGGCTAACATCTGCAAGGTCCAGACGGTCGGCAGCACCAAGGCGGCAGGCATGTGAGGGTGGGGGAGATGGTTTTACCAGGGCGCATGGTAGCAGCCAAACTAGTGAGGAAGGTGCAGGAGCCCAGGAAGAAGTGGAGGACGAACTGATGGAAGACTCATCAGATGAGGGAGACCTTGATCACATTTCTGTTGTGCGAGGTTGGGGGGAGAGGACAGAGGAAGGAAGCATGATTGTTACCTCGCCACCAACACAACAGGGACTTGGTGCTCCTGGATGCGCAACACACATGAGTGCCTTCTTGCTGCACTACCTGCAACATGACCCTCGAATTGTGAGAATTAGAAATAATCCTGACTACTGGGTTGCCACACTGTTAGATCCCCGGTACAAAAGTAAATTTGCAGAAATTATTCCTGCCATAGAAAGGGATGCACACATGCAGGAGTATCAGCAGAGACTGTTGCAGAATCTTACATGTGCTTTTCCACAAAATACCAGTGGTGCACGTAGTGAATCTCACAGTTCCAACTTGCCAACCGTGGGACCGTCAAGTGTTCAGCACTCAAACCGTAACAGAACCACAGTATCTGCTGGTAACATCAATTTTGCGGAATCATTTCACCACTTTTTTAGCCCATCCTTTGCAAGGCCACAGGAGACAAGAAGTCTGACACATAGTCAACGCCTAGAGACGATGGTACAGGAGTATCTCCAAGTAAACATTGAAGCCATGACTGTGTCACTGGACCCTTGCTCTTTTTGGGCTTCCAATCTGGATAAATGGCCGGAGCTAGCCACTTACGCCTTGGAGATCTTGTCATGCCCCGCAGCCAGCGTTCTGTCTGAACGTGTGTTCAGCGCTGCTGGTGGTGTGCTGACAGATAAGCGCACGCGGCTCTCCACTGATAATGTAGACAGACTCACGTTCATAAAGATGAACAAATCATGGATCCGAAACGACTTTTCTACCCCTGTGTCATCCTGGGGAGAGTAAAAGCTTGATGATTGGTTAAAATCACCCTACCAACCGTTTTAAGCTTTCAAATTACTAATCATGTTTATCTGCTGTATCTTGGCTGGAAAATAATTTGGGCTTTGTAGCAGTGTGCAGCACTGATTCTATTAGGCCATCTATAATAAGCTCCACCAGATTTAAAATTACTAATCATGTTTATCTGTATCTTGACTGGAAAATAATTTGGGCTTTGTAGCAGTGTGCAGCACTGATCCTATTAGGCCATCTATACTAAAGCTTCACCAGAATTAAAATTAATAATAATTTTTTGCTGCATCTAGCCCGGAAAATAATTTTGGGGCTCCGAGATGCGCAAGACACATAAGTGCCTTCTTGCTTCACTACCTGCAGCATGACCCTCATATTGTCAGAATTCGAAGTAATCATGACTACTGGGTTGCCACACTCTTAGATCCCCCAAACTTTTCGATCAACCTTTTCATTTTAATAAAGACCAAAAAAATGGTCATTTTTGAAATTATAAGCATTAGCAGGTTGTTAGAAACTGAAATCAAACAGTTTTCAACTCAAAACTTTATTCTAGGTGATGTTACATTTTCACATAGGACCCCTTGTTCGAAAGGTGCTTCTGAACTCTCTCGTCCATTGAATTTGTCAGGTTTTGGATGGTTTCTGCTTCAATTGTTTTGCATGAGGACAGAATACCCTCCCAGAGCTGTTGCTTAGATGTGAACTGCCTCCCGCCATCATAGACACTCCTTTTAATGATGCTTCAAAGGTTCTGAATGGGGTAGAGGTCAGGGGAGCATGGGGGTCACACCATAAGTTTGTCCCCTTTTATGCCCATATCAGCCAGAGATGCAGATGTTTTATGTGCAGCATGAGATGGTGCATTATCATGCAAAAAAATGATCTTGCTGTGAAATACACGGTTCTTCTTCTTGAACCATGGCAGGAAGTGCTGTTTGAGAAAATCCACATACATTATGGAGTTCATCTTTAGCGCCTTCAGGGATCCTAAAGGGGCCGACAATCTCTCTCCCCATGATTCCAGCCCAAAACATTACTCCACCTCCTCCTTGTTGGCGCTGTAGCAGTGTTTGCGTATGGTGTCCATCAACCAGCCATCCTCCACTCCATCCATCTGGACCATCGAGCGCTGCACGGCACTCATCCGTGAACAAAACAGTTTTGAAATCAGTCTTCATGTAATGTTTGGCCCACTGGAGCCGTTTCTGCTTGTGTGAAGTGGATAGAGGAGGTCGACAGGATGGCGTATGCACAGCTGCAAACCTCTGAAGGACCCTGCATCTTGTTGTTCGGGGGACGTTGGAGGCACCAGCAGCTTCAAAAACTTGTCTGCTGCTATGACAAGGCTTTTTTGCCGCTGCTCTTTCAACCTGACGTAATTGCCTGTAGGAAAGAGTCCTCAATTTGCCCTTATCAGCACGCACACGTGTGTACTGTGAATCAGCTACATACTTCTTGATTGCCAAGACACTTCATCCTGATCATCGCACAATGTTGATTGTAGTCATGCCTTGACATAAACACTCCACAATTTGTTGCTTCTCAGCAGCCGACACATCCTTTTTCTTTCCCATTTTGGCAGAAAATGTAGGCAGCCTTCTTAAGTAGTCTTGCCTTTCATTGGACACACCTGCCAAACTAATTAGTACAGGTGTCTGCAATTGCTTACAGTGATATAAAGAGCCCTGACACATATCACCATCAATGAGTTTAACTGACAAACAAACAAATTCTTCCCTTATCACTCCTAAACACTTTTTGCATAATAATTTGGAACACAGTGTACATGTGCTTTTCCACAAAACACCAGTGGTTCACGTAGTGAATCTTACAGTTCTAACTTGCCAACCGTGGTCTGTATGGAGTTGTTCAATAAAGGGCCCAAAATTAAGATAACATAGATGGGAGAGGTCTCTATGAATAGGAATTCCTAAGTATTTGATACCCTGTGAGGGCCAGGCAAAGGGAAAGTTGGACTGGATGGAATCCTATATGGATTTGGGGAGGGAGACATCGAGGGCCTCCGACTTCGCTGCATTGATTTTAAAATTTGACCATGTAACAAAGTGATCTATTTCAGCCATAACAGCATGGATGGATATATGTGATTGAGTGATATATACTAGGACATCATCAGCAAATAGAGAGCACTTGTACTCGGTGCCTCCCACCTCAATCCACCTAATATTGGGGTTATGGCGAATTGATGAGAGCAGGTGCTCCGTCACTAGGATGTATAAGAGAGGGGACAGAGAACATCCCTGCCTTGTCCCATTGGTGATTGTGAAAGGTGATGAAAATGTTCTGACGCGCCCCCAGGGCCGTGGGACACCCGAAGCCGGACCCTTTTTGGTGGATGCTGGTGGTTGTAGTCTCCGTGGCGGCGACCCGGTTCCGTGGCTCAGGGCGGTCAAACCAGTGGCGGAACTATTTATGTGGTTTTGATGTTTAAATGTCAGACTACGCCACCTGTGGATTGCGGTCAGAGTGAACCGCCGCTCCAGGGCAGACCGCTGAAGCTGGTGTTGTGGGTGCAGCAGAGCGTAGCATAACTCCCCACGGGAGGAGTATAGCCTCAGGGCAGTGCATGCGGAGGATGGGGGTGATGGTGCAGGGCAGCAGCAGTAACGACACGGAGTCAGTGATGCAGTCCAGGGCCTTTACTCACAGTTCTTATTATCCAGACCACGTCTGCAGGTAACGGCTGCCCACGTTGTACTGTGCTCACCAGGTGAGGGGCTCAGACAACTCCCAGATAACTTTGGAGCGCTTCACAGGACCCCCTTTGTGTGTCCTTTGTCTGGCCTTTCTTACCAACCCTTCTGTCCGGCTGCCTCGGGCCTCCTCTTGGTAAACTTGGCGCCAGTTTCCCTGACCCTATGTGGTGCCTTCCTAGCGGGTGTAGCGAGGGGCTGCGCCACATAAAATGTCACAGCCTCCTGTTTCTAGCTGAGGGTCGTTTCCTGCCTCCACTAGTTTCGGGGACCGGTCTCCCTCTTTGGCCTGACCCCTCCACGCAGGTGGATTCGAGCGTGCGGTGGCGACTCGCCCGTCCGCACCCCTGGGATCCCTTCGTTCCTCGTTCCTGGAGCCTTCTCTGCTCCTCTTCCTTCCTTCTCCCTCTTCCAGGCCTGGGCCTCTGTTACTAGGCCCGCCTCCGGAGCAGAGCTCATGCAGAGCCCCTGCTCCCTGCCACTTCTGCTCAGACTTCTCTGCACTGAACTAAGATGGTGCCCACCTTTTATACTCCCTTCTCAATGCACCCAGGAACTGCTTCCTCCCTGCTCCTGCACTACAGGGTTCCCCTTTCTCAGTGTTCCCTCCCCCCACTCCAGCCAGGGACAGGGACTGTCGTGCCCATCTCAGGGGCATATTGGTCGCCCTGCCCCACGGCAATGTGGTGTAATGCATGCAGGTGTCGGGTCCTGATCCACACTACATCCTTACCTGAGAGTGAGATATCACACCTCTGGGTGAGGTGCAATACCTCTGTAGCAACCGAGCCCTCAGGGTGCTACAGTTCCATTTATCTTCAGCCTAGGTGATGTATTGCGATACAGGGCCGTGATTTTGGCTATAAAAGGGTCCCCAAGACCACTACCCCAAGCTTTTTAAGAGAATCATATATGGCGTGCCAGGAGACTCTATGGAATGCTTTCTCAGCATCCAACGAGAGTATCTACTTACAAATTTTTAACTGCATCTAGCCCAGGAAATACTTTGTGCCTAGTAGCAGTGTCTGCTAGTCAGCGGATTATCCCGGCTGTTAAGCAAGCTACACCACCTGTAGTTTGGACACTTAATTTTTTCAAAGGAAATGCTTCGGGACCACGGGATACTCAGTGAAGAGCATCAGGAGGCACCCCAAGGCATAGGGGCTGGGACTGGCAGTAGGATCCCTTGCGGTGGACAGCCGAGCTCGATCCTTATAAAAGCTTTTTAACTGCAGCAGCTTTAGTGGACGCTACTGGAGCTGGAATTACGCGGCTGCTGGCATGAGACTTGCCCTCCAATAGATCCTTGTAAATGGATTTAAAGTGTATTCATTCAAATTAGAGAGACAATTTAAATTAAAAAGCTTAGAGCTGCCTCCACCACAGGGGGGCTCGGTCGACCCACCAGCGGACAGGCACCAGTATTGGGAGAGGGGGGCTGGCCGTCAGGGTTCACCGCGGCTCTGGCACAAACCCGGCGACGCGGAGGTGGCACGGGCAGGAGCCGACTGAACGTGTCGGCTTCTCACTTTTTGGATTTTAGAAGGGCATGACATGCCTATATCTGTGTCTCCCCCTCCTTTTACTCCTCCACCTCTTTTCTTTTCACATGACTATATGTACTTGTCACTTTTCCATGTGTTAGTTGTGTCTTCTGAGCAGTTTGTCAGCTTTTGGACACCTTTGAAGGTGTTTTCTATGTGTTTCTATGTGTTTTTGTTTGCCTGCCATTGGTTTTAACGGTGTTCGAAGGTGTTCGATGAACAGTTCGACGAACAGTTCGGCGAACACACGGGTGTTCGACGAACCGAACCGAACTCGAACACTACGGGGGTGGCTCAACACTACTCCTAACAGCCTATAACTCAGAATTATGGACCCCACACAGCCCTTCACACTATAATAAACCCCACAAAGCCCTTCACACAAGATAATGACCCCTATAATCTTCCACACAGTATAATGACCTCACACAGCCATCAACACAGTATAATGGCAACCACAGCATCCCCCACACAGTATGATCACCACCACAGCCCCACACACAGTTTGATCACCCTCCACAGTCCTCCCACATACAGTTGATGGTCAACAAAGCTCTTTAAACTTTATGATGGCCCCAGATCCCACTACATAGGGTGTGATGGCCCCACAGCATATCCCCCACACACAATATATTGATAAAATAAAATGTATAAAGAAAGCATCGGCACCAGGTCTCCCTAACTCACAGGCCCTCTTGGTCTGCTGCTATTAGCAGTACGCCATTGATGTCAAGCAAGGCTTAATTTATTTCTTCATCTTTGATATTTTTTTATCTTTGCGATCCTGGTTATAGTCTTGGTAATCTATGTTGCTGTGCATTTTTAGACTACCACTTTAATCCAGTGGCAATATTAAATGTAATAGTCGAAGATTGTGTTGAAGCCTGTATAATAATTTAGAGTTGTCTACGTAAATGTGGTAGGACGGCATCGTTGGCATCATTATTCATAGGCATCTTCTTTTAGAGTTTAGTGCATACATGACCACAGTTTTATCTAGGATTTCTATTAATTGTTGCAATCATTAAATTTTCTGCCCCAAGCTTCCAGTTCTTTAAAGTTTTGCAAATAAAACATTGCTATAACTTGAGAGATCATAGTATATGTAGTTTAGGGGTTTTAATATATTCTAAAATACATTGTCACCATAATTTGGTATATTTAAGTTTGACATGTTTAGTGCCTATCAGTATTTAATAATACCAATCTAATGGAATTATCTTCTCTTGTACATAGGAGGACCCGATACTATTGCAGGCACACGCAGTTATCATGCACTTAACAAAAAATGGAGATATAGCTTGTAATCTTTGTATGCTTAAACGGGTTTTCTACTTTTAGAAAAGTGGACCCAAATGATTAACGCAATGTAAAGTAACAAAGACATATAGTACTCATCCTCCCCCAACTCCACCACTCAATCTACTCTACTACAGTCTCTGTGTTTTGACTGTAGCAGTGACATGGTATTGGCAGCTGTGTCATCATGTCATCACTGCAGTCAGTCACCGAGTTTACGAGCCGCTCAGTTATGGGCTGCAATGGTGTGGTCTACTGCAGATGTGAGACTATAACTGGTGTCAAAACACAGAGACCATAGCTGTATAGGGTACTCGTCACTGTAGTGGTGAAGGTGAGTACTATCTGCTTTTGTTATAGTATTTTACTTTACAGGAATCACTTAGGGTCTTCTTTTCTAAAAGTGGGAAAACCCCTTTAAGGCCCCCCATTACACTAAAGTCATCCTAACTTGGTGATATTGGCAGGATCGACTGGTAGTCACATGTGTATGGCGACATCCCATACCACTGTTTATGCTCGCCATACGCCTAAGACAAACGTATTGCCTTCTCCTAAAAGTACATGCTCAGATAGATAGTACAGTGTATTGTGTGTGTGAAAATGAATAAAGACATGAAAAGTCTGTCAGTACACTTAATAAATGGGTTGTTGTTTAATACTGGGTTCAAATCTGTTTCTACTGTATATTGAGGTCACTTTGACATTACTAAGGCCTCCTTCTCATGTTCGTGTTTCCAGTACATGTGGTAACCATTTTTTTCATGGATACCACACGTACCTATTATAACCTTTTCTGCTATGCGCATGTCCATGTTTTTTACATGGACGGTGTGTCAGTGCAAAGCACACGGAGACATTTTTCCGGTAGCATGAATGACAAGGGCTGAAAAAATTCTATGGGTCCGTGAAAACCATGTACAGCACACGGATGGCATGTATGTATTCTGTACGTGTTTAACATTGCAAAGTATAAAAGAGGTTCACAACAGTGATTCAAAAAGGATAATCACTATGACTAACAAAATTAAACTCTTAAAAATGAATACTTTATTTAAAAGATTTAAAAAACTTCCCCAAAAGTGAATTACAAATAGAAAAAATTATGCTAATATGAATATTCACAAATATAATTAATAGAATATATAATAACCAGGGTATAACTATGACCTAAGGTGGTGGGCAATTGTATTTCCCTATTATTCTTTGCTGTCAGCCCTGCCTTGCAGCGACGGTTGGCACCCTAAATTCAGCAGAAATGGCACCCCTGCTCAGTGAAGACTCACCCTAATTTTACCTAGATATTCCTTATATTGATACTAGAAAAAATAACTACTAGTATTTATAAAGATGCATCTGATATCTGGCCTAATAACCACAACACGTAGATCAAACAATCAGAGTGTGGGCTATATCCCAGGTGTCACAGATAACTGCCAAGTGCATTGCCACTAGTTTTTCATGGATTACATCAGGGATATCACACAGATCCCACCGCTGTCACCAGTTTGTCAGGGGACACCACTCCACAGCCTGCAATTGTCAGGACAATTACGCAATTGACTGACGATTGATGGATGAGGCCGGGGTTTCTTCCACTACTAGACCAGTTATTGGGGAATTCCCAGTGAGCCTATGCTATATACACCTCTAATTCCAGCTCATGGAATATATTTATATTTATATATATATATATATATATATATATATATATATATATATATATATACAGTACAGACCAAAAGTTTGGACACACCTTCTCATTTAAAGATTTTTCTGTATTTTCATGACTATGAAAATTGTACATTCACATTGAAGGCATCAAAACTATGAATTAACACATGTGGAATTATATACTTAACAAAAAAGTGTGAAACAACTGAAAATATGTCTTATATTCTAGGTTCTTCAAAGTAGCCACCTTTTGTTTTGATGACTGCTTTGTACACTCTTGGCATTCTCTTGATGAGCTTCAAGAGGTAGTCACCAGAAATAGTCTTCCAACAATCTTGAAGGAGTTCCCAGAGATGCTTAGCACTTGTTGGCCCTTTAGGCTTCACTCTGCGGTCCAGCTCACCCCAAACCATCTCGATTGGGTTCAGATCTGGTGACTGTGGAGGCCAGGTCATCTGGTGTAGCACCCCATCACTCTCCTTCTTGGTCAAATAGCCCTTACACAGCCTGGAGGTGTGTTTGGGGTCATTGTCCTGTTGAAAAATAAGTGATGGTCCAACTAAACGCAAACCGAATGGAATAGCATGCCGCTGCAAAATGCTGTGGTAGTCATGCTGGTTCAGTATGCCTTCAATTTTGAATAAATCGCCAACAGTGTCACCAGCAAAGCACCCCCACACCATCACATCTCCTCCTCCATTCTTCACGGTGGGAACCAGGCATGTAGAGTCCATCCGTTCACCTTTTCTGCGTCGCACAAAGACACGGTGGTTGGAACCAAAGATCTCAAATTTGGACTCATCAGACCAAAGCACAGATTTCCACTGGTCTAATGTCCATTCCTTGTGTTCTTTCGCCCAAACAAGTCTCTTCTGCTTGTTGCCTGTCCTTAGCAATGGTTTACTAGCAGCTATTTTACCATGAAGGCCTGCTGCACAAAGTCTCCTTTTAACGGTTGTTGAAGAGATATGTCTGCTGCTAGAACTCTGTGTGGCATTGACCTGGTCTCTAATCTGAGCTGCTGTTAACCTGCGATTTCTGTGGCTGGTGACTTGGATAAACTTATCCTCAGAAGCAGAGGTAACTCTTGGTCTTCCTTTCCTCGGGCGGTCCTCATGTGAGCCAGTTTCTTTGTAGCGCTTGATGGTTTTTGCAACTGCACTTGGGGACACTTTCAGAGTTTTCCCAATTTTTCACACTGACTGACCTTCATTTCTTAAAGTAATGATGGCCACTCGTTTTTCTTTACTTAGCTGTTTTTTTCTTGCCATAATACAAATTCTAACAGTCTATTCAGTAGGACTATCAGCTGTGTATCCACCAGACTTCTTCACAACACAACTGATGGTCCCAACCCAATTTAAAAGGCAAGAAATCCCACTTATTGAACCTGACAGGGCACACCTGTGAAGTGAAAACCATTTCCGGTGGCTACCTCTTGAAGCTCATCAAGAGAATGCCAAGAGTGTGCAAAGCAGTCATCAAAGCAAAAGGTGGCTACTTTGCAGAACCTAGAATATAAGACATATTTTCAGTTGTTTCACACTTTTTTGTTAAGTATATAATTCTACATGTGTTAATTCATAGTTTTGATGCCTTCAGTATGAATGTACAATTTTCATAGTCATGAAAATACAGAAAAATCTTTAAATGAGAAGGTGTGTCCAAACTTTTGGTCTGTACTGTGTATATATATATATATATATATATATATATATATATATATATATATATATTCTGTATGGTTTTGTACTCACTCCACAGCGTTAGAGGTAGGCACAGGACACTGTCTCTTTAAAATGTCCAAGGCAGGTTTATTCAGGCTTCATAAACTGAAAAACTACCTTCTCCGGCACTAAGTAACAAAACAGGAAAATAAACAGTCCATATAGCACTGCGGGTTTTCTCGTTCATAGTCATTGTCTTTTAGCACAGACACGCTGGAGGTCTCCATACCTCCAGGCACAGACACTGAATGAGACACTCGGTCTCCATTTTATACACACACCCTGGGGAGGGGATATGTGAGCACCCAATCCCATCCGTCTCTTATGACTGCTCAAAACAACGGCCGTGATACGCCCTATTAAGCCTCTCATCACTATGTGTGCTGGAGAATACTTTCCCAGTTTTACATCACTGAAGCTGCCACCCTCAGCGATACATATATCCCCTCAAGGACATGTCCGGCGGCCATCTTACAATGCTAACTCAACAATAACAAACAGATCTGTTAGCTGCCACCAACAATTGTTTATACAGGTAGATTGGACACCCATTACCATTAGCATATGGCTTCAGGGATACGGTTTACAGAGCAAGAGGAGCAGAGCTAATAAATTGTATATATTTAATCCAGAAAGGTAGGCAGTGTTTATAAATAATATAAAAAGATGATGCAGAATGGGAACAAAACAATAATGTATATACAATTACATGCAATAAAAGAGATAAAAGAAAATTACTAAACCTGTGCCACAAAAATCGCTCAGAGCTTAGCAGACAGAGGTGCTCCTTAAGAAAATGGACAGAACCACAATAAATACACAAAAACTAATTCTGCTTTTTATTAGATCAAGGTTATGCCCACATATCTCATTTAGGTGAGCTCATTTGGAGGCTGGTTGTGAGATGTACTAGGTCTTTTTGAAATTGTCACCATGTTTCCTATTGCTATTTTACTTTTAAATAGAGATGAACCATTGCCTGGATAGCATCATCCATCAAAATGTTATAACGGTGTAGGGATTAGAATGGCCTTATGGTGATGTGAGTGAATGCGTTATGCTTATCCCTTCGCTACAACACTGAAAATATATCTCCCAGAAATATTGGATTAATCGGACCAATGCAAACCCCAATATTCATAACAGTGCTTTGGTCAAAGAAAACTCTATCCGTGGGAAGTGTACTTTCCTGCCTCTGCGTAAACGGATCACAGTCTCAGTGACTGGCTTTCAGAGCAAATCTCCTGTGGTAATTACCTGACCACTTCAGGAGGTCCATACTTCAATAGAGTTTGAATTGTCATCTCTCTCTCTCTCACTTCCCCAGTTATAATTAATTTCTCTCTTCCCCGTTATAATTAATCCCATATGTTCAATGTGAGGTCCTACTTAAGTGGAGGTTGAAGTGTCAGCTCTTTTTCACTTCCCCAGTTATAATTAATCTCATATGTTCAATGTGAGGGTGATATGTCCCTTCTCTTATAGATTTTAATTTTTCTCTATGACACCAGGTATAACTAGATATACACCCAAGGCATAGGTTACCTTAAATTACAAATCTGGATCTCATTCTGTGCCTCTATACATTTCCCCTTCATCATTTGGTTAATCAGGAGGCTCCTAGGTAATATGGCATCAATCCATGATATCCATAGTAAATAGGTCCATACGTATCCATCATAACTTATGGTGCTATGTACATGTCTGTGTTTTTACATGGATTGTGCGTCCATGCAAAACATATGGAGACATGTCTGTTTTTTTTCTGGCAGCACACATAACAACGGCCAATACAAGTCAATTAGTCCGTGAAAAACATGTAAAGGACATGGATGTCATCTGTGTTCTGCATACTTGCTGTACATGTTTAACATTGCAAAGTATAAGAGAAGATTTGCAATTTATTTCTTTATTTAACCTTCCGTGAAAAACACTAATGACACACTGATGGAAAACATTGATGGCACCTCTACCGGTTTTTCAAGTATGTGTTAAAATAGAGATGTGAAGGTGGCCTTAAGCTGTGTTTGCGTTAAAGAGTTTGAAAGAGACTAGACACAGTCTTAGATGTCCTTAGAGTGTTATACACATCTTTTCATGGAAATTAGGGTACCTGAGATCTTTGTAAACATTTGGTGAATCTGAATTTCAAATTTCAAAAGATTTGATCATCTACAATGTTAAACATTTTTAGATCTTTACTATGTTTAGTTATTTCTGAGATGTAAAGAGTGCATACAGACACCCCAAATACCAAGCTACAAAGGAATTGAATGCAGTATATAGATCCACACTATTGCAAACATTAAATATATTGAAAGTAGCATATAGTGTTGGGAGATAAGGTCAGGGTTTTTTAATCTACCTTGAAAATATATTAACACATGTAAACAAAGATTTAGTTTTTCTAGTGTAAAAAAAACATGCTATTATTGCAAAAAAAAATACACCACACTGTATTTCATTTCTGTCCTACTAAATCATATCATTTTATCTGATAAAGAAAATGCATTTTTTTTATAGTTTCAAATAAATATCTGAGTTATTGAAATGAAATGGAATCTATTGCCTTATCTAGTCAAACATTTTGCAAGCACATGGAAAAAAGCACAAAATGTAAGTTAATGCAGTAAATAATGGAAAAACTGGTTCTCTAAAAAAGCCAAATTCCACTGTAAAACTCCTTTTTAACAATCTAAAGGCATACACATTAGATAATAGTCATCTTAACCCACAGATTTTGGCAGGATTGGCCATATGTCTAATATGTATGGAAGTCTTTTGACTGAACTCATTAGATGATGCCGGGGGTGGGCAGGGGGTGGGAATAAATGACCAATCCTATAGGTCAGCTTGAAATCTTTATTTTCACAAATATGTTAGAGACATGATTTTGAAAAACTTACGTACTAATATTTAAGTTTAGCAAGTTTTCCTCCTGCACTTCTTTATATCACATTCATCCCAAATGGCACGGGGCTGCTGGTAGAGGAGCTTGTGATCAGACCGGTCCATCAACCTCCTCCAACTGATAAACATTTCACATGAGAAAGCTGCTTTTCAAACTGAGGTGACTGATGGACAGGTCTGGTCACATGATCCTCCACCAGCGGTCTGGGACGAAAACCATATTAACAAGTACAGAAAACCTGTAATAGTTATATGTTCGTAAGTGCCAGAAAATCATATTAGAGACAACATTATTAAAATAAAGATAAAGTGGACAGGGATTTCAAGTAATCGTGCAAGTTGTGAACAATAAGATTGGTAGGAAATGTTGAAATGTCTCAGGTTACATTTATATTGCATGGATAATTTAATCCGGTAGTACCCTAAAAACAAATGTAAAATAGATTATTGGCATGAAAAATTACCGTTTATAAATATCAGCTCTGGTACCAGACATGCAGCATATACAGGTGCTGCATATTAGTTACCAAAGCTGATACAGTTTATAAAGTAATTTTTCATGCAAATAAAGTATCAGCTTTGGTAATGCCAAAGCTGATACTTTATAAACTGTAAGTGTTCATGCAAATAATCTATTCTACTGTACTTTGTTTTTAGGGTACTACAGGATTAAATTATACATACAATATAAATGTAACCTCAGACATTTTGATATATATATATATATATATATTTACATATATACTGTATATATATGTATGTACATACAGTACAGACAAACAGTTTGGACACACCTTCTCATTTAAAGATTTTTCTGTATTTTCATGACTTTGAAAATTGTACATTCACCCTGAAGGCATGAAAACTATGAATTAACACATGTGGAATTATATACTTAACAAAAAAGTGTGAAACAACTGAAAATATGTCTTATACTCTAGGTTCTTCAAAGTAGCCACCTTTTGCTTTGATGACTGCTTTGCACACTCTTGGCTTTCTCTTGATGTGCTTCAAGAGGTAGTCACCAGATATGGTCTTCCAACAATCTTGAAGGAGTTCAGAGAGATGCTTAGCACTTGTCGACCCTTTTGCCTTCACTCTGCGGTCCAGCTCACCCCAAACCATCTTGATTGGGTTCAGGTCTGGTGACTGTGGAGGCCAGGTCATCTGGCGTAGCACCCCATCACTCTCCTTGGTCAAATAGCCCTTACACAGCCTGGAGGTGTGTTTGGGGTCATTGTCCTGTTGAAAAATAAATGATGGTCCAACTAAGCGCAAACCGGATGGAATAACATGCCGCTGCAAGATGCTGTGGTAGCCATGCTGGTTCAGTATGCCTTCAATTTTTAATAAATTCCCAACAGTGTAACCAGTAAAGCACCCCCACACCATCACACCTCCTCCTCCATGCTTCACGGTGTAAACCAGGCATGTAGAGTCCATCCGTCCACCTTTTCTGCGTCTCACAAAGACACGGTGGTTGGAACCAAAGATCTCAAATTTGGACTCATCAGACCAAAGCACAGATTTCCACATAATGTCCATTCCTTGTGTTCTTTAGCCAAAACAAGTCTTGTCTGCTAGTTGCCTGTCCCTAGCAGTGGTTTCCTAGCATCTATTTTACCATGAAGGCCTGCTGCACAAAGTCTCCTCTTAACAGTTGTTGTAGAGATGTGTCTGCTGCTAGAACTCTGTGTGACATTGACCTGGTCTCTAATCTGAGCTGCTGTTATCCTGCGTTTTTTGAGGCTGGTGACTCGGATAAACTTATCCTCAGAAGCAGAGGTGACTCTTGGTCTTCCTTTCCTGGGGCGGTCCTCATGTGAGCCAGTTTCTTTGTAGCGCTTGATGGTTTTTGCAACTGCATTTGGGGACACATTCAAAGTTTGCCCAATTTTTCGGACTGACTGACCTTCATTTCTTAAAGTAATGATGGCCACTCATTTTTCTTTACTTAGCTGCTTTTTTCTTGCCATAATACAAATTCTAACAGTATATTCAGTTGGACTATCAGCTGTGTATCCACCTGACTTCTGCACAACACAACTGATGGTCCCAACCCCATTTATAAGGCAAGAAATGCCACTTACTAAACCTGACAGGGCACACCTGTGAAGTGAAAACCATTTACGGTGACTACCTCTTGAAGCTCATCAAGAGAATGCCAAGAGTGTGCAAAGCAGTCATCAAATCAAAAGGTGGCTACTTTGAAGAACCTAGAAAATAAGACATATTTTCAGTTGTTTCACACTTTTTTGTTAAGTATATAATTCCACATGTGTTAATTCATAGTTTTGATGCCTTCAGTATGAATGTACAATTTTCAAAGTCATGAAAATACAGAAAAATCTTTCAATGAGAAAGTGTGTCCAAACTTTTGGTCTGTACTGTATATACAGTCTACATATCTATAATATAACGGAAAAGGTGTGTCTCTGTCTGAAGCCTCTATAGAGTGCATAGTCTGGCTCCAGACAGAAGAACGCATGGAGCCGTTACACGTAAGAGGAGTGTATGGCGCCGAAGATCGCGGTATGCATAGACACTGAATGCATACCGCGATCTCCGGCGCCATACTTCCATACTTACTTGACTGGGAGAAGAGTTGCCGCGGTGCCTCTCTTCTGGCCGGAGACCGGGGGCGGAGTGAAGGGGTCGGAATCGGTGCATGCACATAGCGCTATCCGGCGCCATTTTACTGAAGACACATTTGCAGTGTGTCTTCAACAAAATGGCGCCGGACAGCACAGTATGGGCACCCGCATACTCCGGTGACGCACTCCTCCCCCGGTCTCCCTCAGAACAGGACACAGCAGTGCTGAAGCACAGGGAACAAAGATGAGTATAAGTGTTTATTTTTTTGTATGTGTGCAGCGTGAAAGGGATAAGGGGTACCATGCATACCATGATTGAGGGGTGAGGGGGCCACACATACCCGGATTGAGGGATGAGGGGGCCACACATACCAGGATTGGGGGGATGAGGAGGCCACACATACCAGTATTGGGGGATGAGGGGTACCATACATACCAGGATTGAGGGATGAGTGGTACCATGCATACCAGGATTGGGGGGTGAGGGGTACCATACAAACCAGGATTGAGGGGTACCATGCATATCAGGATTGGGGTGATGGGTGCCATGAATACCAGGATTGGGGGTGAGGGGACCATGCATACCAGGAATGGGAGGTGAGGGGGCCACACATACCCGGATGGGGGGATGAGGTGGCCACACATACCAGGATTGGGGGATGAGGGGTACCATACATATCAGGATTGAGAGGTGAGTTTTCCATGCATACCAAGATTGGAAGATGAGGGGTGCCATGTATACCAGGATTGGGGGATGAGGGGACCATGCATACCAGGATTGGGGGTGAGGGAACCACACATACCAGGATTGGGGGATGAGGGGTACCATGCATACCAGGATTGGGGATGAGGGGTACCATGCCTACCAGGATTGGGGGATGAGGGGTACCATGCATACCAGGATTGGGGGATGAGGAGTGCCATGCAAACCAGGATAGGGATGAGGGGGCCATACATACCAGGATTGGGGATGTGGGGTGTCATGCATACCAGGATGAGGGATTGGGTGCGATACATACCAGGATTGGGGGATGGGGGGTGCCATACATACCAAGATTGGGATGAGGGGTGCCATGTATATCAAATTTGAAATGAGGGGTGCCATGCATACTAGGATGAGAGATGGGGTGCCATGCATACCAGGATTGGGATGAGGGGTGCCATGTATACCAGATTTAAATTGAGCGGTGCCATGCCTACCAGGATTGGGGATGGGGGGTGCCATGCATACCAGGATTGGGGATGGGGGGTGCCATGCATACCAGGATTGGGGATTAGGGGTGCCATGCATACCAGGATTCGGGGATGAGGGGTGCCATGCATACCAGGATTGAGGGGTACCATGTATACCAGGATTGGGGATGAGGGGTACCATGCATACCAGGATAGGGATCTGGGGGGGCCATGCATACTAGGATTTGGATGAGGGGCCATGCATATCAGGATAGGGATAATGGGTACCATGTATACCAGGATAGGGATGATGGATGGCGTGCCATGCATACCAGGATAGAGATGAGGGGTGCCATGCATACCAGGAGAGGGATGAGGGGTGCCATGTATATCAGATTTAAAATGAGGGGTGCCATGCCTACCAGGATTGGGGATGGGGGGTGCCATGCATACTAGGATTGGGGATGGGGGGTGCCATGCATACCAGGATTGGGGATTAGGGGTGCCATGCATACCAGGATTGGGGGATGAGGGGTGCCATGCATACCAGGATTGAGGGGTACCATGTATACCAGGATTGGGGATGAGGGGTACCATGTATACCAGGATAGGGATCTGGGGGGGGCATGCATACTAGGATTTGGATGAGGGGCCATGCATATCAGGATAGGGATAATGGGTACCATGTATACCAGTATAGGGATGATGGATGGCGTGCCATGCATACCAGGATAGGGATGAGGTGTGCCATGCATACCAGGAGAGGGATGAGGAATGGGGTACCATGCTACCAGGATTGGGTATGAGGGAGCCATGTATACCAGGATGAGGGGTGCCATGCATGCCAGGATTGGGGATGAGGGGTGCCATGCATACCAGGATTGGGGATGAGGGGTGCCATGCTTACCAGGATTGGGGATGAGGGGTGCCATGCATACCAGGATTGGGGGTGAGGGGTGCCATGCATACAGTATTGGGGCTGAGGGGTGCCATGCATACCAGTATTGGGAGTGAGGGATGCCATGCATACCATGATTAGGGGTGAGGGGTGCAATGCATACCAGGATTGGGATGAGGCGTGCCATGCATACCAGGATAGGGATGAGGTGTACCATGTATACCAGGATAGGGATGAGGGGTACCATGCATACCAGGATAGGGATGAGGGGTACCATGCATACCAGGATAGGTATGAGGGGTGTCATGCATACCAGGATTGGGGATGAGGGGTGCCATGCATACTAGGAAAGGGATGAGGGGTACCATGCATACCAGGATGAGGGATGAGGGAGCCATGCATACCAGGATGAGGGGCGCCATGCATGCCAAGATTGGGATGAGGGGTGCCATTCATGTCAGGATTGGGGATGAGGGGTGCCATGCATACCAGGATTGGGGATAAGGCATGCCATGCATACCAGGATAGGGATGAGGGGTACCATGCATACCAGGATAGGGATCAGGGAGGGACATGCATACCAGAATTTGGATGAGGGGCCATGCATTCCAGGATAGGGATGAGGGGTACCATGTATACAAGGATAGGGATGAGGGGTACCATGCATACCAGGATTGGGGATGAGGGGTGCCATGCATACCAGGATAGGGATGAGGGGTGCCATGAATACCAGGATAGGGATGAGGGGTACCATGCATACCAGGATAGGGATCTGGGGGGGCCATGCGTACCTGGATTCGGATGAAGGGCCATGCATACCAGGATAGGGATGAGGTGTACCATGTATACCATGATAGGGATGAGGGGTGCCATGCATACCAGGCAAGGGATGAGGGGTACCATGTATACTAGGATGAAGGGTACCATACATAACAGGATTGGGGATGAGGGGTGCCATGCATACCAGGATAGGGATGAGGGGTACCATGCATACCAGGATGAGGGATGAAGGAGCCTTGCATACCAAGATGAGGGGCACCATGCATGCCAGGATTGGGATGAGGGGTGCCATGCATGCCAGGATTGGGTATGAGGGGTGCCATGCATACAGTATTGGGGGTGATGGGTGCCATGCATACAGTATTGGGGGTGATGGGTGCCATGCACGCCAGGATTGGAGGTGAGGGGGGGCCATGCATACCAGGATAGGGATGAGATGTGCCATGCATACCAGGATAGGGATCTGGGGATTACCATGTATACCAGGATAGGGATGAGGGGTATCATGCATACCAGGATGAGGGATGGGGTGCCATGCATACCAGGATAGGGATTAGGGGTACCATGCATACCAGGATAGGGATGAGGGGTGCCATGCATACTAGGATTGGGGATGAGGTGTGCCATGCATACCAGGATAGGGATGAGGGGTACCATGTATACCAGAATAGGGATGAGGGGTACCATGCATACCACAATGAGGGATGAGGTGCCATGCATAGCAAGATAGGGGTGAGGGAGCCATGCATACCAGGATGAGGGGTGCCATGCATGCCAGGATTGGGATGATGGGTGCCATGCATGCCAGGATTTGGGATGAGGTGTGCCATGCATACCAGTATTGGGCATGAGGGGTGCCATGCATACCAGGATTGGGGGTGAGGGGTGCCATGCATACCAGGATTGGGGGTGAGGGGTTCAATGCATACCAGGATTGGGATAAGGCATGCCATGTATACCAGGATTAGTGGTCAGAGGTGCCATGCATACCAGGATTGGGGGTGAGGGGTGCCATGCATACCAGAATAGGGATGAGGCATGCCATGCATATCAGGATTAGTGGTCAGAGGTAAAATGCATACTAGGATTGGGGGTGAGGGATGCCATACATACCAGGATTGAGGGTGAGGGGTGCCATGCGTACCAGGATTGTGGGTGAGGGGTGTCATGCATACCAGGATTGAGGGTGATGGGTTCCATGCGTGACAGGATTGGAGGTGAGGAGTGCCATGCATACTAGGATAGGGATGAGGTGTGCCATGCATACCAGGATAGGGATCTGGGGGTACCATGTATACCTGGATAGGGATGAGGGGTATCATGCATACCAGCATGGGCGATGGGGTGCCATGCATACCAGGATAGCGATTAGGGGTACAATGCATACCAGGATGAGGGGTACCATACATACCAGGATAGGGATGAGAGGTGCCATGCATACTAGGATTGGGTATGAGGTGTGCCATGCATGCCAGGATAGGGATGATGGGTACCATGTATACCAGGATAGGGATGAGGGGTACCATACATACCACAATGAGGGATGAGGTGCCATGCAAAGCAAGATAGGGATGAGGGAGTCATGAATACAAGGATGAGGGGTGCCATGCATGCCAGGATTGGGATGACGGGTGCCATGCATCCCAGGATTGGGGATAAGGGGTGCCATGCATACCAGTATTGGGGATGAGGGGTGCCATGCATACCAGGATTGGGGGTGAGAGGTTCCATGCATACCAGGATTGGAGGTGAGGGGTGCCATGCATACCAGGATAGGGATGAGGCATGCCATGCATACCAGAATTAGTGGTCAAAGGTGCCATGCATACCAGGATTGGGGGTGAGGGGTGCCATGCATACCAGAATAGGGATGAGGCGTGCCATGCATACCAGGATTAGTGGTCAGAGGTAAAATGCATACTAGGATTGGGGGTGAGGGGTGCCATACATACCAGGATTGAGGGTGAGGGGTGCAATGCATACCAGGATTGGCGGTGAGGGGTGCCATGCATACCAGGATTGGGGGTGAGGGGTGCCATGCATACCAGGATTGGGGGTGAGGGGTGTCATGCATACCAGGATTGGAGGTGAGGGGTGCCATGCATACCAGGATAGGGATGAGGCGTGCCATGCATACCAGGATTAGTGGTCAGAGGTAAAATGCATACTAGGATTGGGGGTGAGGGGTGCCATACATACCAGGATTGAGGGTGAGGGGTGCAATGCATACCAGGATTGGCGGTGAGGGGTGCCATGCATACCAGGATTGGGGGTGAGGGGTGTCATGCATACCAGGATTGGAGGTGAGGGGTGCCATGCATACCAGGATAGGGATGAGGCGTGCCATGCATACCAGGATAGGGATGAGGGGAGCCATGCATACCAGGATTAGTGGTGAGAGGTGCCATACATGCCAGGATTGGGGGTGAGGGTTGCCATGCATATCAGGTTTGAGGGTGAGGGGTGCCATGTCTTCCAGGATTGGGGGTGAGGGGTGCCATGCATACCAGGATAGGGATGAGTTGTGCCATGAATACCAGGATAGTGATGAGGGCAGCACATAACAGGATGGGGGAACAGGATTGGGGAGCACAAATTCCAGGATGGGGGCAGCACAAATACCAGGATGGTGGCAGCACAAGTACTAGGATGGGGCAGCACAAATACCAGGATGGGGGCAGAACAAACACCAGCATGTGAGACCATATACCAATAAAAATGCGTGCCACCCAGACGTAGAACGGGCTCAATAGCTAGTATATACAGTACAGACCAAAAGTTTGGACACACCTTCTCATTTAAAGATTTTTCTGTATTTTCATGACTTTGAAAATTGTGCATTCACACTGAAGGCATCAAAACTATGAATTAACACGTGTGGAATTATATACTTAACAAAAAAGTGTGAAACAACTGAAAATATGTCTTATATTTTAGGTTCTTCAAAGTAGCCACCTTTTGCTTTGATGACTGCTTTGCACTCTCTTGGCATTCTCTTGATGAGCTTCAAGAGGTAGTCACCGGAAATGGTCTTCCAAAAATCTTGAAAAAGTTCCCAGAGATGCTTAGCACTTGTTGGCCCTTTTGACTTCACTCTGCGGTCCAGCTCACCCCAAACCATCTCGATTGGGTTCAGGTCTGGTGACTGTGGAGGCCAGGTCATCTGGAGTAGCACCCCATCACTCTCCTACTTGGTCAAATAGCCCTTACACAGCCTGGAGGTGTGTTTGGGGTCATTCTCCTGTTGAAAAATAAATGATGGTCCAACTAAACGCAAACCGGATGGAATAGCATGCCGCTGCAAGATGCTGTGGTAGCCATGCTGGTTCAGTATGCCTTCAATTTTGAATAAATCCCCAACAGTGTCACCAGCAAAGCACCCCCACACCATCACACCTCCTCCTCCATGCTTCACGGTGGGAACCAGACATGTAGAGTCCATCCATCCACCTTTTCTGTGTCGCTCAAAGACACGGTGGTTGGAACCAAAGATCTCAAATTTGGACTCATCAGACCAAAGCACAGATTTCCACTGGTCTAATGTCCATTCCTTGTGTTCTTTAGCCCAAACATGTCTCGTTTTCTTGTTGCCTGTCCTTAGCAGTGGTTTCCTAGCAGCTATTTTACCATGAAGGCCTGCTGCACAAAGTCTCCTCTTAACAGTTGTTGTAGAGATGTGTCTGCTGCTAGAACTCGGTGTGGCAATGGCCTGGTCTCTAATCTGAGCTGCTGTTAACCTGTGATTTCTGAGGCTGTTGACTCGGATAAACTTATCCTCAGAAGCAGAGGTTACTCTTGGTCTTCCTTTCCTGGGGCGGTCCTCATGTGAGCCAGTTTCTTTGTAGCGCTTGATGGTTTTTGCAACTGCACTTGGGGACACTTTCAAAGTTTTCCCAATTTTTCGGGCTGACTGACCTTCATTTCTAAAAGTAATGATGGCCACTCGTTTTTCTTTGCTTAGCTGCTTTTTTCTTATAAGGCAAGAAATGCCACTTATTAAACCTGACAGGGCACACCTGTGAAGTGAAAACCATTTCCGGTGACTACCTCTTGAAGCTCATCAAGAGAATGCCAAGAGTGTGCAAAGCAGTCATCAAAGCAAAAGGTGGCTACTTTGAAGAACCTAGATTATTAGACATATTTTCAGTTGTTTCACACTTTTTTGTTAAGTATATAATTCCACATGTGTTAATTCATAGTTTTGATGCCTTCAGCATGAATGTACAATTTTCAAAGTCATGAAAATACAGAAAAATCTTTAAATGAGAAGGTGTGTCCAAACTTTTGGTCTGTACTCTCTATAGTAGCTAGTGAATTCCTTCCACTTTTTCAGTGTTGACATGCTAAATGCTAGTTTTGGTCTTGGGGAAAGTTTTGGCATCAGAAATTACCACCCATGTTAGCCTTTAGAAAAAATAGATCATTAACTCCATATCGCCCCATGACAGATATGTCAGGATGTTTTTAGTGGGCTCAGAAGCAGCAGATGCTGGCAATATAATATAGCTAGTATCTGCATCTAACAACATCAAAGCAATTGCTGTGCTTGCTGATTGCTGAAGTTAACTTCTTAAATACCGTTGTCAATCATTGACAGTGACATTTATGCACCGTAATCAGGCCAGCTGTTCATTTGGGCACACATAGGTCTCCCCACAACATGATAGTAGGAAGTCACTGAGTTGCTATGATTGTCAAGGGCCTGCTGATAGCCATATGCCTATGATATGATCCCTTCTATGACATCCATCCTGTATCTGGGTGTCATAGGAGACTCTCATTTTTTCTATATACTGTACAGAAATACTGTGGTATTACTGTATATAGTAGAAAATATCAAACAATCACAGGTTCAAGTCCTCTAAGGGGATTAACAAATAAACTTTAAAAAAAGGAAAAAGGTTTTAAAAATTTAAAAAAAAAGAAAAAAGCTATAAAAATTAAAATCATTCCACTTTTCCATAGTTAACAGTAAAGAAATATAAAAAAAATAAAAAACTCTTATTTGGTATCACTACATTTTGAAAAGTCTGATCTATAAAAATGTAAAATTAATTAAACCAATCTGTAAGAACTATAGAGACAAAAATCAACATGCAAGAAGTGTTGTATCTACCCCAAAGTGGTATCCATAAAAACATTTGGTCACCACGCAAAAAGCAAGCCCTCACACAGCTCCATTGGCAAAAAAAAAAATGAAAACGTTACAGGTTTTGAAAAATGTCGATTCATACAAAATTACTTTCAGGTTTGGTATCATCGTAATCATACTGCCCTGGAGAATCAGGTCTAGGTCATTTATATTTCAAAATGAATGCCATGAAAATAAAATCCCAAAAATATTTGTGATATTGAATTTTTTCTTTCGCAATTTAATCTCACTTCAAATTTTCTCTCCATATTCCAGTACATTGTATGATAAAGTGTTTGGTGCTATTCAAAGGTACAACTAATTCCACAAATGCAAGCCTGTTGGGAGAATAAAATAATTATGGCTCTTTGAAGAAGGGGAGAGAAAAATGAAAGTGCAAAGACAAAAAAATTGGTTCAATTTACACTGATGGTTTGTTTGTAAATGATTCTTCAATCAGCTGCTTGTTTGATGATCAATAGTTGTTTAATTTACACAAGTAGACCTCGCTTTAGATGCACACTGAATAATCTGTCTTAGATCATAACTTCTGCATATGGGATGGACCCTCATTTATTTGCACATGATCCAAACTACATAGCCAAATAAAATAAAATACGCAACAAGTTATTTTTTGGTGTCAAAAGGCCACAGCTTTTATTTAAGACCACATGAGTGTAGTAAGAGTTAGGTGAAATACTATGAAAGTATATTCTGAGATTCATGGATACCGTGAGATCTCCGAGCTGCCATACAGCAATTGGCAAACTGCAATCCAGGGGTGGCACACTATGAGTTGCCACAGTATCAAAACCAGTGCATTTCAAGGACTCCAATAACCATACTAAAGATCCTCATTCCTGTACTTAACAGCTAAGCCGCCCCTGGATGATGTTACCATTATGACATTCTTCAGGCTGGCCACCAGAGCTCAGCCTGTTCACCACCATTATGTAACAGCTTCTATTAAGTTAAAAGTAGCCCACCATAACTTTCCACCCTCTTCCACCTTACTCCCCAACCGTGATATCACAGATGTGACAATAATATAACAATCTGATTTGATTTAAATCGCCTTTCATTCTGACTCTTATTTAATTAATTAATTAATTTATTTATTCATTTGTTTACTTAAATAAAACCAGGCTAAAATCTATAAAAGGACAATAAGCTCCCAACTCATGAAGAGTTATCCTTCAGCACTCAGGGGACCCCTGTATAGGAAACCTCTAGAGAACCATGACTGAAGGATTGCTTACCCTTGTGCTTAGAAGGTTGATGCCTAAAATGCCAATCTGCACGTTTTTTTTTAATTATATGATATCATGTACAAATGAAGGCCACAGATGAAGGATGCAATATTACATTCAAATATAAAATTGCACAGTAAAACAAAGAAAAATGAAGCCGGCGGGGCTGTAAAGAAATGCTTCTGCCATCTCTTCAGGAAGGAGAAAGAGGAAGAGACAGTAAGTTATATTTTTCCTAGTAACAAGAAACTAGGCACACAAAAGGACTCCTATTTCTAAAAAGGAAAACACCCAACCTAATACAATCAATATAAATCTAGATAATAAAACTCCAGGATTTGAGGGTCCCCCCTTCCTATAGTCATGCATCCCCTTCATCTAGTTCTCCGGGCAGTTCATTCAGAGCACATATGCTGCCATTCTTCTTGGCAGTGGAGGACGAGGCTCAGCATGATGATCTTTTGTGTAAAACTTAAGGTCATTTCAACTGATGAACGAGCATGTTTCTCATTTGTTGGCTGATTAGCAGTTTGTTATACTGCAGGATTATCATGAATGAGCATTCCTAGGAATGCTTGTGCACAATAATCATGCTGTGTAAATGGACCTTTAAATTCAGGCGATTAGACAATATCTGATGGCCTTGTATCTGATGAGGGCTCAATAATGAATCATATCAGAAGCTGTTAGTGTAGCAAATTAATTTGCTCTTCATAAGAAGCATTTGACACCCAACCATTGCATTTGTTCAGTATCTTATTTTAAGTGGTGAGGTGAGGACTCTTGTATGAACTCGAGGACCAGGGCATTCTCAGGTCAAACAAATGAACATTTACAGTAGATATAGCCAATAATCTCCATGGTTTCAGCATTCAGCCTCCTGTAATTCAGGAAATAACCAGTTACAAGGTTAAACATATAGGCTTATAAGATGACAAAATACAATTAAATTGAAACATAATTGCAAGGCCCAATAGCTGTCTAATGATCATTTATTTCTAGTTTGAGCACCATATATTTATTTCAGAATTTAAAATCTGAATGTTCAGTTATGTTACTGTTTCTTTTATTTTTACTTAGTCCTCTTAAATTATCTCAAAGATCTGTTGACCTGGTGGTAAACTGAACCAAAAGGATCACGTTTAGTTTCTTCCTTTTTGTGCACTTTGTGAATAAGCTCTTTCCTTCACTTTGCTCACACTGAGCTAAGGCACCAAGCTCAGTAAACTAAGTGCTGTCAAAAAGTATTTGTCAGCTTCCCAATTTCTTTAGTTTTTGCAAATATATCATTGTTCATTTTATTCAGATCATCTAACTACTATAGATGTGTGGATCTGCTGAGTTTCAAATTCAGCAAGTCACGCAAATTCTACACGGAAATTTGATTTTACAGAAAAGTTATTAAATACGAATTGAAGGTTCCTTATTATGCTCTGGTGACTCTCTAGATCACAGAGCCTACTAAAAGCCGCATGTAACAAATAGAAAAATCCTTATACAAAAAAGTGGTAATTTTTTAGCCATGAAAGTCAAATTGATGGTAAAATGATTCTTTCATGTAAATAATATTTTTTTTCTATCCTCTTAATATATTGCAGTCATCATATTATACATCACTGTGTACTTACTATTGCTCATGTTTGCACTTCTACCCAGTTAATCCTTCTGCTTTCCGTTAGGCCTATGACATCACGTGATTAAAAGAAGACTAGCTGAATCCTTCTAAGCTCTGTGTAGAAACAGGAGGTCAATTTTACCTGTGTCAGCATTGGAACTACAGTCCTATATCACTGCAAAGTCCCTGGCAGGAGTGAGCAGATGGGTCAGAACTTGAAGAGGGGGATTACTCATACAGGGAAAATAGACTTCCTGTTTTTACATAGAGCATAAAAGGATTCAGCCAATCTGTTATTAATCACGTGATGTCATAGACCTAATGAAAAAAAGAAAAATCAGCTGGATAGAATGGCAAAATGAGCAATTGTAAGTGCACAGTTCTATATAATATGATGACTACACCAAACAAAGAGGATAAAAACTTTGATGGGAGGAGTGCTTCTTTAAGGTTTCAATCCTTTTAAATTAGCACAAAGTTAGTAGATTTAAGACCCAATTTGAACTGTATTAAAAAGTTAAGTATACCTGCTTATGGAGTGATGTGAAAGCAAACAATCTCTATACCAGTATAAAATGACTGATATCATACTAGTCAGACATAAACTTTGAGAACATTAAAAAATTCAATATTAACCCCTTCGCAACCTTGGGTTTTGTCGTTTTTGCTTTTTCGTTTTTTGCTCCCCTTGTTCCCAGAGCCATAGCGTTTTTATTTTTTGGACAATATGGCTATGTGAGGGCTTATTTTTTGCGGGACAAGTTGTACTTTTCAACGCCATTACTAGTTTTACCATATCGTGTACGGGAAAACGGGAAAAAAATTCCAAGTGCGGTAAAATTGCAAAAAAAGTGCAATACCACAGCTGTTTTTTATTTATTTTTTTTACCACGTTCACTGAATGCTAAAACTGACCTGCCATTCTTATTCTCCAGGTCATTATGAGTTCGTAGACACCAAACATGTATAGGTTATTTTATATTTAAGTTGTGAAAAAAAAATCCAAAATTTGGTAAAAAAAAAACTAAAAAAAAATGGCGCCATTTTCCAAGACCTGTAGCGTCTCCATTTTTCGTGATCTGGGGCTGGGTGAGGGCTGATTTTTTGCGCGCCAGGCTGATATTTTTATTGATAACATTTTGGGGAAGATCCGATGGTTTGATCGCCCGTTATTGCATTTTATTGCAATTTTGCGGCGACCAAAAAACGAAATTCTGGCGTTTAGAATTTTTTTCTCGTTACACCGTTTACCGATCGGATTAATTCTTTTTTTATTTTGATAGATCGGGCGATACTGAAGGTGGCGATACCAAATATGTGTATGTGTTTTTTTTTTATATTTTATTTTCAATGGGGCGAAAGGGGGCTGATTTAAACTTTTATATTTTTTTTATTTTTTTTATATTTTTAAAAACATTTTTTTTTCACTTACTGCATGCTTCAATAGTCTCCACAGGAGACTAGAAGCAGCAGTTGTCTGATCGTCTCTGCTACATACAGGGGACGAGCAGATCCCCTGCATGCAGCAGAAATGGTCCTGTGCTATGAGCGCCGACCACTAGGTGGCGCTCATAGCGACCAGATCATGACAACCACAGGCGTATGTTGCAGACCCTGGGTTGTCATGCACGCCCATCGGCGACCCGCGATCACGTGACGGGGTCGCCGATGGGCGGGGCTTATGACGCGCAACCCGGAAGCGCGCGTTAAATGCCGCTGTCGGAGATTGACAGCGGTATTTAACATGTTAACAGCCGCGGGTGGATCGCGATTCCACCCGCGGCTGTTGCAGGCACATGTCAGCTGTAAGAATCAGCTGACTTGTGCTCGGTTCAGTGAGGGCTCAGCGCAGCAGCCCTCACTGAATCGGGGGTACGCAAATGTGCGTACTAAGACGTCATGGGTTGGAAAGGGGATAAATAATGCTTATAATCTGCATTTTTTCTGTAATCAAGTTGTTGCAAAGTAACAGATTTATTTTTATTGAACATATGAAACAAAGAAGAGAAGTATTGGATCGTAGTGTGTTTGTTATTTCCATTTGATATTTTGAGAACAATAACAGCTATGTTACAGAAAAACAAATCATAAAATGTCTAGACTTTAAGTTTACAGGGATGCCTTAAAGTGAATTTTGAAATGTGTTTCTTTGCTGTTACCCTTTCTTGTTACACCTTTGGCTATAAGCCTATTGGTTATCTCATTTCCCTTTTTTTACTACTTTCCTAATCCATTATGTGGTTTTGTACTAAGGTCCCACAGGACAGATTCCTAAATTGATCTGTTTCCCATGTATTAAATTCACACCATAGGAGCTTTAGATGCCAAGATATTTCAAAAACTAGCATCCTTTTAGCCCTTGTTTAAAGTAAAGCTTGGTTAATTTACTGACGTATTGTGAAACAAATTTATGTCTGTGTGTGCCTCATTAACAAACTTTCGCTCATTATACAAATGAAAATAACTTTTATAATAGATAAATATGTTGCACAGCAGTTAAAATTAGCCAAAAAGGTACAGATACAGGCTAAATGTTTTATTCTGCATTGGATATATGAGAGTCTGTTTATAAAAACTTAATTAACAAAATATGTGCTACTGAAATCCGTCAAAAAGCCTCATATAATGTCATTTTTTATATGGGTTTCAATATGTGTTTTACTTTTTGTGCTGAAGCTTTTTAATGTCAGTATATAAACATGGAGAAGATGCACAAACACCCTCTCTGAAGACACTCAATATGTTACTTAAGTGACCTGTTGTTTTATGGGTTTTATTATACTCATGTTGGCTTCAGTTTCCTGTGAATCAGAGATGGTTAACTTGTCTGCTAGGCAATTTGGGAGGCATTACAGGGTAACTAGAGAAGCCAGTTCCTGCTTATATGTAGTTGGTGGTTAGACTGCAAAGAAGAAAGGATCCTTAGCAGTATTAGCCATATTGAGTGTGTGCAGAAGAGCAGACTTGCAAAAAGGTAGCAAGCTCAGCATCACAAGTAATAGTAGTGGCAGTTCCTCACACAACAGGCATGTTGGGGCACCTATAAAGAAGAGATTATTAAAGAAAGTTTTGATGTTTGCCAGACCTGCAGGTTTTAGTGAAGTTATAGGGGATCAGCCAGACTGGAGCATATTTTTATAAGTAGGCTGTCACACTGTCACAGAATACTGGAGGTAGGGGGCCTAAGCTGACCCTAAGCTGGGGCCCTGACTAATCCCTCAACCTGGAGGTACTGTTAAAGGTACAGAGGTCCAGGCCGCCAGCGTAACCCCTACCTCCTGAGGATCCCTGCACCTCAGTAATCTAGTCCTGAGAAGGACCCCGATCACAACAATTGGGAACCAGAAATAATATGCCCACACACAGTATTTAGACGAACGAGACAGTACAAGGGAAAAACCAAAACCACCTTGCATACAACTTCTACACAACTACAACAGAGGGAACACCAACGGGAAAGGAGATAAATGATAAAGCGAGGGAAGGGAAAAAACACTTCCAAATACACTTATCTCAGCAACTCCAAACACCACGATCCGCTCTGTAAGTCAGAATGAAAAGCTTTCACCGACACCTCCCAAACAGACCTGCAGGAATATGAAGGAGTCTCACTAAAGAAGCATTGATTGCAGCTGGGCGAGGCTGGACCTCAGCTAGCCCAGAGAGAGAGAGAATTAACTCCTTCACTGCCGAAAAAACACAAAGCACCAACAAGTCAGCTGCGAGAAGTCAGGCTGTGTACTCGTGACGATCTTCGTGGCAACACACCCGTGACAGTACCCCCCCTTCTACGAGGGGCCTCCGGACCCTCAGGGCCAGGTTTATTCGGGTGAGTCGTGTGGAAGGCCCGAACTAATCGGTCTGCGTTAATATCCGACGCAGGAACCCACATCCTCTCCTCAGGACCATACCCCTTCCAATGAACCAAGTACTGAAGGGACCGGCGATTAAAGCGTGAATCAATGACCCTCGATACCTGGAACTCCAAGTTACCATTGACAACCACAGGAGGGGGAGGAAAAGGTGACGGTACCACCGGCGCCACATACCTCTTAAGCAATGATCTGTGAAACACGTTGTGAATTTTAAACGTAGGGGGGAGGTCAAGACGGAATGCCACCGGATTAATAACAGAACTGATTCTGTACGGCCCGATGAACCTGGGACCCAGTTTCCAGGAGGGAACCTTAAGTTTAATATTCCTGGTAGACAACCATACCTGATCGTTCACACTTAGGTCCGGACCAGACACTCTCCTCCTATCAGCCATACGTTTGTATCGGTTCCCCATAGTATTCAGATTCTTCAGCACCCCTCTCCATACTGAAGCGAGAGATGAGGAAAATCGTTCCTCCTCCGGAACCCCCGAAGAGCCCCCCCTACTGAAAGTACAAAACTGGGGGTGAAAACCATATGCCCCAAAAAACGGGGACTTACCAGTGGACTCGCTCCGCCTATTATTGAGAGCAAACTCTGCCAGAGGTAGGAAAGAAGCCCAGTCCTCCTGGTTCTCTGACACAAAACACCGAAGATATGTCTCCAAGCTCTGGTTCATACGTTCCGTCTGACCATTGGTCTGAGGATGAAAAGCCGACGAGAATGACAAATGCATCCCCCGCCGTGCACAAAACGCCTTCCAGAACTTGGACACAAACTGAGACCCCCGATCAGACACCACCTCGGAGGGTACCCCGTGAAGCCTCACAATCTCCCCAATGAACACCTGCGCAAGAGTTTTAGCATTAGGGAGAGCCGGAAGAGCGATAAAATGTGCCATCTTGCTGAACCTGTCCACTACAACGAGTATGACCGTTTTACCCGAAGACGGAGGGAGGTCCGTAATAAAGTCCATAGACAGATGAGTCCAAGGACGCTCCGGGATCTTCAAAGGTAAAAGGGCCCCAGACGGACGGGTATGTGAGGTCTTAGAGCGCGCACAAACCCCACAGGACGCGACAAAAGTTACCACCTCTTTATGTAAGTTAGGCCACCAAAACCGACGCGAGAGGAGATCCACAGTTGCTTTACTCCCCGGGTGTCCTGCAAAAACTGAGTTATGGTGTGCCTCGATCACCTTTTGTCGCAACTGATCTGGAACGAACAGTCTCCCCGGAGGTCCAACAGGGGCGTCCCCCTGAGCCTCCAATATCTCCTCCTCCAGCTCAGAGCATACTGCCGAAACCACCACCCCCTCCTGAAGAATAGGAATCGGGTCGTCCGTATTCCCGGCCCCAGGGAAACTACGAGATAAGGCATCCGCCTTTACATTTTTAGACCCAGGACGATATGTAACGACGAAATTAAACCTGGTAAAAAACAATGACCACCTAGCTTGTCTGGGATTCAGACGTTTAGCGGACTCCAGATATAGCAGGTTCTTGTGATCGGTGATGACGGTGACCGGATGAACTGCCCCCTCCAAAAAATGGCGCCACTCCTCAAAAGCTAACTTAATGGCCAAGAGTTCCCTATTGCCGACATCGTAATTCCTCTCAGCGGACGACAATTTTTTAGAGAAAAAGGCGCACGGATGCCACTTACCAGGGGACGAACCCTGTGACAATACTGCTCCCACCCCTACCTCGGAAGCGTCTACCTCTACAAAGAATGGCTGAGACGCATCAGGTTGAATGAGTATGGGTGCCGAGGCAAAACATTTTTTCAAGGAGGAGAATGCTTGACAAGCCTTGTCAGACCACCTAGAAAAATCCGTCCCCTTTTTAGTCATGTCTGTGAGAGGCTTAACCATGGAGGAGAAATTACGAATGAACTTCCGGTAATAGTTAGCAAACCCCAGGAAACGTTGTAGTGCCTTAAGATTCTCCGGCCGATCCCACTCAAGAACTGCCCGCACTTTCCCAGGGTCCATACGAAAACCGGACGCTGAAACCAGGAAGCCTAAAAACTGGAGTTCCTGTACAGCGAACACACACTTTTCCCACTTGGCATACAGTTTATTATCCCGCAAGATCTGTAACACCTGTCTAACGTGCTCCTGATGAGACACCAGATCCGGCGAGTAAATTAAGATATAATCCAGATATATGACAACAAACTGTCCCACCAGGTGGCGAAAAATATCATTAACAAAGTGTTGAAACACCGCCGGGGCATTAGTCAGACCGAACGGCATGACAAGGTTCTCATAATGCCCCTCCGGAGTGTTAAAAGCCGTCTTCCACTCATCCCCCTCCTTCATCCTAATCAGATTGTACGCCCCCCTGAGATCCAACTTAGAGAACCATTTGGCGCCCACGATCTGATTAAAGAGATCGGGAATAAGTGGGAGCGGATACGGATCTCGGACCGTAATCCGATTAAGTTCACGGAAATCCAGGCAAGGGCGTAGGCCTCCATCTTTCTTCTTAACAAAGAAGAACCCCGCGGCCACCGGTGAAGATGAAGGTCTAATATGCCCCTTAGCCAGACTTTCAGAAATATAATCCTTCATGGCCTGCCTCTCAGGACCAGAAAGGTTATACAACCTAGCTTTAGGTAACTTGGCCTCAGGGAGCAGTTTTACAGAACAGTCATACTCGCGATGAGGAGGTAGTTCCTGACACCCATTCTCCGAGAATACATCCTCAAAGTCCGCCAGAAATGGAGGTAAGACCCAAGGAGTAACCGCACCGATGACCGTGTTCATGCAGTTTTTATTACAGAATTTACTCCATTGGCTTATCTCTCTGGTTTGCCAATTAATAACCGGGTTATGCTTAGCTAACCAAGGAAGGCCCAACACTATAGGAGTGGGAAGACCCTCCAACACGTAGCAAGACAACAGTTCTTTATGTATTGCCCCCACTTGAAGTTTTACGCCATGCACAGCTTGCAAAAAACTTCCCTGACCGAGAGGCCTGGCATCGATCGAGAATATGGGGATGGGTTTAGCCAACTCACTCAATCGCATACCTTGAACCCGGGCAAACCGAGCATCAACCAGATTAGCCCCGGCCCCACTATCCAGAAGAACAGATATCCTCTCAGTTCTCGCACCCACCACCACCTCCGCCGGTACGAGAAACTGAGACGAACCTAGGGACGAAATACCTACTCCCAGATTGCCGTCCACCACACAACCTGGGATCAACAGTTTTTTCGACGACTCTTTACTCTGCAAGGGACGGGATGGACACCCCCCAATAAAATGTCCCTTTTTCCCGCAGAGGAAACACCTTCCTGTCTTATGGCGCTCCACCGGTCCCCTTCCCCGAAATGATGTCCCTCCTAATTGCATAGGCTCCTCCGGACTGACCAGGGGAACCACCATATGAGGGGACCTTGTAGGAGGTGGAGTCATCACAGGGGGTAGAGTTATCCCGCACCTCTCCCGAAGCCGTCTGTCAACGCGAATGGCAAGGGCCATAGCGGCTTCCAGTGACGCGGGAGAGTCATACTGTGCCAGCACATCCTGTAATTTGTCGGATAAACCATGACAAAACTGGCTCCTAAGAGCCGGGTCATTCCACTGGGTGTCCGTGGCCCACCTACGGAACTCCGAACAGAATTCCTCCGCCGGACGATCTCCCTGCTGAATCCTACGTAACTTAGACTCAGCAAGGGAGATCCGATCTGGGTCATCATATACGAGTCCCAGAGCAGCGAAAAACCTATCCACTGACTGGAGAACCGGGGAGCTTGGGGGAAGAGAGAACGCCCAAGATTGTGGGTCCCCTTGTAGGAGCGAGATGACAATTCCCACCCTTTGTTCTTCGCTGCCCGATAACCGAGGCCGCAGCCGAAAGTACAATTTGCATGCCTCTCGGAAAACAAAAAACTTGTCCCGCCCCCCAGTGAACCTGTCAGGGAGAGCTACTTTAGGTTCTGGTCCGGCTTGCTCCAGAGGATGCAAAACCTTGGACCTAACGTCCGCCAGCCCCATGGACAAACTCTGCAACTGCCGAGCTAGACCGGCTACTGGATCCATGGTAGCTGGAGAAAAACTAAGTTGGTCGGTGAAAATGTCACACTGTCACAGAATACTGGAGGTAGGGGGCCTAAGCTGACCCTAAGCTGGGGCCCTGACTAATCCCTCAACCTGGAGGTACTGTTAAAGGTACAGAGGTCCAGGCCGCCAGCGTAACCCCTACCTCCTGAGGATCCCTGCACCTCAGTAATCTAGTCCTGAGAAGGACCCCGATCACAACAATTGGGAACCAGAAATAATATGCCCACACACAGTATTTAGACGAACGAGACAGTACAAGGGAAAAACCAAAACCACCTTGCATACAACTTCTACACAACTACAACAGAGGGAACACCAACGGGAAAGGAGATAAATGATAAAGCGAGGGAAGGGAAAAAACACTTCCAAATACACTTATCTCAGCAACTCCAAACACCACGATCCGCTCTGTAAGTCAGAATGAAAAGCTTTCACCGACACCTCCCAAACAGACCTGCAGGAATATGAAGGAGTCTCACTAAAGAAGCATTGATTGCAGCTGGGCGAGGCTGGACCTCAGCTAGCCCAGAGAGAGAGAGAATTAACTCCTTCACTGCCGAAAAAACACAAAGCACCAACAAGTCAGCTGCGAGAAGTCAGGCTGTGTACTCGTGACGATCTTCGTGGCAACACACCCGTGACATAGGCACAGAGCTACACATTGACCTGGATGACCCCTCATATACACAGATGAGAGACAGTGTGTGAGAAGTCACAGTGAAACACATTGACTTGTGTGGCTCTTATCATATAAAGATGTAGGTCTTCATCGAGGCTTGGTGCTCAACTGCAATGTTCTCCACTAGTGATGAGCTAGCATGTTCTGTTAACCCTTTTGGCAAGCATGATCAGGTGCTCGCCGAGTATCTTCGGTTTGCTAGGGTGTTATGTTCACACTCCGTGTGCATGATTCGCGACTTTTTGACAGCTTTAATACATGTGAGAAATGCCTGTTTGTTAAGCATTCCTAACATGTATTAAAGCTGTCAAACAGTCGCAAATCATGCACACAGAGTGACTCAAACATAACTCCTGAGCATGTCGAAGATACTCGGAAACACCCGAGCATGCTCTTAAATCTCGAGTAATGAGCATGCTCGCTCATCACTATTCTCCACAAGTATTGTGCCGCCAAGTTCATGCCTCTGTCATGTGCTACATATTAAGAACTACCAAATGTATATATGTTCATCGTTCAAATCAAGTAAACAAGAATTTATTTTCTTAACTATGTGTGTCTCTTTTATCTTGCAATCAAAGGGTCCCTGTATATGCTAACATGTGGCAGAATGTAATCTGAGAGAAACCACTTGACAGCTTGTGCATATACCCAGGGATCTCTACAGAGGGGCTATGTATACCTACATAGGGACAACTTTTATCCCTACATAGGGACTACGTTCTGGACTGCGTGACACCACTCGCCATGTTCTGTCCCTTACGAGAATCGAAAGAAACTATTTTTCTAAATTACTGAAAATTATTTGTCTGGCATTATTGAAATCAATCACAATTATTAAATGGTGATATTTATTAATTACATTTTGGCTTTTGTCCATCCAGACTGAATAGTAAAACTGTCAGTATAGACTTATTTTCAATAATATACTTTGGTTATATTTAGATGCAAGGTATTTCTATAATTTACCAAACAACTATTTTTTATCTTCCCAGGGAGCTTTTATGACCAGCCATATTGTATGTTGACAGAACAATTAGGAGAGTGAAAGCTAATAATTATTGTGCATTTAGAATCTACTGAAAGATAAAATCTCTTGCTCCAGTAGCTTTTGTTTCCACAGTCAAATGAAGGCTAGGAGATAAAGTAAAGCAGATAAGGAAGTCCAACACTACCAATACTTGGTTAGATGAACTTTGACTCATTTAAAGATCCATGTGGTTTTCCAGTCTTCAGTTTAAATAGACATTTATAGTGATGTCTTAACTGGGCTTATAATGGCCATCATTTCAACTTACAGCTCACTTAGTGGCACACATTGCTTTCAGTCCAGTTCCTCAATAACATTGTTAATCTTTTTTTTCCAATATAAGTGAGCAGTCTCCTAACTTTGGGTCTCTAATTAATGTCAGATGATGACAAAATCACAACAATTACATTCTATCTCTAAGTGCCATTGTTCAGGATAGGTACTGACTGCTGCAAACTGCTAATTCTTTTCAGATCCATTTAATCACACGGTTGTTGAGCACAAAAACAACTATTTAAAATATATACTGGCTGCAACTCGATGTATAGGTTTAGTACTTCAGCTCATTTTGCAGATTTGACCGCTTTTCAAACAGTAACTTGTATACTGTGTGTTGTGTAAACAAAAGAATAGAAAGAAAAAAGGATTATGTTTATACAGACAATATATAATAGAAGTAATATAATCTGATAGAAAATCTGTACATCTACCAACAATGGTTACATGCATAAAGACTACACTTACTGTATCACCTGTAACTGTAAAGCATAAACATTAGTGATAAGCTAACGTGCTCGCCACTGCTCGGTACTCACCCAAGCATCATGGAGCTCGACAAACTCGACGCTCGGCGAATATTTCCGAGATGCTCGGGCAAGAACGTGGGTGCCCTCCCTGCATGTTTGGCGCTCTTTAGAGAGCCAATGAACTTGCCGGGATTGCCTGCCACGCATTGTAATGCCATAGCCATGTTGGTTGTGGAATTATAGTGAATGGCTGGCCGCACAGCGTCATCAGGTGTGTATAAGACCTGGCGCCGCTATGCTCATCACAGTCTACCCCGGAACCAGGCAGAGTAGGGAGAGGTGCTGCTGAGTCAGGGAGAGATTTTCTTGTTTATAGTTAGTATAGGTATTCCATATACTGTATATACATATATATATATATATATATATATATATATAACCATCTGAACTAACAGTCCTTCTGAGGACTAATCCAGCTGCATATATTCAGTGGTGATAGCAGGAGCTAGGCAGGGTGGCAGGGTATGTGGCAGACTGCAGTGCATATAGTGCAAGAGGGTCCATTGAACGTCCTGTTAGTATAAGTATTCCACAACATATGTACACAGTGAAGGAAATAATTATTTGATCCCTTGCTGTTTCCACCTCCATGCTTGACAGTGGGGACGCTGTTCTTTGGGTCTTAGGCAGCATTTCTCTTCCTCCAAACACAGTGAGTTGAGTTAATGTCAAAGAGCTCAATTTTTGTCTTATCTGACCACAGCACCTTCTCCCAATAACTCACAGAATCATCCAGGTGTTCATTGGCAAACTTCAGATGGGCCTGCAAATGTGCCTTCTTGAGCAGGGGGACCTTGTCGGCACTGCAGGATTTTAAACCTTTAAGGCGTAATGTGTTACCAATGGTTTTCTTGGTGATTGTGGTCCCAGCTGCCTTGAGATCATTAACAAGTTCCCCCAGTGTAGTTTTAGGCTGATCTCTCACCTTCCTCATGATCAAGGACACCCCATGAGGTGAGATTTTGCATGGTGTCCCAGATCGATGTCGATAGACAGTCATTTTGAATTTCTTCCATTTTCTTACTATTGCACCAACAGTTGTCTACTTCTAACCCAGCATCTTACTTATGGTTTTGTAGCCCATTCCAGCTTTGTGCAGGATGTCCCTGACATCCTTAGAAAGCTCTTTGCTCCTGCCCATGTTGTAGAAGTTAGAGTGTAACTGATTAATTGAGTCTTTGGACAGGAGTCTTTTATACTAATTTTTACAATGTGATTTTCTTGATTTTTTTGGGGATATTCTATCTCTCAATGTTAAAATAAAACTACCCTTAAAATTATAGACAGTTCATGTCTTTGTCAGTGGGCAAACTTACAAAAACGGCAAGGGATCAAATAATTATTTCCTTTACAGTATATATATCCATCTGAACTAACAGTCCTTCTGAGTACTAATCCAGCTGCATATAATCAGTGTTAGGCAAGCAGGCAGTGTATGTGGCAGACTACAGTGCATATTGCGCAAGAGGGTCCATTGAACATCTTGTCTGCTGCTGCTGTAATAATTACAGATATTTGTAGACATAGTCCCAGATATCAGGGGCCAGGGACATTTTTTTTATCTTAATCCTGGTTATTTTCTTAAAAAGCAATCCAGAGTACACCACTTTTCTGCTTCATTTGCTTGTTAGCACTGCAGAATACAGCCAGATCTGTTCCATATTTTAGAGATAAAAATCCAGAAATTTGAACTGAACGTGGAAAATATTGGCCTCCTTTTGCATTCTGTTGCAGTGTGTCGGTCAAGCTATTCACACTAGGTCTCTGTGTAGAAGAATATTAGTAAATTACAGGCCTACTATTTAAAACCGTGGATCTCTGTCTGACATATCACCTATAAAAGTGTTCCAAAATCAGCCATTTCTCGTGAACGTGGAAAATATTGTCCTCCATTTAAAATGGTCAAGGTGGTGGCAATGGACGGGAAAGTGGACGTGATGGTGATGGTGTATGCAGAGGCCGAGTACGTGGCCGTGGGCAATCTGAAATTGTGTCACAACAAACACCCACATCTTATCGCTTGACTTTCCTGTCCCAATTACTAGGGGTCCACAGTACACAACTATTGAACCCAGAGCAGTGTCAAAAGGTTGTTGGTTGGATAGCAGATAATGCTTCCAGTCAGTTTGCCACTACCACCACCCTGTTTTTCACATGGTCAAGTCTCAGTAGCCCTGAGTCTGGACCGCATATTCTTCATCCTAATCCTCCTTCCTCCCACCATGCCAAGTGCTCGGAGACAACTGATCCCACACTTGGATACTCAGAAGAGCTGTTCACTTTTCCATTTGTAAATTCTGGCCTCTCGTCCGGCCAGCTTCAAGTGAGTTAAGAGAAGAACGCGTGTAGCGATGCCCAAATATTTGAGCAGCCACAGTCACATGAAGGCAATGGTGGGAAAGTGCAATTACTGTCACAAGAGGTGAATGATGATGATGATGAGACACAATTGCCAGAAAGTCAGGAGGAGGACCAGGGTGCAGAAGTGTAAGACGAGGTGGTGGATGATATGGTAACTGACCCAGTCTGGCAGGGGGACATACAGAGCGAGGACAGCAGCACACAAGGGTAGGGAGGCGTAGCACCACAACAAGCAGGAAGAAGCAGTGTTGTGGCCACAGACACAAGGTGGAAGAGCGCTCTTCGTAATGCCAACACAACGGAAGTTGCCAGTACAACTGTTCAATTTTCCCGAGTCTGGTTGATTTTTAAAGACTGCAGATAACCCCAAAAAGGCAATTTGCACCACCTGCCAGGCCAGCATCATCAGGGGTAGCAAAACTAGAAGCCTGACTACCACCAGCATGATCAGGCACATGGCAGCAAAGCACCTGACTAAGTGGGCCGAACCCCAGGGTCTCGAAATAGAGTCTGCGGGTGACACCACTGCTTCTTCCGCTGTTGTGCGTGCAAGCCAATCCCCTGTCCATAGATGCCTCCCGCTCTGCATGTGTCGTTGCATACTCTCAACTAGCACCATCAGCACATCCTTGTCCCAGCGCAGCGTTCAGTTTTCCCTACCCCAGTCCTTGGAACGCAAGCGCAAATATGCAGCCAATGCCCCACAGGCCACACTACTAAATTCACACATTTCGAAAATGCTTGTGCTCAAAATGTTGTCTTTTAGGTTCGTGGAGATAGAAGCTTTCCACAACTTGATGGCGGTGGCAAGCCCTCGTACCCAGCCGCCACTATTTCTCACGGTGTGCCATCCCCACATTACACGAGCACATGTCCCACAACATTAGCCATGCCCTCAACAATGCAGTTACTGGGAAAGTCCACCTAACCATGGACACATGGATAAGTGCTTGTGGGCAAGGACGGTACATCTCGTTGACGGCACACTGGGTTAATATAGTGGAAGCCAGGACCACGTCGGACCTTGGGACAGAACACGTCCTCCCGACACCGAGGATTGCAGGCCCTGGGTCAATCAGGGTTGCCCCCACAATCTACAACTCCTGCAGCTCCTCCTCCTCCTCTTCAGCCTGCATCTCCGAAATGACCACATCAGTCGCAAGCTGGAAGCACTGAAGCACTGCCTCGGCCAAGCGGCAACAGGCTGTGCTGAAGCTGATATGCTTAGGTGACAAACCGCACAACGCTTAAGAGTTGTGGATAGCGCTGAAAAAGCAGGCAGATCTGTGGCTGACACCATTGACCCTACAGCCAGGCATGGTCATGTGTGCCAATGGCTGGCTCTGAGGTGAGGCAAACTCACACATGTACCATGCCTGCCCCATGTGCTTAACCTCGTGTTTCAGTGGTTTCTCAAAACCTACCCGGATCTGATGGATCTGCTTGTCAAAGTACACCACCTGTCTGCCCTTGCCATGCTTCAGCTGTGTTTACAGCTTCCAGCTCTCCGGCTGATCTGCGATGTCCCCATGCGTTGGAACTCTATATTGCAGATGTTGCAAAGGATTTGTGAGCAGAATAGGGCAGTTGTTGACTACCAACATCAACAAGGCCGTCAGTATTCAGTTCAGACTCCACTCATAAGACCTCAGGAGTGGACATGGATGTCAGACATATGTACCATCCTCCAAAACTTTGACGACTCCACCATGATGGTGAGTGGCGATGATGCCATAATTAGCGTCACCATCCTGCTTCTCTGTCTTCTGAAATGCTCTCTGCTCACAATTAAAGTGGATGTATTGCAGGCGGAGCATGATGACATGGAGCAAGGAACCATACATGATGATTCCACACAGCCCAGCCTCATCTCATCCCAACGTTGATTGGGTGACAATGAGGAAGAGGAGGAGGAGGAAGAACAGGAGCTAGTTTCCTGCGCTATACACGTACTATCTGCACAACTGTCATACCGTCTGTTCAATGTGGATGGTCTAAGGACAGGGAGGAGGAGGAAGAGGAGGAGGATGAGGAGGAGAGCATGGTCTGTCATCTTCTTAGTGAGGACACGGAAGTCTTCCCTCTTTGCAGTCTGGCACACATGGATGAGTTTATGTTACGCTGCCTTTCCCGTGACACTCGCGTTGTCCAAATTTTGGGTGACAGTCATTACTGGTTGGTGACACTTCTAGGCACATGCTACAAGGAGAACTTTCTGTCTCCTATTCACTTGCAAGTCAGGCCTAATAAAATGGTGCAGTAAGAGAAGGTCCTTGGTGCGGAATTATAAAAAAAATTCCCATCTGAAAACTTTGGTGGCAGAGGTCACAGTTCGCTGGACAACCAAGGAGTATAGGCAAGAGAGACACAAATGCAATCAAACAGAGGCATGGGAACACTGTCAAAGTTCTGGGACAATTTTCTCAGACCCTTCCATTGCACAGGCCCTGAGGTGCAGGGAACTCTCCAAAGGAGGAAAAAGTTTCGTAAGATGGTGAGGGAGTACCTTGCCGATTGTACCAATGTCCTCTGTAATTCCTCTGTGCCTTATAATTATTAGGTATCCAAGCAGGACACGTTGCATGAACTGGCTCTCTACACCTTGGAGGTCCTGGCCTGACCTGCCTCTAGTATTTTGTCAGAGCGGGTTTTTAGTGCCGCCGGTCGAATTATAATCGATAGGTGCATCTGCCTGTCAACTGAAAATGCTGACAGGCTGACTCTTATAAAAATGAACAAGGGCTGGATTGGACCAGATTTCTCAACACCACCGAATGATAGCAGTGTAACATAAACTCAAACACAGTGGGTTTTTGTGGGGAGGTCTAACTCTATTCTCATGCACCTCTGTCTTCACACCCAGACATGGGTATATGCTTCTTGATTTTGTATATTTGCTCTTGTCCTCCTTTTCTTCATCCTCATCCTCCACATCCTCCTCCATATCACCACCATATCAACATATCACCATATCTACGTCTCTTGCAAGAGGCATTGGAGTGCCTCAAAATTTTTGGCAGTCTTTGCATTCACTGCATAGGCAAACAGTATGGGAGACCCATTTCCTAATAATGGGAACATTGTTTTCAGGAGGCCCTCCAACCTCTACATCTCTTGCAAGGGGCATTGTAGTGCCTCCAAATTTTTGGCAGCCGTTGAATTCACTGCATAGGCAAACAGTATGAGAGACTCACTCATTTTTAATGGGAACATGTCATACTCGTTACTGTAGCCCAGCTCCATGTGTCTTTAAATTATTAGTGGGATTTTTTCTAAATTTTGGCAGCCGTTGGACTCACTGCATACCCTATAACTGTATAGCAGACCTGCTCCTTTCTAATGGGAACATGTCATTTCTGAGGCCCACATCTATGTGTCTTTAAATTGTTATTGGGGTTTTTCCCAAATTTTAGCAGCTCTTGTAGTCACTGCATGGGCATTATTACTATAGGAGACCCACTCCTTTATAATGGGAACATTTTTTTTTACTGAGACCCTCCTCTATGTCTCTTCAAAGGGGTTTTGGGGTGCGTCCCAATTTTTGACAGCTACTGCAGTCACTGCATATGCAATAACAGTATAGGAGACCCACTCTTTAATAATGGGAACAACAAAGCATAGCTGACTACTGGCCCTTTAAGAATAGCAAGGTTGTAAAAATAATGTTTGTGACTTTCACAATCCTCCTTCAGAAATGAAACAGAATGTGGCCAGATAAGGTTGTAAAATGTTAAAATGGCATTTCCCGGTGAAAGCATTTGTCTTGGTTGAAAGTAATGCAAAAGTGCAAAAACGCATCAAAAATGCTACTTGTGAACATAACCCAATGTGTGGAGGAGCATTTTTGTTTTTGGTTATTTATTTTGCCTTATATACAAGACATTATCCTGGAAAAGATGTTCCTTAACATATTTCCCAGGAAAATCCATTTCGGTTAAATTTTTGTATGTTTTATTGTGAGTCTATAAAAGTGGCGTAATACCTCTGACAACATTGTTGATAGCAGTGCGTTGGGAGTCAGAAATGCTTCCATGGGTCTTCCCCATGCTGTTCTCGTGCCTTTTGAGCATTGTTCCCATCAATTTGGTCAATTTTTAGGCCCTTTGTAAACCGCCGGGGAGAGTCGCCGGAAAAATGCTCGAGTTTCCCATAGATTTACATTGGGCTCATTACTCGGACCGAGCACTCGAGCATTCCAATTTGCTCGACCCGAGCAAACAGTACCCGAGCATTTTAGTGCTCGCTCATCACTAATAAACATAAAATGATTCTATATAAATATGATCTTTATTAAAATTAACTTGACATCTTGTAAATGTTGCTAAATTTGTGGGCATCATGTATCAGTCACTGGCTGAATGAGCTTAGCCAGATATGTTTGACTCTGAAATGCTGCGGCGTTTTTGAGAAAAGCATACTTTAATAGCCGCCAGGGACAGAGACAATGCTTTAGACTAATTGGACAGGCAGTTCTCAAGTGGCTTCTCAGTTTCCCTGGATTGACAGGTCTCTGCCTATGTGTGCGTATAGTGAGAGACCTGTCAATCCAAGCCGGGCAGGAGAAGTCACCGTGGACTCATCTGTCCGATTAGTCTATAGCGTGTTCTCAGTCCCCGGAGGCTATTAAAGCATGTTTTTCTCTGAAACGCAGTGTTTCAGAATCAAACATACCTAGCTGAATTCATACAGCCAGTGCCGGACCATCCTGTGCTAACCACAGGATGGGCCGCATGCATCATGTGTCAGTTTTTCTTTAAGAACACATAAAGTTAAAAATGTACACAAAAAAATCTGAAAATGTTTCTGCACAGGGAATAGGATAGGGCACATATAGCTGGTCAAATACTATGTAATCACAAGACCTATGTGTAACACAATTATAGAGATAAAGTCACTTCAAAATGGCAGGCTTGCAGCAAAGGTTAATTGGCAAGTGCAAAAACAGCATGAATGCATAGAATTTGCTTGATAGTAAATTAAATAAAAACCTGTAACAAAAATATAGCAGCATACAAAAATAGAGGAGATTGTAATAAACAAATTAACAGGCAATCAGGATGCCCACCTCACCCATGTGACCTGCGGTTTGGCACATTTCTATGTTCAGACATCTTGATCTAGAACCTACTAATGGTCATTGTGTTGTCTATTCATTCAGGTTTTGATTGACCATTATGAATGTAAATAGCCGTCCTTCACATTTCATGCCCACCCCGTATGTTGTGTGAATCGTGCTTTGGGTGAGGTAGACGGCCTGATTCTCTGCCACTGCTCTGTTTCTTACTTCTCAACCTTATTTCTTAGGCTGCTGTATTTTTGCTGCAGGTTTTGATTTACTTTATTATTAAGCAAATGTAAGGCTCCTATGCTGTATTTGCACTTGCCATTTAATTTTTGCTGCCAGCCTACCATTTTATGGGAACTTTATCTATATTATTGTGTAAGGTATGGGTCTTGTGATTACATTCTATTTAGCCAGCTGTATGTGAACAAGGTTCCTGGTTGTCCTACGCTCTTCCCTATTTAGATTCTTTTTTTTAGATGTTTTAATGTATAGTTATAACTTTATGAAATCCTAATAAAGGTCATGTTTTTATAATTAATTTTGTTACCGGGTCACGTTAATGCTTTAAATTAATAGGTGATGACTGAAAGGCTATACATGTTCTAACTGTGATAGCTAAATGGTAGTTTTGCAGGCATACTCAGCTACTTTAGTCTCAATTCTATGCCAATTCTATAATTACCAAAGGTGCTGGATTCCTGGTACTGATCAGGAACATCACACATCTAACATGAAAGAGGTGATCAATCATACATGATATCTGCCTTGGGTAATTCACTAGTATGAATTTCTTGCTGCAGAGAATGGATGGTAGTGTATATCACAGAGTAAATCACAGAATGCAATGTCTATCAGCTGCTTCTAGGGCCAGCAGGAAATTCTCATATATTAAAAGAGGAATGAACTCACACATCAGGGACATAATCTTATCTCTTCATGAAGCATTAGTGCAGCCTCATCTGAAATATTCAGTGCAGTTCAGGGTCCTAGTTCATAAAACATATGAGATGGACTCAGAACAGATACAAAGAAGAGCAAGAAAACTGATAAGGGAATGGAAAAGTTTAGAGGAAAGATTCAAAGAATTACATTTTTTAGTCTTGAAAAAAGGCATCAGAAGAGGACCCTTGTAAATGTATGTATAAATGGACTGTAACTCATAGATTGTTATAGGTATCAGATATTTACATTTCTTTTTCAATTTATGATTTAAAAGTTATATTTATCATATAAATGTATGATGTAAGAGTTAGTTATACCCCTGTAAGACAATTTATGATTTACATAAATTTTTATGACCTGTAATTCATAAATTGACATTTTGGTGAATGAATTGCAATGTAAAAATATGATGATTTTTGTTCCCCAAAATTAGCTACATTAAAAAATGGATGTTTTACAAAAAATTGCAAGTGAGAATGTTACAATGTTTAAAACTTTTGAATGTTACATAATGTCTTAATATTTGCTTATAATTCTTAGTACTTTTGTTGAAGGCATAATACATTATCTTATTAGGTAACTATTCTACAATATGTAAAAAATGTATATAATAAAATAAAAATAAAATAAAATATATATATTTATTTAAAGGCAGACCTTCATTGTAAAACTATAGAAAAGTGTTTAATATCCTATAGTAGCAATGGCAAGCTTTCGCTCCAAATGAGGACCTTTATCTAGCTTTGGAGAGGTCCTCATTTGGACTGAAACATCACCATTTCCATTATGGGCCATTAAATACTTTTATATTTTTCAATATTGGAGCACTGCCTCTTTTTTTTGGATATATTGGAGGATTGGTCATACCTGGGAGGCTTTGCACCCTACTGTTTGTTTATTGCTGGTGCTGCATCATCTTTTTTATTTTACACATACAGTACAGACCAAAAGTTTGCACATACCTTCTCATTTAAAGATTTTTATGTATTTTCATGACTATGAAAATTGTACATTCACACTGAAGGCATCAAAACTATGGATTAACACATGTGGAATTATATACCGGATGTAGAGTCCATCCATTCACCTTTTCTGCGTCGCACAAAGACACGGTGGTTGGAACCAAAGATCTCAAATTTGGACTCATCAGACCAAAGCACAGATTTCCACTGGTCTAATGTCAGTTCCTTGTGTTCTTTAGCCCAAACAAGTCTCTTCTGCTTGTTGCCTGTCCTTAGCAGTGGTTTCCTAGCAGCTATTTTACCATGAAGGCCTGCTGCACAAAGTCTCCTCTTAACAGTTGTTGAAGAGATGTGTCTGCTGCTAGACCTCTGTGTGGCATTGACCTGGTCTCTAATCTGAGCTGCTGTTAACCTGCGATTTCTGAGGCTGGTGACTTGGATAAACTTATCCTCATTAGCAGAGGTGATTCTTGGTCTTCCTTTCCTTGGGCGGTCCTCATGTGAGCCAGTTTCTTTGTAGCGCTTGATGGTTTTTGCAACTGCACTTGGGGACACATTCAAAGTTTTTTTCGGACTGACTGACCTTCATTTCTTAAAGTAATGATGGCCACTCGTTTTTATTTACTTAGCAGTTTTTTTCTTGCCATAATACAAATTCTAACAGCCTATTCGGTAGGACTATCAGCTGTGTATCCACCAGACTTCTGCACAACACAACTGATGGTCCCAACCCCATTGATAAGGCAAGAAATCCCACTTATTAAACCTGACAGGGCACACCTGTGAAGTGAAAATCATTTGCCGTGACTACCTCTTGAAGCTCATCAAGAGAATATCAAGAGAGTGCAAAGCAGTCATCAAAGCAAAAGGTGGCTACTTTGAAGAATCTAGAATATAAGACATATTTTCAGTTGTTTCACACTTTTTTGTGAAGTATATAATTCCACATGTGTTAATTCATAGTTTTGATGCCTTCAGTGTGAATGTACAATTTTCATAGCCATGAAAATACAGAAAAAATTTGAAACGAGAAGGTGTGTCCAAACTTTTGGTCTGTACTGTTTATGTAGATATATAAACAAATAGAAGGCAGCACTCTCATAAGATCTAGGTGAAAGGGCGTAATCACACGGCCGTAAAACATGATGATGATTTCATCGCAATGCTCGTACTGGTCGGTGGCTCTTCTGACCGGGGCGTGACAATATGTGTTTCTATGTAGCTGTCACGCTCAGATCAAGAGAGTCGCTGGCCAGTCCATGCACTACGATGCGATCATTGTCCATCTGACTGTGCCCAAAAAGTGATTATTCCATGTCCAGGACTGTTTATTCCATTCTGCATACATCAGTATATATCGAGTTTTTTAACCTGGATTATTTGAGAGTGTCTTCTTTTTTTGTTTTTCTGTATTTTGAGGTCCTAGAGTACGTGAAACTGAAAGATTGCACATACACTTAGGTTAGTGCTGTGGTATTATTTTATTTCTCTATCTTTCTATCTATTTCTTCGTATATTAATTTCTCTGTATACAAACAGCGACACAAAAGTTGCCAACAAATAATGCCAAAATAAAGACAGATAGCTTGAAAGCATATCTTTATCTTAGACTCCTTGGGGATTCGCATAGCATGATAGAAACATACTGTAGCCCAGAAAAATGTATTCTATAACTGGTCTGTTTAAGCAAGCAGCTATAACAATAACAACATTAAAATGTAAAACCTATTTGAAGCTAAACAGAGTTTTAAAAGAACTCTTTAAAATACTTTAAAAATCCTTTTGAAAAACACAAAAGCAGAAGTATAGGATTTAGTGATGATATAAACATTCAAAAGAGTCTACTAACAATAGCAATAATGAGAAGTTATCATATTCTAGAACTTTCTATACAATAGTGTTAAAATTCTCCTCATAGTAATTCATCTCTACGGGTAACTTTATGTTCTATGTCAATAAAATAATCAGTATTTTTTCAGGAGGTTCTATCCTCTTAAGACATGTACATCAATAAATTTGAAATGGGAAATAATGGAAATGAAAATACTTTGTTTGCTATGGGGTTGAATTGGCAACCTCAAGATAATTTTCTCTTTGGATTTCCTTTTATTTCACCTTTAATAAAAACGCATATAAGATTGGAATTCCTAGGACAGAGTGACCATGAATGAAATATTTAATCTGTTATATGTGCTGTACTGCAGCAATTACATAATAAAAAAAGGTCAACTTATATTATTAAAAGTCATTATACTTCATTTAAAATCTTCTAAATCTTAGATCTTATGAAAGCACAGAAAACCGTTCATATATGATATATAGTATACTGGATACGGTATGTATCAGTATATATAGAGTGTCCTCTGCCACCAATTGTGTACCTCACTGATATAAAGCTGTAGTTTATAGGTCTCCCATTAAAGAAACACTCCTATGAAAAGTTTTATCTTCTTAATATATTAGAAAAGGCAGTGGGGTATAAACAGTCCTGGGAGGGATTCTAATAAATCACAGACCAAAAGGGGAGAACCCCCACTAAATATCCCTCACTAACAGGACTTAAAACTTAATTTTTAATGTACATTCATAAAGGATGGTGTTGAGAAGAAATGGTTAAAATGCTATGCCTCCAGTTTGCTAACTTTCAGCTTTTATATTGAGCAATTCCAGCTACTAATTCTCAATCAATGGCTTCCCGGGTGCCATTATTTAAAAGCAAAACATGGCAAAATGGTTAAAATAGTAAGTCCCCCCTACATGTTTCACCGTTTACATGTCGTCATCAAGGGAAGGGACACATACCATCTTAATATATTGCAATCATCATATTGTATAGCACCGTGTACTTACAATTGCTCATTTTACCTTTCTACCCAGTTAATTCTTCTCTTTTCCATTAGGTCTGTGACATCACATAACTGAATCCTTCAAAACTCTATGTAGAAACTGGAGGTCCATTTTCCCTGTATGAGTCACTGCAAAAGTCCCTGGCAGGGGGAGGAGGGAGCAGCTGGAACAGGAGTTGAAGAGGGGAATGATAAATGCAGGGACAAGAGACTTCCTATTTCTACATAGAGCAGAGAAAAGGCAAGAATTTACATGGTAGAAAGGCAAAATGAGCAATTGTAAGTACACAGTGCTAGATAATATGATGACTTTTTTTATCCTCTAATATATTAAGAGGATAAAAACTTTCATAGGAGTGCTTTAACTTGAAAAAAGATCTGTCTCTTGATCTAACCTGAATATTATGCATATATTGACCTGAATGTACATTCTATTTGTGGTGAAGGCAGTAGGGTTAATCCACAAAACCAAGGACGCAATCATTAATGACATAAGCATAAGGTCCACTTTGTCTCTAGGTATTTTTTTTCTACAATATAAATGGGAATGCATCTTTGAGCTCCCAGGATTTTACGTTCAAGCTATGTAACCACTTTATTTTCATGCTGCCAATAAATTTTTTTTTTTGTTCATTTCATTAGTATTTCCAGATAGTATGGTTGCTTAGAGGTTTTCACGTGCCTTTTACATCCAGAAACTGTGGAGAATAAAGATGTAGGTTATAAGCACTATCCAGGCAATTTGCCAGCAGGAAAACTACATGTTAGTGCAGCGGCTCATTAAAGTCTCACAACATTGGAAATAGACAAGTAAATGGAACCTCTCTTAAGTCTGAGGGGAGCATGGCAACTATGGATGATAGAATCATCAAATGAATGCTTAACGTCAAGTTTAATTATTGTTACTGATTACCTCTATTTGAGAATTCACAAAACACTTTGCAAGTTGAGTAGCTATTCAGCACGCCATTTCTTTCTCAATAATTACAATCCCAGACACAATGTATTCCTTTTTTTCCCTAAATATCTAAAAATGTTTCAAACTCAGTCCCATTGTTTTCGGTGGTGAGCTATGCTCCGGTCATTCTACACAACACATTATTGGAATCATTGTTTCTGGCTTGCTTGTTTCTTTCTTCTTTAGAAATGTTTGCCATGTAGATTTTTGGTTGATTGCTTTTTTTTTCTCATCAACAGATGTCTGCTGTTTTCTTCGCAACCTAATATTAAGGAAAATCAAAATCTGGATTCATGTTTGGATGAATTTTTGATTGCCTTTCCTGATAAAAATCAGCTGTGCTTCATGAGCAAGTAGTAAGTTCATATGATTTCTTTTTTAGGGGATTATTACAGACTAATTTAAAGCAGAAATTACATGTCCTTCTATTTATAGACATGTCATGTTTTCTGAATTTCTTGAAAATATATTTGTAAAAGTTTCTTTTTATAGTTTATAACCAGAAAATAAAAGTTTCTCCTATCTCTCTGCACATTGTTTAGGTGATAGTGTTGTACTCTATTGGCCATGAGTGGAAACAGTAGATTGCAAAGGTATTGACTTTATTAGCTACCTATGACAAAATTGCTATAGTTTAGCATGAGGTTTTAGCAGGGGGGCAGCTGTTGGATTCTTTTTCATACTGCAACATTTTTAACAAAGGAATAGATGGATATGTTTTTGTTGTTTTTAGGTGAGGATTATGTAACAGAACAGTATTGCCTTTTATCAATCGAATCTTGAGCACATCATAGAAATTAAATATAAATAGCATATAGCTCATTTCATTTTAGAAGTAACTGTTCTCCCAGTGTTGGAAAATTCTTTTACATATGAGAAGCACTGCACAAACAAAATTCATCCAGAACCACATGGAGCATTGACTTCATATCCTCTTCTTTGGCAAACCCAAGATGAAGAATAATGTAATAAAAGAAGACAGAAGGCTTTCAGATAGTGAAGCACTCTGAACCATTCAATCCTTTGAAAACCAAAATGTATATGATTCATAAATAAAATTGTCTTTACAAAGCAGAAAAAAAATGAATATACAGTATATAGATAAAATGTCCATAAAAGACAGGGAAAGTCCTCCTGATTACCTGCCCTACTCGAGTTTCACCATTAGCAACTTTTGGCACAGTCTCTCTTTCATTCATTCATTCCCATATTTAAATGTACCCTGTCACCAGGTTTATCCCATATAAGATAAGACCAGTGCCTTCAGTACCTTTCAGCCCTAATATACAGCATTCTATTATTCTGTATATATGCTACTGATCTGGCTTGCAACAAAAGAAAAACACCTTTTATTATACTTATTTACGGAGCAGTCGGGTCCAATGGGCATCGTTGGTCTTGGTCTGATGCCTCCCTTCTTCTTGCGATGCCATCCTCCTTTGCTTCATGTGGATGATGCGTCCTACATAATCCACACAGTGTCCGAGGCATCACGCTCCAGCACAGGGAAGAGTCTGCTAAATCTTTCTGAAGGTCTTCTGCAGTTAAGTGTGAATTCTGATTTGCCTCTCTAGCAATCCTACAAGCAGCTCTCACTGAAATTTTGCTTGGTCTTCAAGACTTAATTTTGACCTCCACTCTTCCTGTTAACTGCTATTTCTTAATTACATTTTGAACTAAGGAAAAGGCAACTTGAAAACGCTTTGCTATCTTTGTAAAGCCTTCTACTGCTTTGTGGGCCTCCACCATTTTAATTTTTAATGTGCTATGCAGTTGCTTAGAAAAACCAATGGCTGCTATTTCTTGGCACAAGTTTAGAGGAGACTGGGTTTTTATAAAGCTGGAAAATTTGCATCACCTGGTTTTCCTAAGAATGATAGTGAACAAGCCATAACCCTAACATGCTAATTAAGGTCTAAAACCTTGGTCAAAGTTATGTGAGTCCAAAAATCTCCAAGAGCGCCCAAACTTTTTTATCAACCCATTTTCCTTTTTGTAATTTTTAAAATGAAAAAATGACTATATATACTATATTTTTTGGACTATAAGACACACCGGAAAATAAGACGCACCCCAAATTTTGTGGTGGAAAATAGGAAAAAAATATTTTTTATAAGATGGGAGTCCGTCTTATTGTCTGAATCGGTATGTTACCTGTGAGGCGGTGGAGCGGGGGTCACAGGAGGCAGAGTCCCTCAGGAAGCCAGCGGAAGTGGAGGAATGCTGCATACCCTTGGGTGCGAGAAGGCAGTGCTCCAGCAGTGGGGAGTTGCGGTGATGTTGGAGTAGGATCACAGGATGCAGGACAGGGCCCTCCATTCTCTCCCTCAGGAACCCAGTGGCAGCAGCAGAAAGAGGTGAGATGCTGCGGGGCCGGCATGTGACTGTTGACAGTGAGGAAGAGTGGTGAGCGCTGCTTTTCTGGTGTTCGAGGCCACCTTCCTGAAGCCGTGTGTCTAAAGGAAATGGCTGAGGACTCGGGCAGCCATTTTCCTGTAGATCATGACTTCAGGAAGATGGCCGCAGCCACCGGAAAAGCAGCGCATGTTGCTCTGCCTCACTGCCGACAGCCAGACACTGGCCCTGCAGCATCTCACCTCTTCTGCTGCCATCTCTGCTGCTTGCCTCTGCCACCACCACCAGCTTCCTGAGGGAGGGAACGGAGGAACCCTGCTTCCTGTGATCCCTCTCCAACACCTCCATAACTCCCCGGTAAGCTATGTTCAGACCACCCCTCATTTTCCTCCCAAATTTGGGGGGAAAAAAGTGCATGTTATGTGAAAACTGTGCTTTGTAGGTATAAGAACTTGACCCTGTCATCACCATTGCAATTCTTTAACAGTAGCGACTGTGCATACACTATTACATAATATAAGCAAAGCTATTACAATGTAAAATACCTACATAAAGTGGAAGCACCCTTTCATTATGAATGATACAGCCAGACAATGTGAAATTCAATATTCCAATAGTTGTAAGGATCATGCAATATGCAGTGAAATTTCTGCACATTTATGATCTAAAATTTCTAATGTTCATGTTTATAAGTGACCTGGGATTTGACGGATAAGAATGAGGACGTACAGTGAAAATATCATATTAACATGAATCTTTCAGTTTAAAGCAATTAAATCTATTTTTTATGTATGTTTATTTCTTAGCAAGGATGTGTGCTTGACTGAGCATCTAGATACGTGCTTGACTGAGCATCTTAGGACATGCCGTAATACACCAAGAAGAAATTGTGATTGTCAATTGAAATTTAAATGCAGGGATTTAAATCTAAAGTTTGCTTTATTAACAGGAACAGGTTTTGTCTTTTTAAAAGGTGAAAGAGATTTAAGTGACTCTTGCTTTGACCAGCTTTTAACGTATAAAAATTAAACGTCAGATTTTCAAAAATCAGATTTAACCGAGATTGTTCTCCATTTTAATATCAGATGAGAATATTGAAGATGACATCTTTGGCATTCAGTTTATAAAACATCTGTTGGGATGACATGTCAGCTTGTGATTTTGTGTCATATTACTGAGTAAACATATTTGTCAGATTTTTGTTTTCCTGTATTCTCTGCTGACAGTTGTCACAATTATGACATGCATGTCCATTATGCATAATATTAACCTGCTATGTAGAAGGTATTTGCTTTCATCTACACCTCAAGTCAGTGTGCATGTATTGTACATTTTCAGCCTTTACTTTATTGGATTTCTATTCCGTTGTGGTAACTTTTCACTAAAAATTGTAATCATTTTTTTAGAGTACCAATGCATCAAATCTCAGTTTGGCAGTGCCGCTTTGATGAACAACTCATAACAACCATATTACAATATCTATGCTTTTCTAAGGGTAGGGTACAACAGATTGAGTGTTTGTTGAAAATTGCCACTTAATACCCATAAGAATAAATCTGTCAATGCACAAAAATTGTTTTTTTTGTGTGTTTTGCCGCTTTCATTGCCACACCACATGCCCCTTTGGTTTGTGTGATGGCTTCTATGTGGGACCCTACTCCAAAGTTCTAAATATTGTGTAAATTACCATCTGGTCAATGGCAGCATCACTCCTTCCATAAATATGGTAGAAATCATGGGTAATATTTAGAATTTGTCTACCTTAAAATAGTAACTACAGATCAATTTTTTTTATTATTCAAAAGTAGAAGTGAAGAAAAATTGTGAAATATATTATTGGAGAAAAATTCGTACTTCACCTTTTATCAGTCATTTTTGTCTCCTGCACTGATCATTTACTTTCAAAAACTGCTCAAATCTTTCTTCAAATCTGTCTTCAGTGAGGGAAGAAATTACAGCCAGAGGGAAATCAAAAATAGAAAGAAGCAAGGAGAAAGAAACTGTTATTGTATGTGCATACATAGAATATTTGGTGCAGAAATTTCTGCAACATTTCTGCATCTCTTGGCACAAAAACACAGCCTCAAATAGTTGCATTTTTGCCGTGATTTTGCCGCTTTTTTGCCCCGCTTTTTGCCTTCGTTTTTTCAGTGCATTAAGTGGGTGATATGCAAATTTTCTTTTCAGAGAGGTAGAGGACTAGAACTCTAGTGCCACCTATAGGAAGTAGCAATCCTAAAAGTCAATATGGACCCTTTAATGAGCCTTGTCACATGACTTAGGATAAAAGCCAGAACCATAATCTCAATTTGCAGACACTGTGTTTTAAGGTACTGCCACTCATCAGTGCGAAGTGTGACATATGGTTTGGCTGGGTGAGAGGCATCAGGACAGTATCGATGGGGTAACGTTTCTCCTTGGAGAGTGACATGTTAAGCATGCCAATGTGAGGATACTTTTAAGTCTCAGTGCTCCTCTGGGAAATACGCAAATTATTTCTTCAGAGAGGAAGAGGACTAGAACTCTAGTGCCACCTATAGGAAGTAGCAATCTTAAAAGTTAATATCGACCCTTTATTGAGCCTTGTGACATGACTTACGATAAAAGCCAGAACCATAATCTCAATTTGCAGACACTGTGTTTAGGGGTACTGCCCCTCATCAGTGAAAAGTGTGAGATATGGTTTGGCTGGGTCAGAGGCATCAGATCCTAAGTCATGTGACAAGGATCATTAAAGGGTCGATATTGACTTCTAGGATTGCTATTTCCTATTCTTGGCACTAGAGTTCTAGTCCTCTTCCTCTCTGAAGAGACAATTTGCATATTTCCCAGAAGAGCATTGCAGCTTAAAAGTATTCTCACCTTGGCATGCTTAACATGTCTCTCTCCGCAAGGAGAAATGTTACCCCTTGGACACAACATCTTTAAATGCGCAATAAGCAAGAGTTTTCATTAAATAACATCCACTTTGCTTGGATAGTTAAGTACAGCAGATTTTCAGCCAAAAAATGAGCATTGTGACTTAAAAGTTTCCTCACCTTGACATGTTCAATGGCTGAAAAACGCAGGCAAAAGCGCACAGATTATTTTCTGCACCAAATCTGCAAGTCAAAAATACTCAACGTATGCATGACACTTCAAGTTTCTCATTTACTCTGCTGGCATCAGGTTTTGCTTCAGGTTTTGTCACAAGTCCGCGCAGAAAAAAACATGAAAAAACCACACCAAATCTGCTATGTGTGCACACAGCCTTAAGGTTTCTATTGCAGGGGAAAGGGCATTGCTAAAATGCAGAATACAAATCATATTTTGTCTAAAAATGGTGTAATTACTAATATCCACACACACATCTGAAAATCACTTGGAAATACAGCTACTCATTCAGTATACACTTTGACTGTGGTGAGGCTCTGAACTGTACAATGATGCAAAGTATGAATACAACTCAAAGCAGTTATTTCCATAAATTGTATAGAATTACAGATCATGTACATAGAAACCATGCTGTATATTTAGTGTAAAGGATAAAACTGCATCCTATCCTGGGAGATCAGGAAAGCCTTCGCCTTCTCTGCACTATACATATGGCTTATGTATAGTGCAATAATATGTGCATGAGTTGTTGAAAAGAGCTGAAAGATGAGTGTAAATAGGAAGTAATGAAGCACATTATAAAGATGCTCTGCTGCATATTACATTTGCAATGGGTAACAAAGTTGAAACTTATTGCAAACTCATTGATTTATCACGGTGCATAAATTAAATTAAAAGAAAAAATAAACTGTATTCTACACCTGTAATTACAAATGAAGCATAGCTAATCTTGTATTATAATAAGGATACATTAACACGTACCTGTTTATTTTAATTTGACAGCTGCTTCTTTGTAATGTGACATTGTAAAGAGTGAAAATGAAAAAAAAAAATTCATTTTTTGTTTTCGAGAGCATTCTGTGTTTTTTCATGTGTCATTTATTTTGCATATGGTCAATTTTGGCTGGGTATATGAGGCTCTAAACTACGTTCACATGTATGCAGTTATTGATGCATATGATTTTAGGCAAGATACAAATGAGGCAAGTCCCAGTATCTCCTTAAAGCTTTTCTCAGTTGTGAATTCACTCATAGCTTTTGATAAGAAATCTGAATCAAAACTACACAAAATTATTATTTTTTATTTAATGTATGATGCTGGTAGACTTTTCCAAAACTGTACACTCCTGCATCTAGTTACACATGTTTTCTGCAGCTTATTGCAATGCTTTTTTCCCAACCACAGAAGCCAGATGTTAGATTGTAGCTGAAAGGATTTTCATAATGTTTTAAACTCAACATTTAAGATTTATTTTACTAATTAGTAGAGATGAGCAAATCATTTCGATGTGAATCGCATCAAACTTTATGAAATTCGCAGGTTTAGGCAAATTCAAATAATTTGCTATTCTATTTGCACCAATTACCAAAAAAATACTAGTTAAAATTTTACATTTTGCAGAAGGTTGCATCAGCTACAGAAGACTGACATGATATCAGGCACAAATGCATGGATATCCCCATATTGCCTTTCAGTATTCACATAGTGGTGTCAATCGAGTTTCTATCAAAGCCTAAGCAGGGAATGCAGCAGCCATTTCAGGGTGATTTAGAATAGCAAGAGTTTGAAAGAGCTCACAGCTAAGCTATAGAAACACAAAGAAAAAGAGCTAAAACATTGTAAAATTACTTCACATGGTAATGTGTTGTACAACTGCAGCTGTGAAGACAATGAGTGTAGTATGTGAATAATACAGAGATTCAATTGATAGCAGTAGAAAGAAATAGAAGAGGTTCCAGCCGCAGTGATAAATCAGTAAAATGGTGTAGCTATCATCTGTCCTGTTATATTTATATTACAATTATACATTTTTTCAATATTAATTCACTAGAATGCAGCAGCAAAGCAGCAAAATATTTTTTTACAGAAAAAAATCTGAAATTATATCAGACAGAGACTTGTCACAAGCAACTATATTTAGTTTTTGCATTTCTTGTGCAATCCTTTTTGTGAAGGGGGGTAATATTCAGATATGTGACTGTCTTTTACACAAAGTGTTCATGTATATTGCATTTTTTAGTTCCCACATCTGCCAAATCAGGGCCAGCTCCAGATTTTCGTGGGCCCCGGGCGAAAGAGTCTCAGTGGGCTCCTTTAACACATACCACTGTTCATGATGCACAGATACGGCAGAGAAATATAGCTATAGTACAATGCCAAAGATTTCACTTACTTCTTACATTACATGAGTAATATCTATTGTAAATTCTACAATAGCTCAGAAACCAGCGAATCCTCGCAGCACACAGTGTGTGCCCTGGGGGGATTCAAAAGTTTTCAATTAAGACCGGACAGTATAGTCCTCCATTCCATACACTATTATGAGTACCACATAGTCCTCCATACAGTATAATGAGCCCCATATAATGCTCCATACAGAATAATGGACCTCATATAATGCTCCATACAGAATAATGGACCCGATATATTGCTCCATACACTATAATGAGCCCCATATAATACTCCATACACTATAATGGTCCCCATATAATGCTCCATAAAGAATAATGGCTCCCATATATTGCTCCATACAGAATAATGAGCCCCATATAATGAGCCAGGCAGTATAATGAGCCTGATATATTGTTCCATACAGAATAATGGATCCCATATACTGCTCCATGCAGAATAATGGACCCCATATAATGCTCCATAGAGAATAATGGACCCCATATAATGCTCTATACAGAATAATGGACCCCATATAATGCTCCATACAGAATAGTGGACCCCATATGGTGCTCCATACAGAATAATGGACCCCATATAATGTTCCATACAGTATAATGGACCCCATATAATTCTGCATACAGAATAATGGACTCCATATATTGCCCATACAGAAAGGGGCAGTATGGGTCCCATATATAGTTCCATACAGTATGTGCTCCATATATTGCTCCATTCAGTATGGGCCCTATATATTGCTCCATTCAGTATGAGCCCCATATATTGCTCCATGTATAAAAAAAATCAAATACTCACCTCCCCTCGCTGGCCCTCGCTGGCGGCAGGTCAGTCAGGACTACTCAGCGTCTTCCAGCTCTCTGCACTGTCAGAGCAGACGGCGTGCTGTAGTGATGTCATTGCGCCCTCTGCCCTGACACGTTACAGTGTCAGAAGATGCGGAAGACGCCAAAGCTGTAGAGGAATGAGGAGAGGTAAGTATGGCAAGTGCTGGGGCCCTGAGCAAGTGGTGGGCCCAGTCACAGGCTCTGGCATCAGGGTGCCCTGTGCCAAATTTTACATCTGATCACAACATACCAATACAGGTGTGCTGGCTCTTTGGACATGTACCTACCTAGCATTTCTTATCACATAATTTTTGAGAAGGAAGATGAAGATTGTTAAAACAAAATATGAAAAAATGTAGACATTTTACTGTGTCTGTGTGTCTTTGTACACATTTTACTAGTCCGATTTGACAATCATGTACGGTTGTCAAATCGGACTAGTAAAACCACACCTATACTGCTGTTTGCTGCTACATATTGCTTTCTATACATGTACCTACCTACTTACTTAGAAGTTCTTGTTATGTCCTTTTTGTCAAAGTTAAATTGAGGTGTGAAATGATTGTCAAAAGTTAATTATAGTGTTGTTTAAAATGTATTGGAAAAGAGAAGGTGATATTGAAGAAAAAACTCCCATACCACATCTATAAATGTGGGAGCAGAACCAACATTACCAACAATGGCACAAGCTGTTCTGGTAATAGTATTAATTAACCTCAGACTACTACACGACTTTTCAGTGCAATTAGAGTATTTGCAGTATTATGATTCATGGCAAATTGATTCACTTCAAATCAAATTTCTTTTAAAGATTTGACAAATTTGGAGTATTCAAATTTCAAAATATTTGAACATCTCTACTAATTAGGTATTAATTAGGTATTTAATAATTGATCTTGGATTGTGGTAGGTTCAGACCTTTAAAAAAATCCCATTGAACCTGGGTACTGACTTGCCTTTTCCATTTTTCTACCATGTTTGGATACTAATAATTCCATAGGATTCAGCAGTTTAAGATCAAATTAGGATTATAGCCAATTAGTGATTCGTATTTCCAGACTAAAGGACCCCAGACTAAAATATCTTCAGACCAATTTTCAATTTTTAGATTTTTGCCAAGAACATGACCTAACCTGTTGCAAAAAATAATGGGATATTTTCTAAAAATAATGTTTAGAAAAGATTTTCACTGCATGTTCCTGGTGAGATCAAATCATTTTCTTTGGCTTTTGGCACCATAAATATGATTTCCATTTGACAGCTGTATGAAATGGACAGTAGACAAGAATGTAATAAAGCATACTAATATTAGAAGTCTCCTGAGATGTCAGGTTTAGACCAACCACCACTCTCTATTTGCAGCAAAATTAATACTTCTGCTGTACAAATGTATGCTTACCTATAACTACTGTAAATGTATACATTCATCAAACTTGAGTTGCTTATGTTCATTGCTTGTTTTAAGACAGAAATTTGCTTTTTGGATTTTTGATAATGGACAACTGAATGTTAAAAAAACCCCGTAACATTTGTAGATGGCCAAAGCAATTCAATTGGACGTCAATGAACGCTGCCATTTTATTCATTGTAGAAGAATTAATAAGCCAGAGAAGGATCACACATGATCCACATCACATGATATAACACAGCCAATAAAGAGGGACTATTGTAGCCTGTATAAATGCGAAAGCAGAGAATGCAACTCTCATTTTATGGTGAATCTGGATAGAAAGAGTACATCACAGCTCACAGTTTAACAATAGAGATTAAAAGCTATAAAATGCTGAAGAAAGTGTACAGATTGTGCTTGACAGCACACCAGTGAAGATTAGTTTTAGGAAAAGGTTAATAGTTACAAATAGTGTTGAGCGAATTTGGTTGGCATTTCAAATTTGGGTTCATGTTCGGGGTTCCGGCTTGTTCATGCCAAAAAATTGGCTCCGCCCATGAACAGCACTGGATTTGCTACGCTGTCACACAGATGTTACATCAAGCCGGAACCCCGAACACGAACCCGAATTTGAAATGCCAAACAAATTTGCTCAACACTAGTTACAAACATCTACCATGCTTTTGCCCATAGTCATATATGTTGAGGTCACTTTAAAATGATTAAGTCTGGGTTTGCATTTAATAACTTGAAATGGTTTGGATGCAGTTCTAGGAGACCTCAGAGTGTTGTACACATCTTTTGAGGGTAATTGGTGGCTTTGTGGTACTTTGGATTCACCACGAATCAATCCACTGAAAATCTTTTTTTTTTATTTTTTTTTTTAAATTTGGCTGTCAAAGTCAAACTTCAAAAGATTTCTTCATGTGTACTAACAACCCGATAACTAAACTTTCTACCTTGAAATATCAGAAGAAACGATATGAAAGCAACCACTAGATAATGTAAGTTTGGTTGCTTGAAATAAAAAATCAACAAAATAAAAAAAAAACATACACAATGAGATCTACTCTTACATGCGTTCTGTCTCCTCTACTTAACTATCTTCATTGGTAATGACTGCTGATGTTTTCTGAAAATACAAATGTGAGTTAGTAATTCTTTTTGTTTTATTCTTTTAAGACAAATACTCCTTTCTGTGCTACGGCATATGGATTTCCGGACGACATGTGATGAGGTGAGCAGTAAGTTATTACACATTTAAAGTTACAGAAGACTAATTGTTTTGATTGCCTGCACTGTAATGCTACAGTATCACTTATGCAAGTGTTTATGTGTTTCAGTAATTTACCCAGTAGGCTGTTCCATGTTTAATCGAGTGAAAGATGATAAAAAGTTATTCCCAACATTGAAAGTTATCAACTATTTACAGGACCCCCACATATCCTGAGAACAGGACTCTGACATGCCTCATTGGAATGGAGAAATGGTTGTGCATACCAGAGAAAGCCAGGATCAATGGGGGATTCAGGAAGTCTGATACCCACCAATTATAAAGTTGCCACCTAACTTGATATATTTCAATGTTGGGAGTAACATCCATTGAAGAATTTTTAGCATGCTATAACTGACCTTTCCATTGACTGTTTTTCATTCTCCCTTTCCTACTATCAACACATTCTGCATTATTTTACAAAAAATTACTTAATAAACATAAATACTGTAAATTAATGTAATAGAAATTGAATGTTGTTTTATTGTTGATCTGTAGAGTGTTGGAAGAATTACTGTACAGAGTTGGTGCAAATAGCTACACAGCCAGAAGAGGTTAACTGCTAAGCACTTGTTACACAACGCTAAAGGAAACCTGTCAGCTAAAAAAAAACAAAAACAAAAAACACACTATATAACTGCAGTCATAGTGGTAATCTGCAGGTAAATAATGTTCTAAAACAAGCAGCAGTTTAATTGGAAGTGTGGTTGCAGGGAAAAAATGACATTAGTTTCTACCTGCAGCTGCTCACCGGGGCTGTAAACAGTCAGCGTTCAGTATACAGTGAGCATGCTGTAATCATGCTCATCACTCCCTTACTGACATTCTTCTCTGCAGCATGTTTGCAGAGCAGGCATTCTGTCAAGGAGCAGGGCGAGTAACTACAGGACTCTCACTCTAGAACATACAGAACAGCCCTATGTGTAAAAAAGGCAGAAAGAAACATGGCTGATGCAGTTGGTCAGTGCCAGAACAGAATCAGCCTAAATATACCAACTCCGAAGAACATGATAAAAAGGAGGAACAAGGAGCAAAATGGTAAAGAGCAATAGAAATTTTAATAATTAAGATCGACAAATTAACATCATCACATAGGTAATATAGTCATAGCATGGAACGACAGAAAAGTGCATACTATCCGGAACACCCAGTACTCATAAGCTCATAACCCCCAGACCATTGCATTGGGTAAAGGCAAGGAAGATGGGAAAGAGCACGGCAGGCAAAAAAGAAGAAATCAAATATAAACCAGGGGTACACACAATATCCATTTAAGGCAGGAGTCTGCCATAATAACATGTAGCCCTGGTCAGTAAGTAACAAATGCCTTACCAAGGGATAGATGGAGAGCGCTGGGAAGGTGGTAAACCGTGGTAAGAAGGAGCCCCAACGTACGTTTCGCCCAGCAGTTTGTTGGCTTTGTTGGCCTCTTGAGAAAGCCAACAAACTGCTAGGTGAAATGTACATTGGGGCTCCTTCTTACCACGGTTTACCACCTTCCCAGCGCTCTCCATCTATCCCTTGGTAAGGCATTTGTTATTTACTGACCAGGGCTACGTGTTATTATGGCAGACTCCTGCCTTAAATGGATATTGTGTGTACCCCTGGTTTATATTTGATTTCTTCTTTTTTGCCTGCTGTGCTCTTTCCCATCTTCCTTGCCTTTACTCAATGCAATGGTCTGGGGGTTATGAGCTTATGAGTACTGGGTGTTCTGGATAGTATGCAAATGGAGCGCCCCTGAGGGTTCGACCGCCACAGGGATGTTGCACTTCTTTAATGATTGTAGTGTTCCTCCTCTGAGGTAAGAACAGTGTGATGGTCAGGACTCCACCTCCACATCCAACACCACATTTCTCTACCAGAGGGGGCTAGAATGCACTAGCTGCTGCCCTCCTGGTTACAGGGAGACTGGGGAACCAAGAGTTAGGGGAACCATTTTAGTGGGTGAGGGTGGAGGACTCACATTTTAGTGACACTTTAAATTTCATATTTAATAGACAGCCATCTTGGTTCTTGGTCCTTTTTCGTTGGCTCTTTTGACTGTCTTTGGATTGTGATCTCCCTCCCTGAGCGTGGATCCTGTGTGGACCTGCAGTGGATGGGGACATGGCCCTCATAACCTGGCCTTGGGTCGAGGGGCAGGTTGTAGGCAATGAATGTCTCAGCCCGGTCAAGGACCATGACCAAGAAGGCCCGGAGCTTAAGAGTGTAGCTCCACCGCAAATGGATCCCAGGGAGGATGCAGACGGAGCGGTATACGCTACCTGTCCTTGCCAACCTGATCTATTCAGAGGGATTCCAGCTGCAAGGGGGGCACCGGCCCCCGACACCCGACCTTGCTACTCCATGTCCTGGTCGGGGAAGCCCGATAGGCCCTGAGGATCCCACCGGGTAATGGAAAGAGCAGAGCTGCCACCCGTGCCCTTTTTCTAAGAGGAGTTCAGAGGGAGACCCGGCCTATTTACACACACAGACAGGAAAGCACTCGGTCTGAAGTCTAGGAACACTCTGGTGCGGGGTCCTGATTGAACACTGGACTTACTCGGAGGTTGTCGGACCCCCTTCGTTTCTGGTGACCGCAGAACTCCTCGAGGAGCAGGGAGTCGCCTTCCTTCTGCCATCTCTTATGTGAGTAAAGCCTTGGAAGTTCACCCCTATGGCCTCCGGACTCTTTATTCTGCGCTACACCGCACTACACAGACTTTCTAGACTACTACCCCTGTCATCCTGTCCCTCTGCCCTGATGCCCTGCTCCGCCTGTGGGGAGTAGTAACAATGTCGGCTGCTATAACACCAGGTCTCGGCGGACTGCAGCAACGCTGGTGGCCTTCACCAGGTGCCACAGGTGGCGTAGTTGACGCGCCCCCTGGGACATATTCCTTTTTGAGGGGAATACCCGGCACCGGATCAGATGGGGGGTTGTAGTCTCCGAGCGGCTGTGACCCGGTCCCGTGCCCAGGGCGTCAAGCTCAGGGTTATGTGGCAGTCTTTACTGATGTTATTAAAGTTCGTTGTGTCGACTACGCCACCCGTTGTGATGCGGTCACTGTGGCCGCCGCTCCAGCAGGGTCCGCTGAGGCTGATGGTGGATGCGCAGCTTGGTGGGATAACCCCCAACGGGAGGGGTATAGCCTCAGAGGGGACAGGCGCAGAGGATGGGGGTTGTGGTGGTGCGGTGCAGCCGGTAATGATGACAGACTCGGGTAGTGCAGTTAAGGGTCTTTACTTACTGCAGATGTTCCTGGTCACTCTAGCTCCAAGTGACCTCCCGAGCCGTGCTGCGTCCACCAGGTCCTGGATCCGGCCAACCCCCAAACAAGTCCGGAGCGTGGCCCTGAGCTCTCCCTCTGTCCTTACTTCAGCCGTCCCCACCAGTGATTCACCTAAATCCAGCTCCCTCGGGCCTTCTGTTGGGCAACCTTTGGCCTCAGGTTCCCTGACCCTCCATGTGGTGTGCCTTCAGGGTGAATGTAGTGGGTGACCGTGACAGACACTGCCCACGGTCTCCGGTCTCTGGCTGGGGAATGTCTTTGCCCCCACCAGCTTGGGTTCCGGTACCCTCTTGCTGACTCCTCACCCGGTGTTCTTATTTGGGTTCTTGGGTCCCTTCTTTGTCCCCCTCTGGGTCTCCTTCTTTACTCCACTCTCTCTCCAGGGCTGTTGTTTCTTTCTCTCTCTTTCTGCAGGCTTGTCCTCTGCATCTGACTTACTCTCTGCGTCTGACCCTGATCCTAGTTGGTGCCCTCCTTATATATCCCTCTATGTGTGAGCTCAGGTGACCAGCACCCAATGAGCTCCTACCACTACCCAGACTGCTCCCCCTATCTGCCCCTACACTACATGGGATGTTCCTCCCCCCTCCCACTCCAGCCAGGAACAGGCTCGGTCGCACCTGCACATTTCTAAGTGGGAGTGCCGTCGGCCTGCTCCTCTGGAATGGGATGTATGTAGTGCATGCAGTCTATCTGAGCTCAGTTCCACACTCCATCCTTACCCGGGAGTGGAATATCACACCTCTGGGTTGAGGTGCAATACTCCTGTAGCAGCCGAATCCTCAGGGTGCTACATTCCCCCCTGGTAAATCACAGCACGTCCTCGGGCTGCAAAGACAAAAACACCAAAACATACAAATTTTTATAAACATATAAAACATGTAAAACATTATATATATATAAAACTTTTTCATATAAACATTCTCGTCGTCTCTTTCTTTCTTCCTCCTCTGGTCACCGTGCAACTCGTGACCAGGTAAAGTGCGACAGTCTTTTGATAAGCAGTTTCTCATAAAACCAGTAGGGGGCGCCTTAGGAAGCGCAACTATGTACAGGGAAGTTTTGGCTGTTCTCAGTCCCCGGCCAAGTAAAGGGAATGGGATGGCTGCTCACAGTCCTCAGCCTGGTTTGGGTAGGGGACACACGGGTTAAACTGTTCACTGGTCCCAACGGGGACTAAACTTTAAAGCAGCCACGGTTACTTGGGTACCCCGACGGGTAACTATTTACATCTCCTTTGTACTATTTCAGTCATAGTACCTTCTAGCCTTGAACCCGTCCGGGTCTTCTGGCTCCTCCTCCCTACACCGCAACTCCTCCTCTGTCAGGCGATGCACGTGGAGGGCGTAAGGTCCCTTGGCACACTTGTGCCGGGTGAACGTTACCTCGTCACCGACGTAGAGGTCACGGCCTTTGTGACCCTCTGGCAGGTGAGACTCGACATCCCGTCGGGTAACGAAGACGTCACCCATGGTGTTCCGGTCCTTTATGAAGCCCCACCCATGCTGCGCATTAAACTTTATTACCGTCCCGATGGTACGGGGACGATCTGCTGCATAGGGGTCTCTTCTGGTCCGACTCTTTTGCTCCGCGCTGCGGGTCCGGGCCCATTGCTCTCTGGCCCGCCTCTCCTCCCGCTCTCTCTTGAACTCTGCCAGCTGTTGACGGCAACACTCTGTACGTTCAGCTGCGGCTGCCCGAGTTTCTCCGGTGAACCCCATCAAATCTTCTCCCGTGGGGTCCCACACGAATTGGGCTTCTGCTAGAGGAGGCGAGACCCGAGCCACGGGCTTCGGAGCCGGGATTAGGGGCTCACACAAGGGCCCTAGTCTTTGCTGCCGCTCCAGCTCAGGGTACCCTTCGGGCCAGATGAAGGGCCGCCCGTCCGGCCATGTGAGCTGGCTGAACAGGTCCTCCCCCAGGTGTGGCACCCTTGGTATTGCGGGCGCGGGCGCGGTGGTGGTGGCGCCCGGGTTGCCCAGGCCTTGCGGCCAGGCCTGGGGCACCTGGAAGGTGAAGGGCACCGTTAGGACGGCGGCGCCCTGGGCTACCTGGCCTTGCGGCCAGGCCGGAGGCTCCGCGGAGGTAGGGGGCGCTGTTGGTGGTGCGGCGCCCGGGGGTACTAGGCCTTGCGACCAGGCTGGTGGTAATTCCTGCTTTGTCACGCTCCGGGTCGGGGCGCGTGACGTCACAGGGGTCGCTGCGGCGGCTTCCGGTCGGGGCCTAGTCCATGGCGGTGACCTGGCGGCTACGGGCACAGCAGGGGGACTTTCGGGCTCTGCGACGGGGAGCTGGGGCAGGTAAGCGGTGTCACGGCTTGGGGTATAGGCGTCCCCTTTACCTGCCTCCATGCGTTCGGCTCCCTCCTCGGCGCCGTCTCCGGCCTTGGGTCCTCCTGCGCCATCCTCAGAGGCGGTCTGCTTCCTCTTCCAGGGTAGCGTGCTCCGTTGACTGGTCTCTGCTTGCTGGGTCATCTCCCGGCCCCACTCCGCCAGTATCTCGCGCTGTACCCGGGCCATCCTCCTTGCGAGGCCCTCCAGGGCAGTTTGTGCACACTCCCGGTCTCGGGGGAGCTGCGCTAGGATCTCCGCTAGACCTAGCGGGGTTGTGGACTCTAGCAGGCTCCTGACCATCGGGTCGGTGCTGCTCTGCTCGGCTTCCGGCAGGCTCCTGGCCAGCGGGCCGGTGCTGCTCTGCCCTCCTTCCTCGGTCTCTAGCAGACTCCTGGCCAGCGGGCCGGTGCTGTTCTGCTTTCTTTCCATCTCCGGGTGAGCTTCTCCGCTACTCCTTGTTAGACCTCTTGCCTCCGGGTGCGCTCGCTCCAGACTGCTCCAAGCGACACCCATCTTTTCTCTTCTCTTTCGTCTCCTCCCACTTCGAGGGCGGTCCCGGGGCAACTCGGTGACTGTCAGCTCCAGGGGGAGTTCTTTCACGCTGACAGACACCTCCAACATCACAGTCTCTGTTGGTGGGGGCGGTTTCCACTTTTGGCGCCATTTTCTGTCCCGGCCCACGATGGGAGGTGGCCTCTTGCCCTCCTTTGGCACGCCCATAATGGCGTCCGCTGCTCTTCCAAGGCGGGAAATCTGCGGTTTTGGCGGGAAGCGTCGCCCAGTGGCGGGAAACTCTGCAGATGGCGGGAACAAGTTGGAAATGGCGGACAATCGGCGGGAAACGACTGGTGATGGAGTCCGATGGCGTGGACCCTCCGGAACCGGCGGGAGACTTCTTTCTGAGGTAAATTTGCACTTTTCTTCAGGCACGCAGTACCCGGGTGTTGCGGGCACGTAATCCTGCCGACTACGCCAAAGTTGACGCGCCCCCTGGGACATATTCCTTTTTGAGGGGAATACCCGGCACCGGATCAGATGGGGGGTTGTAGTCTCCGAGCGGCTGTGACCCGGTCCCGTGCCCAGGGCGTCAAGCTCAGGGTTATGTGGCAGTCTTTACTGATGTTATTAAAGTTCGTTGTGTCGACTACGCCACCCGTTGTGATGCGGTCACTGTGGCCGCCGCTGCAGCAGGGTCCGCTGAGGCTGATGGTGGATGCGCAGCTTGGTGGGATAACCCCCAACGGGAGGGGTATAGCCTCAGAGGGGACAGGCGCAGAGGATGGGGGTTGTGGTGGTGCGGTGCAGCCGGTAATGATGACAGACTCGGGTAGTGCAGTTAAGGGTCTTTACTTACTGCAGATGTTCCTGGTCACTCTAGCTCCAAGTGACCTCCCGAGCCGTGCTGCGTCCACCAGGTCCTGGATCCGGCCAACCCCCAAACAAGTCCGGAGCGTGGCCCTGAGCTCTCCCTCTGTCCTTACTTCAGCCGTCCCCACCAGTGATTCACCTAAATCCAGCTCCCTCGGGCCTTCTGTTGGGCAACCTTTGGCCTCAGGTTCCCTGACCCTCCATGTGGTGTGCCTTCAGGGTGAATGTAGTGGGTGACCGTGACAGACACTGCCCACGGTCTCCGGTCTCTGGCTGGGGAATGTCTTTGCCCCCACCAGCTTGGGTTCCGGTACCCTCTTGCTGACTCCTCACCCGGTGTTCTTATTTGGGTTCTTGGGTCCCTTCTTTGTCCCCCTCTGGGTCTCCTTCTTTACTCCACTCTCTCTCCAGGGCTGTTGTTTCTTTCTCTCTCTTTCTGCAGGCTTGTCCTCTGCATCTGACTTACTCTCTGCGTCTGACCCTGATCCTAGTTGGTGCCCTCCTTATATATCCCTCTATGTGTGAGCTCAGGTGACCAGCACCCAATGAGCTCCTACCACTACCCAGACTGCTCCCCCTATCTGCCCCTACACTACATGGGATGTTCCTCCCCCCTCCCACTCCAGCCAGGAACAGGCTCGGTCGCACCTGCACATTTCTAAGTGGGAGTGCCGTCGGCCTGCTCCTCTGGAATGGGATGTATGTAGTGCATGCAGTCTATCTGAGCTCAGTTCCACACTCCATCCTTACCCGGGAGTGGAATATCACACCTCTGGGTTGAGGTGCAATACTCCTGTAGCAGCCGAATCCTCAGGGTGCTACATAGTCGTAATCAGCCACTCAACCCGGATAAGCCCATACCATCCTTCTTTTTAATGTGACGGCCCTGGGCACGGAGCGGGTCCGGGCCACGGCTGCACCCCAACTCTCCATCACAGGACCCGACTCGGAGTCCCCCATCTCCCAGGGTAAAAAGGGGCTTTCGAGTAGAGGCATCACACACTTTTCTGTCGTTCCATGCTATGACTATATTACCTATGTGATGATGTTTATTTATTGAACTTAATTATTAAAATTTCTATTGCTCTTTACCATTTTGCTCCTTGTTCCTCCTTTTTATCAGGACTCTCACTCTATAACAAATACAGACTTTTTCCAGTCCTAGTGCCACCCCTAGAAGAGAGTACTGTATCTGCAGGGCAAATAAAACGTTATTTTCGCCTTGCAGCTGCACTTCCAGTTAGACTGCTGCACATTGTTAAAACTATATTTACCTGCAGATTACTACTTTGCCTACAGGTAATTTGCATTTTTTTGCCAAGTTCCCTTTGAAGACTAAATGCAGCTTTAGTTCTCTTATTGTCATTAATGCAGATTAACCAATTCTTCAAGGATGTAATTGTGGCTTTCACCCTCTAGTAGAATTTCAAGGCTCTCCAATATAATAAAGGAACAGCTACTAAGAAGGAAGACGAGGTACTGCTGAACTCTGTAATTCCACATTCAATAAATCCTTCTGCAGTGAGCAGGCAGTGGATCTTATTTAAAATAAAGATCAAGATAGTGAAGCAACCCTGATAATGCTTTCAATAATGTAATTGTCATTCTATTCCCAAATATCTAGACTCCCTTCTTTAAAGGGATCCTGTCACCAAATTTTACAACTTCATCAGAGAGCCACAAAATGTAGGAACAGAGATCGTGACTCAAATGATGTATCACTTACTTTACTGGGTGCAGCAGTTGTGACACAGAGTTTTTAGATGTAGCATGTAGCAGAGCTCAGAAAGCTGCTCCTGTCCACATTACAGCATTCTGTGTAAATTGTATATTGACAGTGAGCTGTAGTTCAGAGGAGAGGATGTGGTTGGAACAGGATTCAAGAGAGCTGTAGTCCAGACAGTTACAATGTCTGGTGATAAAGCATTCATTGAAACAACAGCACACAGACTAATAAGTGACACATCCTTGAAATATGTGTCAGCCCCTTCCTCATGCTGTACTCAAATTACATAGCAAAAACCTGCTGACAGATTAATTTTAACGATGAAAATCAAGCAGGCAGCACACCAATCTCATTCTCAACCCTTGGTTTCATCTGCTGGCTTCATCCTATCTCATCCTTCTTGATAGACTGTTGTGATCAATGGGAATGAAAAACCTTATCCTACCAGAGTGTAGTACAAGCAGCAAGCCACACCTATACCATTGTGTGTCAAAGAGAAGGAGGAATTGGCTGCTATGCAATAACATCTGTCTGATCAAGAAAGTTGTATTTATTCTGTCTTTAGCAAAAAAAGGACTGGAATTATTACTTTACGCTAATGAAAAATAATTGTATTCATTATTTTGGATATGTTACACTATGTACAGTTGCTGAATACCTCCATAGATAGCGAATCTAAGAACTACTTATGAGATGGACTGTAACTACTCAAGCCACGCTGGACTCACATGCAAGTTTAATGACATTGTAAATATTACTACTGGGTACTAATAAGCACAATTGATGTTTGACGACAACAGAATATAATATGGAAAAATTTAATAAGATTGTCAGTCAATAAAATTACTAGAATTTTATTTTCTTATTTTTCTAGTAAATACTTGCATTCATCATAATAACAGCTCTGGAGCATCTTCTCTCAGAATTGTTTGTTGTGCTTCTCCTCTGTTATTTCTTCTGGAAATGTATGATTAAATTTATGCCATCATTTCCCTTTATATTTCATGTGGTTTGTCCTTACATAGTCTGACAATGCCCAAACAAGTCATATATATATATATATATATATATATATATATATACACTGCTCAAAAAGATAAAGGGAACACTTAAACAACACAATGTAACTCCAAGTCAATAACACTTCTGTGAAATCTACCTGTCCAGTTATGAAGCAACACTGATTGTGAATCAATTTCTCCTGCTGTTGTGCAAATGGAACAGACAACTGGTAGAAATGATAGGCAATTAGCAAGATACCCCATATAAAGGAGTGGTTCTGCAGGTGGTGACCACAGACCATTTCACTGTTCTCATCCTTTTTGGCTGTTGTTTTTTTGTCATTGCTCTCACCCGTAGTGGTATAGTAGCATGAGGCAGTGTCTACAGTTCAACCCAAAGAAGTTACTCAGGTAGTGCAGCTCATCCAGGATAGCACATCAGTGCGAGCTGTGGCAAGAAGGGTAGCTGAGTCTGTCAGCACAGTGTCCAGAGCATGGAGCAGATACCAGGTGATGTGGAGGGAGCCATAGGAGGGCAACAACCCAGCAACAGGACCGTTACCTCCTCCTTTATGCAAGGAGCAACAGGAGGAGCACTGCCAGAGCCCTGCAAAATGACCTCCAGCAGGCCACAAATGCGCATGTGTCTGCACAAACGGTTAGAAACCAACTCCATGAGGGTGGTATGAGGGCCCGACGTCCATAGATGGGGGTTGTGCTCACAGCCCAACACGCTACAGGACGTTTGGCATTTGCCACGGAACACCAGGATTGGCAAAGTCGCCACTGGCGCCCTGTGCTCTTCACAGATGAAAGCAGATTCACACTGAGCACATGTGACAGACGTGACAGAGTATGGAGACGCCGTGGAGAGCTATCTGCTGTCTGCAACATCCTTCAGCATGACCGGTTTGGCAGAGGGTCAGTAATGGTGTGGGGTGGCATTTCTTTGGAGGGCCGCACAGCCCTCCATGTGCTCACCAGAGGTAGCCTGACTGCCATTAGGTACCGAGATGTGATCCTCAGACCCCTTGTGAGACCATATGCTGGTGCAGTTGGTCCTGGGTTCCTCCTAACGCAGGACAATGCCAGACCTCATGTGGCTGGAGTGTGTTAGCAGTTCCTGCAAGATGAAGGCATTGAAGCTATGGACTGGCCTGCCTGTTCCCCAGACCTGAATCTGATTGAGCACATCTGGGACATCATGTCTCGGTCCTTCCACCAATGTCACGTTGCACCACAGACTGTCCAGGAGTTGGCGGATGCTTTAGTCCAGGTCTGGGAGGAGATCCCACAGGAGACGATCTGCAACCTCATCAGGAGCATGCCCAGGCATTGTAGGGAGGTCATACTGGCACGTGGAGGCCACACACAATACTGAGTCTCATTTTGACTTGTTTTAAGGACATTACATCAAAGTTGGATCAGCCTGTAGTGTGTTTTTCCACTATAATTTTGACGGTGACTCCAAATCCAGGCCTACATTGGTTAATAAATTTGATTTCTATTGATGATTTTTGTGCGATTTTGTTGTCAGCACATTCAACTTTGTACAGAACAAAGTATTCAATGAGAATATTTCATTTATTCAGATCTAGGATGTGTTATTTTAGTGTTCCCTTTATTTTTTTGAGCAGTGTATATATATATATATATGTATATACAGTACAGACCCAAAGTTTGGACACACCTTCTCAATTAAAGATTTTTCTGTATTTTCATGACAATGAAAATTGTACATTCACACTGTAGGCATCAAAACTATGAATTAACACATGTGGAATTATATACTTAACAAAAGAGTGTGAAACAACTGAAAATATGTCTTATATTCTAGGTTCTTCAAAGTAGCCACCTTTTGCTTTGATGACTGCTTTGCACACTCTTGGCATTCTCTTGTTGAGCTTCAAGAGGTAGTCACCGGAAATGGTTTTCACTTCACAGGTGTGCCCTGTCAGGTTTAATAAATGGGATTTCTTGCCTTATAAATGGGGTTGGGACCATCAGTTGTGTTCTGCAGAAGTCAGGTGGATGCACAGCTGATGGTCTTACTGAATAGACTGTTAGCTGCTATTTTCTTGCCATAATACAAATTCTAAGTAAAGAAAACCGAGTGGCCATCATTACTTTAAGAAATGAAGGTCAGTCAGTCCGAAAAATTGGGAAAACTTTGAATGTGTCCCCAAGTGCAGTTGCAAAAACCATCAAGCGCTACAAAGAAACTGTCTCACATGAGGACCGCCCTAGGAAAGGAAGACCAAGAGTCACCTCTGCTTATGAGGATAAGTTTATCCGAGTCACCAGCCTCAGAAATCGCAGGTTAACAGCAGCTCAGATTAGAGACCAGGTCAGTGCCACACAGAGGTCAAGCAGCAGACACATCTCTTCAACAACTGTTAAGAGGAGACTTTGTGCAGCAGGCCTTCATGGTAAAATAGCTGCTAGGAAACCACTGCTAAGGACAGGCAACAAACAGAAGAGACTTGTTTGGGCTAAAGAACACAAGGAATGGACATTAGACCAGTGGAAATCTGTGCTTTGGTCTGATGAGTCCAAACAGGAGATCTTTGGTTCCAACCACCGTGTCTTTGTGCGAGGCAGAAAAGGTCAACGGATGGGCTCTACATGCCTGGTTCCCACCGTGATGCATGGAGGAGGAGGTGTGATGGTGTGGGGGTGCTTTTCTGGTGACACTGTTGGGGATTTATTCAAAATTGAAGGCATACTGAACCAGCATGGCTACCACAGCATCTTGCAGTGGCATGCTATTCCATCCGGTTTGCGTTTAGTTGGACCATAATTTATTTTTCAACAGGACAATGACCGCAAACACACCTCCAGGCTATGAAAGGGCTATTTGACCAAGAAGGAGAGTGATGGGGTGCTACGAAAGATGACCTGGCCTCCACAGTCACCATACCTGAACCCAATCGAGATGGCTTGGGGTGAGCTGGACCACAGAGTGAAGGCAAAAGGGCCAACAAGTGCTAAGCATCTCTGGGAACTCCTTCAAGATTGTTGGAACACCATTTCCGGTGACTACCTCTTGAAGCTCATCAAGAGAATGCCAAGAGTGTGCAAAGCAGTCATCAAAGCAAAAGTGGCTACTTTGAAGAATCTAGAATATAAGACAAATTTTCAGTTGTTTCACACTTTTTAGTTAAGTATATAATTCCACATGTGTTAATTCATAGTTTTGATGCCTTCAGTGTGAATGTACAATTTTCATAGTCATGAAAATACAGAAAAATCTTTAAATGAGAAGGTGTGTCCAAACTTTTGGTCTGTACTGTATATATATATATATATATATATATATATATATATATATATATATACATATATATATATATTTAAATTTTTGCATTGGCAAGAGAAATAGTTTTGAATAGCTTATTTACAGATGCCTTCCAAAGAATATCGTTTTTGACTCTTCTCTTGTATCTAGGTGTATTTTTCTTCCGTGTCAAGACAATAATTTGTGACTTACCGTAAATAATTTCCCGGAATACATTTAGAGTCACAGAATTTATATAATGCTCTAATCCATTTTTTAAATTATTGTATAGTTTTTGTGCTAATGCTTTATCTGACTGCATGCCATTTAATTCCCATAGTGATATAGTGGGAATACTATTTATGGCAACGCAATTTTTAGGTCTTGTCCACAGAACTAATAATAATAATAATAATAATAATAATAATAATAATAAAATAAACAACAAATACAAAACTTGGGCAAAGATGTTTTTTTTTCTAACATAGTTTTTAGTCTAGTTTAGCTCATTAACTTTTTATTGAGAATTTTACAATAAAGCATTCAAGCAAAGAATTAATAAATTGGCATCATATAATATTGTTTAAACAGTCTGCTGTACAGTAGCGCCTAAAAAGTCTTTGTTGTTTGGTAATTCTGAGTAAGATTGTACTTTTTATAAAGGTCATCATGAGGGCTTGTAGTGATGTTTGTCGAAACAAATCAAGCAAAGAGAAAATTCTGACCAATTAAGTCAGCCAATTCGACTCATTAATTCATATATGTAAAACAAAATGTGAGAAATTCATGATTTTTTGCTACTTAAATCATTAAAAGATATGAGCTGCTGTCAACAGATTGTAAACAATACAGGACACAAATTTATAAGGCACTCAGCGAACAGTTTACTTCCACGAAATTTAGCAATTATAAAATAGGTAAAATAGATAGTGATACCAGTGTTAAATCTACTTAGATGTGAGCTTGCAGTAGGAGGTTTTTTAACCCCTTCCTGATAGGGCTATTTTCCATTTTTTCTTTTTTCATTTTTTCCTTCCTTTATTCCAAGAGCAATACATTTTTTATTTTTCCATCCACACAGTAGTGTGAGGGCTTGTATTTTTGTGGAAAGAGTTGTACTTTTGAATGACACAATTTATTTTATCATGAGATATATGAAAAAGGCTGGAGAAAAATTCCAAGTGCACTGTAATTGCAAAAAAAGAGAAATTCCTCAATTATTTTTCTTTTTTTTTTTAATTACCATGTCCACTGTATGGTAAAACTGACATGGCAATATGATTCTTCAGGTCAGTATGATTATGCAAATTCCAAACATAAATATCTTATTTTTTAGTTAAAGAGGTTGTCCACTACTATTGAAAATAGCCCAATATATTTCTATGATGAATAGAACCTTCTTTGTAATTACCTTCCTCTGCTGTTTCTGCCTGTGAGTGGCGCTATCACAGGCATCACGTGATCCCCGGCTTCAGCCGGCTCTGACATCCGCTGACGTCAAGACAAGTCCAGGCTGCAGCCGAGGGTCCCTCTTCTGCATTCCATGGTGGCTGCTGGGTTCTCACACCTGGCATCCACCGCGCGCTCTCCCTCTCTCCATATATTGGGGAAATGTGTGGTGGATGCAGGGTGTGACGCGGGGGGGTAACCCCACCCACAACCCAGCATCCACCGCGGGGACCCCAGCGCTGAGTCATGCCTTACTTGACGTGACGTCAGCGGGGGGTCACGTGCTGCCTGTGAGCGGCCACCAATAGCACCACTCACAGGCAAAAAAAGCAGAGGAAGGTAATTACAAAGAAGCTTCTATTCATCATAAAAATACATTGGGCTATTTTCAATAGTAGTGGTAAAATAAAATTGGAAATTTGTAAAAATAATAATTTTGCTTGTGTCGCCATTTTCCGAGACCCGTAACATTTTCAATTTTCGATATATGGGGCTATGTAAGGATTTGTTTTTTGTGCCCTGAACTGATGTTTTTACTGATACCATTTTGGGGTAGATACAGGGTTTTGATAGCCCCTATGTTCTCGCTGCGCCGTTTACCGATTGGATTAATTTATCTTATATTTTAATAGATTAACCTTTTACAAACTCAACAATACAAAATATGAGTATTTTATATTGTTTTTTAATTGTTTTATTTTTAATAGGGTAAAAGGGGGTGATTTGAACTTGTGTTTTTTATTTTTTTCATATTTTAAAACCTTTTTTTTACTTTGCTCTGTATTTGTTAGTCCCCTTAAGGGACTTGAAGCTGCAATATGAATGGCTAAAATCATGATCTCCTATGAATGTCAGCCATGGGCTGTTAAAACAACCCATCGACGTCCCGCGATCACGGACGCACCCTCTGCTGGCACCTTTTCAATGCCGCTGTCAGACATTGACAGAGGAATTTAACACGTTAACAGCTCCACTCCACCCATTATTGTTAAATCAGACATCATGTACTGAAAAAAATTTGGGCCCGGTGTGCAAGTCTGAATCAAAGTCAGGGAGCTGGCGTATGATGTAACAGTATATCATATGTTGGTAAGGGGTTATTGAGTCAATCTGACAGTTGTCAGAGTATCACCCACTTACTAAATCATATTAACAGAATTCCAGTATTAAAGTGTAGAGTCAATGAAATGTTAGCATAAATGCAGTTTCATATATGTAGCACGTTTACACATAATGACGCAAGTGTCACCAAAGAGAAAAGTAAAGAACATTCCCACTCATCTTCTCAGTAAAGATTGTAAGGCATTAGGGTCCCTATGTTGTTGTCTTGTAACTCAATTTGTCATCAGGGCAACATCTGAAAATACTCTATTGTGCCCTGTACATGCTACCATGCCCTAGCGTTCTCAATAGCTCTCGCCTTAACAAGGGCAGTCCACAGGTTTCCCCTAATAAAAGTTGCCCTAAAACATCCCTACATGCCTTCCAATGAATTTATTCATCAGGGAAGTCTGTTCTACGGAACTATTAATCTAAAGAAAGAAAAATTGAGTCTAGAACATTGATGTGCAAGTCTAAAGTTAAACTTAAAAGGTATGTCTGGCACTTTTATATTGATGGTCTATCTATAGAATAGAATCAATATCTTATTAGCGGGGGTGCGATACCCGCCACTACTGACGATCATCTGTTCCTGTGCCGGCCGTGGATGGATGTGCTGAGTTGCAGAGCTGCACAGCTCTCACAATGGAATAGTGGCCATGGTTTGGTTACTGCAGATCCACTCCCTATTCGAATCAATAGAGGGCGGATGTGCAGTGCGACTCAGCACATCTGGCTGCTACCGTCACAAGAAACAGCTGTCACACCCCCACCGATCACATATTGATGGCCTATCCAAATGATAGGTCATCAATATAAAATACTGGACAACCCTTTTAATATCAGCTGTTCAAAGGTCAGTCCGCCAATCATTGGGCTGTAACCATAGTAGTTAGAAATATTGTAAATATGACCCACATAACTTCTGGTCTCATTGGAATGCATCCTTGATGTTCGTCAAAACAAAATAAAACATTTTTAGCACAGACACTAAAAAGTCAACTATGCAATATAATTTTTTGAGTATTTGAGCCAAATGTTTCGCACCTTTTCACATTTACCTTTGCAATCACTTTTTTCATGAGATTCATTAAAGTGGGAATGTTAGGGCTTTTCTAATGCCTTTAAAAGGCAGGAATTTATTATCTAGAAATAAAAGGACAAAATTAAGTTGAATGGGTGTTCTTGTGATTTGTAATTGAAATACTGATTTCAATGAGTTTGTTCATGCAGGCTATTGGTGGTCTTTATTTGTAAAACAGGACTTCCAAAATTATACCTCTCCTAAACACATATTTTATATTCCATTAACACTGCTTGGTATTCTAGCATCCTGTATGAAGGAGCTAAGTATTATACTTTAAATTCTATACTTTCAAAACTAGACATTTAGGGGAAAAAAACAACATCTTGCCTGATCTATATGAGACAGAATCACTGTTTAATTTGGCCAAAAAGATAACAGAAACAAATTGAGAGAAGTTGACGTTTCAGCTCACATGGGTGTCTGATTAAATGTTAATGAGCTAGCAAGTTTATGTAAGATTGTTTTCAGATAACATACCCCCCAGAACACACACCATAATATTGAGATAAACAATTAAAATTGGTAATATCACAAGCAGTCGGTTGGACTAACTACATTTGATGTCATGCATGAGGTCCAACAAGATAAGAATATTAAGGAAACGTTAGGATTTCTGTATTTTGAAGAGACAATTTGCTGTGAATTCTGGCTTGTGACAAGTAAATATCCATTTCATAAGTGGGATTGTGAAATAATTGTTAAACATCAAATTGAAAATCCAGTTGGATAATTTGATAATGGGATTCAGGGAGAATGATATACATCTGATTTAACCTTCTGCTTCTGCATTTCGATTTATTTAGATGTAATCAAATTTTGTCGCACAAGAAGGAAATTACCGAAAATAGAAATTCAGATGACCTTTCAACAGATGTCTACTTTGCATTAATCTGTGTATTATGCTTCTCTCTTCTATTAAATACTGACATAAATAGGACCTCTGATCCATATTGTTCCTGTAAAACAGGTCACATGAGGTGGTAGTCTGAAAGCGTTATTTAGTACTATGTCTAAGTCGCTTGATCCCATGCCTTTAGACATTTTCAGCCTTAACTTACTTGAATGTAACAAACAATTTAAGTCAATCGACACCTTGAACCCAAATTGGTAACCTTCTGATTGGATTTACCAAGCTCCACCTCAATCACTTATACAGTGGCATGTAAAAGTTTTGGGCACCTATGGTCAAAATTACTGTTATTTTGAACAGTTAAGCAAGTTAAAGATGAAATGATCTTTAAAAGGCTTAAAGTTAAAGATGACACATATCCTTTGTATTTTTGGCAAAAAATATATACATTTTCATCTTTTACATTTTAAAAATTACAAAAAGAAAAATGGGCAGATGCAATATTTTGGGCACCCTGCATGGTTAGTACTTAGTAGCACCCTCTTTTGAAAGTATCACAGCTTGTAAATGCTTTTGTAGCCAGACAAGAGTCCTTCAATTCTTGTTTGAGGGATTTTCTTCCATTCTTCCTAGGTAAATTCTTCCAGTTCTGTGAGATTCCTGGGTCATCTTGCATGCTCTGCTATTTTGAAATTTAGCCACAGATTTTTAATGATGTTCAGATCAGGGGACTGTGAAGACCATTGTAAAACCTTCAGTTTATGCCTTTTGAGGTAGTCTATTGTGGATTTTTATGTGTGTTTTGGATCAATATCCATTAGTAGAAGCCATCCTCTTTTCAACTTCAGCTTTTTAACAGATGGTGTTATGATTGCATCAAGAATTTTTGGAAATTTCATTGAATCCATTCTTCCCTCTACCTGTGAAACGTTTCCTGGGCCATTGGCTGCAACACAACCCCAAAGCATAATTGATCCACCCCCATGCTTAATGGTTGGTGAGATGTTCTTTTCCTGAAATTCTGTTCCCTTTTTCCTCCATACATACAGTACAGACCAAAAGTTTGGACACACCTTCTCATTTAAAGATTTTTCTGTATTTTCATGAGGTGGCTACTTTGAAGAACCTAGAATATAAGACATATTTTCAGGTGTTTCAAACTTTTTTGTTAAGTATATAATTCCACATGTGTTAATTCATAGTTTTGATGCCTTCAGTGTGAATGTACAATTGTCATAGTCATGAAAATACAGAAAAATCTTTAAATGAGAAGGTGTGTCCAAACTTTTGGTCTGTGCTGTATATTTTTTGCCTTAAATACAAACAAAATGTATCATCTTTAACCCCATTTAGAGGCCTTTTAGAGATAACACAATAACAGTCATTTTGTCTATGGGTGCCTAAACTTTTACATGCCACTGTTCTTATAGTACGTACTATCGTACTCTACTTTAACTTGGGTTTCATTTACTCATTAATGCAAACATGGCGTCTTTGGATTTTTTATACATTTAATTCTATATCCCATATAATATTATTGGCTGCACATTTCGTATCCCATACTTGATGGACTTGGTTAGATAATCTTATTGTGTTAATAACAATGCGTAGAGTCTTTGATGTAAAAGGAAACTTGCAATGTTTTTAGAACAACTCTAGCTCTTCGTCACAGCATAGCATAGCATACAAATGGCAAACATTCCTTTTAAAAACCTCTTTACATCAATTCTAAATCAAAGTACCTGTTGCACAGTAATACAAACTATTGTGAAACTCTTAAATGACAGAGGAAACTTGTTGGAATAGAAGGCATCAGAATATGCTACTAGCCATCCACATACAAAAATGGAAAATTAAAAATTAGTATCAGCATTATCAATGGCACTCAAACAAATAAATATGAAAGTGACGAATATGAATATAACAGACACAATAAATTAGATCTGCAAAATAGATAAATATGTGTATCAGTAACAAGGCTACATCTCGTTCCTGACCACAAAAACTCCCATGTGGAAACATATTGAAAAGTAGCAATGTGAATTACATTTTTACGTTACCTGTTATTTCCAATTTGCCTTTTTTTTCTTTTTTTTTTTTTGTTCCAATACACACAAAGGAAATAAACATCTGTATAACAAAACACGTGTAATTGCAATAATTTTCTGGGAGAAAAATTTTATTTTCTGGAACAATTTCAAGGGTCCCAAAACTTTCGGCCATGACTGTATATACATAAAACCAAGTTTTAAAATTCATTTTAGCTGGGTGCTTGGTGCCCAACTGAAGAGTTCAAAAGACTTCATGGTTGAGCACACATTGTTTCCAATTACCTTGTTTCTATGGTTTATTAAACTTTTCAAACCACAAAAAAAGTAAACAGCTCGTAGAAACCTGATAATAGCTAATGAAGTGTTTTTCGGCACCAGAGATATACAAGGACATTCTGTTTGAAGCCGGCTCATTAAAGCCTCAGTCCACTGATGATGCAAGTGTGGTGAAACATGTTGGGAGGCTAATGGTTAATTTTTAACTGCATAGGCAATGACAGGTTCTAATTAGTACATACAGATATGAATTAGAAAATACTGTGATGGTCCACGGCAACACAGCCTACTTACATAGGCAATAGTGTTGAGCGAACGTACTCGGATAAAGTACTATCCCATCATGCTCATGTGTTATCCGAGAATCTTCGGCATGTTCTACTAATACGTTTGCCTCCCTGCGGCTGCATGTTTTGCGGCGGTAGACAGACGCAACAAATGCTGGGATTGCCTAATAAACAAAAAGATACATGGATAAAACACAAGCATGCTCGAATAACACTATCACTATCATTTTTCCTCCTATATTTGGGGTATAATACAATGGGAAGATTCCTATAGTAGACAAGCCTATCCCATCATAGGATACCTATCCATTGTACTTTGTGCTTTTAAGATTAATGCTCTTATCCGGTATATTAATTGATAGAATCAAAGTTAATTTTTCATTTAGGTCTTTTGTTTAGGGGTTCTTTTTTGCCTTTGGCAATATGTATTTGAATGATGTATTACTGCTATGCTGACTGAGGAGCAGTGTTTAGATTCTGGAAGCCAATCAATGAGCTCAATACCTTTGATCATGTTGGTATACACCTAAAGAAAAAGCCAGTACTGCTGCAAAATGTGTAGTGTTTTTTTTACCTTCTCTTATTAAAACTAGTCACAACCATTGTGGTGAACTTAGTCTTTTACTGTCTGTGGTTGTGGTTATATTTTATATTCACATCTACTGCCAGCTGCAGCACCTTCAGCAGATTGCTTTTCTTGTTTTTGTTAGCTTCTTGGTTTCTTATAGACTATGTATATTCACTAAAGATCTGCTGACAGCAGTAACTCTATGTTAAAACTTCCAGTTGTTGTGCACTCAGCACAACTTCTCAAGGTGAGTCATTCACCTACTTTTGTTCTCCTACCTATACCAGATGATGCTCTAGGTACACAAGCATTGCTTTTTGCTGTTGTTGTAGTTAATCAGCCACTGGACTCAATGATCATTTACTTCCTTCCTTCTAGAGCTGGACTCACAATCTTCACTTTAATATCAGACAGGAAATTAAAAAAATATATATTATGTAGCCTTTTGCATATGGATTCTGACATGTAAATAAGTGCACATCCATATCAGATATTATTATTATTATTTATTATTATAGCGCCAGTTATTCCATGGCACCTTACATGTGAAAAAAGGGGTATACATATATGAAGTTACAATGATCTTTAACAAAACGTGACAGCGACTGGTACAGGAGGAGGGAGGACCCTGCCCCCGATGGCTCACAGTCAACAAGGGATAGGTGAGGATACAGTAGGTGGGGGTAGAGCTGGTCGTGCAATGGTATGGTGGAGCAATGGTTGCTGCAGGTTGTAGGCTTGTCGGAAGAGGTGAGTCTTCAGGTTCCTTTTGAAGGTAGGAGAGAGTCTGATATGCTGGGGTAGAGAGTTCCAGAGTAGGGGGGATGCACGGGAGAAATCTTGTATGCGATTGTGGTAAGAGGAGATAAGAGGGGAGTAAAGCAGGAGATCTTGTGAGGATCGGAGGTTGCGTGCAGGTATGTACCGGGAGACTAGGTCACAGATATAAGGAGTAGACAGGTTGTGGATGGCTTTGCATGAACTGGAGTCTCTGTGCAATGGTGAGCCAGTGAAGAGATTGACAGAGAGGAGAGGCCGTGGGGACTGGTGGATAGTGTTGAGCCACCCCCGTAGTGTTCGAGTTCGGTTCGGTTCGTCGAACACCCGTGTGTTCGCCGAACTGTTCGTCGAACTGTTCGTCGAACACCTTCGAACACCGTTAAAACCAATGGCAGGCAAACAAAAACACATAGAAACACATAGAAAACACCTTCAAAGGTGTCCAAAAGCTGACAAACTGCTCAGAAGACACAACTAACACATGGAAAAGTGACAAGTACATATAGTCATGAGAAAAGAAAAGAGGTGGAGGAGTAAAAGGAGGGGGAGACACAGATATAGGCATGTCATGCCCTTCTAAAATCCAAAAAGTGAGAAGCCGACACGTTCAGTCCGCTCCTGCCCGTGCCACCTCCGTGTCGCCGGGTTTGTGCCAGAGCCGCGGTGAACCCTGACGGCCAGCCCCCCTCTCCCAATACTGGTGCCTGTCCGCTGGTGGGTCGAGCGAGCCCCCCTGTGGTGGAGGCAGCTCTAAGTTTTTTAATTTAAATTGTCTCTCTAATTTGAATGAATACACTTTAAATCCTTTTAAAAGGATCTATTGGAGAGCAAGTCTCATGCCAGCAGCCGCGTAATTCCAGCTCCAGTAGCGTCCACTAAAGCTGCTTCAGTTAAAAAGCTTTTATAAGGATCGAGCTCGGCTGTCCACCACAAGGCATCCTACTGCCAGTCCCAGCCCCTATGCCTTGGGGTGCCTCCTGATGCCCTTCACTGAGTATCCCGTGGTCCCGAAGCATTTCCTTTAAAAAATTAAGTGTCCAAACTACAGGTGGTGTAGCTTGCTTAACAGCCGGGATAATCCGCTGACTAGCAGACACTGCTACTAGGCACAAAGTATTTCCTGGGCTAGATGCAGTTAAAAATTTGTAAGTAGATACTCTCGTTGGATGCTGAGAAAGCATTCCATAGAGTCTCCTGGCACGCCATATATGATTCTCTTAAAAAGCTTGGGGTAGGGGTCTAGGGGACCCTTTTATAGCCAAAATCACGGCCCTGTATCACAATACGTCACCTAGGCTGAAGATAAATGGAACTGTAGCACCCTGAGGGCTCGGTTGCTACAGACGTATTGCACCTCACCCAGAGGTGTGATATCTCACTCTCAGGTAAGGATGGAGTGTGGATCAGGACCCGACACCTGCATGCATTACACCACATTGCCGTGGGGCAGGGCGACCAATATGCCCCTGAGATGGGCACGACAGTCCCTGTCCCTGGCTGGAGTGGGGGGAGGGAACACTGAGGAAGGGGAACCCTGTAGTGCAGGAGCAGGGAGGAAGCAGTTCCTGGGTGCATTGAGAAGGGAGTATAAAAGGTGGGCACCATCTTAGTTCAGTGCAGAGAAGTCTGAGCAGAAGTGGCAGGGAGCAGGGGCTCTGCATGAGCTCTGCTCCGGAGGCGGGCCTAGTAACAGAGGCCCAGGCCTGCAAGAGGGAGAAGGAAGGAAGAGGAGCAGAGAAGGCTCCAGAAACGAGGAATGAAGGGATCCCAGGGGTGCGGACGGGCGAGTCGCCACCGCACGCCCGAATCCACCTGCGTGGAGGGATCAGGCCAAAGGGGGAGACCGGTCCCTGAACTAGTGGAGGCAGGAAACGACCCTCAGCTAGAAACCGGAGGCTCTGACATTTTATGTGGCGCAGCCCCTCGCTACACCCGCTAGGAAGTCATCACATAGGGTCAGGGAAACTGGCGCCAAGTTTACCAAGAGGAGGCCCGAGGCAGCCGGACAGAAGTGTTGGTAAGAAAGGCCAGACAAAGGACACACAAAGGGGGTCCTGTGAAGCGCTCCAAAGTTATCTGGGAGTTGTCTGAGCCCCACACCTGGTGAGCACAGTACGACGTGGGCAGCCGTTACCTGCAGATGTGGTCTGGATAATAAGAACTGTGAGTAAAGGCCCTGAACTGCATCACTGACTCCGTGTCGTTACTGCTGCTGCCCTGCACCATCACCCCCATCCTCCGCATACACTGCCCTGAGGCTATACTCCTCCCGTGGGGAGTTATGCTACGCTCTGCTGCACCCACAACACCAGCCTCAGCGGTCTGCCCTGTAGCGGCGGTTCACTCTGACCGCAATCCACGGGTGGCGTAGTCGGACATTTAAACATCAAAACCACATAAATAGTTCCGCCACTGGTTTGACCACCCTGAGCCACGGAACCGGGTCGCCGCCACGAGGACTACAACCACCAGCATCCACCAAAAAGGGTCCGGCTCCGGGTGTCCCAAGGCCCAGGGGGTGCGTCAGAACATTTTCATCACCTTTCACAATCACCAATGGGACAAGGCAGGGATGTCCTCTGTCCCCTCTCTTATACATCCTAGTGACAGAGCACCTGCTCTCATCAATTCGCCATAACCCCAATATTACGTGGATTGAGGTGGGAGGCACCGAGTACAAGTGCTCTCTATTTGCTGATGATGTCCTAGTATATATCACTCAATCACATATATCCATCCATGCTGTTATGGCTGAAATAGATCACTTTGTTACATGGTCAAATTTTAAAATCAATGCAGCGAAGTCTGAGGCCCTCGATGTCTCCCTCCCCAAATCCATATAGGATTCCATCCAGTCCAACTTTCCCTTTGCCTGGCCCTCACAGGGTATCAAATACTTAGGAATTCCTATTCATAGAGACCTCTCCCATCGATGTTATCTTAATTTTGGGCCCTTTATTGAACAACTCCATACAGACCACGGTTGGCAAAGTTAGAACTGTAAAATTCACTACGTGAACCACTGGTGTTTTGTGGAAAAGCACATGTACACTGCGTTCCAAATTATTATGCAAAAAGTGTTTAGGAGTGATAAGGGAAGAATTTGCTTGTTTGTAAGTTAAACTCATTGATGGTGATGTGTGTCAGGGCTCTTTATATCACTGTTAGCAATTGCAGACACCTGTGCTAATTAGTTTGGCAGGTGTGTCCAATGAAAGGCAAGACTACTTAAGAAGGCTCTCTCACATTATTTAGCAGCCTACATTTTCTGCCAAAATGGGAAAGAAAAAGGATGTGTCGGCTGCTGAGAAGCAACAAATTGTGGAGTGTTTAGGTCAAGGCATGACTACAATTAACATTGTGCGATGATCAGGATGAAGTGTCTTGGCAATCAAGAAGTATGTAGCTGATTCACAGTACACACGTGTGCGTGCTGATAAGGGCAAATTGAGGACTCTTTCCTACAGGCAATTACGTCAGGTTGAAAGAGCAGCGGCAAAAAAGCCTTGTCATAACAGCAGACAAGTTTTTGAAGCTGCTTGTGCCTCCAACGTCCCCCGAACAACAAGATGCAGGGTCCTTCAGAGGTTTGCAGCTGTGCATACGCCATCCTGTCGACCTCCTCTATCCACTTCACACAAGCAGAAACGGCTCCAGTGGGCCAAACATTACATGAAGACTGATTTCAAAACTGTTTTGTTCACGGATGAGTGCCGTGCAGCGCTCGATGGTCCAGATGGGTGGAGTGGAGGATGGCTGGTTGATGGACACCCCACGCAAACACGGCTACAGCGCCAACAAGGAGGAGGTGGAGTAATGTTTTGGGCTGGAATCATGGGGAGAGAGATTGTCAGCCCCTTTAGGATCCCTGAAGGCGCTAAAGATGAACTCCATAATGTATGTGGATTTTCTCAAACAGCACTTCCTGCCATGGTTCAAGAAGAAGAACCGTGTATTTCACAGCAAGATCATTTTTCTGCATGATAATGCACCATCTCATGCTGCACATAAAAAATCTGCATCTCTGGCTGATATGGGCATAAAAGGGGACAAACTTATGGTGTGACCCCCATGCTCCCCTGACCTCTACCCATTCAGAACCTTTGGAGCATCATTAAAAGGAGTGTCTATGATGGCGGGAGGCAGTTCACATCTAAGCAACAGCTCTGGGAGGGTATTCTGTCCTCATGCAAAACAATTGAAGCAGAAACCATCCAAAACCTGACAAATTCAATGGACGAGAGAGTTCAGAAGCTCCTTTCGAACAAGGGGTCCTATGTGAAAATGTAACATCACCTAGAATAAAGTTTTGTGTTGAAAACTGTTTGATTTCAGTTTCTAACAACCTGCTAATGCTTATAATTTCAAAAATGACCATTTTTTTGGTCTTTATTAAAATGAAAAGGTTGATCGAAAAGTTTGGGGGATCTAAGAGTGTGGCAACCCAGTAGTCATGATTACTTCGAATTCTGACAATATGAGGGTCATGCTGCAGGTAGTGCAGCAAGAAGGCACTTATGTGTCTTGCGCATCTCGGAGCCCCAAAACTATTTTCCTGGCTAGATGCAGCTAAAAATTATTATTAATTTTAAATCTGGTGAAGCTTTAGTATAGATGGCCTAATAGGATCAGTGCTGCACACTGCTACAAAGCCCAAATTATTTTCCAGTCAAGATACAGATAAACATGATTAGTAATTTTAAATCTGGTGGAGCTTATTATAGATGGCCTAATAGAATCAGTGCTGCACACTGCTACAAAGCCCAAATTATTTTCCAGCCAAGATACAGATAAACATGATTAGTAATTTGAAAGCTTAAAACGGTTGGTAGGGTGATTTTAACCAATCATCAAGCTTTTACTCTCCCCAGGATGACACAGGGGTAGAAAAGTCGTTTCGGATCCATGATTTGTTCATCTTTATGAACGTGAGTCTGTCTACATTATCAGTGGAGAGCCGCGTGCGCTTATCTTTCAGCACACCACCAGCAGCGCTGAACACACGTTCAGACAGAACGCTGGCTACGGGGCATGACAAGATCTCCAAGGCGTAAGTGGCTAGCTCTGGCCATTTATCCAGATTGGAAGCCCAAAAAGAGCAAGGGTCCGGTGACACAGTCGTGGCTTCAATGTTTACTTGGGGATACTCCTGTACCATCGTCTCTAGGCGTTGACTATGTGTCAGACTTCTTGTCTCCTGTGGCCTTGCAAAGGATGGGCTAAAAAAGTGGTGAAATGATTCCGCAAAATTGATGTTACCAGCAGATACTGTGGTTCTGTTACGGTTTGAGTGCTGAACACTTGACGGTCCCACGGTTGGCAAGTTAGAACTGTGAGATTCACTACGTGCACCACTGGTATTTTGTGGAAAAGCACATGTAAGATTCTGCAACAGTCTCTGCTGATACCCCTGCATGCGTGCATCCCTTTCTATGGCAGGAATAATTTCTGCAAATTTACTTTTGTACCGGGGATCTAACAGTGTGGCAACCCAGTAGTCAGGATTATTTCTAATTCTCACAATTCGAGGGTCATGTTGCAGGTAGTGCAGCAAGAAGGCACTCATGTGTGTTGCGCATCCAGGAGCACCAAGTCCCTGTTGTGTTGGTGGCGAGGTAACAATCATGCTTCCTTCCTCTGTCCTCTCCCCCCAACCTCGCACAACAGAAATGTGATCAAGGTCTCCCTCATCTGATGAGTCTTCCATCAGTTCGTGCTCCACTTCTTCCTGGGCTCCTGCACCTTCCTCACTAGTTTGGCTGCTACCATGCGCCCTGGTAAAACCATCTCCCCCACCCTCACATGCCTGCCGCCTTGGTGCTGCCGACCGTCTGGACCTTGCAGATGTTAGCCCTTCCGCATACAACTCCTCCTCCTCTACTTCCTCCACCTCCTCTTGTGCCACCACCTGACTCCGAATTCTGTTTAACATGTGCTCCAGCATGTAAATCACCGGAATAGTCATGCTAATAATGGCATCGTCAGCACCAAACATCTTCGTCGCCATTTCAAAACTGTGCAGAAGGGTGCATAGGTCCCTGATCTGAGACCACTCCTCCAGCGTGATTTGCCCCACCTCTGAATCTCGTTGGCCCAGGCTATACGTCAGAACGTATTGCACCAGGGCTTGTCGGTGCTGCCACAGTCGCTGCAACATGTGCAGAGTTGAATTCCACCGGGTAGGCACATCGCATTTTAGCCAGTGAAGTGGCAGGCCCAACGACTTCTGTAGAGATGTAAGTCGCTGAGCTGCGGGATGCGAACGGCGGAAGTGAGCACACACCGACCGTGCCCTCTGCAGAAGGCCATCTAGTCTGGGATAGTGGGCTAAAAATTGCTGGACAACCAGGTTCAACACGTGAGCCAAACAAGGCACGTGTGTGACATTGCCCCGGCGAAGGGCCGCACCCAGGTTTGCAGCATTTTCGCACACGGCCTTCCCTGGTTTCAGGTCCAGTGGAGACAACAATTCATGAAATTGGTTCTCCAGAGCTGACCACAACTCCTCAGCTGTGTGACTCACATTTCCCAGACATTTCAATGTAAAAACCGCCTGATGACGTTGAGCCCTACTGCCAGCATAGTAAGGAGGTGTGCAGGATCCCTTCTGCGCAGTTAGAAAGCTTGTGGCATGACCAGACAGGCTTTGGGTGCAGGTGGAGGACCGAGAGGAGGTTGAGGAGGCAGAAGCAGTGGAGGAACTTTGACATAAAGAGGATTGACGCACAACTCGTGGGGACGGCAAGACTTGGACGGCAGCCCCTTGTCCTGCTGTCACCATAGTTACCCAGTGCCCAGTCAGCGACATGTAACGCCCCTGTCCATGCCTACTCGTCCAAGTGTCTGTGGTGAAATGCACCCTGTCACACACAGAGTTTCTCAAAGAAGCGATGATGTTGTGTGTGACATGCTGGTGGAGCGCAGGCACACCTTTCTTTGAGAAGTAGTGCCGACTGGGCATCTGGTACTGGGGCACTGCGATGGACATAAGGTCTCGAAAATCCTCTGTGTCCACCAGGCGGAAAGGCAGCATTTCTGTAGCCAAGAGCTTGCAGAAGGTGAAATTCAACTTCTTAGCTTTCTCATGGCTAGGAGGAAATGGTCTTTTACTTGTCCACATCTGAGGGACCGAGGGCTGGCTATTGTGCTTAGACGGGGTTGATAAGGGTGTCCCCGGCAAACTGCCGGTCGGTGAGGAAGATGCAGGCGGACATGTTAGGTTGCCTTGATCCAAAGGTGGTGCTATTGATGTCGGACAGCGCTCAACACCAGCTGGTGTTACCACCTCCAAAGAAAATGATGACCTGCCAATCACGCTGGCTGTTGCGGGTAAAGAGGTGGCAGGTCTGCGCCCCAAAACAGGTGTGACTGCTGTCCCCCCAGTCACAGAGGATGAAGAGGCCGTGGATGCACAAGATATGGCAGACGGTGGTTGGCCCGGCCGGCTAGGCCGCATTGTATCACACTGAGCTTCCCACTGCAACTTATGCTTCATGTCCATGTGCCGGTTCATGCATGAAGTACTCAAACTATGTATTTTTTGGCCTCTACTTAGCTTTTGCTGACAAATGTTACAGATAACACGAGTTGGGTCATCTTTATCGATCTGAAAAAATGCCCAGGCTATGCAAGGCTTAGCACCCATGCGACCTGAAGAGCCACCACGACTTGTGGTGAGAGACAGAGTTGTGTTTGAGGATGCAGTTGTTGACGTGCTTCCAGTACTACGTCTCTGTCCAGGAAGGCGCAACCTGACCTCGTCGTCACTAGCATCTTCCTCCACCTCCTCTGCTGACCTCATCTCTTGGCTGACTGTGGGTTGACAGTAAGTGGGATCTCCAACCTCATCATCATCACCCTGTGCGTTATCACACCCGTCGTCCTCAGAGCCAACCTGTTCCTGCCCTGACAAAAAACTAAAGTTGTCGCTCCAATCAGGTATTTGAGTCTTATCATCGTCTTCCTCATTGTCTCCACCAACAGGAGTTACAGTTTGGGAATGAGGGTCTACATTATGGTCAGAACCTTCTGCGTCTGGTCCTGGATCCGACTCATAAAGATTCTGGACATCAGTGCAGATCATTTCCTCGTCTGGATTCACAGAAGCGCTGGAGTCGACCTCTGATTCCCAGGCTATAGTATGAGTAAACAGCTCTGCAGACTCAACCATCTGTTCTACCTCATACTCAGACGGGCAGCTGGAGATTTGGGAGCTGTGAGGAAGCAAGTGCGATTGGGGTGACACCTTTGAGGACTGGAGTATTTGTGATGTTGAAGTTGATGTGGAGGAGAGCCCACTTAAAGGAGCACTTGATATCCGTTGAAGCACCTGCTGTTTTTGTGCCTCATCTGGAATTTGTAGCGATTGGCGTGGCCGTAAGAAAGGGATCTTATCACATTGTCCGCTAAAAGAAGTAGACATTTTAGTTTGGCTGGAAGATGGTCTTTCTTCTGCAGATGTTACTGTTGCTTTAACACCTACCCCACGGACACAACGTTTTTTCCCCTTCCCAACACGCCTATTCCCCTTTCCACCAGCTGCAGGCCTTTTTCCACTCATTTTGGTTTTTAACTAATTCACAACTCTGGAGTTGTTTGCACAAAAAAACAATGGATGGGAACCGACCAGAGCTGAGTGGCCAAACTGTGGTATTAGGCCAAAACTATTGGCTGGGTTAGATGCAGAAAAAAATTATATTCAATTTGCAACCTGATGGAGGTCTGTATAGATGGACTAATAGAACAAGTCCCACACACAGCTAGAAGGCCCAATATTTTTTCAGAGGTAGATGCAGAAAAAAATTATATTCAGTTTGCAACCTTATGGAGGTCAGTATAGATGGACTAATAGAACAAGTCCCACACACAGCTAGAAGGCCAAATATTTTTTCAGAGGTAGATGAAGAAAAAAATTATATTCAGTTTGCAACCTTATGGAGGTCAGTATAGATGGACTAATAGAACAAGTCCCACACACAACTAGAAGGCCAAATATTTTGTCAGAGGTAGATGCAGAAAAAAATTATATTCAGTTTGCAACCTTATGGAGGTCAGTATAGATGGACTAATACAACAAGTCCCACACACAGCTAGAAGCCCAATATTTTTTCAGAGGTAGATGCAGAAAAAAATATATTCAGTTTGCAACCTGATGGAGGTCTGTATAGATGGATTAATAGAACAAGTCCCACACACAGCTAGAAGCCCAATATTTTTTCAGAGGTAGATGCAGAAAAAAATATATTCAGTTTGCAACCTGATGGAGGTCTGTATAGATGGATTAATAGAACAAGTCCCACACACAGCTAGAAGCCCAATATTTTTTCAGAGGTAGATGAAGAAAAAAATATATGCAGTTTGCAACCTGATGGAGGTCAGTATAGATGGACTAGTACAACAAGTCCCACACACAGCTAGAAGACCAATATTTTTTCAGAGCTAGATGCAGAAAAAAATTATATTCAATTTGCAACCTGATGGACGTCAGCATAGATGGACTAATAGAACAAGTCCCACACACAGCTAGAAGGCCAAATATTTTTTCAGAGGTAGATGCAGAAAAAAATTATATTCAGTTTGCAACCTTATGGAGGTCAGTATAGATGGACTAATAGAACAAGTCCCACACACAGCTAGAAGGCCAAATATTTTTTCAGAGGTAGATGCAGAAAAAAATTATATTCAGTTTGCAACCTTATGGAGGTCAGTATAGATGTACTAATAGAACAAGTCCCACACACAGCTAGAAGGCCAAATATTTTTTCAGAGGTAGATGCAGAAAAAAATTATATTCAGTTTGCAACCTTATGGAAGTCAGTATAGATGGACTAATAGAACAAGTCCCACACACAGCTAGAAGGCCAAATATTTTTTCAGAGGTAGATGCAGAAAAAAATATATTCAGTTTGCAACCTGATGGAGGTCTGTATAGATGGATTAATAGAAAAAGTCCCACACACAGCTAGAAGCCCAATATTTTTTCAGAGGTAGATGAAGAAAAAAATATATGCAGTTTGCAACCTGATGGAGGTCAGTATAGATGTACTAATAGAACAAGTTCCACACACAGCTAGAAGGCCAAATATTTTTTCAGAGGTAGATGCAGAAAAAAATTATATTCAGTTTGCAACCTTATGGAGGTCAGTATAGATGGACTAATAGAACAAGTCCCACACACAGCTAGAAGGCCAAATATTTTTTCAGAGGTAGATGCAGAAAAAAATTATATTCAGTTTGCAACCTTATGGAGGTCAGTATAGATGTACTAATAGAACAAGTCCCACACACAGCTAGAAGGCCAAATATTTTTTCAGAGGTAGATGCAGAAAAAAATTATATTCAGTTTGCAACCTTATGGAAGTCAGTATAGATGGACTAATAGAACAAGTCCCACACACAGCTAGAAGGCCAAATATTTTTTCAGAGGTAGATGCAGAAAAAAATATATTCAGTTTGCAACCTGATGGAGGTCTGTATAGATGGATTAATAGAACAAGTCCCACACACAGCTAGAAGCCCAATATTTTTTCAGAGGTAGATGAAGAAAAAAATATATGCAGTTTGCAACCTGATGGAGGTCAGTATAGATGTACTAATAGAACAAGTCCCACACACAGCTAGAAGGCCAAATATTTTTTCAGAGGTAGATGCAGAAAAAAATTATATTCAGTTTGCAACCTTATGGAGGTCAGTATAGATGGACTAATAGAACAAGTCCAACACACAGCTAGAAGGCCAAATATTTTGTCAGAGGTAGATGCAGAAAAAAATTATATTCAGTTTGCAACCTTATGGAGGTCAGTATAGATCGACTAATACAACAAGTCCCACACACAGCTAGAAGCCCAATATTTTTTCAGAGGTAGATGCAGAAAAAAATGTATTCAGTTTGAAACCTGATGGAGGTCTGTATAGATGGATTAATAGAACAAGTCCCACACACAGCTAGAAGCCCAATATTTTTTCAGAGGTAGATGCAGAAAAAAATATATTCAGTTTGCAACCTGATGGAGGTCTGTATAGATGGATTAATAGAACAAGTCCCACACACAGCTAGAAGCCCAATATTTTTTCAGAGGTAGATGAAGAAAAAAATATATGCAGTTTGCAACCTGATGGAGGTCAGTATAGATGGACTAGTACAACAAGTCCCACACACAGCTAGAAGCCCAATATTTTTTCAGAGCTAGATGCAGAAAAAAATTATATTCAATTTGCAACCTGATGGAGGTCAGTATAGATGGACTAATAGAACAAGTCCCACACACAGCTAGAAGGCCAAATATTTTTTCAGAGGTAGATGCAGAAAAAAATTATATTCAGTTTGCAACCTTATGGAGGTCAGTATAGATGTACTAATAGAACAAGTCCCACACACAGCTAGAAGGCCAAATATTTTTTCAGAGGTAGATGCAGAAAAAAATTATATTCAGTTTGCAACCTTATGGAAGTCAGTATAGATGGACTAATAGAACAAGTCCCACACACAGCTAGAAGGCCAAATATTTTTTCAGAGGTAGATGCAGAAAAAAATATATTCAGTTTGCAACCTGATGGAGGTCTGTATAGATGGATTAATAGAAAAAGTCCCACACACAGCTAGAAGCCCAATATTTTTTCAGAGGTAGATGAAGAAAAAAATATATGCAGTTTGCAACCTGATGGAGGTCAGTATAGATGTACTAATAGAACAAGTTCCACACACAGCTAGAAGGCCAAATATTTTTTCAGAGGTAGATGCAGAAAAAAATTATATTCAGTTTGCAACCTTATGGAGGTCAGTATAGATGGACTAATAGAACAAGTCCCACACACAGCTAGAAGGCCAAATATTTTTTCAGAGGTAGATGCAGAAAAAAATTATATTCAGTTTGCAACCTTATGGAGGTCAGTATAGATGTACTAATAGAACAAGTCCCACACACAGCTAGAAGGCCAAATATTTTTTCAGAGGTAGATGCAGAAAAAAATTATATTCAGTTTGCAACCTTATGGAAGTCAGTATAGATGGACTAATAGAACAAGTCCCACACACAGCTAGAAGGCCCAATATTTTTTCAGAGGTAGATGCAGAAAAAAATATATTCAGTTTGCAACCTGATGGAGGTCTGTATAGATGGATTAATAGAACAAGTCCCACACACAGCTAGAAGCCCAATATTTTTTCAGAGGTAGATGAAGAAAAAAATATATGCAGTTTGCAACCTGATGGAGGTCAGTATAGATGTACTAATAGAACAAGTCCCACACACAGCTAGAAGGCCAAATATTTTTTCAGAGGTAGATGCAGAAAAAAATTATATTCAGTTTGCAACCTTATGGAGGTCAGTATAGATGGACTAATAGAACAAGTCCAACACACAGCTAGAAGGCCAAATATTTTGTCAGAGGTAGATGCAGAAAAAAATTATATTCAGTTTGCAACCTTATGGAGGTCAGTATAGATCGACTAATACAACAAGTCCCACACACAGCTAGAAGCCCAATATTTTTTCAGAGGTAGATGCAGAAAAAAATGTATTCAGTTTGAAACCTGATGGAGGTCTGTATAGATGGATTAATAGAACAAGTCCCACACACAGCTAGAAGCCCAATATTTTTTCAGAGGTAGATGCAGAAAAAAATATATTCAGTTTGCAACCTGATGGAGGTCTGTATAGATGGATTAATAGAACAAGTCCCACACACAGCTAGAAGCCCAATATTTTTTCAGAGGTAGATGAAGAAAAAAATATATGCAGTTTGCAACCTGATGGAGGTCAGTATAGATGGACTAGTACAACAAGTCCCACACACAGCTAGAAGCCCAATATTTTTTCAGAGCTAGATGCAGAAAAAAATTATATTCAATTTGCAACCTGATGGAGGTCAGTATAGATGGACTAATAGAACAAGTCCCACACACAGCTAGAAGGCCAAATATTTTTTCAGAGGTAGATGCAGAAAAAAATTATATTCAGTTTGCAACCTTATGGAGGTCAGTATAGATGGACTAATAGAACAAGTCCCGCACACAGCTAGAAGGCCAAATATTTTTTCAGAGGTAGATGCAGAAAAAAATTATATTCAGTTTGCAACCTTATGGAGGTCAGTATAGATGGACTAATTGAACAAGTCCCACACACAGCTAGAAGGCCAAATATTTTTTCAGAGGTAGATGCAGAAAAAAATATATTCAGTTTGCAACCTGATGGAGGTCTGTATAGAAGGATTAATAGAACAAGTCCCACACACTGCTAGAAGCCCAATATTTTTTCAGAGGTAGATGAAGAAAAAATTATATGCAGTTTGCAACCTGATGGAGGTCAGTATAGATGGACTAGTACAACAAGTCCCACACACAGCTAGAAGCCCAATATTTTTTCAGAGCTAGATGCAGAAAATTTTACTTCACTAGGTGCAGTAAAAAAATTGGTATTCTATACACAGGTGGTATATCTTGCAACACAGATAGGCTACTCCACTGACTAACACACTCTGCAATAGGCCAAAAAGGATTAGCTTTGCTAGATTCAGCCAAATGCTGTGAAAAAAACTTGCACAGCACTGGCACAGACCTGCCTGGCAAAAACTGATAGGACCTGATGTAACCTAGTACTGAAAAGGACTCCAATTACAATTAGTCTTTACTCCCACAATCTATCTATTTAAGAGCACAGACCTGCCTGATAAAAGTCGTAGGAAATGCTGTAACCTAGTCCTTAAAAGGACTGCAATCACAACTATTCCCTACTCCCAAGCTATCTGTAGATTTGTGCGAAAATTGGCTTGAAATTAACAAGGTATAGCGCACACAGCAACAGCGGTGCCGTCTAACACGTAGCTGCAGCAGTGAGAAAATGGTGGCGACGGGGAAAATGGCTTGGTCTTATAGGGCAAGGACATGTGACATACACTGCCAATGACACATGCCCTTGCTTGTGTGAAAAAAAGCACTTCGCTCCGTGTGTGCGCTGCTGATAGGCTGACAGATTGCACCTCCCCACTGCAAATGCGGGAAAGAGAAAAAAAAATGGAGATCTTCATTGTTCCTGCAGAGATCCATCCCCTGCCCCTCCCCCCACCCCGCTGTACACTCAAACTGCGTATTAACATTAATTTTCATCATTACTGAGAAAAAATCCAGTTATGATTTTGGTGCATGAACAGTTATCGAACATAACCTCGAACAGCCGAACTTTTCTCAAATTGTTCGTGTTCGCCGAACGGCTCGAACACCGCCCAAAACAGCTCGAATTTGAGATTGGCGAACAGTTCGAGTAGAACAACGCTCATCTCTACTGGTGGATTAGTCGGGCAGCAGAGTTTAGGATAGGTTAGAGGGGTGCGAGAGTGTTAGAGGGGAGGCCACAGAGCAGGAGGTTGCAGTACTCGAGGTAGGAGATGATGAGAGCGTGCACTATTGTTTTTGCAGATTCGTGGTTGAGGAATGTGTGCATCCGGGAGATATTTTTGAGTTGGAGTCGGCAGGAAGTAGAAAGGGCTTGGATATGTGGTTTGAAAGAGAGATCAGAGTCCATGGTTACCCCAAGGCAGCGAGCTTGTGGGACTGGGGAGAGTGAACAGACATTGACGTTGATAGATGGGGGGGGTCAGGTGGGGGGGATGAATGAGATGGTGGAAAGACGATGAGTTCTGTTTTATCCATGTTAAGTTTTAGAAATCTGTCAGAGAAGAAGGATGAGATAGCGGACAGACATTGTGGGACTTTGGTTAGTAGGGAGGTGATATCAGGTCCAAAGAGGTAGAACTGTGTGTCAGCATAGAGGTTGTATTGAAAGCCATGAGACTCTCTGAGCTGCCACAGGCCAAAGGTGTAAATGGAGAAGAGCAGGGGTCCTAGGACTGAACCTTGGGAGACACCGACAGATAGGTGGTGAGATGAGGAGGTGGTGTGTGAGTGGGAGACACTGAATGTTCTGTCTGTTAAATATCAGGATGTCCAAGATAGGGCCAAGTCTTTGATGCCAAGAGATGAGAGAATCTGTAGTAAGAGGGAATGGTCCACTGTGTCGAAGGCAGATGACAGGTCTAGGAGGAGGAGGACAGAGTAGTGTCACTTTGATTTGGTGGTTAGTAGTAGAGATGAGGTGTTCGACTAGAACTGTTCGCCAATCTCAAATTCGAGCTGTTTTGGGCGGTGTTCGAGTTGTTCGACGAACCCGAACGATTTGCAAAAAATTCGGCTGTTCGAGGTTATGTTCGATAACTGTTCGTGCACCAAAAGCGTGTCCTGCATGTCTGGCGCTATTTAGAGCACCAATCATGCAGGGATTGTCTGCCACTCACTGTAATGCCACAGCCATGGTGGTTGTGGCATTAGAGTGATTGCCCAAATCGATGGGAACTGTGCGCACAGTGAAACATGAAAAGCCGGCAATTCAGCAGCGGCGTACACAGGTATTCAACAATTTAGAACCGAAAGAATAGAGCTTCACACATAGATTAGATAGATAGAAACATGTCAGTCACATATATAAGAAGTACAGTGACAGTGTTGATTACTGTACTTGTCATTTAGTGTAAAGGATTTATAAAAAAAAATATTAGTGTTTTCATGCACCGTCTCTTTAAAAAAGCCGGCGGCAATTCAGCAGCGGTACCCGACAAATTAGAATGGAAGGAATAGAGCATCACACATAGATTAGATAGATAGAAACATGTCAGTCACATATATAAGAAGTACAGTGACAGTGTTGATTACTGTACTTGCCATTTAGTGTAAAGGATTTATTAAAAAAAATATTAGTGTTTTCATGCACCGTCTCTTTAAAAAAGCCGGCCGGCAATTCAGCAGCGGTACCCGACAATTTAGAATGGAAGGAATAGAGCATCACACATAGATTAGATAGATAGAAACATGTCAGTCACATATATATGAAGTACAGTGACAGTGTTGATTACTGTACTTGTCATTTAGTGTTAAAATAAAGGATTTATTTAAAAAAAAATTAGCGTGGGGTTCCCCTTAATTTTAGGCTCTAGCGGAGGTTAAGCAGACGGCTGGGGCAGATGTTTGAAGCCTGGGAAGGGGGTAATACCCATGGAGCTTCCCAGGCTACTAATATCAGCCCCCAGCTGAATGCCTAGCCTTTACTAGCTATTAAAATGGGGGACCCCCCAAAAAATTGACGTGGGGTCCCCCCTATTTTAATAGCTAGCAAAGGCTAGGCAGACAGCTGGGGGCTGATATTAATAGCCCAGGAAGGGTGCCATGAATATTGGCCCCCTCCCAGGCTGGAAACACCAGCCGTCAGCCGCCCCAGAAATGGCACATCCATAGGATGCGCCAATTCTGGCACTTAGCCTCTCTCTTCCCACTGCCCTGTAGCGGTGGCAGTGGGGTAATAGGGCTGGGGTTGATGTCAGCTTATAATGCCAGCTGACATCAAGCCCAGGTTAGTAATGGAGAGGCGTCTATAAGACACCCCCATTACTAACCCCATAGTCAAAGTTAAAAAAAAACACAAACACCCAGAATAAAGTCCTTTAATTGAAATAAAGACACAATTCTTTATTGTTCTAAATTAAACCATACTTACCGTCACGCCCATTCCAGCTGAAGCCAACGATCCCCTGCAATAAAAGAAAAATAATAAAGCAACATCATCCTTACCTTTCCATGGTTCCTACGACAGCTTCAGCTCTGCTACATCGAGATGACAGGCTGGACCGCAGCAGAACGCTGCCATCCAGCCTGTCATCCCGCGGACACTGAGAAGCGCAGGCATGCTTGCGCTCCTCAGCGTCTCTCTGTGACGGCATCCAGATGAGCCGAGGTCATGTCCGATGAACTCGGCTCACCTCATACACGTCACTGACAGCGTGGGAAAATTCTCACGCTGAAGCGCTGAGTGCAGGAGAATTCTCCCACGCTGTCAGTGACGTGCATAAGGTGATCTCATGTCCATTGAACTCAGCTCACCTCATGCACGTCACTGACAGCGTGGGAAAATTCTCCTGCACTCAGCGCTTCAGCGTGAGAATTCTCCCACGCTGAAGCGCTGAGTGCAGGAGAATTTTCCCACGCTGTCAGTGACGTGCATGAGGTGAGTCGAGTTCATTGGACATTAACTCGGCTCATCTTGATGCCCTCACAGAGAGACACTGTGGAGCGCAAGCATGCCTGCGCTTCTCAGTGTCTGCGGGATGACAGGCTGGATGGCAGCGTTCTGCAGGTCCAGCCTGTCATCTCGATGTAGCAGAGCTGGAGCCGTCCTGGGAACCATGGAAAGGTAAGGATGATGTTGCTTTATTATTTTTCTTTTATTTCAGGAGATCGTTGGCTTCAGCTGGAATGGGCGTGACGGTAAGTATGGTTTAATTTAGAACAATAAAGAATTGTGTGTTTATTTCAATTAAAGGACTTTTTTCTGGGTGTTGTGTTTTTTTTAAATACTTTACTAGAAATTCATGGTGGTCATGTCTAATATTGGCGTGACCCCATGAATTTCGGGCTTAGGGCCAGCTGATAATGCCAAGCTGGCCATAACCCCTTTATTACCCAGTGAGCCAACGCATCAGGGCCCTGGATGAGTTGGGTACAGCGCCAGAAGATGGCGCTTCTATGAACGCGCCATTTTCCGGGGTGGCTGCGGACTGCAATTTGCAGCGGGGGTGGCCCAGAAAGCTTGGGCCTCCCTGCGCTGCGGATTCCAGCCCCCAGCTGCCTAGTTGTACCTGGCTGGACTCAAAAACAGGGCGAAGCCCCACGTCAATTTTCTTTAAATTATTTCATGAAATAATTAAGAAAAAAAGGGCTTCCCTATATTGTTGTGTCCGGCCAGGTACAAATAGGCAGCTGGTGGTTGGTGGCAGCCCGTTCCTGCCTGAATTTCATGAAATAATAAAAAAAAATTGAAGTGTGGCTTCGCACTATATTTGTGTCCAGCCAGGTACAGCAGGCAGGAACGGGCTGCCCCCAACCATCAGCTGCCTATTTGTACCTGGCCGGACACAACAATATAGGGAAGGCCTTTTTTTCTTAATTATTTCATGAATTTCATGAAATAATAAAAAAAAATTGAAGTGGGGCTTCGCACTATATTTGTGTCCAGCCAGGTACAGCAGGCAGGAACGGGCTGCCACCAACCACCAGCTGCCTATTTGTACCTGGCCGGACACAACATTATAGGGAAGGCCTTTTTTTCTTAATTATTTCATGAATTTCATGAAATAATTAAAAAAAAAATACGTGGGGCTTCGCCCTATTTTTGTGTCCAGCCAGGTACAACTAGGCAGCTGGGGGCTGGAATCTGCAGCGCAGGGAGGCCCAAGCTTTCTGACCCCCCCCCGCTGCAAATTGCAGTCCGCAGCCACCCCGGAAAATGGCGCGTTCATAGAAGGGGTTAGGGCCAGCTTGGTATTATCAGCTGGCCCTAAGCCCAAAATTCATGGGGTCACGCCAGTATTAGACATGACCGCCATACTAGTAAAGTATTTAAAAAAAACACAACACCCAGAATAAAGTCCTTTAATTGAAATAAACACACAATTCTTTATTGTTCTAAATTAAACCATACTTACCATCACACCCATTCCAGCTGAAGTCAACGATCTCCTGCAATAAAAGAAAAATAATAAACCAACCTCATCCTTACCTTTCCATGGTTCCCAGGACGGCTCCAGCTCTGCTACATCGAGATGACAGGCTGGACCGCAGCAGAACGCTGCCATCCAGCCTGTAATCCCGCAAACACTGAGAAGCGCAGGCATGCTTGCGCTCCTCAGTGTCTCGCTGTGACGGCATAAAGATGAGCCGAGGTCATGTCCAATGAACTCAGCTCACCTCATGCACGTCACTGACAGCGTGGGAAAATTCTCACGCTGAAGTGCTGAGTGCAGGAGAATTCTCCCACGCTGTAAGTGACGTGCATGAGGTGAGCAGTGATCATTGGACATGAACTCACCTCATGCACGTCACTGACAGCGCTTCAGCGTGAGAATTTTCCCACGCTGTCAGTGACGTGCATGAGGTGAGTACATGTCCAATGATCTCTGCTCAACTCATGCACGTCACTGACAGCGTGGGAAAATTCTCCTGCACTCAGCGCTTCAGAGTGAGAATTCTCCCACGCTGAACCGCTGAGTGCAGGAGAATTTTCCCACGCTGTCAGTGACGTGCATGAGGTGCGCCGAGTTCATTGGACATGACCTCGGCTCATCTGGATGCCGTCACAGCGAGACACTGAGGAGCGCAAGCATGCCTGCGCTTCTCAGTGTCCGCGGGATGACAGGCTGGATGGCAGCTTTCTCCTGCGGTCCAGCCTGTCATCTCGATGTAGCAGAGCTGAAGCTGTCCTGGGAACCATCGAAAGGTAAGGATGATGTTGGTTTATTATTTTATTTTTATTACAGGAGATCGTTGGCTTCAGCTGGAATGGGCGTGATGGTAAGTATGGTTTAATTTAGAACAATAAAGAATTGTGTGTTTATTTAAATTAAAGGACTTTATTCTGGGTGTTTGTGTTTTTTTTAACTTTTACTATGGGGTTAGTAATGGGGGTGTCTTATAGACGCCTCTCCATTACTAACCTGGGCTTGATGTCAGCAGGCGTTATAAGCTGACATCAACCCCAACCCTATTACCCCACTGCCACCGCTACAGGGCAGTGGGAAGAGCGAGGCTAAGTGCCAGAATTGGCGCATCCTATGGATGCGCCATTTCTGGGGCGGCTGACGGCTGGTGTTTCTAGCCTGGGAGGGGGCGAATATTCATGGCCCCCTTCCTGGGCTATTAATATCAGCCCCCAGCTGTCTGCCTAGCCTTTGCTAGCTATTAACATAGGGGGGACCCCACGTTATTTTTTTTGAGGGGTCCCCCATTTTAATAGCTAGTAAAGGCTAGGTATTCAGCTGGGGGCTGATATTAGTAGCCTGGGAAGCTCCGTGGGTATTACCCCCTTCCCAGGCTTCAAACCTCTGCCCCAGCCGTCTGCTTAACCTCCGCTAGAGACTAAAATTACGGGGAACCCCACGCCAATTTTTATTTTAATAAATCCTTTATTTTAACACTAAATAACAAGTACAGTAACCAACACTGTCGCTGTACTTATTATAAATGTGACTGACATGTTTCTATCTATCTAATCTGTGTGAAGCTCTATTCTTTCTGTTCTAAATTGTCAGGTACAGATGCTGAATTGCCGGCCGGCTTTTTTAAAGAGACGGTGCATGAAAACACTAATATTTTTTTACTAAATCCTTTACACTAAATGACAAGTGCAGTAACCAACACTGTCACTGTGCTTCTTATATGTGTGACTGACATGTTTCTATCTATCTAATCTATGTGTGATGCTCTATTCCTTCTTGTCTAAATTGTCGGGTACCGGTGTATGCCGCTGCTGAATTTGCCGGCCGGCTTTTTTAAAGAGAGTGTCTTCTGAGCAGTTTGTCAGCTTTTGAACACCTTTGCAGGTGTTTTCTATGTGTTTCTATGTGTTTTTGTTTGCCTGCCATTGGTTTTAACGGTGTTCGACGGTGTTCTAAGGTGTTCGACGAACAGTTCGACGAACAGTTCCTCGAACATCCCGGTGTTCGACAAACTGAACCGAACCCGAACACTATGGGGGTGGCTCAACACTAGTTAGTAGGTTGTTGGTGACTTTAGTCAGGGCAGTTTCAGTAGAATGGTGCGGTCGGAAGCCAGATTGGAGGCGGTCAAAGAGAGAGCAGGAAGAGAGGTGGGAGAACAGTTCAATTTGGACATGTTGTTCCAGAAGTTTTGAGGCATAGGGGAGGAGTGATATGGGGAGATAGCTAAACAGAGAGGATGGGTAAACGGATGGCTTTTGAGGATGCCAGATGTCAGAGATTATTTAATTTATTTTAGTTTGGAAACAGGTCTGATTTAAGACCTAATGCCAGTGAAGACCTATTCAAATTTGTTAATTTGTCCAGGAAGAGCCAACATATGAGCGCTATTGATGATTAAAAATGGCAAAAAAGGCATTCATTACTCCCCTCTCAAAGCACGTGCCTAGATTCAATAGATTTAGTGTGTGCACAAAGAAGTGACACTGACAATTAAAGTGGACCTATAAAAATAAAGTCTGGGCTTGAAAAGAATTAATTAGCACTGAGAGTAAGATGTGCTCAGCTCTTAAAAATGCACAGAAAACATGTTTCTTTGACTTGCACTTAAAGATATTTACTGGCTTTAAAGACTTATTTATATACAGTTAGGTTGAGAAATATTTGGTCAGTCACAGATTTTGTCATTTTAGCTGTTTACTAGTGTTGAGCCACCTCCGTAGTGTTCGAGTTCGGTTCGTCGAACACCCGTGTGTTCGCCGAACTTTTCGTCGAACTGTTCGTCGAACACCTTCGAACACCGTTAAAACCAATGGCAGGCAAACAAAAACACATAGAAACACATAGAAAACACCTTCAAAGGTGTCCAAAAGCTGACAAACTGCTCAGAAGACACAACTAACACATGGAAAAGTGACAAGTACATATAGTCATGCGAAAAGAAAAGAGGTGGAGGAGTAAAAGGAGGGGGAGACACAGATATAGGCATGTCATGCCCTTCTAAAATGCAAAAAGTGAGAAGCCGACACGGCCAGTCCGTTCCTGCCCGTGCCACCTCTGTGTCGCCAGGTTTGTGCCAGAGCCGCGGTGGACCCTGACGGCCAGCCCCCCTATCCCAATACTGGTGCCTGTCCGCCGGTGGGTCGAGGCCCCCCACGGTGGGGGGGGGGGAGTAACATCTGCAGAAGAAAGACCATCTTCCAGCCAAACGACTTCTTTTCGTGGACAATGTGATACGATCCCATTCTTACGGACACGCCCATCGCTACAAATTCTAAATGAGGCACAAAAACAGCAGGTGCTTCAACGGATATCAAGTGCTCCTTCAAGTGGGCTCTCCATCACCTCAATTTCAACATCACAAATACTCCAGTTCTCAGAGGTGTCACCCCAATCGCACTTGCTTCCTCACAGCTCCCAAGTCTCCAGCTGCCCGTCTGAGTATGGGGTAGCACAGATAGTTGAGTCTGCACAGCTGTTTACTCATTCTATAGCCTGGGAAACGGCGGTCTGCTCCAGAGCTTCTGTTAATCCAGATGAGGAAATGATCTGATCTGATGCCCAGAATCTTTATAAGTCGGATCCAGGACCAGATGAAGAAGGTTCTGAGCATAATGTAGACCCTTGTTCCCAAACTGTAACTCCTGTTGGTGGAGACAATGATGAAGACGATGATGAGACTCAAATACCTGATTGGAGCGACAACTTGACTTTTCGGTCAGGGCAGGAAGAGGTTGGCTCTGAGGACGACGGGTGTGATAACGCACAGGGTGATGATGACGAGGTTGGAGATCCCACTTACTGTCAACCCACAGTCAGCCAGTCGATGAGGTCAGCAGAGGAGGTGGAGGAGGATGTGACTAGCCCTGGGGATGGGGATGACTCGGTACCCGGGCATTTGCCTGGCCTTGGGGATGTCGCGGTGGTCGGCTCCCTGGCCCGTACCCTGGGGTCTCTCTTTAAAAGGGTGGATAATTGTTAACTTTATAAGAGTTCATGACGCCACCTGTGGTATCTGGTGACAAGCACCAGCGCTGCAGCAGTCCACTGAGGCCGGTGATAAGGCAGCTCGATGGTATAGCTCCCCACAGGTGGACCTAGGTCTCAGGGCAGCGTATGCAGGGGGAATGCAGGACAGGCGTGACCCAGCTGGGTCAGAGCAAGAACGGGAATGGACACGGTAGTCACTTCAGTACCTTTTACTGGTGGAAATTCAGGCACATCCCGGAGCACTGTAGGGTGAAGGGTGCATATCAGGATCCTCCCCAATGAGCGGGTGTAGGGCCTCCTGTTTCTTGCCTCTGCGTAGTAAGTTTCTGACCTGCCTGGAGCTAGGCCTGACTTTGTCTCTGTCCTGCGCTGGCTGAACTTGTGGTAGGGCCTTCTCTTGGAGTTCACGCTCCCAGTATGCGGGGCCTAAGCGTCTCCTGGCTCTGTTACACATCAGCACCTTAGCGATCCTGGGACTTGTAGTTCTCCAGGGATTCCGGTTATGCCTTACTGGGTCATAGAGATACCGGTAAGCTCGGATCCTGTGTCCGGTAAATGCTTCGGGGTGAGCTGGTTAAACTCCTCTGCCCCTTATGTACTAACTCGCCACTCGCCTTAGGCCTACTCGGGCCCTCACTAGGCTATACACACTAACGGCAGCTTGCCGCGCTTCACTGATCTTACGGCTCCGGCACACCTTAAGCTCTATCTGGGCTCCCTGAGTCTAGCAAGCAGGAGCCTCGTGCTCCACTGCTGAACTATTAACTGCGTTCTCTAGACTAGACTGAGCTCCACTGCAGACTGACCTCTCTTAGGCTTCTCTACTGCAGGAACTCTTCAGAGGAACTGAACTGCCTAGCTCCACCTTCCCTATTTATATCCCTAACGGGCTCCCTCTGCTGGTCTGAGGTGGAAGGTGGAGATGTGTGAATGTTTATGGGGGCCTCTTGTGGAGGATTCCATCAATGCACTCTTCTAGGATCTGTGATACCAAGCGCAGCGGGGCATCACAGATGCTATTGACGACGAGGTTAGGTTTCGCCTTCCTGAACAGAGACGGCGTACTGGCATCACGTCAACAACTGCATCCTCAACCACAACTCTGCCTCTGACCACAAGTCGTAGTGGCTCTTCAGGTCACATGGGCTCTAAGCCTTGCATAGCCTGGGCATTTATTCAGATCGATAAGGATGACCCAACTCGTGTTATCTGTAATATTTGTCAGCAAAAGCTAAGTAGAGGCCAAAAAATCCATAGTTTGAGTACTTCATGCATGTACCGTCACATGGATATGAAGCATAAGTTGCAATGGGAAGCTCACTGTGCTACAATGCGGCCTAGCCGGCTGGGCCAACCACCGTCTGCCCCATCTTGTGCATCCGCAGCCTCTTCATCCTCTGTGACTGGGGGGACAGCAGTCACACATGTTTTTGGACGCAGACCTGCCACCTCTTTACCCGTAACAGCCAGTGTGATTGGCAGGTCGTCAGTTCATTGGGAAGTGGAAACACCTGCTAGTGTTGAGCGCTCTCCGACATCGAGAGCACCACCTTTGGATCAAGGCAACCTAACATGTCCGCCTGCATCTTCCTCACAGACCGGCAGTTTGCCGGGGGCACAAAACTCAACACCGTCTAAGCACAACAGCCAGCCCTTGGTCCCTCAGATGTGGAAAAGTAAAAGACCATTTCCTCCTAGCCATGAGAAAGCTAAGAGGTTGAATTTCACCATCTGCAAGCTGTTGGCTACAGAAATGCTGCCTTTCCACCTGGAGGACACAGAGGATTTTCAAGACCTTATGTCCGTCACAGTGCCCCAGTACCAGATGCCCAGTCGGCACTACTTCTCAAAGAAAGGTGTGCCTGCGCTCCACTAGCATGTCGCACACAACATCACCGCTTCTTTGAGAAACTCTGTGTGTGACAGGGTGCACTTCACCACAGACACTTGGACGAGAAGGCATGGACAGGGGCGTTACATGTCGCTGACTGGGCACTGGGTAACTATGGTGACAGCAGGACAAGGGGCTGCTGTCCAAGTCTTACCGTCCCCACGAGTTGTGCGTCAATCCTCTTTATCTCGAAGTTCCTCCACTGCTTCTGCCTCCTCAACCTCCTCTCGGTCCTCCACCTGCACCCAAAGCCTGTCTGGTAATGCCACCTGCTTTCTAACTGCGCAGAAGGAATCCTGCACACCTCCTTACTATGCTGGCAGCAGGGCTCAACGGCATCAGTGTTTACTTTGAAATGTCTGGGAAATGTGAGTCACACAGCTGAGGAGTTGTGGTCAGCTCTGGAGACCCAGTTTCATGAAAGGTTGTCTCCACTGGACATGCAACCAGGGAAGGCCATGTGCGACAATGCTGCAAACCTGGGTGCGGCACTTCGCCGGGGCAATGTCACACACGTGCCTTGTATGGCTCACGTGTTGAACCTGGTTGTCCAGCAATTTTTAGCCCACTATCCCGGACTAGATGGCCTTCTGCAGAGGGCACGGTCGCTGTGTGCTCACTTCCGCCGTTCGCATCCCGCAGTTCAACGATTTACATCTCTACAGAAGTCGTTGGGCCTGCCAGTTCACCGGCTGAAATGCGATGTGCCGACACGGTGGAATTCAACTCTGCACATGTTGCAGCGACTGTGGCAGCACCGACAAGCCCTGGTGCAATACGTTCTGACGTGTAGCCTGGTCCAACGAGATCCAGAGGTGGGGCAAATCACGCTGCAGGAGTGGTCTCAGATCAGGGACCTATGAAGTTGACGCGCCCCCTGGGCCATGGGGTACCCTGAGCCGGGCCGGTAGATGCTGGGGGTTGTAGTCACTGTGGCGGTGACCCAGTCCGTGACCCAGGGCGGTCAATCCAAGGGTAATTTGTATATATGGATTTTATAATGTCTGACTACGCCACCTGTGGAGTGCGGCCAAAGGGGCCGTCGCTGCAGAACAGTCCTCTGAAGCTGGTGGTTTTGCAGCAACGGTATTATTACTCACCACAGGAAGAGTGTAGCTTCAGGGCAGTGTGGGTGGATGATGGTGGTTGTAGTTCAGGGAGTCAGTAATGAACACAGTGTCCGTGTGATGCAGTCTCAAGATATTACTCACAGTTGTTGTAGTCCAGATTACAGGTACCAGAGCAATCTCCCCCGTCGTGCTGTGCATACTCAGTGAGGGGCTCAGTCCACCCCCAGATAGCTCCGGAGTACTTAGCAGGACCCCCTTCTGTGTGTCCTTTCTCTGGCCTTCTCCCTGCACCTCACACCCAGTGACACTTCTATCCGGTTTCCTCGGGCCTTGGCGGGTGACGTGTGTTCCGTCCCCTGGGTCCTATGTGGCTACCTTCTTAGTGAGACTGGTGTGGACTTTGGCCTGCAGTACATGAAATGCAGCAGCCTCCGGTTTCTAGTTGAGCCTTGCTGTTTCTCCGCTAGTTGAGGGACCGGTTCCCCTTATCTGGCCTGACCCCTCTACCTCCTGGTAGCAGCGGTAGTACGGGTGGCCTTCTGCACGGCCCGTAGCCGTAGGGTACCTTTGGTTCCTGGAGCCTTCCAGCTCCCACTCCTCTCTTCTCTCCTTCAGTCCTGGGCCTCCCAGGCTAGGCCCGCCTCCGGAGCAGAGCTCATGCCTAGTCTCTGCTCCTGTCACTTTTCCTCCTCTGTCTGGCTTGCTCTTTCTATGATGGCTTCCTATTTATACTCTCCTTGTCATGTGCTCCCCTAAGCTGCTCCCCTAAGCACCCACTACATAGGACCCTCAAACCAGCTAGGGACTTGGGACTGTGCTCTCCCTTAGGAGCAATCTCGCCCTACCCCCACTGCGGGTATGTGTTGAATGCAGGAGTCAGGGTCCCGAGCCATACGCCTTCCTTACCTGCGGGTGAGATACCACACCTCTGGGTGAGAAGAAGTAACTCTGTGGCGACTGAACCCTCAGGGGCGCCACACACCCTTCTGCACAGTTTTGAAATGGCGACGAAGATGTTTAGTGCTGACGACGATGCCATTATCAGCATGACTATTCTGGTGATTTACATGCTGGAGCACACATTAAACAGAATTCAGAGTCAGGTGGTGGGACAAGAGGAGGTGGAGGAAGTAGAGGAGGAGTCGTATGTGGAAGGGATAACATCTCCAAGGTCCAGACGGTTGGCAGCACCAAGGCGGCAGGCATGGGAGGGTGGGGGAGAGGGATTAACCAGGGCGCATGGTAGCAGCCAAACTGTTGAGGAAGGTGCAGGAGCCGAGGAAGAAGTGGAGGACGAACTGGCGATGGGCATGGAAAACTCATCAGATGAGGGAGACCTTGATCACATTTCTGTTGTGCGAGGTTGGAGGGAGAGGGCAGAGGAAGGAAGCATGATTCTTACCTCGCTACGAACACAACAAGCACTTGGTACTTCTGGATGCGCAACACACATGAGTGCCTTCTTGCTGCACTACCTGCAACATGACCCCCGGATTGTCAGAATTCGAAGTAATCCCGATTACTGGGTTGCCATACTCTTAGATCCCCGGTACAAAAGTATATTTGCCGAAATAATTCCTGCCATAAAAAGGTATTGACGAATGCAGGAGTATCTGCAGACGCTGTTGCAGAATCTTACATGTGCTTTTCCACAAAACACCAGTGGTGCACGTAGTGAATCTCACAGTTCTAAATTGCCAACGGTGGGACTGTCGAGTCTTCATCACTCAAACAGTAACAGTAACACAGTATCTGCTGGTAACAGCAATTTTGTGGAATCGTTTCACCACTTTTTTAGACCATCCTTTGCAAGGCCACAGGAGACAAGAAGTCTGACACATAGTCAATGCCTAGAGAGGATGGTACAGGAGAATCTCCAAGTGAACATCGAAGCCATGACTGTGTCACTGGACCCTTGCTCATTTTGTTATTCCAATCTGGAATAATCGCCGGAGCTCGCCACTCACGCCTTGGAGATCTTGTCATGCCATGCAGCCAGCGTTCTCTCTGAACGTGTGTTCAGCGCTGCTGGTGGTGTGCTGACAGATAAGCGCACGCTGCTGTCCACTGAGAATGTAGACAGACTCACGTTCATAAAGATGAACAAATCATGGATTCGCAAGGACATTTCTACCCCTGTGTCATCCTTGGGAGACTAAAAGCTTGGGGATTTGGTAAAATCACCTCACCAACCGTTTTAAGCAACAGTGGGGCAATTGATGCCACTTAACCCTAGAACGCATGACCAAAAAAATCTACACTTTCACATACCTGGGGCCCTTTAGGCCCGTGTGCAAATAACATGGAATAACTCAAACTCAAATGACAAACAACTATATACATGAAGAATACCTAGAGTTTCAAAATTCTAACTAAAGTAATCTTGCAGAAAATAGAAAACAATTAACTGGGCGGGCCTGCAAAGCCACAGGTATGCGTTCTAGGGTTAAGTGGTGTCTGTGCCACAATTTTGGGAGTCCCCTTGCTGTGTCTTACGTGACGTTGGCATCGTCAATTCCAGGTGGGTTGGGTCGCACCCCCCCCCCTTTTAACTGTAAGAAACTACATACACTATGGCTTGGGGTAACACAGATGGTTGAGTCTGAAGAGCTGTTTACTCAGAGGTCTGCTCCAAATATTCAGTGTCTGCTAGTCAGCGTAGAATTTTTAACTGCATCTAGCCTAGGCAATACTTTGGGCGTAGTAGCCCAGCTGAGAAGCAAGCTGCACCGCCTGTGTATCTAATAAGAATTTTTAAATGAATCTAGCCTAGGCAGACTGTGGGGACCCCCAACCAAACCCAGACGCTCAGCCCCCCTACTGCCCCCCTTTCATGGACATTACAATAATGTAACTCTTACAACTGGATGGGTGAGGATCGGTCACAGCTTTATTAACTCTTTATACTCATTCCATTAGAAAGGCATTTTATTTCTAAAATAATTCAGCTTGTTGCAGCATGCCCTGGGTCCCCACTCCGGCAAGTTGGCCAACAAGTGTAACTCTCCAACATGTCCTTTCTATTTCCAGGCCACGGAGGATCCAGCGTACTCGTATGCAGGACTCTGACCCCCACCCATCACTCTTAACGCTTGTTCCACTCCGTCCTGGAGTCCTGACAGGAATATGTCCAGTCCAATATCTATTAAGTGAACACCGTCGGGCCGTATGAGGCCTGCTTTATCTCCTTCCAGTTCTCGGTGTCGTATCACTACACCACCTCTGTCTCTTCTAAATTTTGCCATCCGAATATTTATTACCCGCCTTGTCCATTCGATGGCCGTGATGTCTCGCGCACCTTGCCATACCGCTATCGGCACAATCTCTGACCATACTCTAGCTAATTTTGTGAAAAATTCTCTGAAGCGCTCAATGTCTAGTTTCATTATTGCCATTAGTTATGCGCTCTTGTGATGACCTAGGTTGTTTCCCCCGACCTGTATAACTAAGATGACCGGACCTCTTGCCTCTCTCCCTACCTTGATTACCTCCATTAGTACCTGTGGCCATAGCAGGCCTCTAATACCTCTCCAGTTGAAATATGTGTTATGAAACTCTAATTTCCTCCCGCCTGGGTGGACTTTCGCCCTTTTTTGTGCCCAATATATATACGAGTGGCCTATCACTCACACTGTTGGCTTAGCGTCACCTGTAAATGAAACAAACCACGTTAGGATAACAAGTCCGGTCTTATGTATCTCGCCAAACACGTGGATCGCCATCTCCCTATCCTCTGAACTTCCGTTTCTGACAGTCCTGCTCTTGCTGCTTCCGTGGCCGCACCTATGTGGAATGAGTGTGTCCCGTAATCTTTGGGGTGGTTCCCTGCCGATGTTATGCATTTATTAACTATAGCTTGGAACAGGTATCTTGATAATGACGTTCCATCAATGTGTGATAGGAAGAAATTACTTTGTGATCTGATGGTTAGATATGTTTTTACTATTGTTACCCGACTCAGTGTACCGTTTGTGGGTTGTAGAAGTACCCAAGTACCCCTGCCCGCTGGAACCATTTTCGATTGGTGTATGCTTAGACGTATTGCATTATTGGCTATGACTACGTCCTGGTGTAATAAGCCTCCACTGGTGGTAATTTTGGATTGAGGGACTAATTCGCTTATACATAGCGCCCCGAAGAAGGCGATCACAAATGCAGTAGACATTAGTGTTGCTTCAAATTGTGAGTGTCATGTTAATGGTTTTAGGGATATGATGTGAGAAATCAGTTTTAGTGACACGGAACGGGACGTCTACATTCCTGACTTGGCTGACCCCTTTTCCACCCTTTTATGGATTGTCTGATGATGAATCTTTGTCACATCTCCCCAATTCAGTAGTTGGAAGTGAAATGCTACTCCGGTCAGACACCGCTGCACTGACGCTCCTGATATGCCCCTCATCATTAGCTGGTGGAGAAATTCTATGGTGACTTGTGATCTGGCTTGTTCACATTGGTCAAACCGTCTGCCTGCTACTAGTCGTGTCCACTCTTCCCATGCCTTACCGTATTCTTGCCATGTTGACGGGGCAACTGACGCTCTGATTAATGGCATCAACTATTCGCCACTAGATCCCATAGGGAGGGTGGGCAACTGTTGCCCGATGGGTGGGCGTTGTGGAAGAGCTCTGTGAAAATCTGCCAATTGAATTGTTATAAAGCGTTAGCAGCAGCTTTATACCCCTCAGCATAGTGGCTAGTGCGGACCCATACATTGTGTTTTAGGCACAGGAATGCTAGCCTGCGTAGTAGGTCTAGCACTGGGAGAGACAATGATGCCATCTTATTAATGCAGTGCGCTAGGCTGGTGTTTTGTGTTATGAAGCGTATATTTTTGTTAGCCAGGCGCGCGCCCCATATTTCTATTGCTACCACTATTGGGAAAAATTATTTTCAGGGCTAGATGCAGCTAAAAATTATTATTAATTTCAAAGCTGGTGGAGCTTGGCATAGATGGCCTAATACAATGAGTCCCACACACTGCTAGAAGCCCAAATATTTTTTCAGAGCTAGATGCAGATAAAAATTATTTTTAATTTGCAACCTGATGGAGGTCAGTATAGATGAACTATTAGACCCAGTCCCACACACTGCTAGAAGTCCAAATATTTTTTCAGAGCTAGATGCAGAAAAAAATTATATTCAATTTGCAGCCTGATGGAGGTCAGTATAGATGGACTAATAGAACAAGTCCCACTCACTGCTAGAAGCCCAAATATTTTTTCAGAGCTAGATGCAGAAAAAAATGATATTCAGCTTGCAACCTGATGGAGGTCAGTATAGATGGACTAATAGACCAAGTCCCACACACTGCTAGAAGCCCAAACATTTTTTCAGAAGTAGATGCAGAAAAAAATGATATTCAATTTGCAACCTGATGGAGGTCAGTATAGATGGACTAATAGAACAAGTCCTACACACTGCTAGAAGCCCAAATATTTTTTCAGAGCTAGATGCAGAATAAAATTATATTGAATTTGCAACCTGGTGTAGGTTAGTGTAGATGGACTAATAGAATAAGTCCCACACACTGCTAGAAGCCCAAATATTTTTTCAGAGCTTGATGCAGAAAAAAATGATATTCAATTTGCAACCTGATGGAGGTCAGTATAGATGGACTAATAGACCAAGTCCCACACACTGCTAGAAGCCCAAATACTTTTTCAGAGCTAGATGCAGATAAAAATTATTTTTAATTTGCAACCTGATGGAGATCAGTATAGATGGACTAATAGACCAAGTCCCACACACTGCTAGAAGCCCAAACATTTTTTCAGAAGTAGATGCAGAAAAAAATGATATTCAAATTGCAACCTGATGGAGGTCAGTATAGATGGACTAATAGAACAAGTCCCACACACTGCTAGAAGGCCAAATATTTTTTCAGAGGTAGATGCAGATAAAAATTATTTTGAATTTGCAGCCTGATGGAGGTCAGTATAGATGGACTAATAGAGAAAGTCCCACACACTGCTAGAAGGCCAAATATTTTTTCAGAGCTAGATGCAGACAAAAAATAGTTTTTAATTTGCAACCTGATGGAGGTCAGTATAGATGGACTAATAGAGAAAGTCCCACACACTGCTAGAAGGCCAAATATTTTTTCAGAGCTAGATCCAGATATAAATTATTTTTAATTTGCAACCTGATGGAGGTCAGTATAGATGGACTAATAGAGAAAGTCCCACACACTGCTAGAAGGCCAAATATTTTTTCAGAGCTAGATGCAGAAAAAAATTATATTCAGTTTGCAACCTGATGGAGGTCAGTATAGATAGACTAATAGAATAAGTCCCACACACAGCTAGAAGGCCAAATATTTTTTCAGAGGTAGATGCAGATAAAAATTATTTTTAATTTGCAGCCTGATGGAGGTCAGTATAGATGGACTAATAGAGAAAGTCTCACACACTGCTAGAAGTCCAAATATTTTTTCAGAGCTAGATGCAGAAAAAAATTATATTCAATTTGCAGCCTGATGGAGGTCAGTATAGATGGACTAATAGAACAAGTCCCACTCACTGCTAGAAGCCCAAATATTTTTTTCAGAGCTAGATGCAGAAAAAAATGATATTCAGTTTGCAACCTGATGGAGGTCAGTATAGATGGACTAATAGACCAAGTCCCACACACTGCTAGAAGCCCAAACATTTTTTCAGAAGTAGATGCAGAAAAAAATGATATTCAATTTGCAACCTGATGGAGGTCAGTATAGATGGACTAATAGAACAAGTCCCACACACTGCTAGAAGCCCAAATATTTTTTCAGAGCTAGATGCAGAATAAAATTATATTGAATTTGCAACCTGGTGTAGGTTAGTGTAGATGGACTAATAGAATAAGTCCCACACACTGCTAGAAGCCCAAATATTTTTTCAGAGCTTGATGCAGAAAAAAATGATATTCAATTTGCAACCTGATGGAGGTCAGTATAGATGGACTAATAGACCAAGTCCCACACACTGCTAGAAGCCCAAATACTTTTTCAGAGCTAGATGCAGATAAAAATTATTTTTAATTTGCAACCTGATGGAGATCAGTATAGATGGACTAATAGACCAAGTCCCACACACTGCTAGAAGCCCAAACATTTTTTCAGAAGTAGATGCAGAAAAAAATGATATTCAAATTGCAACCTGATGGAGGTCAGTATAGATGGACTAATAGAACAAGTCCCACACACTGCTAGAAGGCCAAATATTTTTTCAGAGGTAGATGCAGATAAAAATCATTTTTAATTTGCAGCCTGATGGAGGTCAGTATAGATGGACTAATAGAGAAAGTCCCACACACTGCTAGAAGGCCAAATATTTTTTCAGAGCTAGATGCAGACAAAAAATAGTTTTTAATTTGCAACCTGATGGAGGTCAGTATAGATGGACTAATAGAGAAAGTCCCACACACTGCTAGAAGGCCAAATATTTTTTCAGAGCTAGATCCAGATATAAATCATTTTTAATTTGCAACCTGATGGAGGTCAGTATAGATGGACTAATAGAGAAAGTCCCACACACTGCTAGAAGGCCAAATATTTTTTCAGAGCTAGATGCAGACAAAAAATTGTTTTTAATTTGCAATCTGATGGAGGTCAGTATAGATGGACTAATAGAGAAAGTCCCACATACTGCTAGAAGGCCAAATATTTTTTCAGAGCTAGATGCAGATATAAATTATTTTTAATTTGCAACCTGATGGAGGTCAGTATAGATGGACTAATAGAGAAAGTCCCACACACTGCTAGAAGGCCAAATATTTTTTCAGAGCTAGATGCAGAAAAAAATTATATTCAGTTTGCAACCTGATGGAGGTCAGTATAGATAGACTAATAGAACAAGTCCCACACACAGCTAGAAGGCCAAATATTTTTTCAGAGGTAGATGCAGATAAAAAATATTTTTAATTTGCAGCCTGATGGAGGTCAGTATAGATGGACTAATAGAGAAAGTCCCACACACTGCTAGAAGGCCAAATATTTTTTCAGAGCTAGATGCAGACAAAAAATTATTTTGAATTTGCAACGTGATGGAGGTCAGTATATATGGACTGATAGAACAAGTCCCACACACTGCTAGAAGGCCAAATATTTTTTCAGAGCTAGATGCAGAAAAAAATTATATTCAGTTTGCAACCTGATGGACGTCAGTATAGATGGACTAATAGAACAAGTCCCACACACTGCTAGAAACCCAAATATTTTTTAGAGCTAGATGGAGAAAAAAATTATATTCAATTTGCAACCTGATGGAGGTCAGTATAGATGGACTAATAGAATGATGCTATGCCCAAAAGATTTTACTTCACTAGGTGCAGTAAAAAAATTGGTATTCTATACACAGGTGGTATGTCTTGCAACACAGATAGGCTACTCCACTGACTAACACACTCTGCAATAGGCCAAAAAGGATTAGCTTTGCTAGATTCAGCCAAATGCTGTGAAAAAAACTTGCACAGCACTGGCACAGACCTGCCTGGCAAAAACTGATAGGAACTGATGTAACCTAGTCCTGAAAAGGACTGCAATTACAATTAGTCTTTACTCCCACAATCTATCTATTTAAGAGCACAGACCTGCCTGATAAAAGTGGTAGGAAATGCTGTAACCTAGTCCTTAAAAGGACTGCAATCACAACTATTCCCTACTCCCAAGCTATCTGTAGATTTGTGCGAAAATTGGCTTGAAATTAACAAGGTATAGCGCACACAGCAACAGCGGTGCCGTCTAACACGCAGCTGCAGCAGTGAGAAAATGGTGGCGACAGGGAAAATGGCTGGGTCTTATAGGGCAAGGTCATGTGACATACACTGCCAATGACACATGCCCTTGCTTGTGTGAAAAAAAGCACTTCGCTCCGTGTGTGCACTGCTGATAGGCTGACAGATTGCACCTCCCCACTGTAAATGCGGGAAAGAGAAAAACAAATGGAGTTCTTCATTATTCCTGCAGAGATCCATCCCCTGACCCTCCCCCCACCCCGCTGTACACTCAAACTGCGTATTAACATTAATTTTCATCATTACTGAGAAAAAATCCAGTTATGATTTTGGTGCACGAACAGTTATCGAACATAACCTCGAACAGCCAAATTTTTCTCAAATCGTTCGTGTTCGCCGAACGGCTCGAACACCGCCCAAAACAGCTCGAATTTGAGATTGGCGAACAGTTTGAGTAGAACAACGCTCATCTCTACTGTTTACCAAAACATATTAAAGATTCAAGATATATTTAATATACATATATTTATATAATCATTATGCGCTTAAAATGCAGACTCTCAGCTTTACGGCTTGCTCACACTAGTGAGTTGCATCCGATGGTTCTCTCATGTGAGAGAATCAGATGCTATATGCAAATGACCCTCGACCCAAACTCGAGTGTCATTTTATTGCGCTCCGATTCTCTCTCATGAGGAGTGGAGGAGACTGAGAAAGTAATTTCTCCATCTCCTCCATTGTTGGCATCCGCAGTAATCGGACTGCACTTGGATGACATTCGAGTGCAGTTCGATGTTTCACATGCACTCATAGACTTGTATTGTTGCATTTGATCTGATTCTCGGATGCACTCGCAGCTTGCTGTGATCCTTTTCTCCTGCTGAAAATAATCGCTAATCTGCACTGCCCCATAGTATAACATTAGACCAAGTGCTATCGGATAAAGCTTCGGATAGCACTCGGCAGTGTTATACAGCAGTGTGAGCGAGCCCTTAATTTGAGTTTATTCACATTTTAATTGGAGTAAGGGTTTAAAAATTACAGGTTTTTAATATGTAGCTGCCTCTTTTTATTGCTTTCTCCCAAAAGCCTGTTTTCACCTTCTTGACCAGGCCAAATTTTCCAATTCTGACAAGCGTCACTTTATGAGGTAATAATAACTCTGGAACGCTTCAACGTATTCCAGTGACCCTGAGATAGTTTTTTTTATGACACATTGTACTTTATGGTAGTAGTAAATTGAGGTCAATATTTTTGAAAATATCGGAAACTTGGCGAAAAATGTAGAACATTTTGTAATTTTCAAACATTTAATTTTATGCCCTTAAACCAGAGTTATAGCACACAAAATAGTTAATAAATAACATTTACCACAAGTCTACTTTACATTAGCAGACTTAGATGGAATGGTCTGTGGATGCCATGTTGCATTTGGAGAGCCCTTGATGTGCCTAAACTGTTGCAAACCCCCAACAAGTGACCCAATTTTAGAAAATACACCCCTCAAGGAATTTATTTAGAGGTGTGGTGAGCACCTTGAACCTGCAGGTGCTTCACAGAATTTTATAACATTGAGCTGTGAAAATAAAAAAAATGACATTTTTTCCCCACAAAAATGTTGCTTTAGCCCCAAATTTTTCATTTTTACAAGGTAAACAGGAGAAAATGAAAGATACAATTGGTTGCACAATTTTTCCAATACCCCTTATGTGGTCAAAAACTACTTTTGAGGCAAAGTACAAAGCTAAGAAGGGAAGGAGCTCCATGTTATAGTGCCAATTTTGCTGTTATGGCTTTTGGATGCCATGTCACATTGTCAGGACCCTTGTGGTGCCAGAACAGCAGAACCCTCCCATTTGTGATCCAATTTTCAAAACTACACTCCTTAATTAATTCATCTAAGGGTGCAGTGATCATATTGACAACACAAGTATCTCACAAAACCTTATACCATCTTTCGGCCCGGGGTCACCATGGAGACCAATGGCACAAGGTGATCGCAGTCGTTGTGCCAATCAGATCAGAGAGGGAGGTCCCTCCCTCTGCTATGCCGATCAATGTCGCTGTCATTATTGACAGTGGCATCAGAGGGGTTAAACGCCCATCGTGGGCATTTCAGCAGGGTGTCATCTATAGTATATACCTGACGCCTGCTGAAGATCACAGCGGCTCTGCAAGTGAGCAGATGCAATTGCCCTGCCATACATGTATGGCAGTTTGCGGGAGCACACCTCACACGGTGCCGTACATGTATGGCAGAGGTCGTGAAGTGGTTAAAGGGCCCAAAATAATTGGACAATTATCTCAAAAGCTCTTTAATGGAATCCATGGGCTATTTTCTTGTTAATCCATCATCATTTAAGTAGACCAAAGGTCTGGAGCAGCTCCCAGGTGTGGCATTTATATTTGGAAGCTGTTGCTGTGAACTCACAATATGTGGTCAAAGGAGCTCTCAATGGAAGAGAGAATGATCATCATTAGGTTGGAAAAAAAAGAAGAAATCCATCAGAGAGATAGAAGAAATGTTAGGAGTGGCCAAATCAATGGTTTGTCACATTCTGCCAAAAAAAGGACATCCACGGAAGACAATAGTAGATGATAGCAGAATAGTTTTCAGGGCAAAGAAAAATGCCTTAACAACATCCACCCAAGTGAAGAACACGTTCCAGAATGTATGTGTTTCAGGATCTAAGTCTACCATAAAGAGAAGACTTCTTGAGAGCAAATATAACAAGGTGCAAATCATTAATCAGACTTAAAAAGAGAAAGGCCAGATTAGACTTTGCCAAAAAACATCTAAGGAAGCCATCCCAATTCTGGAAAAGTATTCTTGGGGCAGTTGAAATTAAGATCAACCTGTTAGAGAATGATGGAAAGAAGAAAGTATGGCGAAGGCTTAGAATGGCTCATGATCCAAAGCACACCACACTACTCTGTAAAATATGGTGGAGGCAGAGTGATGGCTCCAATGGCACTGGTCACTAGTGTTTAGTAATAATTTGACTGAAGACAGAAGCATCCGGATAAGTTCTGAAGTATACAGAGTTATACTTTCTGCTCAGATTCAACCAAAGCAGCAAGGTTGAATGGACAGCGCCTCACAGTACTGATGTACAATGACCCAAAGCATATTATATAAACCGAGGAGTTTTGCAAGGCAAAGATGTGGAATATTCTGCAATGGTCAAGTCAATTACCAGATCTCAACCCCATCGAGCATGCATTTCACATACTTAAGACAAAACTTAAGGCAGAAAGACCCCCAAATAAGCAACAACTGAAGCCAGCTGAAGAAAAGGCCTGACAAAGCATCACAAAGGAGGAAACCCAGCATTTGATGACTAGTGTTGAGCCACCCCCGTAGTGTTCGGGTTCGGTTCGTCGAAATAATTAAAAAAAAATTGACGTGGGGCTTCGCACTATATTTGTGTCCAGCCAGGTACAGCAGGCAGGGACGGGCTGCCCCCAACCACCAGCTGCCTATTTGTACCTGGTTGGACACAACAATATAGGGAAGCCCTTTTTTTCTTAATTATTCCATGAATTTCATGAAATAATTTAAAAAAAAAATGCGTGGGGCTTCGCCCTATTTTTGTGCCCAGCCAGGTACAACTAGGCAGCTGGGAGCTGGAATCCGCAGCGCAGGGAGGCCCAAGCTTTCTGGGCCCCACCCGCTGCAAATTGCAGTCCGCAGCCGCCCCAGAAAATGGCGCGTTCATAGAAGCGCCATCTTCTGGCGCTGTACCCAACTCATCCAGGGCCCTGGTGCGGTGGCTCACTGGGTAATAAAGGGGTTAAGGCCAGCTTGGCATTATCAGCTGGCCCTAAGCCCGAAATTCATGGGGTCACGCCAATATTAGACATGACCACCATGAATTTCTAGTAAAGTATTTAAAAAAACACACCACCCAGAATAAAGTCCTTTAATTGAAATAAACACACAATTCTTTATTGTTCTAAATTAAACCATACTTACCGTCACGCCCATTCCAGCTGAAGCCAATGTCTTCTGCAATAAAAGTAAAATAATTAAGCAACCTCATCCTTACCTTTCCATGGTTCCCACGACAGCTTCAGCTCTGCTACATCGAGATGAAAGGCTGGACCGCAGCAGAAAGCTGCCATCCAGCCTGTCATCCCGCGGACACTGAGAAGCGCAGGCATGCTTGCGCTCCTCAGTGTCTCGCTGTGACGGCATAAAGATGAGACAAGTTCATGTCCAATGAACTCGGCGCACCTCATGCACGTCACTGACAGCGTGGGAGAATTCTCCTGCACTCAGCACTTCAGCGTGAAAATTCTCCCACGCTGTCAGTGACGTACATGAGGTCAGCTGAGTTCATTGGACATGAATGAGCTCACCTCATGCACGTCACTGACAGCGTGAGAAAATTCTCACGCTGAAGCGCTGAGTGCAGGAGAATTTTCCCACGCTGTCAGTGACGTGCATGAGGTGAGCTCATTCATGTCCAATGATCTCAGCTCACCTCATGCACGTCACTGACAGCGTGGGAAAATTCTCCTGCACTCAGCGCTACAGCGTGAGAATTCTCCCACGCTGTCAGTGACGTGCATGAGGTGAGCTCATTCATGTCCAATGAACTCAGCTGACCTCATGTACGTCACTGACAGCGTGGGAGAATTCTCACGCTGAAGTGCTGAGTGCAGGAGAATTCTCCCACGCTGTCAGTGACGTGCATGAGGTGCGCCGAGTTCATTGGACATGACCTCGGCTCATCTGGATGCCGTAAGAGCCAGACACTGCAGAGCGCAAGCATGCCTGCGCTTCTCAGTGTCTGCAGGATGACAGGCTGGATGGCAGCGTTCTGCTGCGGTCCAGCCTGTTATCTCGATGTAGCAGAGCTGAAGCTGTCGTGGGAACCATGGAAAGGTAAGGATGAGGTTGCTTTATTATTTTTCTTTTATTGCAGGAGATCGTTGGCTTCAGCTGGAATGGGCGTGATGGTAAGTATGGTTTAATTTAGAACAATAAAGGAATGTGTCTTTATTTCAATTAAAGGACTTTATTCTGGGTGTTTGTGTTTTCTTTTAACTTTGACTATGGGGTTAGTAATGGGGGTGTCTTATAGACGCCTCTCCATTACTAACCTGGGCTTGATGTCAGCTGGCATTATAAGCTGACATCAACCCCAACCCTATTACCCCACTGCCAACGCTACAGGGCAGTGGGAAGAGCGAGGCTAAGTGCCAGAATTGGCGCATCCTAAGGATGCGCCATTTCTGGGGCGGCTGACGGCTGGTGTTTCTAGCCTGGGAGGGGGCCAATATTCATGGAACCCTTCCTGGGCTATTAATATCAGCCCCCAGCTGTCTGCCTAGCCTTTGCTAGCTATTAAAATAGGGGGGACCCACGTCATTTTTTTGGGGGGTCCCCCATTTTAATAGCTAGTAAAGGCTAGGTATTCTGCTGGGGGCTGATATTAGTAGCCTGGGAAGCTCCGTGGGTATTACCCCCTTCCCAGGTTTCAAACATCTGCCCCAGACGTCTGGTTAACCTCCGCTAGAGCCTAAAATTATGGGGATCCCCACGCCAATTTTTTTTTAAATAAATCCTTTATTTTAACACTAAATGACAAGTACAGTAATCAACACTGTCACTGTACTTCATATATATGTGACTGACATGTTTCTATCTATCTAATCTATGTGTGATTCTCTATTCCTTCTATTCTAAATTGTCGGGTACAGATGCTGAATTGCCGGCCGGCTTTTTTAAAGAGACGGTGCATGAAAACACTATTATTTTTTTTTAATAAATCCTTTACTAGTGTTGAGCCACCCCCGTAGTGTTCGAGTTCGGTTCGGTTCGTCGAACACCCGTGTGTTCGCCGAACTGTTCGTCGAACTGTTCGTCGAACACCTTCGAACACCGTTAAAACCAATGGCAGGCAAACAAAAACACATAGAAACACATAGAAAACACCTTCAAAGGTGTCCAAAAGCTGACAAACTGCTCAGAAGACACAACTAACACATGGAAAAGTGACAAGTACATATAGTCATGCGAAAAGAAAAGAGGTGGAGGAGTAAAAGGAGGGGGAGACACAGATATAGGCATGTCATGCCCTTCTAAAATCCAAAAAGTGAGAAGCCGAGGCGGCCAGTCCGCTCCTGCCCGTGCCACCTCCGTGTCGCCGGGTTTGTGCCAGACCCGCGGTGAACCCTAACGGCCAGCCCCCCTCTCCCAATACTGGTGCCTGTCCGCTGGTGGGTCGAGAGAGCCCCCCTGTGGTGGAGGCAGCTCTAAGCTTTTTAATTTAAATTGTCCCTCTAATTTGAATGAATACACTTTAAATCCATTTACAAGGATCTATTGGAGGGCAAGTCTTATGCCAGCAGCCGCGTAATTCCAGCTCCAGTAGCGTCCACTAAAGCTGCTGCAGTTAAAAAGCTTTTATAAGGATCGAGCTCGGCTGTCCACCACAAGGCATCCTAGTGCCAGTCCCAGCCCCTATGCCTTGGGGTGCCTCCTGATGCTCTTCACTAAGTATCCCGTGGTCCCGAAGCATTTCCTTTGAAAAAATTAAGTGTCCAAACTACAGGTGGTGTAGCTTGCTTAACAGCCGGGATAATCCGCTGACTAGCAGACACTGCTACTAGGCACAAAGTATTTCCTGGGCTAGATGCAGTTAAAAATTTGTAAGTAGATACTCTCGTTGGATGCTGAGAAAGCATTCCATAGAGTCTCCTGGCACGCCATATATGATTCTCTTAAAAAGCTTGGGGTAGGGGTCTAGGGGACCCTTTTATAGCCAAAATCACGGCCCTGTATCACAATACGTCACCTAGGCTGAAGATAAATGGAACTGTAGCACCGAGTGCTCGGTTGCTACAGACGTATTGCACCTCACCCAGAGGTGTGATATCTCACTCTCAGATAAGGATGGAGTGTGGATCAGGACCCGACACCTGCATGCATTACACCACATTGCCGTGGGGCAGGGCGACCAATATGCCCCTGAGATGGGCACGACAGTCCCTGTCCCTGGCTGGAGTGGGGGGAGGGAACACTGAGGAAGGGGAACCCTGCAGTGCAGGAGCAGGGAGGAAGCAGTTCCTGGGTGCATTGAGAAGGGAGTATAAAAGGTGGGCACCATCTTAGTTCAGTGCAGAGAAGTCTGAGCAGAAGTGGCAGGGAGCAGGGGCTCTGCATGAGCTCTGCTCCGGAGGCGGGCCTAGTAACAGAGGCCCAGGCCTGCAAGAGGGAGAAGGAAGGAAGAGGAGCGGAGAAGGCTCCAGGAACGAGGAATGAAGGGATCCCAGGGGTGCGGACGGGCGAGTCGCCACCGCACGCCCGAATCCACCTGCGTGGAGGGGTCAGGCCAAAGGGGGAGACCGGTCCCCGAACTAGTGGAGGCAGGAAACGACCCTCAGCTAGAAACCGGAGGCTCTGACATTTTATGTGGCGCAGCCCCTTGCTCCACCCACTAGGAAGGCACCACATAGGGTCAGGGAAACTGGCGCCAAGTTTACCAAGAGGAGGCCCGAGGCAGCCGGACAGAAGTGTTGGTAAGAAAGGCCAGACAAAGGACACACAAAGGGGGTCCTGTGAAGCGCTCCAAAGTTATCTGGGAGTTGTCTGAGCCCCTCACCTGGTGAGCACAGTACGACGTGGGCAGCCGTTACCTGCAGACGTGGTCTGGATAATAAGAACTGTGAGTAAAGGCCCTGAACTGCATCACTGACTCCGTGTCGTTACTGCTGCTGCCCTGCACCATCACCCCCATCCTCCGCATACACTGCCCTGAGGCTATACTCCTCCCGTGGGGAGTTATGCTACGCTCTGCTGCACCCACAACACCAGCCTTAGCGGTCTGCCCTGTAGCGGCGGTTCACTCTGACCGCAATCCACGGGTGGCGTAGTCGGACATTTAAACATCAAAACCACATAAATAGTTCCGCCACTGGTTTGACCGCCCTGAGCCACGGAACCGGATCGCCGCCACGAAGACTACAACCACCAGCATCCACCAAAAAGGGTCCGGCTCCGGGTGTCCCAAGGCCCAGGGGGTGCGTCAGAACATTTTCATCACCTTTCACAATCACCAATGGGACAAGGCAGGGATGTCCTCTGTCCCCTCTCTTATACATCCTAGTGACGGAGCACCTGCTCTCATCAATTCGCCATAACCCCAATATTAGGTGGATTGAGGTGGGAGGCACCGAGTACAAGTGCTCTCTATTTGCTGATGATGTCCTAGTATATATCACTCAATCACATATATCCATCCCTGCTGTTATGGCTGAAATAGATCACTTTGTTACATGGTAAAATTTTAAAATCAATGCAGCGAAGTCTGAGGCCCTCGATGTCTCCCTCCCTAAATCCATATAGGATTCCATCCAGTCCAACTTTCCCTTTGCCTGGCCCTCACAGGGTATCAAATACTTAGGAATTCCTATTCATAGAGACCTCTCCCATCTATGTTATCTTAATTTTGGGCCCTTTATTGAACAATTCCATACAGACCACGGTTGGCAAGTTAGAACTGTAAGATTCACTACGTGAACCACTCGTGTTTTGTGGAAAAGCACATGTACACCGCGTTCCAAATTATTATGCAAAAAGTGTTTAGGAGTGATAAGGGAAGAATTTGCTTGTTTGTCAGTTAAACTCATTGATGGTGATGTGTGTCAGGGCTCTTTATATCACTGTAAGCAATTGCAGACACCTGTGCTAATTAGTTTGGCAGGTGTGTCCAATGAAAGGCAAGACTACTTAAGAAGGCTCTCTCACATTATTAAGCAGCCTACATTTTCTGCCAAAATGGGAAAAAAAAAGGATGTGTCGGCTGCTGAGAAGCAACAAATTGTGGAGTGTTTAGGTCAAGGCATGACTACAATCAACATTGTGCGATGATCAGGATGAAGTGTCTTGGCAATCAAGAAGTATGTAGCTGATTCACAGTACACACGTGTGCGTGCTGATAAGGGCAAATTGAGGACTCTTTCCTACAGGCAATTACGTCAGGTTGAAAGAGCAGCGGCAAAAAAGCCTTGTCATAGCAGCAGACAAGTTTTTGAAGCTGCTTGTGCCTCCAACGTCCCACGAACAACAAGATGCAGGGTCCTTCAGAGGTTTGCAGCTGTGCATACGCCATCCTGTCGACCTCCTCTATCCACTTCACACAAGCAGAAACGGCTCCAGTGGGCCAAACATTACATGAAGACTGATTTCAAAACTGTTTTGTTCACGGATGAGTGTCGTGCAGCGCTCGATGGTCCAGATGAATGGAGTGGAGGATGGCTGGTTGATGGACACCCCACGCAAACACGGCTACAGCGCCAACAAGGAGGAGGTGGAGTAATGTTTTGGGCTGGAATCATGGGGAGAGAGATTGTCGGCCCCTTTAGGATCCCTGAAGGCGCTAAAGATGAACTCCATAATGTATGTGGATTTTCTCAAACAGCACTTCCTGCCATGGTTCAAGAAGAAGAACCGTGTATTTCACAGCAAGATCATTTTTCTGCATGATAATGCACCATCTCATGCTGCACATAAAACATCTGCATCTCTGGCTGATATGGGCATAAAAGGGGACAAACTTATGGTGTGACCCCCATGCTCCCCTGACCTCTACCCCATTCAGAACCTTTGGAGCATCATTAAAAGGAGTGTCTATGATGGCGGGAGGCAGTTCACATCTAAGCAACAGCTCTGGGAGGGTATTCTGTCCTCATGCAAAACAATTGAAGCAGAAACCATCCAAAACCTGACAAATTCAATGGACGAGAGAGTTCAGAAGCTCCTTTCGAACAAGGGGTCCTATGTGAAAATTTAACATCACCTAGAATAAAGTTTTGAGTTGAAAACTGTTTGATATCAGTTTCTAACAACCTGCTAATGCTTATAATTTCAAAAATGACCATTTTTTTGGTCTTTATTAAAATGAAAAGGTTGATCGAAAAGTTTGGGGGATCTAAGAGTGTGGCAACCCAGTAGTCATGATTACTTCGAATTCTGACAATATGAGGGTCATGCTGCAGGTAGTGCAGCAAGAAGGCACTTATGTGTCTTGCGCATCTCGGAGCCCCAAAATTATTTTCCGGGCTAGATGCAGCTAAAAATTATTTTTAATTTTAAATCTGGTGAAGCTTATTATAGATGGCCTAATAGGATCAGTGCTGCACACTGCTACAAAGCCCAAATTATTTTCCAGTCAAGATACAGATAAACATGATTAGTAATTTGAAAGCTTAAAACGGTTGGTAGGGTGATTTTAACCAATCATCAAGCTTTTACTCTCCCCAGGATGACACAGGGGTAGAAAAGTCGTTTCGGATCCATGATTTGTTCATCTTTATGAACGTGAGTCTGTCTACATTATCAGTGGAGAGCCGCGTGAGATATCTGTCAGCACACCACCAGCAGCGCTGAACACACGTTCAGACAGAACGCTGGCTGCGGGGCATGACAAGATCTCCAAGGCGTAAGTGGCTAGCTCCGGCCATTTATCCAGATTGGAAGCCCAAAAAGAGCAAGGGTCCAGTGACACAGTCGTGGCTTCAATGTTTACTTGGAGATACTCCTGTACCATCGTCTCTAGGCGTTGACTATGTGTCAGACTTCTTGTCTCCTGTGGCCTTGCAAAGGATGGGCTAAAAAAGTGGTGAAATGATTCCGCAAAATTGATGTTACCAGCAGATACTGTGGTTCTGTTACGGTTTGAGTGCTGAACACTTGATGGTCCCACGGTTGGCAAGTTGGAACTGTGAGATTCACTACGTGCACCACTGGTATTTTGTGGAAAAGCACATGTAAGATTCTGCAACAGTCTCTGCTGATACTCCTGCATGCGTGCATCCCTTTCTATGGCAGGAATAATTTCTGCAAATTTACTTTTGTACCGGGGATCTAACAGTGTGGCACCCCAGTAGTCAGGATTATTTCTAATTCTCACAATTCGAGGGTCATGTTGCAGGTAGTGCAGCAAGAAGGCACTCATGTGTGTTGCGCATCCAGGAGCACCAAGTCCCTGTTGTGTTGGTGGCGAGGTAACAATCATGCTTCCTTCCTCTGTCCTCTCCCCCCAACCTCGCACAACAGAAATGTGATCAAGGTCTCCCTCATCTGATGAGTCTTCCATCAGTTCGTCCTCCACTTCTTCCTGGGCTCCTGCACCTTCCTCACTAGTTTGGCTGCTACCATGCGCCCTGGTAAAATCATCTCCCCCACCCTCACATGCCTGCCGCCCTGGTGCTGCCGACCGTCTGGACCTTGCAGATGTTAGCCCTTCCGCATACAACTCCTCCTCCTCTACTTCCTCCACCTCCTCTTGTGCCACCACCTGACTCCGAATTCTGTTTAACATGTGCTCCAGCATGTAAATCACCGGAATAGTCATGCTGATAATGGCATCGTCAGCACTAAACATCTTCGTCGCCATTTCAAAACTGTGCAGAAGGGTGCATAGGTCCCTGATCTGAGACCACTCCTCCAGCGTGATTTGCCCCACCTCTGAATACTCGTTGGCCCAGGCTATACGTCAGAACGTATTGCACCAGGGCTTGTCGGTGCAGCCACAGTCGCTGCAACATGTGCAGAGTTGAATTCCACCGGGTAGGCACATCGCATTTTAGCCGGTGAAGTGGCAGGCCCAACGACTTCTGTAGAGATGTAAGTCGCTGAGCTGCGGGATGCGAACGGCGGAAGTGAGCACACAGCGACCGTGCCCTCTGCAGAAGGCCATCTAGTCTGGGATAGTGGGCTAAAAATTGCTGGACAACCAGGTTCAACACGTGAGCCATACAAGGCACGTGTGTGACATTGCCCCGGCGAAGGGCCGCACCCAGGTTTGCAGCATTGTCGCACACGGCCTTCCCTGGTTTCAGGTCCAGTGGAGACAACCATTCATGAAATTGGTTCTCCAGAGCTGACCACAACTCCTCAGCTGTGTGACTCACATTTCCCAGACATTTCAATGTAAAAACCGCCTGATGACGTTGAGCCCTACTGCCAGCATAGTAAGGAGGTGTGCAGGATCCCTTCTGCGCAGTTAGAAAGCTTGTGGCATGACCAGACAGGCTTTGGGTGCAGGTGGAAGACCGAGAGGAGGTTGAGGAGGCAGAAGCAGTGGAGGAAAAATGACATAAAGAGGATTGACGCACAACTCGTGGGGACGGCAAGACTTGGACAGCAGCCCCTTGTCCTGCTGTCACCATAGTTACCCAGTGCCCAGTCAGCGACATGTAACGCCCCTGTCCATGCCTACTCGTCCAAGTGTCTGTGGTGAAATGCACCCTGTCACACACAGAGTTTCTCAAAGAAGCGGTGATGTTGTGTGCGACATGCTGGTGGAGCGCAGGCACACCTTTCTTTGAGAAGTAGTGCCGACTGGGCATCTGGTACTGGGGCACTGCGACGGACATAAGGTCTCGAAAATCCTCTGTGTCCACCAGGCGGAAAGGCAGCATTTCTGTAGCCAAGAGCTTGCAGATGGTGAAATTCAACCTCTTAGCTTTCTCATGGCTAGGAGGAAATGGTCTTTTACTTGTCCACATCTGAGGGACCGAGGGCTGGCTATTGTGCTTAGACGGGGTTGATAAGGGTGTCCCCGGCAAACTGCCGGTCTGTGAGGAAGATGCAGGCGGACATGTTAGGTTGCCTTGATCCAAAGGTGGTGCTATCGATGTCGGACAGCGCTCAAGACCAGCTGGTGTTACCACCTCCAAAGAAAATGATGACCTGCCAATCACGCTGGCTGTTGCGGGTAAAGAGGTGGCAGGTCTGCGCCCCAAAACAGGTGTGACTGCTGTCCCCCCAGTCACAGAGGATGAAGAGGCCGCGGATGCACAAGATATGGCAGACGGTGGTTGGCCCAGCCGGCTAGACCGCATTGTAGCACACTGAGCTTCCCACTGCAACTTATGCTTCATGTCTATGTGCCGGTTCATGCATGAAGTACTCAAACTATGTATTTTTTGGCCTCTACTTAGCTTTTGCTGACAAATGTTACAGATAACACGAGTTGGGTCATCTTTATCGATCTGAAAAAATGCCCAGGCTATGCAAGGCTTAGCACCCATGCGACCTGAAGAGCCACCACGACTTGTGGTGAGAGGCAGAGTTGTGTTTGAGGATGCAGTTGTTGACGTGCTTCCAGTACTACGTCTCTGTCCAGGAAGGCGCAACCTGACCTCGTCGTCACTAGCATCTTCCTCCACCTCCTCTGCTGACCTCATCTCTTGGCTGACTGTGGGTTGACAGTAAGTGGGATCTCCGACCTCATCATCATCACCCTGTGCGTTATCACACCCGTCGTCCTCAGAGCCAACCTGTTCCTGCCCTGACAAAAAACTAAAGTTGTCGCTCCAATCAGGTATTTGAGTCTTATCATCGTCTTCCTCATTGTCTCCACCAACAGGAGTTACAGTTTGGGAATGAGGGTCTACATTATGGTCAGAACCTTCTGCGTCTGGTCCTGGATCCGACTCATAAAGATTCTGGGCATCAGTGCAGATCATTTCCTCGTCTGGATTCACAGAAGCGCTGGAGTCGACCTCTGATTCCCAGGCTATAGTATGAGTAAACAGCTCTGCAGACTCAACCATCTGTTCTACCTCATACTCAGACGGGCAGCTGGAGATTTGGGAGCTGTGAGGAAGCAAGTGCGATTTGGGTGACACCTTTGAGGACTGGAGTATTTGTGATGTTGAAGTTGATGTGGAGGAGAGCCCACTTAAAGGAGCACTTGATATCCGTTGAAGCACCTGCTGTTTTTGTGCCTCATCTGGAATTTGTAGCGATTGGCGTGGCCGTAAGAAAGGGATCTTATCACATTGTCCGCTAAAAGAAGTAGACATTTTAGTTTGGCTGGAAGATGGTCTTTCTTCTGCACCTACCCCACGGACACAACCTTTTTTCCCCTTCCCAACAAGCCTATTCCCCTTTCCACCAGCAGCAGGCCTTTTTCCACTCATTTTGGTGGTTAACTAATTCACAACTCTGGAGTTGTTTGCACAAAAAAACAATGGATGGTAACCGAGCAGAGCTGAGTGGCCAAACTGTGGTATTAGGCCAAAACTATTGGCTGGGTTAGATGCAGAAAAAAATTAGTTTTAATTTGCAACCTGATGGAGGTCAGTATAGATGGACTAATAGACCAAGTCCCACACACCGCTAGAAGCCCAAATATTTTTTCAGAGCTAGATGCAGAAAAAAATTATTTTTAATTTGCAACCTGATGGAGGTCAGTATAGATGGACTAATAGACCAAGTCCCACACACCGCTAGAAGCCCAAATATTTTTTCAGAGCTAGATGCAGACAAAAAATTATTTTTAATTTGCAACCAGATGGAGGTCAGTATAGATGGACTAATAGACCAAGTCCCACACACCGCTAGAAGCCCAAATATTTTTTCAGAGCTAGATGCAGACAAAAAATTATTTTTAATTTGCAACCTGATGGAGGTCAGTATAGATGGACTAATAGACCAAGTCCCACACACCGCTAGAAGCCCAAATATTTTTTCAGAGCTAGATGCAGAAAATTTTTTTATTCAATTTGCAACCTGATGGAGGTCAGTATAGATGGACTAATAGACCAAGTCCCACACACTGCTAGAAGCCCAAATATTTTTTCAGAGCTAGATGCAGAAAAAATTATTTTTAATTTGCAACCTGATGGAGGTCAGTATAGATGGACTAATAGACCAAGTCCCACACACCGCTAGAAGCCCAAATATTTTTTCAGAGCTAGATGCAGAAAAAAATTATTTTTAATTTGCAACCTGATGGAGGTCAGTATAGATGGACTAATAGACCAAGTCCCACACACCGCTAGAAGCCCAAATATTTTTTCAGAGCTAGACGCAGAAAAAAATTATATTCACTTTGCAACCTGCTGGACGTCAGTATAGAAGGACTAATAGAACAAGTCCCACACACTGCTAGAAGCCCAAATATTTTTTCAGAGCTAAATGAAGAAAAAAATTATTTTTAATTTGCAACCTGATGGAGGTCAGTATAGATGGACTAATAGACCAAGTCCCACACACTGCTAGAAGCCCAAATATTTTTTCAGAGCTAGATGCAGAAAAAAATTATTTTTAATTTGCAACCTGATGGAGGTCAGTATAGATGGACTAATAGACCAAGTCCCACACACCGCTAGAAGCCCAAATATTTTTTCAGAGCTAGATGCAGAAATTTTTTTTATTCAATTTGCAACCTGATGGAGGTCAGTATAGATGGACTAATAGACCAAGTACCACACACTGCTAGAAGCCCAAATATTTTTTCAGAGCTAGATGCAGAAAAAAATTATTTTTAATTTGCAACCTGATGGAGGTCAGTATAGATGGACTAATAGACCAAGTCCCACACACTGCTAGAAGCCCAAATATTTTTTCAGAGCTAGATGCAGAAAAAAATTATTTTTAATTTGCAACCTGATGGAGGTCAGTATAGATGGACTAATAGAACAAGTCCCACACGCTGCTAGAAGCCCAAATATTTTTTCAGAGATAAATGAAGAAAAAATTATTTTTAATTTGCAACCTGATGGAGGTCAGTATAGATGGACTAATAGACCAAGTCCCACACACTGCTAGAAGCCCAAATATTTTTTCAGAGCTAGATGCAGAAAAAAATTATTTTTAATTTGCAACCTGATGGAGGTCAGTATAGATGGACTAATAGACCAAGTCCCACACACCGCTAGAAGCCCAAATATTTTTTCAGAGCTAGATGCAGAAAAAAATTATATTCAATTTGCAACCTGCTGGAGGTCAGTATAGAAGGACTAATAGAACAAGTCCCACACACTGCTAGAAGCCCAAATATTTTTTCAGAGCTAAATGAAGAAAAAAATTATTTTTAATTTGCAACCTGATGGAGGTCAGTATAGATGGACTAATAGACCAAGTCCCACACACTGCTAGAAGCCCAAATATTTTTTCAGAGCTAGATGCAGAAAAAAATTATATTCAGTTTGCAACCTGATGGAGGTCAGTATAGATGGACTAATAGAATGATGCTATGCCCAAAAGATTTTACTTCACTAGGTGCAGTAAAAAAATTGGTATTCTATACACAGGTGGTATATCTTGCAACACAGATAGGCTACTCCACTGACTAACACACTCTGCAATAGACCAAAAAGGATTAGCTTTGCTAGATTCAGCCAAATGCTGTGAAAAAAACTTGCACAGCACTGGCACAGACCTGCCTGGCAAAAACTGATAGGAACTGATGTAACCTAGTCCTGAAAAGGACTCCAATTACAATTAGTCTTTACTCCCACAATCTATCTATTTAAGAGCACAGACCTGCCTGATAAAAGTCGTAGGAAATGCTGTAACCTAGTCCTTAAAAGGACTGCAATCACAACTATTCCCTACTCCCAAGCTATCTGTATATTTGTGCGAAAATTGGCTTGAAATTAACAAGGTATAGCGCACACAGCAACAGCGGTGCCGTCTAACACGCGGCTGCAGCAGTGAGAAAATGGTGGCGACGGGGAAAATGGCTTGGTCTTATAGGGCAAGGACATGTGACATACACTGCCAATCACACATGCCCTTGCTTGTGTGAAAAAAAGCACTTCGCTCCGTGTGTGCGCTGCTGATAGGCTGACAGATTGCACCTCCCCACTGCAAATGCGGGAAAGAGAAAAAAAAATGGAGATCTTCATTGTTCCTGCAGAGATCCATCCCCTGCCCCTCCCCCCGCCCCGCTGTACACTCAAACTGCGTAATAACATTAATTTTCATCATTACTGAGAAAAAATCCAGTTATGATTTTGGTGCACGAACAGTTATCGAACATAACCTCGAACAGCCGAATTTTTCTCAAATTGTTCGTGTTCGCCGACCGGCTCGAACACCGCCCAAAACAGCTCGAATTTGAGATTGGCGAACAGTTCGAGTAGAACAACGCTCATCTCTATCCTTTACACTAAATGACAAGTACAGTAAGCAACACTGTCACTGTACTTCATATATATGTGACTGACCTGTTTCTATCTATCTAATCTATGTGTGATTCTCTTTTCCTTCTATTCTAAATTGTCGGGTACAGATGCTGAATTGCCGGCCGGCTTTTTTAAAGAGACAGTGCATGAAAACACTATTATTTTTTTTAATAAATCCTTTATACTAAATGACAAGTACAGTAAGCAACACTGTCACTGTACTTCATATATATGTGACTGACATGTTTCTATCTACCTAATCTATGTGTGATTCTCTATTACTTCTATTCTAAATTGTTGGGTACAGATGCTGACTTGCCGGCTGACTTTTTTAAAGAGACGGTGCATGAAAACACTATTATTTTTTTTAATAAATCCTTTACACTAAATGACAAGTACAGTAAGCATCACTGTCACTGTACTTCATATATATGTGACTGACCTGTTTCTATCTATCTAATCTATGTGTGATTCTCTTTTCCTTCTATTCTAAATTGTCGGGTACAGATGCTGAATTGCCGGCCGGCTTTTTTAAAGAGACAGTGCATGAAAACACTATTATTTTTTTTAATAAATCCTTTATACTAAATGACAAGTACAGTAAGCAACACTGTCACTGTACTTCATATATATGTGACTGACATGTTTCTATCTACCTAATCTATGTGTGATTCTCTTTTCCTTCTATTCTAAATTGTTGGGTACAGATGCTGAATTGCCGGCTGGCTTTTTTAAAGAGACGGTGCATGAAAACACTATTATTTTTTTTAATAAATCCTTTACACTAAATGACAAGTACAGTAATCAACACTGTCACTGTACTTCATATATATGTGACTGACATGTTTCTATCTATCTAATCTATGTGTGAAGCTCTATTCTGTCTGTTATAAATTGTCGGGTACCGCTGCTGAATTGCCGGCCGGCTTTTTTAAAGAGACGGTGCATGAAAACACTATTATTTTTTTTGATAAATCCTTTACACTAAATGACAAGTACAGTAAGCAACACTGTCACTGTGCTTCTTATATGTGTGACTGACATGTTTCTATCTATCTAATCTATGTGTGAAGCTCTATTCTTTCGGTTCTAAATTGTCGGGTACCGGTGTATGCCGCTGATGAATTGCCGGCTTTTCATGTTTCACTGTTGGCACTGTTCCCATCGATTTGGGCAATCACTGTAATGCCACAACCACCATGGCTGTGGCATTACAGTGAGTGGCAGACAATCCCTGCATGATTGGTGCTCTAAATAGCGCCAGACATGCAGGACACGCTTTTGGTGCACGAACAGTTATCGAACATAACCTCGAACAGCCGAATTTTTTGCAAATCGTTCGGGTTCGTCGAACAACTCGAACACCGCCCAAAACAGCTCGAATTTGAGATTGGCGAACAGTTCTAGTCGAACACCGCTCATCTCTATTGATGACTTCAATGGCTTCCAGACTTCAGGCAGTCATTGCCTGCAAATGATTCTCTACGAAGTTTTAAAAAATTAACATTTTATTTTTGGTAAAATTAATTTGTCCAATTACTTGAGCCCATGAAATAAGGAGACTTTGTAGACAAAAGGTTGCAATTCCTGAACATTTTAGAGAATATGTTTGTTCAGCCCCTTCAATTAAACCTGAAAGTCTACATTTCAATTGCATCTTAGTTGTTTCATTTTAAATAAAACATAGTGGCATGCAGAACCAAAATCACAAAGATTTGGTTACTATCCAAATATTTCTGGATCTAACTGTATATCGCAATGCAGAATAACAATGAGATTAATTTCACTGCAATTTCAAAGACTCCAGCAATGTTCATATGGTTAAATCTCCTAAGCATAATGGACTGTAAGAAGATTAATGGGGTTGCTGACAGTAAAACACTTTTTTTTAAGGCATGAATTTTATAAAAATAACAAAGGGGGATATACTCACATGCCAAAGCTCCCATAGATCCAGTGTAGGACGTTCCAGAGGTCTGCACAAGCTCTGGAAATAGTGTCTGTTCCCTTTGGAAGCCAAAGTAGGTGACAGGTGAGTAGAGATGAGCGAAGCCGAACTGTAACACGGATTTCTCCTGAAAGTCCATTTTGCAGTTTGGGGAGGAGAGTAAGAGCTCCAAAGTTCGGCTCCCCATTGACTTCTATATGGTTCAGGTTCAAGTTCGGGAACAGTTCCACGGGTTCGCTCATCCCTACAGGTGACTATAAGAACACATGCTTTGAGAAACATCTGTCTGATATGACCCCAGATCCAGGATTTCAACTTTAAATGCTCTTGTGCTTCTTCCATTTCAAATATACTACAGTAGTACAAGTTTTGGTCAGTGTGATGGCACAAAAGATATACTGTATATAATCAGGCAAATTTATAGATTTATTATGCTGCAAATAATTGCATTTAGTATATTAATTTTATCAAATATAAATGAAGAGTCTCTAAAATATATATACTTTATATGAAAAATGCTAAATCAAAAGAAATCTTCAATATGCTCCACTTCTAATTACCTGGAGTATTACTTCGCTTAAAAGAGTTCTTTTCAGTTTTTCTGCAATGCCTGACATTTATGTAAATTACTTATTATTGAAAATAAAACTGCACATAAATAATATATCGGAAAAGCAGCTCTAATTCTGTCTTCATTGGTCTTGTTGATATTTACGAAGCAGAATGTGACGGTAATTTGCCAATTTATTGCACTATTACCTAACAATTGTGAAGGATCTCATGCTTAAAATAAAAAATAAAAAAGTCTTCTAAAAATGAATAGTCTCCAATTCAGCTTCTTCGCTTCTTTCAAAGGGAAATCCACATAAAGATTTAATTAGCTTATTAGTTTTGACTCCTTCAATTGAATTATCAAGGAGGACATGGGGTTTGCGCCATGATTTATAGGTTGAGTGCTCTTCTAAAATGTCATTGTCTGCAATTATAAAGGGCAGACACAAAAAAGGAAAGTTTTTTGCCATTAATAATATATTTCTATAAATATAAAGCCATTCTCTTCCCTGAGATAAGAAAACAAAAGGAAATTTTAATTCAGAAAAACAATGCCTTAAAGGAAGCAAGGGTTGACCCTGTAGAAGAAGTAAACAGACCATAATGTCTACATTTCCATATTAAAATAATGCAATAGTTTTATGGAACTGTTACGGTATATGAGAAGCTGGATTTTGGTACTTGGCATTAGTATTGTAGCTCGCAGTTACCAACCCTTTTATAACAGATTGTGTTGTGTTCTATCATTAAACTGTACCTGCTGCCAGCATAATGTTCAAGAAGCAAAAGAGCCATCTGCCCTTAATTTTTTGGGACGGTCCCAAGTTTTAAAGAACTGTTATTAGAAAGGTTCATATTTCTAGCACTATAGAGGATGGTAATAGCATTTCCTACTTAATATTATACTTACAACATTCATAGAATTATGGAAAATTCACTCGTCACAATTTCTTATCTGTTGGTTTGTATAATGAAGAGTACACCAACCCATATACTTTAATGAAACTATTCCCACACAGCATACTCTTATTGCTATTTTGCTGCTCAGAATAAGCTATTCGAGTCAATAGGCAATGTTTTTCATTAGTTTTTTTTAACAGATCTATTATTGATAGGGTGTTATACAACTAAGAAATTGATTACTTATGCAAAGTTGTTGCTGACCTTGGAAAAGGTTATTAATATCAGATCTGTGGGGATAGCATTGGCAGCCTACCTGTGCGTTACTAGAGATGAGCGGTGTTCGACTAGAACTGTTCGCCAATCTCAAATTCGAGCTGTTTTGGGCGGTGTTCAAGTCGTTCGACGAACGCGAACGATTTGAAAAAAATTCGGCTGTTCGAGGTTATGTTCGATAACTGTTCGTGCACCAAAAGCGTAACTGGATTTTTTCACATCATGCAGGGATTGTCTGCCACTCACTGTAATACCACAGCCATGGTGGTTGTGGCATTACAGTGGTTGCCCAAATCGATGGGAACAGTGCTCACAGTGAAACAAGAAAAGCCGGCAATTCAGCAGCGGCATACACCGGTACCCGACAATTTAGAACAGAAAGAATAGAGCATCACACATAGATTAGATAGATAGAAACATGTCAGTCATGTATATAAGAAGTACAGTGATAGTGTTGATTACTGTATTTCATAGAATCATAGAATGGTAGAGTTGGAAGGGACCTCCTGGGTCATCTGGTCCAACCCCCTGCTCAAAGCAGGATTCACTAGATCATCTCAGACAGATGTCTGTCCAGCCTCTGTTTGAAGACGTCCATTGAAGGGGAACTCACCACCTCTCGTGGCAGCCTGTTCCACTCATTAATCACCCTAAGAGTGTCATTTAGTGTCATTTAGTGTTAAAATAAAGGATTTATAAAAAAAAAAATTGGCGTGGGGTTCCCTGTAATTTTAGTCTTTGTGGAGGTTAAGCAGACGACTGGGGCAGATGTTTGAAGCCTGGGAAGGGGGTAATACCCACGGAGCTTCCCAGCTACTAATATCAGCCCCCAGCTGAATACCTAGCCTTTACTAGCTATTAAAATGGGGGGACCCAAAAAAAAATGACGTGGGGTCCCCACTATTTCAATAGCTAGCAAAGGCTAGGCAGACAGCTGGGGGCTGATATTAATAGCCCAGGAAGGGTGCCATGAATATTGGCCCCCTCCCTGGCTAGAACACCAGCCATCAGCCACCCCAGAAATGGCGCATCCATAGGATGCGCCAATTCTAGCCCTTAGCCTCGCTCTTCCCACTGCCCTTTAGCGGTGGCAGTGGGGTAATAGGGCTGGGGTTGATGTCAGCTTATAATGCCAGCTGACATCAAGCCCAGGTTAGTAATGGAGAGGCATCTATAAGACACCCCCATTACTAACCCCATAGTCAAAGTTAAAAAAAACACAAACACCCAGAATAAAGTCCTTTAATTGAAATAAACACACAATTCTTTAATGTTTTAAATTAAACCATACTTACCGTCACGCCCATTCCAGCTGAAGCCAATGTCTTCTGCAATAAAAGTAAAATAATAAACCAACCTCATCCTTACCTTTCCATGGTTCCCAGGACAGCTTCAGCTCTGCTACATTCACTTGACAGGCTGGATCGCAGCCGAAAGCTGCCATCCAGCTTGCCATGCCGCAGACACTGAGAAGCGCAGGCATGCTTGCGCTCCTCAGTGTCTCACTGATATGGAATCCAGATGAGGCGAGTTCATGTCCAATGAACTCAGCTCACCTCATGCACATCATTGACAGCGTGGGAGAATTCTCCTGCGCATGCGGTGAGCGTGAGAGAATTCTCTTGCGCATGTGGTGAGCGCAGGAGAATTCTCCCACGCTGTCAGTGACGTGCATGAGGTGAGCTGAGTTCATTAGACATGTCCAATGAACACAGCTCACCTCATGCACATCACTGACAGCGTGGGGGAATTCTCCTGCGCTCAGCGTTTGAGCAGGAGAATTCTCTCACACTGGCATGGCATTGAGATGACAGGCTGGATCGCAGCTGAGCGCTGCCATCCAGCATGCCATCCTTCATAGACACTGCAGAGCGCAGGCATGCTTGCGCTCTGCAGTTTCTCTGAAGGATGACAAGCTGGATGGCAGCGCTCAGCTGCGATCCAGCCTGTCATCTCAATGCCATCCCAGCATGGGAGAATTCTACTGCTCAAGCGCTGAGCGCAGGAGAATTCTCCCACACTGTCAATGACGTGCATGAGGTGAGCTGAGTTCATTGGACATGAACTAGGCTCATCTGGATGCCGTCACAGCGAGACACTGAGGAGCGCAAGCATGTCTGCTCTTCTCAGTGTCTGCGGCATGGCAAGCTGGATGGCAGCTTTCGGCTGCGATCTAGCCTGTCATGTCAATGTAGCAGAGCTTAAGCTGTCCGGGGAACCATGGAAAGGTAAAGATGAGGTTGGTTTATTATTTTACTTTTATTGCAGAAGACATTGGCTTCAGCTGGAATGGGCGTGACGGTAACTATGGTTTAATTTAGAACATTAAAGGAATGTGTGTTTATTTCAATTAAAGGACTTCATTCTGGGTGTTGTGTTTTTTTTAAATACTTTACCAGAAATTCATGGCAGTCATGTCTAATATTGGCGTGACCCCATGAATTTCGGGCTTAGGGCCAGCTGATAATACCAAGCTGGCCCTAACTCCTTTATTACCAAGTGAGCCACCGCACCAGGGCCCTGGATGAGTTGGGTACCGCGCCGGAAGATGGCTCTTCTATGAACATGCCCTTTTCTTGGGTTGCTGCGGAATGCAATTTGCAGTGGGGGGGGGGGCAGAAAGCTTGGGCCTCCCTGCGCTGCGGATTCCAGCCCCCAGCTGCCTAGTTGTACCTGGCTGGAAACAAAAATAGGGCGAAGCCCCATGTATTTTTTTTTTAATTATTTCATGGAATTCATGAAATAATAAAAAAAGGGCTTCCCTATATTGTTGTGTCCGGCAAGGTACAAATAGGCAGCTGGTGGTTGCTGAATTGCCGGCCGGCTTTTTTAAAGAGACAGGTGCATGAAAACACTATTATTTTTTTTTAATAAATCCTTTAACACTAAATGACAAGTACAGTAACCAACACTGTCACTGTACTTCTTATATATGTGACTGATATGTTTCTATCTATCTAATCTATGTGTGATGCTCTATTCTTTCTGTTCTAAATTGTTGGGTACCGATGCTGAATTGCCGGCCGGCATTTTTAAAGAGAGTGTCTTCTGAGCAGTTTGTCAGCTTTTGAACACCTTTGAAGGTGTTTTCTATGTGTTTTTGTTTGCCTGCCATTGGTTTTAACGGTGTTCGATGGTGTTCGACGGTGTTCGAAGGTGTTCGAAGGTGTACGACAAACAGTTCCACGAACATCCCAGTGTTCGACGAACCGAACCCGAACACTACGGGGGTGGCTCAACACTATGCGTTACAACTGTTTGCATCTTGCTGCCACTGGAGCTGAATACAGCTGATAAGTGGAGTGCTCATTTGATATTGATGACTTATCCTATTATTGATATCATAGTAGTAAAACACCCCTTTAAGTGACAATGAAAAGAAAAAGTTCAGACAGTTCACCTCTTTCAGTATTTATAAACAGATGAGAAAAATAGTGTAAAATGGAAGCAAATTTGATGTCAAATTGGAAGAAAATCTATTTTTATGAATAAAAAAAAATGAAGTCTTGTGTGAACTTTACCCTCAGAAAAAAAGATGCATTTACAATGCAAGATTATTGTTAATGAGCATTTCTAGGAATGCTCATTTCATAATACAATTATCTTGCAGTGTAAACAGGTTACCGATCACACAATAAACAAGCAAAATGCTTGTTTGTAGGGTGCAATGATCTTTTGTGCTGCATAAAGGATCATTATTCTCGGCAGCACATTGTTTTGTGTCCTGGGTATGCTCAAAGGCTTAAAGCAACTGTTGCCTTCTTGGGATTTTCAACTAACTACTAAGTGTATTAGAAGTAAAATAGTAAGAAACGTGTCTAACCTGAATATTCTAGAACTTTACCCCTTTTCCTCATAGTCTTTGTATATGTACAATTATTTTTCTCTATAAATTCTCTTTGATCAGTTTTTTTCCTGGTTTGTCCTGCAATTATTTGCTTTCTTAGGCTGTATGCCCACGATGCGGATTAAATGCATTTCCGCAGCGGCACTTCCGCCGAGAAAATGCATTAAAAATGCTTGTAAAGTTGTCTGCCATGTTACCCAATGATAATCCGCATGAGCTTTGCACATGCTGCGGAAATTTCCGCTGCGGATTATCATTGCAGAAAAATCCGCAGCACAACCATTTCTTGTGCGTAATCACGGCGAAATCGCCGCCATTGACTTGCATTGAAGCGCATAACATCGGCATGTATACATGGAACCCGGATCTGGAGAAGAGAAGACTCTCATCCAGACTCGGGTACCATTAGTAAAAAAAGAATTAATGTAAAAAGAAAAAAAACATTATACTTACCTCTCTGGCGGCCCCCGCTCTCCTCTCCGGTGGCGTCCTCTGTCCTCGGCGTCCCGCAGAGTTCTGAAAGGACCTGTGGTGACGTCAAATGACAGAAGAAAAATGAGCCTTGCAATGCAGTGACTTGAAAAAATAAGTTTTATTATGTAAAAGTAGCAAACAACCAAAATAAAAACATGTATTAATCTGATATCATGAGAATCATAAACATCCTGCATTTTAAAATTAACATATAATTCAAACCTCATTGTTAACTCTTTAAAAATAAATGACATGCTGTCCATAATAATTTAAGTTATCCAGATTATGCTATTATATTATTGGAAAAATAAAATAGTTCTGGCTTTGGAATGTTGAAACTAAAATAAGAATGCCTTCATCCTTACTCGAAAAAATAAAGTTATCATTCACGGTTAACATAGTGGAGAACTTACTGACTGCTGGGGATCTGGCTGCTGGGACCATGAGGGAACCCTAGATTGGGACTATGAAACCTCAAGAACAGTGCTTTTTAGTTCCACTTTGAATAGAGCTCCAGTCATTATGTATCAGACTGCTGGAAATAGCTTAACGACGTCTAGGCCACACATGCACACCTTTTGTAAATTCAGTACTGACTTCAGAGCACTGTTTTTGGAGATCCAGAGTCAGGAATGGATCTTAGGATTGCTGGAGGTCCTAGTGGTCGGATCCTCAGTGATCAAATTATAACTTATCCTACTGATAGTGATACAGTCATGGCCAAAAGTGTTGGCACCTTTAAAATTTTTCTAGAAAATGAATTATTTCTCCCAGAAAATTATTGCAATTACATATGTTCATTTTCTTTGTGTGTATTGGAACAACGAAAAAAAAAAAAACAGAAAAAAAGGCAAGTTGGACATAATTTCAGACAAAACCCAAAAAATGGGCCGGACAAAATTGTTGGCACTTTTCCAATATTGTACATAAACATCTTTGCTTCAAGCATGTGATGCTTGTTCAAACTCACCCGTGTGTCAAGTAAGAGGTGTGGGCAATATTAAAATCACACCTGAAACCAGATAGAAAGAGAAGTTGACACAATCTTTGCATTGTGTGTCTGTGTGTGCCACACTAAGCATGGAGAACAGAAAGAGGAGAAGAGAACTGTCTGAGGACTTGAGAATCAAAGCTGTTAAAAAATACATCAACAATCTCAAGGTTACAAGACCATCTCCAGAGATCTTGATGTCCCTTTGTCCACGGTGTGCAACATAATCAAGAAGTTTAGAACCTATGGCACTGTAGCTAATCTCCCTGGACATGGACGGTAGAGAAAAATTGATGAAAGGTTGCAATGCAGGATAGTCCATATGGTGAATATGCAGCCCAATCACATTCCAAAGAAATTCAAACCATCCTGCAGGCTCAGGGTATGTCATTGTCAGTGCGAACTATCTGTCGACATTTGAATGAAATGAAAAGCTATGGCAGGAGACCCAGGAGGACCCCACTGCTGACACAGAGACATAAAAAAGATTGCAGCTTGCCAAAATGTATGTGAGTATGACAGAATCCTTCTGGAAATGCTTTTTGTGGACAGATGAGACCAAGATAGAATTTTTTGGTAAATCAAATAATTCTACTGTTTACCGCAAATGCAATGAGACCTACAAAGAGAAGAACACAGTATTAGTCAAATAGAGTGAAGGTTCAAAGTTGTTTTGGGGTTGCTTTGCTGCCTCTGGTACTGAGTACATTGACTGTGTGCAAGGCATCAGGAAATCTGAAATTACCAAAAGAATTTGGGTCGCAATGTAGTGCCCAGTGTCAGAAAGCTGGGTTTTCCAACATGACAATGATCCCAAATATACTTCAAGAAGCACCCAGAAATGGATGGAAACAAAGGGCTGGAGAGTTCTGAAGTGGCCAGCAAAGAGTCTGGATCTAAATCTCATTGAATACCTGTGGAGAGATCTTAAAATTGTAGTTAGGTGAAGGTACTCTTCAAATATGAGAGACCTGGAGCAGTTTGCATAAGAAGAGTGGTCTAAAATTCCAGTTGCCAACAATTTTGTCCAGCCCATTTTTGGGGTTTTGTGTGAAATTATATCCAATTTGCCTTTTTTTCTCTTTTTTTGTGTTGTATCAATACACACAAAGGGAATAACAAAACATGTGTAATTGCAATAATTTTGTGAGAGAAATACTTTCAGGCATGACTGTAACTTAATTTATTGAGAATGACCCTTTAAGAAGTTAAACTACACTTAGTGGATGTGTTTGTTGAGTTCTGTGTGGAAATACTTTTTAATGGAGCAGGATCAGAAGTGGAATATGCAAGAAATCCTGCCTTGCATTGTAGTTTATAGAGTGTTGGTTTCTCCTAACTCCACAAACTTAGTAAAGAACTGTCATTGCTTGGCTAGAACTTTTTTTTCTACTCCCTGTCACAATTTAGGATTGATTGACAGAGTAAATACGTGGTTGTCAGTGAACTCTTCCACAACATTTTGCTACACATCCTCCACAGAGAACTTGGTGGTAACTATTTAGTATAAAGCATTGTATATTTGAAAAGTGAGAAACTAAAGATTTATAAGATATGCAGAGAAGCAAAATTTAACATGATTTTCTGACGATTGTCTCCTTTGCATTCAAATATATTTTACATATACAAAACTTTTTCAATTCGTGTTTATGAACTTATTGCTAAATTTAAAATGTCTTTGACAAAACTTCTGTTTTGCAACTATGCACCTTAGTCTACATATTAGACATTGGAAAAAAATTCAGCCAGATATACTGCAATGCAGTGGTAATTAATCTTTTTCAATGTACAGACAATAAAATGTAAGTAAAATGGTAAAAAGGTTAACTGCAGAGACTGATAGAAGTGATAATTATACAACAAATAACTGTGCCCTTCTCGTAATGTGCTCAACAGTTTAAAAAAAAATATTAATAGTAGGGTATAAAGCATGCATATTTGGGTGGTATTGTGGCCCACGTGAAGAAATGCATATACAATATTTAAAAATTGTTTGACGCAAAACAGCTATGACTATAAAAAAAATATATAAACTGTCCCCCTCTAGTGGTAGATGCAACACAAAAGGTACAAAAATTCTAAAAATAGAGTGAGTAGATAATCACAAGTTTTGGAACTTCATTTTGTGTAAGAATGCTAAACCACTCCAGATAGTGTCACATAATATGGAATGAATAAAGTGCTAGTGCTCAATTAACATAGAGGTGTAAATGTAAACGTACATAAATGTCAGGTGCACCCTTAGTGGGCTAAATACACATAAGCACAAAGGACACATTAGAAGGTAAATAGCACATTATAATTATCATAAGAGACCCTCTAACGCACGTTTCCTATCAATGAACCCTTTCTGGGTTAGTTTTGCAGTTATATAACAGAAGGACAGGCTTCTGTCTTGTCCTGTCATTCCGTGCTTTCAATAAGTTTTCAAAGCTTTCTTTCATCACCGGCACAAAAAGTTTAACTTACCATAACTTCAAAATCTTGTCCTTTTGTTTTTTGCTGTCAGAAGCAGAACATTTTCGCACACTGACAGTGTATAGATCCCTTCTACCTTGGTGAACACAATCACAAACATTTTTAGAATTGTTCTTAGAAGTCTATGACCAAGATTTGGTTGGCCAGACCTGCTATTGAACAGGACACGAAGTTAATTTTTTAACTTGAATAATTTAAATTCCTTGCTCTCCATAAAATTTAGAAAAATACAATGGGTGCCCTGTGAGCATCACTAGAGGAGATCACTGCATGCAGTTTTATAAAGCGCCAAATGGAGTCCAATAACCCCTTTCGTAATATGTATGCTAGATGCTGTAGGAGTTATATGGAGTGAGCGCAGTTCCTTAGCCCATATAATACACAGCAAGTACTGACTGTGTTATATAGTCTGCACCCATCTGTAAACAGCTAGCTCCAATTGTAATTGTAAAAATGATCCCATTAAATTTAGTGGTTAAAAGCAACTGTCCTAAGTGGTTAGCCAGAATGGGGGCCTCCTATGTCATTCCTACAGAAGTCTTTTGTGTCTCGTCTACAATATTGGTACCTACTGGAACATACGAAAAAAGATATGTAGCCAAAAATGAAAGTATAGATATAAGTTTATTATACAGTGGGTATGGAAAGTATTCAGACCCCTTTAAATTTTTCACGCTTTGTTTCAATGCAGCCATTTGGTAAATGCTAAAAAGTTTTTTTTTTTTCTCATTAAAGTACACTCTGCACCTCATCTTGACTGATAAAAAAAGAAATGTAGAATGTTTGCAAATTTATTAAAAAAGAAAAACTGAAATATCACATGGTCATAAGTATTCAGACCCTTTGCTCAGCATTGAGTAGAAGCACCCTTTTGAGCTAGTACAGCCATGAGTCTTCTTGGGAATGATGCAACAAGTTTTTCGCACCTGGATTTGGGGATCCTCTGCCATTCTTCCTTGCAGATCCTCTCCAGTTCCGTCAGGTTGGATGGTGAACGTTTGTGGACAGCCATTTTCAGGTCTCTCCAGACATGCTCAATTGGTTTAGGTCAGGGTTCTGGTTAGGCCAGTCAAGAATGGTCACAGAGTTGTTCTGAAACCACTCCTTTGTTATTTTAGCTGTGTGCTTAGGGTCATTGTCTTGTTGGAAGGTGAACCTTCGGCCAAGTCTGAGATCCAGAGCACTCTGGAAGAGGTTTTCATCCAGTATATCTCTCTGCTTGGCCGCATTCATGTTTCCTTCAACTGCAGCCAGTCATCCTGTCCCTGCAGCTGAAAAACACCCCCATAGCATGATGCTGCCACCACCATGTTTCACTGTTGGGATTGTATTGGGCAGGTGATGAGCAGTGCCTTGTTTTACTCCACACATACCACTTAGAATTAACACCAAAAAGTTCTATCTTCGTCTCATCAGACCAGAGAATCTTATTTCTCATAGTCTGGGAATCGTTCATGTGTTTTTAGCAAACTCTATGCAGGCTTTCATATGTCTTGCACTGAGGAGAGGCTTCCGTCAGGCCACTCTGCCATAAAGGCCCAACTGGTGGAGGGCTGCAGTGGTAGTTGACTATGTGGAACTTTCTCCCTTCTCCCTACTGCATCTCTGGAGCTCAGCCACAGTGATCTTGGGGTTCTTCTTTACCTCTCTCACCAGAACTCTTCTCCCACGATTGCTCAGTTTGGCTGGATGGCCAGGTCTAGGAAGACTTCTGGTGGTTCCAAACTTCTTCCATTAAAGGATTATGGAGGCCACTTTGGTCTTAGGAACCTTGAGTAATGCAGAAATTCTTTTGTAACTCTGACCAGATCTGTGCCTTGCCACAATTCTGTCTCTGAGCTCCTTGGGCAGTTCCTTTGAGCTCATGATACTCATTTGGTCTGACATGCACTGAGAGCTGTGAGGTCTTATATAGACAGGTATGTGCCTTTCCAAATCAAGTCCTATCAGTTTAATTAAACACAGCTGGACTCCAATGAAAGACTAGAACCATCTCAAGGAGGATCACAAGGAAATGGACAGCATGTGACTTAAATATGAGTGTCTGAGCAAAGGGTCTGAATACTTATGACCATGTGATATTTCAGTTTTTCTTTTTTTATACATTTGCAAAAATTTCTGTTTTTTTCAGTCAAGATGGGGTGCAGAGTGTACTTTGATGAAAAAAAATGAACTTTTTAGAATTTACCAAATGGCTGCAATGAAACAAAGAGTGAAAAATTTAAAGGAGTCTGAATACTTTCCGTACCCACTGTAACAAGAACATACTGGTACTTATTAATCTCTAACACTGGAATATTGCCGTGTTTTGTATAAAGATTAAAAATATGTAAAAAAAAAAGTACACAGTACCGTGCAAAAGTTTTAGGTGAAAAAAAATGCTGCAAAGTAAGAACTCGTTCAAAAATAAAAGTGTTAATAGTTTATATTTATCAATTAGCAAAAAAATAGAGTAAATGAACAAAAGTGAAATTTAAATCAAATTAATATTTGGTGTGACAACACTTTGCGTTCAAACAGCAATAATTATTCTCGGTATACTTGCACACAGTTTTAAAGGAACTCAGCAGGGAGATTGTTCATAAGATCCCAGAGAGCTAAACATAAATCCATCTGTCCCTTCCTGTAATACCACACAGACTCGATGATGTTGGGATCAGGGCTCTATGGAGGACATATCATCACTTTCAGGCAGGTCCAGCTCCAGGTTTTCGTTGGCCCCGGGCGAAAGAGTCTCAGTGGGCCCCTTTAGAACATACCACAGATTCATGCACTGATAAGAAATAAAGGGATAGTACAATGCCAAAGATTTCACTTACTTCTTCCATTACATGAGTGATATCTATTGTAAATGCTAGAATAGCTCAGAAACCGGCAAATCCTAGCAGCTCACAGTGCGTGTCCTGGGAAGAGTCAAACGTTTTTAGATCAGACAGTAAAGTCCTCCATACAGCATTATGGGCGCTGGTTAAGTATTGCAAGAGCCAGGGGCCCTGAGCAAGCAGGGGGCCCACTCACAGGCGCTGTCACTTGCACTGGCACTGGGCTCCCCTGACTCTTGGGTCCCATAGCGTGCCGTGTCCCCAATGACAAGTAGGCCCCCCCACTTTCTCAGGGTCCCTGCACTTGTTCGTTTGGTGACGCCGACCCTGCTTACAAGACTCCTTGTTCTTCATTATACTGAAAATCCTTCTCCATGGCATTGGTTGTATGTTTTGGGTCATTGTCCTCCTGCCAAATAAAGTTTGAAACAATTACATGCCACTTTGATGGTATTGTATGACGGATAAGTATAGGCCTGTATTTCCCAGCTTTGAGGACATCATTAATTCTGACCTAATGCCCCAGTTCCATTTGCTGAAATGCAGCCCCAAACTTGCAAGGGCCCTTCATCATGCTGTTATTTGCAGACTCTCATTATTTTTTTGCTCTCCAGCCATTTGGCAAACAAGCTACATTCTTTTATAGCCAAATATTTCACATTTTGACTCATCGGTAGTGTTGAGCGATACCTTTCGATATTAGTAAATATCGGATCGGATTGGATAGGGCCGATGCCCAAAAAGTATCGGATATCGCCGATTCTAATACCGGAAACCAATGCAAGTCAATGGGACACAAATATCAGAATGAAAATAAACCCTTTCTTTCCTCGTAGGTTAATTCCACATGAAGGAAAACAACTAACAATAATGTAGAATGTATTGGGGGAGGTGTTTGCCCAAATCGATGGGAACAGTGCTCACAGTGAAACATGAAAAGCCGGCAATTCAGCAGCGGCATACACCGGTACCCGACAATTTAGAACAGAAAGAATAGAGCTTCACAAATAGATTAGATAGATAGAAACATGTCTGTCACATATATAATAAGTACAGTGACAGTGTTGATTACTGTACTTGTCATTTAGTGTTAAAGGATTTATTTAAAAAAATAATAGTGTTTTCATGCACCGTCTCTTTAAAAAAGCAGGCCGGCAATTCAGCAGCGGTACCCGACAATTTATAACAGAAAGATAGAGCATCACACATAGATTAGATAGATAGAAACATGTCAGTCACATATATAATAAGTACAGTGACAGTGTTGGTTACTGTACTTGTCATTTAGTGTTAAAATAAAGGATTTAATAAAAAAAAAATTGGCGTGGGGTTCCCCGTAATTTTAGTCTCTAGCGGAGGTTAAGCAGATGGCTGGGGCAGATGTTTGAAGCCTGGGAAGGGGGTAATACCCACGGAGCTTCCCAGGCTACTAATATCAGCCCCCAGCTGAATACCTAGCCTTTACTAGCTATTAAAATGGGGGACCCCCAAAAAAAAATGACGAGGGGTCTCCCCTATTTTAATAGCTAGCGAAGGCTAGGCAGACAGCTGGGGGCTGATATTAATAGCCCAGGAAGGGTGCCATGAATATTGTCCCCGTCCCAGGCTAGAAACACCAGCCGTCAGCCTCGCCAGAAATGGCGAATCCATAGGATGTGCCAATTCTGGCACTTAGCCTCGCTCTTCCCACTGCCCGGTAGCGGTGGCAGTGGGGTAATAGGGCTGGGGTTGATGTCAGCTTATAATGCCAGCTGACATCAAGCCCAGGTTAGTAATGGAGAGGCGTCTATAAGACACCCCAATTACTAACCCCATAGTCAAAGTTAAAAAAAAACACAAACACCCAGAATAAAGTCCTTTAATTGAAATAAACACACAATTCTTTATTGTTCTAAATTAAACCATACCTACCATCACGCCCATTCCAGCTGAAGCCAACGATCTCCTGCAATAAAAGTAAAATAATAAAGCAACATCATCCTTATCTTTCGATGGTTCCCAGGACAGCTCTAGCTCTGCTACATCGAGATGACAGGCTGGATCGCAGCACAAAGCTGCCATCTAGCCTGTCATGCCGCAGGCAGACACTGAGAAGCGCAGGCATGCTTGCGCTCCTCAGTGTCAGGCTGTGACGGCATCCAGATGAGCCGAGTCTCTCACGCTCGCCGCATGCGCAGGAGAATTCTCCCACGCTGTCAGTGACGTGCATGAGGTGAGCTGAGTTCATTGTTGGCTCATCTGGATGCCGTCACAGCCAGACACTGAGGAGCGCAAGCAAGCCTGCGCTTCTCAGTGTCTGCGGGATGACAGGCTGGATGGCAGCTTTCTGCTGCGGTCCAGCCTGTCATCTCGATGTAGCAGAGCTGTGTGTTTATTTAAATTAAAGGACTTTATTCTGGGTGGTTGTGTTTTTTTTAACTTTGACTATCGGGTTAGTAATGGGGGTGTCTTATAGACGCCTCTCCATTACTAACCTGGGCTTGATGCCAGCTGGCATTATAAGCTGACATCAACCCCAGCCCTATTACCCCACTGCCACCGCTACAGGGCAGTGGGAAGAGTGAGGCTAAGTGCCAGAATTGGCACATCCTATGGATGCGCCATTTCTGGGGTGGCTGACGGCTGGTGTTTCTAGCCTGGGAGGGGGCCAATATTCATGGCACCATTCCTGGGCTATTAATATCAGCCCCCAGCTGTCTGCCTAGCCTTTGCTAGCTATTAAAATAGGGGGGACCCTACGTCATTTTTTTGGGGGGTCCCCCATTTTATTAGCTAGTAAAGGCTAGGTATTCAGCTGGGGGCTGATATTAGTGGCCTGGGAAGCTCCGTGGGTATTACCCCCTTCCCAGGCTTCAAACATCTGCCCCAGCCATCTGCTTAACCTCCGCTAGAGACTAAAACGGGGAACCCCACGCCAATTTTTTTTTTAATAAATCCTTTATTTTAACACTAAATGACAAGTACAGTAACGAACACTGTCACTGTACTTCTTATATATGTGACTGACATGTTTCTATCTATCTAATCTATGTGTGATGCTCTATCTCTCTGTTCTAAATTGTCAGGTACCGATGCTGAATTGCCAGCCGGCTTTTTTAAAGAGACGGTGCATGAAAACACTATTATTTTTTTAAATAAATCCTTTAACACTAAATGACAAGTACAGTAACCAACACTGTCACTGTGCTTGTTATATATGTGACTGACATATTTCTATCTATCTAATCTATGTGTGAAGCTCTATTCTTTCTGTTCTAAATTGTCGGGTACCGGTATATGCCGCTGATGAATTTCCGGCTTTTCATGTTTCACTGTGAGCTCTGTTCCCATCGATTTGGGCAACCACTGTAATGCAACAACCACCATGGCTGTGGCATTAACGTCTTAAAAAAATATTAATTCCTGCTATTCCATTTAATTGTAATGTAAGGGAGATAATGTAATGTCAGCGCTTGAGCAGGAGAATTCTCCCACGCTGGGATGGCATTCTGATGACAGGCTGGATCGCAGCTGAGCACTGCCATCCAGCTTGTCATCCTTCACAGACACTGCAGAGTGCAGGCATTATGTGAACTTCCGATTCCGGTATTCGATATTGTAAAAGTATCGGAACTCAGTATCGGAACTCCAATACAGCGAATATCGGTCGATACCCGATATTTCAGTATCGGAATGCTCAACACTACTCATCGGTCCAGAGCACATGCTGACATTTTTCTGTAGTCTGGTTCCTATATTTTTGTGCATAGTTGAGTCACTTGGCCTTAAAAATATGACACGTCATTATGTGAGATGTGGATGGGCAATGTTCATATAGGCCTTCACCTCATAAAAATAGTAATGGAAGAGAGAGAAATTCCTGCTGCAAAAGTGATAGTACTTGTTCATACCATAAAATCCAAAGTGATGTTTCAGTGCACAACATTAGACCATTATCAGACACACTAAAAAAAGATAAAAAATGTATTTACCGAAATAACATATATATCTTCTAAACAATGTAAAATATGTATCACAGAAATTGCTGATAAAATCAGGTAATACACTTTATATAAACGACTTATTAAGGCTATAAAATTATTGAAATCTCCTACATGTCATTAAGATAAGGTAACAGTAAGCCATATCTGTCTCATGCATGACATTGAGATAAGGTAACAGTGATCCATATCTGTCCTCATGCTCTGCCATATTGGGTCAGGGGTCCAGTTTAAACATAAGTTGCGTCAGACGAGGTCTATGGAGAGTGGAGAGGGAAAACACCGTAGACTTAATAACAAGAGGATAAATCAAAAAATAGGAATGTGTAGAAGAAGTATGAGATAAAAGAAATGCTAAATACGCATAGTGCTCACTAAAACAAAACTGATACACAGTTCTAAGAAAATAATGAGATGTAAACTCACCGATGAAGTCAAAAGAAGTTCCTTCAGTAATGTAACTGTCATTGCTGGTGTAAAAGCACCAATAACGTGAACAACATGCAGAATCATGGTGGAAGTTTCTATCCATGCACCAGAAGTGACGTAAATTTGGATGGCCATTGTTGGCACTGTAAGTCCAATGTATGTGTGTGTAAGCCAGAAATTACATCGATGGAGGTAAGAACGAACTGGATCTGAAATAGCAAGGGAGAAGTGTCAAAGGAAGCCATGCAAATTGTCTCTTCAGAGACGAAGAGGACCAGAACTCTAGTGCCACCTACAGTTAGTTAGTTGTTAGTGGTCGTAACCATGGATGCCTAAGCTACTGCAATGCCCTGCACATGGGGTAAGCGACATAGCGAATCCGGAGAACTATACTACTTGTCTAATTGGTGGTAATTGTTAATAAATTTCTTATTACACCTGCTACATATTGGGATAGAATCTTGGAGATGGGAATACCCCTTTAACGGGTGCTACAATGTATGTGTAATAAATGCAAGCATAGAACTGTAATGTCAGATGTAGAAACTAAGAAAAGGAGTAAACAAGGCATAGTAGAAACATAGAAGGACAGACAGTATAGTAAAGATGATCAAGGGTACATGACAACTGGAAATTCAGAACCTCGGTAAAGAACTCCACACTGGGAAGATAAAGGAAGCAATGATAAATGAGGGACAGAGAAAGGCCAAAGGGGCGAGAAAGAATAGAGGAAAATAATAAAAGAAAAAGTGGAATCAAAAGTAATTTATATTTTTACTCATAAGTGAATGCTATTAGTTAGTCAATGAAGAATATTAACAGTGCTATAAAGATAAAAGATAAAGGTTAGAGATGGATCCGCAAAGCATTACCAAATACTGGAATTTACTATTTCTATTACTATATTTGCTCTGCATTGTCTTATTGAATTTAGGTAGGATTTGTTGAGACTGAAATCTAATAGAAAGCCGGATAGGAAGCATTGTATCTGCTCATGAGGAGGGTGAATGTTCCTTTCTTACAGTGATTAATTCCTTTATAAACATTGGTAGAGCCAGAAGGTAATTTTGACTATATTGTACCATATATTTAAACTTTATTATAGGAAAATAACTTCTCAGCATAAGTTATTTTATAACAAGATCTCTAAGGAAGGTGTCTGTGCTATAAAGAAAAGTTTACAATTCTTCTCAATGCTGCTGTTGTATACCAATTTCAAGTAACATAGAATGAAATTGCTGCAGGTCACAAGCTGCTAATTGTGACAATCTGAAGCTGCAAAGCCTGGTTAAATGTCCATGGCATTTCCTTGAAGTCCCAAACAAGTTATTTCTACCAATTGCCTCAGGCAGCAAAATTGACGTTGTAGCATGATATATATGGATTGAATATGTAGGCTGTAAAATAAAAAAAACACTGTTCTAGATATGTTATATAATGGGGATAAATGTAAAATCTGTAAAAACTCTATTGTTGGAGCCTTATAATAATATTCAGTATATTGATTTCTCTAAATATTAAACATAAACAGTAGCTTTAATTATTACATTAATAGTATAACTAAAGAATTGTAATCAATGACTCCCTATTTAAGCAGGGGCGTGACAATAGGGGGGCATAGAGGTTGTTTGAGCTCGTGTGCCATAGTAGATCAATTAACTCTCTTCAAAATAAAGAAACAGCATCAATCATAGAATATTATTGATGAGTATTCCTATTAGAGACTTTGGGAGGATGAGAACAATGTTTTACAAGACTCAGAACAGTTAAGAAGAAAGAGTGAGGAGCTCTATCCCATAGGAATAGAAGATACAGATGCTAGAAAGCATTAATTATATTATCAATTGCCATAAATATATCCTATAAAAAGGAACACTATAGCATTGTTCCTCTCTGACACTAAAATCTCTATTGTAGCCTATTATAACCCTGCCTAGTAGCGGAGGTTGGCACCCTATATTTGGTGTAATGACACCCCCTCTCAACAATGGCTGATCTTAGTGATTCTATGGAATGTACTGACAGTATGAAAGGCAGTGTGAGGCAGTGACCGGGATCGTATATGAGGGATGTTATAAATCTCCCAGAATGTGTACAGAGACCTATTAAATCCATTGGAGTGCATTGCAGTCACAGACACAGCTGCGGCTGCAATACAGGAATGAAGGTGAGCAATGACCTGGTCAGACTACCTGGCTAAGGCAGATTAAGTAAAATCCGTCAGGGCCTTCATTTTTGGAGGAGGTCACAGGAGGCAGTGGGGCGGCCTCCTCCATCCAACCCGGGTTTTCCAGTGGCTCTTGCCACAGGTCCTTTAAAATCCCTGCACTAAGGATTAGTGGTGTTCTATGTTGAAACCTGCTAGGAGCATAGCAGGGAAGCTCAGCAGGATTGAGTGTGGCTGAACCACCGCCTGGGAAGGCTCTGCACCTGTCAGGCTCTGAGCGGTCTGGCGTGGCCGTTGTCCCCGGCAACCGTTGTTTATGGACTCATGTTAACCCGGCTGCGAACCAGAGGACTTTCTGTTTACCTGTGAGTTGCTGAATAAAAGCTGTTTATGTTGGACTTGCTTGGGTCACTGCCTCAGTTACTGCACGGTGTGAACACCGCCGCCTTACAGCAGACAAAACAATGATCAAAAACTTACTAATTCATATGTAGAGAATTATAAAGTGGCACTGAAATTCTCTTGCTCAAAGAAGCAGTATAGCTGATAATCCCATATCCATTAAACTGATGGAGTAGTAAACCAAAAATAAGGAAGTCCATATGACTTATCTGACATTTATTATTCAACAATGACTAAAAAAGGTTATTGATGCATAACTGTTTTTCTTGTAGATATCTTATAGAAATAGCTTAGAATAAGTATATATCGGTAAACTGACTTCCATATAGTACACACTTATCTAAAATGACTCCTATTCAGTGAAATATAGAGACTTTGGGGGGAATATATCAAGAACGCAAACTTATCTACATAGAATTTACTTGGAAGCACATGCTTAAATTTTGTGCTTCTTTTTTCATTTGTGGACTAGAAGAATAAATCTATTCCAGTTGGTGTAGGTTTCTGCTACAATGTATAGCAGATTTCTGGCATACATTATAGTCAATAAGTCTCGACCCTTCTGAAAATCCTAGGCCTCTTTTGAACAAGTGACCATGTTGGCACAGAAGGGTAAAATAATGCAATATTTTTAGGCAAATACACCTTGGATCAAATTTTCCAACTTTTTGATGCCAGAAAAATTGTGAAATGGAAAGATATATTCTTAACTTTTTATCGGGAACTAACAACTTCAAGCCTTTAAATGTAATCTTTGTTAAGCTATGATTTGCTAAAATAGTGCAATAAAAATAACAGTTTTCTTCTTGTCAATTACATTTTTAGTCACATGGTGACATTTATATCCTCTTTGACAAGCTAATTTTTTTATCTTCCCGATGAGACTAATCAAAGCTCTACATAGTTGTCCACCATCCCAAACTTATTGGGTCTTGAGTTACAAAAACATGTTCTGTGTTGGTTTTCTTTTGCAGAACCGAATAAATTGACTTGTCTTCATAATCACTGATTCATAGTCACAGGCAGGGATCTAAGAGGTAACATTTCTCCTTGTGGTGAGTGACAAGCCATGCCTGGCATGCCAGAGTGAGAAGACTTATATACGCCATGCATGCTCCTCTGGGAAATTAAATATGCAAATTACCTAATCAGACAGAAAGGGGAATAGAACTCTAGTGTCACCTATTGAAAGTACTAAATCTAAAAGTCGATATCAACACTTTAACGAGCCTTGCCATATGACTTAGAAGGATAAAAGCAAAATCAGATTCTCAATTTGCAGACAGTGTCACAGGCAGAATGAAATCCTGGCCCCAAGTGTCTTATGTGCCCATCCTCAATTCCACCAGTTTCCTTGTGCAAATGGACAGGAGAGAAGACACATGCTTCAGTGTTATATAATGTAGATAAGGATATAATGTATCAGTTTATTCCATGTATCTAATTATGCTCCATAATCAAGCAACCGATTGTATCGTATTGTATTGCCCCTTAAATTCACTTCTTTATTTTCTTTCTTCTTATTTAACTTTGGCACAACTTTTTGTCACTCTGTGATGATACTTCTGCTATATATTGGCATTCTGTGACCTACTTATTTGGCACTGTGTTCCTACCCTGGAGGCAATGCGCTATTTACATATTTTGACACCATGTTAAAGTCTTATTTGACAGCAGAGACAGGACAAGACAATGTAATGACAGGTTTCTTGATATAAATATAAGAACAGTTAGCATTAGGTTGTAGAAAATATTTTACAATGTAGCAAAGAAGATTCTGTTTTGATATTTTTCTTGACAAGGGGCAGGAAAGAAATACATAGCTCTCAATGGAATAGCCGTTTGCACACTGGTACCAGAAAAGACAAATGTTTGATGGAGAGAAAATAGACCATTGTCAAGCTTTCTTCCATTCTACACTGACATCTGTCTCTTTTAGATTCTCATTGCACAGGCACTATGTTCAGAGAGATAAATTAGCTTTATGAGAATATCCATCTTGTGTTTATTCCCCTGTCAAAACAGAACGAAGCAACGGCAGAAAATGACCATGTGCCTTGAACCTTATACATATATACACACTTTCTATTGTGAATATAGATCCCATTAGAGACAACAGGGAATATATACCATAAATAAAAAAAATGCCTGTATCTGCAGTTAATTTTCAAATCTGCTTGTTGGCTTCATATAACATGAACCCTATATATGTATGCTATAGTTTGCATTAGTAGCAATCTATAAGGTTTCATATATTATATTAAATTCTATCTATATACCAGAAGTCAGTTTTATTTGGTAGTATGCCATTAAGTGTCTAGTTACTATAATTCTGTGCCTGGTCAAAATTTGGCAATGAAAATGTGTTTATGGGTGGCTGCTATGGTACACATGCACAGAATGGTTGTTCTCTTTTCCTATTGAATGTTGAAAACTTGTACAAGACCTCCCTCTCTAATGTCATTTATTGTTAACAATGAAGGGTATCATGGTGGCTCAGTGGTTAGCACTGTAGCCTTGCAGCACTAGGGTCCTGGGTTGAAATCCCACCAAGGACAAGATCTGCAAGGAGTTTGTATGTTCTCCCTGTGTTTGCGTGGGTTTCCTTTGGTTTCCTCCCACACACCAAAGATATACTGATAGAGAATGTAGACTGTGAGCCCCAAAGGGGACAGTGTCCATAACGTCTGTACATTGTCTGAATTGTAAAGCGCTGTGGAATATGTTGGTGCTATATAAATAAAAATATTATTATTATTATTATTATTATTATGGGTAGGAGAATTGGCCCAAAGGTCAAAAAATAGTGTGAAGGGTGAACAAACACCACACATTTCTGCCTTGGGTCGAAAAACACAGCACTATAATGTGGGGCTCCTTTTTCATCTTGGCTAAGGGGTTCCTTCTCCTCTATGTACTGAATATGTATAAATACAGTTTTGAAAAACTTTGCAAAATATATAAATGCTCAATAAAAGAATGATTCTACTGATCATAAAGATGTGTCCAACCTTACCTTTTCTTGAACTGGGTTATGGATTCTAATTGTTCACTACATATGAAATATATTGAAATATTCTAGCAAAACTTTTGAAAGGCTGCAGTTCAGATCACTACCACAGAGTGTCCACACAGACACATATAGCATAGACATATCACAAGAGAGTAGCGTAAAAATATTTTTTTAACAAAAAATTAGCCAAAAAAATGTGAGGAAGAACACATCTGAAATGTATCAAAGTTTTTGCCTTTGTTCATACAGCATTTCATATGTTATTTTTTAATATCTAAGAATAAATTTATATTAATTATTATTACTATCTGCATAATAGTCTTCGTTGAGGCAACTAACATAAAAATAAATTTGTTTTTCTTTTAAGGCAAAGACAGGAAGTTGTTTGCTGCAAGATGGTAGTCAAGAGCCTTTCAAAGTTCGACTCCACTTAGCCAAAGACATATTGATGATTCAAGAACAGGATGTTATTTGTGTGTCTGGTGAACCTTTCTACTCTGGAGTAAGTAAATAATTGAAAATCATTAAGAAATAACATAAAATTATAGTTCTATTATTGCTTTTTACCAATACTACTGATTTGGCTGAAGATAGTTTTTTTCTGTCAAGCATCTTAACACTAGAGATGAGCAGATCAGACAAAATTCAAATTCACTTGTACACATGGATTTAACCAAGAAATTCAATTGGCAGAGAAGTTATTGTCCACGAATTTAATGTATTTATGCCCAGAGAATAATAAATGTAAGATAAAAAAAATACTAATATTCTCATCCTCCGCTCACCTCTCTGGCTGCTCCATGCCTCCGTTACATCTCCTGCCTAATGTTCCCTCTAGGCCAGAGCTTCTAGCTGCGAGGAGGCCCCAAAGCATGCACAGTGAACTCCAGTGCCTGCTCATGGTCAGAACAGAGCGGAGGAGATGTGACACAATGGAGGACTGGACAGCAGGTAGTAAGCAGTGAAGCCGGCAGAAGAGGCAAGTTCCTAGCAAAGCGGCAAAAATAAAAAAATATATACCTCACCGCTCACCTCTCTTTCCATTCACGCTGCTTTTTGCTCATTGTGCAGGCCTCCATGCCTCTGTTGCATTGCATCTCCAGCTTGGTGTTCACTCTAAGCTGAGGCTTCCACATGTGCAGTGACCGTCAAGGCAGGAAGCCCTGGCTTAGCGTGAACACTAGGCTGGAAATGCAACACAATGGAGGCACAGAGTATTGGAAACCAGGAAGGGAATAGCGGAGACAGAGTGAAGTCACGACCCGGTGTTCACTCTAGGCCAGGACTTCCAGACACCAATAGGCTCCAGACCATTCACAGTGAACTCCATGGACTGCCAGAAACCCCAGCCTAAAATGAACACTTTGTCAGAGATGCAACGCAATGGAAGTATGGAGGTTTGTACAGCTGGCAGGGAGAGGGGGAGGTGTTCGGAGAGTTAAGCGGCTGTGAAAAGGTTAAAAATAAAAAAACATACCACTCCGCTCACTTTTCCAGCCATCCCCACTACTCCTTGCCCACTATCCTGTCCTCCGCATCTCTGTTGCATAGTATCTCCGGCCCACCGTTTACTACAGGCTTTTGCATGAGAGGTGATGTTAGGGGCCTATGGTCAGAAATTGCGGCCTGGTGTTCTCACAGTCACGAGCAGGCCGCAAAGTATGCACAGTGAACTCCAGGCCTAGAGTGAACAGCGGGCCGGAGATGCGACAAGACCGAAGCACGGATAATCTGACAAAGGACAGGCAGCAATGGCGGTTTCTGGGAATGGGAAGGTGATAGAGAAGGTCAAAATGTTTTTTTTATTTTTAACCTTTTGCCAGCCCTCTACTTTTCAGAAAGCTGTCGGCCACGGCTGGCCCCCATTTTTCTGATTTCATGCAGATTGAATTACAAAGAAAATCCATATTCTCCATAATGCAGATTTTTGTAAAATTTGAAGTAGAATTTAATTTCAGTCAAATAAATTTGCCCATCTCTAGTAAACACTAATCTTTTAAGACTAGACATATATTCAACCAATTACACATTGCTTTACTTTTTGAAAAAGTTGCCTTGTGATATTTTACTTTAAATCAATGCAATACTACACTAGAGAAAAACCAATGTGTTTCTTAAAAAAAACAATTTATGGCATGACATTACATCTCTTTTTATTTTAGTACACATTTAGTAGGAAATGTCTCCTGAGGAACTGTATTTTGTGAATTGCAATGAAAGTGGTAGTATATAACCCATGATTATAGCATTTTTTACTGGGAATCTATCTGCAATAGAGTTTTGGTTTCATTACAGAGTACCTCTATTGATCCTCTCAGAGACCTCTTAGGATATGCATTTTTAGGCCATATATTACACACTTGAAATACTGCAACCATTTAAATCCTCTCTGTTGAGGCAGAAATAGAAAGCTAGATAGATAAAGAATGAGAAAGGCACATTAAAAAGAGCTTTTATTATAACTTGCTAGATAATAAAGTTCTGCATTCACAGCAACAGAGGGACTGATTTAAACAAGCAGTCTCTGCATTATGAAAGGGAAGATGAGAGGAAATGTAATGAGATCTAATTGGTTGGCAGAAACATGATCGGACTGCAGCTTCACTCTACCTGTAACATGGCAGGGGGTTGCAGACATGAGGTTTAACACAGGGATATGGGTACACCTTGAGACTTCATTTTGTATAAAACGCTCTATATACGCTTTATATATGTTTAAAATGCTCTGTATACTATAAATCTTGGAACTCATCTACTATGGCATTTTTGCACTATGTTATGACATATTGAATTGCACTTTATGATCTGAGCTTATGTAGATGGCATACATATTTTACATGGTGTGGTTCCATGCTGCCTCTCCTTACTTTATGTGATTAGACCCTAGCCTTTGTTTACCTGAGTCTTCACCTATAATCTTCCAAACTCCTATTTATGTACTTTATTGTTAGTGCAATTTTTCAATAAAATATCAGTTATTTTTATACGGTGGATCCACGACTCCATGATTTTGTAGAATATACAGTATATGTTATATTGGAGTTTTCCACTATAGCAATAGGCCCCATATAGGCTCATGGCCTATTTTATTTATTTTTGTGCTTCTATATCAGTTCAGATGATATTGATTAAACATGTGAGATAAGTAGAGATGAATGAACCCGAACTTAAAAGTTTGGGGTTCATATTGGACAATTAGTGTCCGGTGCTAAACACCGAACACAGATTTCTCCTGGAAGTCAGTTGCAATGTTCAGAGTACTGGGGGAAGTCTGTTGTAGAGAGAGAGAGAATTTTTTTCCAGATCCAAAGTTTGGGTCTCCATTGTTTTCAGTGGGAGTCAGGTTCTGGTTCAAGTTTGGGTACAGCTCTGGTACCTGAACCGAACTTTGGACGGAATCCAAACTTTCACGGGTCCGCTCATCCCTAGAGATAAATTGACAATCTCATGTGATTTAGAAATACATTTTTATATCTGTTTTTTTTTGGAAGCTAAAAGAAAGTCAAGAAAACAGAACAGGAGACATAATATTAGAACAAAAAGTATATTATTAGATAAAATTTTTCCAGGAATAAGCAAAAGAGTAGTGATGAGAGATTACCCACGAGCAACCAATAGGTACCTTCCTTAACCCCTTTCTGACATGGAGCGTAATAGTATGTCCCACATCAGATCCCGCTGTTTGGTGCGGGCTTCGACGCTGAGCTTGCATCTTTCCGGGCACATATCAGCTGATCTATACAGCTGACATATGCCCACAACAGCCGCGGGTGGAATCGCGATCCACCCGCTGCTTTTACCTAGTTAAATGCCGCTGTTAATCTCTGACAGCGGCATTTAACTCACGCTTCCGGGAAGTGCGTCATAGTCCCCGCCCATCGGTGACCCTGACACTTGATCACTGGTCGCCGATGAGTCGGCATGACAACCGAGGGTCTGCAGGAGACCCCTGTGGTTGTCACTGCCAGATTGCTATGAGCGCCACCCAGAAGTTGGCGCTCATAGCAAGTGAGCAAATCTGCTACACACAGGCGATCTGATCATCGCCTGTGTGTAGCACAGGCAATCAGACAAGTGCTGCTTCTAGTCTCTCATGGAGACTACTAAAGCAGGTAAAAAGTGTAAAAAAAAAATAAAAAAATATATATAATTTAAAAATATATATTTTTTAAAAAAAAATAAAAAACGCCCCATTCAAAATAAAACAGTAAAAAAATCCCCACATAAACACATATTTGGTATCGCCACGTTCAGAATCGCCCTATCGATATAAAAAAATAATTAATCCGATCGGTAAATGGCATAATGAGAAAAAATTCTAAATGCCAGAATTACGTTTTTTTGGTTGCCACAACATTGCAATAAAATGCAATAACGGTCGATCAAAACATCGTATCTACCCCAAAATGGTATCAATAAAAATGTCAGCTTGACATACAAAAATAAAAATTAAGCCCTGACTCGGCCCCAGATGATGAAAAATGGAGATGCTACGGGTCTCGGAAAATGGCGCCATTTTTTTTTATTTAGCAAACTTTGGATTTTTTTTTCACCACTTAAATAAAAGAACCTATATATGTTTGGTATCTATGAACTCATAATGACCTGGATAATAATAAAGGCAGGTCAGTTTTACCATTCAGTGAACGTGGTAAAAAAAAAAAACAACTGTGGAATTGCATTTTTTTTGCAATTTCGCCGTACTTGGAATTTTTTTTCCATTTTCCAGTAAACTATATGGTAAAACCAGTGATGTCATTCAAAATTACAACTTGTCCCACAAAATATAAGCCCTCACATGGCCATATTGACAGAAAAATAAAAAAGTTATTGCTCTGGGAAGAAGGGGAGCAAAAAATGAAAATGAAAAAAAGGAAAATGGTCCGGTCATGAAGGGGTTAAAGCGCACCTGTCAGCAGGATTGTGCTCAGTAAACTACATACACTGTCAGGTGAGTGACATTAGACTGATTAAAATGATACCTTGGTTGAATAAATCCGTCCTGTGGTTGTTGTGTAATCTTTACTTTCAGTTTGGAGATAATGATATGCCTGTGCTTCGCGGCGGCCTGTGGGGGGGCTCTATCTGGTGCCCTGCTTACATATTCATCTGTATGCTCTTATGGCAGCTCACTGTACCTTCACTGACCTGCCTCCTATTTTACCTTACCCGTACTACTAGATGCATTATGTAAAATAGGAGGCAGGTCAGTGACAGCACAGTGATCTGTCATAAGAGCATACAGATGAATATGTAAGCAGAGCACCAGATAGAGCCCCCCCACAGGCCGCCCCGAAGCAAGAGCATATCATTATCTCCAAACTTAAAGTAAAAATTCCACAACAACCACAGGACGGATTTATTCACCAAGTTATCATTTAAATCAGTGTAATGTCGCCCACCTGACAGTTTATGTCGTTTACTGTGCACAATCCTGCTGACAGGTGCGCTTTAACTTGGTACACTTGAACTAAGAATGTGACTGTGTGAACAGTTTGTAGGGTTGTATATATATAAGCTGTAGGTGTGGGCCTTGTCAGACTGGGGTGCCAAGGGCTCACCAGTGAAATAGATTCTTGGGCACTACCCAACTGTATGGAATATTACTTTAACCTCGCTCACTATTGTGCCTATGCTTCTATAAAGTAACTAGATAGTTTGTTAAATGAATGATGAGATGCTGTCCTTTTGCATTACCTATACCTGTACCTGTTGCATTATGTATACTATAGCAAACACTGCTCATGCAGGGGTTTGGCTGGCCCTCCGGGGATATCACCTGTTCACCTGCGGACCATTTCAACACTGGTTGTGTCTGTTTGTGGCCAAGCTGTTTCTGGATGACATTTAGCTGATACATTTATTATGGGATACATTATTCTTAAAGATAAACACCAATGATTATTGTCTCGTATGCACGAAAAACCAAGATCTGACTTTTCCTGTGGCAAACAGGAAAAACTTGATGGGTGTATTCCAGCTCCTGGTAAAAAAAATTTCTTTATTTCATATAAGTGTTAAAAATTACATCCAAGGCAAATGAATAGAAAGCAACGCATTTCAAACGTATTTCAATGTTCTTTGTCAAAGCTTTTTCTAGTGAATAGCTATCAGCCTTAAATACCTAGATGAACAAATCAAAAGCAACACACGTGATTAATTAAGAAAATCAAATGGTAACAGAAAATGCAAAAATAATATAATTAAAATGAATATACATACATAGACATATATTTGTATTCAAAATAAAGGCTTGAGAAAGGTCCACACCGTGGACCGAAACATCGCCGTATGGGCCATTAAAATCAACTTTTTTCACTGAACCGGAGTGCTGCTTCGATAATTTCTGAATATATTGATATACGAGTATTGTGCACAGGTATGTGCCTGGGGAGCTTTGCACCAAATCCTTTTGCTGGTGCTGTTAATTATCTTCTTTTTCTATATATATATATTTATATATATATATATATATATATATATATATATATATACAGTACAGACCAAAAGTTTGGACACACCTTCTCATTTAAAGATTTTTCTGTATTTTCATGACTATGAAAATTGTACATTCACACTGAAGGCATCAATACTATGAATTAACACATGTGGAATTATATACAGTGGTGGCCCAAAGTATTGGCACCCCTGCAATTCTGTCAGATAATACTCAGTTTCTTCCTGAAAATGATTGCAATCACAAATTCTTTGGTATTATTATCTTCATTTAATTTGCTTGCAAGAAAAAAACACAAAAGAGAATGAAGCAAAAATCAAATCATTGATCATTTCACACAAAACTCCAAAAATGGGCCAGACAAAAGTATTGGCACCCTCAGCCTAATACTTGGTTGCACAACCTTTAGCCAAAATAACTGCGAACAACCGCTTCCGGTAACCATCAATGAGTTTCTTACAATGCTCTGCTGGAATTGTAGACCATTCTTCTTTGGCAAACTGCTCCAGGTCCCTGATATTTGAAGGGTGCCTTCTCCAAACTGCCATTTTGAGATCTCTCCACAGGTGTTCTTTGGGATTCAGGTCTTGATTCATTGCTGGCCACCTTTGAAGTCTCCAGTGCTTTCTCTCAAACCATTTTATAGTGCTTTTGGAAGTGTGTTTTGGGTCATTGTCCTGCTGGAAGACCCATGACCTCTGAGGGAGACCCAGCTTTCTCACACTGGGCCCTAAATTATGCTGCAAAATTTGTTGGTAGTCTTCAGACTTCATAATGCCATGCACACGGTCAAGCAGTACAGTGCCAGAGGCAGCAAAGCAACCCCAAAACATCAGGGAACCTCCGCCATGTTTGACTGTTGGGACCGTGTTCTTTTCTTTGAATGCCTCTTTTTTTTTCCTGTACACTCTATGTTGATGCTTTTTCCCAAAAAGCTCTACTTTTGTCTCATCTGACCAGAGAACATTCTTCGAAAACGTTTTAGGCTTTCTCAGGTAAGTTTTGGCAAACTCCAGCCTGGCTTTTTTATGTCTCGGGGTAACAAGTGGGGTCTTCCTGGGTATCCTACCATACAGTCCCTTTTCATTCAGACGCCGACGGATAGTACTGGTTGACACTGTTGTACCATCGAACTGCAGGGCAGCTTGAACTTGTTTGGATGTTAGTCGAGGTTCTTTATCCACCATCCGCACAATCTTGTGTTGAAATTGCTCGTCAATTTTTCTTTTCTGTCCACATCTAGGGAGGTAAGCCACAGTGCCATGGGCTTTAAACTTCTTGATGACACTGCGCACGGAAGACACAGGAACATTCCGGTCTTTGGAGATGGACTTGTAGCCTTGAGATTGCTCATGCTTCCTCACAATTTGGTTTCTCAAGTCCTCAGACAGTTTTTTGGTCTTCATAATTTTCTCCATGCTCAATGTGGTACACACAAGGACACAGGACAGAGGTTGAGTCAACTTTAATCCATGTTAACTGGCTGCAAGTGTGATTTAGTTATTGCCAACACCTGTTAGGTGCCACTGGTAAGTTACAGGTGCTGTTAATTACACGAATTAGAAAAGCATCACATGATTTTTCAAACAGTGCCAATACTTTTGTCCACCCCCTTTTTTAGGTGTGGTGTGGAATTGTATCCAATTTGGCTTTAGGACAATTCTTTTTGTGTTTTTTCATTGAAGACAAATTAAATGAAGATAATAATACCAAAGAATTTGTGATTACAATCATTTTCAGGAAGAAACTGAGTATTATCCGACAGAATTGCAGGGGTGCCAATACTTTTGGCCACCACTGTACTTAACAAAAAAGTGTGAAACAACTGAAAATGTGTCTTATATTCTAGGTTCTTCAGAGTAGCCACCTTTTGCTTTGATGACTGCTTTGCACACTCTTGGCATTCTCTTGATGAGCTTCAAGAGGTAGTCACCGGAAATGGTTTTCACTTCACAGGTGTGCCCTGTCAGGTTTAACAAGTGGGATTTCTTGCCTTATCAATGGGGTTGGGACCATCAGTTGTGTTGTGCAGAAGTCTGGTGGATACACAGCTGATAGTCTTACTGAATAGACTGTTAGAATTTGTATTATTGCAAGAAAAAAGCAGCTAAGTAAAGAAAAATGAGTGGCCATCATTACTTTAAGAAATGAAGGTCAGTCAGTGCGAAAAATTGGGAAAACTTTGAAAATGTCACCAAGTGCAGTTGCAAAAACCATCTAGCGCTACAAAGAAGCTGGCTCACATGAGGACCGCCCCAGGAAAGGAAGGTCAAGAGTTCCCTCTGCTTCTGAGGATAAGCTTATCCGAGTCACCAGCCTCAGAAATCGCAGGTTAACAGCAGCTCAGATTAGAGACCAGGTCAATGCCACACAGAGTTCTAGCAGCATACACATCTCTCCAACAGCTGTTAAGAGGAGACTTTGTGCAGCAGGCCTTCATGGTAAAATAGCTGCTAGGAAACCACTGCTAAGGACAGGCAACAAACAGAAGAGACCTGTTTGGGCTAAAGAACATAAGGAATGGACATTAGACCAGTGGAAATCTGTGCTTTGGTCTGATGAGTCCAAATTTGAGATCTTTGGTTCCAACCACCGTGTCTTTGTGCGACGCAGAAAAGGTGAACAGATGGACTCTACATGCCTGGTTCCCACCGTGAAGCAAGGAGGAGGAGGTGTTATGGTGTGGGGGTGCTTTTCTGGTGACACTGTTGGGGATTTATTCAAAATTGAAGGCATACTGAACCAGCATGGCTACCACATTATCTTGCAGCGGCATGCTATTCCATCCGGTTAGCGTTTTGTTGGACCATCATTTTTTTTTCAACAGGACAATGACCCCAAACACACCTCCAGGCTGTGTAAGGGCTATTTGAGCAAGAAGGAGAGTGATGGGGTGCTACGCCAGATGACCTGGCCTCCACAGTCACCAGATCTGAACCCAATCGAGATGGTTTGGGGTGAGCTGGACCGCAGAGTGAAGGAAAAAGGGCCAACAAGTGCTAAGCATCTCTGGGAACTCCTTCAAAATTGTTGGAAGACCATTTCCGGTGACTTCCTCTTGAAGCTCATCAAGAGAATGCCAAGAGTGTGCAAAGCAGTCATCAAAGCAAAAGTTGGCTACTTTGAAGAACCTAGAATACAAGACATATTTTCAGTTGTTTCACACTTTTTTGTTAACTATATAATTCCACATGTGTTAATTCATAGTATTGATGCCTTCAGTGTGAATGTACAATTTTCATAGTCATGAAAATACAGAAAAATCTTTAAATGAGAAGGTGTGTCCAAACTTTTGGTCTGTACTGTATATATATATATATATATATATATATATATATATTTTTTTTAAACTAAAGAACAGGAAAAAATGCAGATGAGATTTGTAGTGATACACAATTTCGCTTTGTAGATTCAGACCTTGAGGAAAGCGAATGCCAAGATTGAGAATCCAGAAAGCCTCCCTTGTCAGTAGGCACCTCCTCATGTTCCCACTGCGAGCTAGTCTATTAACCTTTTCAATATCAAAAAATTTGTTAAGACAGAGTTTGTGTAGCAGCGGATGAGACATGAAGATACATTGTTACATTATTTCTTAGAGCCTAATAAGACTGCATCTATAATATAACGGCAGAAGCGTGTCTCTGTCCGAAGCCTCGATAGACTGTGCATGCGTGACGCGCAGTCTGGCTCCAGACAGAAGACTGCATCCAGCCGTTACAGGTAAGACAGCCAATGCTATGGGGCCCGCCCGGAGGGGGCCCGTGAGGGCCCCAAGCAGCGTGGGAACGAGGAGGATAGGTGAGTAGGAGGTGGCGGCGGCAGAGGAGCGGGTTGTGGCAGTGGAGGAGCGGAGCACACTACCACGTGTGCCCGCTGCTAAAGGGACATGAATATTCCCTCTGAGGCCACTCCCATGGGCGTGGGAGAAGACAGAATATTCATTCTCTTTAGTAGCGGGCACGGAGGAGAGCTGAGCCCCGGCTCCTGCTGTCAGTGCAGAGGAGTGAATGTGCTGGCAGCAGCTCACCTCGGCTTCTGAGAGCGCGCGCAGCTCAGATGCCGTCATGAGCTGCTGCAGACAGGACTCAGCGCTGGAGCAGAGGTGAGGAAGGAAGGTGAGTATAAGTGTTTATTGTTTTATGTGTGCAGTGACTGGGGGGGATGAGGAGGCCACACATACCAGGAATGGGGGATTGAGGAGGCCACACATACCAGGGATGGGAGATTGAGGAGGCCACACATACAAGGAATGGGGGATTGTGGAGGCCACACTTACCAGGAATGGGGGATTGAGGAGGCTACACATACCAGGATTAGGTGATTGAGGAGGCCACACATACCAGGGATGGGGGATTGAGGAGGCTACACATACCAGGGATGGAGGATTGAGGAGGCCACACATACCAGGGATGGGGGATTGAGGAGGCCACACATACCAGGGATGGGGGATTGAGGAGGCCACACATACCAGGAATGGGGGATTGAGGAGGCCACACATACCAGGAATGGGGGATTGAAGAGGCAACACATACCAGGAATGGGGGATTGAGGAGGCCACACATACCAGGAATGGGGGACGAGGAAGCCACACATACCAGGGATTAGGGGATTTAGGGGGCCACACATACCAGGGATGGGGGATTGAGGAGGCAACACATACCAGGGATTAGGGGATTGAGGAGGCCACACATACCAGGGATGGGGGATTGAGGAGGCCACACATACCAGGGATGGGGGATTGAGGAGGCCACACATACCAGGGATGGGGGATTGAGGAGGCCACACATACCAGGGATGGGGGATTGAGGAGGCCACACATACCAGGGATGGGGGATTGAGGAGGCCACACATACCAGGGATGGGGGATTGAGGAGGCCACACATACCAGGGATGGGGGATTGAGGAGGCCACACATACCAGGAATGGGGGATTGAGGAGGCCACACATACCAGGAATGGGGGATTGAAGAGGCAACACATACCAGGAATGGGGGATTGAGGAGACCACACATACCAGGAATGGGGGATGAGGAAGCCACACATACCAGGGATTAGGGGATTTAGGAGGCCACACATACCAGGGATGGGGGATTGAGGAGGCAACACATACCAGGGATTAGGGGATTGAGGGGGCCACACACACCAGGGATGGGGGATTGAGGAAGCCACACATACCAGGGATGGGGGATTGAGGAGGCCACACATACCAGGGATGGGGGATTGAGGAGGCCACACATACCAGGGATTAGGGGATTGAGGGGGCCACACATACCAGGGATGGGGGATTGAGGAGGCCACACATACCAGGGATGGGGGATTGTGGAGGCCACACATACCAGGGATTGGGGATTCAGGAGGCCACACATACCAGGGATGGGGGATTGTGGAGGCCACACATACCAGGGATGGGGGATTGTGGAGGCCACACATACCAGGGATTAGGGGATTGAGGAGGCCACACATACCAGGAATGGGGGATTGTGGAGGCCACACATACCAGGAAAGGGGGATTGTGGACGCCACACATACCAGGAATGGGGGATTGTGGAGGCCACACATTCCAGGAATGGGGGATTGAGGAGGCCACACATACCAGGGATGGGGGATTGAGGAGGCCACACATACCAGGAATGGGGGATTGAGGAGGCCACACATACAAGGAATGGGGGATTGTGGAGGCCACACATACCAGGAATGGGGGATTGTGGAGGCCACACATACCAGGAAGGGGGGATGGAGGACCCAACACATACCAGGAATGGGGGATTGAGGAGGCCACACATACCAGGAATGGGGGAAGAGGAAGCCACACATACCAGGGAATAGGGGATTTAGGGGGCCACACATACCAGGGATGGGGGATTGAGGAGGCAACACATACCAGGGATTAGGGGATTAAGGAGGCTACACATACCAGCGATGGGGGATTGAGGAGGCCACACATACCAGGGATGGGGGATTGAGGAGGCCACACATACCAGGGATGGGGGATTGAGGAGGCCACACATACCAGGAATGGGGGATTGAGGAGGCCACATATACCAGGAATGGGGGATTGAGGAGGCAACACATACCAGTAATGGAGGATTGAGGAGGCCACACATACCAGGAATGGGGGATAAGGAAGCCACACATACCAGGAATTAGGGGATTTAGGGGGCCACACATACCAGGGATGGGGGATTGAGGAGACAACACATACCAGGGATTAGGGGATTGAGGAGGCCACACATAATAGGGATGGGAGATTGTGGAGGCCACACATACCAGGGATAAGGGGATTGAGGAGGCCACACAAACCTGGGATGGGGGATTGAGGAGGCCACACATACCAGTATTGGGGGATTGAGGAGGCCACACATACCAGGATACTTGGATTGAGGAGGCAACACATACCAGGAATGGGGGATTGTGGAGGCCACACATAGCAGGAATGGGGGATTGAGGAGGCCACACATACCAGGGATGGGGGATTGAGGAGGCCACACATACCATGGATGGGGGATTGAGGAGGCCACACATACCAGGAATGGGGGATTGTGGAGGCCACACATACCAGGACTGGGGGATTGAGGAGGCCACACATACCAGGGATGGGGGATTGAGGAGGCCACACATACCAGGAATGGAGGATGAGGAAGCCACACATACCAGCAATTAGGGGATTTATGGGGCCACACATACCAGGGATGGGGGATTGAGGAAGCAACACATACCAGGGATTAGGGGATTGAGGAGGCCTCACATACCAGGGATGGGGGATTGAGGAGGCCACAAAAACGAGGGTTGGTGGATTGAGGAGTTCCCACATACCAGGGATTAGGGGATTGAGGGGGGCACACATACCAGGGATTGGAGATTGAGGAGGCCACACATACCAGGGATTAGGGGATTGAGGAGGCCACACATACCAGGAATGGGGGATTGTGGAGGCCACACATACCAGGAATGGGGGATTGTGGAGGCCACACATACCAGGAATGGGGGATTGTGGAGGCCACACATACAAGGAATGGGGGATTGTGGAGGCCACACATACCAGGAATGGGGGATTGAGGAGGCCACACTTACCAGGGATATGGGATTGAGGAGGCCACACATACCAGGGATGGGGGATTGAGGAGGCCAAACATACCAGGAATGGGGGAATGTGGAGGCCACACATACCTGGAATGGGGGATTGTGGAGGCCACACATACAAGGATGAGGGATTGAGGAGGCAACACATACCAGGAATGAGGGATTGAGGAGGCCACACATACCAGAAATGGGGGATGAGGAAGCCACACATACCAGGGATTAGGGGATTTAGGGGGCCACACATACCAGGGATGGGCGATTGAGGAGGCAACACATACCAGGGATTAGGGGATTGAGGAGGCCACACATACCAGGGATGGGGGATTGAGGAGGCCCACATACCAGGGATGGGGGATTGAGGAGGCCACACATACCAGTGATTAGGGGATTGAGGGGGCCACACATACCAGGGCTGGGGGATTGAGTAAGCCACACATACCAGGGATGAGGGATTGAGGAGGCCACACATACCAGGGATTAGGGGATTGAGGGGGCCACACATACCGGGGATGGGGGATTGAGGAAGCCACACATACCAGGGATGTGGGATTGTGGAGGCCACACATACCAGGGATTAGGGGTTTGAGGAGGCCACACATACCAGGATACTTGGATTGAGGAGGACACACATACCAGGAATAGGGGATTGTGGAGGCCACACATACCAGGAATGGGGGATTGAGGAGGCCATACATACCAAGATTGGGGGGTTGAGGAGGCCACACATACAAGGATTTGGGGGGTGAGGGGTGCCACGCATACAAGGATTTGGGGGGTGAGGGGTGCCACACATACCGGGATTGGGGGTGAGAAGTGTCACGCATACCGGGATTGGGAGTGAGGGATAGGTTGCCATGCATACCAGGATGAGGGATACCATACACACTAGGATAGGGATGAGGGGTGCCACGTATACCAGGATTGGGGATGAGGGGAGCCATGCATACCGGAAATGGGGATGAGGGGAGCCACACATACCGGAAATGGGGATGAGGGGAGCCACGCATAACAGAAATGGGGATGAGGGGAGCCACGCATACCGGAAATGGGGTTGAGGGGAGACACGCATACCGGAAATGGAGATCAGGGGAGCCACGCGTACTGGAAATGGGGATGAGGGGAGCCACGCATACCGGAAATGGGGATGAGGGGAGCCACGCATACTGAAAATGGGGTTGAGGGGAGCTACGCATACCGGAAATGGGGATGAGGGGAGCCACGCATACCGGAAATGGGGATGAGGGGAGCCACGCATACCGGAAATGGGGATGAGGGGAGCCACGCATCCCAGAAATGGGGATGAGGGGAGCCACGCATCCCGGAAATGGGGATGAGGGGAGCCACGCATCCCGGAAATGGGGATGAGGGGAGCCACGCATACTGGAAATGAGGATGAGGGGAGCCACGCATACTGGAAATGGGGATGAGGGGAGCCACGCATGCCAGAAATGGGGATGAGGGGACCACGACTACCAGAAAAGGGGATGAGGGGAGCCACGCATACTGGAAATGGGGATGAGGGGAGCCACGCATACCGGGGTCGGGGATGAGGGGAGCCACGCATACGGGGATGAGGGGAGCCACGCATACCGGGATCGGGGATGAGGGGAGCCACGCATACCGGGATCGGGGATGAGGGGAGCCACGCATACCAGGATCGGGGATGAGGGGAGCCACATATACAGGGATCGGGGATGAGGGGAGCCACGCACACCGGGATCGGGGAAGAGGGGAGCCACGCATACAGGGATCGGGGATGAGGGGAGCCACGCATACCGGGATCGGGGATGAGGGGAGCCACGCATACCGGGATCGGGGATGAGGGGAGCCACGCATACCGGGATTGGGTATGAGGGGAGCCACGCATACCGGGAACGGGGATGAGGGGAGCCACGCATACAGGGATCGGGGATGAGGGGAGCCACGCATACCGGGATCAGGGATGAGGGGAGCCACGCATACAGGGATCGGGGATGAGGGGAGCCACGCATACAGGGATCGGGGATGAGGGGAGCCACGCTTACCGGGATCGGGGATGAGGGGAGCCACGCATACCGTGATCGGGGATGAGGGGAGCCACGCATATCGGGATTGGGGATGAGGGGAGCCACGCATACCGGAAATGTTGATGAGGGGAGCCACGCATACCGGAAATGGGGATGAGGGGAGTCACGTATACCGGAAATGGGGATGAGGGGAGCCACGCATCCCGGTAATGGGGATGAGGGGAGCCACGCATCCCGGAAATGGAGATGAGGGGAGCCACGCATCCCGGAAATGGGGATGAGGGGAGCCACGCATCCCGGAAATGGGGATGAGGGGAGCCACTCATACCGGAAATGGGGATGAGGGGAGCCACGCATACCGGAAATGGGGATGAGGGGAGCCACGCATACTGGAAATGGGGGTGAGGGGAGCCACGCATACCAGAAATGGGGATGAGGGGAGCCACTTATACTGGGGTCGGGGATTAGGGGAGCCACGCATACGGGGATGAGGGGAGCCATGCATACCAGGATCGGGGATGAGGGGATCCACGCATACCGGGATCGGGGATGAGGGGAGCCACGCATACCAGGATCGGGGATGAGGGGAGCCATACATACCGGCATCGGGGATCAGGGGAGCCACGCATACCGGGATCGGGGATGAGGGGAGCCACGCATACCGGGATCGGGGATGAGGGGAGCCACGCATACAGGGATCGGGGATGAGGGGAGCCACGCATACAGGGATCTGGGATGAGGGGAGCCACGCATACCGGGATCGGGGATGAGGGCAGCCACGCATACCGGGATCGGGGATGAGGGGAGCCACTCATACCGGGATCGGGGATGAGGGGAGCCACGCATACCGGAAATGGGGATGAGGGGAGCCACGCATCCCAGAAATGGGGATGAGGGGAGCCACGCATACAGGGATCGGGGATGAGGGGAGCCACGCATACAGGGATCGGGGATGAGGGGAGCCACGCATACAGGGATCGGGGATGAGGGGAGCCACGCATACAGGGATCGGGGATGAGGGGAGCCACGCATACCGGGATCGGGGATGAGGGGAGCCACGCATACCGAGATCGGAGATGAGGGGAGCCACGCATATCGGGATCGGGGATGAGGGGAGCCACGCATACCGGAAATGGAGATGAGGGGAGCCAAGCATACCGGAAATGGAGATGAGGGGAGCCACGCATAACGGAAATGGGGTTGAGGGGAGCCACGCCTACCGGAAATGGGGATGAGGGGAGCCACGCATACCGGAAATGGGGATGAGGGGAGCCACGCATCCCTGAAATGGGTATGAGGGGAGCCACGCATCCCGGAAATGGAGATGAGGGGAGCCACGCATCCCGGAAATGGGGATGAGGGGAGCCACGCATACCGGAAATGGGGATGAGGGGAGCCACGCATACCGGAAATGAGGATGAGGGGAGCCACGCATACCGGAAATGTGAATGAGGAGAGTCACGCATACCGGAAATGGGGATGAGGGGAGCCATGCATCCCGGAAATGGGGATGAGGGGAGCCACGCATCCCGGAAATGGAGATGAGGGGAGCCACGCATCCCGGAAATGGGGATGAGGGGAGTCACTCATACCGGAAATGGGAATGAGGGGAGCCACGCATACCGGAAATGGGGATGAGGGGAGCCACGCATACCGGAAAAGGGGATGAGGGGAGCCACGCATACCAGAAATGGGGATGAGGGGAGCCACGCATACCGGGGTCAGCGATGAGGGGAGCCACGCATTTGGGGATGAGGGGAGCCACGCATACCAGGATCGGGGATGATGGTAGCCACGCATACCGGGATCGGGGATGAGGGGAGCCACGCATACCAGGATCGGGCATGAGGGGAGCCACGCATACCGGGATCGGGGATGAGGGGAGCCACGCATACCGTGATCGGGGATGAGGGGAGCCACGCATACCGGGATCGGGGATGAGGGGAGCCACCATACCGGGATCGGGGATGAGGGGAGCCACGCATCCCGGAAATGGGGATGAGGGGAGCCACGCATACCGGAAATGGGGATGAGGGGAGCCACGCATCCCGGAAATGGGGATGAGGGGAGCCACGCATACCGGAAATGGGGATGAGGGGAGCCACGCATACCGGAAATGGGGATGAGGGGAGCCACGCATGCCGGAAATGGGGATGAGGGGAGCCACGCATACCGTGGTCGGGGATGAGGGGAGCCACGCATACCGGGGTCGGGGATGAGGGGAGCCACGCATACGGGGATGATGGGAGCCACGCATACCGGGATCGGGGATGAGGGTAGCCACGCATACCGGAATCGGGGATGAGGGGAGCCACACATACCGGGATCGGGGATGAGGGGAGCCATGCATACCGGGATCGGGGATGAGGGGAGTCACGCATACCGGGATCGGGGATGAGGGGAGCCATGCATACCGGGATCGGGGATGAGGGGAGCCACGCATACTGGGATTGGGGATGAGGGGAGCCACGCATACAGGGATCGGGGAAGAGGGGAGCCACTCATACAGGGATCGGGGATGAGGGGAGCCACGCATACCGGGATCGGGGATGAGGGCAGCCACGCATACCGGGATCGGGGATGAGAGGAGCCACTCATACTGGGATCGGGGATGAGGGGAGCCACGCATACCAGGATCGGGGATGAGGGGAGCCACCATACCGGGATCGGGGATGAGGGGAGCCACGCATACCAGGATTGGATGGTGGGGACAGGATGGGGGCAGCACATACCAGCATGGGAGACCATATACCAATAAAAATGCTCGCCACCCGGGCGTAGAACGGGTGGTTCAATAGCTAGTGTATATATGATATGTAAAGCATGTAATCTGTATATCAACAGTCCAGTCAAGTTAAGCATCTCATAATGTCACCACGTGGCGTAGGTTGACAACTACTGCAACTGAGCTTTCTGTGTGTTTCTATACACTTTTTCTTTAGAGTGTTTATATATAAAAAAGTCAGAATTTCTCCTGTCTAATGATTAACTGGTTGATCCATTTTGCACAGTTAAAAAGAAAGGATCCAAGACCTAAAGCTCTAAAGGGTCTCTAAAGCTGTGAGATTTCATAATTTATTTTTATAGGGAGAGTATGATGCACCACTGCTGTCCATGGTTTACATCTAATTTATCTGAACTATGACTATACCTTTATTCTAATTTCACATATCCCTTTAACTTCTACTATCCTTATTTCATTTATATTCAGTGGCAGAAATGCTATAAAGCTGTCTTTCATTGCTTTCTGCACAAGGTTGCATTTTCACTTGTCAATAGAAAAAAAGTGATTTATATGATACACATTTTGACTTGCAATAGATAAATCTTCAAACTTGAGAAGATTGTATCATATGTTGGCATTTACTTTCAAGATTAATCAATAGGAAGTACGGGCCATGTAGCCTTAGGCTCAGTCTCCATAGTACTTACAGAGGATCGTATTATAAAAGTAATAACTAATCATATTAAAGAATGCAGACTTTGTAATCGGTCCTAAATTATATATAGCATACATATACAGTATATATATATATATATATATATATATATATATATATATATATATTTATATTTATTTATATATATCTCAAAGGCACAGAAAAATAGCTTTTCTGAGTTTCATTGCCATTATCTTCTTGATAAATATCTGATGTACTTTCAGAGTCTGTTTCAAAAGGAAAATCTATGTAAGTCCAATGAATTGCTCATCAAGAAGTAATAAACTATTTAGGATTTGCTACTGGGTGTGACAGACAAGAATAAAAAATCAATGATTTACAGCTCCCGAGTTTTAAAATCTCATTAGTGATCCTACAAACTAATGGTGTAACATAAATAAGTTCTAAAATAGTATCAAGGGTATCAAGGGATTAGATCTAGTGCATGGATTACAGAAAGGTAGCTTGTGTTCTAGTTTACAACATGTACCATATTTTAGATGTAGCCTGATTTAAATAGAAATATCAGGATGAAAGTGTTTTTTTTGGTAATTATACGTTGATATGGTGTCCCCAGTACTGGACTGTCAACTCCACTAACTGCAGTAGAAAGTGGATACTAAGAATGTCTTCCTCTGGAGGATGAGCACTTTACATGTAGAGAACATTGAATTATACAATGCTTGAAGGGCGATTTCTAATCAGTACAGTATTAATCCTTAGCCAAATTCCTAGGTTTCCAGGTAGTTTGGATTCCTTCAAGCATTATGACTAGATTGTATTTCTCATAGAAACAGCAACATGATGGCAAAATCCTGAGCTGTCCCTAGGCTTTTAACGGCTTTAATCAGCATGACGGCAAAATCCTGAAGGGTCCCTAGGCTTTACCCTAGTCAGCTTTATGAATGATACAACTCTGTTCCTAACATTGCTTTTGCAGGAGAGCATCACCCTCTTGCCTGATGACTTCATGGTTGATTGATGGGTGGGCATGTGTGCTTCTGCTACTGCTCAATAAGACTGTCTTGCCAACACCTGCAACATGAGAAGTGCTGGGACAAGCATGGTTTCTACGATCCCCATTGTAATATGCCAGGTTCTGCTGTTCATCAGCAGCTGGGTTCAGGGACATAAGCAGGCCTTTAGAACAGCTGGTGGGTGAATCTGCATGAGCAAAATCCATTCTACAGTTGTCAATGGGGCTGATGAGACCTCCCACTCCCGGCTTCAAGACTTCTCCCGAGCTGCACCTATTCTTTGGAATGCTCTACCCCAAGAAATTAGGATGAAACACAATTTACACAGTTTTAGGCGCTCACTAAAAACACACCTGTTTAGGGCAGCCTATCACCTTCCCTAATCGAATTCCTTTTATCTTCTTATAGTCCATCCCTTATTTCTCCACACATAACTTTCCACCGAACCAAAAAACACCACAAATACTGGCTGGTGATTTGCTCTTGCAGCCTATCTCTCATCCCCTCAAGATGGCTGGACCATCCTTGTAAATAAGCCATTGTACTTTGTGTCATCCCCACCTCATTGTAGATTGTAAGCTCTTACGAGCAGGGTCGCCATTATTTTTGCTGTAATTATTGTATTATCTTTAGCTAGGTTACTTATGACTGTTGTATATGAACCTGTGAATTATTAAGCGCTGCGGAATATGTTGGCGCTATATAAATAAAGATTATTATTATTATTATTATTTTTATGAGAGGTGTCCAGGTTTAGAGCTAACACCCTCAAAAAAAAAAATCTTGGAGTAACTGTGCATACAAAGCTACTGCTTTGCTTCTAGAGCACAGTATTGGCCTTTCCCCCAGTACCAAGATTTAAGCAATGTAATGCAAAAAATGAAATATTGCGTGAGCAGCGGCAAATTAAATGAGAAATATTTGCTAAGTTGGAAGAACCGGTTAGAGTAATTCTCTGGGCAAAAATAAGGAAAATTCTTCTTTTGCCTGGAGATACCAATCTAACAAACAAAAAGAGTAACAGGTACAGATCAGAACTTTTAGCACGTTAAATTGTGGTTTCTGGATCAATGATGTGAATAGTAAATCAATATGCAATGAAAATGTTAAAAGACACTCATAGAGATAACAGATCCATCAACTGCACTCTTTGATTCCTTATAGGTAGAATCAGGAGATTTTTTTCTGACCTGTTTAAATTAGCAACAAAAAAAGTTTGACCAACAAAAATATTTGATAAAATAAAAATGTTGGAGCATAATACAACCATGAATAATTTGTTCCAAATAAATTAGCAAAGTTCGGAACCATATTTGTTTTTCTTACGTATCTGGTTGACATCTGACTGGATGACTGGTTCTGAATGAATTATTTTTGATTTTAACACCTTCACTGCTAGTTTATTTAAAGTTTTTACAAGGTTCCTGCTACCCAGCAACATTTAACGTGTAAATGGACTGTTTCTAAGCACTAAGTGGCATTTAACTCTGACATCTCTCTGAAATTTCCATTTGCTTCCAAGCCTTTTTTGATTTCTTATTTCCTTCAGCTTGACACCTCAACCTCTCAAGGCATTTTAGATGGTTGGCTGCTAAATGCAAAGGTCACTTTTCTATTATATTCCTTCATTTCTGATGCTCTTAACACAGATCAACAACCTCACAATTTAAATTCATATTCTAAATTTAGTATTCAGATTTGATATTGATTTCTTGATTATTCTGTAAAATAGTACCCAGGTCATGACTTTAGTAAATGGTCATACAACCATATAGAGATACCCACTCTCTAAGAGATTTTGAATTTAATATAAGTTTTATGTTCTTTAAGTTAATAATGGGAAGAGATGTTTATAAAAAAAATAAAGGCATACTTGTACCTTCAGAATTCACACTCCTCTTCACCACTGCTTCCCTGACTGTCTTTGCCAGATGGGCAGAGGTGATGCCACTATCAGTAAGCTGTAGTTTTGGTTCTGTACAGATCCAAAACGCGTAAATAAAGACTACTAGAAGCACAACAACCAGGGTGAAACTACTCTGTCTAGCAGCGCGGTCAGTTAAACGTGTACCTCCTAACCAGTCTGCAATCAGTAAGTTGACTTCTTAGGCCATTGCTTGGCTGTAGGGACAGTTGATTGGTGGTCAAAACATCATCTCTTCCAGTCCAACAGAGATGATTGCAGTAGCAGTGTTGGAGCAGAAGGTGGATTTTAGGTTAGGGTAAGTATGCCTTTTTTTCCTTTTATAATCATCCCTTCCCACTACTCTTAAAGCAGACCAAAAAACCCATTTAAAATGCCTACATCACACCAACATGACTCCTGAAAAGACTATGTCTCTAGAGAAGCAGGCCCTGAAGCTCTACAATATCTGTGTAATGTGGACAATTTATTTCACTTTGAATAAATTTAAAGCCAATTAGACTCTTCCGTATGGTATTACATGATGGAAAATTATCTACTTGCATTTCCCAGCATTGAGAACACCATTAATCTTGACCTCATTACCAACTACATTGGTGAAATGCAGCCCCAAACTTCCAAGAAAACTCCACCATGCTTCACTGTTATCTGCAGATGCTTGTTATTGTATCGCTCTCCAGCCGTTCGGCAAACAAACTGACTCCTGTTACAGCCAAATATTCAAATTTGTACTCATAATTCCAAAGCACCTAGTTCCTATGTTTTCATGCATAGTTGAGACACCTGGACTTGCTTTTCTGTCAAAGGTATGATTTTTTAGCTGCAATTCCTTCATAAAGACTACTTCTGGCCAGACTTCTTCAAACAGTAGATGTGTGTATCTGGGTACCACTGGTTGCTGCCAATTAAGACCTTATGGCAATGCTGAACATGTGCTTTAAAAGATAAATAAGTATGATGTGTCTTTCATTTGCTGCACTAAATTTCCTTGGCCAACATTGCATTCACAGTCCTCTACATTGCCTATTTCTTGGTGCTTTTTCAAAAGAGCTTGAACAGCACATGTTGAAACTACTGCTTTAAAATCATGGAAGAAAGCTTACTGATGCAGTATAACTACCTTGTGACTTGTTGCTGTGCTCAGTCTTGCCATGGTTTATGACCTGTGACATGAAAATGCCTTCCACAGTGTTGTCAGTAGTGTTTGGCTGTTTTTCACAGTTTTAAGCCTTTTACACAGCTGTTTTTATTTTAGTTTATGACTGTGCTTTAACCTAAATATGAAAATTATGATCATTGTCACCTGTTTGGTATAATTGACTACTTATAGATCTGACTATTATCCTAACAAACCCTGACATTGTGCAAGTGTACCTAGAAGAATTGATGATGTTTTAAAGGCAAAGGGTGGCCACACCAAATATTGATTTATGTCATGCTGGTGGATTGTGGACCCACTGCATCATGGGCCTGGCTTACCCTGAAGGGGTGTGGCTAGGCAGCTACCTGGTTTACACTAAAGCCCCTGATGGTGGAGTTAGGCTTGAACCACAGGTAGCCGCCAGGTACTACTTACGGGTAGTCCCCTGTACTGCAGCAGCTGACCCCAAGGGTCAGGAACACAGGTACAGACTTGAAGTCCAAGGCAGGACCGGATACTGATGCTAGTTCAGACAGTGCGGGTTCTGGAACACTTGGCAGGATGGACACTTGTGCAAGTTCAGACAGTGAAGATCCTTGAACACTTGACAGGACAGACATTGGTACAGTTTCAGACAGTGCTGATCCTGGAACACTTGACAGGATGAACACTGATGCAGGTTGAGACAGTATGGGTTCTGGTTCAGGGACTCACAGAGCGGTTTCAGGTTCAGGGACCGACCAGGTGGTTTCAGGTTTAGGATTCAGGTTCAGGTACCGACAGGTCGGTTCAGGTTCAGGTTCAGGATTCTGTTTCAGGGACTTGACAATGGCTTAGCAGGTTGCAGACTAACTAATCACAGATGTTGCACAGGCACCTCCCTACAGGGGAAGATGCCTTAAATACTTTAGTGCCTGCCAGCCATAGGTTGGGGACACAACAGGCGTGTTCTCTACCCCTTTAAGGGGTGGAGAGCGCACGCACCCTAAGCATGCTTACAGGGGGTTTCTGAGGTGCACACAGGTCCTGGGATATGGGAGCTGGAGCAGAGGACATTGCTGGGCGTTCGAAGCTGTGAGCATGTCAGCGTCCTTGCCTGGATGAGGGGGTGGAACCAAGCAGGGATGCCAGCATTAAAGTACCCCCCCTTACGCCCCCTCTTGTTCAAGCCCGCAAGGAATCTCTCCAGAGGAAGTGGGGCATGGCCAGCCAATTTAGAAGAGTGTCCTCACAACAGAACATGTCTCCTATCTGATTCTGATTCTTCTCTGGAGAAATCCAAGACATGTTCATCAAGGCTACAGCAATCATCCTGGAAGGTTGGGGCTCCTCTACTTACGAGGGATAGAGGGAAGAAGTATAGGAAGGCTGGTTCAGAACCGGCATTATTGGAGCACGACAGATCCTCTGACCGCCGGGGGAGTGTATGCTCCAGTAATGAGGGGGGAGGGGAAGTGTAGGGCAGGCAAGACAGGTTCTGGTAGTGGGTGATTCTATTATTAGGGGGACAGACAGGGCAATCTGTCACAAAGACCGGGATCGCCGAACGGTGTGCTGCCTCCCTGGCGCTCGAGTCCGGCACATTGCGGATCGGGTTGACTGGTTACTGGGTGGGGCTGGCGAAGACCCAGCGGTCATGGTCCACATCGACACCAATGACAAAGTGAGTGGTAGATGGAGGGTCCTTAAAAATGATTTCAGGGACCTAGGTAGGAAGCTTAGGGCAAGGACCTCCAAGGTAGTTTTCTCAGAAATACTACCAATGCCGCGAGCCACACAGGAGCGCCAACGGGAAGTTAGGGAGGGCTGTATAAGTGGCTAAAGAGTTGGTGCAAGGCAGAAGGGTTTGGGTTCATGGAGAACTGGGCCGACTTCGCGGTCGGCTACAGGCTCTACCGTAGGGACGGGCTGCACCTCAATGGGGAGGGTGCAGCGGTGCTGGGGAAGAAGATGGCTAATAGATTGGAGGAGTTTTTAAACTAGAGACGGGGGGGGAAACCAAGGAAATAGGTGGGAAGTGAGGCAAGCAAGGGGGAAGGGGAGAAGTGAATATAATGAGGGTGGAAAGGGGTGTGGGGATAGTACAGTTAGATCGTTAGAGAAGAATAGGATGCTAAATAACCCCAAAGTTTTATCTTGCATGCTGACCAACGCAAGAAGCCTGACCAATAAGGCGGATGAGCTGCGGGCGCTTATATCGGAGGAGAGGTATGACATCGTAGGTATAACAGAGACTTGGCTAGACGATAGCTACGACTGGGCGGTAAATTTATTAGATTATAGTTTATTTAGAAGGGACCGGAAACAGGGGAAAGGCGGAGGAGTCTGCTTATATGTAAAGTCATGCCTAAAACCCAGACTAAGGGAAGATATAGGAGAGGGAGAAGAGGGGGTCGAGTCCATGTGGGTAGAGATAGAGGGGGCAAAAAATAATAATAAAATATTACTGGGGGTCTGCTATAAGCCACCAAATATAACAGAGGAGATTGAGAATCTGCTATTAGGACAAATAGACGAAGTAGCAAAACATAATGAAGTGATTGTAATGGGGGATTTCAACGACCCGGATATTGACTGGGAAACAGAAACCTGTAGATCTCAGAAAGGAAAAAGGTTCTTGACAAATATTAAGGATAATTATCTCTCCAAACTAGTGCAGGAACCAACGAGAGGGAAGGCCGTGTTGGACTTAATATTGACTAATAGGCCTGATAGAATAACTGAGGTACAGATAGGGGGGCACCTAGGTAATAGCGACCATAATATTATAGACTTCAAAATGCCCTTCAGTAGGGTTATCAATAAGGGAACAACAAAAACATTAAACTTTAGGAGGGCGAAGTTTGATCAGCTGATAGAAAACCTTCAACTTATTGACTGGGACAAAGTACTTAATCAATGGAATACGAATAGTAAATGGGAAACCTTCAAAAGAATTCTGAATACTCAGTGCGAGAGGTATATACCGTATGGGAATAAAATGGCCAGAAATAAGAGGAAACCAATATGGTTGAACAAGAACTTAAAAGGGGCGTTAAATAGCAAAAAAGAGGCATTCAAGAGATTAAAACAGGAAAACAGTAAGGAGGCACTAATGTGTTACAAGGAAAAAACGAGAACCTGCAAAAAACAAATAAAAATAGCGAAGGAGGAAACAGAGAGACGTATTGCTAGGGAAAGTAGATCAAATCCCAAACTGTTCTTTACGTATATAAATAGTAAAAGGATTAAATCGGATAATATTGGACCGATAAGTGAGGAAGGCAAAATCATAGAGAAAGATGAGGATAAAGCTAAACTATTAAATAATTTTTTTTCGACAACTTTCACAAAGGAAATAGAACTAACAGGAGAAATGAGAAGTGACAAGCTTAATCCTCCACTAAGTATGATAAATCTAACCCAAGCAGGGGTACAGAAACGCCTCCGTAACATTAAAATAAATCACCAGGACCTGATGGCATACACCCACGGGTACTAAGGGAACTAAGTAATGTGATAGACAGACCGTTATATCTTATATTTAAGGACTCTGTTGAGACTGGGTCTGTACCACTTGATTGGCGACAGGCGAATGTAGTGCCAATATTCAAAAAGGGAGCGAAAAGTGACTCCGGAAACTATTGGCTGGTGAGTCTGACGTCCGTTGTGGGCAAAATTTTTGAAAGCTTCATTAAAGAGGCAATTACGGAGCATCTTGATGCTAATAATCTTTTAATCGCGAACCAAGATGGATTCATGAGGAATCGCTCCTGCCAAACAAACCTGATTGACTTCTACGAGGAGGTTAGCTCTCGATTAGATCAGGGGGAACCAGTGGATGTCGTGTATCTCGACTTCTCAAAAGCGTTCGATAGCGTGCCACATAATAGGTTGGTATACAAAATGAGAATGATGGGGCTGGGGGAAAATGTCTGCAAGTGGGTAGCTAACTGGCTAAAGGATAGAAGGCAGAGGGTGATTATAAATGGAATATTCTCAGATTGGGTAAGCGTCACTAGTGGGGTACCACAGGGGTCTGTACTAGGCCCAATGTTATTTAATATCTTTATTAACGACATAGTCAACGGGATAAATAGTAAAATATCAATATTTGCAGATGACACAAAGTTATGTAAAACAATTAATACAAAAGAGGACAGTGCAGACCTACAGAGGGATTTGGATAAGCTGGGTAGGTGGAGCATTAAATTGCAAATGAGGTTTATTGAGGAGAAATGTAAGGTCATACATATGGGAAGGAAAAATGGAAGTCACCAGTACTCACTGAATGGGAAATCATTGGGGAATTCAGAGATGGAGAAGGACTTGGGCATCTTGATTGATGGGAAACTAAATTGGAGTGCCCAAAGTCAGGCCGCTGCTGTAAGGGCAAACAGGGTAATGGGATGTATCAGAAGAGGTATAGCTGCAAAGGATGAGAACATTTTTCTTCCACTTTACAAAGCACTGGTCAGACCACATTTGGAATGCTGTGCTCAGTTATGGGCCCCAATATATAGAAAGGATATAAATGAGCTTGAAAAGGTACAAAGGAGGGCAACAAAATTAATAAAGGGAATGGAGGGACTGCAATACCCAGAGAGGTTGGCAAAACTAGGACTATTCAGCATGGAAAAGAGAAGGTTGAGGGGGGACATAATAAATGTGTACAAATATGGTAGGGGACAGTATAGAGATCTTGCCCGGGATTTGTTCAAAAGGAGGGATATTACGGTAACAAGAGGGCATTCACTAAGACTGGAAGAGAAAAGGTTTCAGCACCAGCATAGGAAGGGGTTCTTTACGGTAAGAGCAGTGAGAATATGGAATTCACTGAGTGAGGAGACGGTAATGTCGGATTCACTACACCAGTTCAAGCGGGGACTGGATGCATTTCTAGATACTAGGCAGATTTCAGCATATACTTAAAAATAAAATAAAATAGTATGTTGATACAGGGATTTATTCTGACTGCTGGTTTCAGAGTCGGGAGGGAATTTTTCCTCAGGTGAAGATTGGCTAAATCATTTGGGGTTTTTGCCCTCCTCTGGATCAACTTTAGCAATTACAGAACTAACAGGTCGAACTTGATGGACGCAAGTCTTTATTCGGCTTTACAAACTATGTTACTATGTTACTTGGTCGGTGTAAATGATGACTGGATGAACTGGCCTTTCGAGCCACTCCACTTAAGCCATCTTAACTGCCAATAACCTACCTCGTCAATAGAGTGGTTACGTTCAGAAGCAGAGAAGACCTTGGAGAAGAAAGCGCAGGTTAGTATTAGGCTGGAGGGAGACTTCTGAATTTACCCCCTTGCTGAATTCTCAATGCGTCAATGGTAGAGAGGAATTACTTTCACATAGGCTAGACTCTCCAACCGAGCTTAGGCTTGGGAGTTCTTCCTACTTCTCGAGACAAGATCAGGAAATGTGTCCCATGCTACCACAGAAGTAGCACAATCTCTTGGATTGACTGATTTCTTGCTGTTGCCCGGCCAGCTTTATGCAATCGACCTGGAAGATTCAGGGTAGCCAGCTGACGTTAATGACTGAGAAATAATCGGCCTCTCGAAAGACGGTGGCAGACCAAGCGGTTTTTCTCTCATGTGCCGTCCCTCCGGTGCGCCCCTGGAACAACTCAGAGAGCAAAAGAGTATTGATGTCAGTGGGATCCATTGCCTGTGCAAACTTTCATGCTGGTAGTAATAGTGAATATGCGGCACTCAAAAATTTAAATACGGGTGCTCGAGTAATGGTTGCACTTCATATTAGCAAATATATATGTGAATTTACTTTTATTTTTACTTTTATTTACAGACAGTTTGCTATGTGTATTAGCTAAAGTCTTCATTTATATTATTTCTTTTCCACCATTTTATTGGTAATAGGACATTTTGTTGACCTTTACAAGTTGATGATTATATATATAAAAATTAGCTTACTGTTACCTTCCGTATCACAAAGAGTTTGATAAAGGCCCAGAGTATAGCGCCAAAATGTCACTGAATATCTCGGATTGCCTTAATAAATGTATCTTCATTGTAATTTTGGAGTGCCAAGTATTTTGATATATTTGTAAAGCTGGTGGATCGTGGACCCACTGCACCATGGACCGGGCTTAACTTGGAAGGGCATGGCTTGGCTGTTACTTGTCTTTTACTAGAACCCCTGATGGTGGGGCTAGGCTTGAGCCGCAGGTAGCCAACAGATACCACTCCATGGCAGTCCCGGGTACTGCAGCAGCTGACTGCAAGGGCCAGAACTTGAAGTCCAAGGCAGGACCGGATACTGATGCTGGTTCAGTCAGTCGGGTTCTGGAACACTTGACAGGATGGACACTGGTGCAGGTTCAGACAGTGCAGATCCTGGAATGCTTGCCAGGATGCACACTGGTGCAGGGTCAGACAGCGCTGGTTCTGGTTCATGGACTGACAGAGTGGTTTCAGGTTCAGGGACTGACAAGGCAGTTTGAGGTTCAGGGACCGACAGAGCGGTTTCAGGTTCAGGGACCAACAAGGTGGTTTGAGGTTCAGAAGCCAACAAGGTGGTTTCAGGTTCAGCGACTGACAGAGTGGTTTCAGGTTCAGGATTCAGGTACTGACAGATCGGTTCAGGTTTAAGATTCAGGTTCAGGTACCAACAGGTCAATTCAGGTTCAGGATTCTGGTTCAGGAATCTGACAACGGCTTAGCAGATTGCAGGCTACCTAACACAGATTTTGCACAGGAACCTCCCTACAGGGGAAGATACCTTAAATACTTTAGTTCCTCCCAGCCATTGGTTGGGGACACAACAGGAGTGTGTGCTAATCCTTTAAGAGGCGGGAGTGCCTTAAGTGCGCTGAACAGAGGACCTGCGTGGCATACACAGGTCCTGGGACACTCAAGCTGGAGCATAGCTGGAGGTCGAGGCGGTCAGCATGTCGGCATCCCTGCTGGGAGGAGGGGGAAGAACCATGCAGGGAGGCTGGCACTACAATTTAGATTTCTCTTTTATTCATTCAATTTGCTAAATGATAATTTATTTTTTATCACTAGTGATGAGCGAACGTGCTCGCCACTACTCGGTACTCACCCGATCATGGTGCTCGACAAGCTCGGCGAGTATTTCTGGGTTGCTCGGGCGGGAACTCGGGTCCCCTCCCTGCATGTTTGGCGCTCTTTAGAGAGCCAATGAACATGCAGGGATTGCCTGCCATGCACTGTAATGCCGTAGCCATGTTGGTTGTGGGCATTACAGTGATTGGCTGGCCGCACAGCGTCATCAGGTCTATATCAGACCTGGCGCCGCCATGTTCGTCACAGTCACTCCGGATCAGACAGTGTAGGGAGAGCTGCTGCTGAGTCAGGGAGAGATTTGATCGTGTATTAGGTAGTGTAGGGAGAAAAACCGTACACTACACATATCCATCTTAACAAACAGTCCTTCTGAGGACTAATCCATCTGCAGAGATATCAGGCAGGCAGGGTGTATAGGCAAGCAGTGTATATAGCAGACTGCAGTGCATATAGCACAAGAGGCTCCATTCCAGTTCTGTCAGCTGCTGCTGTTAGATTTTTCTGGAAATAGGCCCAGGTCTCAAGGGCCAGGAATAATTTTTTTTGCAACTTAATCCTCATTATTTGCTTAAAAAGCAATCCAGAGAACACGGTTTTTCTGTGCCAATTGCTTGTTGGCAATGCAGAATACAGCCAGGTCAATTCCATATTACAGCGCTAAAAATCCATCTATTTAAAACTGTGTTTTCTCCGTCACACGGATCACATATACGTTTTCAGAAAATACTGCCATTTCTGGCCTCCATTAAATTATTTTTTCAGTGTGTCATCAAAGTTTTTGACACTGGTTTGCTGTTCAAAACAGTTTCCTACAGGCCAGGTATTTAAAACTGTTTTCTCCGTCACATGGATCACATATACGTTTTCCGAAAATGCTGCCATTTCTGGCCTCCATTAAATTTTTTTTTCAGTGTGTCAGCAAAGTTTTTGACACTGGTTTGCTGTTCAAAACAGTTACCTACAGGCCAGGTATTTAAAAATGTGTTTTCTCTGTCACACAGATTACATATACGTTTTCAGAAAATACTGCCATTTCTGGCCTCCATTAAAAAAAAATTTCAGTGTGTCAGTGAAGCAATTGACACAAGACTGCTGTTCAAACTACTTACCTACAGGCCAGGTATTTAAAACTCTGTTTTCTCCATCACACGGATCACATGTAAATTCGCTCCAAACTCAATCATTTGTAGTGAGCGTGGAAGATACTGTCCTTCATTTAAAATGGGCAAGGCACGTGGTAAGGGACGGGGAACTGGACATGATGGTATTGGTGCATGCAGAGGCCGAGGACAAGGCCGTGGGCAAACCGAAATTGTGCCACAACAAACACCCACATCTTCTCGCTCGACCTTCCTGTCCCAATTTCTAGGGGACCACAGCATACCACTATTGAACCCAGAGCAGTGTCAAAAGGTTGTTGGTTGGATAGCGGACAATGCTTCCAGTCACTTAGCCACCACCACCACCACCCTGTCTTCCACACGGTCAAGTCTGAGTAGCCTTGAGTCAGGACCGCATATTCCTCACCCTGATCCTCCTTCCTCCCACCATGCCGAGTACCCAGAGACAACTGATCCCACACTTGGACACTCTGAAGAGCTGTTCACTTTTCAATTTATAGATTCGGGCCTCTCGCCCGGTCCACTTGAAGCGGGGAAAGAAGAGATCGCGTGTAGCGATGCCCAAATATTTGAGCAGCCACGGTCACACGAAGGCGACGGTGGGAAAGTGTCACAAGAGGTGGACGATGATGGGACACAATTGCCAGAAAGTCAGGAGGAGGACCAGTGTGCAGAAGTGGAAGACGAGGTGGTGGATGATATAGTAACTGACCCAACCTGGCAGGAGGACATGCAGAGCGAAGACAGCAGCACACAGGGGGAGAAAGTCAGAGCACCCCAACAGGCAGGAAGATGCAGTGTGGTGGCCGCAGACAGAAGGCAGGCAACCATTCCCCGTAACACCAACACGAAGGAAGTTGCCAGTACAACTGTTAAGTCTGATTGTTTAAAGATTCTGCCGATAACCCCAAAAAGGCTATTTGCAACACCTGCCAAGCCAGCATCAGCAGGGGTGGCAAAACGACCAGCCTGACCACCACCAGCATGATCAGGCACATGGCAGCAAAGCACCCGACTTTGTGGGCTGAACCCCAGGGTCCAGAAACAGTGTCTGCGGGTGGCACCATTGCTTCTTCCGCTGTTGTGCATGCAAGTCAATCCCCTGTCCATGGTGCATGCGAAGATGCCTCCTGCCCTGCTCGTGTCGTTGCACACTCTCAAGTAGCAGCATCAGGAAGCACGTCCATGTCCTTGTCCCAGTGCAGCGTTCAGTTGTCCATACCCCAGTCCTTGGAATGCAAGCGCAAATATGCAGCCAATGCCCCACAGGCCACACTACTAAATTCTCACATTTCACGACTGCTTCCACTCGAAATGTTGCCTTTTAGGCTCCTGGACACTGAAGCATTCCGCAACCTGATGGCGGTGGCCATCCCTCGGTACTTGGTCGCCAGCCGCCACTATTTCTCCTGGTGTTCCGTCCCCGCATTACACAAGAACGTGTCCCAAAACATTAGCCGTGCTCTCAACAATGCAGTTACCGGTAAAGTCCACCTAACCACGGACACGTGGACAAGTGCTTGTGGGCAGGGATGGTACATCTCACTGACAGCACCCTGGGTTACCAAAATGGAAGTCGGGACCCAGTCGGACCTTGGGACAGAACACGTCCTCCCGACGACAAGGATTGTGGGCCCTATTTCAATCAGGGTTGCCTCTACGGTCCACAGCTCCTGCACCTCATCCTCCTCAGCCTCCTCCAACTCTTCAGCCTCCATCTCCGAAATGAACACATCAGTCACAAGCTGGAAGCACTGCAGCACTGCCTCGGCCAAGCGGCAACAGGCTGTGCTGAAGCTAATATGCTTAGGTGAAAAACCGCACAATGCTGAAGAGTTGTGTACAGCTCTGAAAGAGCAGTCAGATCTGTGGCTCACACCGCTGAACCTACAGCCAGGCATGGTCGTGTGTGACAATGGCCAGAACCTGGTGGCGGCTCTGAGGCGATGCAAGCTCACACACGTATTATGCCTGGGCCATGTGCTTAACCTCGTGGTTCAGCGGTTTCTCAAATGCAACCTGGAGCTGCCAGATCTGCTTATTAAAGTATGCCGCCTGTGTGTCCATTTTACAATGTCAGCTACAGCTTCCGCCACCCTTGCTGTGTTTCAGCAGCATTTGCAGCTTCCTTCTCACAGACTGGTGTGTGATGTCCCCACGCGTTGGAATTCTACACTGCAGATGTTGGGAAGGATTTGTGAGCAGAAGAGGGCATTTGTTGAGTACCAGCATCAACAAGGCCATCGGTATTCAGTTTAGACTCCACACATAAGACATCAGGAGTGGACATAGATGTCAGACATATGTACCATCCTCCAAAACTTTGAGGACTCCACCAAGATGGTAAGCGGCGATGACGCCGTAATTAGTGTCACCATCCCGCTACTCTGTCTTCTGAAATGCTCTCTGCTCATCATCGAAGAGGATGGATTGCAGGCGGAGCACGATGAGATGGAGCAAGGAACCATACAGGGTGATTACACACAGCCAAGCCTCATCTCATCCCAATGTGGATTGGGTGACAATGAGGAAGAGGAGGAGGAGGAAGGACAGGAGATAGTTTCATGCACTGTAGACGGTACTACCTGCACAGCTGTCATACTGTCTGTTCAGCATGGATGGCCAAAGGACAGAGAGGAGGAGGAGGAGGAGAGCATGGTCAGTCATCCTCTTGGTGAGGACACGGAAGTCTTGCCTGTTAGTAGTCTGGCACGCATGGCCGAGTTTATGTTACGTTGCCTTTCCCATGAACCTCGCGTTCTCAAAATTTTGGGTGACAGTCATTACTGGTTGGTGACACTTCTAGACCCACGCTACAAGGAGAACTTTATATCTCTTATTCCTGAGGCGGACAGGTCTACAAAAATGGGGCTGTACCCGAAGGCCCTTGTTGCGAAACTATTAAAAAAAATTCCCATCTGAAAACGCTGGCGGCAGAGGGCACACTTCATTGGACAACTTCCTTAGTACCGGCAAGAGAGACACAACTTCAATCCAGCAGAGGCAGGGGAACACTGTCAAAGTTCTGGGAGAGTTTTCTCAGACCCTCCCATCTGACAGGACCTGAGGCACGGGGTACTCTCACAAGGAGTGCAAAGTTTGGGAAGATACTGAGGGAGTACCTTGCCGACCGTACCAACGTCCTCCGTGATTCCGCTGTCCCTTATAATTATTGGGTATCCAAGCTGGATATGTGGAATGAACTGCCTCTCTATGCCTTGGAGGTCCTGGCCTGCCCTGCTGCCAGCGTTTTATCAGAGCGGGTTTTTAGTGCCGCTGGTGGAATTATAACTGAAAAGCGCATCCACCTGTCAACTGAAAATGCTGACAGGCTGACTCCTATAAAAATGAACAAGGGCTGGATTGGGCCAGACGTCTCAACACCACCGAATGATAGCAGCGTAACAAACTCCAATCCAGTGTCTTTTCTTGGGAGGTGTATTCCCATGCACCTTTTCGCACCCACACATGGGTATACGCTTCCTGATTTTGGCTATTTGCTCTTGTCCTCCTCCTTCTCCTCATCCTCCACCACCATATCACCAGGGTGACCGTGGTCCATGATGCAACACCCACCTACTTTTTTTAAAGGGTGTTTATGATGCCCGTAAAAAAAATTTTTTTATACAGTATGTTCATGTAAATGTTTGTCACCCCACACACTTAGTTCATGGGCATTACAAGTATAGGATGCCTGCTCCTTTCTAATGGGAACATTTTTTTATGAGGCCCTCCTCCACGTCTCTTCCAAGGGGCATTGAAGTGCCTCCAAATTTTTGCACTGCATTGTCCAACACTATGGGAGACTCTCTCCTTTCTAATGGGAATTTGTCGTTACTGTGGCCCTGCTCTGTGTGTCTTTAGATTCTTAATGCTGATTTTACTAAAATTGGTCAGCCGTTGTACTCACTGTATACCCTATAACTGTATAGCAGACCCTCTCCTTTCTAATGGGAACATGTCGTACCTTGTTACTGTGGCCCTGCTCTGTGTATCTTTAAATTCTTAGTGGGGTTTTTCCTAAAATTGTCAGCCGTTGGACCCACTGCATACCCTATAACTGTATAGCAGACCCTCTCCTTTCTAATGGGAACATGTCATACGTTGTTATTGTGTGCAAATTGAAGTGGTTAGTGGGGCGCTAGAAACTGGATAAGGCACTGGAAAAGGATAAAACAAACCTCTTTATTGAAGTTCTAATGCCCACAACGCGTTTCTGCAGCGGTCTGCTGCCTTCATCAGGTGGAGTTATAGGAAAATGGCAGAAACAGGCATTTTTATACATAAAGCAAAGGAACTCAATGGGAGGTACCAAGGGAGAATTTGGTACTTAACCCCTTAAAAAAGACAATTACAATTTAATAACAAAGGGGACTTAAAAAAGCATTACGGGTCAATAACTACACATTATAAACTTACTATGAAGATGCAAGATGCAGACCTTAATGGCAATGCTTTAAAAATACATACATATAAAAATGCATATATAAATGAGGGTAAATAAACATATTAAATAAAAATTGGTGAGGCATATCCTGGGTATACCCCTCAACCAGTTTTTATCCCCCCAAAAATATATATATATTAATATTAATAATTCATCTGCACACATTATCAATCGCTAAATTCAAACCTTCCGGATATAATGCACCCAATTTAAAAATCCCAAAATTCTCTTTCTTCATAAGATAATTAAGCCGATTTGCTACATTATCAGGTACTTGTTCTAAAATCGTGAGTTTCAAGCTAATGGGATCTCTCTGGTGGGCAGTCAGAAAGTGCTTGGAAACACTATGCTGCACATACCCATTCTTAATATTAGAGCGATGTTTATTAACGCGGGCCTGCATTCTTTGTATAGTTCGGCCCACGTATTGCAAACCACATCCACACTGCAACAAGTAGACCACATAGTCAGAATGACAGTCTACTTTACAGGTGATGGGGAATTGTTCATCAGTGGTTTGCGAGCAGAAGGATACTGCCCCATGATTAATGGTACTACAGCATAAACAGCCAGGAGATCTGCAAGCAAAACAACCTACTCCTTTTTGCCTTTGCCTCCCATATCTCCGTACTGAAGCTGCAGATTTCAATGTCGTGTTTCTGGGCGATATGAAGGACCGTAAATTCCGATTCTTCCTATAAACAATCCGGGGTTTACATGGCAAATGTTTAGACAAAAGCGGATCCCCCAACAGGACGCACCAATAACGACTGAATAGTTCCTCTATGTACACTCTAGATTTATTGAAAGTAGTCACTAAACTCCAATCTTTATATCCTGTATTCGCATGCTCACAGTTTGGGCCAGAAAACCAAGCCAGACATGATTCCTGACTGAGCGGCTTAATTCTATTATGTGCATCCCTAATCAATTTCTTAGGATACCCCTTCCTCAAGAATCTTTTTTCAAGGACATCAGCCTCCTTTTTAAAATCTTCATCCTGTGTACAATTTTTCCATATACGCCAATACTGGCCATACGGAATGTTCTTAATCCACCTTGGAAGATGGCCACTGTCAAATCTGAGGTAGCTATTCACATCCACGGTTTTGAAATGGGTGGATGTGAGAACCCTCCCCAAATCATCCAATTTCAAAACTAAGTCAAGAAACTGTATGGAGTCACTTGACATGGATACAGTGAACTTAAGACCCCATGGGTTATTATCCAAAATTTCAAAGAAATCCTGGGCTGATTTTTCCGTCCCTTCCCAGATATAGAACAGATCATCGATGTAACGACGATATAATCGTATATGGCCTTGGGTTAGAGGAGAAGGCGTGATGAACAAAGATTCACAGCGTCCCATGAAGATATTTGCGTAGCTGGGAGCTACCCTCGACCCCATTGCACTGCCCTTTATTTGCTTATAAAAATTATCTTCGAATGAGAACACATTATTATTTAATATGAATTCTATTGATTTCAAAATAAACTCTTTTTGAAAAAGGGGGATACTATCATCTTCCATTAAGTAATGGCGCACCCCTTCTATACCTAGTTCGTGGGAGATATTAATGTAAAGAGCTGCAACGTCTGCTATGATAAGGATACAGTTCTTCACAGACGGCAAACTTCTAACTGTGGCAATTAAAGTTGAGGAGTCTTTAAGATAGGACCCCAATTCACATACATATTTCTGAAGAAACAAGTCGATGAAGTGTGATAGATTGGACATAATGGAATTTATCCAGGATATGATGGGGCGCCCAGGCGGATTACAGGGATCCTTGTGTAATTAAGGTAAAAAATAAAAAATGGGGGTCCGGTAACTTGAGATATCTAAGAATCTTTTTTCATTCTTATTCAGAATGCCCTTTTCATAACCTTCCTTAATCAAATAATTATAATTAACAAAGATGGAGATAGAAGGATCAATATCCAATTTATGGTAGTATTGGTCGTCACTAAGTATCCTGAGACCCTCACACAAGTACCAGGATCTGTCCATAATCACGACTCCTCCTCCTTTATCGGCACTTCTTATTATAATGTCATTATTGTTCTTCAAAGTCTGCATTGCTTCCCTTTCACTTTTCATCAAATTGTCTGGTTTCGTACGCCGCTCAATCGAGCGTAGATCTCTGAGAACCAATTGTTGAAAAGATTCTATATGTGCACCCTAGTGGTGCATCGGGTAAAACTTATTAGAGCCTCCCATGACCGCCATATGCTTATATTGATCAGTAGGGATGGTTACCTCATCAGGTGAATTGGAAAAACCTATGGAAGCATTGGGAGCTGGTAATTTCTTGTCACGTTCCTCTATCAAAAAATGTCGCTTAATAGTCAATTTACGAAAAAATTCGTTCAGATCTAAGAAAAGATCAAAACTATTTCAGCATCTGGACAAAATGATAATCCTTTAGCCAATAAGGAAGTTTCACCTTCTGTAAGCATGTGACTAGAAAGATTAAATATACCACAGGATTTTAAATCACTAGTCTCTGAAATTTGTGAGCTGTTTGCTACCTCACCTTTACCTTTGTTTTCTTGGCGATTAGGGATTCCGAGGTCACGGCTATTACCTGAGATCCCTCTACCTCCTCTACCTCCTCTACATCCACGTGTCCTCTTTTTCTTTTCGGGTGGTGCCCTGGTGCCACTTGAAAGAACAGAGTGATTTTTGAATCTTTCATTGTTATTGGTGGCTTAAATGGGCCAAATAATGGTGCAGCTCTCATTGCTATGTTAGCCGTATCTAACATGGGCGCAGTTAGAAACAAGGCAGAATTTTTTACCTCTAATGCTGGCGAGTCTATGGTGCATGTGGTATCCACAATGGGTTCGACCAAATTAGTATTATTATCTCCTGATTCAAATAATTCCTGACTCATGTCTGGTCCTATTATCCTATTAAAGTCTTGCGAGGTCAGGTGAATTATGAGACATGAGGAAGCATCCACAGTGTTTGTATTATTAAATGAACATTCGTGACCAGATGCCAGCCCAACACCCTGATTTGTTAAAGGTATAATGTTCGGGAAGGAGGTAATGGAACTACTCGTACATGACATAATGATGGGTTCCATTGTGATATGTGTAACTTCAGGTGTGTTGTTAAGCATAACCATGGAATTATTAATATCAGAGGCAGTGATTTTTCCTTTGTCACTGACATTACATGCAGCAATAGTGCCCTGTCACTCCGGTATTATTGACCCTATGGGGAGCACGGACACATTGTCCAACCTCATGGAATTCCCCAAACCATCATTACAGCCAAAATCCAAGGGTGGAGCAAACGGATTAGATAATGCTGCTGTCTGCATAATGCCATCACTGCCTTGCATCTTTTGCTGATTTAATAGTGTACCTGATGGAATGGAGAATGCAGCAGTTTTGGGTACATTTCTATTCTTTCCTAGCAAGGTATACTTATGCTTCTCGTAATTATCCCTTTGCTCCTTAGTTTTTAAGATTCCAGATGGACCAGTAGTGGGTATTTTTGCCCGCTGTGCTACCATTTTACTTGTAGTGCCACCTTCACCTACAGTGTTACGTGTTTGGGAAGAGACCCCAGGCTGAGGAAGCGCGGAGCTTTCCATTTTATCTCTTAAATATTTATTCCCTTTTTTCTTCACAATGTCACCTTCAAACCTCAATAATCTACTTTTAAGAACGGGATCAAATTCCTGGAAGTCCCTTTGACAGGAGTATAGTTCCAAATTATTCCTTAAATCACTCATCTCGCCAATAGCCTTATCCACCAGGGTTGTTCTTTTCCTAATGAGGAGCTCCATAAGATTCATGGAGCAATCAGTGAGACATTCATCCCAATATTTAGTGAACTCAACGTCCTGGGGAAAAGAGGATGATACTTTCTCCCTTAAACTCCTGGGCATGATTCTGTTCAGCACATATTGTTTGAGAAACAGTATATCCAGTTTATTAACAATCTCGATCTTTGATCTGTTTTCAAAATCCAAAAATAGATCGTGCATGCGTTTCTTATCTGATTCGCTCAAGGTATCCCGATGTGTGGTGCAGACCCCCTCCACATGGGGGCTATTAGGGGTGTGAATAGCTTCCAAGATGAGCCTCTCTCTCCTGGACTCCCCATGGGACAAGTAGTCCATATTGACTGCGTGAGTGTAAATGGAACTACCACAAAATATATATATTATAGGGTGGACGTATGACTATATTTAGAACAAGGACCTGTTACGGCTAAGACAGATAAAAAACAATTCTGAAACAAAGAAATGGAAAAAATCCCACTGAATGATTAAAATGTACATGTGATGCACAGATAACAATAGATTGCTACTATTACATTATTGTTATTGTGGCCCTGCTCTATGTGTCTTTAAATTCTTAATGGGGTTTTTCCCAAATTTTGGCAGCCCTTGCAGTCACAGCATGGGCATTACCACTATAGGTGACCCACTCCTTTATAATGGGAACATTTTTTTTACTGAGACCCTCCTCTATGTCTCTTCAAAGGGGTATTGGGTTGCGTCCAAATTTTTGGCCGCACTTGCAGTCACTAGATACGCAATAACAGTATAGGAGACCCCCTTGTTAATAATGGGAACAACAAAGCATAGCCGGCTGATGGCTCTCTAACAATAGCTAGGGCCGACTGCTGGCCTTTTAAGAATAGTAAGGGCCATCTGATGTCCCTATAAAAATAGGCTTTATGACTTTCAGAGTCCCTCCATCATAAATAAAACAGGATGTGTCTGATGATGTGTCACACACCACATTGCCAGATAAGGTTGTAAAATGTTAAAATGATATTTCCCGGTGAATGAATTTGTCTTAAAAAACGTAAAAAAAACAAAACAATAGGATCTTTCTTTAGTATAAAAACCAGTGTCACCAATTTAACAACAATGTAATCACATTGTTCAGCTCATGCACCTCCTCCTCCATCTCCGAAATGACCACATCAGTCACAAGCTGACAGCACTGCAGCAGTGCCTTGGCCAAGCGGCAACTGGCTGTGCTGAAGATAGCATGCTTAATGCTTAATTGACAAACCGCACAGTTCTACAGAGTTGTTGAAAGCTGTAACACAGCAGCCTGATCTGTGGCTCTCACTGTTGAACATACAGCCAGGCATGGTTGTGTGTGACAATGGGCGGAGCCTGGTGACAGAGAATTGACAGCCATGGTAGATACGGTTTCCCTCTATGCCAGTCCTTTCACCAAGCTAAAGAATATGGCTGTGGTGAAATACAATTCCCACTGAGAAGCTGTTTCAGATTGAAAAACATTGTGTCCACCAGAGGATTTGATTCTGAGGGCTTACCTTTCTCCCCCGCTCAAGAGCCTCATAGCAGCTGCAAAGTTAGCGCTATCATGAACTCTCCTGAGGTAGAAGCCAAGGCACACCAGAGGATTCTCTGGTGGGACCCACCAACCCTGCCAAGAAGGAGTCCTGGCTAAGAGAAGTGTGTGGAAAGGTTCCCGGACACTCTATGGCTGCTTTTTTACTGAGTTGGAAACACAAGCAAACATGGGGAGAACCTACAAAGTCCTTGCAGATGTTGTCCTTGCTGGGATTTGAACCCCAGATCCCAGCGCTGCAAGTCTTCAGTGCTAAACAATGATCCAATGTGCTGCCATTCACCCTCTTATATCTAACAGACTGGAGAAACTTGCACCTACTGCCACTCTATCTTCAGCTCCTTTGTGAGAAAATGTATTTGGGCAGCCACTCAGTCTACCAAATAAAATTCCTGAGAAGGAAATTGGGGGTGGCTTCACTACTGGTACTGGTGACAGAGCTAATACCATGTCGTCGTACTATAGTTTGCTGGAAATATTCCAGGCTGGTAGAAGGCAAGCAAATTCCCACAGAAAAGTACCAGCAGTAATGTTCAGGGACCCACGTTTGTAGAAGACGGAGACAACACCGGGAGAAATAGTGACGGCTGGGGACCGAGTATGGACACGAGGCATGAGGCATGTGGTTGTGAAAAGCTTCCGCCTCCATGAGCCTAAAAGGCCACGTTTAAAGTGAAAGCAGCTTTTCAGGACTTCCTGTGAGAAATGACACGCAGGGTAGATAGGATTTCCCTCTTTGCCAGTCCTTTCACCGAGCTAAATACAACTGTCAGCAAAAAAAGTTGTGGACTGGCTCCGTACCATCCCTGGCCACATTCACCTGTCCACGTGTTTGTGTTTAGGCGGTCCTTCCCAGTAAGTGCACAGGGGAGGGCACGGGTAATGTTGTGAGACCCGTGCTTGTGGAAGGCGGAGGCGATACCGGGAAATATAGTGGTGGCTGGGGACCGAGTATGGACACCCGGCCGCTGCTGGCATGAGGTTATGAAAAGCTTCCGCCTCCACGAGCTTAAAAGGCCATATTTCAAGTGCAAAAAGCTGCCCAGAAATTTGGCAGTTTAGTGTTGTGGCCTGTGGGTGGGTGGCTGGCTGCATACTTGCACTTGCATTCCAAGTAACAGAAAACTAAGCAGATGGTGGCCTCTATCACCATCATGGCCTCACCTCGGCACTATGAACTCTCCTGAAGGAGAAGCCAGGGCCCACCGGAGGAGTCTCCGGTTCTCTGGTGGGCCCGTCCAACCCTGCCGAAAAGCAGCCCTGGCTAAGAAAAGTGTGGGGGAAGGTTCCCCGACACTCTATGGCTGCTTTTTTAATGTGGATCGGCCATGCTTATGCGTGTTATTTCTCAAACCGCATTACAGATCAGGCCATTGTCCAACTCTGTATTCAAGAAATTAAATGCACAAAGAAATATGCGTGTGTGTCAAAGCACCACGAACAAGGGCGAGTTGATTTTAGATGGGCTGCCATTGCTTCGGCAACAAGCTGCATTACTGGACTTCCTGTGAGAAATGACATGCAGGGTACATGGGGTTTCCCTCTATGACTGTCCTTTCACTGAGCTATATACAACTGTCATCAAAAAAAAGTTGTTGGCTGGCTCCGTACCATCCCTGGCCACATTCATCTGTCCACGTGTTTGTGGTTAGGTGGTCCTTCCCAGTAAGTGCACTGGGGAGGGCACGGGTAACGTTGTGGGACCCTTGCTTGTGCAAGGCGGAGGCGATACCGGGAAATATAGTCACGGCTGGGGACCGAGTATGGACACCCGGCTGCCGCCGGCATGAGGTTATGAAAAGCTTCCGGCTCCATGAGCCTAAAAGGCCACATTTCAAGTGCAAGCAGCTGTCAAAAATTTGGCAGTATAGTATTGCAGCCTGTGGGTGGGTGGGTGGCTGGCTGCCTGCATACTTGCGCTTGCATTCCAAGGAATGGGGTAGGGACAACTGAATGCTGCAGTGGGACAAGGACGTGGACGGTGATTGTTGCAAGTCTGCAACGACAGGTTCATGGCGGGAGGCATCTTCGCATGCGCCAAGGATCACTTATGATGGGCACACTTTTAGGCAGTGACCTGGAAATCAGAGATGCTTCCAGAGGTCTTCCCCATGCTGTTCCCATGACTTTTCAACACTGTATGCATGTGTCTGATGATGTGTCACACACCACATGGCCAGATAAGGTTGTAAAAAGTTAAAATGAAATTTCCTGGTGAATGCATTTGTCTTGGTTGAAAGCAATGCAAAAGTGCAAAAACGCATCAAAAACGCTACGTGTGAACATAACCCAAGGTGCGGAGGAGTATTTTTGATTTTGGTTATTTATTTTGCTTTATATACTTTGTACATGTCATGGAAAGGATGTTCCTTAACATATTTCCCAGGAAAATCCATTTTGGTTTCGTTTTGGTATGTTTTATTGTGAGTCCGTAAATGTGGCCTAATACCTCTGACAACGTTGTTGACAGAAGTGACCTGGGAGTCAGAAATGCTTCCAGGGGTCTTTCCCATGCTGTCCCCATGTCATTTGAGCACTGTTCCCATCGATTTGGGCAATTTTTAGGCCCTCTGCAGACTGCCGGGGGGAGCCACCTGAAAAATGCTCGAGTTTCCCATAGACTTACATTGGGCTCGTTGCTCGGGTCAAGCACCCGAGTATTCCAATTTGCTCGACCTGAGCAACGAGTACCCAAGTATTTTAGTGCTTGCTCATCACTAATTATCACTTCTATTTTTGAAAGCATTCTCATTGTGCAGCATTTTTCCATACACTTGAAACTTTTGCACAATACTGTATACACAGTATATTATTGTACAAATTCCCTCTTTATTTGTCACTATCATTATAGTACATGATAACATCTAGTGAAGGTAGACCAATAGAGCTAGCAAAAAGGAAATTAATCTGGTTAAAGTGGGAGAGTGGCAACACTCATGTCTACCTCTTTTGGGATGTTAAAAGACAATGTAGATTGGGTTCTTTTATCTGTGTATATGTTGTGGTTTAGTGAAAATGTGCTAAAATGGATGCATATTGTGATTTTATCTTTGGTTACAGTGTTAGATGCTTAACTATTTGCACATTCTCATTGTACTCTTTTCTATGTCTTAATTCTTAGTTGCTGTAAAAAAATTGTAAGATCATTAGTGCCCTTTAAGATGTAACTACATCTATACAACAAAACACATGTGCATGTTAACAAGCCACCATTTCTCATGCCTTTTTAATCTTCATAATGTAATTGAGATTAAAGAATCATCTGCACTACTCTATCTGAAGTCAGTAACTTTAATGAGACCGCATCTTTCAGTAATCACAGGAACAGCTTTTATCTAACTCATTAATGAATTGCTGTATATTAGACGACTGTCCTCATATAATTCATTCAACTTGACCTTCTTAATTTGTATGTGCTATTTTCTTTATATCATGTTTAGTTTTACATTTAGTGTACGTGCACATGATTAGTAATTGCTGTGGATTTTGCAATCCGCAGAGGCCAGATTTTACGGAATAGTGGATGGGATTTCAAGAACACCCGCGAACACGGAAGCGTCTTTCCAGACCGCAGCATGTCAATTTCTGGCGTCTCCGCAAGAGAAGTTAAATTAGTGCTATGTATAGGATGCGGTGAATCTGCATGGTTCAATGAACACATGCGGTTTCACCTGCGTGCAGCGCTTTGGACGCAGCATAAAGTATACTGTGCTCAAAGCGCTGCCAATACCGACCATGTGCACATACCCTAAGCATGTAATTTTCAGCTCTTTTTAAAAATAAAAAAATATAACAAACTTTTAATGCTTATAGATGATTTGGCTCAAAAAGACCAAGAGTTTTGCCTAAAACAGTGTAGAGTATTTGAAAAAAATATTTGAAGAAAATACTCACATATATTAAAAAATATAATTATATAATTTTGATATAAATTATTACATATTATTAATATAATATTGAAAGTTTTAATATTCTTCTAGTACATGTACTGTATACTGCAACTTTTGAAATAGATAAAATACATGAAATGCATCTTTTTATAAAGATGAAGTTTAAAATCCTAAAAATAATTTCCAAATACAACTAAAACAAACACTCTTGGCCAAATGTGCAAGTTTATTGCAATAGGGAGAGGACAGTAAACTGCAACAAAACTATTACATGAGAATAAAGGATGAGGCATATTGAAGTACAACACGTCTGTTCCAGCTTTGGATTAATGTCTCATGCTTAGAGTATTTTGTCAGAGGATCAAGTTGTAGAGCTGCTATGGACAAGGACAGTTTGGGAATTACTGTATTTCAAGAACTAGTCCAATAGGTACTATTGATCAATGATGAATCCATGAACATGGAAGGAACTTAGCTAAAAAATAAGAAAGCTATTGTGTGTAGGTAAAAAGGAAGACTTCTAATCTTATTGAGTATTTGTGTATTTTATTCTATTTACATGGAGGTGAGAAATTTTGTGAAACAATACAGTATATGCATAGTACCATTGATAAGTCACAATGCCATTATGGGTAAAGGGCAGTTGGGAAGGCAGTTTTGCTGAATAGGTAATTTTCCTGTTGCAGAATATTTGGTTAACAAAATAATTAGTTCCTTTTGGCATGATTATTATTTGTGATTATTTTAATCAGAAATATAAAAGTGCAATTATTTTTAATTTTAATAATGGACCTTGGTAAGATCATGTATTGATCAATGAACAATGGTGATCACTTTCACATGTCATCCTTTGCAATGATATTACTTTAATTTTTACTATCATTTTTAGAGTTAATATTTGACTGCAACTCTTTATTAGTGTTGAGCCACCCCCGTAGTGTTCGGGTTCGGTTCGGTTCGTCGAACACCGGGATGTTCGAGGAACTGTTCGTCGAACTGTTCGTCGAACACCTTAGAACACCGTCGAACACCGTTAAAACCAATGGCAGGCAAACAAAAACACATAGAAACACATAGAAAACACCTGCAAAGGTGTCCAAAAGCTGACAACTGCTCAGAAGACACTCTCTTTAAAAAAGCCAGCCGGCAAATTCAGCAGCGGCATACACCGGTACCCGACAATTTAGACAAGAAGGAATAGAGCATCACACATAGATTAGATAGATAGAAACATGTCAGTCACACATATAAGAAGCACAGTGACAGTGTTGGTTACTGCACTTGTCATTTAGTGTAAAGGATTTATTAAAAAAAATATTAGTGTTTTCATGCACCGTCTCTTTAAAAAAGCCGGCCGGCAATTCAGCATCTGTATCCGACAATTTAGAACAGAAAGAATAGAGCTTCACACATAGATTAGATAGATAGAAACATGTCAGTCACATATATAATAAGTACAGTGACAGTGTTGCTTACTGTACTTGTCATTTAGTGTAAAGGATTTATTAAAAAAAATATTAGTGTTTTCATGCACTGTCTCTTTAAAAAAGCCGGCCGGCAATTCAGCAGCGGTACCCGACAATTTAGAACAGAAAGATAGAGCATCACACATAGATTAGATAGATAGAAACATGTCAGTCACATTTATAATAAGTACAGTGACAGTGTTGGTTACTGTACTTGTCATTTAGTGTTAAAATAAAGGATTTATTAAAATAAAAATTGGCGTGGGATCCCCCATAATTTTAGGCTCTAGCGGAGGTTAAGCAGACGGCTGGGGCAGATGTTTGAAGCCTCGGAAGGGGGTAATGCCCACGGAGCTTACCAGGCTACTAATATCAGCCCCCAGCTGAATACTTAGCCTTTACTAGCTATTAAAATGGGGGACCCCACCAAAAAAATGACGTGGGGTCCCACCTATTTTAATAGCTAGCAAAGGCTAGGCAGACAGCTGGGGGCTGATATTAATAGCTCAGGAAGGGTGCCATGAATATTGGCCCCCTCCCAGGCTAGAAACACCAGCCGTCAGCCGCCCCAGAAATTATTTCAGTGACGTGCATGAGGTGAGCCGAGTTCATTGGACATGAACTCGGCTCATCTGGATGCCGTCACAGAGAGACGCTGAGCAGCGCAAGCAAGCCTGCGCTTCTCAGTGTCTGTGGGATGACAGGCTGGATGGCAGCTTTCTGCTGCGGTCCAGCCTGTCATCTCGATGTAGCAGAGCTGAAGCTGTCGTGGGAACCATGGGAAGGTAAGGATTATGTTGCTTTATTATTTTACTTTTATTACAGGAGATCGTTGGCTTCAGCTGGAATGGGCGTGACGGTAAGTATGGTTTAATTTAGAACAATAAAGAATTGTGTCTTTATTTCAATTAAAGGACTTTATTCTGGGTGTTTGTGTTTTTTTTTAACTTTGACTATGGGGTTAGTAATGGGGGTGTCTTATAGACGCCTCTCCATTACTAACCTGGGCTTGATGTCAGCTGGCATTATAAGCTGACATCAACCCCAGCCCTATTACCCCACTACCACCGCTACAGGGCAGTGGGAAGAGCGAGGCTAAGTGCCAGAATTGGCGCATCCTATGGATGTGCCATTTCTGGGGCGGCTGACGGCTGGTGTTTCTAGCCTGGGAGGGGGCCAATATTCATGGCACCCTTCCTGGGCTATTAATATCAGCCCCCAGCTGTCTGCCTAGCCTTTGCTAGCTATTAAAATAGGGGGGACCCCACGTCAATTTTTTGGGGGGTCCCCCATTTTAATAGCTAGTAAAGGCTAGGCATTCAGCTGGGGGCTGATATTAGTAGCCTGGGAAGCTCCGTGGGTATTACCCCTTCCCAGGCTTCAAACATCTGCCCCAGCCGTCTGCTTAACCTCCGCTAGAGACTAAAATTATGGGGGATCCCACGCCAATTTTTTTTAAAATAAATCCTTTATTTTAACACTAAATGACAAGTACAGTAATCAACACTGTCACTGTACTTCATATATATGTGACTGACATGTTTCTATCTATCTAATCTTTGTGTGATGCTCTATTGCTTCCATTCTAAATTGTCGGGTACAGATGCTGAAATGCCGGCCGGCTTTTTTAAAGAGACGGTGCATGAAAACACTATTATTTTTTTTAATAAATCCTTTACACTAAATGGCAAGTACAGTAATCAACACTGTCACTGTACTTCTTATATATGTGACTGACATGTTTCTATCTATCTAATCTATGTGTGATGCTCTATTCTTTCGGTTCTAAATTGTCGGGTACCGGTGTACCGCTGCTGAATTGCCGGCTTTTCATGTTTCACTGTGAGCACAGTTCCCATCGATTTGGGCAATCACTCTAATGCCACAACCACCATGTCTGTGGCATTACAGTGAGTGGCAGACAATCCCTGCTTGATTGGTGCTCTAAATAGCGCCAGACATGCAGGACACGCTTTTGGTGCATGAACAGTTATCGAACATAACCTCGAACAGCCGAATTTTTTGCAAATCGTTCGGGTTCGTCGAACAACTCGAACACCGCCCAAAACAGCTCGAATTTGAGATTTTTAACAGCTCTAGTCGAACACCGCTCATCTCTACTCTTTATATGTATATTTTCTTATATCCTGTGCATTTCCTATGCTATAGAGGCAGTAAAGTGCAGACGAGAGGGTAGATACTGTGATTGCAGAACTTCACTTTTTTGAGAAATGTCATGATATTTGAAATGTGTTTAAACTTTATGACTGACATTGTACAGTATTACTCTAGATATTAATAGTTACATAGTTACATAGTTTATAAGGCCGAAAAAAGACAAGCGTCCATCCAGTTCAGCCTATTTCTTGTGCACTGCTGCTATTCCGCAGCGTTGATCCAGGGGAAGGCAAAAAAAAAAAAAACATGCGGTATAGGCCAATTTATATCATTGAGGAAAAATTCACTTCCCGACACCAATCTGGCAGTCAGATAAAATCCCTGGATTAATTAGCTAAGCATAAGATGTAATTTTATTGTTCTCAAGAAAGGCGTCCAGGCCTCTCTTGAACTCATTAAGTGAGTTGGACATCACCACTTCCTCTCCCAGAGAGTTCCAGAGTCTCACGGCTCTGACCATAAAGAATCCCCTTCTATGCTGGTGCAGGAACCTCCTTTCCTCCAGACGCATAGTGTGCCCCCTCGTCTTTGTCACCATCCTTGGTATAAACAGGTCATGGGAGAGATCTCTGTACTGCCCCCTGATGTATTTATACATGTTTATGAGGTCTCCCCTAAGCCTTCTCTTTTCCAACGTAAATAGGCCTAATTTTGACAACCTCTCTGGGTATTCTAGTCCCTCCATTCCCTTTATTACCTTAGTCTCCCTCCTTTGTACCCTCTCTAGCTCCAATATGTCTTTCCTGAGCACTGGAGCCCAGAACTGTGCACAATATTTTAAGTGCGGTCTTACCAGCGCTTTATACAGAGGAAGAACAATGTTCTTATCATATGCCCCTATTCCTCTTCTGATGCATGCCATGACTCTATTTGCCTTTGCAGCTGCTGCCTGACACTGGGCACTCCAATTTAATTTGCTGTTAACCAAGACGCCCAGGTCCTTCTCCATGTCAGATTTCCCCAACGGTTTCCCATTTAATATGTATGGGTGACTGCTGTTTTTCTTTCCCATGTGCATGACCTTACATTTATCGGCATTGAACCCCATTTGCCATTTTTTGGCCCAACTCCCCAATTTATCTAAATTCTCCTGTAGCTGTGCCCTATCCTCATCTGTATTTGTTAAACTAAGATACTGGCGATAAATGAAACCCATTCAATTGCTAACGATTGAGAAAAGGAATATCTTTCAAAGCATTGAGGGCACCGTTAACCTTTTATACTCAATGATAACTTAGGATAAAAACAAAATGAGCAGATACCCTGTAGTAAGTAAATAAATAGTAATAGTACATGTAAATAACATAAGGTACTTAGTTGACAGTCTTTTGATGAAAAAAGCATAAAAGTCATCCCACCACGCCAAGGTAAACTCATGCAGGATGGTCCTGTCTCTAATGTAAAACCTCTCTATGTGCCAGCAGGCCTCTATAGACAGGACAGAGCAGGACCCAGACCTGACTGTTCACACACCTGACCTGTGCAAAGCTATATAAACTAAATGCACAACCCAAAGACAAGGAGCCACGCTTGTGTATGTGCAAAGTACAAAAAACTAACTTTTAGACTCAGTTTATCCATTACCATTAATCATCTCTTGTTGATTGGTGATTAACATTGATATGACTAGCTGGCAGGCTTGCAAGTCCTACTCCACCCCCTCCTGTAATAAGCAGCTCACTGTCTACAGACTGTGTACACAGAGAGCCTGGTGTGGGTGGGGTTAGGTTTTCAGCTCTTCTGCATTGCTAAATCTAAAAACTCGAATTGTGTCACAACTGCTGCACCCAGTAGTCTAAGTGATACATCATTGGATTCAGGGGTCTCTTTGCCTACATCAGACTGCACTCAGATGAGGTAGCCAAAATCTGCAGACAGATTCCCTTTAAAGACTTTAAAGACTTAAAAAGAGTTCCTAGTAGTATGCAGTCAACCAGTTTCTTGATGAGGTCCTGAACAAGTTTCCCCTTTGAATACATTCATAACCTATTTGTGTGATAAATGTTTAATTGCTGAGGGCTCCAATATTGGTGACCCCACAATTCCAAAGTTTAAATGGGCCACTGTTCAATTTATTTCTATGGGACTGACAAAGGTAGCCGTTATGTACTGTAAATCCCACAGAAGTCATTCCGGTACACCGCCGAGTTATTTAAACAGTGGACTTTGAGACCCTTATTGTCTTGGTCGGCAGGAGTTCTTGCAGTAAAACCTCTGGTGACCATATGTTTATTACTTACCTGTGGAAATCCTCTCTTCTGCTATTGAAAGTAAACAAATACACAAGTTCATTGTTGCGTATAGCTGCAGATAGAATGTGATCCGACAGATTTTTGTTTTGAAGCTAATTAATAAAAAATATTCCAAATTCTATTTCTAGGAAAGAACAGTAGCAATACGAAGACAAACTGTTGGGGGATTTGGACTCAGCATAAAGGTACAGTATAAATATTTTAAGCAACTGTTAAATATTAAAAGAAATGTGCAGAAGAAGATATTGCTTCTAACCTCTCTGAGTAATTTATACTGCACATACTGTATCTAATAGTCAGAGATACCATACTAATCATTCACAGGCAGGTACTAAACCTAATTAGCTAATGTTGTATAAGGTACAGTGTGCCAACATATTCATGGGCTTTCAGAAGAAGCCATGTAATTTTTTTGTATCATAATGCCGTCTCCGTCTTGTAAATCAAACATTTTCCTGTGAAATAAGTTTAATAAGATATTTATAGAACCGCATCTTCCATTGTCCATTTTCTTTAGATCATTTTCTGGCTCAGCATTTATCCCTGTTCTTATTGTAAGTTAGGTTCATGTGTTAGTTATTGAGTTAGAAGGTAGCTAGTTACCTTTCTTAGACGGTACTTGCTAGATAGTTTGTTTTGATCTTCGAGATAACTAATTTGTGTCCTTTCAGAAAAAAAACCCCAGATACGCATAGCCTTAATGCTCTCATTAACTACAAAAAGCATTTAGTGCACATATAATTATAATATGCATAAGAAATGTCCTGTTTTTAATGGTCCACTTTTTTGAGGAAGGAAGGTTCTACTCATCAGCATTCTGCCAGACGTATAGGTACAGGAACTTTGTTTCCTTTACTTCCCAGCATGCTTTGTGCTTGATATTTTTCATTTGCTTTTTACCTCCAAATTAAAAGCCTGCCCTTCAATGTCAATATATAGTTTGACAGGAGCAGAGAGATAAAGACCTGTCCCCACTTTCTGTAATCTGTCTGTACTTCCTCTTCTAAAGACGATTTACTCTTGACAACAGGAGGTGGACATCTAGTGGTCAGAACTTTTGAGTAAATATTTAGGGGTAAGAAAAAATCATTTTGAGATAAATTAATTTGCTTATTGTCTATTTAGCACATTATAAATTAAATGAGATCAAGTTGTCTAAAGAAGAGTCATCATTTATGTCAGGGCTAAATTTACATTTTGGACAAATGAATTGAATCTTTCTTAATTCGAGCCTATTGTCTTATAATTTCAGACAAGGAAGCTCCAAGGGTTTATATCAAAGTGCCATTCCCAAGATACTATATTCTGATTTTTTATTCATTCAAGATATAAATAGGTTCAAGTTTCCCGTAATTCTTATTCTATATTTTTTTGACATATAGATATAATATTTGCTGCACTTAATTATTTTTTTGTTACCATTAATCAAAGCAAAAATCACAGATAATTTGCAACTTGAACTAATTTGCTGTGAACAGGGGAAATGATCCTTGATTCTTAATTTTACTATAATTTTAAACAGCACACATAGTTTCCCATGTCATTAGGCCTCTTCATTAACATACACCTTTGCCATCGTTAATATATGCAGACAATGGATCTTTATGAAACATCTTTGATCAAAGAAAGAAAATTACATGCGTACTAATTAGTAATTTTGCTATCAAGCCCACGCAGTTCTTATCAATGCAGCTATAATGAGAACATGTATTTTACATTTATTTTAACTAAAAAAAGAATATTCATATATGCCTACATAGCAATTTTCTTTCAACATAAAATATCTATTCTTAAAGTAATTTGGTAAAGACAATCTATTAACATATATTTTGTACTATGGTTAAACAAAAGATAGTCAAACTTTAACTAAACATGTAGTGCTGACGTGTAATATACTTCCTGCCATAGATGCCATGATTATTAACAATCATGTGTATAGATCCCAATAAGCAAGTTATATGATTACTAGAGATGAGCGTTGTTCTGCTCGAACTGTTCGCCAATCTCAAATTCGAGCTGTTTTGGGCGGTGTTCGAGCCGTTCGGCGAACACGAACAATTTGAGAAAAATTCGGCTGTTCGAGGTTATGTTCGATAACTGTTCGTTCTCCAAAATCATAACTGGATTTTTTCTCAGTAATGATGAAAATTAATGTTAATACGCAGTTTGAGTGTACAGCGGGGTGGGGGGAGGGGCAGGGGATGGATCTCTGCAGGAACAATGAAGATCTCCATTTTTTTTTTCTCTTTCCCGCATTTACAGTGAGGAGGTACAATCTGTCAGCCTATCAGCAGCGCACACACGGAGCGAAGTGCTTTTTTTCACACAAGCAAGGGCATGTGTCATTGGCAGTGTATGTCACATGTCCTTGCCCTATAAGACCAAGCCATTTTCCCCGTCGCCACCATTTTCTCACTGCTGCAGCTGCTTGTTAGACGGCACCGCTGTTGCTGTGTGCGCTATACCTTGTTAATTTCAAGCCAATATTCGCACAAATCTACAGATAGCTTGGGAGTAGGGAATAGTTGTGATTGCAGTCCTTTTAAGGACTAGGTTACAGCATTTCCTACGACTTTTATCAGGCAGGTCTGTGCTCTTAAATAGATAGATTGTGGGAGTAAAGACTAATTTTAATTGGAGTCCTTTTCAGGACTAGGTTACATCAGTTCCTATCAGTTTTTGCCAGGCAGGTCTGTGCCAGTGCTGTGCAAGTTTTTTTCACAGCATTTGGCTGAATCTAGCAAAGCTAATCCTTTTTGGCCTATTGCAGAGTGTGTTAGTCAGTGGAGTAGCCTATCTGTGTTGCAAGATATACCACCTGTGTATAGAATACCAATTTTTTTACTGCACCTAGTGAAGTAAAATCTTTTGGGCATAGCATCACTCTATTAGTCCATCTATACTGACCTCCATCAGGTTGCAAATTGAATATCATTTTTTTCTGCATCTAGCTCTGAAAAAATATTGGGCTTCTAGCTGTGTGTGGGTCTTGTTGTATTAGTCCATCTATACTGACCTCCATCAGGTTGCAAACTGCATATATTTTTTTCTTCATCTACCTCTGAAAAAATATTGGGCTTCTAGCTGTGTGTGGGACTTGTTCTATTAATCCATCTATACAGACCTCCATCAGGTTGCAAACTGAATATATTTTTTTATGCATCTACCTCTGAAAAAATATTGGGCTTCTAGCTGTGTGTGGGACTTGTTCTATTAATCCATCTATACAGACCTCCATCAGGTTGCAAACTGAATATATTTTTTTCTGCATCTAGCTCTGAAAAAATATTTGGCCTTCTAGCAGTGTGTGGGACTTTCTCTATTAGTCCATCTATACTGACCTCCATCAGGTTGCAAATTGAATATAATTTTTTTCTGCATCTTACCCAGCCAATAGTTTTGGCCTAATACCACAGTTTGGCCACTCAGCTCTGCTCGGTTCCCATCCATTGTTTTTTTGTGCAAACAACTCCAGAGTTGTTAATTAGTTAACCACCAAAATGAGTGGAAAAAGGCCTGCTGCTGGTGGAAAGGGGAATAGGCGTGTTGGGAAGGGGAAAAAAGGTTGTGTCCGTGGGGTAGGTTTTAAAGCAACAGTAACATCTGCAGAAGAAAGACCATCTTCCAGCAAAACTAAAATGTCTACTTCTTTTAGCGGACAATGTGATAAGATCCCTTTCTTACGGCCACGCCAATCGCTACAAATTCCAGATGAGGCACATAAACAGCAGGTGCTTCAACGTATATCAAGTGCTCCTTTAAGTGGGCTCTCCTCCACATCAACTTCAACATCACAAATACTCCAGTCCTCAAAGGTGTCACCCCAATCGCACTTGCTTCCTCACAGCTCCCAAATCTCCAGCTGCCCGTCTGAGTATGAGGTAGAACAGATGGTTGAGTCTGCAGAGCTGTTTACTCATACTATAGCCTGGGAATCAGAGGTCGACTCCAGCGCTTCTGTGAATCCAGACGAGGAAATGATCTGCACTGATGCTCAGAATCTTTATCAGTCGGATCCAGGACCAGACGCAGAAGGTTCTGACCATAATGTAGACCCTCATTCCCAAACTGTAACTCCTGTTGGTGGAGACAATGAGGAAGACGATGATAAGACTCAAATACCTGATTGGAGCGACAACTTTAGTTTTTTGTCAGGGCAGGAACAGGTTGGCTCTGAGGACGACGGGTGTGATAACGCACAGGGTGATGATGATGAGGTTGGAGATCCCACTTACTGTCAACCCACAGTCAGCCAAGAGATGAGGTCAGAAGAGGAGGTGGAGGAAGATGCTAGTGACGATGAGGTCAGGTTGCGCCTTCCTGGACAGAGACGTAGTACTGGAAGCACGTCAACAACTGCATCCTCAAACACAACTCTGCCTCTCACCACAAGTCGTGGTGGCTCTTCAGGTCGCATGGGTGCTAAGCTTTGCATAGCCTGGGCATTTTTTTCAGATCGATAAAGATGACCCAACTCGTGTTATCTGTAACATTTGTCAGCAAAAGCTAAGTAGAGGCCAAAAAATACATAGTTTGAGTACTTCATGCATGAACCGGCACATGGACATGAAGCATAAGTTGCAGTGGGAAGCTCAGTGTGCTACAATGCGGCCTAGCCGGCCGGGCCAACCACTGTCTGCCATATCTTGTGCATCCGCGGCCTCTTCATCCTCTGTGACTGGGGGGACAGCAGTCACACCTGTTTTGGGGCGCAGACCTGCCACCTCTTTACCCGCAACAGCCAGCGTGATTGGCAGGTCATCATTTTCTTTGGAGGTGGTAACACCAGCTGGTGTTGAGCGCTGTCCGACATCGATAGCACCACCTTTGGATCAAGGCAACCTAACATGTCTGCCTGCATCTTCCTCACAGACCGGCAGTTTGCCGGGGACACCCTTATCAACCCCGTCTAAGCACAATAGCCAGCCCTTGGTCCCTCAGATGTGGACAAGTAAAAGACCATTTCCTCCTAGCCATGAGAAAGCTAAGAGGTTGAATTTCACCATCTGCAAGTTCTTGGCTACAGAAATGCTGCCTTTCCGCCTGGTGGACACAGAGGATTTTCGAGACCTTATGTCCGTCGCAGTGCCCCAGTACCAGATGCCCAGTCGGCACTACTTCTCAAAGAAAGGTGTGCCTGCGCTCCACCAGCATGTCGCACACAACATCACCGCTTCTTTGAGAAACTCTGTGTGTGACAGGGTGCATTTCACCACAGACACTTGGACGAGTAGGCATGGACAGGGGCGTTACATGTCGCTGACTGGGCACTGGGTAACTATGGTGACAGCAGGACAAGGGGCTGCTGTCCAAGTCTTGCCGTCCCCACGAGTTGTGCGTCAATCCTCTTTATGTCAAAGTTCCTCCACTGCTTCTGCCTCCTCAACCTCCTCTCGGTATTCCACCTGCACCCAAAGCCTGTCTGTTCATGCCACAAGCTTTCTAACTGCGCAGAAGGGATCCTGCACACCTCCTTACTATGCTGGCAGTAGGGCTCAACGTCATCAGGTGGTTTTTACATTGAAATGTCTGGGAAATGTGAGTCACACAGCTGAGGAGTTGTGGTCAGCTCTGGAGAACCAATTTCATGAATGGTTGTCTCCACTGGACCTGAAACCAGGGAAGACCGTGTGCGACAATGCTGCAAACCTGGGTGCGGCCCTTCGCCGGGGCAATGTCACACACGTGCCTTGTATGGCTCACGTGTTGAACCTGGTTGTCCAGCAATTTTTAGCCCACTATCCCAGACTAGATGGCCTTCTGCAGAGGGCACGGTCGCTGTGTGCTCACTTTCGCCGTTCGCATCCCGCAGCTCAGCGACTTACATCTCTACAGAAGTCATTGGGCCTGCCACTTCACCGGCTAAAATGCGATGTGCCTACCCGGTGGAATTCAACTCTGCACATGTTGCAGCGACTGTGGCAGCACCGACAAGCCCTGGTGCAATACGTTCTGACGTATAGCCTGGGCCAACGAGATCCAGAGGTGGGGCAAATCACGCTGGAGGAGTGGTCTCAGATCAGGGACCTATGCACCCTTCTGCTCAGTTTTGAAATGGCGGCGAAGATGTTTAGTGCTGACGATGCCATTATCAGCATGACTATTCCGGTGATTTAAATGCTGGAGCACATGTTAAACAGAATTCGGAGTCAGGTGGTGACACAAGAGGAGGTGGAGGAAGTAGAGGAGGAGGAGTTGTATGCGGAAGGGCTAACATCTGCAAGGTCCAGACGGTCGGCAGCACCAAGGCGGCAGGCATGTGAGGGTGGGGGAGATGGTTTTACCAGGGCGCATGGTAGCAGCCAAACTAGTGAGGAAGGTGCAGGAGCCCAGGAAGAAGTGGAGGACGAACTGATGGAAGACTCATCAGATGAGGGAGACCTTGATCACATTTCTGTTTTGCAAGGTTGGGGGGAGAGGACAGAGGAAGGAAGCATGATTGTTACCTCGCCACCAACACAACAGGGACTTCGTGCTCCTGGATGCGCAACACACATGAGTGCCTTCTTGCTGCACTACCTGCAACATGACCCTCAAATTGTGAGAATTAAAAATAATCCTGACTACTGGGTTGCCACACTGTTAGATCCCCGGTACAAAAGTAAATTTGCAGAAATTATTCCTGCCATAGAAAGGGATGCACACATGCAGGAGTATCAGCAGAGACTGTTGCAGAATCTTATATGTGCTTTTCCACAAAATACCAGTGGTGCACCTAGTGAATCTCACAGTTCCAACTTGCCAACCGTGGGACCGTCAAGTGTTCAGCACTCAAACCGTAACAGAACCACAGTATCTGCTGGTAACATCAATTTTGCGGAATCATTTCACCACTTTTTTAGCCCATCCTTTGCAAGGCCACAGGAGACAAGAAGTCTGACACATAGTCAACGCCTAGAGACGATGGTACAGGAGTATCTCCAAGTAAACATTGAAGCCACGACTGTGTCACTGGACCCTTGCTCTTTTTGGGCTTCCAATCTGGATAAATGGCCGGAGCTAGCCACTTACACCTTGGAGATCTTGTCATGCCCCGCAGCCAGCGTTCTGTCTGAACGTGTGTTCAGCGCTGCTGGTGGTGTGCTGACAGATAAGCGCACGCGGCTCTCCACTGATAATGTAGACAGACTCACGTTCATAAAGATGAACAAATCATGGATCGGAAACGACTTTTCTACCCCTGTGTCATCCTGGGGAGAGTAAAAGCTTGATGATTGGTTAAAATCACCCTACCAACCGTTTTAAGCTTTCAAATTACTAATCATGTTTATCTGTATCTTGGCTGGAAAATAATTTGGGCTTTGTAGCAGTGTGCAGCACTCATTCTATTAGGCCATTTATAATAAGCTACACCAGATTTAAAATTACTAATCATGTTTATCTGTATCTTGACTGGAAAATAATTTGGACTTTGTAGCAGTGTGCAGCACTGATCCTATTAGGCCATCTATACTAAAGCTTCACCAGATTTAAAATTAATAATAATTTTTAGCTGCATCTAGCCCGGAAAATAATTTTGGGGCTCCGAGATGCGCAAGACACATAAGTGCCTTCTTGCTGCACTACCTGCAGCATGACCCTCATATTGTCAGAATTCGAAGTAATCATGACTACTGGGTTGCCACACTCTTAGATCCCCCAAACTTTTCGATCAACCTTTTCATTTTAATAAAGACCAAAAAAATGGTCATTTTTGAAATTATAAGCATTAGCAGGTTGTTAGAAACTGAAATCAAACAGTTTTCAACTCAAAACTTTATTCTAGGTGATGTTACATTTTCACAAAGGACCCCTTATTCGAAAGGAGCTTCTGAACTCTCTCGTCCATTGAATTTGTCAGGTTTTGGATGGTTTCTGCTTCAATTGTTTTGCATGAGGACAGAATACCCTCCCAGAGCTGTTGCTTAGATGTGAACTTCCTCCCGCCATCATAGACACTCCTTTTAATGATGCTCCAAAGGTTCTGAATGGGGTAGAGGTCAGGGGAGCATGGGGGTCACACCATAAGTTTGTCCCCTTTTATGCCCATATCAGCCAGAGATGCAGATGTTTTATGTGCAGCATGAGATGGTGCATTATCATGCAGAAAAATGATCTTGCTGTAAAATACACGGTTCTTCTTCTTGAACCATGGCAGGAAGTGCTGTTTGAGAAAATCCACATACATTATGGAGTTCATCTTTAGCGCCTTCAGGGATCCTAAAGGGGCCGACAATCTCTCTCCCCATGATTCCAGCCCAAAACATTACTCCACCTCCTCCTTGTTGGCGCTGTAGCCGTGTTTGCGTGGGGTGTCCATCAACCAGCCATCCTCCACTCCATCCATCTGGACCATCGAGCGCTGCACGGCACTCATCCGTGAACAAAACAGTTTTGAAATCAGTCTTCATGTAATGTTTGGCCCACTGGAGCCGTTTCTGCTTGTGTGAAGTGGATAGAGGAGGTCGACAGGATGGCGTATGCACAGCTGCAAACCTCTGAAGGACCCTGCATCTTGTTGTTCGGGGGACGTTGGAGGCACCAGCAGCTTCAAAAACTTGTCTGCTGCTATGACAAGGCTTTTTTGCCGCTGCTCTTTCAACCTGACGTAATTGCCTGTAGGAAAGAGTCCTCAATTTGCCCTTATCAGCACGCACACGTGTGTACTGTGAATCAGCTACATACTTCTTGATTGCCAAGACACTTCATCCTGATCATCGCACAATGTTGATTGTAGTCATGCCTTGACCTAAACACTCCACAATTTGTTGCTTCTCAGCAGCCGACACATCCTTTTTCTTTCCCATTTTGGCAGAAAATGTAGGCTGCTTAATAATGTGAGAGAGCCTTCTTAAGTAGTCTTGCCTTTCATTGGACACACCTGCCAAACTAATTAACACAGGTGTCTGCAATTGCTTACAGTGATATAAAGAGCCCTGACACACATCATCATCAATGAGTTTAACTGACAAACAAACAAATTCTTCCCTTATCACTCCCAAACACTTTTTGCATAATAATTTGGAACACAGTGTACATGTGCTTTTCCACAAAACACCAGTGGTTCACGTAGTGAATCTTACAGTTCTAACTTGCCAACCGTGGTCTATATGGAGTTGTTCAATAAAGGGCCCAAAATTAAGATAACATAGATGGGAGAGGTCTCTATGAATAGGAATTACTAAGTATTTGATACCCTGTGAGGGCCAGGCAAAGGGAAAGTTGGACTGGATGGAATCCTATATGGATTTGGGGAGGGAGACATCGAGGGCCTCAGACTTCGCTGCATTGATTTTAAAATTTGACCATGTAACAAAGTGATCTATTTCAGCCATAACAGCATGGATGGATATATGTGATTGAGTGATATATACTAGGACATCATCAGCAAATAGAGAACACTTGTACTCGGTGCCTCCCACCTCAATCCACCTAATAGGATGTATAAGAGAGGGGACAGAGGACATCCCTGCCTTGTCCCATTGGTGATTGTGAAAGGTGATGAAAATGTTCTGATGCACCCCCTGGGCCTTGGGACACCCGGAGCCGGACCCTTTTTGGTGGATGCTGGTGGTTGTAGTCTTCGTGGCGGCGACCCGGTTCCGTGGCTCAGGGCGGTCAAACCAGTGGCGGAACTATTTATGTGGTTTTGATGTTTAAATGTCCGACTACGCCACCCGTGGATTGCGGTCAGAGTGAACCGCCGCTCCAAGGCAGACCGCTGAGGCTGGTGTTGTGGGTGCAGCAGAGCGTAGCATAACTCCCCACGGGAGGAGTATAGCCTCAGGGCAGTGTATGCGGAGGATGGGGGTGATGGTGCAGGGCAGCAGCAGTAATGACACGGAGTCAGTGATGCAGTCCAGGGCCTTTACTCACAGTTCTTATTATCCAGACCACGTCTGCAGGTAACGGCTGCCCACGTCGTACTGTGCTCACCAGGTGAGGGGCTCAGACAACTCCCAGATAACTTTGGAGCGCTTCACAGGACACCCTTTGTGTGTCCTTTGTCTGGCCTTTCTTACCAACCCTTCTGTCCGGCTGCCTCGGGCCTCCTCTTGGTAAACTTGGCGCCAGTTTCCCTGACCCTATGTGGTGCCTTCCTAGCGGGTGTAGCGAGGGGCTGCACCACATAAAATGTCACAGCCTCCGGTTTCTAGCTGAGGGTCGTTTCCTGCCTCCACTAGTTTCGGGGACCGGTCCCCCCTTTGGCCTGACCCCTCCACGCAGGTGGATTCGGGCGTGCGGTGTCGACTCGCCCGTCCGCACCCCTGGGATCCCTTCGTTCCTCGTTCCTGGAGCCTTCTCCGCTCCTCTTCCTTCCTTCTCCCTCTTCCAGGCCTGGGCCTCTGTTACTAGGCCCGCCTCCGGAGCAGAGCTCATGCAGAGCCCCTGTTACCTGCCACTTCTGCTCAGACTTCTCTGCACTGAACTAAGATGGTGCCCACCTTTTATACTCCCTTCTCAATGCACCCAGGAACTGCTTCCTCCCTGCTCCTGCACTACAGGGTTCCCCTTCCTCAGTGTTCCCTCCCCCCACTCCAGCCAGGGACAGGGACTGTCGTGCCCATCTCAGAGGCATATTGGTCACCCTGCCCCACGGCAATGTGGTGTAATGCATGCAGGTGTCGGGTCCTGATCCACACTCCATCCTTACCTGAGAGTGAGATATCACACCTCTGGGTGAGGTGCAATACCTCTGTAGCAACCGAGCCCTCAGGGTGCTACAGTTCCATTTATCTTCAGCCTAGGTGACGTATTGTGATACAGGGCCGTGATTTTGGCTATAAAAGGGTCCCCTAGACCCCTACCCCAAGCTTTTTAAGAGAATCATATATGGGTGCCAGGAGACTCTATGGAATGCTTTCTCAGCATCCAACGAGAGTATCTAATTACAAATTTTTAACTGCATCTAGCCCAGGAAATACTTTGTGCCTAGTAGCAGGGTCTGCTAGTCAGCGGATTATCCCGGCTGTTAAGCAAGCTACACCACCTGTAGTTTGGACACTTAATTTTTTCAAAGGAAATGCTTCAGGACCACGGGATACTCAGTGAAGAGCATCAGGAGGCACCCCAAGGCATAGGGGCTGGGACTGGCATTAGGATGCCTTGCGGTGGACAGCCGAGCTCGATCCTTATAAAAGCTTTTTAACTGCAGCAGCTTTAGTGGACGCTACTGGAGCTGGAATTACGTGGCTGCTGGCATGAGACTTGCCCTCCAATAGATCCTTGTAAGTGGATTTAAAGTGTATTCATTCAAATTAGAGAGACAATTTAAATTAAAAAGCTTAGAGCTGCCTCCACCACAGGGGGGCTCGCTCGACCCACCAGCGGACAGGCACCAGTATTGGGAGAGGGGGGCTGGCCGTCAGGGTTCACCGCGGCTCTGGCACAAACCCGGCGACACGGAGGTGGCACAGGCAGGAGCGGACTGAACGTGTCGGCTTCTCACTTTTTGGATTTTAGAAGGGCATGACATGACTATATCTGTGTCTCCCCTTCCTTTTACTCCTCCACCTCTTTTCTTTTCGCATGACTATATGTACTTGTCACTTTTCCATGTGTTAGTTGTGTCTTCTGAGCAGTTTGTCAGCTTTTGGCCACCTTTGAAGGTGTTTTCTATGTGTTTCTATGTGTTTTTGTTTGCCTGCCATTGGTTTTAACGGTGTTCGAAGGTGTTCGACGAACAGTTCGACGAACAGTTCGGCGAACACACGGGTGTTCGACGAACCGAACCGAACTCGAACACTACGGGGGTGGCTCAACACTACTTGGGAGTAGGGAATAGTTGTGATTGCAGTGCTTTAAAGGACTAGATTACAGCATTTCCTACGACTTTTATCAGGCAGGTCTGTGCTCTTAAATAGATAGATTGTGGGAGTAAAGACTAATTGTAATTGCAGTCCTTTTCAGGACTAGGTTACATCAGTTCCTATCAGTTTTTGCCAGGCAGGTCTGTGCCAGTGCTGTGCAAGTTTTTTTCACAGCATTTGGCTGAATCTAGCAAAGCTAATCCTTTTTGGCCTATTGCAGAGTGTGTTAGTCAGTGTAGTAGCCTATCTGTGTTGCAAGATATACCACCTGTGTATAGAATACCAAATTTTTTACTGCACCTAGTGAAGTAAAATCTTTTGGGCATAGCATCATTCTATTAGTCCATCTATACTGACCTCCATCAGGTTGCAAATTGAATATAATTTTTTTCTGCATCTAGCTCTGAAAAAATATTTGGGCTTCTAGCAGTGTGTGGGACTTGTTCTATTAGTCCATCTATACTGACCTCCATCAGGTTGCAAACTGAATATATTTTTTTTCTGCATCTACCTCTGAAAAAATATTGGCCTTCTAGCTGTGTGTGGGACTTGTTCTATTAATCCATCTATACAGACCTCCATCAGGTTGCAAACTGAATATATTTTTTTCTGCATCTACCTCTGAAAAAATATTGGGCTTCTAGCTGTGTGTGGGACTTGTTCTATTAGTCCATCTATACTGACCTCCATCAGGTTGCAAATTAAAAATAATTTTTTTCTGCATCTAGCTCTGAAAAAATATTTGGCCTTCTAGCAGTGTGTGGGACTTGTTCTATTAATCCATCTATACAGACCTCCATCAGGTTGCAAACTGAATATAATTTTTTTCTGCATCTACCTCTGAAAAAATATTTGGGCTTCTAGCTGTGTGTGGGACTTTCTCTATTAGTCCATCTATACTGACCTCCATCAGGTTGCAAATTAAAAATAATTTTTTGTCTGCATCTAGCTCTGAAAAAATATTTGGCATTCTAGCAGTGTGTGAGACTTTCTCTATTAGTCCATCTATACTGACCTCCATCAGGTTGCAAATTAAAAATAATTTTTATCTGCATCTACCTCTGAAAAAATATTTGGGCTTCTAGCTCTGTGTGGGACTTGTTCTATTAGTCCATCTATACTGACCTCCATCAGGTTGCAAACTGAATATAATTTTTTTCTGCATCTAGCTCTGAAAAAATATTTGGCCTTCTAGCAGTGTGTGGGACTTTCTCTATTAGTCCATCTATACTGACCTCCATCAGGTTGCAAATTAAAAATTTTTTTTATCTGCATCCAGCTCTGAAAAAATATTTGGCCTTCTAGCAGTGTGTGGGACTTTCTCTATTAGTCCATCTATACTGACCTCCATCAGGTTGCAAATTAAAAATAATTTTTATCTGCATCCAGCTCTGAAAAAATATTTGGCCTTCTAGCACTGTGTGGGACTTTCTCTATTAGTCCATCTATACTGACCTCCATCAGGTTGCAAATTCAAAATAATTTTTTTTCTGCATCTAGCTCTGAAAAAATATTTGGCCTTCTAGCAGTGTGTGGGACTTTCTCTATTACTGCATCTATACTGACCTCCATCAGGTTGCAAATTAAAAATAATTTTTATCTGCATCTAGCTCTGAAAAAATATTTGGACTTCTAGCTGTGTGTGGGACTTGGTCTATTAGTCCATCTATACTGACCTCCATCAGGTTGCAAACTGAATATAATTTTTTTCTGCATCTAGCTCTGAAAATTATTTGGCCTTCTAGCAGTGTGTGGGACTTTCTCTATTAGTCCATCTATACTGACCTCCATCAGGTTGCAAATTAAAAATAATTTTTATCTGCATACAGCTCTGAAAAAATATTTGGCCTTCTAGCAGTGTGTGGGACTTTCTCTATTAGTCCATCTATACTGACCTCCATCAGGTTGCAAATTCAAAATAATTTTTATCTGCATCCAGCTCTGAAAAAATATTTGGCCTTCTAGCAGTGTGTGGGACTTTCTCTATTAGTCCATCAATACTGACCTCCATCAGGTTGCAAATTCAAAATAATTTTTTGTCTGCATCTAGCTCTGAAAAAATATTTGGCCTTCTAGCAGTGTGTGGGACTTTCTCTATTAGTCCATCAATACTGACCTCCATCAGGTTGCAAATTCAAAATAATTTTTTGTCTGCATCTAGCTCTGAAAAAATATTTGGCCTTCTAGCAGTGTGTGGGACTTTCTCTATTACTCCATCTATACTGACCTCCATCAGGTTGCAAATTAAAAATAATTTTCATCTGCATCCAGCTCTGAAAAAATATTTGGACTTCTAGCTGTGTGTGGGACTTGGTCTATTAGTCCATCTATACTGACCTCCATCAGGTTGCAAATGAAAAATAATTTTTATCTGCATCTAGCTCTGAAAAAATATTTGGCCTTCTAGCAGTGTGTGGGACTCATTGTATTAGTCCATCTATACCAAGCTCCACCAGCTTTTAAATTAATAATAAGTTTTAGCTGCATCTAGCCCTGAAAATAATTTTTCTTCCCAATAGTGGTAGCAATAGAAATATGGGGCGCGCGCCTGGCTTACAAAAATATACGCTTCATAACAAAAAGCACCAGCCTAGCGCACTGCATTAATAAGATGGCATCATCGTCTCCCCCAGTGCTAGGCCTACTACCCAGGCTAGCATTCCTGTGCCTAAAACACAATGTATGGGTCCGCGCTAGCCACTATGCTGAAGGGTCTAAAGCTGCTGCTAACGCTTTATAACAATTCAATTGGCAGATTTTCACAGAGCTCTTCCACAACGCCCACCCATCGGGCAACAGTTGCCCACCTCCCCTATGGGATCTAGTGGCGAATAGTTGATGCCATGAATCAGAGCGTCAGTTGCCCCGTCGACGTGGCAAGCATACGGTAAGGCATGGGAAGAGTGGACACGACTAGTAGCAGGCAGACGGGTTGACCAATGTGAACAAGCCAGATCACAAGTCACCATAGAATTTCTCCACCAGCTAATTATGAGGGGCATATCAGGGGCGTCAGCGCAGCGGTGTCTGACCGGAGTAGCATTTCACTTCCAACTACTGAATTGGGGAGATGTGACAAAGGTTCATCATCAGACAATCCATAAAAGGGTGGAAAAGGGGTCAGCCAAGTCAGGAGTGTAGACGTACCGTCCCGTGTCACTAAAACTGATTTCTCACATCATATCCCTAACACCATTAACATGACACTCACAATTTGAAGCAACACTACTGTCTACTGCATTTGTGATCGCCTTCTTCGGGGCGCTATGCATAAGCGAATTAGTCCCTCAATCCAAAATTATCACCAGTGGAGGCTTATTACATCAGGACGTAGTCATAGCCAATAATGCAATACGTCTACGCATACACAAATAGAAAACGGTTCCAGCGGGCAGGGGCACTTGGGTACTTCTACAACCCACAAACGGTACACTGAGTTGGGTAACAATAGTAAAAACATATCTAACCATCAGATCACAAAGTAATTTCTTCCTATCACACACTGATGGAATGCCATTATCAAGATACCAGTTCCAAGCTATATTTAATAAATGCATAACATCGGCAGGGAACCACCCCAAAGATTACAGGACACACTCATTCCGCATAGGCGCGGCCACGGAAGCAGCAAGAGCAGGACTGTCAGAAACGGAAGTTCAGAGGATAGGGAGATGGCGATCCACGTGTTTGGCAAGATACATAAGACCGGACTTGTTATCCTAACGTGGTTTGTTTCTTTTACAGGTGACGCTAAGCCAACAGTGTGGGTGATAGGCCACTCGTATATGTATTGGGCAGAAAAAAGGGCGAAAGTCTGCCCAGGCGGGAGGAAATTAGAGTTTCATAACACATATTTCAACTAGAGAGGTATTAGAGGCCTGCTATGGCCACAGGTACTAATGGAGGTAATCAAGGTAGGGAGAGAGGCAAGATGTCCGGTCATCTTAGTTATACAGGCCGGGGGAAACAACCTAGGTCATCATAACAGCGCATAACTAATGGCAATAATGAAACTAGACACTGAGCGCTTCAGAGAATTTTTCACAAAACTAGCGATAGTATGGTCAGAGATTGTGCCGATAGCGGTATGGCAAGGTGCGCGAGACATCACGGCCATCGAACGGACAAGGCGGGTAATAAATATTCGGATGGCAAAATTTAGAAGAGACAGAGGCAGTGTAGTGGTACGACACCGACAACTGGAAGGAGATAAAGCAGTCCTCATACGGCCCGACGTTGTTCACTTAATGAATATTGAACTGGACATATTCCTGTCAGGACTCCAGGACGGAGTGGAACAAGCGTTAAGAGTGATTGGTGGGGGTCAGAGTCCTGCATACGAGTACGCAGGATCCTCCGTGGCCTGGAAATAGAAAGGACATGTTGGAGAGTTACACTTGTTGGCCAACTTGCCGGAGTGGAGACCCAGGGCATGCTGCAACAAGCTGAATTATTTTAGAAATAAAATGCCTTTCTAATGGAATGAGTATAAAGAGTTAATAAAGCTGTGACCGATCCTCACCCATCCAGTTTTAAGAGTTACATTATTGTATTGTCAAGGAAAGGGGGGCGGTAGGGGGGCTGAGCGTCTGGGTTTGGTTGGGGGTCCCCACAGTCTGCCTAGGCTAGATGCATTTAAAAATTCTTATTAGATACACAGGCGGTGCAGCTTGCTTCGCAGCTGGGCTACTACGCCCAAAGTATTGCCTAGGCTAGATGCAGTTAAAAATTCTACGCTGACTAGCAGACACTGAAGATTTGGAGCAGACCTCTGAGCTCTTCAGACTCAACCATCTGTGTTACCCCAAGCCATAGTGTATTTTGTTTCTTACAGTTAAAAAGGGGGGGGGAGCAACCCAACCCACCTGGAATTGACGATGCCAACGTCACGTAAGACACAGCAAGGGGACTCCAAAAAGAGTCTCCATTTTTTCCCAAAATTGTGGCACAGACACCACTTAACCCTAGAACGCATGCCTGGGGCCTCGCAGGCCCGCCCTGTTAATTGTTTTATATTTTCTGCAAGATTACTTTAGTTAGAATTTTGAAACTCTAGGTATTCTTCATGTATATAGTTGTTTGTCATTTGAGTTTGAGTTATTCCATGTTATTTGCACACGAGCCTAAAAGGCCCCAGGTATATGAAAGTGTAGATTTTTATGGTCATGCGTTCTAGGGTTAAGTGGCATCAATTGCCCCACAGTTGCTTAAAACGGTTGGTGAGGTGATTTTACCAAATCCTCAAGGTTTTAGTCTCCCAAGGATAACACAGGGGTAGAAAAGTCCTTGCGAATCCATGATTTGTTCATCTTTATGAACGTGCGCTTATCTGTCAGCACACCACCAGCAGCGCTGAACACACGTTCAGAGAGAACACTGGCTGCAGGGCATGACAAGATCTCCAAGGCGTGAGTGGCTAGCTCCGGCCATTTTACAAGATTGGAATACCAAAATGAGCAAGGGTCCAGTGACACAGTCATGGTTTCGATGTTCACTTGGAGATACTCCTGCACCATTCTCTCTAGGCATTGACTATGTGTCAGACTTCTTGTCTCCTGTGGCCTTGCAAAGGATGGTCTAAAAAAGTGGTGAAACGATTCCACAAAATTGCTGTTACCAGCAGATACTGTGTTACTGTTACGGTTTGAGTGATGAAGACTCGACAGTCCCACGGTTGGCAAGTTAGAACTGTGAGATTCACTACGTGCACCACTGGTGTTTTGTGGAAAAGCACATGTAAGATTCTGCAACAGCGTCTGCAGATACTCCTGCATGCGTCAATCCCTTTTTATGGCAGGAATTATTTTGGCAAATTTACTTTTGTACCGGGGATCTAAGAGTGTGGCAACCCAGTAGTTGGGATTACTTCGAATTCTGACAATCTGAGGGTCATGTTGCAGGTAGTGCAGCAAGAAGGCACTCATGAGTCTTGCGCATCCAGGAGGACCAAGTCCTTGTTGTGTTGGTAGCGAGGTAAGAATCATGCTTCCTTCCTCTACCCTCTCCCCTCAACCTCGCACAACAGAAATGTGATCAAGGTCTCCCTCATCTGATGAGTCTTCCATGCCCATCGCCAGTTCGTCCTCCACTTCTTCCTCGGCTCCTGCATCTTCCTCAACAGTTTGGCTGCTACCATGCGCCCTGGTTAATCCCTCTCCCCCACCCTCCCATGCGTGCCGCCTTGGTGCTGCCAACCGTCTGGACCTTGGAGATGTTATCCCTTCCGCATACGACTCCTCCTCTACTTCCTCCACCTCCTCTTGTCCCACCACCTGACTCTGAATTCTGTTTAGTGTGTGCTCCAGCATGTAAATCACCGGAATAGTCATGCTGATAATGGCATCGTCGTCAGCACTAAACATCTTCGTCGCCATTTCAAAACTGTGCAGAAGGGTGTGTGGCGCCCCTGAGGGTTCAGTCGCCACAGAGTTACTGCATCTCACCCAGAGGTGTGGTATCTCACCCTCAGGTAAGGAAGGCATATGGCTCGGGACCCTAACACCTGCATCCAACACATACCCGCAGTGGGGGTAGGGCAAGATTGCTCCTAAGGGAGAGCACAGTCCCAGGTCCCTAGCTGGTGGAAGGGTCCTATGTAGTGGGTGCTTAGGGGAGCAGCTTAGCGGAGCACATGACAAGGAGAGTATAAATAGGAAGCTATCTTAGAAAGAGCAAGCCAGTCAGAGGAGGAAAAGTGACAGGAGCAGAGGCTCGGCATGAGCTCTGCTCCAGAGGCGGGCCTAGCCTGGGAGGCCCAGGACTGAAGGAGAGAAGAAAGGAGTGGGAGCAGGAAGGCTCCAGGAACCGAAGGGACCCTAGGGCTATGGGCCGTGCAGAAGGCCACCCGTACTCCTGCTGCTACCAGGAGGTAGAGGGGTCAGACCAGATAAGGGGAACCGGTCCCTCAACTAGCGGAGAAACAGCAAGGCTCAACTAGAAACCGGAGGCTGCAGCATTTCATGTACTGCAGGTAAAAGTCCACACCAGTCTCACTAAGAAGGTAGCCACATAGGACCCAGGGGACGGAACACAAGTCGCCCGCCAAGGCCCGAGGATACCGGAGAGAAGTGTCACTGGGTGTGAGGTGCAGGTAGAAGGCCAGAGAAAGGACACACAGAAGGGGGTCCTGCTAAGTACTCCGGAGCTATCTGGGGGTGGACTGAGCCCCTCACTGAGTATGCACAGCACGACGGGTGAGATTGCTCTGGTACCTGTAATCTGGACTGCAACAACTGTGAGTAAAGATCTTGGGACTGCATCACACGGACTCTGTGTTCATTACTGACTCCCTGCACTACAACCACCATCATCCACCCACACTGCCCTCAAGCTACACTCTTGCTGTGGTGAGTAATAATACCATTGCGGCAAAACAACCAGCTTCAGAGGACTGTTCCGCAGCGGCGGCCCCTTTTGCCCCACTCCAGAGGTGGCGTAGTCGGACATTATAAAACCCATATATACAAATTACCCTTGGATTGACCGCCCTGGATCACGGACCGGGTCACCGCCACAGTGACTACAACCCCCAAGCGTCTACTGGCCCGGCTCAGGGTACCCCACGGGGGCGCGTCAACTTCATAGGTCCCTGATCTGAGACCACTCCTGCAGCGTTATTTGCCCCACCTCTGGATCTCGTTGGCCCAGGCTATACGTCAGAACGTATTGCACCAGGGCTTGTCGGTGCTGCCACAGTCGCTGCAACATGGTCAGAGTTGAATTCCACCGTGTCGGCACATCGCATTTCAGCCGATGAACTGGCAGGCCCAACGACTTCTGTAGAGATGTAAGTTATTGAGCTGCGGGATGCGAACGGCGGAAGTGAGCACACAGCGACCGTGCCCCCTGCAGAAGGCCATCTAGTCCGGGATAGTGGGCTAACAATTTATGGACAACCAGGTTCAACACGTGAGCCATACAAGGCACGTGTGTGACATTGCCCTGGCGATGCAGCATTGTCGCACACGGCCTTCCCTGGTTTCAGGTCCATTGGAGACAACCATTCATGAAATTGGTTCTCCAGAGCTGACCACAACTCCTCAGCTGTGTGACTCACATTTCCCAGACATTTCAAAGTAAACACTGATGCCTTGAGCCCTGCTGCCAGCATAGTAAGGAGGTGTGCAGGATTCCTTCTGCGCAGTTAGAATGCAGGTGGCATTACCAGACAGGCTTTGGGTGCAGGTGGAGGACCGAGAGGAGGTTGAGGAGGCAGAAGCAGTGGAGGAACTTCGAGATAAAGAGGATTGACGCACAACTCGTGGGGACGGTAAGACTTGGACAGCAGCCCCCTGTCCTGCTGTCACCATAGTTACCCAGTGCCCAGTCAGCGACATGTAACGCCCCTGTCCATGCCTACTCGTCCAAGTGTCTGTGGTGAAATGCACCCTGTCACACACAGAGTTTCTCAAAGAAGCGGTGATGTTGTGTGCGACATGCTGGTGGAGCGCAGGCACACCTTTCTTTGAGAAGTAGTGCCGACTGAGCATCTGGTACAGGGTCACTGAGACGGACATAAGGTCTCGAAAATCCACTGTGTCCTCCAGGCGGAAAGGCAGCATTTCTGTAGCCAAGAGCTTGCAGATGGTGAAATTCAACCTCTTAGCTTTCTCATGGCTAGGAGGAAATGGTCTTTTACTTTTCCACATCTGAGGGACCGAGGGCTGGCTGTTGTGCTTAGACGGGGTTGAGTAGGATGTCCCCGGCAAACTGCCGGTCTGTGAGGAAGATGCAGGCGGACATGTTAGATTGCCTTGATCCAAAGCTGGTGCTCTCGATGTCAGAGAGCGCTCAACACCAGCAGGTGTTTCCACTTCCCAATGAACTGATGACCTGCCAATCACACTGGCTGTTGCAGGTAAAGAGGTGGCAGGTCTGCGTCCAAAAACATGTGTGACTGCTGTCCCCCCAGTCACAGAGGATGAAGAGGCCGCGGATGCACAAGATGGGGCAGACGGTGGTTGGCCCAGCCTGCTAGGCCACATTGTAGCACAGTGAGCTTCCCACTGCAACTTATGCTTCATATCCATGTGCCGGTTCATGCATGAAGTACTCAAACTATGGATTTTTTGGCCTCTACTTATGTTTTGGTTACAAATATTACAGATAACACGAGTTGGGTCATCCTTATCATTCTGAATAAATGCCCAGGCTGTGCAAGGCTTAGAGCCCATGCGACCTGAAGAGCCACTACGACTTGTGGTCAGAGGCAGAGTTGTGGTTGAGGATGCAGTTGTTGACGTGCTTCCAGTACTCCATCTGTGTCCAGGAAGGCGCAACCTAACCTCGTCGTCAATAGCATCTGTGACGCCCCGCTGTGCTTGGTATCACATATCCTAGAAGAGTGTATTGATGGAATCCTCCACAAGAGGCCCCCATAAACATTCACACATCTCCACCTTCCACCTCAGATCAGCAGAGGGAGCCCGTTAGGGATATAAATAGGGAAGGTGGAGCTAGGCAGTATAGTTCCTCTGAAGAGTTCCTGCAGTAGAGAAGCCTAAGAGAGGTCAGTCTGCAGTGGAGCTCAGTCTAGTCTAGAGAACTCAGTTAATAGTTCAGCAGTGGAGCACGAGGCTCCTGCTAACTAGATTCAGTAAGGCATAACCGGAATCCCTGGAGAACTACAAGTCCCAGGATGGCTAAGGTGCTGATACGTAACAGAGCCAGGAGACGCTTAGGCCCCGCATAGTGGGAGCGTGAACTCCAAGAGAAGGCCCTACCACAAGGTCAGCCAGCGCAGGACAGAGACAAAGTTAGGCCTAGCTCCAGGCAGGTCAGAAACTTACTACGCAGAGGCAAGAAACAGGAGGCCCTACACCCGCTTATTGGGGAGGATCCTGATATTCACCCTTCACCCTACAGTGCTCCGGGATGTGCCTGAATTTCCTCCAGTAAAAGGTACTGAAGTGACTACCGTGTCCGTTCCCGTTCTTGCTCTGACCCAGCTGGGTCTCGCCTGTCCTGCATTCCCCCTGCATACGCTGCCCTGAGACCTAGCTCCACCTGTGGGGAGCTATACCATCGAGCAGCCTTATCACGGGTCTCAGTGGACTGCTGCAGCGCTGGTGCTTCTCACCAGATACCACAGGTGGCGTCACAAACTCTTATAAAATTAACAATTATCCACTCTTTTAAAGAGTGACCCCAGGGTACGGGCCAGGGAGCCGACCACCGCGACATCCCCAAGGCCAGGCAAAGGCCCGGGTACCGAGTCATCCCCATCCCCTGGGCTAGTCACATCCTCCTCCACCTCCTCCGTTGACCTTATCGACTGGCTGACTGTGGGTTGACAGTAAGTGGGATCTCCAACCTCGTCATCATCACCCTGTGTGTTATCACACCCGTCGTCCTCAAAGCCAACCTCTTCCTGCCCTGACCGAAAAGTCAAGTTGTCGCTCCAATCAGGTATTTGAGTCTCATCATCGTCTTCATCATTGTCTCCACCAACAGGAGTGACAGTTTGAGAACGAGGGTCTACATTATGCTCAGAACCTTCTTCATCTGGTCCTGGATCCGACTTATAAAGATTCTGGGCATCAGTGCAGATCATTTCCTCGTCTGGATTAGCAGAAGCTCTGGAGCAGACTTACGTTTCCCAGGCTATAGTATGAGTAAACAGCTCTGCAGACTCAACAATCTGTGTTACCCCATACTCAGACGGGCAGCTGGAGACTTGGGAGCTGTGAGGAAGCAAGTGCGATTGGGGTGACACCTCTGAGGACTGGAATATTTGTGATGTTGAAATTGAGGTGGAGGAGAGCCCACTTGAAGGAGTACTTGATATCCGCTGAAGCACCTGCTGTTTTTGTGCCTCATCTGGAATTTGTAGCGATGGGCGTGTCCGTAAGAAAGGGATCATATCACATTGTCCACGAAAAGAAGTCGACATCTTAGCTTGGCTGGAAGATGGTCTTACTTCTGCAGATGTTACCCCCCCCCCCACTGCGGGGGCGCTCAACCCACCAGCGGACAGGCACCAGTATTGGGAGAGGGGGGCTGGCCGTCAGGGTCCACCGCGGCTCTGGCACAAACCCGGCGACACGGAGGTGGCACGGGCAGGAACGAACTGGCCGTGTCGGCTTCTCACTTTTTGGATTTTAGAAGGGCATGACATGCCTATATCTGTGTCTCCCCCTCCTTTTACTCCTCCACCTCTTTTCTTTTCGCATGACTATATGTACTTGTCACTTTTCCATGTGTTAGTTATGCCTTCTGAGCAGTTTGTCAGCTTTTGGACACCTTTGAAGGTGTTTTCTATGTGTTTCTATGTGTTTTTGTTTGCCTGCCATTGGTTTTAACGGTGTTCGAAGGTGTTCGACGAACAGTTCGACGAACAGTTCGGCGAACACACGGGTGTTCGACAAACCGAACCGAACTCGAACACTACGGGGGTGGCTCAACACTAATGATTACAGCTAAGGTAAGCAGGCTATCCTCTTCCCAAACATCTGAAAACACCAGTAGAGTTTACACTATATATTATAAGTACTATAAGAGCTGTTTGTTTGCTGATATTAAAGAGGTTGTCTGGACTTAGGCTGCAAGTCCGCAGTCACTCTTTGTGACTGCAGACTTGTGAGCACTGCATGCTGTGAGGATTCTCCGATGCTGGCACCGGAAGTAGGCGTGTGACCGCAAGTTTGTGATTTGCATACATACGGTCACGTGCCAACTACACTGGCATGGCCTCACTCGATGCAAGTGTATCGAGCGAGGCCAGATACAGGTTAGCCGCAATGTGGCTGAGAGTATAAAAATCACATACTTGCAGTCACATGACAGCCCACTCCCGGTGGCGGCACTAGAGAATCTTTGCAGCACGCAGTGAGTAAGTAAACGTCTCACCAGGCTAGTCATGGCTCATTAGCAGACAGCGAGCTGATGTTTAGAAGTTGATTTTGCTCCACTACAGCTGGAAAAATAAGTATTTGATACACTGCCGATTTTGAAAGTGTTCACACCTAGAGGCCGGATACAGGTTAGTCGCAATGTGGCTGAGAGTATACAAATCACATACTTACAGTCACATGACAGCCCACTCCCGGTGGCGGCACTAGAGAATCTTTGCAGCACGCAGTGAGTAAGTAAACGTCTCACCAGGCTAGTCATGGCTCATTAGCAGACAGCGAGCTGATGTTTAGAAGTTGATTTTGCTCCACTACAGCTGGAAAAATAAGTATTTGATACACTGCCGATTTTGAAAGTGTTCACACCTATAAAGAATGGAGAGATCTGTAATTTTTATCGTAGGTACACTTCAACTGTGAAAGACAGAATATAAAAAAAAATCCAGAAAATCACTTTGTATGATTTTTACATAATTTATTTGCATTTTATTGCATGAAATAAGTATTTGATACAATATAAAAACAGAACTTAATATTTGGTACAGAAACCTTTGTTTGCAATTACAGAGGTCAGCCGTTTCCTGTAGTTCTTGACCAAGTTTGCACACACTGCAGCAGGGATTTTGGCCCACTCCTCCATACAGATCTTCTCCAGATCTTCCAGGTTTCGAGGCTGTCACTGGACAAGATTGAGTTTCAGCTCCCTCCAAAGATTTTCTATTCGGTACAGGGTTGGAGACGAGCTAAGCCACTCCAGAGCATTTAAATGCTTCTTACGGAGCAACTCCTTAGTTGCCTTGGCTGTGTTGCGGGTCATTATCATGTTAGAAGACCCACAACCCATTTTCAATGTTCTTACTGAGGGAAAGAGGTTGTTGGTCAAAATCTTGAGATACATGACCCCATCCATCCTCCCATCAATACGGTGTAATTGTCCTGTCCTCTTTTCAGAAAAGCACTTCCAATGTATGATGTTTCACCCACCATGCTTCATGGTAGGGATGGTGTTCTTGGTGTTGTACTCATCCTTCTTCTACCTCCAAACACAGCGAGTGGAGTTGATACCAAAAAGTTCTATTTTGGTCTCATCTGACCATATGACCTTCTCTCATGCCTCCTCTGGATCATCCAGATGGTCACTGATAAACTTCAAAAGTGCCTGGACATGTGCTGGCATGAGCAGGGGACCTTGCGTGCCCTGCAGGATTTTAATCCATGAAGGCATAGTGTGTTACTAACAGTAATGTTTGAGACTGTGGTCCCAGCTCTCCTCAAGTCATTGACCAAGTCCTCCCATGTAGTTCTGGGCTGATTCCTGACCTTCCTCTGAATCATCCTTACCCCACGAGGCAAGATCTTGCATGGAGCCCCAGCCCAAGGTAAATTGACAGTAATCTTGTGTTTCTTCCATTTTCTAATAATTGTGCCAACAGTTGTTTCCTTCTCACCAAGCTGCTTGCCTATTGTCCAGTAACTTATCCCAGCCTTGTGCAGGTTTACAATTTTGTCCCTGGAGTCCTTAGACAGCTCTTTGGTCTTGGTCATGGTGGAGAGGTTGGAGTGTGATTTATTGAGTGTGTGGACAGGTGTCTTTTACACAGGTAATGAGTTCAAACTGTTGCAATTAATACAGGTAATGAGTGCAGAGTAGGAGGGCTTCTTAAAGAAAAACTAACAGATCTGTGAGAGCCAGAATTCTTGCTGGTTGGTAGGTGATCAAATACTTATTTCATGCAATTAAATTCAGTTTAATTATTTGAAAACCATGCAATGTATTTTCTGTTTTTTATTTTTAGATTCTGTTTCTCACAGTAGAAGGGTACCAACGATAAATATTACCGACCTCTCCATTCTTTGTAGGTGGGAAAACTTGCAAAATCGGTAGTGTATCAAATACTTATTTTCCCCTCTGTACATGCAGTTCCATAAAACAATAAACATATTACTGGAATATGGTAGATAAAGCTCTAAACAGTTATAGGGACTGGTACTAGTACATAACAAACAGCAAAGTGGTCTACATAAGTTGATTTTGCTCCAGTTTGTGTAGCCCCATAAAACAATATAAAAAATATCAAAAAACTTGAATAAAGGTCTAAAAGGGTCATGGAGGCAATTTTACATATTCGGGAAATCTGACAGGTTCCCTTTAAACAACAATTAACTAACTATTGACCTCGCTCACCTATTAGAGTTGTAGGCAGGTTAATCTAAATTAGTGCATTGACTTCAGGGAATGTCATTGTGTGCAAGTTTTAGCTGTACTGGAGTGTTAGGAGCTCTGTGTCTAGACTCTGGCTGCATCTTGTATGTGTCCTGCTTACTGAACCCTGAAAGCAGAATTTGCACCTCAATTTTTTGGGGCTTTCTTTTTGCAGAGAAAATGCACTTGAGCTATAAACCTCTAACCTTGTACCTGCATTTTGATTCTTAAAGAAGTTGTCCACTACTTTTTATAATGGCCCCAATGTATTTTACCTGTCCCGATAAGTGTTTTTATAAAAACCTTTAGTTGTCTTTATTGCCTGTGAACAGTGCTATCGTTGGCCACTCACAGGCATCACGTCACCCCGGCTGCAGCTGGCTCTTGCTTCCGATGATGTCACGTCAAGTGAGGTGTGACTCAGTGGCGTGCTCCCCACAGTGGATGCTGGGCTATGGGCGGGATTACCCTGTGCGTCACACCAAGCATCCACCACACTCTTTCCCTCTCCTGCATTCATTGGGAAAGCATGGTGGATCCTGGGATGCTGGGCTGTATCCCTGCCCACAGCCCAGCATCTACTGCGGGGAGCGCGTCACACATCACTTGACGTGACCTCTGCGGAAGCTAGAGCCAGCTGCAGCCGGGGGTCACATGATGCCTATGAGCGGCCAGTGATAGCGCCGCTCACAGGGAATAAAGAAAACTAAAGGTATTTACAAAAACACTTATCGGCACAGGTTAAATACATTGGGGCCATTATAAAAAGTAGAGGACAACTTCTTTAAATCTAATAGTGCTTCTAGAATCAGGTGTGTATCCTGTACCCCACAAACTGCAAACAATAGAATATCATTATTGTCCATAGTCTAGCTTTATACATACTTATATTTTAAGTAGTGAATTTGTACACAAAATCTGAATTACTTTCTTTTTAAATAACAACACATGAATTATTGGTTTTGCCATATAAATGTTCTTTTTTTACTTGGATAAAAAATATGTGCAGAAAAAAACAGCCATACATTTGTGTAGAATTCAGCTTTAATGTTTCTTACAAATGGCAAAGCAGAATAAAAGACAATATTTGAATATATGTTGGAAAACCGACACATTGATCCCAAGGCTGCAGTTACCCTATTGCATGATTCATTCAGTTTTCTTGCTAAAAACAGTAATGCAATACACATGTGTTAAAATCAACAATAAACTAGGTATTAACTCAAACACCAGAGGTTACTGCTATTAATAAATGTGTCCCCAGCATGGGCATAAATACAAATGTGAATAAAACATTAAGGTGCTATAATGGAAAGTAGTTCCATATACGATATATCAAAGGGAATAGTAGTCAGATAGTGAGTAGAAATAAAGGCCCAAATTCATTTAGAATGTTGTTGCAGGAATAAGATGCATCTAATAAATTAAGAGGTGTACTCCACTTAACAATTTATGTGTATCTTATGTGATGCAGGGTAGTCAAATGTTCCGGGGTCAGATACCAAGCGAGCACGTAGTAATCAAAAGGGAGAAAGACAAAGGCAAAGTCAGGTCACAGTCCAAAGTCAGAATACCAGGAAAGTAGCAGATTAAAACAAGGGGCTGGGATAATGGATGGTCAGAATGAGGTCCAAAGTCAAGCAGCAATAGATCAATAAATAGAGCACAGTAATACCAGGCAAACAGCACCACCAAGCAAATGTTACGATTGGCAGAGATCTGAAGCTGGGAGCTCAACTAAGTAGCAATGAATTAATTAGAAACAGGGAGCACCTGCAAGAAGCTCAGCTCCTCCAAGTCTCTGATTGAATGGCTGAATTGTCAACCAAAGTACCGACAGCTCAGCACACCCCTTCACCAGATTGGACTACTGAGCTGTCATTCACTGTGCCCATGACACACTGAGGGGAGGAATCGTTAAAATCAGTGTCATACACATCCGTACTCCAATGAGGAACTGGAATTTGATAGGCAAGCATTGCCACTCTCCATACCGCTCCATTTTGTTGGAGTTGATTAAAATTGGTGTGAAAACATGAAAGCTGCTGGATGCTTTTAAAGCAACATCGCTACTTCTGCATGTCACACATATTAGACCCTAAATGTATCAGCAAATGTATATAGTAGAGCCATTCCTTATAACATAGGAATGAAGGAGAACAAAATGGAATTTTAAGGCTAAAAGATTTCTTTTTTCATACAGAAATATTAAAAAAAATTATAAAATCGACAAACAGACATGTACTAAAAAAGTAAAGGAGTCACTAGCAGAAAGGTCCTGAGTGTGAGTAGGTAAGGAGGAGAGAATTAAAAGTAAATATCCATATATACCACCGTGGCGATTAAACCTGCTCACAAAACCATCTCACCAAACATTCAACTATGGCCAATAAGTTTTCATCAATTCTTACCCATTCTGCTAGATGGTCCCAGAAAAAATATATAGGCATCCCCAATGCCTGTTTTGCTTCTTAATCATTGCGTTCTCAAGGGGAGAGTAAGCAAAAAAGGTGCCCTGCAGGACCTTACAACGTGATCCTGATCACATGGCCACTGCTCAACCAATAGGATCGGATTATCGACTTATGCGCAGCTCATCACGTGCACCCTTCATCCACCCCCAGCAATCAATCCGCCACTGCGCATGCCCAGGAGCGAGGACGGGTTGCCAAGGCTCCTGGACATGCGAAAAACAGCATAGAGATGCCGGGACATAGACAGGAGCACAGAACGGACAATGGGGGTGCGCGCAGCGATCTGTGCATGAGCTGATAGTCTGATCCTATTGGTTGGCTAGTGGCCACGTGGTCAGGGTCATGGGGTTATAAGATCCTGCACGGCAGAATAAATTTGTGTGATTCTCAATACTGGAAAGCTTCTAATTATACTGAAAAGAAGAGAGAGAGAGAGAGCCCTGCTGGCCATAAGAGGATCTTACACTTTACAAGTGAAAGAGAGAAATCTGCTGACCATAAGAGCTAACACACTACCGGAGAGAGAGAGGACCCCATTAACCATAATAGCTTACACTCTACTTTGCAAAAGAGAGAGAGGACCCTGCTGATTCTTAAAGCTAACACTCTATAGGAGAGAGAAATAAAAAACCCCATTTGACCAAAAGAGCTTCCACACTACTCTACAGATGTGACAGAGAGAACCCTGCTGATCATAAAAGCTTACACTCTACAGGAGCGAGAGAGGACATTGCTGACCAACAGAGCTTACACTCTCCATGAGACAGATAGAGAGACAGCACTATTTAACCCCTTTAAAGCCCATGACGTTCAAATACGCGTCAGTGCCCTGGGCTTTAAGAGCCTGACCTATATTAGTACACAAGCTGTGCGGGCGCGATCGCCGCCGGGTGTCAGCTGATTGTCACAGCTGACACCCGGTACTATGTGCAGGGAGCTGTCCCGCACCGCTCCCAGCACATTAACCCCCGCAAGGCTGCGATCTAAGTTGATCGCAGCATTGCGGAGGCAAGGGGAGGTGATCGCAATACTCACGTCCTCTTCCGGCCTGCAGCGCTGTCTGCCGCGGCTTCCCGGGTGTTGCCATGACGACCCGATGTCGTCATGACAACATCCGGGTCACCAGACAGCAGGAAGTTTGTTTGGTCATGCGCAGTGCATCTCCAAAATATCTTCTCCCTGTCCAGCGCTGACTGCCTGCATGGCACAGGGATGGTGCTCCATCTCTATGCTGTGCATGCGATCAGAATAAAAAAAGTGAAAGTCCCATAGTGGGACAAAGTAAAAAAGTAAAAAAACTCCCAAAAAGTGAAAAAAAAAATGGAAAAAAAATTGTAAAAATATTGAAAAATAATAAAAAAAATAATCCACTAAAAATAAAAATATAATGTACCCATCAATAAATATTATTATGAAAAAAAAACAAACAAACAATAAAAGTACACATATTTGGTATCGCCGCGTCCGTAACGACCTGGCCTATGAAACTGTTCCACTAGTTAACCCTTTCAGTGAATACGGTAAAAAAAAAAGCAAAAAACAATGCTTTATCGTCATACCGCCAAACAAAAAATGGAATAACACGCAATCAAAAAGACGAATATAAATAAAAATGGTACCGCTGAAAATGTAATCTTGTCCCGCAAAAAACAAGCCACCATACAGCTCTATCACCCGAAAAATAAAAAATTTATAGCTCTCAGAATAATGTTATGCAAAAGAATAATTTTTTCTATAAAATAGCTTTTACTATGTAAAAGCGCCAAAACATAAAAAACGATATAAATGTGGTACCGCTGTAAATGTACTGACCCAAAGAATAAAGCTACCTTATCAATTTTACCACACCCGGAGCACAATAAAATAATTTAAAAAAACACAATTCCTGAATTGTTGATTTTTGTTTATTCTGCCTCCCAAAAATAGGAATAGAAAGCGATCAAAAAATGTCACATGCCTGAAAATGGCGCCAATAAAAACATCAACTCATCCCGCAAAAAACAAGCTGTCGCATGACTCTGTTGGCCAAAATATGGCGATGCAAAAACTAGATTTTACAAAATATGTGTCTTTTAGTGTGTGACAGCTGTCAATCATAAAAACCCGATATGATTCTGGTATCGCTGTAATCGCACCAACCCGAAGAATAAAGTAATCTCATCACATATACCGCACGAGGAACGGCATAAAAAATAAACGCTAGGGCTGGGGTTGGGGTTGTGCTACTGTTAGGGTTGGGGTTGTTTTCTTTTTCAAAAGTAAAAAAAAAAAAGAAAAAAAGATGACGATATGGCGACTAGTGTTGAGCGCAAGTGCTCGCTACTTGAGTTTGCATCGAGTGCTCGGGTATGCACTGAGTATCGCGGGTGCTCGAGTCTCCGCCCCATATGCTTCGCGGCCAATAAAACCTCTCGGGGATTGCCTGCCATGCACGAGCGATCCCCGCATGTTTTTTTTGGGGTGTCTAATAACCGTGAAACATGCGGGCGGGGACTCGAGCATTTCACTTGAGCACCCGTGATACATGGTGCATACCTGAGTACCCGAAGCAAACTCAAGTAGCGAGCACTTGCGCTCAAGAGTAATAACAACTTATTCAATATGATGACCTATTGTTATCAAATTCTGTGTCGTATCTCTGGGTTCAAAATGTTCACTATACCCCTTAATAAAATCCTTGAGGGGTATATTTTCCAAAATGGGGTCACTTGTGGGGGAGCTCCACTGTTTAGGCACATCAGGGGCTCTCCAAACGCGACATGGTGTCCGCTAACAAACTGAATGGAAAATCGGCTCAAATTGTTAGCGGACACCATGTTGCATTTGGAGAGCCCCTGTGTGCCTAAACATTAGAGCTCCCCCACAAGTGACCCCATTTTGAAAACTAGACCACCCACGGCACCTATCTAGATGCATAGTGAGCACCTGGAACCTCCAAGTGCTTCAAAAATTGATTCGTAAAAATGAAAAAGTGTTTTTTTTTTCCACTTTTTCATTTTTACGAATCAATTTGTGAAGCACCTGGGGGATCCAAGTTCTCACTATGTATCTAGATAGGTGCCTTGGGGGGTCTAGTTTCCCAAATGGGGTCACTTGTGGGGGGTTTCCACTGTATAGGCACATCAGGGGCTCTCCAAACGCAACATGGTGTCCGCTATCAATTTGAGACGATTTTCCATTCAATTTGTTAGCGGACACCATGTCGTGTTTGGAGAGCCCCTGATGTGCCTAAACAGTGGAGCTCCCTCACAAGTGACCCCATTTTGGAAACTAGACCCCCCAAGGCACCAATTTAGATGCATAGTGAGCACTTGGAACCCTCAGGTGCTTCACAAATTGATTCGTAAAAATGAAAAAGTGGAAAAAAAAATACTTTTTAATTTTTACGAATCAATTTGTGAAGCACCTAGGGGTTCCAAGTTCTCCCTATTCATCTAGATAGGTGCCTTGGGGGTCTAGTTTCCCAAATGGGGTCACTTGTGGGGGGGTTTCCACTGTTTAGGCACATCAGGGGCTCTCCAAACGCAACATGGCATCCGCTAATTATTCAAGCAAATTTTACAATCAAAAAGTCAAATGGCGCTCCTTCCCTTCCGAGCCCTGCCGTGCGCCCAAACAGTGGTTTTTCCCAACATATGGGGTATCTGCATGCCCAGGGGAAATTGCACAACAAATTTTGGGGTCCAATTTTTCTTGTTACCCCTGCGAAAATAAAAAAAATTGGGACTAAATTAACATTTTTGTGAAAAAAGTTAAATGTTCATTTTTTTCTTCCACATTCCAAAAATTCCTGTGAAGCACCTGAAGGGTTAATAAAGTTCTTGAATGTGGTTTTGAGCACCTTGAGGGTTGCAGTTTTTAGAATGGCGTCACTTTTGGGTATTTTCTGTTCTAAAGACCTCTCAAAGTGACTTCAAATGTGATGTGGTCCCTAAAAAAATGGTTTTGTAAATTTTGTTGGAAAAATGAGAAATCGCTGGTCAACTTTTAACCCTTATAGCTCCCTAACAAAAAAAAATTTTGGTTCCAAAATTGTGCTTATGTAAAGTAGACATGTGGGAAATGTTATTTATTAACTCTTTTGTGTGACATATCTCTCTGATTTAAGGGCATAAAAATTAAAATTTTGAAAATTGCTAAATTTTCAAAATTTTCACCAAATTTCCATTTTTTTCACAAATAAATTCAAGTGATATCGAAGAAATTTTACCACAATCATAAAGTACAATATGTCACGAAAAAACATTCTCAGAATCAGGGGGATCCATTGAAGCGTTCCAGAGTAATTACCTCATAAAGTGACAGTGGTCAGAATTGTAAAAATTGGCCTGGTCATTAACGTGCAAACCACCCTCGGGGGTAAAGGGGTTAAAGCATGTATTATAAAAAATCACTTTTATTGTTAAACTTAAAAATGTAGTAAATACATTTAAAATTACTCCAGTCTGTCTGTTATTTCTATAATATTTAATCTCTACGACCTATATAGTGCATTAATCAATCTTATTATATTACTGAACCTATGCTATCTTCACTATAACTGCAGTTCATAGGTTAGTTTATCAGACAGATTGTTCATTAGGATACACACAGATTTCCCTAGTGCTGACAAACTGGTATAGTTTGAAATTTATTTGACCACATTTTTAAGTTTAACAATAAGAGTCATTTTAATACATCCCTTAATTAGGGCTTATTTACACTCTGGGTAATTTGCTAATACGTATTTATTCATCCCTAAAGGGGTGTATACACTTATTGGTTGAGTTGTAGAGAAAGAGAGAGAGACATGTGACACGCCCCCTGGACAGTGGGGTACTCGGTAGCCGGGTCGGTCCTGTACTGGGGTAGTCACGGTGGCAGTGATCCAGTCCGTGGCCCAGGGCAGTCAAATAAAGAACAGTTAATTGGAGAAATAAAGATTTGGGGATAATGTGACCCCACCCATGGTATGCGGCTATATGGGGCCGCCGCTGCAGTGCAGATCCACTGTGGCTGATTGTGACACAGCTGAGATTGTGCAGCTCTCCACGGGCAGAGCTAAGCTCCAGCACAGTATATTTGATGGATGTTGTAGATGTTGCTGGTGTAGTGCAAGGCAGGTGGCGCAGCAATTAAGCAAGGACACCGTGGGGTGCAGTCTTCAAATATTTACTCACAGTTGTCAAGCTGCTCCAGATTATACTTTCCGGATTATAACTGCCCATGTCGTCCTGTGTCCTCCGGGCAAGTGATCCAGCCAACTCTCGGATAATTTGCGTGCACTTGAACGGGACCCCTGTCTGTGTACCTTCCAAGGTCGTCTCTCTGCGCTGGCTCTCGCCATCCTGCCCTGCTCCTCACACACATTGCCCCAAGCACTTGGCCACGGGCCTTGTTAGGCGACGTCATCTGAGTCCCCTTGATCCTATATGGCCACCTTTTCAGTGATTATGTGTGGATTGTGGCTACGGCACTTAAAGATACCGCAACCTCCAGTTTGCTAGCTGAGACTTGAAGTACTCCACTAGTCTGGGGCCATTCCCCTACTGCGGCCTGATCCCTCCATGGTCTGCGTGAACTCGGGTACACGGGTGGACTCCACGCTTGCCGTGCCCCTAGGATCCCCTCTATATCTGGAGCCTTTCCCACTGCCCCTGTCTTCTCTCCTCACTCTCCTCCTGGGCTTCTCTCACTGGGCCCCACTCCTCTGCTCTCCTGAGCAGGACTGAACTAAACTCAACTGCTCCCCTGAGCAGAAATGACTTCCTTCTAGATGTTTTCACCCTGCTTTTTATATGCTTCTCTCAGTGCTCCCCTGAACTTCTTCCTCCACCCACACCCACTACATGGTTCCCTCTCTTTTGGTTCCCCCCTTTCCAGCCAGGGACAGGGCTCAGCAGTGACCAAGTGCATCTTGCCCCGCCTGCTGGTCTGGAGTGGTGTAGTGTTGGATATAGGTGTGTGGGTCCCGAGTAGTGCTCCCTCCTTACCTGAGAGTGGCTGAGATGCAGTACCTCTGTGGCAACTGTACTCGCAGGGGCGCCACACATGACACCCCAGACCATAAGAGCGTACTCCCTACAGAAGAGAGAGAGAACTCTGCTGATCATAAGAGCTGACACTATACAAGAGATAAAGATAGAGAACCCTGTTAACTAAAATGGCTAAGGCTGTGTGCCCACTATGCATTTGTTAAGTGTTTCCGCAGGGGCAATTCTGCTGCAGAAACGCTTAAAAAACGCTTGGTAGAAGGTCTGCCATGTTCCCCAATGATAATCCACATGTGCTGTGCACATGCTGCGAAAATTTCCGCTGCGGATTATCATTGCGGAATAATCCGCCGCACTACCAATTATTTTGCGGAATCGCAGCATTTTCGCCGCCATTGACTTGCATTGGACCGCATCACTGCATCTGCACATGCGGATATCATGTGGATATCATGCGGTTCAATGTGCGGATGGTACCCGGGTTTGGAGAAGAGGAGACTCTCCTCCAGACCCGGGTACTATAGTACCTGTAAATAAAGAATAAAATAAAAAATACACATTATACTTACCTTCTGACAATGACTAAATGACATCACCGCAGGTCCTTTTAGACTATCGCGAGCTGCCGGCAAGCCAGGACGGATCGCTATGGACACCGGAGGCCATCAGAAGGTAAGTATAATATTTTTTTATTTTTTACCATTCTTTTACGGTCACACTATATAAATCCATGCCGGTTGCATGGATTTATATAGTGTAACTAAGTTGTCAAGCACTTTCCAAGTCATGCTAAAATCGCTTGGAAAGCGCTTGACAACCCGCATATCGAAATGCATGTGAAAAACGCTTCACTTCCGCTTGTCCCTGGCAGGAAAAACGCATCTAAAATCTGCATGCGTTTTTTCTGCCAGGGAGATGCAGAAGCACTCAGGAAAAATCTGGAGCATTTCTGCATCGTGGGCACATAGCCTTACACACTACAGAAGTAAGAGAGAGGATCCTGCTGATCAGAAGAGCTTACACTCTACAGGAGAGAGAGACTTACTCAGTGACTCTGGGAACTGCTGATCTGTGATGGCCCAGGAACTGACCATCACTTTATAAGATATGATAACCCGTAAGATGTCATAGCTGCAACGCATTATGGGAAAGCCCACACAGCAACACAATAGGACATTAGTCTTCTCTCTGATGCTTACCATGAAACGAATCTCAAAATGTTCAAACTCCTAGATCAATCCACTCTTGTCCTTTTACTGATGGATGCAACGTCTGTAGTTCTGTGCATTAATTGATTACTAGTGTTGAGCCACCCCCGTAGTGTTCGGGTTCGGTTCGGTTCGTCGAACACCCGTGTGTTCGCCGAACTGTTCGTCGAACTGTTCATCGAACACCTTCGAACACCGTTAAAACCAATGGCAGGCAAACAAAAACACATAGAAACACATAGAAAACACCTTCAAAGGTGTCCAAAAGCTGACAAACTGCTCAGAAGAAATACAACTAACACATGGAAAAGTGACAAGTACATATAGTCATGCGAAAAGAAAAGAGGTGGAGGAGTAAAAGGAGGGGGAGACACAAATATAGGCATGTCATGCCCTTCTAAAATCCAAAAAGTGAGAAGCCGACACGTTCAGTCCGCTCCTGCCCGTGCCACCTCCGTGTCGCCGGGTTTGTGCCAGAGCCCCGGTGAACCCTGACGGCCAGCCCCCCTCTCCCAATACTGGTGCCTGTCCGCTGGTGGGTCGAGCGAGCCCCCCTGTGGTGGAGGCAGCTCTAAGCTTTTTAATTTAAATTGTCTCTCTAATTTGAATGAATACACTTTAAATCCATTTACAAGGATCTATTGGAGGGCAGGTCTCATGCCAGCAGCCGCGTAATTCCAGCTCCAGTAGCGTCCACTAAAGCTGCTGCAGTTAAAAAGCTTTTATAAGGATCGAGCTCGGCTGTCCACCGCAAGGCATCCTACTGCCAGTCCCAGCCCCTATGCCTTGGGGTGCCTCCTGATGCTCTTCACTGAGTATCCCGTGGTCCCGAAGCATTTCCTTTGAAAAAATTAAGTGTCCAAACTACAGGTGGTGTAGCTTGCTTAACAGCCGGGATAATCCGCTGAGTAGCAGACACTGCTACTAGGCACAAAGTATTTCCTGGGCTAGATGCAGTTAAAAATTTGTAATTAGATACTCTCGTTGGATGCTGAGAAAGCATTCCATAGAGTCTCCTGGCACGCCATATATGATTCTCTTAAAAAGCTTGGGGTAGGGGTCTAGGGGACCCTTTTATAGCCAAAATCACGGCCCTGTATCACAATACGTCACCTAGGCTGAAGATAAATGGAACTGTAGCACCCTGAGGGCTCGGTTGCTACAGAGTATTGCACGTCACCCAGAGGTGTGATATCTCACTCTCAGGTAAGGATGGAGTGTGGATCAGGACCCGACACCTGCATGCATTACACCACATTGCCGTGGGGCAGGGCGACCAATATGCCTCTGAGATGGGCACGACAGTCCCTGTCCCTGGCTGGAGTGGGGGGAGGGAACACTGAGGAAGGGGAACCCTGTAGTGCAGGAGCAGGGAGGAAACAGTTCCTGGGTGCATTGAGAAGGGAGTATAAAAGGTGAGCACCATCTTAGTTCAGTGCAGAGAAGTCTGAGCAGAAGTGGCAGGGAGCAGGGGCTCTGCATGAGCTCTGCTCCAGAGGCGGGCCTAGTAACAGAGGCCCAGGCCTGGAAGAGGGAGAAGGAAGGAAGAGGAGCGGAGAAGGCTCCAGGAACGAGGAATGAAGGGATCCCAGGGGTGCGGACGGGCGAGTCGCCACCGCACGCCCGAATCCACCTGCGTGGAGGGGTCAGGCCAAAGGGGGAGACCTGTCCCCGAAACTAGTGGAGGCAGGAAACGACCCTCAGCTAGAAACCGGAGGCTCTGACATTTTATGTGGCGCAACCCCTCGCTACACCCGCTAGGAAGGCACCACATAGGGTCAGGGAAACTGGCGCCAAGTTTACCAAGAGGAGGCCCGAGGTAGCCGGACAGAAGTGTTGGTAAGAAAGGCCAGACAAAGGACACACAAAGGGGGTCCTGTGAAGCGCTCCAAAGTTATCTGGGAGTTGTCTGAGCCCCTCACCTGGTGAGCACAGTACGACGTGGGCAGCCGTTACCTGCAGACGTGGTCTGGATAATAAGAACTGTGAGTAAAGGCCCTGGACTGCATCACTGACTCCGTGTCGTTACTGCTGCTGCCCTGCACCATCACCCCCATCCTCCGCATACACTGCCCTGAGGCTATACTCCTCCCGTGGGGAGTTATGCTACGCTCTGCTGCACCCACAACACCAGCCTCAGCGGTCTGCCCTACAGTGGCGGTTCACTCTGACCGCAATCCACGGGTGGCGTAGTCGGACATTTAAACATCAAAACCACATAAATAGTTCCGCCACTGGTTTGACCACCCTGAGCCACGGAACCGTGTCGCCGCCACGAAGACTACAACCACCAGCGTCCACCAAAAAGGGTCCGGCTCCGGGTGTCCCAAGGCCCAGGGGGTGCATCAGAACATTTTCATCACCTTTCACAATCACCAATGGGACAAGTCAGGGATGTCCTCTGTCCCCTCTCTTATACATCCTAGTGACGGAGCACCTGCTCTCATCAATTCGCCATAACCCCAATATTAGGTGGATTGAGGTGGGAGGCACCGAGTACAAGTGCTCTCTATTTGCTGATGATGTCCTAGTATATATCACTCAATCAAATATATCCATCCATGCTGTTATGGCTGAAATAGATCACTTTGTTACATGGTCAAATTTTAAAATCAATGCAGCGAAGTCTGAGGCCCTCGATGTCTCCCTCCCCAAATCCATATAGGATTCCATCCAGTCCAACTTTCCCTTTGCCTGGCCATCACAGGGTATCAAATACTTAGGAATTCCTATTCATAGAGACCTCTCCCATCTATGTTATCTTAATTTTGGGCCCTTTATTGAACAACTCCATACAGACCACGGTTGGCAAGTTAGAACTGTAAGATTCACTACGTGAACTACTGGTGTTTTGTGGAAAAGCACATGTACACTGTGTTCCAAATTATTATGCAAAAAGTGTTTAGGAGTGATAAGGGAAGAATTTGTTTGTTTGTCAGTTAAACTCATTGATGGTGATGTGTGTCAGGGCTCTTTATATCACTGTAAGCAATTGCAGACACCTGTGCTAATTAGTTTGGCAGGTGTGTCCAATGAAAGGCAAGACTACTTAAGAAGGCTGTCTCACATTATTAAGCAGCCTACATTTTCTGCCAAAATGGGAAAGAAAAAGGATGTGTCGGCTGCTGAGAAGCAACAAATTGTGGAGTGTTTAGGTCAAGGCATGACTACAATCAACATTGTGCGATGATCAGGATGAAGTGTCTTGGCAATCAAGAAGTATGTAGCTGATTCACAGTACACACGTGTGCGTGCTGATAAGGGCAAATTGAGGACTCTTTCCTACAGGCAATTACGTCAGGTTAAAAGAGCAGCGGCAAGAAAGCCTTGTCAAAGCAGCAGACAAGTTTTTGAAGCTGCTGGTGCCTCCAACGTCCCCCGAACAACAAGATGCAGGGTCCTTCAGAGGTTTGCAGCTGTGCATACGCCATCCTGTCGACCTCCTCTATCCACTTCACACAAGCAGAAACGGCTCCAGTGGGCTAAACATTACATGAAGACTGATTTCAAAACTGTTTATGCTGCACATAAAGCATCTGCATCTCTGGCTGATATGGGCATAAAAGGGGACAAACTTATGGTGTGACCCCCATGCTCCCCTGACCTCTACCCCATTCAGAACCTCTGGAGCATCATCAAAAGGAGTGTCTATGATGGCGGGAGGCAGTTCACATCTAAGCAACACCTCTGGGAGGGTATTCTGTCCTCATGCAAAACAATTGAAGCAGAAACCATCCAAAACCTGACAAATTCAATGGATGAGAGAGTTCAGAAGCTCCTTTCGAACAAGGGGTCCTATTTGAAAATGTAACATCACCTAGAATAAAGTTTTGAGTTGAAAACTGTTTGATTTCAGTTTCTAATAACCTGCTAATGCTTATAATTTCAAAAATGACCATTTTTTTGGTCTTTATTAAAATAAAAAGGTTTATCGAAAAGTTTGGGGGATCTAAGAGTGTGGCAACCCAGTAGTCATGATTACTTCGAATTCTGACAATATGAGGGTCATGTTGCAGGTAGTGCAGCAAGAAGGCACTTATGTGTCTTGCGCATCTCGGAGCCCCAAAATTATTTTACGGGCTAGATGCAGCTAAAAATTATTATTAATTTTAAATCTGGTGGAGCTTAGTATAGATGGCCTAATAGGATCAGTGCTGCACACTGCTACAAAGCCCAAATTATTTTCCAGCCAAGATACAGATAAACATGATTAGTAATTTTAAATCTGGTGGAGCTTATTATAGATGGCCTAATAGAATCAGTGCTGCACACTGCTACAAAGCCCAAATTATTTTCCAGCCAAGATACAGATAAACATGATTAGTAATTTGAAAGCTTAAAAGGGTTTGTAGGGTGATTTTAACCAATCATCAAGCTTTTACTCTCCCCAGGATGACACAGGGGTAGAAAAGTTGTTTCGGATCCATGATTTGTTCATCTTTATGAACGTGAGTCTGCCTACATTATCAGTGGAGAGCCGCGTGCGCTTATCTGTCAGCACACCACCAGCAGCGCTGAACACACGTTCAGACAGAACGCTGGCTGCGGGGCATGACAAGATCTCCAAGGCGTAAGTGGCTAGCTCCGGCCATTTATCCAGATTGGAAGCCCAAAAAGAGCAAGGGTCCAGTGACACAGTCATGGCTTCAATGTTTACTTGGAGATACTCCTGTACCATCGTCTCTAGGCATTGACTATGTGTCAGACTTCTTGTCTCCTGTGGCCTTGCAAAGGATGGGCTAAAAAAGTGGTGAAATGATTCCGCAAAATTGATGTTACCAGCAGATACTGTGGTTCTGTTACGGTTTGAGTGCTGAACACTTGACGGTCCCACGGTTGGCAAGTTGGAACTGTGAGATTCACTACGTGCACCACTGGTGTTTTGTGGAAAAGCACATGTAAGATTCTGCAACAGTCTCTGCTGATACTCCTGCATGCGTGCATCCCTTTCTATGGCAGGAATAATTTCTGCAAATTTACTTTTGTACCGGGGATCTAACAGTGTGGCAACCCAGTAGTCAGGATTATTTCTAATTCTCACAATTCGAGGGTCATGTTGCAGGTAGTGCAGCAAGAAGGCACTCATGTGTGTTGCGCATCCAGGAGCACCAAGTCCCTGTTGTGTTGGTGGCGAGGTAACAATCATGCTTCCTTCCTCTGTCCTCTCCCCCCAACCTCGCACAACAGAAATGTGATCAAGGTCTCCCTCATCTGATGAGTCTTCCATCAGTTCGTCCTCCACTTCTTCCTGGGCTCCTGCACCTTCCTCACTAGTTTGGCTGCTACCATGCACCCTGGTAAAACCATCTCCCCCACCCTCACATGCCTGCCGCCTTGGTGCTGCCGACCGTCTGGACCTTGCAGATGTTAGCCCTTCAGCATACAACTCCTCCTCCTCTACTTCCTCCACCTCGTCTTGTGCCACCACCTGACTCCGAATTCTGTTTAACATGTGCTCCAGCATGTAAATCACCGGAATAGTCATGCTGATAATGGCATCGTCAGCACTAAACATCTTCGTCGCCTTTTCAAAACTGTGCAGAAGGGTGCATAGGTCCCTGATCTGAGACCACTCCTCCAGCGTGATTTGCCCCACCTCTGGATCTCGTTGGCCCAGGCTATACGTCAGAACGTATTGCACCAGGGCTTGTCGGTGCTGCCACAGTCGCTGCAACATACGCAGAGTTGAATTCCACCGGGTAGGCACATCGCATTTTAGCCGGTGAAGTGGCAGGCCCAACGACTTCTGTAGAGATGTAAGTCGCTGAGCTGCGGGATGCGAATGGCGGAAGTGAGCACACAGCGACCGTGCCCTCTGCAGAAGGCCATCTAGTCTGGGATAGTGGGCTAAAAATTGCTGGACAACCAGGTTCAACACGTGAGCCATACAAGGCACGTGTGTGACATTACCCCGGCGAAGGGCCGCACCCAGGTTTGCAGCATTGTCGCACACGGCCTTCCCTGGTTTCAGGTCCAGTGGAGACAACCATTCATGAAATTGGTTCTCCAGAGCTGACCACAACTCCTCAGCTGTGTGACTCACATTTCCCAGACATTTCAAAGTAAAAACCGCCTGATGACGTTGAGCCCTACTGCCAGCATAGTAAGGAGGTGTGCAGGATCCCTTCTGCGCAGTTAGAAAGCTTGTGGCATGACCAGACAGGCTTTGGGTGCAGGTGGAAGACCGAGAGGAGGTTGAGGAGGCAGAAGCAGTGGAGGAACTTTGACATAAAGAGGATTGACGCACAACTCGTGGGGACGGCAAGACTTGGACAGCAGCCCCTTGTCCTGCTGTCACCATAGTTACCCAGTGCCCAGTCAGCGACATGTAACGCCCCTGTCCATGCCTACTCGTCCAAGTGTCTGTGGTGAAATGCACCCTGTCACACACAGAGTTTCTCAAAGAAGCGGTGATGTTGTGTGCGACATGCTGGTGGAGCGCAGGCACACCTTTCTTTGAGAAGTAGTGCCGACTGGGCATCTGGTACTGGGGCACTGCGACGGACATAAGGTCTCGAAAATCCTCTGTGTCCACCAGGCGGAAAGGCAGCATTTCTGTAGCCAAGAGCTTGCAGATGGTGAAATTCAACCTCTTAGCTTTCTCATGGCTAGGAGGAAATGGTCTTTTACTTGTCCACATCTGAGGGACCGAGGGCTGGCTATTGTGCTTAGACGGGGTTGATAAGGGTGTCCCCGGCAAACTGCCGGTCTGTGAGGAAGATGCAGGCGGACATGTTAGGTTGCCTTGATCCAAAGGTGGTGCTATCGATGTCGGACAGCGCTCAACACCAGCTGGTGTTACCACCTCCAAAGAAAATGATGACCTGCCAATCACGCTGGCTGTTGCGGGTAAAGAGGTGGCAGGTCTGCGCCCCAAAACAGTTGTGACTGCTGTCCCCCCAGTCACAGAGGATGAAGAGGCCGCGGATGCACAAGATATGGCAGACGGTGGTTGGCCCGGCCGGCTAGGCCGCATTGTAGCGCACTGAGCTTCCCACTGCAACTTATGCTTCATGTCCATGTGCCAGTTCATGCTTGAAGTACTCAAACTATGTATTTTTTGGCCTCTACTTAGCTTTTGCTGACAAATGTTACAGATAACACGAGTTGGGTCATCTTTATCGATCTCAAAAAATGCCCAGGCTATGCAAGGCTTAGCACCCATGCGACCTGAAGAGCCACCACGACTTGTGGTGAGAGGCAGAGTTGTGTTTGAGGATGCAGTTGTTGACGTGCTTCCAGTACTACGTCTCTGTCCAGGAAGGCGCAACCTGACCTCGTCGTCACTAGCATCTTCCTCCACCTCCTCTTCTGACCTCATCTCTTGGCTGACTGTGGGTTGACAGTAAGTGGGATCTCCAACCTCATCATCATCACCCTGTGCGTTATCACACCCGTCGTCCTCAGAGCCAACCTGTTCCTGCCCTGACAAGAAACTAAAGTTGTCGCTCCAATCAGGTATTTGAGTCTCATCATCGTCTTCCTCATTGTCTCCACCAACAGGAGTTACAGTTTGGGAATGAGGGTCTACATTATGGTCAGAACCTTCTGCGTCTGGTCCTGGATCCGACTCATAAAGATTCTGGGCATCAGTGCAGATCATTTCCTCGTCTGGATTCACAGAAGCGCTGGAGTCGACCTCTGATTCCCAGGCTATAGTATGAGTAAACAGCTCTGCAGACTCAACCATCTGTTCTACCTCATACTCAGACGGGCAGCTGGAGATTTGGGAGCTGTGAGGAAGCAAGTGCGATTGGGGTGACACCTCTGAGGACTGGAGTCTTTGTGATGTTGAAGTTGATGTGGAGGAGAGCCCACTTAAAGGAGCACTTGATATCCGTTGAAGCACCTGCTGTTTTTGTGCCTCATCTGGAATTTGTAGCGATTGGCGTGGCCGTAAGAAAGGGATCTTATCACATTGTCCGCTAAAAGAAGTAGACATTTTAGTTTGGCTGGAAGATGATCTTTCTTCTGCAGATGTTACTGTTGCTTTAACACCTACCCCATGGACACAACCTTTTTTCCCCTTCCCAACACGCCTATTCCCCTTTCCACCAGCAGCAGGCCTTTTTCCACTCATTTTGGTGGTTAACTAATTCACAACTCTGGAGTTGTTTGCACAAAAAAACAATGGATGGGAACCGAGCAGAGCTGAGTGGCCAAACTGTGGTATTAGGCCAAAACTATTGGCTGGGTTAGATGGAGAAAAAAATTATATTCGATTTGCAACCTGATGGAGGTCAGTATAGATGGACTACTAGAACAAGTCCCACACACAGCTAGAAGCCCAAATATTTTTTCAGAGGTAGATGCAGAAAAAAAATATATTCAGTTTGCAACCTGATGGAGGTCAGTATAGATGGACTAATAGAGAAACTCCCACACACTGCTAGAAGGCCAAATATTTTTTCAGAGCTAGATGCAGACAAAAAATTATTTTGAATTTGCAACCTGATGGAGGTCAGTATAGGTGGACTAATAGAACAAGTCCCACACACTGCTAGAAGGCCAAATATTTTTTCAGAGCTAGATGCAGAAAAAAATTATATTCAGTTTGCAACCTGATGGAGGTCAGTATAGATGGACTAATAGAACAAGTCCCACACACAGCTAGAAGCCCAAATATTTTTTCAGAGGTAGATGCAGATAAAAATTATTTTTAATTTGCAACCTGATGGAGGTCAGTATAGATGGACTAATAGAGAAAGTCCCACACACTGCTAGAAAGCCAAATATTTTTTCAGAGCTAGATGCAGATAAAAATTATTTTTAATTTGCAACCTGATGGAGGTCAGTATAGATGGACTAATAGAGAAAGTCCCACACACTGCTAGAAGGCCAAATATTTTTTCAGAGCTAGATGCAGAAAAAATTTATATTCAGTTTGCAACCTGATGGAGGTCAGTATAGATGGACTAATAGAACAAGTCCCACACACAGCTAGAAGCCCAAATATTTTTTCAGAGGTAGATGCAGATAAAAATTATTTTTAATTTGCAACCTGATGGAGGTCAGTATAGATGGACTAAAAGAGAAAGTCCCACACACTGCTAGAAGGCCAAATATTTTTTCAGAGCTAGATGCAGATAAAAATTATTTTTAATTTCCAACCTGATGGAGGTCAGTATAGATGGACTAACAGAGAAAGTCCCACACATTACTAGAAGGCCAAATATTTTTTCAGAGCTAGATGCAGAAAAAAATTATATTCAGTTTGCAACCTGATGGAGGTCAGTATAGATGGACTAATAGAACAAGTCCCACACACAGCTAGAAGCCCAAATATTTTTTCATAGGTAGATGCAGATAAAAATTATTTTTAATTTGCAACCTGATGGAGGTCAGTATAGATGGACTAATAGAGAAAGTCCCACACACTGCTAGAAGGCCAAATATTTTTTCAGAGCTAGATGCAGATAAAAATTATTTTTAATTTGCAACCTGATGGAGGTCAGTATAGATGGACTAATAGAGAAAGTCCCACACACTGCTAGAAGGCCAACAATTTTATCAGAGCTAGATGCAGAAAAAAATTATATTCAGTTTGCAACCTGATGGAGGTCTGTATAGATGGATTAATAGAACAAGTCCCACACACAGCTAGAAGCCCAATATTTTTTCAGAGGTAGATGCAGAAAAAAAATATATTCAGTTTGCAACCTGATGGAGGTCTGTATAGATGGATTAATAGAACAAGTCCCACACACAGCTAGAAGCCCAATATTTTTTCAGAGGTAGATGCAGAAAAAAAATATATTCAGTTTGCAACCTGATGGAGGTCAGTATAGATGGACTAATAGAGAAACTCCCACACACTGCTAGAAGGCCAAATATTTTTTCAGAGCTAGATGCAGATAAAAATTATTTTTAATTTGCAACCTGATGGAGGTCAGTATAGATGGACTAATAGAGAAAGTCCCACACACTGCTAGAAGGCCAAATATTTTTTCAGAGCTAGATGCAGATAAAAATTATTTTTAATTTGCAACCTGATGGAGGTCAGTATAGATGGACTAATAGAGAAAGTCCCACACACTGCTAGAAGGCCAACTATTTTTTCAGAGCTAGATGCAGAAAAAAATTATATTCAGTTTGCAACCTGATGGAGGTCTGTATAGATGGACTAATAGAACAAGTCCCACACACAGCTAGAAGCCCAAATATTTTTTCAGAGGTAGATGTAGATAAAAATTATTTTTAATTTGCAACCTGATGGAGGTCAGTATAGATGGACTAATAGAGAAAGTCCCACACACTGCTAGAAGGCCAAATATTTTTTCAGATCTAGATGCAGATAAAAATTATTTTTAATTTGCAACCTGATGGAGGTCAGTATAGATTGGCTAATAGAGAAAGTCCCACACACTGCTAGAAGGCCAAATATTTTTTCAGAGCTAGATGCAGATAAAAATTATTTTTAATTTGCAACCTGATGGAGGTCAGTATAGATGGACTAATAGAGAAAGTCCCACACACTGCTAGAAGGCCAACTATTTTTTCAGAGCTAGATGCAGAAAAAAATTATATTCAGTTTGCAACCTGATGGAGGTCTGTATAGATGGACTAATAGAACAAGTCCCACACACAGCTAGAACCCAAATATTTTTTCAGAGGTAGATGTAGATAAAAATTATTTTTAATTTGCAACCTGATGGAGGTCAGTATAGATGGACTAATAGAGAAAGTCCCACACACTGCTAGAAGGCCAAATATTTTTTCAGATCTAGATGCAGATAAAAATTATTTTTAATTTGCAACCTGATGGAGGTCAGTATAGATTGGCTAATAGAGAAAGTCCCACACACTGCTAGAAGGCCAAATATTTTTTCAGAGCTAGATGCAGAAAAAAATTATATTCAGTTTGCAACCTGATGGAGGTCAGTATAGATGGACTAATAGAACAAGTCCCACACACTGCTAGAAGCCCAAATATTTTTTCAGAGCTAGATGCAGAAAAAAATTATATTCAATTTGCAACCTGATGGAGGTCAGTATAGATGGACTAATACAATGATGCTATGCCCAAAAGATTTTAATTCACTAGGTGCAGTAAAAAAATTGGTATTCTATACACAGGTGGTATATCTTGCAACACAGATAGGCTACTCCACTGACTAACACACTCTGCAATAGGCCAAAAAGGATTAGCTTTGCTAGATTCAGCCAAATGCTGTGAAAAAAACTTGCACAGCACTGGCACAGACCTGCCTGGCAAAAACTGATAGGAACTGATGTAACCTAGTCCTGAAAAGGACTGCAATTACAATTAGTCTTTACTCCCATAATCTATCTATTTAAGAGCACAGACCTGCCTGATAAAAGTCATAGGAAATGCTGTAACCTAGTCCTTAAAAGGACTGCAATCACAACTATTCCCTACTCCCAAGCTATCTGTAGATTTGTGCGAAAATTGGCTTGAAATTAACAAGGTATAGCACACACAGCAACAGCGGTGCCGTCTAACACGCAGCTGCAGCAGTGAGAAAATGGTGGCGACGGGGAAAATGGCTTGGTCTTATAGGGCAAGGACATGTGACATACACTGCCAATGACACATGCCCTTGCTTGTGTGAAAAACAGCAGTTCGCTCCGTGTGTGCGCTGCTGATAGGCTGACAGACTGCACCTCCCCACTGCAAATGCGGGAAAGAGAAAAAAAAATGGAGATCTTCATTATTCCTGCAGCGATCCATCCCCTACCCCTCCCCCCACCCCGCTGTACACTCAAACTGCATATTAACATTAATTTTCATCATTACTGAGAAAAAATCCAGTTATGGTTTTGGTGCACGAACAGTTATCGAACATAACCTCGAACAGCCGAATTTTTCTCAAATCGTTCGTGTTCGCCGAACGGCTCGAACACCGCCCAAAACATCTCGAATTTGAGATTGGCGAACAGTTCGAGTAGAACAACGCTCATCTCTATTGATTACTCTCTAATGCAATAATGATATACTTGTAATAATTAGTGTTGAGCCACCCCCGTAGTGTTCGGGTTCGGTTCGGTTCGTCGAACACCGGGATGTTCGAGCAACTGTTCGTCGAACTGTTCGTCGAACACCTTAGAACACCGTCGAACACCGTTAAAACCAATGGCAGGCAAACAAAAACACATAGAAACACATAGAAAACACCTGCAAAGGTGTCCAAAAGCTGACAAACTGCTCAGAAGACACTCTCTTTAAAAAAGCCGGCCGGCAAATTCAGCAGCGGCATACACCGGTACCCGACAATTTAGACAAGAAGGAATAGAGCATCACACATAGATTAGATAGATAGAAACATGTCAGTCACATATATATGAAGTACAGTGACAGCGTTGGTTACTGCACTTGTCATTTAGTGTAAAGGATTTATTAAAAAAAATATTAGTGTTTTCATGCACCGTCTCTTTAAAAAAGCCGGCCGGCAATTCAGCATCTGTACCCGACAATTTAGAACAGAAAGAATAGAGCTTCACACATAGATTAGATAGATAGAAACATGTCAGTCACATATATAATAAGTACAGTGATAGTGTTGCTTACTGTACTTGTCATTTAGTGTAAAGGATTTATTTAAAAAAATAATAGTGTTTTCATGCACTGTCTCTTTAAAAAAGCCGGCCGGCAATTCAGCAGCGGTACCCGACAATTTAGAACAGAAAGATAGAGCATCACACATAGATTAGATAGATAGAAACATGTCAGTCACATATATATGAAGTACAGTGATAGTGTTGGTTACTGTACTTGTCATTTAGTATTAAAATAAAGGATTTATTATTAAAAAAATTGGCGTGGGGTTCCCCTTAATTTTAGGCTCTAGCGGAGGTTAAGCAGACGGCTGGGGCAGATGTTTGAAGCCTGGGAAGGGGGTAATACCCACGGAGCTTCCCAGGCTACTAATATCAGACCCCAGCTGAATACATAGCCTTTACTAGCTATTAAAATGGGGGACCCCCCAAAAAAAATGACGTGGGGTCCCCCCTAATTTAATAGCTAGCAAAGGCTAGGCAGACAGCTGGGGGCTGATATTAATAGCCCAGGAAGGGAGCCATGAATATTGGCCCCCTCCCAGGCTAGAAACACCAGCCGTCAGCCGCCCCAGAAATGGCGCATTCATAGGATGCGCCAATTCTGGCACTTAGCCTCGCTCTTCCACGCTGCCCTGGTGCGGTGGCAGGGGGTAATAGGGTTGGGGTTGATGTCAGCTAATAATGCCAGCTGACATCAAGCCCAGGTTAGTAATGGAGAGGCGTCTATAAGACACCCCCATTACTAACCCCATAGTCAAAGTTAAAAAAAACACAAACACCCAGAATAAAGTCCTTTAATTGAAATAAAGACACAATCCTTTATTGTTCTAAATTAAACCATACTTACCATCACGCCCATTCCAGCTGAAGCCAACGATCTCCTGCAATAAAAGAAAAATAATAAAGCAACATCATCCTTACCTTTCCATGGTTCCCACGACAGCTTCAGCTCTGCTACATCGAGATGACAGGCTGGACCGCAGCAGAACGCTGCCATCCAGCCTGTCATCCCGCAGACACTGAGAGGCGCAGGCTTGCTTACGCTGCTCAGCGTCTGTCTGTGACGACATACAGATGAGCCGAGTTCATGTCCAATGAACTCGGCTCACCTCATGCACGTCACTGACAGCGTGGGAAAATTCTCACGCTGAAGCGCTGATTGCAGGAGAATTTTCCCACGCTGTCAGTGACGTGCAGGAGGTGAGCTGAGTTCATTGGACATGAGCTCACCTCATGCACATCACTGACAGCGTGGGAGAATTCTCCTGCACTCAGCACTTCAGCGTGAGAATTTTCCCACGCTGTCAGTGACGTGCATGAGGTGAGCCGAGTTCATTGGACATGACCTCGGCTCATCTGGATGCCGTCACAGCGAGACAGTGAGGAGCGTAAGCATGCCTGCGCTTCTCAGTGTCTGCGGGATGACAGACTGGATGGCAGCGTTCTGCTGCGGTCCAGCCAGTCATCTCGATGTAGCAGAGCTGAAGCTGTCGTGGGAACCATGGAAAGGTAAGGATGAGGTTGGTTTATTATTTTTCTTTTATTGCAGGAGATCGTTGGCTTCAGCTGGAATGGGTGTGATGGTAAGTATGGTTTAATTTAGAACAATAAAGAATTGTGTCTTTATTTCAATTAAAGGACTTTATTCTGGGTGTTGTGTTTTTTTTAAATACTTTACTAGAAATTCATGGCGGTCATGTCTAATACTGGCGTGACCCCATGAATTTTGGGCTTGGGGCCAGCTGATAATACCAAGCTGGCCCTAACCCCTTTATTACCCAGTGAGCCACCGCACCAGGGCCCTGGATGAGTTGGGTACAGCGCCAGAAGATGGCGCTTCTATGAACGCGCCATTTTCCGGGGTGGCTGCGGACTGCAATTTGTAGCGGGGGGGGGCCCAGAAAGCTTGGGCCTCCCTGCGCTGCAGATTCCAGCCCCCAGCTGCCTAGTTGTACCTGGCTGGACACAAAAATAGGGCGAAGCCCCACGTACTTTTTTTTTAATTATTTCATGAAATTCATGAAATAATTAAGAAAAAAAGGCCTTCCCTATATTGTTGTGTCCGGCCAGGTACAAATAGGCAGCTGGTGGTTGGGGGCAGCCCGTTCCTGCCTGCTGTACCTGGCTGGACACAAATATAGTGCGAAGCCCCACTTCAATTTTTTTTAATTATTTCATGAAATTCATGATATAATTAAGAAAAAAAGGGCTTCCCTATATTGTTGTGTCCGGCCAGGTACAAATAGGCAGCTGGTGGATGGGGGCAGCCCGTTCCTGCCTGCTGTACCTGGCTGGACACAAATATAGTGCGAAGCCCCACTTCAATTTTTTTTAATTATTTCATGAAATTCATGAAATAATTAAGAAAAAAAGGGCTTCCCTATATTGTTGTGTCCGGCCAGGTACAAATAGGCAGCTGGTGGATGGGGGCAGCCCGTTCCTGCCTGCTGTACCTGGCTGGACACAAATATAGTGCGAAGCCCCACTTCAATTTTTTTAAATTATTTCAGGAAATTCATGAAATAATTTAAAAAAAATTGACGTGGGGCTTCGCACTATATTTGTGTCCAGCCAGGTACAGCAGGCAGGAACGGGCTGCCCCCAACCACCAGCTGCCTATTTGTACCTGGCCGGACACAACAATATAGGGAAGCCCTTTTTTTCTTAATTATTTCATGAAATAATTTAAAGAAAATTGACGTGGGGCTTCGCCCTGTTTTTGTGTCCAGCCAGGTACAACTAGGCAGCTGGGGGCTGGAATCCGCAGCGCAGGGAGGCCCAAGCTTTCTGGGCCACCCCCGCTGCAAATTGCAGTCCGCAGCCACCCCGGAAAATGGCGTGTTCATAGAAGCGCCATCTTCTGGCGCTGTACCCAACTCATCCAGGGCCCTGATGCGGTGGCTCACTGGGTAATAAAGGGGTTAGGGCCAGCTTGGCATTATCAGCTGGCCCTAAGCCCGAAATTCATGGGGTCACGCCAATATTAGACATGACCACCATGAATTTCTAGTAAAGTATTTAAAAAAAACACAACACCCAGAAAAAAGTCCTTTAATTGAAATAAACACACAATTCTTTATTGTTCTAAATTAAACCATACTTACCATCACGCCCATTCCAGCTGAAGCCAACGATCTCCTGAAATAAAAGAAAAATAATAAAGCAACCTCATCCTTACCTTTCCATGGTTCCCATGACAGCTTCAGCTCTGCTACATCGAGATGACAGGCTGGACCGCAGCAGAACGCTGCCATCCAGCCTGTCATCCCGCAGACACTGAGAAGCGCAGGCTTGCTTGCGCTCCACAGTGTCTCTCTGTGAGGGCATCCAGATGAGCCGAGTTAATGTCCAATGAACTCGGCTCACCTCATGCACGTCACTGACAGCGTGGGAAAATTCTCCTGCACTCAGCGCTTCAGCGTGGGAGAATTCTCACACTGAAGCGCTGAGTGCAGGAGAATTCTCCCACGCTGTCAGTGACGTGCAGGAGGTGAGCTGAGTTCATTGGACATGAGCTCACCTTATGCACGTCACTGACAGCGTGGGAAAATTCTCCTGCACTCAGCGCTTCAGCGTGGGAGAATTCTCACGCTGAAGCGCTGAGTGCAGGAGAATTCTCCCACGCTGTCAGTGACGTGCAGGAGGTGAGCTGAGTTCATTGGACATGAGCTCACCTTATGCACGTCACTGACAGCGTGGGAGAATTCTCCTGCACTCACCGCTTCAGCGTGAGAATTTTCCCACGCTGTCAGTGACGTGCATGAGGTGAGCCGAGTTCATTGGACATGAACTCGGCTCATCTGGATGTCGTCACAGAGAGACGCTGAGCAGCGCAAGCAAGCCTGCGCTTCTCAGTGTCTGCGGGATGAGAGGCTGGATGGCAGCGTTCTGCTGCGGTCCAGCCTGTCATCTCGATGTAGCAGAGCTGAAGCTGTCGTGGGAACCATGGAAAGGTAAGGATGAGGTTGCTTTATTATTTTTCTTTTATTGCAGGAGATCGTTGGCTTCAGCTGGAATGGGCGTGACGGTAAGTATGGTTTAATTTAGAACAATAAAGGATTGTGTCTTTATTTCCATTAAAGGACTTTATTCTGGGTGTTTGTGTTTTTTTTAACTTTGACTATGGGGTTAGTAATGGGGGTGTCTTATAGACGCCTCTCCATTACTAACCTGGGCTTGATGTCAGCTGGCATTATAAGCTGACATCAACCCCAACCCTATTACCCCCTGCCACCGCACCAGGGCAGCGTGGAAGAGCGAGGCTAAGTGCCAGAATTGGCGCATCCTATGGATGCGCCATTTCTGGGGCGGCTGACGGCTGGTGTTTCTAGCCTGGGAGGGGGCCAATATTCATGGCTCCCTTCCTGGGCTATTAATATCAGCCCCCAGCTGTCTGCCTAGCCTTTGCTAGCTATTAAATTAGGGGGGACCCCACGTCATTTTTTTTGGGGGGTCCCCCATTTTAATAGCTAGTAAAGGCTATGTATTCAGCTGGGGGCTGATATTAGTAGCCTGGGAAGCTCCGTGGGTATTACCCCCTTCCCAGGCTTCAAACATCTGCCCCAGCCGTCTGCTTAACCTCCGCTAGAGCCTAAAATTAAGGGGAACCCCACGCCAATTTTTTTAATAATAAATCCTTTATTTTAATACTAAATGACAAGTACAGTAACCAACACTATCACTGTACTTCATATATATGTGACTGACATGTTTCTATCTATCTAATCTATGTGTGAAGCTCTATTCTGTATGTTATAAATTGTCGGGTACCGCTGCTGAATTGCCGGCCGGCTTTTTTAAAGAGACGGTGCATGAAAACACTATTATTTTTTTTGATAAATCCTTTACGCTAAATGACAAGTACAGTAAGCAACACTGTCACTGTACTTCATATATATGTGGCTGACATGTTTCTATCTATCTAATCTATGTGTGAAGCTCTATTCTGTCTGTTATAAATTGTCGGGTACCGCTGCTGAATTGCCGGCCGGCTTTTAGGTGCATGAAAACACTATTATTTTTTTTGATAAATCCTTTACGCTAAATGACAAGTACAGTAAGCAGCACTTTCACTGTACTTCCTATATATGTGGCTGACATGTTTATATCTATCTAATCTATGTGTGAAGCTCTATTCTTTCGGTTCTAAATTGTCGGGTACAGGTGTATGCCGCTGCTGAATTGCCGGCTTTTCATGTTTCACTGTTGGCACTGTTCCCATCGATTTGGGCAATCACTGTAATGCCACAACCACCATGGCTGTGGCATTACAGTGAGTGGCAGACAATCCCTGCATGATTGGTGCTCTAAATAGCGCCAGACATGCAGGACACGCTTTTGGTGCACGAACAGTTATCGAACATAACCTCGAACAGCCGAATTTTTTGCAAATCGTTCGGGTTCGTCGAACAACTCGAACACCGCCCAAAACAGCTCGAATTTGAGATTGGCGAACAGTTCTAGTCGAACACCGCTCATCTCTAGTAATAATGTCATGTCATTATGTGTGTATTTTAAAAATGTACTTTGCTCTCATAGTATTACAATAGTCTTAGTGTTTTCTTGACTGCACTATTATGTTGCAATAATGTATAATTATTTTTCTGTATACTTGCACAGATTGTTATTCCTATTTGTCACGACTTACACATATTGTTATTCCTATTTGTCACAATTGTGGGAGATTATATTCTCTACTGTTATGTGTATCTAGTAACTTTTGTTTGTTTCTCTATTTGTGATGTTTTTACAATAGTGTCACTTCCATCTGAGAAATGATTCTTTGGCCTAAATGATAATTTCACAATAGTGTTGCTGTGTATTTACAAACACTTCATCGATATGATGTCACAACACTACTGACAGACTGTTCTAGTCACATTCACATGCTGCAAATAACTTTGTTTAGTGTCACTAGGAATAATTTCAAGTAAACCTGGGATGAATTAGCAGAAAGATTTCACAGGCATTTTACCAGGTTAAATATCGTGATTAAAATCTTTGGCATTTTCAACAAGAATCCTTAGAAGAAAAAACCATCTCATGACCTCAAATATACCTAGGATGAGCATGAAATACTTGTAAAATCCCATTCTCAATAAGCTAAACATGTACCTCATAAAAATCTCTCCATGATTAGATAGAAAAAAAAGAGCACACAAGTATATCCAAGGCAAAGTAATAACAGCAAGTGAATGCTAAAATGAAACCAGTAAACCAAGGGGTCTCCAAGTGTAGAAGGGGAGAGGCAAAACCCATGCTCATGCATTTTTCAGATCTGCCCACTCTTAAAGTGGGTTTACACTACCAGACCAGCATCATTAAACATCATCCAATCGGTACATACCTGCTAAACAGTGGTCACTTAATACCCTGCTTAGACAGGTAGACCACATTGAATATGTTCACAGAACAATCAGTAATAGATCATCATATTCAGATAAGCGTCCATTGTTTCAGCAGCACAGATCCTATTTACACAGGATGATGTGCTGTCATTAACCATGATCTTTTCAGCCAGGTAAAAGATTATTTCATTCGACAAACAAGCCTTTTTCTTGTTCATCAGTTGTATGGCAATCTGTTTACATAGTACTATTATCGGGAAAAGTGAGTTCCTTCGAATGTTCACTTTCAATCGTACAGTGTAAATATAACTCTACTTGGGTTTAAATTTGGTAAATGACTCAAATTTCTCCTGAAGCAGATAAAATACAATACTGCAACCATCATGCAAAAAAGCTTGACAGGCTTCAATACATATCATGGTCACTGACACAAAAGGAAGGCTTAGACATCTTGTGACAGAGGGATCACATAATCAAGGTTTTTTCTTTGGACACTAATAACCTCACCCCCCACGGTAACATACATAACCCTCCATAAAAGCAGGCAAACTGATAAGAATTGTATTTTTATGTACATCTTTTAATCTACAAGCTATTTAATTCTGAAGTCTTTGAGAACATTGTTTTTTTTTAGTATTGTATCACTATGGGGTATTTTGGGTCAAACTTAATCTTTAATCCTAGCAGTACTGGCCAGCTCTGTGCAGTGAAGTGTCAGTTATACTTATGACACGTGGCTCCTCCCACCCTCCCCCACCCTACTGTTCACCATTTTCTTCCTGTTACTGTACATAGAAAAAAAACTGCCAATTAGCAGGGGGAATTAGCTTTTTAATATGAGTATTAGTTTTCTTTTAAGTTACTGGTTCACTGATTAATTACTATATAAAACACTGTCAGACAATTTATTTGTTTTGTTTGCTAGAATGTTTCTGGTGGTCAATTTTATTATCACTTTATCCTATTGTACTTGTACATCATTACTTTTCCCATTATTGTATTTCTTTAAATCATGCTCTTGAGGTTTTAAATCTTATCTCTGACTGCATAAAAAGCAATGAACCATTTACTGCAAGTTGTAGACAATTTGAAGTTACAATACATACTGATTACTTTTTTTTCTTTATTAGTTTATCTTTTATTTAGCTTATCAAGCTAAAATAATACTTTTACTTAAAGAGTAGTGTTGAGCATTCCGATGCTGAAATATCGGGTATCGGCCGATATTCGCGGTATCGGAATTCCGATACTTAATTCCGATACTTTTACAATATCGAATACCGTAATCGGAAGTTCCCATAATGCCTGCGCTCTGCAGTGTCTCTGAAGGATGACAAGCTGGATGGCAGCGCTCAGCTGAGATCCAGCCTGTCATCAGAATGCCATCCCAGCGTGGGAGAATTCTCCTGATTGTTTAAAAGCCGGCGCGCGGTAAAAAGCCGCCGGCTTTTAAACAATCACACAGCCCCATACTGCTTCCCCGCAGCCTCCCACCCCGATCCTCCGCTCCCCTCGCCACCTCCCATCCCGATCGTAAGTTAGGACCGGGCGGGGAGCGCAGCACCAAGGAGCGGGGAGCGAAGAACCCGGGCGGGGAAGCCGGCAGTGAAAAGACTTCACCGCCGGCTTTCCCGTTCTGTGCTGCGCTTTCCCACTGGTTATTTCAAATGAACAGCTGAGGTATCAGGTGATGCCGATCAGTTGTTCATTTGAAGTCACCGCGGTGCCCTCAGAGGGTTCATGTGAGTTCATGCTTGACTGCATTGCATGAACTCACATGAACTTTCCCACGGCCGCACAGGTCAGCCTCACCTTCCAGACCGGTCATGATTGGTGTGTGTGGGTGTCTGTGCGGGTGTGCGCGGTGTGTGGGGTGTCTGTGCGGTGTCTGCGGGTGTGTGCGGTGTCTGTGCGGTGTCTGTGCGGTGTCTGCGGGTGTGTGCGGTGTCTGTGCGATGTCTGCGAGTGTGTGCGGTGTCTGTGCGATGTCTGTGGGTGTGTGCGGTGTCTGTGCGATGTCTGGGGGTGTGTGCGTGCAGGCAGACATAGGCCGATGTGACACTACTACTCCCATCGGCCTATGTCTGTCCCCCGTCCACTCGTGCCAGCAGGATCAGCTCGATGGGAGCAGTAGTTCCCATCAGCCTGATCCTGCTATTTAAATTGCCCTACTGTGTCCCCAGTACATTTTAAATGCATGTCATTGGTGGCCAGTGGTTACCTACAATAAATTAGTTCATACATTACCTGTCCCCGCCGATCGCCACCTAAAATAAAGTAAAAAATAAAAAACTACACCTATACTCACCTAGACACCTATTTCCCCGAAGCCATCGATCTCCTGTAATAAAATATAAAATAATAAACCACAACCTTATCCTTACCCCTCCGTAGTAGTCCACGAGTGTCCCACGATGATCTCCAGTTCAGAGCAGCCACATAGAATGTGACCGCTCTGAACCGCTGCCGCCGCTAGAATGATGGGGCCGTAAAGCAGCCCCGTCATTGCATAAGCGGGTTCACCGGAGTTCAGCCAGCGCTGCTCCGGTCAGCTCCTTTACGGCCCTGCTGTATCGTGAGAAATTCCCACGGTACAGCAGTGCCGTAAAGGAGGTCTCCGGAGCTGCGATGCCTGAATGCACTCCGGTGACCTCAGTCAGTGGCTCCCGCTGCCGGGAGCGGACGTGTTACCGGCAGTGTGAGCTTACAGCAGCCATGCACAGCTGTCACCATCTCCAGATGTGACAGCTGTGCATGGGAAATCAGCGCAGGAACGTGGACAGGTAACTATTTTTTTTTACTAAACTAAGAATTAAATAAAATGGTGTGTTTTATTTCAAATAAATTATTTTTTTCTGGGTGTAGTGTGTGTTTTCTTTTTAACACTTTGTAGGTTAGTAATGGGGGTGTCTTATAGACGCCCATCATTACGAACCTGGGCTTCATGGCAGCTGGCGCTGACATGAACCCCAGCCCCATTACCCCCTGCCACTGCACCAGGGCAGCGTGGAAGAGCGAGGCTAAGTGCCAGAATTGGCGCAGCCTATGGATGCGCCATTTCTGGGGCAGCTGACGGCTGGTGTTTCTAGCCTGGGAGGGGGCCAATATTCATGGCACCCTTCCTGGGCTATTAATATCAGCCCCCAGCTGTCTGCCTAGCCTTTGCTAGCTATTAAAATAGGGGGGACCCCACGTCATTTTTTTGGGGGGTCCCCCATTTTAATAGCTAGTAAAGGCTAGGTATTCAGCTGGGGGCTGATATTAGTAGTCTGGGAAGCTCCGTGGGTATTACCCCCTTCCCAGGCTTCAAACATCTGCCCCAGCCGTCTGCTTAACCTCCGCTAGAGACTAAAATTATGGGGCATCCCACGCCAATTTTTTTTTTAAATAAATCCTTTATTGTAACACTAAATGACATTTGAGGAGTTAATAAAGATGCAGTCCCTAAATTATTATTTATTTTTTAATTAATTTTTCCCAAAAATTTTGACGTGGGCTTTGCCATATTTTTGTATGCCAGCCAGGTACAGCATCCAGCTTCTATGAACGCGCCATTTTCTGGGGTGGCTGCTGACTGCAATTTGCATTGGGGGGGAGGCCCAGAAAGCTTGGGTCTCCCTGCGCTGCAGATTCCATCCCCCAGCTGCCTAGTTGTACCTGGCTGGACACAAAAATAGGGAGAAGCCCCACGTATTTTTTTTTTAAATTATTTCATGAAATATTTTTTTTAAAAAAGGGCTTCCCGATATTGTTGTGTCCGGTCAGGTACAAATAGGCAGCTGGTGGTTGGGGGCAGCCCGTTCCTGCCTGCTGTACCTGGCTGGACACAAATATAGTGCGAAGCCCCACGTCAATTTTTTTTTAATTATTTCAGGAAATTCATGAAATAATTAAAAAAAAATTGACGTGGGGCTTCGCACTATATTTGTGTCCAGCCAGGTACAGCAGGCAGGAACAGACTGCCCCCAACCACCAGCTGCCTATTTGTACCTGGCCGGACACAACAATATAGGGAAGCCCTTTTTTTCTTAATTATTTCATGAGTTTCATGAAATAATTTAAAAAAAAAATACGTGGAGCTTCGCCCTATTTTTGTGTCCAGCCAGGTACAACTAGGCAGCTGGGGGCTGGAATCTGCAGCGCAGGGAGGCCCAAACTTTCTGGGCCCCACCCGCTGCAAATTGCAGTCCGCAGCCGCCCCGGAAAATGGCGCGTTCATAGAAGCGCCATCTTCTGGCGCTGTACCCAACTCATCCAGGGCCCTGGTGCGGTGGCTCACTGGGTAATAAAGGGGTTAAGGCCAGCTTGGCATTATCAGCTGGCCCTAAGCCCGAAATTCATGGGGTCACGCCAATATTAGACATGACCACCATGAGTTTCTAGTAAAGTATTTAAAAAAAACACAACACCCAGAATAAAGTCCTTTAATTGAAATAAACACACAATTCTTTATTGTTCTAAATTAAACCATACTTACCGTCACGCCCATTCCAGCTGAAGCCAACGATCTCCTGCAATAAAAGAAAAATAATAAAGCAACATCATCCTTACCTTTCCATGGTTCCCACGACAGCTTCAGCTCTGCTACATCGAGATGACAGGCTGGACCGCAGCAGAACGCTGCCATCCAGCCTGTCATCCCGCAGACACTGAGAAGCGCAGGCATGCTTGCGCTCCTCAGTGTCTCTCTGTGACGTCATCCAGATGAGCCGAGTTCATGTTCAATGAACTCAGCTCACCTCATGCACGTCACTGACAGCGTGGGAAAATTCTCACGCTGAAGCTCTGAGTGCAGGAGAATTTTCCCACGCTGTCAGTGACGTGCATGAGGTGAGGTCATGTCCAATGAACTCGGCTCACCTCATGCACGTCACTGACAGCGTGGGAAAATTCTCCTGCACTCAGCGCTTCAGTGTGAGAATTCTCCCACGCTGTCAGTGACGTGCATGAGGTGAGCTGAGTTCATTGGACATGACCTCACCTCATGCACGTCACTGACAATGTGGGAAAATTCTCACGCTGAAGCGCTGAGTGCAGGAAAATTCTCCCACGCTGTCAGTGACGTGCATGAGGTGAGCTGAGTTCATTGTCGGCTCATCTGGATGCCGTCACAGAGAGACACAGGAGCGCAAGCATGCCTGCGTTTCTCAGTGTCTGCGGGATGACAGGCTGGATGGCAGCTTTCTCCTGCGGTCCAGCCTGTCATCTCGATGTAGCAGAGCTGGAGCCATCGTGGGAACCATGGAAATGTAAGGATGAGGTTGCTTTATTATTTTTCTTTTATTGCAGGAGATCATTGGCTTCAGCTGGAATGGGTGTGACGGTAAGAATGGTTTAATTTAGAACAATAAAGAATTGTGTGTTTATTTCAATTAAAGGACTTTATTCTGGGTGTTTGTGGTTTTTTTTTAACTTTGACTATAGGGTTAGTAATGGGGGTGTCTTATAGACGCCTCTCCATTACTAACCTGGGCTTGATGTCAGCTGGTATTATAAGCTGACATCAACCCCAACCCTATTACCCTACTGCCACCGCTACAGGGCAGTGGGAAGAGCGAGGCTAAGTGCCAGAGTTGGCGCATCCTATGGATGCGTCATTTCTGGGGCGGCTGACGGCTGGTGTTTCTAGCCTGGGAGGGGGCCAGTATTCATGGCACCCTTCCTGGGCTATTAATATCAGCCCCCAGCTGTCTGCCTAGCCTTTGCTAGCTATTAAATTAGGGGGAACCCCACGTCATTTTTTTGGGGGGGTCCCCCATTTTAATAGCTAGTAAAGGCTAAGTATTCCGCTGGGGGCTGATATTAGCAGCCTGGGAAGCTCCGTGGGTATTACCCCCTTCCCAGGCTTCAAACATCTGCCCCAGCTGTCTGCTTAACCTCCGCTAGAGACAAAAATTAAGGGGAACCCCACGCCAATTTTTTTTTCAATAAATCCTTTATTTTAACACTAAATGACAAGTACAGTAAGCAACACTGTCACTGTACTTCATATATATGTGACTGACATGTTTCTATCTATCTAATCTACGTATGATTCTCTATACCTTCTATTCTAAATTGTCGGGTACAGATGCTGAATTGCCGGCCGGCTTTCTTAAAGAGACGGTGCATTAAAACACTATTATTTTTTTAAATAAATCCTTTACACTAAATGACAAGTACAGTAAGCAACGCTGTCACTGTACTTCATATATATGTGACTGAGATGTTTCTATCTATCTAATCTATGTGTGAAGCTCTATTCTGTCTGTTATAAATTGTCGGGTACCGCTGCTGAATTGCCGGCCGGCTTTTTTAAAGAGACGGTGCATGAAAACACTAATATTTTTTTTAATAAATCCTTTGCACTAAATGACAAGTACATTAAGCAACACTGTCACTGTACTTCATATATATGTGACTGACAAGTTTCTATCTATCTAATCTATGTGTGAAGCTCTATTCTTTCTGTTGTAAATTGTCGGGTACCGGTGTATGCGCTGATGAATTGCCGGCTTTTCGCATAATACATTCTACATTATTCTTAGTTGCTTTACTTCATGTAGAATTAACCTACAAGGAAAGAAAGGGTTTATTTTCATTCCGATATTTCTGTCCCATTGACTTGCATTGGTTTCCGGTATCGGTATCGGCGATATCCGATACTTTTTGAGTATCGGTCCGATCCAATCCGATACGATATTTCCTGATATCGGAAGGTATCGCTCAACACTATTAAAGATTAATAATTATATATAGCTATCTCAACAAGAGTTATTACATTCTAACATAATAGATAAAATTTCCTAACATTCTGTCTGCATGGCTGTTTATGCACCTATCGGTATAATTCATTACACAACTATGCGGTTTACTATGTTCGTTATGTGTGAAATGCAAGTGGGCATTTTTTTGTTGATCCTCGCAAATTAAATCACAGATGGTCTGAATTTGTGTAAAACCGCGAATTTCAGTAAAGTCAACTCGAAATCGATCCTCGTGGTTCAATCTGCTCTTGTCTAGTTAAATGTGTGTGAGATGAGTGAACCCGAAGTTAAAAATTCGGAGCTCGTACCAGAGAGTAACGCTAAACGCCAAACATGGACTTCTCCCGGAGGTCTGTTACAATGTTCAAAGTTCCAGGAGAAGTCCGTTGCAGAGAGAGAGAGGGAGAGAGAGATTCTTTTCTCCAGATCCGAAGTTCAGGTCTGAATTGTGGGGTCCGGGTTCTGGTTCAAGTTTGGGTACAGTTCTGGTACCCGAACCGGACTTTAGACTAAGATTCAGTTCAGATACCAGAACCCGAACTTCCATGGATCCTCTCATCCCTATTTACAACATGTGGTAGTTGTGTGGAATTTATCATTTTGCTGCCAAAAGAATTCAAAGACAATGTAGTTGTAAGAATAGTATCATTTATGTCCAAGTATTCTAAAGCTTTGGAAAGCCTTATCAAAACTTTAATTAGATGTAATGGTAAGCTATGTATATATAGGAAGCGGTGGCACACAGAGCCCTTGTGGTTCTATCCTGTAAACTTGTAGGCATTCTATGTGCTATTGTATGTTTTTGGGTAAGGTACCTCATCTGGCTTTTATGTGTCAGATCTATGAAAAATTCAACATAAAATAAAATTGTGCACATAAAATTAAAGACTTAAGCAGGTATAATAAGGCCTCATATATTTCTATAGGTCATGTTTTACCGCAAAAAATCACTATGTCCTTAAGACCAAATAGAAAAATGTAATCTTGCAACAAATTAATCATTCACATTGTATTAATTTTGTAACTTTTAATGTTTTATAAGGTAACATATTGATGCACTGTAACAGGGGAATTATATTCTGCAATCACTTTTAATATTGTGAATTTTAGTTGTATCCATTTTTTTCATTGTTCCCTTTTTAATTTCTTTAATAAGTAGATACAATTTCTATGTGTTGTAGGGAGGATCTGAACATAATATTCCAGTTGTTATATCCAAGATATCCAAAGAGCAAAGAGGTATGGTATGTTAATATTTTTATGCTAGACATTCACTCAAAGTTTGTAAATGCATATATAAAAAAAAACGGTACAGAGTGATTTGAATGTAGAGGAAAAAAGTTTATAATGCCATGCTGTAAGAGGCAATAACAAAAACGAATAGAAGATTACATAGTTATGTATAAAGAATCTTACTTGACAGAGTTTATTAAGCTGAATTAAAAGGGTTTTTCTCATGAACAAAGTATATTGTAATCAATAGATATTGGAATAACAATAAGTTCCACAATTGAATGTGTTTAAAAAAATGTTCCTGCACTGAGATAATCTTAGAAATGTGCCCCTGCTGTGTGCTTTGTAATGTCTGTGTCTGACTGTGTAGGAACATGGTCTTATCATACCAAAGCTCCTGGGCAGAGGAGGACACAAAATGGAATATATAGACATTAAAGCACAGGATCACAGCTGATTCTTTCTGTGAGGTGAAAACTGGCAGGGAAATGTTTTTCCTTACAAAGATTCCCAGACATTACATGTCTGTATACTTTTTTGCTTCCCCCTCTAACCAGGAGATGTGGTATGATCAGACCATGTTCCTATACTGTCAGACACGGCCATTACACAGTACACAGCAGGGGCACATTTATAAGATTATCTCAGCACAGGAACATTTTTTAACACATTCACACATTCAATTGTAGAACTTATTTTTATTCCAAGATCTGTTGATTGAAGTGAACTTTGTGGGAGAACCCCTTTAATAGAAGAAATCTCCTAATGATTCTTTAGCCATATATAAATCCCTTGTGAATTTTTATAAAGATTTGTGGTCATTAAGTTTAACTTGGTTAGAAACAGTCCCCTTTATAGTCAGTCAGTCAGTAAGTCAAAACTTCCATACAGACAAATGATCAATTCTGGAGATAGGAACATTACTGTGAGTTTCACTTTTATATCAATGCACACAGCAGGATAATGGTAAAGCAATTGTGATTTAATATTCAGAATGTCAAATATATTGGAATCCCTCCTTAATAGTTTGTACCTGAACTGGAGCAGGGTGTTTTGATTTGTTCAACTCAATTGGACACAGAGGACACTATTTTATTCTAGGTTGTGTTCCTAAAGTTAAAGATTATGCCCTGGACCTCTGGATGTACAGTGATATTAGTATAGTGATCTGAAATCTTTGTGTGGCTCCATGGGGCACTATGGTTCTTGACACTTTCTTTTGTAGAATGACCAATCTTGCTCTCAGGCAGTGGCCAAAGATAGATTAGACAAATTTACAGCACATGTATTTTCAGAATGTGAGTCACAATTTGAGTCCACCTGGTGTGTCTAGTCTTTAGTAACAGTTACTATACCCTTTAAGACTTGCTTGCCAACTTACACATAATATTATAGTATAGTAATTGAGAAATTGTTTCCAGAACAACAGAGCTAGTTTCAACCTTTGGTGATAACTTTCAAAAGATACAGAAAAAATGTTACCTCAGCAGAAAAAATTCTTCTTCAACTCCTCCTTCTTAGCTTGCTTGACATTTGGGGTGAATTTTCTTCTTGCATTGTAGTATAGCAAATCGACTTTTCTGCTATGGTTGGTGTTATTCCTCACCCCCTACTTTTGCTCAAGGAGTTGTTAAATGCCCTTCTTTTTATTCCCCCTTTCAAGGGTACTTCCTCTAGTTGGGAAACAAACTTATTGAGGGAGTTTCTATATTGCATCTGTCGAAAGCTGACTCTACCTATATCACCTGTAGCCCATGTGGTACGCTCCTCACACTCTGTATAGGACTTCCCTCTGTCCTTTAATTACACGTGGTGGCTCTGTTATTCAACATTGGTCGATCTATCTCTTCCATGCTCAGGAGAAACATCTGCTTTGCATGGAAGAGAATCTGCTGTCATGGCACCTGATTCTAATGAGCACCATTGCCATTACACTGCAGATGCTCTAACAGCCACTTCCAATTTCATCTGCATATTCATACAAACTGGGAAACATATACCCAATGAATAAAAACAGAGGTAAGACATATCCTTTTTACAATATTCTGCCCTTAGTCCAATTATCATCCAAACAGATAATTTTTCCCTGTATTGTCTTCCGTATGCATTCCATATAACATCCGTTTTAATACATGAGCAGTAATTAAAATTTACAAGACCGAATGCAGTTTCCTATGTAAAAGAATTACAAATAATCGGATGCTATATATTTTTTCTGCATGGGATCCAATATTTTTTTGCACAACCAAAGACTAGAATAGGCAAGTGTCATCCAAAATACAGAACTAGTCCTTGCTGCAATTTTTTCAAGCGGATATTTGGTCCCGTGATAAAAAAGGTTATATGAACAGCGTTATTGAATAATATTGGTTTGTGTGCTGTACTTTTTTTCACGGGCAGCACTCAGACAGAAATATAGTCGTGTGAACTTAGCCTTAGGCTGTGTGCCCACTATGCATTTTTTAAGCTTTTCTGCAGCGGCAATTCCGCTGCTGAAACGATTAAAAAGCGCTTGGTAGAAGGTCTGCCATGTTCCCCAATGATAATCCACATGTGCTGTGCACATGCTGCGGAAATTTCCGCTGCGGATTATCTTTGCGTAAAAATCTGCATCCCTACCAATTATTTTGCATAATTGCGGCGTTTTTGCCACCATTTACTTGCATTGAATCGCATAATATCCGCATCACTACATATACACATGCGGATATCATGAGGTTCAATGTGCGGATGGTACCCGGGTTTGGAGAAGAGGAGACTCTCCTCCACACCTGGGTATCATAGTACCTGTAAAAAAAAAGAATAAAATAAAAAATATACATTATACTTACCTTCCGATGGCCCTTAGTCTCCATAGCGATCCGTCCTGGCTCGCCGGCAGCTCACTATGGTCTAAAAGGACCTTCCATGACTTCATTTAGTCATGTGATGGGTCACGCGACCACTGACGTCGGCAATCGTGTGACCCATCACATGACTAAATGGCGTCATGGAAGGTCCTTTTAGACCACTGCTAGACATCGGGGACACCGGACGGATCAGATAAGGACACCGGGGGCCATCAGAAGGTAAGTATAATATTTATTATTTTATTTTTCACCATTCTTTTACAGTCACACTATATAAATCCATGCCGGCTGCATGGATTTATATAGTGTGACCAAGTTGTCAAGCACTTTCCAAGTGATGCTAAAATCGCTTGGAAAGCACTTGACAACCCGCATGCGGAAATACATGTGAAGAACGCTTCACATCCGCATGTCTCTGGCAGGAAAAACGCATGTAAAATCCGCATTCGTTTTTTCTGCCAGGGAGATGCAGAAACGCTCAGGAAAAATCCGGAGCATTTCTGCATCGTGGGCACTTAGCCTTAAGGTAAGTTTAGACACAGTAGGGGAAATCCTCTGCTGATTTTGTATAAGTTCTACTCCAAATTCACTGAAGATGATGCAAAGTGCAAAATCCTTAATGAAAAATCCTTAATGAAAATGTACTAAAAATTTTTTATTTTGTCAAGATTATATGTGATCAAAAAAAATTCATCCAAGTAAAAAATATAGTTTTTACAAGAATAACTGTGAAACGTTCAATATACCGTTTCTGCTCATCCCGAGCCTTGTTCACATACAGTGGTGGGTGGCCAAAAGTATTGGCACCCCTGCAATTCTGTCAGATAATACTCAGTTTTTTCCTGAAAATGATTGCAATCACAAATTCTTTGGTATTATTATCTTCATTTAATTTGTCTTCAATGAAAAAACACAAAAAGAATTGTCCTAAAGCCAAATTGGATATAATTCCACACCAAACCTAAAAAAAGGGGTGGACAAAAGTATTGGCACTGTTTGAAAAATCATGTGATGCTTCTCTAATTCGTGTAATTAACAGCACCTGTAACTTACCTGTGGCACCTAACAGGTGTTGGCAATAACTAAATCACACTTGCAGCCAGTTAACATGGATTAAAGTTGACTCAACCTCTGTCCTGTGTCCTTGTGTGTACCACATTGAGCATAGAGAAATGAAAGAAGACCAGAGAACTGTCTGAGGACTTGAGAAACCAAATTGTGAGGAAGCATGAGCAATGTCAAGGCTACAAGTCCATCTCAAAAGACCTGAATGTTCCTGTGTCTTCCATGCGCAGTGTCATCAAGAAGTTTAAAGCCCATGGCACTGTGGCTAACCTCCCTCGATGTGGTCGGAAAAGAAAAATTGACGAGAGATTTCAACACAAGATTGTGCGGATGGTGGATAAAGAACCTCGACTAACATCCAAACAAGTTCAAGCTGCCTTGCAGTCCGAGGGTACAACAGTGTCAACCCGTACTATCCATCGGCGTCTGAATGAAAAGGGACTGTATGGTAGGATACCCAGGAATACCCCACTTCTTACCCCGAGACATAAAAAAGCCAGGCTGGAGTTTGCCAAAACTTACCTGAGAAAGCCTAAAACGTTTTGGAAGAATGTTCTCTGGTCAGATGAGACAAAAGTAGAGCTTTTTGGGAAAAAGCATCAACATAGAGTGTACAGGAAAAAAAAAGAGGCATTCAAAGAAAAGAACACGGTCCCTACAGTCAAACATGGCGGAGGTTCCCTGATGTTTTAGGGTTGCTTTGCTGCTTCTGGCACTGGACTGCTTGACCATGTGCATGGCATTAAGAAGTCTGAAGACTACCAACAAATTTTGCAGCCTAATGTAGGGCCCAGTGTGAGAAAGCTGGGTCTCCCTCAGAGGTCATGGGTCTTCCAGCAGGACAATGACCCAAAACACGCTTCCAAAAGCACTATAAAATGGTTTGAGAGAAAGCACTGGAGACTTCTAAGGTGGCCAGCAATGAGTTCAGACCTGAATCCCATAGAACACCTGTGGAGAGATCTCAAAATGGCAGTTTGGAGAAGGCACCCTTCAAATATCAGGGACCTGGAGCAGTTTGCCAAAGAAGAATGGTCTACAATTCCAGCAGAGCATTGTAAGAATCTCATTGATGGTTACCGGAAGCGGTTGTTTGCAGTTATTTTGGCTAAAGGTTGTGCAACCAAGTATTAGGCTGAGGGTGTTAATACTTTTGTCTGGCCCATTTTTGGAGTTTTGTGTGAAATGATCAATGATTTGATTTTTGCTTCATTCTCTTTTGTGTTTTTTCCTTGCAAGCAAATTAAATGAAGATAATAATACCAAAGAATTTGTGATTGCAATCATTTTCAGGAAGAAACTGAGTATTATCTGACAGAATTGCCGGGGTGCCAATACTTTTGGCCACCACTGTATGGTCACTATAAATGAAACATTTTTCAAGTATTAAACTAAATCTTCACTATAGTCAGGCAGTTTATTCTCTGCTTGTTCTTTCTTTTTTCTACATTTAACTAGCTAATAGAACCATAATTTGCCTGATTAGTACTAATAAGAGTCATAAATATATTGGATTAGTCTTCTGTAGATTTTTATACTTTACAGTGCATGTGCACAGTTGAAGCTACAACTTTCTTAACCAGCGTGATTGAGATTATACTAAAGCTTTATCCTTCTGAATTACAAATTGCCTTTCTCAGAAGACCCGCTTACCTTCTGTTCTACGAGACACATCTGGCAGTGCTGTACTTTTATTACTTTCAGTTTTCCTCTTTTAGAAATACATTTCTTCTTGCTCTTTTTAAGCACAACAAATACTATATGCATAAAACCATTATGTTCATAGGAACAGTTTTTAAAAATTGAGGCTTAAAGAAACTTTTGGTCATTACATTTACATTTTGAAAAAGTCGCCATTGAAAGAAGGAAAAAAGATGCCATTGAAAATAGGAATTATAAATACCTGTGAACGCTATGTCTCTTGTCATGGACAAGCCATGAGGCAGGGAAGTCAAGGAGTCTGAGGAGAGTACATCAAAGACAAAAGGGATAAGACAAATGAATAGTCAAAGGCAAAGTCTGGGGTCAGGCAACTAAGGGCAGAATACGTCAAAGGCAAAAGGCAAATCTGAGGTCTGGCAACAGAGATCAGAATAAAAGATCACAGAACAAAGAGCAAACACACCACCTAGCAAGTCTATGACTTGCAATGGTCTGACCATTGCCAGCTAGCTATATAGCCAGCTAATCACCTTGAACTGGTGACATCTGGAGAAAACCCAGCAGGTCTGGCCAGATTGAGCAGAGGAGCTCTGCCTCTAGCTCATCCCTCTTCCCATCTACATTGAATTGTATCAGTAGAAGCTGCCATCTCCTATCTCAGTAATGGGACAGTCTGTCTTCACTGAATACAGATTTTACCTCACAATTGAGAATTTTGATAACGACTTTGGCAGAGAAAGAAGCTATTTTTTCTGATGAATTATAAAGTTGCTTATTTTCATACTAACTATTGATTTACGAAATAAACAGTTACTCTGTAAGTCAATAATGTATATAGTAGTAGTCATAGTAATCCCTTCCAGGGCTCAAACACTTTAGAGATCCTGAAGGATAGCAATCCAAGCAAGAGAATTAAATTATAAAAAGGTGTCACAATGGTGCTAAGAATTTAATCAGCTGTCATCAATGCAATCATGGTAGGCGGATTCATCCCATGATATAAATAATTAGATTGTATTGTCCTAAAAAGTATATACTGTGCGCTGAAGTCCACTTAAGGCTGAAATGGATAAACTGACCTTAATTAACAGACGCAATTAAACAAGAAAAACACTTGTTCCCCCAATAGTATACCTCCCAACACACACTGGTAAATTCCTACTGGTGTGGTACAGGTGCACTGGAAACTAATTTTGTAGTTCACTTGCTGGGGTTGAGTTTGGTGAATGTCCCGGCAAAAGCCTTAATAGCTCTTTAAACTCCTTTTCCAATACTAAGAGTTCAGGAGTTCAAAAGAAATCTTCATGCAAATAGTCGCACTTCAGCTGGTCGCGCGACTCACTGAGCTGGAATGTGGACACAAGAGTCCCTACGGAAGTCCCTACGTGTGATGTCACTCTGAACAGGAAGACAGTGACTTCTGCTGGTCGAAGTGCTCAACATCTCCAATGCTTTTTAGAAAACTTTGGTTTCCTTCTTCAGGGAGTCTTTTTTCTTTTATATTATATAGTGTATGCAGAGTTTATATAACATGATATAATTACTTTGTGGATGGATCATGTTTAGTTTTTGCCAGGAAATTCCTGCTATATATCTATGGGTCTCACTAGATGTCATTCAGATCAGCGGTTGGCAGTAGCAGTCAGTAAGAGTCAGCAATCAAACTAGAATTCTCAGGATTTACCACCCTTGAAGTAGTATGCTTATTCATTTAACGCGTAGACTTAAAATCAAGTATGTCACTTTAGCTGCATGGTATCTGCTTAGCATTTCCCAAATGCACTAGTTCCCACAGCAATCATGCTATTAAAGCTTATATGTATATGAAGCCAATAAAGTAAGGAGAACGCTATTGCATTGGATTACAGTTAGCATGCCTGGAGAGCAGCAAATCTACTAATATTTAAATAAACCACATGCAGACATCCTTTTCATTTATCTAAGAAATTATTTTTCCATGTGGGTTTTTTGCCTTGATGCACAAAGTACACACGGCTCTTCTTAAAGTCTGGGAGTCATTACAAAGCTTTTCAATCTCTGTGTGATGACTGGATAATGAAAAAATAAATTATTACTTGGGGAAGAATTAGAGGCAAATTGAATTATACCACTGTGGCAGATAGATGCATCTTTCTTGTTGCTAACCAAGAAAATGCTATCGCTGAAATACCAAAATTACCAAGTCTGTGATTCCTGCGACTGCCCATAGGAGACTTAAGAGGATTAATGTTTTCTTCCCAGGCCCTCTACATTTGGCAGCCTGGAAAATGAGTTTCTGTATCTTATATTTCAAATTATCAGCATGGAAAATACTTTGAAGTGTGATTCTAGAGGGAAGAAACAGCATCTGGTATTATTCACATAAATCAAATATTAAAGATCATAATATCTATATTGTGTCCATTTTGTTTATTCATCATTATTTTTGATCTTATGATTGCAGCTGAGCTTTCTGGTCTTTTGTTCATTGGAGATGCTATTCTGCAGGTAAGGCATAACTTGTGCTACAATTCCAATGGTTAAATGTCCTGGCAGCTGCCGATAATAACTATGAATATATTTTTATTTCAGATCAATGGCATAAATGTGAGGAAGTGTAAGCATGAAGAAGTGGTAAGTGTTTAATTATAGATAACAGAAATATAATACTAACCTTTTATTATAGGGAGATAAATAAGACACAACTCCAAATCAAAACTCACTTTTTGAAATTCAGTTATAGAAAATCCACACCATGATTGTTGTTCATATTTGGTGAAACCATTTGCATTTATTAATAGATATTTGCTACTATATACTTTTGCATACATCTTGTGAAAAAAATCATAATGCAAATTAATGCAGGTAAGTGTTCTGATACAGTTGGGGTCTTGGGGTACAAATGTATCCTTTCCAAAATTTTTTTTTTTTTTGCCATAAATTTGCTTATTGGAATTTATGAAGCTACAGATGTTTTCAACCTTAAACAGTTGTTCTGATAAGAGTTTGTATATTTGCAAATCGCCTCTTCAGAGAAAAGGACATGAACTCTAAATCAATATATTGGAAATAGCAATCCTAAAAGTCAATATTCACCCTTCAATGAACCTTGCCACAAAATTTACGATAAAAGAGTTTGTGCACAAATAACATAGCATGCCACCCTCAATAAAAAGTAAAGAAGAGATGGCGTAATGCAGTTTGCGCAGATGCACCACAGTATTATCAAAGCACTCTACAGTTGTTGCAATGCCGCTCGTATTCTGTAAGTAGATACTATAGGATCTATAAGCTTTAATCTGTTTGCCGCTGGTTCGACTGAAGTATGGAAGGAATTTTAGGGTAGGTTCACATTGAAGCAGATTTTCCCACAAATTTGTGAAGATAGGGGTATACATATACAGTGCTGGCCAAAAGTATTGGCACCCCTGCAATTCTGTCAGATAATACTCAGTTTCTTCCTGAAAATGATTGCAATCACAAATTCTTTGGTATTATTCTCTTCATTTAATTTGTTTTCAATGAAAAAAACACAAAAAGAATTATCCTAAAGCCAAATTGGATATAATTCCACACCAAACCTAAAAAAGAGGGTGGACAAAAGTATTGGCACCCTTTGAAAAATCATGTGATGCTTCTCTAATTCGTGTAATTAACAGCACCTGTAACTTACCTGTGGCACCTAACAGGTGTTGGCAATAACTAAATCACACTTGCAGCCAGTTAACATGGATTAAAGTTGATTCATCCTCTGTCCTGTGTCCTTGTGTGTACCACATTGAGCATGGAGAAAAGAAAGAAGACCAAAGAATTGTCTGAGGACTTGAGAAACCAAATTGTGAGGAAGCATGAGCAATCTCAAGGCTACAAGTCCATCTCCAAAGACCTGAATGTTCCTGTGTCTTCTGTGCGCAGTGTCATCAAGAAGTTTAAAGCTCATGGCTCTGTGGCTAACCTCCCTAGATGTGGATGGAAAAGAAAAATTGACGAGAGATTTCAACGCAAGATTGTGCGGATGGTGGATAATGAACCTCGACTAACATCCAAACAAGTTCAAGCTGCCCTGCCGTCCGAGGGTACAACAGTGTCAACCCGTACTATCCGTCGACATCTGAATGAAAAGGGACTGTATGGTAGGATACCCAGGAAGACCCCACTTCTTACCCTGAGACATAAAAAAGCCAGGCTGGAGTTTGCCAAAACTTACCTGAGAAAGCCTAAAACGTTTTGGAAGAATGTTCTCTGTTCAGATGAGACAAAAGTAGAGCTTTTTGGGAAAAAGCATCAACATAGAGTGTACAGGAAAAAAAAGAGGCATTCAAAAAAAAGAACACGGTCCCTACAGTCAAACATGGCGGAGGTTCCCTGATGTTTTGGGGTTGCTTTGCTGCCTCTGGCACTGGACTGCTTGACCGTGTGCATGGCATTATGAAGTCTGAAGACTACCAACAAATTTTGCAGCATAATGTAGGGCCCAGTGTGAGAAAGCTGGGTCTCCCTCAAAGGTCATGGGTCTTCGAGCAGGAAAACGACCCAAAACACACTTCCAAAAGCACTATAAAATGGTTTTAGAGAAAGCACTGGAGACTTCTAAGGTGGCCAGCAATGAGTCCAGACCTGAATCCCATAGAACACCTGTGGAGAGATCTCAAAATGGCAGTTTGGAGAAGGCACCCTTCAAATATCAGGGACCTGGAGCAGTTTGCCAATGAAGAATGGTCTACAATTCCAGCAGAGCATTGTAAGAAACTCCTTGATGGTTACCGGAAGCAGTTGTTCGCAGTTATTTTGGCTAAAGGTTGTGCAACCAAGTATTAGGCTGAGGGTGCCAATACTTTTGTCCGGCCCTTTTTTGGAGTTTTGTGTGAAATGATCAATGATTTTATTTTTGCTTCATTCTCTTTTGTGTTTTTTCCTTGCAAGCAAATTAAATGAAGAGAATAATACCAAAGAATCTGTGATTGCAATCATTTTCAGGAAGAAACTGAGTATTATCTGACAGAATTGCAGGGGTGCCAATACTTTTGGCCAGCACTGTATTCACTGCTCAAAAAAATAAAGGGACCACTTAAACAACAGAATATAACTCCAAGTGAATCAAACTTCTGTGAAATCAAACTGTCCACTTAGGAAGCAACACTGATTGACAATCAATTTCACATGCTGTAGTGTAAATGGAAAAGACAATAGATGGAAATTATTGGCAATTATCAAGAGACACTCAATAAAGGAGTGTTTCTGCAGATGGGGACCACAGACCACATCTCAGTACCAATGCTTTCTGGCTGGTGTTTTGGTCACTTTTGAATGTTGGTTGTGCTTTCACACTTGTGGTAGCATGAGACGGACTCTACAACCCACCGAAGTTGCTCAGGTAGTGCAGCTCGTCCAGGATGGCACATCAATGCGAGCTGTGTCAAGAAGGTTTGCTGTGTCTGACCTCCAGCAGGCCACAAATGTGCATGTGTCTGCACAAATGGTTAGAAACTGACTCCATGAGGGTGATATGAGGGCCCGACGTCCACAGATGGGGGTTGTGCTCACAGCCCAACACAGTGCAGGGCGCTTGGCATTTGCCACAGAATACCAGGATTGGCAAAGCCGCCACTGGTGCCCTGTGCTCTTCACAGATGAAAGCAGGTTCACACTGAGCACATGTGACAGATGTGACAGAGTCTGGAGACGCCGTGCTAGAGTGATCTACTGCCTGCAACATCCTTCAGCATGACCCGTTTGGCAATGGGTCAGTAATGGTGTGGGGTGGCATTTCTTTGAAGGGCCGCGCAGCCCTCCATGTGCTCACCAGAGGTAGCCTGACTGCCATTAGGTACCGAAATGAGATTCTCAGACCCCTTGTGAGACCATATGCTGGTGCGGTTGGGCCTTGGTTCCTCCTAATGCAGGACAATGCTAGACCTCATGTGGGTAGAGTGTGCCAGCAGTTCCTGCAAGATGAGGGCATTGAAGCTATGGACTGACCTGCCTGTTTCCCAGACCTGAATCTGATTGAGCACATCTGGGACATCATGTCTCGCTCCATCCACCAACATCAGGTTGCACCACAGAGTGTCCAGGAGTTGGCGGATGTTTTAGTCCAGGTCTGGGAGGAGATCATCCGCAACCTAATCAGAAGCATGCCCAGGCGTTGTAGGGAGGTCATACAGGCACGTGGATGCCACACACAATACTGAACCTTATTTTGACTCGTTTTAAGGACATTAATCAAGGTTGGATCAGCCTGTAGTGTGTTTTTCCACTTTAATTTTGGGGGTGACTCCAAATCCAGACCTCCATTGGTTAATAAATTTGATTTCCATTGATGATTTTTGTGTGATTTTGTTGTCAGCACATTCAACTTTGTACAGAACAAAGTATTCAATGAGAATATTTCATTCAGATCTAGGATGTGTTATTTGAGTGTTCCCTTTATTTTTTTGAGCAGTGTATATATCTATATATTATATGCCTATATATCCCCTTTACAACCCAAGGTGGTTTGCACGTTAATGACCAGGCCAATTTTTACAATTCTGACCACTGTCACTTTATGAGGTAATTACTCTGGAACGCTTCAACGGATCCCCCTGATTCTGAGATTGTTTTTTCGTGACATATTCTACTTCCTCATTGTGGTAAAATTTCTTCGATATCACTTGATATTTGTGAAAAAAATGGAAATTTGGCAAAAAATTTTAAAATTTTGCAATTTTTAAAATTTTAATTTTTATGCCCTTAAATAAGAGAGATACAGTACAGACCAAAAGTTTGGACACACCTTCTCATTTAAAGATTTTTCTGTATTTTCATGACTTTGAAAATTGTACATTCTCACTGAAGGCATCAAAAGGCAACAAGTGCTAAGCATCTCTGGGAACTCCTTCAAGATTGTTGGAAGACCATTCCGGTAACTACCTCTTGAAGCTCATCAAGAGAATGCCAAGAGTGTGCAAAGCAGTCATCAAAGCAAAAGGTGGCTACTTTGAAGAACCTAGAATATAAGACATATTTTCAGTTGTTTCACACTGTTAAGTATATAATTCCACATGTGTTAATTCATAGTTTTGATGCCTTCAGTGTGAATGTACAATTTTCATAGTCATGAAAATAAAGAAAAATCTTTAAATGAAGTGTGTCCAACCTTTTGGTCTGTACTTTATGTCACACAAAATAGTTAGTAAATAACGTCTCCCACATGTCTACTTTACATCAGCACAATTTTGGAACCAACATTTTTTTTATTAGGGAGATATAAGGGTTAAAAGTTGACCAGAGATTTCTCATTTTTCCAACAAAATTTACAAAACCATTTTTTTAGGGACCACATCACATTTGAAGTGACTTTGAGGGGTCTTTATGAGAGAAAATACCCAAAAGTGACACCATTCTAAAAACTGCACCCCTCAAGGTGCTGAAAACCACATTCAAGAACTTTATTAACCCTTCAGGTGCTTCACAGGAATTTTTGGAATGTGGAAGAAAAAATGAACATTTAACTTTTTTCACAAAAATGTTACTTTAGACCAATTTTTTTTTATTTTCGCAGGGCTAACAGGAAAAAATAGACCCCAAAATTTGTTGTGCAATTTCCCCTGGACACGCAGATACCCCATATGTGGTAACAGTGGAAACCCCCCACAAGTGACACCATTTTGGAAACTAGACCCCTCAGGGAACTTATCTAGATGTGTGGTGAGGACCTTGAACCTCCAGGTGCTTCACAGAAGGTTATAACATTGAGCTGTAAAATTAAAATTTTCACATTTTTCCCACAAAAATATTTTCAGCCCCCACTTTTGCATTTTCATAAGGGTAGCAGGAGAAATTGCACCATGCAGTTTGTTGTGCAATTTTCCTGAGTAAGCAGATACCCCATATGTGGGGGAAAAACACTGTTTGGTCGCACGGCGGGGTTCGGAAGGGAAGCAGCGCCATTTGACTTTTTGATTGTAAAATTTGCTTGAATAATTAGCGGACGCCATGTTGCGTTTGGAGAGCCCCTGATGTGCCTAAACAAAGGAAACCACCCACAAGTGACACCATTTTGGAAACTAGACCCCTCAGGGAACTTATCTAGATGTGTGGTGAGCAACTTGAACCCCAGATGCTTCACAGAAGTTTATAACATTGAGCTGTAAAAATAAAATTTTCAGATTTTTCCCACAAAAATGTATTTCATCCCCCACTTTTGCATTTTCATAAGGATAACAGGAGAAATTGCACCATGCAGTTTGTTGTGCAATTTCTACTGAGTAAGCCGATACCCCATATGTGGGGGAAAACCACTGTTTGGGCATACGGCTGGGTTCGGAAGGGAAGGAGCACCATTTGACTTTTTGTATGTAAAATTTGCTTGAATAATTAGCGAATGTGCCCCTGATGTGCTTAAACAGTGGAAACCCCACACAAGTGACATCATTTTAGAAACTATACCCCTCAGGGAACTTATCTAGATGTGTGGTGAGCACCCTGAACACCAAAGTCCTTTACAGAAGTTTAAAACATGGAGCCGTGAAAATAAAAAAATCAAACTTTTTCCACAAAAATAATGTTTTAGCCCCAATTTTTTTATTTTCACAAGGGTAAGAGCTAAAAATTGACCCTAAAAACTTTTGTGCAATTTCTTCTGAGTTTTCCAATATCCCATATGAGGGGAAAATACAGTGTTTGGGCGCACAGCAGAGTTCAGAAGGGAAGGAGCACTGTGTGACTCTTTGAACGCAAAATTGGCTGGAATCGAGAGCAGACACCATGTTGCTTTTGGAGAGCCTCTGATGTGCTTAAATAGTGGAAACCCCACACAAGTGACATCATTTTGGAAACTACACCCCTCAAGGATTTTATCAAGGGGTATAGTGAACATTTTGAACCCAGAGGTACAACACAGAATTTGATAACATTAGATCATCATATTGAATAAGTTGTCATTAGTTTTGAGCGCAAGTGCTCACTATTTGAGTTTGCATCGGGTACTCAGGTATGCACCGTGTATTGTGGGTACTCGAGTGACATGCATGTTTCACGGTTATTAGACACCCCAAAAAAACATGTGGGGATCACTCGTGCATGGCAGGCAATCCCCGCGAGTTTTTTTTTTGCCTGCGAAGCCAGGCAATCCCAACAAGGTTTTTTTTGCCCGCGAAGCATATGGGGAGGAGAATCGAGCACCCGCAATACTCAATGTATACCTGAGCACTCGATGCAAACTCAAGTAGTGAGCACTTGCGCTCAACACTAGTTGCCATATCGTCATTTTTTTTTTTTACTTTTGAAACAAATCCCAACCCCAACCCTAGCCCAACCCTAACCTCAACCCTAACCCAACCCTAACCCCAACCCTAACCCCAACCCTAATGCCAACCCTCACCCTAGCACAACCCTAACCCCAACCCCAACCGTAACCCCAACCCTCAACCTAGCACAACCCTAACCCTAGAGTTTATTTTTTACACGGTTTCTCGTGCAGTATAAGTGATTAGACACCTTTATTCTTCAGGTTGGTGCGACTACAGAGATACCAGAATCATTATGATTGACAGCCGTCACACACTAAACGCATTTTTTTGGAAAATCTAGTTTTTGCATCGCCATATTTTGAGACCTATAATTTTTCCATATTTTGCCCGACAGAGTCATGTGACAGCTTGTTTTTTGGCAGGATGAGTTGATGTTTTTATTGGTGCCATTTTCAGGCACGTGACATTTTTTGATCGCTTTCTATTCCGATTTTTGAGAGGCAGAATAAACCAAAAACAATAATGCAGGAATTGATTTTTAAAAAAAAAATTTTTCTGTTCTTTGTGTGGTAAAATAGATAAGGTAGCTTTATTCTTCCGGTCAGTATGTTTACAGCGGTACCACATTTATATAGTTTTTCTATGTTTTGGCGCTTTTACATAATAAAAGCAATTTTATAGAAAAAAAATTATTCTTTTGCATCTCTTTATTCTGAGAGCTATAACTTTTTTATTTTTTGGCTGATGGAGCTATATGGCAGCTTGTTTTTTGCGGGACGAGATGAAGTTTTCAGCGGTATCATTTTTATTTATATTCGTCTTTTTGATCGCATGTTATTCCATTTTTTGTTTGGCGGTATGAAGATAAAGCATTGTTTTTTGCTTCGTTTTTTATTTATTATTTTACCATGTTCACTCAAGGGGTTAACTAGTGGGACAGTTTTATAGGTCAGGTCGTTCTGGATGCAGCGATACCAAATATGTGTACTTTTATTGTTTTTTTTTCATAATAATATTTATTGATGGGTACATTATATTTTTATTTTTTTTATTTTATTTATTTTTTATATTTTTACAATTTTTTTTTTCACTTTCTGACACTTTTTTTTACTTTTATACTTTGTCCCACTATGGGACTTTCACTTTTTTTATTCTGATCGCCTACATAGCACAGGAATGGAGCACCATCCCTGTGCTATGCAGGCTGTCAGCGCTGCACAGGGAGAAGATAGTTTGGTCATGCACTGCACATGACCAAAATATCTTCCTGCTGTCTGGTGACCCGGATGTTGTCATGACGAAATTGGGTTGTCATGGCAGCATCCAGGAAGCCGCGGCAAACAGCGCTGGAGGCCGGAAGAGGAGGTGAGTATTGGGATCACCTCCCCTTGCCACCGCAATGCTGCGATTGACTTCGATTAATACAGGTCAGGCTCTTAAAGCCCAGGGAGCAGACACGTATTATTAAGTCTTGGCTTTAAAGGGGATATATTATTTATATATGCTAGGGACATTGATGTTATTAAGAGCTTCCTCATTGGTACATGCAAATTATTAAAAATAGTATAATCCATGAGGAATCATACAGGGAACTATAGGTGCAAAGTGCTTAAATACATAGCTCCCCATATTAAAGATGCAAGGAGTACTAGTATACAGTATATGTGCCGCAACGATAGCTTAGTAATAAATCAGTATATATGGATCATGTTTAACTTCAAAACTCACAAGCAAGGTAGATAGCATTAGTAATGATTAACAGAGCTGCATATGGTTTACATTCTCTCACATGTACACCTAACGTGCGTTTCGCTGTTGCTTCCTCAAGGGGCGAAATAAATACAGCAAAGAAAAAGAACTACACGTTTGTAAAGTCTAAATAAATGAATTTAATTTATTAAAGTTTTTCAAAGGGTTATTGCAAAGTTTCATTTTTGGCAGCTATCCTGTTTTCTATGGGGTGGGGCACTTCTAATGACTGACAGGTTGGATGCATAAAAGACTGACACTTATATAAAAAAAAAAAAGAGCACAGTTCATTTGAACTCAGTTTGTGCCACAGCATTCTTTTACACTATTGGGGAATTGTGGGTTCTGTCTGAATACTGTTTCTCGGGGATTGAGAAGAAACACTGGATGCTACTGCAATAATGTAATGTGAAAAGGTCCTAAGAATATTGGGATTCTAAATCTATTTTTCTAATCATATTGTGAAATTAGAAGAGAAATTAAGAGATTTACTTAAACTGTTAAGTGATAAAAATAAATATTTTGATAGATAATTTAAAAATTTGTACAAAACAAAAGTTGATCTCCCTGCTGCATCCCCCAAAATATCAGTTGTAAACAAGTGGCTTGCATTAGCATTTGTGTTAGTGTTCCTATGGAGAAGGCTATGAGAAAACTACCTAAAAATGACATATTCAGAGCTGGTTATGTTTTTAAACAATGCCTCATAATAGTATACTATAGATTTTAACCCCTGGCTCTAGCAACAACAAAAATAACCTCAGTGAAAGATGATTTAAAATGTTCTGTGTGAATTTAGGTTTACATACCTGTATGAATATCACGATTTCTGGATTTCCTACAGTTTAGTGGTATAGACTGTAATTTGGCTCTTAAAAGAATGACAGAATGGACTTGCATTACAGCCACGTCGAAACAACCTTGATTTTGTGGGAGAATTGGGATGAAAAGTATAAGAAAAAGTATCCCTATGTCTTCATGCACATGTTCAGTGGTACTTACTGTAGAATTCCTATAGTTTCACATTAAATTAATGTAGGAAGATGGATCCACAATATGTCTTGTGCCCCTTTAGGTCAAACTATCTATAGATTTAGAATTTAGTCCCAATTCTCTGATAACACCCAATAATTTATCTCTTCATGTGACATCATTCTTCTACCACAAAACACCAGTGCTTGTCTGTCAGCTGTCTCTAAAATCTTGTCCTCTATCTGAAAACCTGATCCTTTAGTACTTACATAATATACTAATCTAGAGTATCTAAGCGTGATATTTCTATTGCACTCTCTAATGTCTGTATTTTTTCTACATATACCCATTGTTTGTAAAGTGTTGTGTAATATGTAGACGCAACATAAATATAGATTAACCTCTTTAAAGCCCAGGACGTACTAATGTGTATTTGCGCCCAGTGACTTAAGAGCCAGGTACGTATTAGTATGCCCTGTGTGCGGGCACCTGTGTGAGGGCGCGATCGCTGCCGGGTGTCAGCTGATTGTCACAACTGACACCCAGTGCTATGTGCTGGGAGTGGTCTCGCACCACTCCCAGCACATTAACCCCTTCAATGCTGCGATCGAAGTTGATCGCAGCATTGCGGGGGCAAGGGGAGGTGATTGCGATACTCACCTGTCCTGCCGACGTCCAACGCTGTCTGCCGCGACTTCCCAGTTGTGACCCGATGTCGTCATGACAACATCCAGGTCACCAGACAGCAGGAAGATACTTTGATCATGCGCAGTGCATGACCAAAGTATCTTCTGCATCTGCAGCGCTGACAGCCTGTATAGCACAGGCATGGTGCTCCATCCCTATGCTATACAGGTGGTCAGAGTAAAAAAAAGTGAAAGTCCCATAGTGGGACAAAGTATAAAGGTAAAAAAAGTGTTAAAAAATGAAGAAAAAAAATTCGTAAAAACATTTGAAAAAAATCAAAAAATTAATCCACCAAAAATAAAAATATAATGTACACATCAATAAATATTATTATAAAAAAAAAAACAATAAAAGTACACATATTTGGTATCGCCGCATCTGGAGCGACCTGACCTATAAAACTGTCCCACTAGTGAACCCATTTAGTGAACACGGTAAAAAAAAAAGCAAAAAACAATGCTTTATCATCATACCGCCAAACAAAAAATGGAATAACACGCGATCAAAAAGATGAATATAAATAAAAATGGTACCGCTGAAAATGTAATCTTGTCCCGCAAAAAACAAGCTGCCATACAGCTCCATCACCCGAAAAATAAAAAAGTTATAGCTCTCAGAATAAAACGATGCAAAAAAATAATTTTTTCTATAAAATAGCTTTAATTGTGTAAAAGCGCCAAAACATAGAAAAACTATAGAAAAGTGGTACCGCTGTAAAAGTACTGACCCAAAGAATAAAGCTGCCTTATCAATTTTACCACACACGGAACAACATAAAAAAAAAAAAAAAAAAAATTCCTGAATTGTTGGTTTTTGTTTATTCTGCCTCCCAAAAATCTCAATGGAAAGCGATAAAAAAAAGTCACGTGCCTGAAAATGGTACCAAGAAAAATGTCAACTCATCCTGCAAAAAGCAAGTTGTCACATGACTCTGCCGGCCAAAATATGGAAAAATTATAGCTCTCAAAATATGCGATGCAAAAACTAGATTTTGCAAAAAATGCGTCTTTTAGTGTCAGACAGCTGTCAATCATAAAAACCTTATATGATTCTGGTATCGTTGTAATCGCATTGACCCGAAGAATAAAGTCGTCGAATCACTTATACCCCACGAGGAACGGCGTAAAAAATAAAGGGTTTTTGTTGTTCTAGGGTTAGGGTTTTGCTAGGGTTAGGGTTGTGCTAGGGTTAGGGTTGGGCTAGGGTTAGGGTTAGGGTTGGGCTAGGGTTAGGGTTGTGCTAGGGTTAGTGTTGGGCAAGGGTTAGGGTTGGGCTAGGGTTAAGGTTAGGGCTGTGCTAGGGTTAGCGTTGGGGTTGGGTTAAGGTTGGGCTTGGGGTTAGGCTTGGGCTTGGGGTTAGGGTTGGGCTAGGGTTAGGGTTGGTCTAGGGTTGGAATTAGGGTTGGGATTTTTTTCAATAGTAGAAAAAAAAGATGATATGGCGACTAGTGTTGAGCACAAGTGCTCACTACTTGAGTTTGCATCGGGTGCTCGGGTATGCACTGAGTATCGCGGGTGCTCGAGTGACATGCTCGAGTCTCTGCCCCATATGCTTCACGGCCATAAAACCTTGCGGGGATTGACTGTCATGCACAAGCATGTTTTTTTTGGGGTGTCTAATAACTGTGAAACATGCAGACGGGAATTCAAGCATGTCACTCGAGCAACCGTGATACATGGTGCATACCTGAGTACCCGATACAAACTCAAGTAGCGAGCACTTGCGCTCAAGACTAATGACAGCTTATTCAATATGATGACCTAATGTTATCAAATTCTGTCATACCTCTGGGTTCAAAATGTTCACTATACCCCTTGATAAAATCCTTGAGGGGTGTAGTTTCCAAAATGGGGTCACTTGTGGCGGGTTTCCACAATTTAGGCACATCAGGGGCTCTCCAAACGTGACATGGCGTCCACTCTCAATTCCAGCCAATTTTGTGTTCTAAAACTCACACAGTGCTCCCTCCCTTCTGAACTCTGCCATGCGCCCAAACACTGTATTTCCCCACATATGGGGTATTGACGTACTCAGGAGAAATTGCACAACAAATTGCATGGTGCAATTTTTCCTGTTAGCCTTATAAAAATGAAAAACTGGGGGCTGATTTTTGTGGGAAAAATGTGAAAATTGTATTTTCACAGCTCCATGCTATAAACTTCTGTGAAGCACCTGGGGGTTCAAGGTGATCACCACACATCTAGATAAGTTCCCTGAGGGGTCTAATTTCCAAAATGGTGTCACTTGTGGTGGGTTTCCACTGTTTAGGCACATCAGGGGCTCTATAAATGCAACATGGCGTCCGCTAATTATTCAAGCAAATTTTACATTCAAAAAGTCAAATGGCGCTCCTTCACTTTCAAACCCTGCAGTATGCCCAAGCAGTAGTTTTTCCTCACATATGGTGTATCAGCTTACTCAGGAGAGATTGCACAACAAGTTGCATGATGCAATTTCTCCTGTTACCCTTATAAAAAAGCAAAACTGGGGGCTGAAAAACAATTTTGTGAGTAAAATGTGAAAATTTTATTTTTACAACTCCATGTTATAAACTTCTGTGAAGCACCTTGGGGTTCAAGGTGCTCACCACACATCTAGATTAGTTCCGTGAGGGGTCTAGTTTCCAAAATGGTGTCACTTGTGTGGGGTTTCCACTGTTCAGGCACATCAGGGGCTCTCCAAACGCAACATGGAGTCCGATAATTATTCAAGCAAATTTGACAATCAAAAAGTCCTTCCCTTCCGAAGCCTGCCGTGCACCCAAACAGTGGTTTTCCCCCATATATGGAGTATCCACATGCTCAGGGGAAATTGCACAACAAATTTTGATGTCCATTTTTTCTGGTTACCCCTGAGAAAATAAAAAAAATTGGGTCTAAAGTAACATTTTTGTGAAAAAAGTTAAATGTTCATTTTTTTCTTCCACATTCCAAAAGTTGCTGTGAAACACCTGAAGGGTTAATAAAGTTCTTGAATGTGATTTTGAACACCTTGCGGGGTGCAGTTTTTAGGATGATGTCACTTTTGGGTATTTTCTGTCAAAAAGACCCCTCAAAGTGACTTCAAATGTGATGTGGTCCCTAAAAAAATGGTTTTGTAAATTTTGTTGGAAAAATGAGAAATCGCTGGTCAACTTTTAACCCTTATAGCTCCCTAATAAAAAAAAATTAGTTACAAAATTGTGCTGATGTAAAGTAGACATGAAATTTATTAACTATTTTGTGTGACATATCTCTCTGATATACGGACATAAAAATTCAAATTTTGAAAATTGCAACATTTTCTAAATTTTCGCCAAATTTCCGTTTTTTTTTACAAATAAACGCAAGTGATATCAAAGAAATGTTACCACAATAATGAAGTACAATATGTCATGAAAAAACAATCTCAGAATCAGGGGTATCTGTTGAAGCGTACTAGAGTAATTACCTCATTAATTGACAGTGGTCAGAGTTGGAAAAATTGGCCTGGTCATTAATATGCAAACCACCTTAGGGGGTAAAGGGGTTAACAATATTATGATGCACAGCCACAGCAGTTTACACATGGTTGAAAAACTGCAGGTCCCTACAAAAAGAGAATATTCTTTACATAAGCTTTAAAGGGGTTGTATGATACCTGATACCTGATGATTATTAATTTTAGAGAAAGAGGCAGTGGTGTAAGAAGTAGGGACTGTGGTGACTGTGGCCACTATATGCAAACAGCAGATATAAAAGCTGTGGTCACTTTTCCAGGAATGTGGTAAAAGCTGCAAAGAAGTGACTGCAGCGCCATTCTCCTATGATATTTTATTTGAGACTTTCGTCAAATGAAATGTTGCAAGAATTAAATAAGAAAAAAACATATAGGGATTATCTGTAGAGGGAGAACGGTAGGGAATTTCATTATAAAGCACATTATAAAAGTTGTTAGAAGTTAAAGATGGGCATTTATAAATTATATAAATAATGAATGGCTTCCACCTTGCCTGAACCTGTTTCTCCAAAGCAACATCAATGTCATATTTTTATTATTTTTTTGTGACAAATGGATTTTGTTTACTATATTAGCAAATGCTATCACAATTGCCAGTTATTGCACATTTTCTTTATGAATTTTAGTTGAAAAATGCTTTGTGTAATGTCTGGCAGTGCTATTTCTATTGTATGGATTGGTTTAGAGGACAGAACTGCAAATCACTTTTTATTGTCTTTTACTTGGCTTCTAGTAATTAAAATGGCTTTGACAGTTGGTTCAGCTGTGATTTTAGGTGTCTCACAAATGCTTCTCTCAGATTACAGCTGAAGCTGCCATCCATCTGTGCATTTGCTTTGACAACACTTTGTATTTTAGAAATATATATTTTACTTGGTCAACATAAAATTTTAATTGAAAGTGCCCTGATTGCCATGAAAAGATATTTGTTATAGTCTGAAGTCTTTCCAGAGGCAAAGCTTAATATGCACAGGGGAGGGAAATAGTTCAAAAAATAAAATACACTAAACTCACCCATCCTTAGTTCAGTGGGCTGTGGGTCATTCTTTGGTTTTGTGGGTGCTCCTTTTCTGGCATTGAGGCCACTAATGGCCTCATGTGGTCAAGTGGGGGGATGACGACTGTCATTTATATCAATAACATCAATGACACCATGACTAAACTTGCTAAAAATGACATTTTTTAGTTACATAATTTAAAATCTCCTTTGAATTCACATTTACCTCAAATATTTTACCAAAATTTCATATTTTAATAATTGTTAGATGAAGGATACATTTGTGCCAGAGATGAGTGAAAAAGTTAATTTTCTATTTTGAAATTATAGGGGAGAAAGCTGCATACACAAAAAGTAAAAAATTTTGTCACATGTAATTTTTTTTGCCCAGAAAGGTGTGACTCTTTTTGCAGTGTCATGGATTCTTGGACACTTAAAATGACTCTGTCAGCACAGAATGACTGTTCAAACTAAGTCATTTAAACACACCTTCCCATCTGCTTGTTTTCCCTCTATCTGCTCCCTCCCCCCTTATTTGATTGACAGCTCTGGCTTCAAAGAGCCAGAGAAAGATGGATATACGTGGAAACCAAGCAGTTGGAAATGTGTGTTTAAATGAATGGCTCCACCATGAGCAGCAAGCGCCTGAAGCACCAAGCGCCAAAGTCCCTTTAACAGGTTAAAAGAAATAAAAAACTTGCAATTTTCAGTCAAATACTGGTGTGTTGTAAAAATTGAATAATAAGCTTGAGACAGTATTGTTATAATTAAAGATCCACCAACTTTACCAAACACTTTGAGAAATTTAGCACAAATGAAGGCATCACCCTCACCATCCAAACTGACTTTGAAAATTCCCCACATTATGCATCTCTCGTAGACTATCCTTATATAAGAAAATGGAGGAAGAATCATGAATTCACATTTGGAAATGTCAATCTCATTTTAACCTGTTGTGTACTCTGTTTCTGTAAAACATTGAAATTTCAATACCAAAAAGGAAAAGTCATGGAATTATGGAAATCCCAGGATCAATAGACATAATGATAAATGAACACAACCTTTTCAGACCTGTGTGAGTGTGGGAAGTGTGTTTGCTATCACTGCTTCCCAGCATTCTGTGAGCAAAGGGAGCATCCTACATACGTTGCGCATGCTGGAGATGAGTTGGTGGAGGAACTCTATTTTTTATGATGACAGGAACTGCACATGTGCGGCCAGCTGACTGACCACTGGGATGGACGGATAAAGTTTGCAGATGGATTAACGACAAGGGGGCCCATTCCAGAAGATGAAAGGTTGTTATTTTTTGAACGGAATTTAATTTTTAACAACTTTAAATTGCAAAAACATTTATTTACACATTTTCTGCATAATTAAATGTATCCTTTATGGTAACACAACCCCTCTAATAACCACATTGATAGCATGACAATCCATGTACGTGCATTTATTTCTGCACATGGTGCTCATGCTTGATACTGAATAAATGAAGATGCTTTCAAAATTTTGTTTCCATTTTTTCAACATTTTTACATCATTTACATGTCTATCATGCATGTAGTTTTCATAATTCTACAAGTTTTTCTTCTTGGTGTTGCAATTTCAATGTCTAGAAATGTAGAGTATAATACAACTCAAGTCATTAACATCGCAGGTATCAAAGGTAGAGTTTATAGGTTTAGAAATGGAAAAGTGAAGTGATAAATTCACAATAAGTAATAATTGGGTTTTATTGGATATTATGAAGGTTTTGGTCTTAGACTGTACAATATAGTCCCCTTTTGACAGCTGAGGCCCAATTACTAGATAATGACAAGGCTATATCTGACTCAGAACAAAATATTTTACACAGCACTTTCTAGCATTGTCAGATCCGTCATTTAAAATTGGACAGTCATGATATACATATACTGCTGTATGACTGCATTGCAGTAACATTTCTTCGAATACGTGCTGCTCGACCTTACAGTGATAGTTAAAGTTAAGCATCATTCTTCTTAATGAATCACTGTGTCAGCAAAAAAAAGCAAAGTATATCTTATATTTCATAACTATGGAAAATAATTATTGGTAGCGGTATTAGTTTTAGTAAAAATAATAATGGTTGTTGTTCATCCTTGATATTGTGATAACAGAGCGAATCCTTATACCAGTGAGAATTTATGTCTATAAATTTAATGTCCACCATTGAAAATTCATTTTAACTTTGTTTTTGTATGTTTTATTGTGAGTCCATAAAAGTGGCGTAATACCTCTGACAACGTTGTTGACAGCAGTGACCTGGGAGTCAGAAATGCTTCCAGGGGTCTTCCCCAGGCTGTTCCCATGTCATTTGAGCACTGTTACCATCGATTTGGGCAATTTTTAGGCCCTCTGCAGACCTCCGGGGGGAGCCGCCGGAAAAATGCTGGAGTTTCCCATAGACTTACATTGGGCTCGTTTCTAAGACTTAGCACTCGAACATTCCAATTTGCTCGACTCGAACAACAAGTACCCGAGTATTTTAGTGCTCGTCCATCACTAATGACACCCAATAATTTACCTCTTCGTGTGACATCATTCCTCTACTACAAAACACCAGTGCTTGTCTGTCTGCTGTCTCTAAAATCTTGTCCTCTATCTAAAAAACAGATTCTTTAGCTTTTTACATAATATACTAATCTAGAGTATCTAAGCCTGATATTTCTATTGCACTCCCTATTGTCTGTATTTTTTCTACATATACCCATTTTACCTTATAAAATGAATGTCCACCATTGAAGAACATTTTCCAGTGTAAAAAGGTTTAACATTCTGCAATGATTATTGTGTCAATAAATTCAGTTTCAGAGCTTTGTATATCTGATACAAAGGCCCTGATTAATTAAGAACAGAGGTTTTCATGCTGGTCCTGATGATTGGGTGTGCTGGAGTCACAATCTCCTGATTAATTAATCCTTTCACAACATATGGCTTAAACTTGCCTCATCTGTTGTGACCCTGACTTTGATGTGGGCTCTGATTTAATCTGCTGTCTTTTGGCTATAACAGCTGCAGGTGGATGCTCCACCCGCCGCAGGCAACCAGTTAATCTCTGAAAGTGGGATTTAACACTCGCCTGCTCGAAGCATGTAATTCTAACTCCTCATCGGCACCCCATCACATGATCGCGGACCACCGATAGGTTGTTATGACAGCCGGGAATCTGCAGAAGACACCCTTGCCTGTCATTACGATATTCCTGTGAATGCCAGCTTGTGGCCAGCGTTTATAGGAGAACATGATTTCTGCTATACATAGCACAAGCGACCGGATGATCACAGCATCATTTCTCCTAAGAGGACTATTAAATATAGTGAAAAAAAGTTTTTAAAAATATGAAAAAAATAAATAAAGTTCAAATAAACCCCCTTTTGCTCCATTAAATATAAAACTATAAAAAATACACATATTTGGATTGTTACATTCAGAAATGTCCAATCTATCAATATATAAAATAAATCAGATCGGTAAACAACAAAACAAGAAAAAAAATTGAAACTCCATAATTACAATTTTTTTTGGTCGCTGCCGCCGCAACATTGCAATAAAATGCGGTAAGAGGTGATCAAAACATCTTATCTACCCCAAAATGGTATAAATAAAAACGTCAGCTCAAGGAACAAAAAAAAGCCATCACCGAGCTCCTGATCCCGAAAAATGGAAAAGTTACAGGTCTCTGAAAATGACAACAAACGCAAAAACTTTTTTCATACAAATTTCATTTTTTTCATCAATTAAATAAAAAGGAAACTATACTTGTTTGGTGACTGCATACTTGTCAGTGTCAGGAGTGTGTGAAAAGGGGAGTGTACCTCGGTGTGAGCTTCCTCATGAATATTAATCCAGTCAGTGACTGGAATAAGATTTGTTGTTTAGCAAATGCCTCTGCTCATCAGAAATTTTATGATCGGAGGTTGCCACGCTACTGTCCCTCCAAAACTCACATTATGGAGCAGGGAAAAAATAATAGGGTGATACTCTATGGAGGGAGATTAGGAGAGTGCCTGGTTATGCTGACCTGATGGAGTTGTGACAGACAGGCATGAAGAAAAATAGCTGCTGCAACCCCGTGGCTGGAAGATAAATCCTCCAGGAGATATTGGATCCAGTGGGGTGAACACGCAGATGGACTGCGCTACTGGAGTAAATCAGTTCTTCAGAAATGATAATGAGGAAAAGGTTTTTTATTCACAATGTTTTTCAACACCGTACCCATGTATTTTTCCAGTGAAAAAAACAAAGGGTTGAAAATATTGTGAATAAAAAACCTTTTCCTCATCATCATTTCTGAACAATTGATTTACTCAAGCAGCGCAGCCCACCTACATGTTCATCCAACTCGATACAAGCTAGTGTAGCATGTGGTGCCCCAATGCGCGTTTCACCCTTGCTTTGTCAGGGGCCGTCCTGCTTTGTCACGCCCACTGATGAAGTAAGAGTGAAACATGCATTGAGGTGCCAGGACCACGTGCTACACTAGCTTGACACACATGTAAATGTTTCCTTATTCTCTGATTATATGTTTTGCCATTAAGGCTTTGACTTGACTAATATGGACTACAAATTCCTGTATATCTATTTTGTAAATAAAGAAAGAATATAATATGATATGTTAATATTTACACCAACTGTAATTATATAAATATATTTTATGTTGTCCTTCATTGGGGTGCTTTGTTTAGGATGTATTTCTTTTAATTGTTTAAATTTAATAAATTTGGTATTTTAAGAGACTATATACATCTTCTTTGTTCTTTGATGGTGTTCTATGTTAGTTGTGTATCTCTGATTACAATTTATTATTTAGAGACTGATGCTCTTAAAAGTTGGTAGTCATGCTCTTAAATGGAGTAGCAAAAGTCTGGTGCCAAATTCCCTTTAAAGAGAATCTGTGAAAAGATTTTCTCCTACTTAACCAAAAACCTTTTTATGCAAATTAGCATAACTACTAAAAAGCATTCTCAAGCTAGGAAAGTGTTCTGTCTTTCTATCATCTAACCATCCCCTCCTCATTCTGGAATGGCAACAAGTCACCTAAAAATGACCTCCAGATCTGCCACGATCAGCCAATAGACTACTTTTCAGTTTTATACTTCAATGAATAAATAACACACTGTAATAAAAAATACGAAATTACTTAAGGGTATTTTTTAATTGCCTTTATTGTGCAAAAGTAGAGTGAATTTGGCATTGCTGTAGTCATACATGATCCACAGAAGAAAAGTTATTGTATAATTAATTAATGCCGCCCTTTAAACACCTAGAAAAAAAGAAATGGCAGAATTGCTGTTGGTTTTTACCACCAAATGGATTAAAAATATATATATTACAACCCCCCCATACATGTGACTCAAAAAACACACCCCCATAAAGCTACATCAACATAAAAATTTTACTTTTAAAATGCTGAGATGAAGAAAAATGAAAAAATATTAGTCATTAAGTACCAAGTTTCAACGCATCGTTATGATGGCGGGAGTGTTAAATATTGCTAGGATTAAAAAAAAATATACATTCATGCTTTTTGCACTATTTTGTTTTATTATACAAAAACTGTAAACATTCTAATATAAAAGAGTTCAATTATTATGCTTGATTAGAAAGTGACACCATATTCTGCAGCTCTTTACAGACATTGACATTGCCGTCCCCAATGAGGCTCACAAAATATTTTTGTAATTATAATCAGTCCACATCAAGTCTGTAGTGCGTGGACATTGTATACAATAGATAAAACCTTAATCAAAGATAAATATACACTGTGTGCAGAATTATTTGTATTTTAGTGGATTATTTTTTTTATTGATCAACAACTATGTTCTCAATCAACCCAAAAGACTCATAAATATCCAAGCTTAATATTTTTGGAAGTTGGAGTTGAGATTTTTCAGATTTGGCTATCTTAGGAGGATATCTGTTTGTGCAGGTAACTATTACTGTGCAGAATTATTAGGCAACTGAATAAAAACCAAATATAATCCCATCTCACTTGTTTATTTTCACCAGGCAAACCAATATCAGTGCACAAAATTTAGAAATAAACATTTCTGACATGCAAAAACAAAAACCCCAAAAATTAGTGATCAATATAGCCACCTTTCTTTATGATGACACTCAACAGCCTTCCATCCATAGATTCTGTCAGTTGCTTGATCTGTTTTCAATCAACATTGCGTGCAGCAGCCACCACAGCCTCCCAGACACTGTTCCCAGAGGTGTACTGTTTTCCCTCCCTGTAGATCTCACATTTTATGATGGACCACATGTTCTCTATGGGGTTTAGATCAGGTGAACAAGGGGCCATGTCTTTATTTTTTCTTCTTTTAGACCTTTACTGGCCAGCCACGCTGTGGAGTAGTTGGATGCATGTGATGGAGCATTGTCCTGCATGAAAATCATGTTTTTCTTGAACGATACCAACTTCTTCCTGTACCACTGCTTGAAGAAGTTGTCTTCCAGAAACTGACAGTAGGTCTGGGAGTTGAAAAGGTCCCACAAGTTCATCTTTGATGATAGCAGCCCATACCAGTACCCACCTCCACCTTTGCTGGCGTCTGAGTCAGAGTGGAGCTCTCTGCCCTTTACAGATCCAGCCTCTAGCCCATCCAGAGTCACTCTCATTTCATCAGTCCATAAAACCTTTGAAAAATCAGTCTTAAGATATTTCATGGCCCATTCTTGACGTTTTATCTTATGTTTCTTGTTCAAAGGTGGTTGTTTTTCAGCCTTCCTTACCTTGGCCATGTCCCTGAGTATCGCACACCTTGTGCTTTTGATACTACATTAACGTTGCAGCTCTGAAATATGGCAAAACTGGTGGCGAATGGCATCTTGACAGCTTCACGCTTGATTTTCCTCAAATCATGGGCAGTTATTTTGCACCTTTTTTGGCCAACACGCTTCTTGCGACCCTGTTGGCAATTTGCCATGAAACGCTTCATTGTTCGGTGATCACGCTTCAAAAGTTTGGAAATTTCAAGACTGCTGCATCCCTCTGCAAGACATCTCACAATTTTTGACTTTTCAGAGCCCGTCAAATCTCTCTTCTGACCCATTTTGCCAAAGGAAAGGAATTTGCCTAATAATTAAGCACAGCTTATATAGGGTGTTGATGTCATTAGACAACATCCCTCCTCATTACAGAGATGCACATCACCAGATTTACTTAATTGGTAGTTGGCTCTCAAGCCTATGCAACTTGGAGTAGGACAACATGTATAAAAAGTATCAAAGTGATCAAAATACGCATTTGCCTAATAATTCTGCACGCAGTGTAGTGAGTTCAATCCAAGATCTATTTTTACCAAAGACAGTAACTAAATAAGAAGGTAGCCTCTAAATCTAGAGGAAAGACAGCAAGATTGGAGATTCTTTAATGCAAAAGCAGTGAGACCATGGCACTGCCTGCCAGAGGAGGGTGTCATGCAAAAGGAGTCAGAATTAGTGATGAGCGAGCATGCTCGCCGCTGCTCGGTACTCGCCCGAGCATCTCAGTACTCGAGATGCTCGGAGCTCGCCGAGTACTTGCGCTATGCTCGGGCGGGAGCTTGAGTCTCCTCCCTACATATTTGGTGCTATTTAGAGCGCCAATCAACATGCAGGGATTGCTTGCCACTCACTGTAATGCCACAGCTATGGTGGTTGTGGCATTACAGTGATTGCCCAAATCGATGGGAACAGTGTCAGTGAAACATGACAAGCCGGCAAATCAGCAATGCCCAAATCGATGGGAACAGTGTCAGTGAAACATGAAAAGCCGGCAATTCAACAGCCGCACACAGTTATAACACTGCTACCCAACAATTTAGAATTGAAAGAATAGAGAATCACCCATAGATTAGATAGATAGAAACATGTCGGTCACATATATAATAAGTACAAAAAAAAATAACGTGGGGTCCCAGTATTTTAATAGCTAGCAAAGGCTAGGCAGACAGCTGGGGGCTGATATTAATAGCCCAGGAAGAGTGAATATTGGCCCCCTCCCAGGCTAGAAACACCAGCCATCAGCCGCCCCAGAAATGGCACATCCATAGGATGTGCCAATTCTGACACTTAGTCTCGCTCTTCCCACTGACCTGTAGCGGTGGCAGTGGGGTAATAGGGCTGGGCTTGATGTCCGCTTATAATGCCAGCTGACATCAAGCCCAGGATAGTAATGGGGAGGCGTCTATAAGACGCCCCCATTACTAACCCCATAGTGAAAGTAAAAAAAACACCAACACCCAGAATAAAATCTTTTAATTGAAATAAACAGACAATACTTTAATATTCTAAATTAAACTCTCCTTACCTTTATGCCCATTCCAGCTGAAGCCAACGATCTCCTGCAATAAAGAAAAATAATGAACCAACCTCATCCTTACCTTTCCATGGTTCCCACGACGATTCCAGCTCTGCTGCATTGAGATGGCAGGCTGGATCGCAGCAGAACGCTGCCATACTGCTTGCCATACCTCAGAGATACTGAAAAGGGTTCTGCTATGATCCAGCCTGCCATCTCGATGTAGCAGAGATGGAGCCATCGTGGGAACCATGGAAAGGTAAGGATGAGGTTAGTTAATTATTTTACTTTTATTGCAGGAGACATTGACTTCAGCTGGAATGGGCGTGACGGTAAGTAGAGTTTAATTTAGGATATTAAAGTATTGTGTTTTATTTCAATTAAAAGATTTTATTCTGGGTGTTGGTGTTTTTTTTCAGCTTCACTATGGGGTTAGTAATGGGTGTGTCTTATAGACGCCTCTCCTTTACTAACCTGGGCTTGATGTCAGCTGGCATTATAAGTTGACATCAACCCCTGCCCTATTACCCCACTGCCACCGCTACAGGGCAGTGGGAAGAGCAAGGCTAAGTGCCAGAATTGGCACATCCTATGGATGCGCCATTTCTGGGGCGGCTGAGGGCTGGTGTTTCAAGCCTCGCAGGGGCCAATATTCATGGCACCCTTCCTGAGCTATTAATATCAACCCCAAGCTGAATACCTAGCCTTTGCTAGCTATCAAAATACTGGGACCCCACGTCATTTTTTTTTGGGGTCCCCCATTTTAATAGCTAGTAAAGGCTAGGTATTCAGCTGGGGGCTGATATTAGTAGCCTGGGATGCTCTGTGGGTATTACCCCCTTCCCACGCTTCAAACATCTGCCCCAGCTGTCTACTTAACCTCCGCTAGAGACTAAAATTGCGGGGAACTGCACACCAATTTTTTTTTTAGTAAATCCTTTATTTTAACACTAAATGCCAAGTACAGTAACCTACACTGTCACTGTACTTATTATATATGTGACTGACATGTTTCTATCTATCTAATCTATGTGCGATGCTCTATTCTTTCTGCTCTAAATTGTCGGGTACTGATGTTATAACTGTATGCGGCTGCTGAATTGCCGGCTTTTTTAAAGAGACGGGTGCATGAAAATCAGAGGGCACTAGTGTGTTCCCAGTGCCCTGCTATGTTTTTCTTGCACCCTCCTATATGCCCTGCCTGCCTGTCTGCCTTTATATTCTGCTTGCCATGCTTCATTGAGCACTATTCGCATCGCCGGGGGGGGGCCCGCCAGAAAAATGCTCGAGTTTCCCTTAGACTTACATTGGGCTCGTTGCTCGGGTAGAGCACCCGAGTATCACGGTGTGCTCGGCCCGAGCTTCGCACACTCGAGCATTTTATTGCTCGCTTTGTACTAGACTTCTAATGATCCAGAGATTAGAGATGAACTTATCAGGAAAAATTTGAAATCACCTTTTCATGCAGGTTTTTCCATTAAATTCGATTTACAAAGAAGTTATTATCACAAATTTAATGTTCCTCATTATGCTTTGGAGTCTCCATAGACAATATTAAAAATAAAAAAAAACCTTATACGCACCTGTCTGCTTACATCTTTGGCTCCTCCGCTTCTCACTATCACCTGACTAGTCCTCCCCACATCTTCATGTAACCGCCGCTTGTGCAGACATAAGTCATGACATCATGAGTAGAACCCTGCAGGGCCATGTCAGAGCCAGAGGTCCCAATCTAGCATGAGAGGCCAGGAAATTTCAGCATGAGGTGAAAAAATGTTCCCAGGACAGGTGACGCTGAGGTGTCAGAGAGGTGAGCGGTGAGGTGAGTATAAGGATATTTTTTTATTTTTTAATCTTTTGATGGTCATCATTTTATTGAATTCGTAAAGAGGCGAATTTCAAAAATCCACCTTTTGTAGTGAATTAAAATTTTTGTTAAACTTTTGTAGAATTCAATTTTACTTGTATGTATTTGCTCATGTCTTTCAGGGATTTATTCTGATTCCCATACTTTAGAGCATGAGGAATGTTTTGCCCTGAGGAAAATTGACTTTTGCTTCATTGTTTTTTGCCTTCTCCTGGATACACATTTCAGCACAAATTTCTGAACTGGATTAACTCATGTTATTTTCGGACCTTACAAACTATTTTATTAATCTACTATACTGTGCTTTACTTTTTTAATGGCAGTCAGTTAACGGAACATAAGTTTGGGCATCGATTTGGTAGGTTTGTATTGAAATGTCCCCTCTTTAGTACAGAATTGCTGACCATGGCATAAATTTAGCTTAAATCATAAAAAAACAGAGCCTGTTTTCTGCTAATGGATTAAAATTTCCTTTATGGTTTGAGTTTCTCTTCTGTAAAGAGAATGGCTTAACTCTTCAGAAAATGTTTAACACTGATATTTTTGCATTTCCCTAAATTTGACTAATTTATTGTCACCATATTATATAATACTGTATGGAGAATTTATTATTTTGCATCATTATCTCCACCAGGGGAGCCTGTAATTTAATATTCTATTATAGGTAAACATATTCAGGTCATTTTACAAGAAGCTTGTGAACTGTAAGGAAGGAAAATAACCACATTACAAAAATTTAGAAAAATCATTTATGGATATTAAAGTAAATATATTAAAAGGAGCTTGTCAACAGATCTTTGACCACTGAGCCACAACCATATTGTTATAGTGCTAGGGAATAAAGCTCTAAACATGGCATGGCATATGTGTCTGCATTAGCATAAGGCATAATATGAACAAAGATGGTGTGCGTTGTGTGTAAATTATGATACAACTGTAGCTGCATGACTGTTCAGAAGACTTCGACCGCCCACATGACTCTTCACTGGTAATTTACATATAGAACTTTTGTATTATACATTGTTTTTTAGACATAACCCTAAAAAAACTAGGGCTATTCCCTAGCAGTGTAATGACATGTTTGTTTAGGGGCTGAAGATATAGTGACAGTCTGTCTTTAACCCCCTACTGACTGCGCAAGTTTTAATGTATGCACTTTTGTTTTTTCCTCCCCTTATTCCAAGACCCATTACTTTGTTTATTTTTCCATTGATATATCCATGTGAGGACTTGTTTACAGTGGGAATAGTTTCAATTTTGAATGACACCATCCATTTTATCATATGATGTAATGGAAAGTTGGAAAAAAATTCAAAGTGAGACTAGCAAAAAAAAAGGGAAATTCTGCAATTGTTTTTTGAGTTTTTCATTTGCAGTGCTCATTTTACCATAAAAATTACCTGGGAAAATGATTATCCAGGTCAGTACGATTATAGCGATACCAAACATGTATAGTTATTTAAGTGGTGAAAAAAAATCAGAATTTGTAAAATGTGTAAAGTGTGTATGATTGTCACAGCCATCACCTGCCAAGAAAGATGTGGGCTCGGTTTGCGAGCCTGAATCGAAGGCAGGGAGATGACATCATAAGTCATTAAGTGGTTAAATGCTTGTAAATGTTATAAAGCCTCATTTAGACATTTGTAGTTTTTCTCATATGTAGAACATGGACCATTGTCTATCAGTGTTTGGATCCAAGTTTCATCAGTGTTTGGTCAGTGAGTCAGTTTTTACTATCAGTGTATGATCAGTGATTTTTCTTGAATGATAAAAATAAACTGCAAAGCTTTCTATCAATTAAAGTGCTACTCACGGACAGCACACAGATTGCAAAATGTAAGATTTGTGGCAAAATGTAAGACGTGTGGCAAGATGCAAAGAGGCGCACAGCACTTGTCAGAAGCTTTCTTAATGACTTAGTAACTAGAGATGAGCGTTGTTCTACTCGAACTGTTCGCCAATCTCAAATTCGAGCTGTTTTGGGCGGTGTTCGAGCCGTTCGGCGAACACGAACAATTTGAGAAAAATTCGGCTGTTCGAGGTTATGTTCGATAACTGTTCGTGGACCAAAATTATAACTGGATTTTTTCTCAGTAATGATGAAAATTAATGTTAATATGCAGTTTGAGTGTACAGCGGGGTGGGGGGAGGGGCAGGGGATGGATCTCTGCAGGAACAATGAAGATCTCCATTTTTTTTTCTCTTTCCCGCATTTGCAGTGGGGAGGTGCAATCTGTCAGCCTATCAGCAGCGCACACACGGAGCGAAGTGCTTTTTTTCACACAAGCAAGGGCATGTGTCATTGGCAGTGTATGTCACATGTCCTTGCCCTATAAGACCAAGCCATTTTCCCCGTCGCCACCATTTTCTCACTGCTGCAGCTGCATGTTAGACGGCACCGCTGTTGCTGTGTGCGCTATACCTTGTTAATTTCAAGCCAATTTTCGCACAAATCTACAGATAGCTTGGGAGTAGGGAATAGTTGTGATTGCAGTCCTTTTAAGGACTAGGTTACAGCATTTCCTACGACTTTTATCAGGCAGGTCTGTGCTCTTAAATAGATAGATTGTGGGAGTAAAGACTAATTGTAATTGGAGTCCTTTTCAGGACTAGGTTACATCAGTTCCGATCAGTTTTTGCCAGGCAGGTCTGTGCCAGTGCTGTGCAAGTTTTTTCACAGCATTTGGCTGAATCTAGCAAAGCTAATCCTTTTTGGCCTATTGCAGAGTGTGTTAGTCAGTGGAGTAGCCTCTCTGTGTTGCAAGATATACCACCTGTGTATAGAATACCAATTTTTTTACTGCACCTAGTGAAGTAAAATCTTTTGGGCATAGCTTCATTCTATTAGTCCATCTATACTGACCTCCATCAGGTTGCAAATTGAATATAATTTTTTTTTGCATCTAGCTCTGAAAAAATATTGGGCTTCTAGCTGTGTGTGGGACTTGTTCTATTAATCCATCTATACAGACCTCCATCAGGTTGCAAACTGAATATATTTTTTTCTGCATCTACCTCTGAAAAAATATTGGGCTTCTAGCTGTGTGTGGGACTTGTTCTATTAATCCATCTATACAGACCTCCATCAGGTTGCAAACTGAATATATTTTTTTCTGCATCTACCTCTGAAAAAATATTGGGCTTCTAGCTGTGTGTGGGACTTGTTCTATTAATCCATCTATACAGACCTCCATCAGCTTGCAAACTGAATATATTTTTTTCTGCATCTACCTCTGAAAAAATATTAGGCTTCTAGCTGTGTGTGGGACTTGTTGTATTAGTCCATCTATACTGACCTCCATCAGGTTGCAAACTGAATATATTTTTTTCTGCATCTACCTCTGAAAAAATATTGGGCTTCTAGCTGTGTGTGGGACTTGTTGTATTAGTCCATCTATACTGACCTCCATCAGGTTGCAAACTGAATATATTTTTTTCTGCATCTACCTCTGAAAAAATATTGGGCTTCTAGCTGTGTGTGGGACTTGTTCTATTAATCCATCTATACAGACCTCCATCAGGTTGCAAACTGAATATATTTTTTTCTGCATCTACCTCTGAAAAAATATTGGGCTTCTAGCTGTGTGTGGGACTTGTTCTATTAATCCATCTATACAGACCTCCATCAGGTTGCAAATTGAATATAATTTTTTTCTGCATCTAACCCAGCCAATAGTTTTGGCCTAATACCACAGTTTGGCCACTCAGCTCTGCTCGGTTACCATCCATTGTTTTTTTGTGCAAACAGCTCCAGAGTTGTGAATTAGTTAACCACCAAAATGAGTGGAAAAAGGCCTGCTGCTGGTGGAAAGGGGAATAGGCGTGTTGGGAAGGGGAAAAAAGGTTGTGTCCGTGGGGTAGGTGTTAAAGCAACAGTAACATCTGCAGAAGAAAGACCATCTTCCAGCCAAACTAAAATGTCTACTTCTTTTAGCGGACAATGTGATAAGATCCCTTTCTTACGGCCACGCCAATCGCTACAAATTCCAGATGAGGCACAAAAACAGCAGGTGCTTCAACGGATATCAAGTGCTCCTTTAAGTGGGCTCTCCTCCACATCAACTTCAACATCACAAATACTCCAGTCCTCAAAGGTGTCACCCCAATCGCACTTGCTTCCTCACAGCTCCCAAATCCCCAGCTGCCCGTGTGAGTATGAGGTAGAACAGATGGTTGAGTCTGCAGAGCTGTTTACTCATACTATAGCCTGGGAATCAGAGGTCGACTCCAGCGCTTCTGTGAATCCAGACGAGGAAATGATCTGCACTGATGCCCAGAATCTTTATGAGTCGGATCCAGGACCAGACGCAGAAGGTTCTGACCATAATGTAGACCCTCATTCCCAAACTGTAACTCCTGTTGGTGGAGACAATGAGGAAGACGATGATAAGACTCAAATACCTGATTGGAGCGACAACTTTAGTTTTTTGTCAGGGCAGGAACAGGTTGGCTCTGAGGACGACGGGTGTGATAACGCACAGGGTGATGATGATGAGGTTGGAGATCCCACTTCCTGTCAACCCACAGTCAGCCAAGAGATGAGGTCAGCAGAGGAGGTGGAGGAAGATGCTAGTGACGACGAGGTCAGGTTGCGCCTTCCTGGACAGAGACGTAGTACTGGAAGCACGTCAACAACTGCATCCTCAAACACAACTCTGCCTCTCACCACAAGTCGTGGTGGCTCTTCAGGTCGCATGGGTGCTAAGCCTTGCATAGCCTGGGCATTTTTTCAGATCGATAAAGATGACCCAACTCGTGTTATCTGTAACATTTGTCAGCAAAAGCTAAGTAGAGGCCAAAAAATACATAGTTTGAGTACTTCATGCATGAACCGGCACATGGACATGAAGCATAAGTTGCAGTGGGAAGCTCAGTGTGCTACAATGCGGCCTAGCCGGCCGGGCCAACCACCGTCTGCCATATCTTGTGCATTCGCGGCCTCTTCATCCTCTGTGACTGGGGGGACAGCAGTCACACCTGTTTTGGGGCGCAGACCTGCCACCTCTTTACCCGCAACAGCCAGCGTGATTGGCAGATCATCATTTTCTTTGGAGGTGGTAACACCAGCTGGTGTTGAGTGCTGTCCGACATCGATAGCACCACCTTTGGATCAAGGCAACCTAACATGTCCGCCTGCATCTTCCTCACAGACCGGCAGTTTGCCGGGGACACACTTATCAACCCCGTCTAAGCACAATAGCCAGCCCTCGGTCCCTCAGATGTGGACAAGTAAAAGACCATTTCCTCCTAGCCATGAGAAAGCTAAGAGGTTGAATTTCACCATCTGCAAGCTCTTGGCTACAGAAATGCTGCCTTTCCGCCTGGTGGACACAGAGGATTTTCGAGACCTTATGTCCGTCGCAGTGCCCCAGTACCAGATGCCCAGTCGGCACTACTTCTCAAAGAAAGGTGTGCCTGCGCTCCACCAGCATGTCGCACACAACATCACCGCTTCTTTGAGAAACTCTGTGTGTGACAGGGTGCATTTCACCACAGACACTTGGACGAGTAGGCATGGACAGGGGCGTTACATGTCGCTGACTGGGCACTGGGTAACTATGGTGACAGCAGGACAAGGGGCTGCTGTCCAAGTCTTGCCATCCCCACGAGTTGTGCGTCAATCCTCTTTATGTCAAAGTTCCTCCACTGCTTCTGCCTCCTCAACCTCCTCTCGGTCTTCCACCTGCACCCAAAGCCTGTCTGGTCATGCCACAAGCTTTCTAACTGCACAGAAGGGATCCTGCACACCTCCTTACTATGCTGGCAGTAGGGCTCAACGTCATCAGGCGGTTTTTACATTGAAATGTCTGGGAAATGTGAGTCACACAGCTGAGGAGTTGTGGTCAGCTCTGGAGAACCAATTTCATGAATGGTTGTCTCCACTGGACCTGAAACCAGGGAAGGCCGTGTGCGACAATGCTGCAAACCTGGGTGCGGCCCTTCGCCGGGGCAATGTCACACACGTGCCTTGTATGGCTCACGTGTTGAACCTGGTTGTCCAGCAATTTTTAGCCCACTATCCCAGACTAGATGGCCTTCTGCAGAGGGCACGGTCGCTGTGTGCTCACTTCCGCCGTTCGCATCCCGGAGCTCAGCGACTTACATCTCTACAGAAGTCGTTGGGCCTGCCACTTCACCGGCTAAAATGCGATGTGCCTACCCGGTGGAATTCAACTCTGCACATGTTGCAGCGACTGTGGCAGCACCGACAAGCCCTGGTGCAATACGTTCTGACGTATAGCCTGGGCCAACGAGATTCAGAGGTGGGGCAAATCACGCTGGAGGAGTGGTCTCAGATCAGGGACCTATGCACCCTTCTGCACAGTTTTGAAATGGCGACGAAGATGTTTAGTGCTGACGATGCCATTATCAGCATGACTATTCTGGTGATTTACATGCTGGAGCACATGTTAAACAGAATTCGGAGTCAGGTGGTGGCACAAGAGGAGGTGGAGGAAGTAGAGGAGGAGGAGTTGTATGCGGAAGGGCTAACATCTGCAAGGTCCAGACGGTCGGCAGCACCAAGGCGGCAGGCATGTGAGGGTGGGGGAGATGGTTTTACCAGGGCGCATGGTAGCAGCCAAACTAGTGAGGAAGGTGCAGGAGCCCAGGAAGAAGTGGAGGACGAACTGATGGAAGACTCATCAGATGAGGGAGACCTTGATCACATTTCTGTTGTGCGAGGTTGGGGGGAGAGGACAGAGGAAGGAAGCATGATTGTTACCTCGCCACCAACACAACAGGGACTTGGTGCTCCTGGATGCGCAACACACATGAGTGCCTTCTTGCTGCACTACCTGCAACATGACCCTCGAATTGTGAGAATTAGAAATAATCCTGACTACTGGGTTGCCACACTGTTAGATCCCCGGTACAAAAGTAAATTTGCAGAAATTATTCCTGCCATAGAAAGGGATGCACGCATGCAGGAGTATCAGCAGAGACTGTTGCAGAATCTTACATGTGCTTTTCCACAAAATACCAGTGGTGCACGTAGTGAATCTCACAGTTCCAACTTGCCAACCGTGGGACCGTCAAGTGTTCAGCACTCAAACCGTAACAGAACCACAGTATCTTCTGGTAACATCAATTTTGCGGAATCATTTCACCACTTTTTTAGCCCATCCTTTGCAAGGCCACAGGAGACAAGAAGTCTGACACATAGTCAACGCCTAGAGACGATGGTACAGGAGTATCTCCAAGTAAACATTGAAGCCACGACTGTGTCACTGGACCCTTGCTCTTTTTGGGCTTCCAATCTGGATAAATGGCCGGAGCTAGCCACTTACGCCTTGGAGATCTTGTCATGCCCCGCAGCCAGCGTTCTGTCTGAACGTGTGTTCAGCGCTGCTGGTGGTGTGCTGACAGATAAGCGCACGCGGCTCTCCACTGATAATGTAGACAGACTCACGTTCATAAAGATGAACAAATCATGGATCCGAAACGACTTTTCTACCCCTGTGTCATCCTGGGGAGAGTAAAAGCTTGATGATTGGTTAAAATCACCCTACCAACCGTTTTAAGCTTTCAAATTACTAATCATGTTTATCTGTATCTTGGCTGGAAAATAATTTGGGCTTTGTAGCAGTGTGCAGCACTGATTCTATTAGGCCATCTATAATAAGCTCCACCAGATTTAAAATTACTAATCATGTTTATCTGTATCTTGACTGGAAAATAATTTGGGCTTTGTAGCAGTGTGCAGCACTGATCCTATTAGGCCATCTATACTAAAGCTTCACCAGATTTAAAATTAATAATAATTTTTAGCTGCATCTAGCCCGGAAAATAATTTTGGGGCTCCGAGATGCGCAAGACACATAAGTGCCTTCTTGCTGCACTACCTGCAGCATGACCCTCATATTGTCAGAATTCGAAGTAATCATGACTACTGGGTTGCCACACTCTTAGATCCCCCAAACTTTTCGATCAACCTTTTCATTTTAATAAAGACCAAAAAAATGGTCATTTTTGAAATTATAAGCATTAGCAGGTTGTTAGAAACTGAAATCAAACAGTTTTCAACTCAAAACTTTATTGTAGGTGATGTTACATTTTCACATAGGACCCCTTGTTCGAAAGGAGCTTCTGAACTCTCTCGTCCATTGAATTTGTCAGGTTTTGGATGGTTTCTGCTTCAATTGTTTTGCATGAGGACAGAATACCCTCCCAGAGCTGTTGCTTAGATGTGAACTGCCTCCCGCCATCATAGACACTCCTTTTAATGATGCTCCAAAGGTTCTGAATGGGGTAGAGGTCAGGGGAGCATGGGGGTCACACCATAAGTTTGTCCCCTTTTATGCCCATATCAGCCAGAGATGCAGATGTTTTATGTGCAGCATGAGATGGTGCATTATCATGCAGAAAAATGATCTTGCTGTGAAATACACGGTTCTTCTTCTTGAACCATGGCAGGAAGTGCTGTTTGAGAAAATCCACATACATTATGGAGTTCATCTTTAGCGCCTTCAGGGATCCTAAAGGGGCCGACAATCTCTCTCCCCATGATTCCAGCCCAAAACATTACTCCACCTCCTCCTTGTTGGCGCTGTAGCCGTGTTTGCGTGGGGTGTCCATCAACCAGCCATCCTCCACTCCATCCATCTGGACCATCGAGCGCTGCATGGCACTCATCCGTGAACAAAACAGTTTTGAAATCAGTCTTCATGTAATGTTTGGCCCACTGGAGCCGTTTCTGCTTGTGTGAAGTGGATAGAGGAGGTCGACAGGATGGCGTATGCACAGCTGCAAACCTCTGAAGGACCCTGCATCTTGTTGTTCGGGGGACGTTGGAGGCACAAGCAGCTTCAAAAACTTGTCTGCTGCTATGACAAGGCTTTTTTGCCGCTGCTCTTTCAACCTGACGTAATTGCCTGTAGGAAAGAGTCCTCAATTTGCCCTTATCAGCACGCACACGTGTGTACTGTGAATCAGCTACATACTTCTTGATTGCCAAGACACTTCATCCTGATCATCGCACAATGTTGATTGTAGTCATGCCTTGACCTAAACACTCCACAATTTGTTGCTTCTCAGCAGCCGACACATCCTTTTTCTTTCCCATTTTGGCAGAAAATGTAGGCTTCTTAATAATGTGAAACAGCCTTCTTAAGTAGTCTTGCCTTTCATTGGACACACCTGCCAAACTAATTAGCACAGGTGTCTGCAATTGCTTACAGTGATATAAAGAGCCCTGACACACATCACCATCAATGAGTTTAACTGACAAACAAACAAATTCTTCCCTTATCACTCCTAAACACTTTTTGCATAATAATTTGGAACGCAGTGTACATGTGCTTTTCCACAAAACACCAGTGGTTCACGTAGTGAATCTTACAGTTCTAACTTGCCAACCGTGGTCTGTATGGAGTTGTTCAATAAAGAGCCCAAAATTAAGATAACATAGATGGCAGAGGTCTCTATGAATAGGAATTCCTAAGTATTTGATACCCTGTGAGGGCCAGGCAAAGGGAAAGTTGGACTGGATGGAATCCTATATGGATTTGGGGAGGGAGACATCGAGGGCCTCAGACTTCGCTGCATTGATTTTAAAATTTGACCATGTAACAAAGTGATCTATTTCAGCCATAACAGCATGGATGGATATATGTGATTGAGTGATATATACTAGGACATCATCAGCAAATAGAGAGCACTTGTACTCGGTGCTTCCCACCTCAATCCACCTAATATTGGGGTTATGGCGAATTGATGAGAGCAGGTGCTCCGTCACTAGGATGTATAAGAGAGGGGACAGAGGACATCCCTGCCTTGTCCCATTGGTGATTGTGAAAGGTGATGAAAATGTTCTGATGCACTCCCTGGGCCTTGGGACACCCGGAGCCGGACCCTTTTTGTGGATGCTGGTGGTTGTAGTCTTCGTGGCGGCGACCCGGTTCCGTGGCTCAGGGTGGTCAAACCAGTGGCGGAACTATTTATGTGGTTTTGATGTTTAAATGTCCGACTACGCCACCCGTGGATTGCGGTCAGAGTGAAACGCCGCTGCAGGGCAGACCGCTGAGGCTGGTGTTGTGGGTGCAGCAGAGCGTAGCATAACTCCCCATGGGAGGAGTATAGCCTCAGGGCAGTGTATTCGGAGGATGGGGGTGATGGTGCAGGGCAGCAGCAGTAACGACACGGAGTCAGTGATGCAGTCCAGGGCCTTTACTCACAGTTCTTATTATCCAGACCACGTCTGCAGGTAACGGCTGCCCATGTCGTACTGTGCTCACCAGGTGAGGGGCTCAGACAACTCCCAGATAACTTTGGAGCGCTTCACAGGACCCTCTTTGTGTGTGCTTTGTCTGGCCTTTCTTACCAACCCTTCTGTCCGGCTGCCTCGGGCCTCCTCTTGGTAAACTTGGCGCCAGTTTTCCTGACCCTATGTGGTGCCTTCCTAGCGGGTGTAGCGAGGGGCTGCGCCACATAAAATGTCACAGCCTCCGGTTTCTAGCTGAGGGTCGTTTCCTGCCTCCACTAGTTTCGGGGACCGGTCTCCCCCTTTGGCCTGACCCCTCCAAGCAGGTGGATTCGGGCGTGCGGTGGCGACTCGCCCGTCCGCACCCCTGGGATCCCTTCATTCCTCGTTCCTGGAGCCTTCTCCGCTCCTCTTCCTTCCTTCTCCCTCTTCCAGGCCTGGGCCTCTGTTACTAGGCCCGCCTCCGGAGCAGAGCTCATGCAGAGCCCCTGCTCCCTGCCACTTCTGCTCAGACTTCTCTGCACTGAACTAAGATGGTGCCAACCTTTTATACTCCCTTCTCAATGCACCCAGGAACTGCTTCCTCCCTGCTCCTGCACTACAGGGTTCCCTTTCCTCAGTGTTCCCTCCCCCCACTCCAGCCAGGGACAGGGACTGTCGTGCCCATCTCAGAGGCATATTGGTCGCCCTGCCCCACGGCAATGTGGTGTAATGCATGCAGGTGTCGGGTCCTGATCCACACTCCATCCTTTCCTGAGAGTGAGATATCACACCTCTGGGTGAGGTGCAATACCTCTGTAGCAACCGAGCCCTCATGGTGCTACAGTTCCATTTATCTTCAGCCTAGGTGACGTATTGTGATACAGGGCCGTGATTTTGGCTATAAAAGGGTCCCCTAGACCCCTACCCCAAGCTTTTTAAGAGAATCATATATGGCGTGCCAGGAGACTCTATGGAATGCTTTCTCAGCATCCAACGAGAGTATCTAATTACAAATTTTTAACTGCATCTAGCCCAGGAAATACTTTGTGCCTAGTAGCAGTGTCTGCTAGTCAGAGGATTATCCCGGCTGTTAAGCAAGCTACACCACCTGTAGTTTAGACACTTAATTTTTTCAAAGGAAATGCTTCGGGACCATGGGATACTCAGTGAAGAGCATCAGGAGGCACCCCAAGGCATAGGGGCTGGGACTGGCAGTAGGATGCCTTGCGGTGGACAGCCGAGCTCGATCCTTATAAAAGCTTTTTAACTGCAGCAGCTTTAGTGGACGCTACTGGAGCTGGAATTACGCGGCTGCTGGCATGAGACTTGCCCTCCAATAGATCCTTTTAAATGGATTTAAAGTGTATTCATTCAAATTAGAGACAATTTAAATTAAAAAGCTTAGAGCTGCCTCCACCACAGGGGGGCTCGCTCGACCCACCAGCGGACAGGCACCAGTATTGGGAGAGGGGGGCTGACCATCAGGGTTCACCGCGGCTCTGGCACAAACCCGGCGACACGGAGGTGGCACGGGCAGGAGCGGACTGGCCGTGTCGGCTTCTCACTTTTTGGATTTTAGAAGGGCATGACATGCCTATATCTGTGTCTCCCCCTCCTTTTACTCCTCCACCTCTTTTATTTTCGCATGACTATATGTACTTGTCACTTTTCCATGTGTTAGTTATGTCTTCTGAGCAGTTTGTCAGCTTTTGGACACCTTTGAAGGTGTTTTCTATGTGTTTCTATGTGTTTTTGTTTGCCTGCCATTGGTTTTAATGGTGTTCGAAGGTGTTCGACGAACAGTTCGACGAACAGTTCGGCGAACACACGGGTGTTCGACGAACCAAACCAAACTCGAACACTACGGGGGTGGCTCAACACTATTAGTAACGTCGAACTCCAACAAGGTTCTTCACCAAGACCGGTGTTGTTTATGCTGGTCTTGATAAATCGGGGTGATTGACTTTGATGGGTGTGTTTTCTATCCGTATGTGATTCACAGATATTTGAACGAGTCCTAAACCTTTTTTCTATAATTACACTCAACTACAATTACTATCTTTATGATCACTATTGACCTATTATGGTTAGGTTAAAGAGAAGCAGCACTTCATTGGCACTAAAGTCAGTATTGTTTTAGAATATTTATTATTATATTTACTCCTTTTGCTCAGTTTAGTTTGTTTTCATTTTATTTACTTTAAAACTAAATAATTAGCCACAAACTAACAACAGTTATGGTTGAAATGACATTTAAAGCTGATATTACTGATTGAAAACTAGATATTTAATTTAGAATAAGTCAGTGAGGTCAGCAGGTCATCACTTTGATCCATTATATGAGAGATCCCTCAAAGCACAGCTATTGTCATAAATGGATGCCATGACACTAGTGTGAGCTAAGCTAAATACAGACCAAATAGTTTGATGTTCACATGATTTCTTTTAAATCTATTTTCCTATAGAAAGAGACAATAGACAGATATAGAAACCCTTAATCACTGCACAGATTTATTAACTTGACAAAGACTTGTATGAATTTTATAGAAAAAAAAACTAAAACTGAGAGTCCTTAATGGTTAATATTATTTAATGGTTAACTGAAAAGGTGATGATAAAGAACAAGCTTTCAAGACTACTTAGATTTCTTCATCAGGCATGGTCATTATTATTTTCCAATGGCTAAAATGGTACAAAAATATAATACTGTATATGCATTATATAGTTATTCAACATAAACATTTATGGCTAATATATTACAATATTTTACTGGTAAATACAGTTTCAACCCCATGATTGTTAGCAATTATGTATGTCAAACCAAATGAAAGCAGTAGTTTAATTAGTTCTGTCCTTGACAGTATAGAAATATGTAGAAAAAGAGTGAGAAGCAAGGACTGATTTATAAAAATTCATGTGACACTTATATTAGCTATTGAGGATATGTTGAATACGGGAAATTTGTTTGTCTTTGCACCGAAATGAACTTATCTTGTCAACACCTGACATTTTACAATTCAACACAAATTATTATTTATTTCAAATAAATATCAGGCAGTTTATTATTTAATTATTTGAAGTTAATTTTACTATTGTTTTTACTGCCTTCCAGTAGATCAATAAGTATATAGAGCTATGTGAAAAATGGCAACGTTTCGACTCATTAACAATTGAGTCTTTGTCAAGCAACAATATACTGGATAACTGTGATTTAAATAGGTTTAACTTTTTTAGTATACATTCATTCATTTAGCATATCAATTAATGAAGAAAATACTAAAAAAGTATCATATAAAATCTGCATATAACTATATAGATCACTGTTATCCACTATGTTTTGCTTGACAAAGGCTCAATTGTTAATGGGCCGGAACATTACCATTTTTCACATGGGCCAATAAACTACTACTTTTGAATTATTTTGAACTTTTGAATTATTTAGAATGCTAGATTATTTGAATTATTATATATTATCTATTACATAAGTTGTTGCCTTCAACTAGTGGGCTTGCACCAACTTCTATATTTGACTTGTGCTGCTTGTTTCCTTTGTAACTATAATCTATCTATTTATCTACTGTATCTACCTATCTATCAATTCTATCGGTCATGTAGACACTTCTCAGCACATAATGTGGAGTGGGTCTGTAAGGGTTAATTTATCTGCTCACTCAATCTTGCACTCAACCTCTGTTCTAGGCTGAAAAGTGAGCGTAAATCACACCCCAGCACAGTACATACATCCCGGGTACATAACATGTTGCCATCACTCATCAAGCTCATGGGGCGATAAGTCCCCAAAATATACACTGCCAAAAGGCCACACATTCTCCGAAAGGCTATAGATTCTTTAGAACACACATAGATCAAACCTAAAGTTTTAGGCTTTAATATAAAAAAACAGTGCATACAAGAAAAGGTATAAAAAGAGAAAAATTAACACAACATGAACACACAAATAAGCAAAATATTTATGAAATAAAAACAGAGAAATAACAGAAATACCTAAATGTTACCATCTAAAGTTATTCTTCTTTATCATTGAGGATAGGAGAAAGGGTTTATGGATCACATCCAGCTCAGGCTGATCCCCACATGTGAACACCTTTCCATTGTGTAGCCCATCTTTTATATGCCTGGTCCTGAGATCAAGTTTCCAAGACAGCCTATATTGTATTATTGAAATCGCAGGTCTGTCACTGGATCCTGGACTAGTATAGAGGTGAGCACGTTGCATATTAAAGACACTATTTTTTCAACCCCTTCCCTAAAGTAAATAAATGTCCAGCCTGGCCACAAAGGACCATTTGCCCAAGTTTGAATCTCAGGCTCGCCATTCTGAGGAGTCAGGATTGACACTCTCTGTAGTCCTAGTACTATCCCCCTTGGGTCTAAGTTCCTGTAATAAGAGGACATTATGGCCCTTTGTGTAGTGTCAATCATGACAGACTTAACCTAGTGTTATTTTACTAATGTTATAATTTCCCTTACATTATCTATCTATCTATCTATCTATCTATCTATCTATCTATCTATCTATCTATCTATCTATTCCCTAGCACATGTTTGATAACAACAGTGTAGTGTTTAAATTAAATGACCAGAATTCTGCAATAAACATGAAAGTAAATAACTAGATAGTTATATGGTAGAATGTTATTAAATGAATCCCTTTTTATTGTAGGTACAAGTTTTACGAAATGCCGGAGAGGAGGTTACTTTAACTGTTTCATTTTTAAAAAGGGCACCTGCTTTCCTTAAATTACCGCTGAACGAAGATTGTACTTGTAAGTGCTTTTATCATTCTCCTCTTTTGACATCTATTAGGACAGTATATAAATACTCTGTAACCTTTCTCCAGGTGCAAATGTATCCCCCATCATGCTAAATTATCTGAAAAATGAAGTACATTTGTCAGAAATACTGAGCAGTTGACATGTGCAGAGAGAGGATGATATGAGGTGAGACAGAAAAATAGAGGAGAAAGACATGAAAAAAAGAAAATAATTAACAAGAGGAAGAAAAGACATAGCACAGGGGATTTATAAATGTGAAAGACATGTTCAAGATGAAGTAAAGAGATAGCAACATGAGAAAAGACCTAATGAAGGAGCAGCTCATGTCACTAGGACTGATACTGGATGTTATAGCTGCTATTGATTTGAGAAGTACCTGTGACATATAATATAATGTTGTATGTTACATAGCTCATAGTTTAAGAGATTGCCATAGATTGTCGGCCATCAGCCATTGTAGGATTTCCTACTAAAAGTCAGATAAGAAATTTTTATTAAAGAACATGTAATTTAAATTATTCTCCATTTACCAACACATCTCTCCAAAATGACTGCTACTAGCAAAATAGGACCAGTAAATGAAAGCATCTAGGTTTGATCAGTGTTGTAAGTTGCATTACAGAAGGGGACATCCTCTTTGATGTTTGGATATTTTTTAGGAAAAAAACTAACAATTTATAAATGTTGTAAACAAAAAGTGATTCAGTTTAACCCATCATTTGCTCCAGTTATCTGAGCTATTTGATGCCAGACGTACATACGACATATGTTCTCTTTTCCTTTTGTAATATTATAAAAAAAAAAATGATTGGTAACTATTTGATATACTGATATTTCTAAAAATTACCGAAACTAAACTGTTCTCTCAAGAAAAGTATAACAGTGATGGTTGTTTGCAAAATAAATGATAGTGATATTCAGATAGTCAAGAAAATGAAGACATATTAACATATTTAAATAATTGAATTTGGGTTTTTCATTCAGTCTCATTGCAACAGGGCTACAAAATCCAGCCTCTCGCCATACAGTATGCTTGTACTAACATTTGTGAAAGAATAGATGATTCTAAAGAGCTCACTGAATTTGGGTATGGTACTGTAATAGGATGACAATGATCAGTGTCAACGAGTGCTGAGATGCAAAGTGTATAAAAGTAACCGAAGCTCTGCTGACTCACTAACTGCATAATTCAAATTCTCCTTTGACATTAATTACATTAATATCAGCACAAAATGTTTGCACTAGGAGCTTTGAGGCATGGGTTTCTATGGCCAAGAGTTTATATGTTGGACTTACATCACTAAGCACAATGCCAATCATTGGATGCAGTGGTGTACAGCACAAGCACACCACCACTCGACTCTGGAACAATGTGAATGGCTTATGTGAAGTAATGAATTATGCTTCTTCTAGTCTGCTGCATGAGTCTGGGTTTAGTGAATGCCATGGAAACGTTACATGCCTTACTGCATTATGCCAGATGAAAAGTTTAGTGAAGTAAGAATGGTTTGGAGTTGTTTTCTAAGGGTTGACCCTAAGTGAAGTAAAATATTAATTCTTTGGTATATCAAAATATTTTGGACAATTGTATGCTTCCACCCTTGCAGGAACAATTTAAGCAAGGCCTTTTTCTGTTCCAGCATGACTGTACCCCAGTACAAGACCAAATAAAGTTTGTACACAAACTAGGGGTCAGTTAAACCACGAACCATAAAGAAAATCCCCTAAAACAATACTTTATTATTATTTTTTTAAAAACCTAAGGTATAGGTATATACTCCCAGTTAGAGACATGTGATACCATGTAACAGTGTGATAGGTATATTAACCTAGAATGCCCCTAGGATGACCAACCCCAGTCATCCCCAGTACACCAAGCAAAGTCCATACAGGCATGATTGAGGGAATTTGGAATAAAATACAAATTATCTTCCAAAGTAACTACAACAGAGAATGTAATCCAAGTCCTCTTGTCCAATACAGTTTCTGAAAGAACAAACTCCAAAATCTTGAAGAAAGTTTTTGCAGAAGAGTTAGTGTAGATTTAGAATGGAATGTCATGAAGCTCCTGTAGGTGTAGTGTAATGTATAGGTGTCCCAATGTTCCAATATAGGCATTCCAAGTAAATTAAACTATATTGTAAATTGTTACTTTAGTTTTTGTTTTTTTTAATAGGTGCACCAAGCGACCAAAGCAGTGGAACCTCATCTCCTTTGTGTGACAGTGGTTTGCATCTAAATTATCATCCCAACAACACGGTATGATTTTTATCATTATTTGAGTAGTTAAGGAATTTTCAAGTGTTTTAACTAGAAATGAGTGAATCATTCTATGTAGGATCGACTTCAAGTTGAATTTTCTGATTACAGTTCCCTATGAATTTGAATACGCTGCAATTTGATTTGCAAAAATTACAAAAAGAATGCCCATCGTCATTTAACACACTGCAGTAAGCGGGCTAATCAAAACATACAAGGCCACAGGGGCTTCACCATAATGCTCTAAAGCTATCACATCACATGTTCTAGCTCAGCCAATCAAGGCTACCTCAGCCAGTATACAAAAAAAGAGGGGGATGGACAATCATCATCATTTTATGCTAGTACAATGTCAAGAGAGGAGGTCAGGGCGCATAGCTCATTCCACATAGGGATTGAAAAAAGTCTAATCTTACTGTGGTGTACTACTTTGGTGCTGAATCACATTGAAAATGGAAGTGGTAATCTCATTTTGGGGATAATAGCTCAAAGATTCAAGTGATATAGGGAATTGCTGTAACTTTATAGTCACTCAGTGTGACTGTGAATTGATTTATCTGAGATATACTGCAGTAACAACACATTAATAACATTCATTTTTATTTTTCAAACACTGTAAACAAGGAGGATAATATTAAATCCATAAGTGCTAATATTGCTGCTAAATCAAAATCTTGAAACAAAGGCTTTTCCGTCACAGAGAGTGTGCTCCCTGCATTGTAAGACACACAGTCATAATTTTTTAAAGCCAAAGGAAAAAATCTCCATATTCCAAAAATGTTAACTCAATTGTCTATCTCACAAAGTGAGTGTGTTGTAAAAATGTGAAAAAGAAACTTTGTCTTTTGAAAACTTCCTTGTTGTAGTAGTCATATATTAGACCCATACATGCCACCAAAAAAACGCTCTTATTTACCACTGGTTACCATCTGTTTTTCCCTAGCAAAATAGATCGAGGTTACTTGGACATTAATAAAGCTGTACATGCAATAAAGAGATGAAAATGGGTTCAATATACTTCTAGGAGAACTCAGAATTTTCTACACGTACTTTCTGGTCAATTAGAAACTTTTCAGTATTGCGATTTTGGGGAAATTTGATTGCTGCAAATTAAAGTTTTGGAAAAAATTTGGTAAACTTGGCATATTTGAATTTCAAAACATCCACCCAACTCTATTTTTAACCAATTGTTTGACTATAACTTTAAGATTAAATATTAAAGTTTTTGTAGATGCATTTTTATAAAAAATAAGCATTATTTTTTACATTTGTTGTCATCTGGATACATTAATCTAGAATATGCTTATATATCTGTTTGAATAATATGAGATGTTAAGAGATTTTCGAGCCTCCTGTAGAGCGGCCAAAGGGTAGTGGCTTGGCCGACGGACAAGCGTCCCGCAAATTGATCCGCCAATTTCTATCTACAGTTGAACAAGATAAAAAAGTAAAAAAATTCAAGAAGATTTGTAAAAAAGTAAGAAAAGCCAAAAAGCAATAAAAATGCAGCTTTTATGTAAATATAAAAGTGCATAATATAATTTGTATCGTTGCGTCCAAAAAAATCAAAACTATAAAACGATCATGTTTTTTATCCTATTCAGTAAACACCATAAAGCAAAAAGTAAAACACAAAAATTTAGCTTTTATATCATGAAATTGGATATACTACCGTGCTTCCATACCGGGGATACACTCAGTGTTTATAGTAAACCCTATGATCAATTGTGCATAAAACTGGTAGACCATACTTCAGTTCATTAATAAAAAATGCTGCTGCAAGTCTCTATATATACACACACTGAGGCTCCTGCCAGAGAGCCTCTACTAGCACCGAATAGAGTATGTCTAGAAAACAGATAAAGTTTGCTCCTTTGGTGATACTTAAATGCTGATAGGAAAGTCACAGGTGCGCATGTATATATGCTGCAGGCAGCAAGGCTGGATATATGCTGAAAGTGAAATACCTTGCTTTGAGTCCTTGAGTCCTTGGATCCTCCTGGATTGTGATTAAATCCTCCTACTGATCCCACCGAAAAAGTCAGTGCTGGGAGCTTCCTCCCTAGAATCACACTCACCGTGCATCTTCAGGTGGCAGTCGGCTTGCGGCATGCTCCGGCCGAAAGCTGACTGCCACCTTATGCTGTCCTGGCACTTTAGTTTCTCTGCAAATGGCATCCACAAACTATTCCGGCAAAATTTGTGTTCCGGAGAAATTGCATAACAATTTGTGGGCTCTATTTTCATCTATTACCCTTATGTAAATGAGATATATGCAGCTAATATATTTTAGTGGTAAAAATGTTATTTTTTATTTCCACGGCCCAAAGTTATATATTTCTTTGAGTTAATTTGTGGATTAAAAATTCTAGTGACACATCTTAATTGATTCCTTTCGAGGTTTAGTTTCCCAAATAAGGTCACATGTGGTGTTTTCTGCTGTTTTAGTTATGACAGGGGCACTGCGAATGCTACATGGGGTCAAAATTTGCACTCCAAAACTTAAAAAGCGCTCTTTGCCTACTGAACCCTTGCACATGCTCAAAAATTCATTTTTAACCACACATGAGGTATAACTATGTTCGGAAGAAATTCCATGAACTATTGGGTCCATTTCTCTTGTTATCCCTGATGAAAATTACAATTATAGAGTTAAACAACATTTTACTGGAAAAATGTATTTTTTTGTTTCCACATCATAGTAACATAGTAACATAGATTTTAAGGTTGAAGGAAGACTAAAGCCCCTGTCACACTAAGCAAGATCGCTAGCGAGATCGCTGCTGAGTCACAAGTTTTGTGACTCAACAGCGGCCTCAGCAGCGATCTCGCTACGTTTGACACGTAGCAGCGACCAGGCCCCTGCTGTGAGATCGCTGGTCGTGTCGAAATGGCCTGGACCATTTTTTGATCGTTGAGGTCCCGCTGGGTAGCATGCATCGGTGTGTTTGACACCTTACCAACGACCTCGTTGGCGACTCAGAACTGAGACACATAGGCGTGCATTTGCATTGCATCGTTATACAGGTCGCTACTAGTGTTGAGCGATACCTTCCGATATTGGGAAATATCGGATCGGATTGGATCGGACCAATACCCCAAAAATATCGGATATCGCTGATTCCGATACCGGAAACCAATGCAAGTCAATAGGACAAAAGTATCGGAATGAAAATAAACCGTTTCTTTCCTTGTAGGTTAATTCTACATGAAGGAAAACAACTAAAAATAATGTAGAATGTATTACATGAAAAGTCGGCAATTCAGCAGCGTCATACACCGGTACCCGACTATTTAGAACAGAAAGAATAGAGCATCACACATAGAATAGATAGATAGAAACATGTCAGTCACATATATAATAAGTACAGTGATAGTGCTGATTACTGTACTTGTCATTTAGTGTTAAAGGATTTATTAAAAAAAAAATTGGCGTAGGGTTCCCCGTAATTTTAGTCTCTAGCGGAGGTTAAGCAGACAGCTGGGGCAGATGTTTGAAGCCTGGGAAGGGGGTAATACCCACGGAGCTCCCCAGGCTACTAATATCAGCCCCCAGCTGAATACCTAGCATTTACTAGCTATTAAAATGGGGGACCACCCAAAAAATGACTTGGAGTCCCCCCCTTTTTTAATAGCTTGCAAAGGCTAGGCAGACAGCTGGGGACTAATATTAATAGCCCAGGAAGGGTGCCATGAATATTGGCCCCCTCCCAGGCTAGGAACACCAGCCGTCAGCCGCCCCAGAAATGGCGCATCCATAGGATGCGCCAATTCTGGCACTTAGCCTCGCTCTTCCCACTGCCCTGTAGCGGTGGCAGTGGGGTAATAGGGCTGGGGTTGATGTCAGCTTATAATGCCAGCTGACATCAAGCCCAGGTTAGTAATGGAAAGGCGTCTATAAGACACCCCCATTACTAACCCCATAGTCAAAGTTAAAAAAAAAACACAAACACCCAGAATAAAGTCCTTTTATTGAAATAAACACACAATTCTTTATTGTTCTAAATTAAACCATACTTACCATCACGCCCATTCCAGCTGAAGCCAATGTCTTCTGCAATAAAAGTAAAATAATAAAGCAACCTCATCCTTACCTTTCCATGGTTCCCACGATGGCTCCAGCTCTGCTACATTCACATGACAGGCTGGATCGCAGCCGAAAGCTGCCATCCAGCTTGCCATGCCGCAGACACTGAGAAGCGCAGGCATGCTTGCGCTCCTTAGTGTCTGGCTGTGATGGCATAAAGATGAGCCGAGGTCATGTCCAATGAACTCAGCTCACCTCATGCACGTCACTGACAGCGTAGGAAAATTCTCCTGTGCTCAGCGCTTGAGCAGGAGAATTCTCCCACACTGGGATGGCATTGAGATGACAGGCTGGATCGCAGCTGAACACTGCCATCCAGCTTGTCATCCTTCAGAGACACTGCAGAGCGCAAGCATCCCTGCGCTCTGCAGTGTCTATGAAGGATGGCATGCTGGATGGCAGTGCTCAGCTGCGATCCAGCCTGTCATCTCAATGCCATCCTAGCGTGGGAGAACTCTCCTGCTGAAGCGCAGAGCGCAGGAGAATTTTCCCACGTTGTCAGTGACATGCATGAGGTGAGCTGAGTTCATTGGACATGACCTCGGCTCATCTGGATGCCGTCACAGCCAGAAACTGCTGAGCGCAAGCATGCCTGTGCTTCTCAGTGTCTGCGGCATGGCAGGCAGGATAGCAGCTTTCGGCTGCGCTCCAGCCTGTTATGTGAATGTAGCAGTGCTGGAGCCGTCGTGGGAACCATGGAAAGGTAAGAATGAGGTTGCTTTATTATTTTACTTTTATTGCAGAAGACATTGGCTTCAGCTGGAATGGGTGTGATGGTAAGTATGGTTTAATTTAGAACATTAAAAAATTGTATGCTTATTTCAATTAATGGACTTTATTCTGGGTGTTATGTTTTTTTAAATACTTTACTAGAAATTCATGGCGGTCATGTCTAATATTGGCGTGACCACATGAATTTCGGGCTTAGGGCCAGCTGATAATGCCAAGCTGGCCCTAACCCCTTTATTACCCAGTGAGCCACAGCACCAGGTCCCTGGATGAGTTGAGTACAGCGCCAAAAGATGGCACTTCTATGAACGCGCCATTTTCTGGGGTGGCTGCGGACTGCAATTTGCAGCGGGGGGGGCCCACAAAGCTTGGGCCTCCCTGCACTGCGGATTCCAGCCCCCAGCTGCCCAGTTGCTCCTGGCTGGACACAAAAATAGTGCGAAGCCCCACGTATTTTTTTTTAATTATTTCATGAAATTCATGAAATAATTAAAAAAAAAAAGGGTTACCTATATTGTTGTGTCCAGTCAGGTACAAATAGGCATCTGGTAGTTGGGGGCAGCCCGTTCCTGGATGCTGTACCTGGCTGGCATACAAAAATATGGCGAAGCCCACGTCAAAATTTTTGGGAAAAATTCATTAAAAAATAAATAATAATTTAGGGACTGCATCTTTATTAACTTTCAAGTGTCATTTAGTGTTAAAATAAAGGATTTATTAAAAAAAAAATTGGCGTGGGATCCCCCATAATTTTAGTCTCTAGCGGAGGTTAAGCAGACAGCTGGGGCAGATGTTTGAAGCCTGGGAAGGGGGTAATACCCACGGAGCTTCCCAGGTTACTAATATCAGCCCCCAGCTGAATACCTAGCCTTTACTAGCTATTAAAATGAGGGACCCAAAAAAAATGATGTGGGGTCCCCTTATTTTAATAGCTAACAAAGGCTAGGCAGACAGCTGGGGGCTCATATTAATAGCCCAGGAAGGGTGCCATAAATATTGGCCCGCTCCCAGGCTAGAAATAGCAGCCCTCAGCCGCCCCAGATTTGGCACATCCTATTTGTGTGCCAAATCTGGTGCTTAGCCTCGCTCTTCCACGCTGCCCTGGTGCGGTTGCAGGGCGTAATAGTGGTGGGGTTCATGTCAGCGCCAGCTGCCATGAAGCCCAGGTTTGTAATGATGGGTGTCTATAAGACACCCCCATTATTAACCTACAAAGTGTTAAAAAGAAAAAACACACTGCACCCAGAAAAAAATAATTTATTTGAAATAAAACACACAATTTTATTTAATTCTTAGTTTACTATAAAAAAAAATAGTTACCAGTCCACGTTCCTGCACCGATCTCCCATGCACAGCTGTCACATCTGAAGATGTGACAGCTGTCATTGCTTCTGTAAGCTCACACTGCCGGGAACACGTCCGCTCCCGGCAGCGTGAGCCGCTGACTGAGGTCACCGGAGTGCATTTAGTCAGCGCAGCTCCGGTGACCTCCTTTATGGCCCTGCTGTACCGTGGGAATTTCTCACGGTCAGCGGGGCCGTAAAGGAGGTCACCGGAGCAGCGCTGCCTGAACTCCGGCGAACCCGCTTATGCAATGACAGGGCTGCTTTACGGCCCCGTCATTGTGGCGGCGGCAGCAGTTTAGAGCGGTCACATTTTATGTGGCCGCTCTAAACTGGAGATCATCGTGGGACACTCGATTTGGACTACTACGGAGGGGTAAGGATAAAATTGTGGTTTATTATTTTAGATTTTATTACAGGAGATCGATGGCTTCGGGGAATTAGGTGTCTAGGTGAGTATAGGTGTATTTTTTATTTTTTACTTTATTTTAGGTGGGGACTGGTAATGTTTGAACTAATTTATTTTAGGTAACCACTAGCCACCAATGAAATGTATTTTAAATTTATTGGGGACCAAAAACAAAAAAAAAATATGGGGGCCTAAAGAAATAAAACATGTATAGGGGCAAAAATATAAACCTATGGGGGCCAAAATAACATATGGGGCAGTTTAAAGGCCACAGTAGGGCAATTTAAATAGCAGAATCAGGCTGATGGGAACTACTGCTCCCATCGAGCTGATCCTGCTGGCACGAGTGGACGGGGGACAGACATAGGCCGATGGGAGTAGTAGTGTTACATCGGCCTATGTGTGCCTGCACGCAGACACCCGCAGACATCGCGCAGACACCGGCAGACACCCGCAAACACCCGCAGACACCGTCAGACACCGCGCACACACCAATCATACATCATACCACATACATCAGGCAGCGGGGAGCGCAGCACAGAACGGGAAATCTGGCGGTGAAGTCTTTTCACTGCCGGCTTCCCCGCCCGGGTCCTTCGCTCCCCACTCCTTGGTGCTGCACTCCCCGCCCGGTCCTAACTTAGGATCGGGATGGGAGGTGGCGGGGGGAGCGGAGGATCGGGATGGGAGTCTGCGGGGAAGCAGTATGGGGCTGTGTGATTGTTTAAAAGCCGGCGGCTTTTTACAGCCCGCCGCTTTTAAACAATCAGGAGAATTCTCTCACGCTGGGATGGCATTCTGATGACAGGCTGGATCGCAGCTGAGCTCTGCCATCCAGCTTGTCATCCTTCAGAGACACTGAAGAGCGCAGGCATTATGGGAACTTCCAATTCCGGTATCCGATATTCTAAAAGTATCGGAACTCAGTATCGGAACTCCGATACTGCGAATATCGGTCGATACCCGATATTTCAGTATCGGAATGCTCAACACTAGTCGCTACGGGTCGCAGTATCATTGCTGCATCGTTTGGAAGATCTGACTGTTTGACATCTCACCAGCGACCACACAGCGATGCAGCAACGATCCCTGCCAGGTCGTATCGTTGTCGGGATTGCTGTAGCATCGCTAAGTGTGCCGGTACACTAAGTCCATCTAGTTCAACCCATAGCCTAACATGTTGATCCAGAGGAAGGCAAAAAAAACATATGGCAACACTAAGCTCCACATTGGGAAAAAAATTCCTTCCTGATTCCATACGACAATCAGACTAGTTCCCTGGATCAACGCCCTATCAAGGAATCAAGTATATATAACCTGTAATATTATACTTTTCAAGAAAGGCATCCATGCCCTTCTTAAATTTTAGTAGTGAATCACTCATTACAACATCATGCGGCAAAGAGTTCCATAGTCTCACTGCTCTTACAGTAAAGAATCCACGTCTGTGATTATGATTAAACCTTCTTTCCTCCAGATGTAGAAGATGCCCCCTTGTCAGAGTAAAAAATCAGTAGAAAGGTCTTTGTACTGTCCCCTCATATTCTTGTATATAGTAATAAGATCACCCCTAAGCCTTCGTTTTTCCAAACTAAATAATCACAAGTGTAATAACCTGTCTTGGTATTGAAGACCCCCCTGTCCTCTAATAACCTTGGTCGCTCTTCTCTGCACCCACTCTAGTTCAGCTATGTCTTTCTTATACACCGGAGACCAGAACTGTACACAGTATTCTAAGTGTGGTTGCACTAGTGACTTGTATAAAGGTAAAATTATGTTCTCCTCATGAGCATCTATGCCTCTTTTAATGCATCCCATTATTTTATTTCCCTTTGCAGCAGCTGCCTGACACTGGCCACCAAACGTGAGCTTGTTGTCCACCAATACACACAGGTCTTTTTCAGTGACAGTTTTCCCCAGTGTTTTACAATTAAGCATATAATTATACATTTTATTTCCTCTGCCCAAGTGCATTACCTTACATTTATCCCCATTAAAGCTCATTTGCCATTTATCAGCCCAAGCTTCTATCTTACATAGATCCTCCTGTAATATAAAATTGTCCTCCTCTGTATTGATTGCCCTGCAGAGTTTGGTGTCATCTGCAAATATTGAAATACTACTATGTATTACCCCTACATGGTCATTAATAAATATGTTAAAAAGAAGTGGGCCCAATACTGACCCCTGTGGTACCCCACTATTAACTGTGACCCAGTCTGAGTGTGTTCCATTAAGATCCACCCTTTGTTTCCTATCACTGAGCCAGTTTTTAACCCACTTACATATATTTTCCCCTATCCTCATTGTTCTCATTTTATGTATCAACCTTTTGTGCGGAAACGTATCAAAAGCTTTTGAAAAGTCCATATACACAACATCCACTGCATTTCTTTGGTTCAGTTCGGAAGTTACATCTTCATAAAAGCTGATCAGATTAGTTTGACAGGAACGGTCCCTCGTAAACCCATGTTGATATTGGGTCATGAGGTTATTTTTCTTCAGATACTCTAGTATAGCATCTCTTAGGATACCCTTCAGGATTTTACCCACAGTAGAGGTTAAGCTTACTGGCCTCTAATTTCCAAGTTCGGTTTTTGTCCCCTTTTTGAATATTGGCACCACATTTGCAATACGCAAATACCTTGTAATTATGGAATCTTTAAAGATTAAAATAATGGTCTATCTATGACTTTACTTAATTCTTGCAGTACTCGCGGGTGTATCCCATCCGGGCCCGGGGATTTGTTAACTTTAGTTATCTTTAGACGCTGCCGTACTTCCTGCTGGATTAAGCAAGTGATATTTAATGGCGATTTTTTGTTATCACTGATCATGTTTTCTGTCATGCGATTTTCTTGTGTAAATACGGTTGAAAAAAAATCATTTCGCATATTGGCTTTTTCCTCATCCTCATCCACCATTTCACCCATACTATTTTTACGGGGGGGCTACACTATCATTTTTTAGCTTCTTACTTTATGTAGTTAAAGAATATTTTGGGATTATTTTTACTTTCTCTGGCAATGAGTTTCTCTGTCTCAATCTTTGCTGCATTGATTTGTTTTTTTAAAGAATTTATTAAATTTTTTGTATTTATTTAATGCCTCATCACTGCCTACTTGCTTTAGTTCTCAAAATGCTTTCTTTTTGTCACTTATTGCGCCCCTTACAGCTCTATTTAGTCATAGTGGTTTCCTCCTATTTCTAGCATGTTTATTCCCATAGGGTATATAATGTGCACAGGTCCTATTCAAGATGCTAATAAATGTCTTCCATTTGCTTTGTGTAATTTTATGTCTCAGGACATCATCCCAGTTTATTGCACTAAGATCATCTCTCAACCATTGGAAATTTGCCTTCCTGAAGTTAGTGTCCTTTTACTCCCTCTACTACACATCACAGTGACTACCTGGCGCCTGTGCACTAGAGCACTGCAGAGAAAACCTGGACTGGGAGGAAAAAAGCACTCCTAATGATAGCCGCGATGTGCGCATGCTCGGGAAGACTAATAGTCACAAAGACTATTTTTATAGGGCCAACAGGCAGCCCTTACTATTCTTAAAGGGCCAGCAGTCGGCTATGCTTTCTTGTTACCAATATTAATGAGTCGGTCTCCTATACTGTTATAGCGTATGCAGTGACTGCAACGGCTGCCCAAAATTTGGAAGAACTCCAATGCGCCTTGCAAGAGATGTAGAGGTCGGAGGGCCTCCTGCAATAAATGCTTCCATTATTAAGACGTGTGTTTCTCATACTGTTTGCCTATGCAGTGAAGCAACGGCTGCCAAAAATTTGAAGGAACTCCAATGCCCCTTGCAAGAGACGTAAAGGTTGGAGGGACTCCTGCAAAAATGCTCCCATTATTAGGAAGTATGTCTCCCATACTGTTTGCCTATGCAGTGAAGTAATGGCTGCAAAAGATTTGGAGGAACTCTAATGCACCTTGCAAGAGACGTAGAGGTCGGAGGGCTCCTGCAAAAAATGCTCCCATTATTAGGAAGTGTGTTTCCCATACTGTTTGCCTATGCAGTGAAGCAACAGCTTCCAAAAATTTGGAGGAACTCCAATGCCCCTTGCAAGAGACGTAGAGGTCGGAGGCCCTCCTGAAAACAATGTCCCCATTTTTAAGAAGTGTGTCTCCCATACTGTTTGCTTATGCAGTGAAGCAATGGCTGCCAAAAATTTGAAGGAACTCCAATACCTCTTGCAAGAGGCGTAGAGGTCAGACGGCCTCCTGAAAACAATGTTCCCATTATTAGGAAGTGTGTCTCCCATACTGATTGCCTATGCAGTGAAGCAATGGCTACCAAAAATTTGGAGGAACTCCAATGCCCCTTGCAATATACGTAAAGGTTGGAGGGACTCCTGCAAAAATGCTCCTATTATTAGGAAGTGTGTCTCTCATACTGTTTGCCTCTTCAGTGAAGCAACGGCTGGCAAAAATTTGCTGGAAATCCAATGCCCTTTGCAAGAGACATAGAGGTTGGAGGTCCTCCTGAAAACAATGTTCCCATTATTAGGAAGTGCGTCTCCCATACTGTTTACCTATGCAGTGAAGCAACGGCTACCAAAAATTTGCAGGAACTCCAATGCTACTTGCAAGAGACATAAAGGTCGGAGGGCCTCCTTCAAAAAATGCTCCCATTATTAGGAAGTGTGTCTCCTATATTGTTTTCCTTTGCAGTGAAGCAACGAATGCCAAAAATTTGGAGGAACTCCAATGCCCTTTGCAAGAGATGTAGAGGCCGGATGGCCCCCTGAAAACAATGTTCACATTATTAGGAAGTGTGTCTCCCATACTGTTTGCCTATGCAGTGAAGCAACGGCGGCCAAAAATTTGGAGGAACTCCAATGCCCTTTGCAAGAGATGTAGAGGTCGGAGGGCCTCCTGAAAATAATGCTCCCATTATTAGGAAGTGTGTCTCCCATACTATTTGCCTATGCAGTGAAGCAACGGCTACCAAAAATTTGCAGGAACTCCAAAGCCCCTTGCAAGAGACATAAAGGTCAGAGGGCCTCCTGCAAAAAATGCTCCCATTATTATAAAGTTTGTCTCCCATACTGTTTGCCTATGCAGTGAATGAACAGCTGCCAAAAATTTGGAGGAACTCCAATGCCCCTTGCAAGAGGCATAGATATGTTGATATGGTAGATATGGTGGTGGAGGATGAGGATGCAGAAAAGGAGGAGGACAAGAGCAAATAGACAAAATCAGGAAGCGTATACCCATGTCTGGGTGTGAAGACAGAGGTGCATGAGAATAGAGTTAGACCTCCCCAAAAAAGACACTGTACTTAAGTTTATGTTATGCTGCTATCATTCAGTGGTGTTGAGAAGTCTTGCCCAATCCAGCCCTTGTTCATTTTTATAAGAGTCAGCCTGTCAGCATTTTCAGTTGACAGGTGGATGCGCCTATCGGTTATAATTCCACCGGTGGCACTAAAAATCCGCTCTGACTAAACGCTAGCGGCAGGGCAGGCAAGGAACGCCAAGGCCTAGAGTGCCATTTCATGCCATGTGTCTTGCTTGGATACCCAATAATTATAAGGCACAGAGGAATCACAGAGTCTGCAAGGTACTCCCTCAGCATCTTCTGCAACTTTTCCCTCCTTGAGAGAGTACCCTGCGCATCAGGGCTTGTGCAATGGGAGGGTCTGAGAAAACTGTCCCAGAACTTTGACAGTGTGACAGTGTTCCTCTGCCTCTGATCGATTGCATTTGTGTGTCTCTCGCCTGTACTCCTTGGTTGTCCAATGTACTGTGACCTCTGCCGCCAGCATTTTCAGATTAAAATTTTTTTTCATAATTCCGCAAGAAGGACCTTCTCGTACTGCACTATTTTATTAGCGCTGCCCTTCAACGAAATAAGAGACAGAAAGTTCTCCTTGTAGCGCGGGTCTAGAAGTGTCACCAACCAATAATGACTGTCACTCAATATTTGGACAACGTGAGGGTCACGGGAAAGGCAGCATAACATAAACTCAGCCATGTGTGCCAGACTGTAACGAGGCAAGACTTCCATGTCCTCACCAAGAGGATGACTGACCATGCTCTCCTCCTCATCCCCCTCCTTTTCCTCCTTCTTTTCCTCCTTCTCCCTGTCCTCAGGCCATACACGCTGAACAGATGGTATGACAGTTGTGCAGGTAGTACCGTTTTTAGCGCAGGAAACTAGCTCCTGTTCTTCCTCCTCTTCCTCATTGTCACCCTATCCACGTTGGGATGAGATGAGGCTGGGCTATGTGGATTCACCCTGTATGGTTCTTTGCTCCATCTCATCATGCGACGCCTGCAATGTATCCTATTTAATTGTGAGCAGAGAGCGTATAAGAAGACAGAGAAGTGGGATGGTGACGCTAATTATGGCGTCATCGCCGCTCGCCATCTTGGTGGAGTCCTCAAAGTTTTGGAGGATGGTAGATATGTTTGACATCCATGTCCACGCTTGAGGTTTTATGTGTGGAGTCTGACCTTAATACCGACGGCCTTGTTGATGCCAACAACTGCCCTTTTCTGCTCACAAATCCTTCCCAACATCTGCAATGTAGAGTTCCAATGCGTGGGGACATCGCAGATCAGTTGTGAGCTGGAAGCTGCAAATGAAGCTGTAGCTGACTTTCTAAAATGGGCACACAGGCGGCGTACTTTGACAAGAAGATCCGAGTATGTTTTAAGAAGCTTGCGACTTATGTTGTCATTTTGGATATGGAGGCTGAAGAGGAGGGAGAGGTGCAGGAGCTGTAGAATGTGGGGGCAACCCTGATTGACCCAAGGCCCGCAATCCTCGGTGTCAGGAGGACGTGTTCCATCCCAAGGTCAACTGGGTCCTGGCTTCCACTATATTAACCCAGTGTGTCGTCAGTGAGATGTACCGTCTCTGCACACAAGCACTTGTCCACGTGTCCGTGGTTAGGTGGACTTTCCCAGTAACTGCGTTGTTGAGGACACTTCTAATGTTGTGGGACCCGTGCTTGTGTAATGCGGGGCAGGCACAGTGGGAGAAATAGTGGCGGCTGGGGACCAAGTACCGAGGAACGGCTGACGCCATCAGGTTGTGGAAAGCTTCCGTCTCCATGAACCTAAAAGGCAACATTTCGAGCGCAAACATTCACGAAATGTGTGAATATATTAGTGTGGCCTGTGGGGCGTTTATTGCGTATTTGCGCTTACGTTCCAAGGACTGGAGTAGGGACAACTGAACTCTGCGTTGCTACAAAGACGTGGACATGCTTGCTCAGGTGCAGGGTGGGAGGCATCTTGGTATGCGCCCTGGAAAGGGGATTGGCGTGCATGCACAACAGCGGAACAAGCAGTGGGGTCACCCGCAGACACTGTTTCTGAACCCTGGGGTTTGGCCCACTTAGTCGGGTGCGTTGCTACCATGTGCCTGATCATGCTGGTGGTGGTCAGGCTTTTTCCCACCTTGTGTCTGCAGCCACCATGCTGCTTCTTCCTGCCTGTTGTGGTGCTACACCTCGTTCCCCCTGTGTGCTGCTGTCCTCGCTGTGCATGTCCCTCTGCCAGGTTGGTTCAGTTACTATATCATCCACCACCTCGTCTTCCACTTTCGCACCCTTGTCCTCCTCCTGACTTTCTGCCAATTGTGTCTCATCATCATGCACCTCTTTCGACAGTAATTGCACATTCCCACCGTGTCGCCTTCGTGTGACTGTGGCTGCTCCAATATTTGGGCATCGCTACACGCGTTCTCCTCTTGACTCGCTTTAAGCTGGCCGGGCGATAGGCCTGAATCTACAAATGGAAAAGTGAACAGCTCTTCTGAGTGTCCAAGTGTGGGATCAGTTGTCTCCAGGCACTCGGCATGGTGGGAGGAAAGAGGATCAGGGTGAGGAATATGCGGTCCAAACTCACGGCTTCTGAGACTTGACCGTGTGGAAGACAGGGTGGTGGTGGCTAAGTGACTGGAAGCATTATCTGCTATCCAACCAATAACCTTTTGAAACTGCTCTATGTTCAATAATGTTGTTCTGTGGTCCCCTAGTAATTGGGACAGGAAGGTCGAGCGAGAAGATGTGAGTGTTTGTTGTAGCACAATTTAAGCTTGCCCATGGCCACGTCCTCGGCCTCTGCATGCACCATCACCATCATGTCCACTTCCCTGTCCTTTTGTTGCGCACCTTGCCCATTATTAATGGAGGACAATATTTTCCACGTTCACGAGAAATGGCTGATTTTGGAGCGCAGTTATATGTGAAACGTCTGACAGAGAACCACAATTTTAAATAGCAGGCATGTAATTTGCTAATACTATCCTTCACAGACACCTAATGTGAATAGCTTGACCGACACACAGCAATGGAATGAAAATGGAAGAAATGGCTGATTTTGGAACACTCTCATAGGTGTTATGTCTGACAGAGAACCACGGTTTTAAATAGCAGGCCTGTTATTTGCTAATACTATCCTTCACAGACACCTAGTGTGAATAGCTTGACTGACACACTACAACAGAATGAAAATGGAAGAAATGGCTGATTTTAGAACACTCTTATAGGTGTTATGTCTGACAGAGAACCACGGTTTTAAATAGCAGGCCTGTTATTTGCTAATACTGTCCTTCACAGATACCTAGTGTGAATAGGTTGACCGACACACTGAAACGGAATGCAAATGGAAGAAATGTCTGATTTTGGAACACTCTTATAGGTGTTATTTCTGACAGAGAACCACGGTTTTAAATAGCATGCCTGTAATTTGCTAATACTATCCTTCACAGTCACCGAGTGTGAATAGCTTGACCAACACACTGCAACAGAATGGAAAAGGAGACCAATATTTTCCACGTTCAGTTTAAATGTCTGGATTTTTATCGCTGAAATATGGAACAGATCTGACTTTATTCTACAGTGAGAACAAGCAAATGGAGCAGAAAAATGGTGTACTCTGGATTGCTTTTTAAGCAAATAGCCAGGATTAAGATAAAAAAAAAATTCCATGGCCCCTGATATCTTGGGCTATGTCTACAAATATCTGTAAGAACAGCAGCAGCAGCAGGAATGTTCAGTGGACCCTCTTGCACTATATGCACTACAGATTGCCACATGCACTGCCTGTCTGCCTAATTTCTGCTATCACCACTGAATATATATGCTGCTGGATTAGTCCTCAGAAGGACTGTTAGTTTAGATGGATATATATATATATATATGTTTTGGAATACCTATACTAACAGGACGTTCAATGGACCCTCTTGTGCTGTATCATGCACTACAGTCTGCCACATACACTGCCTGCCTGCCTGCCTAACTCTTGCTATCATCACTGAATATATGCAGCTGGATTAGTCCTCAGAAACACTGCTAGTTCAATTGTATATATATATATATATATATATATATATATATATATATATGTTATACATATGTATATGTATATATATATATATATATATATATCTTGTGGATTACCTATACTAACTATGAAGAAACAAATCTCTCCCTGATGCAGCAGCAGCTCTCCCTACTTTGCCTGATTCCGGAGTAGACTGTGACGAGCATCGCGGCACCCGGTCTTATACAGACCTGATGACGCTGTGCGGCCTGCCAATCACTGTAATGCCCGCAACCAACATGGCTATGGCATTACAGTGCATGGTAGGCAATCCCTGCATGTTCATTGGCTCTCTAAAGAGTGCCAAACATGCAGGGAGGGGACCCGAGTTCCCACCCGAGCAACCCGGAAATACTCGCCGAGCGCCGAGATCGTTCACTCATCACTATTAAGGAGTGCCAATAATAAAAGGAACAAGAAAGACCTCCCAAGGACCTAACAGTGTTAAAATGAAAAGGTACTTAGCGAAAACCAACTTGCAGCAAGAATACAACTGGAGTTCACCCACAAAGGTAAACCCCTAAGATAAACTGGAACTGAAACTCCTAAATATACATTCACCAGAAAATATATACAGCAAGGAAGTGCAGAGAAGGGATACTACATAAAGCCCTACCCAGAACGTGATAGGGAAAACAAAAATGGTAAAAAAGAAAACACATGGAAAGGAGCAAACCAAGAAGGGAGAATAAGGAAAAGGAAAAATTAACATTTGGACAGGTAAGGAAAAGTGCCATAGCTTAATAGGTAGAAGAACCGACCACAAAGCAACAGGTCAGCGGATCGACTCACCAAACCAAGCCATGACACTATCCCCCTCAGAAGCCCTCATTGTCTGACGTCGCCAATTAAAACTACCTCACTAGGTAATCCACATGAAGATACTCCTTGTCAACCAAGGAGTTATCTTCAGGACCATAACCTTTCCACTTGACAACATACCAAAAACGGTGCCTGACTCACCTGACACCAACAACTCTCTCAACCTCATACTTCCGATCCCTTTCCAAATCCACCTCAATTATGTCTTGACAATCAGAAGTCTCAAATCTTTTTAAAAGGGAAGACTGGAAAGAATTATTGATCTTCCAGGCAATAGGAAGTTGCAACTTAACAACTTAACCTTCACAGTGTTTAAAATTGTAATAATTTTACAAGGCCCTACAAATTTAGGGGCAAACTTCCTAGATGCTACCTTTAAGCATAGATTTTTTTAGGACAGCCACACATAATTCCCCACCCTAAAGACATTAACATTCCTACATCTGCGGTTAGCACCTCTTTTGGCCCAGTCGCTAGCAACCAAAAGATTCTCCTTCCAGACTTTAATTAAATGGGAAGAAAATCTCTCCTCCTTTAGCACAGGACTGTAACCCTGAAAAGTTCTCAAACACTGAATGAAAGCCCCTGAAGCAAAAAAAGGTGGGGGTCCTTGTGACCATAGACTGTTATTCAGATCAAATTCAGCAAGAAGCAGAAGCTCCACCCAGTCTTCTTGATTAGAAGAAACAAAGCATCTCAAATGCTGCTCTCCTCTTGGTTCATCCTTTCAGTTTGCCCATTAGTCTCGGGATGATAACTCGAGGAAAAAGACAGTTTGATACCTAATCGGGAACAAAACTACACCAAAAGGTAGCCAGAAATTGAACCCCTTGATCAGAAATTATATTTTTAGGAACACCATGCAATTTAATGATATGAGAAATGAACAAAGTTGCTAAGCTCTTAGCAGTTGTCAACTTTTGAAGTGGGACCAAATCAACTATTTTGCTAAAACGGTCCCCCACCACCCACACGAATGGATTACTACCAGAGTTAGGCAAATCAGTGCCAAAGTTCAAGGACTAGTGGGTCCAAGGCTTTGACTGAACATCTTTAGACAACAGTTTGACGAGAGGCTTTAGCCCTGGCACAAACTGCATTTACGGACATACTCTTTATTATCCCTAAGAGCATTCTGCCACCAAAAAGACCTAGAAAGATACCTTCAAGTGGCAGATGAACCTGGATGTCAAGCTAAAATGGAATCGTGTACTTCATTAAGAAGATACCCACTTTTTTCTGTGAAAGAATAGCTTCCATCTCATTAGCGGAAGAGTCTACCTCGACAAAGAAAGGCAGATTGACCTCAGGTGGGCTGAGAACAGGCGCTTTAGAGAAAGCTGTCTGAGAGCAGAAGAAGCATTTACCACCTTGGTTGACCAAGAAGAACAGTTTGTTCCTCTCTTGGTCATGTCAGTTAAAGGCTTGGCTATGACCGGCGACAAGTTCTTATTAAACTTCTGATAAAAATTTGCAAAGTCAAGAAATCTCTGCAACGCTTTCAAGTTACTTGGCTTGACCCAATCAAGGACCTCTTTCACCTTAACAGGGTCAATCCGAAACCATGATGCAGAAATGAAATATCCTAAGAACTGGATCTGCTGTACCTCAAATTGACATTTCTCTAGTTTAGCAAATAAATGATTGTGACGTAGAATCTGGAGAACCTGCCTGACATGTTCACGATGCTCTCCTGAGTACACGAGTAAATCAATATGTCATCCAGATACATTATCGCAAATCTACCCACCAGGGGGGAAAAGATGTTATTTATAAAATTTTGAAAGACCGCCATAGCATTAGTGAATCCGAACGGTATCACCAAATTTTCAAAATGACCTTCAGGTGTATTGAATGCGATCTTCCATTCATCACCCTTAAATACGCATATATGTTTATGTGCCCCTCTTAATAGAAGCTTGAAAAAAAATTCAGCTCCAGATAATTGGTTAAAAAGGTCAGGTATAAGGAGCAAAGGGTAAGGATTGTGAACTATGATTTTATTAATCTCGCTAAAATTCAAGCATGGATGAAACCCTCCATCTTTCTTCTTAATAAAAAAGAACCTCATAGTGTCTGGAGAGGTGGATGGCCGTATATGACTGTTAGCAAGACTCTTTTGAACATATTGTTTCAAAGCCTCCCTCTCTGGATAAGAAAGGTTATACAGATGAATTTTTGACATCTTAGCATCTGGTATGAAGTCAGTAGCACAATCATATTACCAATGCAGTGGAAGAACATCACACTCAGTTTCAGAAAAAGCATCACTGAAGTCCTGAATGAATTCTGGAAAGTGAGCCTTCACGGAAGCCAAAGAACTTGACAGACATCCAGAAAAGCAAGACTCACCCCATGACCTGATTTCTTGAGTCTCCCAGTTGATGACAGGATTGTGCTTAATTAACCATGACAGGCCCAAAACTAACTTTGCAGGTAGAGAAGAAAAAACTATAAATGAAATAGATTCAATATGTAACACTCCAACTGTCAAACATACATTCTTGACCTTCATAATAACGTGACTCTGTAAAAGAGGAGAGTTATCAATTGCCGAAACTTGAATGTGAAGACAGAGAGTAGAGACATTGTAACCACAGTTTACAGCAAAATCATGGTTAATTAAATTCAAGGCAGAACCTGGTTCTACAAATGCAGACTTAAATATAGGATATGTGCACACGTTCAGGATTTGAAGCAGAGATTTCCTGAGCATTTTTGCCTCTCCCTGGCAGAAAAAACGCATGGGGTTTTTACATGCATTTTTGACGCGTTTTTACATGCGTTTTTGTACATCAATGAATGCTTTTTGGAGCTAAATAAAGTTATTTGGTGGGACATTGCTTAAACCCTTGGATTACCATAAAACTGAGGTGAGTATATTGGTGCATTTAAATGATTAAAGAATGGGTATGTTGTAATTCAAATAAAGTGTTTACACTGTGTCTGTGTGTTTATTTAACTCTTTACTTTAATTAAGTATTAAATATATCCAGCTGTGACATGGCCCCAGAAGAAGCTAGCAACGAAACAGCATCCATCGGGTGTCGGGAGGACACGGCTGCCCCTAAGGTTTTCCTGACCTATTCCTTTTCCAGGTAATATACCTTTGACTGTGATATAGGTAGTGATCCTACTAAAGGTTGGTCAGTGTTATTTACTCCCTGGGAAAACTTACTTCATGGGATAATTGCGTGAGTGGAATCTACAATAGTTGCACTGGCACAATACTTTGTTTACACCTTACTACTTTCTCATATTGATAGATCTGTGCTGTGTGTTTTGCAAGAAAATAGAAGTGCACGGGGTGGCACACTGCAGGGATAAAACCTTCTGTTATTCATATAAGAATAAAAACATGGGTGTAGAGGAGCTGATCTCCAGTCAAACCACAGCTTCTATTTTCTTGCTATGCTATGAACTTTACCTGAGGAGGTCATCCCAGCTGTTTCTGTCTCCAGAGCTCCATTTGGAAAGTATGAGCAGCATGAGTAGTGCTGGTCACTGAACTGTTGCAAGTGCTGTGTGTTTATCCTCTTGCTTGGAGGTTTTTTTACCCTGTCTTTTTTAACATTTATCCTTTTAAATGTAATCAATAAAGCTATATGTTTTTATTATATCTAGTTGGAATCTCTTCTTATCTGGCGGCTATATGCTGTAACAGATTTTATTGTATGCTAGTCCTGATTAACAAGTCTCCTTTACTTGCCAAGCAGTTCCGTGTCCTATTTCTTCCACTACTGAGGCCTTGGATCTCCCGCTTGGGACCCTTCACTAGTCCCAGTCCCTACGTCCTGTTAGGACCAGTTTTCCTAGCAGGAAGCAGTCACTCTCCCTACCAATAGCCCCTCTAATACGGGCTAGTCCCAAACACTAACTGTATCCTACCCTATAGTCAACTATCAACATCATCTTATAACACCATACCTTACACTATGTTTTACATTACTATACAATATACTAACAATGCTTATCACACTTTGTATCATAATACATTACAGTTCACAGGGCACATTATATACAAAAGACGCAAGACATTATTCACACGTAACATGATTGTTGTCTTCAGGGGAAGGAACACAACAGCAATTGTCCACCACCCTTACAAAGAAATTATATCTACCCTCTCCTTTTCATCAGCACTGACACTCACAGCAGTAAAACTCTTGAACTGCACATACACATGCATAATTAACCCGTTTCTGACATTTGTGGTAATAGTACGTCCCTGTGCCCTGGGCCTATTGGACCAGGGATGTACTATTATGCGTGCTGTTATCGCGCCCGCACACAAGCGGTGCGGGGCGATCGCCGCCGGGTGTCAGCTAATAGTTACAGCTGACACCCGATGCTATGTGCCAGGAGTGGTCCCGCACCGCTCCTGGCACATTAACCCCTGCAATGCTGCAATCGAAGTCGATCGTAGAATTGCAGGAGCAAGAGGCGGTAAGTAGTGTTGAGCCACCCCCGTAGTGTTCGAGTTCGGTTCGTCGAACACCCGTGTGTTCGCCGAACTGTTCGTCGAACTGTTCGTCGAACACCTTCGAACACCGTTAAAACCAATGGCAGGCAAACAAAAACACATAGAAACACATAGAAAACACCTTCAAAGGTGTCCAAAAGCTGACAAACTGCTCAGAAGACACAACTAACACATGGAAAAGTGACAAGTACATATAGTCATGCGAAAAGAAAAGAGGTGGAGGAGTAAAAGGAGGGGGAGACACAGATATAGGCATGTCATGCCCTTCTAAAATCCAAAAAGTGAGAAGCCGACACGTTCAGTCCGCTCCTGCCCGTGCCACCTCCGTGTCGCCGGGTTTGTGCCAGAGCCGCGGTGAACTCTGACGGCCAGCCCCCCTCTCCCAATACTGGTGCCTGTCCGCTGGTGGGTCGAGCGAGCCCCCTTGTGGTGGAGGCAGCTCTAAGCTTTTTAATTTAAATTGTCTCTCTAATTTGAATAAATACACTTTAAATCCATTTACAAGGATCTATTGGAGGGCAAGTCTCATGCCAGCAGCCGCGTAATTCCAGCTCCAGTAGCATCCACTAAAGCTGCTGCAGTTAAAAAGCTTTTATAAGGATCGAGCTCGGCTGTCCACCGCAAGGCATCCTACTGCCAGTCCGAGCCCCTATGCCTTGGGGTGCCTCCTGATGCTTCACTGAGTATCCCGTGGTCCCGAAGCATTTCCTTTGAAAAAATGAAGTGTCCAAACTACAGGTGGTGTAGCTTGCTTAACAGCCGGGATAATCCGCTGACTAGCAGACACTGCTACTAGGCACAAAGTATTTCCTGGGCTAGATGCAGTTAAAAATTTGTAATTAGATACTCTCGTTGGATGCTGAGAAAGCATTCCATAGAGTCTCCTGGCACGCCATATATGATTCTCTTAAAAATCTTGGGGTAGGGGTCTAGGGGACCCTTTTATAGCCAAAATCACGGCCCTGTATCGCAATACGTCACCTAGGCTGAAGATAAATGGAACTGTAGCACCCTGAGGGCTCGGTTGCTACAGAGGTATTGCACCTCACCCAGAGGTGTGATATCTCACTCTCAGGTAAGGATGTAGTGTGGATCAGAACCCGACACCTGCATGCATTACACCACATTGCCGTGGGGCAGGGCGACCAATATGCCCCTGAGATGCACACGACAGTCCCTGTCCCTGGCTGGAGTGGGGGGAGGGAACACTGAGGAAGGGGAACCCTGTAGTGCAGGAGCAGGGAGGAAGCAGTTCCTGGGTGCATTGATAAGGGAGTATAAAAGGTGGGCACCATCTTAGTTCAGTGCAGAGAAGTCTGAGCAGAAGTGGCAGGGAGCAGGGGCTCTGCATGAGTTCTGCTCCGGAGGCGGGCCTAGTAACAGAGGCCCAGGCCTGGAAGAGGGAGAAGGAAGGAAGAGGAGCGGAGAAGGCTAAAGGAACGAGGAACGAAGGGATCTCAGGGGTGCGGACGGGAGAGTCGCCACCGCACGCCCGAATCCACCTGCGTGGAGGGGTCAGGCCAAAGGGGGAGACCGGTCCCCGAAACTAGTGGAGGCAGGAAACGACCCTCAGATAGAAACAGGAGGCTGTGACATTTTATGTGGCGCAGCCCCTCGCTACACCCGCTAGGAAGGCACCACATAGGGTCAGGGAAACTGGCGCCAAGTTTACCAAGAGGAGGCCCGAGGCAGCCGGACAGAAGGGTTGGTAAGAAAGGCCAGACAAAGGACACACAAAGGGGGTCCTGTGAAGCACTCCAAAGTTATCTGGGAGTTGTCTGAGCCCCTCACCTGGTGAGCACAGTACGACGTGGGCAGCCGTTACCTGCAGACGTGGTCTGGATAATAAGAACTGTGAGTAAAGGCCCTGGACTGCATCACTGACTCCGTGTCATTACTGCTGCTGCCCTGCACCATCACCCCCATCCTCCGCATACACTGCCCTGAGGCTATACTCCTCCCGTGGGGAGTTATGCTACGCTCTGCTGCACCCACAACACCAGCCTCAGCGGTCTGCCCTGGAGCGGCGGTTCACTCTGACCGCAATCCACGGGTGGCGTAGTCGGACATTTAAACATCAAAACCACATAAATAGTTCCGCCACTGGTTTGACCGCCCTGAGCCACGGAACCGGGTCGCCGCCACGGAGACTACAACCACCAGCATCCACCAAAAAGGGTCCGGCTCCGGGTGTCCCAAGGCCCAGGGGGTGCGTCAGAACATTTTCATCACCTTTCACAATCACCAATGGGACAAGGCAGGGATGTTCTCTGTCCCCTCTGTTATACATCCTAGTGACGGAGCACCTGCTCTCATCAATTCGCCATAACCCCAATATTAGGTGGATTGAGGTGGGAGGCACCGAGAACAAGTGCTCTCTATTTGCTGATGATGTCCTAGTATATATCACTCAATCACATATATCCATCCATGCTGTTATGGCTGAAATAGATCACTTTGTTACATGGTCAAATTTTAAAATCAATGCAGCGAAGTCTGAGGCCCTCGATGTCTCCCTCCCCAAATCCATATAGGATTCCATCCAGTCCAACTTTCCCTTTGCCTGGCCCTCACAGGGTATCAAATAGAGATGAGCGTTGTTCTACTCGAACTGTTCGCCAATCTCAAATTCGAGCTGTTTTGGGCGGTGTTCGAGCCGGTCGGCGAACACGAACAATTTGAGAAAAATTCGGCTGTTCGAGGTTATGTTCGATAACTGTTCGTGCACCAAAATCATAACTGGATTTTTTCTCAGTAATGATGAAAATTAATGTTAATACGCAGTTTGAGTGTACAGCGGGGCGGGGGGAGGGGCAGGGGATGGATCTCTGCAGGAACAATGAAGATCTCCATTTTTTTTTCTTTTTCCCGCATTTGCAGTGGGGAGGTGCAATCTGTCAGCCTATCAGCAGCGCACACACGGAGCAAAGTGCTTTTTTTCACGCAAGCAAGGGCATGTGTGATTGGCAGTGTATGTCACATGTCCTTGCCCTATAAGACCAAGCCATTTTCCCCGTCGCCACCATTTTCTCACTGCTGCAGCTGCGTGTTAGACGGCACCGCTGTTGCTGTGTGCGATATACCTTGTTAATTTCAAGCCAATTTTCGCACAAATATACAGATAGCTTGGGAGTAGGGAATAGTTGTGATTGCAGTCCTTTTAAGGACTAGGTTACAGCATTTCCTACGACTTTTAGCAGGCAGGTCTGTGCTCTTAAATAGATAGATTGTGGGAGTAAAGACTAATTGTATTGGAGTCCTTTTCAGGACTAGGTTACATCAGTTCCTATCAGTTTTTGCCAGGCAGGTCTGTGCCAGTGCTGTGCAAGTTTTTTTCACAGCATTTGGCTGAATCTAGCAAAGCTAATCCTTTTTGGCCTATTGCAGAGTGTGTTAGTCAGTGGAGTAGCCTATCTGTGTTGCAAGATATACCACCTGTGTATAGAATACCAATTTTTTTACTGCACCTAGTGAAGTAAAATCTTTTGGGCATAGCATCATTCTATTAGTCCATCTATACTGACCTCCATCAGGTTGCAAACTGAATATAATTTTTTTCTGCATCTAGCTCTGAAAAAATATTTGGGCTTCTAGCAGTGTGTGGGACTTGGTCTATTAGTCCATCTATACTGACCTCCATCAGGTTGCAAATTAAAAATAATTTTTTTCTTCATTTAGCTCTGAAAAAATATTTGGGCTTCTAGCAGTGTGTGGGACTTGTTCTATTAGTCCTTCTATACTGACCTCCAGCAGGTTGCAAATTGAATATAATTTTTTTCTGCATCTAGCTCTGAAAAAATATTTGGGCTTCTAGCGGTGTGTGGGACTTGGTCTATTAGTCCATCTATACTGACCTCCATCAGGTTGCAAATTAAAAATATTTTTTTTCTGCATCTAGCTCTGAAAAAATATTTGGGCTTCTAGCAGTGTGTGGGACTTGGTCTATTAGTCCATCTATACTGACCTCCATCAGGTTGCAAATTAAAAATAATTTTCTTCTGCATCTAGCTCTGAAAAAATATTTGGGCTTCTAGCAGTGTGTGGGACTTGGTCTATTAGTCCATCTATACTGACCTCCATCAGGTTGCAAATTGAATAAAAAAAATTTATGCATCTAGCTCTGAAAAAATATTTGGGCTTCTAGCGGTGTGTGGGACTTGGTCTATTAGTCCATCTATACTGACCTCCATCAGGTTGCAAATTAAAAATAATTTTTTTCTGCATCTAACCCAGCCAATAGTTTTGGCCTAATACCACAGTTTGGCCACTCAGCTCTGCTCGGTTACCATCCATTGTTTTTTTGTGCAAACAACTCCAGAGTTGTGAATTAGTTAACCACCAAAATGAGTGGAAAAAGGCCTGCTGCTGGTGGAAAGGGGAATAGGCGTGTTGGGAAGGGGAAAAAAGGTTGTGTCCGTGGGGTAGGTGCAGAAGAAAGACCATCTTCCAGCCAAACTAAAATGTCTACTTCTTTTAGCGGACAATGTGATAAGATCCCTTTCTTACGGCCACGCCAATCGCTACAAATTCCAGATGAGGCACAAAAACAGCAGGTGCTTCAACGGATATCAAGTGCTCCTTTAAGTGGGCTCTCCTCCACATCAACTTCAACATCACAAATACTCCAGTCCTCAAAGGTGTCACCCAAATCGCACTTGCTTCCTCACAGCTCCCAAATCTCCAGCTGCCCGTCTGAGTATGAGGTAGAACAGATGGTTGAGTCTGCAGAGCTGTTTACTCATACTATAGCCTGGGAATCAGAGGTCGACTCCAGCGCTTCTGTGAATCCAGACGAGGAAATGATCTGCACTGATGCCCAGAATCTTTATGAGTCGGATCCAGGACCAGACGCAGAAGGTTCTGACCATAATGTAGACCCTCATTCCCAAACTGTAACTCCTGTTGGTGGAGACAATGAGGAAGACGATGATAAGACTCAAATACCTGATTGGAGCGACAACTTTAGTTTTTTGTCAGGGCAGGAACAGGTTGGCTCTGAGGACGACGGGTGTGATAACGCACAGGGTGATGATGATGAGGTCGGAGATCCCACTTACTGTCAACCCACAGTCAGCCAAGAGATGAGGTCAGCAGAGGAGGTGGAGGAAGATGCTAGTGACGACGAGGTCAGGTTGCGCCTTCCTGGACAGAGACGTAGTACTGGAAGCACGTCAACAGCTGCATCCTCAAACACAACTCTGCCTCTCACCACAAGTCGTGGTGGCTCTTCAGGTCGCATGGGTGCTAAGCCTTGCATAGCCTGGGCATTTTTTCAGATCGATAAAGATGACCCAACTCGTGTTATCTGTAACATTTGTCAGCAAAAGCTAAGTAGAGGCCAAAAAATACATAGTTTGAGTACTTCATGCATGAACCGGCACATGGACATGAAGCATAAGTTGCAGTGGGAAGCTCAGTGTGCTACAATGCGGTCGAGCCGGCCGGGCCAACCACCGTCTGCCATATCTTGTGCATCCGCGGCCTCTTCATCCTCTGTGACTGGGGGGACAGCAGTCACACCTGTTTTGGGGCGCAGACCTGCCACCTCTTTACCCGCAACAGCCAGCGTGATTGGCAGGTCATCATTTTCTTTGGAGGTGGTAACACCAGCTGATCTTGAGCGCTGTCCGACATCGATAGCACCACCTTTGGATCAAGGCAACCTAACATGTCCGCCTGCATCTTCCTCACAGACCGGCAGTTTGCCGGGGACACCCTTATCAACCCCGTCTAAGCACAATAGCCAGCCCTCGGTCCCTCAGATGTGGACAAGTAAAAGACCATTTCCTCCTAGCCATGAGAAAGCTAAGAGGTTGAATTTCACCATCTGCAAGCTCTTGGCTACAGAAATGCTGCCTTTCCGCCTGGTGGACACAGAGGATTTTCGAGACCTTATGTCCGTCGCAGTGCCCCAGTACCAGATGCCCAGTCGGCACTACTTCTCAAAGAAAGGTGTGCCTGCGCTCCACCAGCATGTCGCACACAACATCACCGCTTCTTTGAGAAACTCTGTGTGTGACAGGGTGCATTTCACCACAGACACTTGGACGAGTAGGCATGGACAGGGGCGTTACATGTCGCTGACTGGGCACTGGGTAACTATGGTGACAGCAGGACAAGGGGCTGCTGTCCAAGTCTTGCCGTCCCCACGAGTTGTGCGTCAATCCTCTTTATGTCATTTTTCCTCCACTGCTTCTGCCTCCTCAACCTCCTCTCGGTCTTCCACCTGCACCCAAAGCCTGTCTGGTCATGCCACAAGCTTTCTAACTGCGCAGAAGGGATCCTGCACACCTCCTTACTATGCTGGCAGTAGGGCTCAACGTCATCAGGCGGTTTTTACATTGAAATGTCTGGGAAATGTGAGTCACACAGCTGAGGAGTTGTGGTCAGCTCTGGAGAACCAATTTCATGAATGGTTGTCTCCACTGGACCTGAAACCAGGGAAGGCCGTGTGCGACAATGCTGCAAACCTGGGTGCGGCCCTTCGCCGGGGCAATGTCACACACGTGCCTTGTATGGCTCACGTGTTGAACCTGGTTGTCCAGCAATTTTTAGCCCACTATCCCAGACTAGATGGCCTTCTGCAGAGGGCACGGTCGCTGTGTGCTCACTTCCGCCGTTCGCATCCCGCAGCTCAGCGACTTACATCTCTACAGAAGTCGTTGGGCCTGCCACTTCACCGGCTAAAATGCGATGTGCCTACCCGGTGGAATTCAACTCTGCACATGTTGCAGCGACTGTGGCAGCACCGACAAGCCCTGGTGCAATACGTTCTGACGTATAGCCTGGGCCAACGAGATTCAGAGGTGGGGCAAATCACGCTGGAGGAGTGGTCTCAGATCAGGGACCTATGCACCCTTCTGCACAGTTTTGAAATGGCGACGAAGATGTTTAGTGCTGACGATGCCATTATCAGCATGACTATTCCGGTGATTTACATGCTGGAGCACATGTTAAACAGAATTCGGAGTCAGGTGGTGGCACAAGAGGAGGTGGAGGAAGTAGAGGAGGAGGAGTTGTATGCGGAAGGGCTAACATCTGCAAGGTCCAGACGGTCGGCAGCACCAGGGCGGCAGGCATGTGAGGGTGGGGGAGATGATTTTACCAGGGCGCATGGTAGCAGCCAAACTAGTGAGGAAGGTGCAGGAGCCCAAGAAGAAGTGGAGGACGAACTGATGGAAGACTCATCAGATGAGGGAGACCTTGATCACATTTCTGTTGTGCGAGGTTGGGGGGAGAGGACAGAGGAAGGAAGCATGATTGTTACCTCGCCACCAACACAACAGGGACTTGGTGCTCCTGGATGCGCAACACACATGAGTGCCTTCTTGCTGCACTACCTGCAACATGACCCTCGAATTGTGAGAATTAGAAATAATCCTGACTACTGGGTTGCCACACTGTTAGATCCCCGGTACAAAAGTAAATTTGCAGAAATTATTCCTGCCATAGAAAGGGATGCACGCATGCAGGAGTATCAGCAGAGACTGTTGCAGAATCTTACATGTGCTTTTCCACAAAATACCAGTGGTGCACGTAGTGAATCTCACAGTTCCAACTTGCCAACCGTGGGACCGTCAAGTGTTCAGCACTCAAACCGTAACAGAACCACAGTATCTGCTGGTAACATCAATTTTGCGGAATCATTTCACCACTTTTTTAGCCCATCCTTTGCAAGGCCACAGGAGACAAGAAGTCTGACACATAGTCAACGCCTAGAGACGATGGTACAGGAGTATCTCCAAGTAAACATTGAAGCCACGACTGTGTCACTGGACCCTTGCTCTTTTTGGGCTTCCAATCTGGATAAATGGCCGGAGCTAGCCACTTACGCCTTGGAGATCTTGTCATGCCCCGCAGCCAGCGTTCTGTCTGAACGTGTGTTCAGCGCTGCTGGTGGTGTGCTGACAGAGAAGCGCACGCGGCTCTCCACTGATAATGTAGACAGACTCACGTTCATAAAGATGAACAAATCATGGATCCGAAACGACTTTTCTACCCCTGTGTCATCCTGGGGAGAGTAAAAGCTTGATGATTGGTTAAAATCACCCTACCAACCGTTTTAAGCTTTCAAATTACTAATCATGTTTATCTGTATCTTGACTGGAAAATAATTTGGGCTTTGTAGCAGTGTGCAGCACTGATCCTATTAGGCCATCTATAATAAGCTTCACCAGATTTAAAATTAAAAATAATTTTTAGCTGCATCTAGCCCGGAAAATAATTTTGGGGCTCCGAGATGCGCAAGACACATAAGTGCCTTCTTGCTGCACTACCTGCAGCATGACCCTCATATTGTCAGAATTCGAAGTAATCATGACTACTGGGTTGCCACACTCTTAGATCCCCCAAACTTTTCGATCAACCTTTTCATTTTAATAAAGACCAAAAAAATGGTCATTTTTGAAATTATAAGCATTAGCAGGTTGTTAGAAACTGAAATCAAACAGTTTTCAACTCAAAACTTTATTCTAGGTGATGTTACATTTTCACATAGGACCCCTTGTTTGAAAGGAGCTTCTGAGCTCTCTCGTCCATTGAATTTGTCAGGTTTTGGATGGTTTCTGCTTCAATTGTTTTGCATGAGGACAGAATACCCTCCCAGAGCTGTTGCTTAGATGTGAACTGCCTCCCGCCATCATAGACACTCCTTTTAATGATGCTCCAAAGGTTCTGAATGGGGTAGAGGTCAGAGGAGCATGGGGGTCACACCATAAGTTTGTCCCCTTTTATGCCCATATCAGCCAGAGATGCAGATGTTTTATGTGCAGCATGAGATGGTGCATTATCATGCAGAAAAATGATCTTGCTGTGAAATACACGGTTCTTCTTCTTGAACCATGGCAGGAAGTGCTGTTTGAGAAAATCCACATACATTATGGAGTTCATCTTTAGCGCCTTCAGGGATCCTAAAGGGGCCGACAATCTCTCTCCCCATGATTCCAGCCCAAAACATTACTCCACCTCCTCCTTGTTGGCGCTGTAGCCGTGTTTGCGTGGGGTGTCCATCAACCAGCCATCCTCCACTCCATTCATCTGGACCATCGAGCGCTGCACGGCACTCATCCGTGAACAAAACAGTTTTGAAATCAGTCTTCATGTAATGTTTGGCCCACTGGAGCCGTTTCTGCTTGTGTGAAGTGGATAGAGGAGGTCGACAGGATGGCGTATGCACAGCTGCAAACCTCTGAAGGACCCTGCATCTTGTTGTTCGGGGGACGTTGGAGGCACAAGCAGCTTCAAAAACTTGTCTGCTGCTATGACAAGGCTTTTTTGCCGCTGCTCTTTCAACCTGACGTAATTGCCTGTAGGAAAGAGTCCTCAATTTGCCCTTATCAGCACGCACACGTGTGTACTGTGAATCAGCTACATACTTCTTGATTGCCAAGACACTTCATCCTGATCATCGCACAATGTTGATTGTAGTCATGCCTTGACCTAAACACTCCACAATTTGTTGCTTCTCAGCAGCCGACACATCCTTTTTCTTTCCCATTTTGGCAGAAAATGTAGGCTGCTTAATAATGTGAGAGAGCCTTCTTAAGTAGTCTTGCCTTTCATTGGACACACCTGCCAAACTAATTAGCACAGGTGTCTGCAATTGCTTACAGTGATATAAAGAGCCCTGACACACATCACCATCAATGAGTTTAACTGACAAACAAACAAATTCTTCCCTTATCACTCCTAAACACTTTTTGCATAATAATTTGGAACGCGGTGTACATGTGCTTTTCCACAAAACACCAGTGGTTCACGTAGTGAATCTTACAGTTCTAACTTGCCAACCGTGGTCTGTATGGAATTGTTCAATAAAGGGCCCAAAATTAAGATAACATAGATGGGAGAGGTCTCTATGAAAAGGAATTCCTAAGTATTTGATACCCTGTGAGGGCCAGGCAAAGGGAAAGTTGGACTGGATGGAATCCTATATGGATTTAGGGAGGGAGACATCGAGGGCCTCAGACTTCGCTGCATTGATTTTAAAATTTTACCATGTAACAAAGTGATCTATTTCAGCCATAACAGCAGGGATGGATATATGTGATTGAGTGATATATACTAGGACATCATCAGCAAATAGAGAGCACTTGTACTCGGTGCCTCCCACCTCAATCCACCTAATATTGGGGTTATGGCGAATTGATGAGAGCAGGTGCTCCATCACTAGGATGTATAAGAGAGGGGACAGAGGACATCCCTGCCTTGTCCCATTGGTGATAGTGAAAGGTGATGAAAATGTTCTGACGCACCCCCTGGGCCTTGGGACACCCGGAGCCGGACCCTTTTTGGTGGATGCTGGTGGTTGTAGTCTTCGTGGCGGCGTTCCGGTTCCGTGGCTCAGGGCGGTCAAACCAGTGGTGGAACTATTTATGTGGTTTTGATGTTTAAATGTGCGACTACGCCACCCGTGGATTGCGGTCAGAGTGAACCGCCGCTACAGGGCAGACCGCTAAGGCTGGTGTTGTGGGTGCAGCAGAGCGTAGCATAACTCCCCACGGGAGGAGTATAGCCTCAGGGCAGTGTATGCGGAGGATGGGGGTGATGGTGCAGGGCAGCAGCAGTAACGACACGGAGTCAGTGATGCAGTTCAGGGCCTTTACTCACAGTTCTTATTATCCAGACCACGTCTGCAGGTAACGGCTGCCCACGTCGTACTGTGCTCACCAGGTGAGGGGCTCAGACAACTCCCAGATAACTTTGGAGCGCTTCACAGGACCCCCTTTGTGTGTCCTTTGTCTGGCCTTTCTTACCAACACTTCTGTCCGGCTGCCTCGGGCCTCCTCTTGGTAAACTTGGCGCCAGTTTCCCTGACCCTATGTGGTGCCTTCCTAGCGGGTGGAGCAAGGGGCTGCGCCACATAAAATGTCAGAGCCTCCGGTTTCTAGCTGAGGGTCGTTTCCTGCCTCCACTAGTTCGGGGACCGGTCTCCCCCTGTGGCCTGACCCCTCCACGCAGGTGGATTCGGGCGTGCGGTGGCGACTCGCCCGTCCGCACCCCTGGGATCCCTTCATTCCTCGTTCCTGGAGCCTTCTCCGCTCCTCTTCCTTCCTTCTCCCTCTTGCAGGCCTGGGCCTCTGTTACTAGGCCCGCCTCCGGAGCAGAGCTCATGCAGAGCCCCTGCTCCCTGCCACTTCTACTCAGACTTCTCTGCACTGAACTAAGATGGTGCCCACCTTTTATACTCCCTTCTCAATGCACCCAGGAACTGCTTCCTCCCTGCTCCTGCACTGCAGGGTTCCCCTTCCTCAGTGTTCCCTCCCCCCACTCCAGCCAGGGACAGGGACTGTCGTGCCCATCTCAGGGGCATATTGGTCGCCCTGCCCCACGGCAATGTGGTGTAATGCATGCAGGTGTCGGGTCCTGATCCACACTCCATCCTTATCTGAGAGTGAGATATCACACCTCTGGGTGAGGTGCAATACGTCTGTAGCAACTGAGCCCTCGGTGCTACAGTTCCATTTATCTTCAGCCTAGGTGACGTATTGTGATACAGGGCCGTGATTTTGGCTATAAAAGGGTCCCCTAGACCCCTACCCCAAGCTTTTTAAGAGAATCATATATGGCGTGCCAGGAGACTCTATGGAATGCTTTCTCAGCATCCAACGAGAGTATCTACTTACAAATTTTTAACTGCATCTAGCCCAGGAAATACTTTGTGCCTAGTAGCAGTGTCTGCTAGTCAGCGGATTATCCCGGCTGTTAAGCAAGCTACACCACCTGTAGTTTGGACACTTAATTTTTTCAAAGGAAATGCTTCGGGACCACGGGATACTTAGTGAAGAGCATCAGGAGGCACCCCAAGGCATAGGGGCTGGGACTGGCACTAGGATGCCTTGCGGTGGACAGCCGAGCTCGATCCTTATAAAAGCTTTTTAACTGCAGCAGCTTTAGTGGACGCTACTGGAGCTGGAATTACGCGGCTGCTGGCATGAGACTTGCCCTCCAATAGATCCTTGTAAATGGATTTAAAGTGTATTCATTCAAATTAGAGGGACAATTTAAATTAAAAAGCTTAGAGCTGCCTCCACCACAGGGGGGCTCTCTCGACCCACCAGCGGACAGGCACCAGTATTGGGAGAGGGGGGCTGGCCGTCAGGGTTCACCGCGGCACTGGCACAAACCCGGCGACACGGAGGTGGCACGGGCAGGAGCGGACTGGCCGTCTCGGCTTCTCACTTTTTGGATTTTAGAAGGGCATGACATGCCTATATCTGTGTCTCCCCCTCCTTTTACTCCTCCACCTCTTTTCTTTTCGCATGACTATATGTACTTGTCACTTTTCCATGTGTTAGTTGTGTCTTCTGAGCAGTTTGTCAGCTTTTGGACACCTTTGAAGGTGTTTTCTATGTGTTTCTATGTGTTTTTGTTTGCCTGCCATTGGTTTTAACGTTGTTCGAAGGTGTTCGACGAACAGTTCGACGAACAGTTCGGCGAACACACGGGTGTTCGACGAACCGAACTCGAACACTACGGGGGTGGCTCAACACTAGTATCAAATACTTAGGAATTCCTATTCATAGAGACCTCTCCCATCTATGTTATCTTAATTTTGGGCCCTTTATTGAACAACTCCATACAGACCACGGTTGGCAAGTTAGAACTGTAAGATTCACTACGTGAACCACTGGTGTTTTGTGGAAAAGCACATGTACACTGTGTTCCAAATTATTATGCAAAAAGTGTTTAGGAGTGATAAGGGAAGAATTTGTTTGTTTGTCAGTTAAACTCATTGATGGTGATGTGTGTCAGGGCTCTTTATATCACTGTAAGCAATTGCAGACACCTGTGCTAATTAGTTTGGCAGGTGTGTCCAATGAAAGGCAAGACTACTTAAGAAGGCTGTCTCACATTATTAAGCAGCCTACATTTTCTGCCAAAATGGGAAAGAAAAAGGATGTGTCGGCTGCTGAGAAGCAACAAATTGTGGAGTGTTTAGGTCAAGGCATGACTACAATCAACATTGTGCGATGATCAGGATGAAGTGTCTTGGCAATCAAGAAGTATGTAGCTGATTCACAGTACACACGTGTGCGTGCTGATAAGGGCAAATTGAGGACTCTTTCCTACAGGCAATTACGTCAGGTTGAAAGAGCAGCGGCAAAAAAGCCTTGTCATAGCAGCAGACAAGTTTTTGAAGCTGCTTGTGCCTCCAACGTCCCCCGAACAACAAGATGCAGGGTCCTTCAGAGGTTTGCAGCTGTGCATACGCCATCCTGTCGACCTCCTCTATCCACTTCACACAAGCAGAAACGGCTCCAGTGGGCCAAACATTACATGAAGACTGATTTCAAAACTGTTTTGTTCACGGATGAGTGCCGTGCAGCGCTCGATGGTCCAGATGGATGGAGTGGAGGATGGCTGGTTGATGGACACCCCACGCAAACACGGCTACAGCGCCAACAAGGAGGAGGTGGAGTAATGTTTTGGGCTGGAATCATGGGGAGAGAGATTGTCGGCATCTTTAGGATCCCTGAAGGCGCTAAAGATAAACTCAATAATGTATGTGGATTTTCTCAAACAGCACTTCCTGCCATGGTTCAAGAAGAAGAACCGTGTATTTCACAGCAAGATCATTTTTCTGCATGATAATGCACCATCTCATGCTGCACATAAAACATCTGCATCTCTGGCTGATATGGGCATAAAAGGGGACAAACTTATGGTGTGACCCCCATGCTCCCCTGACCTCTACCCCATTCAGAACCTTTGGAGCATCATTAAAAGGAGTGTCTATGATGGCGGGAGGCAGTTCACATCTAAGCAACAGCTCTGGGAGGGTATTCTGTCCTCATGCAAAACAATTGAAGCAGAAACCATCCAAAACCTGACAAATTCAATGGACGAGAGAGTTCAGAAGCTCCTTTCGAACAAGGGGTCCTATGTGAAAATGTAACATCACCTAGAATAAAGTTTTGAGTTGAAAACTGTTTGATTTCAGTTTCTAACAACCTGCTAATGCTTATAATTTCAAAAATGACCATTTTTTTGGTCTTTATTAAAATGAAAAGGTTGATCGAAAAGTTTGGGGGATCTAAGAGTGTGGCAACCCAGTAGTCATGATTACTTCGAATTCTGACAATATGAGGGTCATGCTGCAGGTAGTGCAGCAAGAAGGCACTTATGTGTCTTGCGCATCTCGGAGCCCCAAAATTATTTTCCGGGCTAGATGCAGCTAAAAATTATTATTAATTTTAAATCTGGTGAAGCTTTAGTATAGATGGCCTAATAGGATCAGTGCTGCACACTGCTACAAAGCCCAAATTATTTTCCAGTCAAGATACAGATAAACATGATTAGTAATTTTAAATCTGGTGGAGCTTATTATAGATGGCCTAATAGAATCAGTGCTGCACACTGCTACAAAGCCCAAATTATTTTCCAGCCAAGATACAGATAAACATGATTAGTAATTTGAAAGCTTAAAACGGTTGGTAGGGTGATTTTAACCAATCATCAAGCTTTTACTCTCCCCAGGATGACACAGGGGTAGAAAATTCGTTTCGGATCCATGATTTGTTCATCTTTATGAACGTGAGTCTGTCTACATTATCAGTGGAGAGCCGCGTGCGCTTATCTGTCAGCACACCACCAGCAGCGCTGAACACACGTTCAGACAGAACGCTGGCTGCGGGGCATGACAAGATCTCCAAGGCGTAAGTGGCTAGCTCCGGCCATTTATCCAGATTGGAAGCCCAAAAAGAGCAAGGGTCCAGTGACACAGTCATGGCTTCAATGTTTACTTGGAGATACTCCTGTACCATCGTCTCTAGGCGTTGACTATGTGTCAGACTTCTTGTCTCCTGTGGCCTTGCAAAGGATGGGCTAAAAAAGTGGTGAAATGATTCCGCAAAATTGATGTTACCAGCAGATACTGTGGTTCTGTTACGGTTTGAGTGCTGAACACTTGACGGTCCCACGGTTGGCAAGTTGGAACTGTGAGATTCACTACGTGCACCACTGGTATTTTGTGGAAAAGCACATGTAAGATTCTGCAACAGTCTCTGCTGATACTCCTGCATGCGTGCATCCCTTTCTATGGCAGGAATAATTTCTGCAAATTTACTTTTGTACCGGGGATCTAACAGTGTGGCAACCCAGTAGTCAGGATTATTTCTAATTCTCACAATTCGAGGGTCATGTTGCAGGTAGTGCAGCAAGAAGGCACTCATGTGTGTTGCGCATCCAGGAGCACCAAGTCCCTGTTGTGTTGGTGGCGAGGTAACAATCATGCTTCCTTCCTCTGTCCTCTCCCCCCAACCTCGCACAACAGAAATGTGATCAAGGTCTCCCTCATCTGATGAGTCTTCCATCAGTTCGTCCTCCACTTCTTCCTGGGCTCCTGCACCTTCCTCACTAGTTTGGCTGCTACCATGCGCCCTGGTAAAACCATCTCCCCCACCCTCACATGCCTGCCGCCTTGGTGCTGCCGACCGTCTGGACCTTGCAGATGTTAGCCCTTCCGCATACAACTCCTCCTCCTCTACTTCCTCCACCTCCTCTTGTGCCACCACCTGACTCCGAATTCTGTTTAACATGTGCTCCAGCATGTAAATCACCGGAATAGTCATGCTGATAATGGCATCGTCAGCACTAAACATCTTCGTCGCCATTTCAAAACTGTGCAGAAGGGTGCATAGGTCCCTGATCTGAGACCACTCCTCCAGCGTGATTTGCCCCACCTCTGGATCTCGTTGGCCCAGGCTATACGTCAGAACGTATTGCACCAGGGCTTGTCGGTGCTGCCACAGTCGCTGCAACATGTGCAGAGTTGAATTCCACCGGGTAGGCACATCGCATTTTAGCCGGTGAAGTGGCAGGCCCAACGACTTCTGTAGAGATGTAAGTCGCTGAGCTGCGGGATGCGATCCGCGAAAGTGAGCACACAGCGACCGTGCCCTCTGCAGAAGGCCATCTAGTCTGGGATAGTGGGCTAAAAATTGCTGGACAACCAGGTTCAACACGTGAGCCATACAAGGCACGTGTGTGACATTGCCCCGGCGAAGGGCCGCACCCAGGTTTGCAGCATTGTCGCACACGGCCTTCCCTGGTTTCAGGTCCAGTGGAGACAACCATTCATGAAATTGGTTCTCCAGAGCTGACCACAACTCCTCAGCTGTGTGACTCACATTTCCCAGACATTTCAATGTAAAAACCGCCTGATGACGTTGAGCCCTACTGCCAGCATAGTAAGGAGGTGTGCAGGATCCCTTCTGTGCAGTTAGAAAGCTTGTGGCATGACCAGACAGGCTTTGGGTGCAGGTGGAAGACCGAGAGGAGGTTGAGGAGGCAGAAGCAGTGGAGGAACTTTGACATAAAGAGGATTGACGCACAACTCGTGGGGACGGCAAGACTTGGACAGCAGCCCCTTGTCCTGCTGTCACCATAGTTACCCAGTGCCCAGTCAGCGACATGTAACGCCCCTGTTCATGCCTACTCCTCCAAGTGTCTGTGGTGAAATGCACCCTGTCACACACAGAGTTTCTCAAAGAAGCGGTGATGTTGTGTGCGACATGCTGGTGGAGCGCAGGCACACCTTTCTTTGAGAAGTAGTGCCGACTGGGCATCTGGTACTGGGGCACTGCGACGGACATAAGGTCTCGAAAATCCTCTGTGTCCACCAGGCGGAAAGGCAGCATTTCTGTAGCCAAGAACTTGCAGATGGTGAAATTCAACCTCTTAGCTTTCTCATGGCTAGGATTAAATGGTCTTTTACTTGTCCACATCTGAGGGACCGAGGGCTGGCTATTGTGCTTAGACGGGGTTGATAAGGGTGTCCCCGGCAAACTGCCGGTCTGTGAGGAAGATGCAGGCGGACATGTTAGGTTGCCTTGATCCAAAGGTGGTGCTATCGATGTCGGACAGCGCTCAACACCAGCTGGTGTTACCACCTCCAAAGAAAATGATGACCTGCCAATCACGCTGGCTGTTGCGGGTAAAGAGGTGGCAGGTCTGCGCCCCAAAACAGGTGTGACTGCTGTCCCCCCAGTCACAGAGGATGAAGAGGCCGCGGATGCACAAGATATGGCAGACGGTGGTTGGCCCGGCCGGCTAGGCCGCATTGTAGCACACTGAGCTTCCCACTGCAACTTATGCTTCATGTCCATGTGCCGGTTCATGCATGAAGTACTCAAACTATGTATTTTTTGGCCTCTACTTAGCTTTTGCTGACAAATGTTACAGATAACACGAGTTGGGTCATCTTTATCGATCTGAAAAAATGCCCAGGCTATGCAAGGATTAGCACCCATGCGACCTGAAGAGCCACCACGACTTGTGGTGAGAGGCAGAGTTGTGTTTGAGGATGCAGTTGTTGACGTGCTTCCAGTACTACGTCTCTGTCCAGGAAGGCGCAACCTGACCTCGTCGTCATTAGCATCTTCCTCCACCTCCTCTGCTGACCTCATCTCTTGGCTGACTGTGGGTTGACAGTAAGTGGGATCTCCAACCTCATCATCATCACCCTGTGCGTTATCACACCCGTCGTCCTCAGAGCCAACCTGTTCCTGCCCTGACAAAAAACTAAAGTTGTCGCTCCAATCAGGTATTTGAGTCTTATCATCGTCTTCCTCATTGTCTCCACCAACAGGAGTTACAGTTTGGGAATGAGGGTCTACATTATGGTCAGAACCTTCTGCGTCTGGTCCTGGATCCGACTCATAAAGATTCTGGGCATCAGTGCAGATCATTTCCTCGTCTGGATTCACAGAAGCGCTGGAGTCGACCTCTGATTCCCAGGCTATAGTATGAGTAAACAGCTCTGCAGACTCAACCATCTGTTCTACCTCATACTCAGACGGGCAGCTGGAGATTTGGGAGCTGTGAGGAAGCAAGTGCGATTGGGGTGACACCTTTGAGGACTGGAGTATTTGTGATGTTGAAGTTGATGTGGAGGAGAGTCCACTTAAAGGAGCACTTGATATCCGTTGAAGCACCTGCTGTTTTTGTGCCTCATCTTTAATTTGTTGCGATTGGCGTGGCCGTAAGAAAGGGATCTTATCACATTGTCCGCTAAAAGAAGTAGACATTTTAGTTTGGCTGGAAGATGGTCTTTCTTCTGCAGATGTTACTGTTGCTTTAACACCTACCCCACGGACACAACCTTTTTTCCCCTTCCCAACACGCCTATTCCCCTTTCCACCAGCAGCAGGCCTTTTTCCACTCATTTTGGTGGTTAACTAATTAACAACTCTGGAGTTGTTTGCACAAAAAAACAATGGATGGGAACCGAGCAGAGCTGAGTGGCCAAACTGTGGTATTAGGCCAAAACTATTGGCTGGGTTAGATGCAGAAAAAAATTATATTCAATTTGCAACCTGATGGAGGTCAGTATAGATGGACTAATAGAGAAAGTCCCACACACTGCTAGAAGGCCAAATATTTTTTCAGAGCTAGATGCAGAAAAAAATATATTCAGTTTGCAACCTGATGGAGGTCTGTATAGATGGATTAATAGAACAAGTCCCACACACAGCTAGAAGCCCAATATTTTTTCAGAGGTAGATGCAGAAAAAAATATATTCAGTTTGCAACCTGATGGAGGTCAGTATAGATGGACTAATACAACAAGTCCCACACACAGCTAGAAGCCCACTATTTTTTCAGAGGTAGATGCAGAAAAAAATATATTCAGTTTGCAACCTGATGGAGGTCTGTATAGATGGATTAATAGAACAAGTCCCACACACAGCTAGAAGCCCAATATTTTTTCAGAGGTAGATGCAGAAAAAAATATATTCAGTTTGCAACCTGATGGAGGTCAGTATAGATGGACTAATACAACAAGTCCCACACACAGCTAGAAGCCCAATATTTTTTCAGAGGTAGATGCAGAAAAAAATATATTCAGTTTGCAACCTGATGGAGGTCTGTATATATGGTCTAATACAACAAGTCCCACACACAGCTAGAAGCCCAATATTTTTTCAGAGGTAGATGCAGAAAAAAATATATTCAGTTTGCAACCTGATGGAGGTCAGTATAGATGGACTAATACAACAAGTCCCACACACAGCTAGAAGCCCAATATTTTTTCAGAGGTAGATGCAGAAAAAAATATATTCAGTTTGCAACCTGATGGAGGTCTGTATAGATGGATTAATATAACAAGTCCCACACACAGCTAGAAGCCCAATATTTTTTCAGAGGTAGATGCAGAAAAAAATATATTCAGTTTGCAACCTGATGGAGGTCATTATAGATGGACTAATACAACAAGTCCCACACACAGCTAGAAGCCCAATATTTTTTCAGAGGTAGATGCAGAAAAAAATATATTCAGTTTGCAACCTGATGGAGGTCTGTATAGATGGATTAATAGAACAAGTCCCACACACAGCTAGAAGCCCAATATTTTTTCAGAGGTAGATGCAGAAAAAAATATATTCAGTTTGCAACCTGATGGAGGTCTGTATAGATGGATTAATAGAACAAGTCCCACACACAGCTAGAAGCCCAATATTTTTTCAGAGGTAGATGCAGAAAAAAATATATTCAGTTTGCAACCTGATGGATGTCTGTATAGATGGACTAATACAACAAGTCCCACACACAGCTAGAAGCCCAATATTTTTTCAGAGGTAGATGCAGAAAAAAATATATTCAGTATGCAACCTGATGGAGGTCTGTATAGATGGATTAATAGAACAAGTCCCACACACAGCTAGAAGCCCAATATTTTTTCAGAGCTAGATGCAGAAAAAAATTATATTCAATTTGCAACCTGATGGAGGTCAGTATAGATGGACTAATAGAATTATGCTATGCCCAAAAGATTTTACTTCACTAGGTGCAGTAAAAAAATTGGTATTCTATACACAGGTGGTATATCTTGCAACACAGATAGGCTACTCCACTGACTAACACACTCTGCAATAGGCCAAAAAGGATTAGCTTTGCTAGATTCAGCCAAATGCTGTGAAAAAAACTTGCACAGCACTGGCACAGACCTGCCTGGCAAAAACTGATAGGAACTGATGTAACCTAGTCCTGAAAAGGACTCCAATTACAATTAGTCTTTACTCCCACAATCTATCTATTTAAGAGCACAGACCTGCCTGATAAAAGTCGTAGGAAATGCTGTAACCTAGTCCTTAAAAGGACTGCAATCACAACTATTCCCTACTCCCAAGCTATCTGTAGATTTGTGCGAAAATTGGCTTGAAATTAACAAGGTATAGCTCACACAGCAACAGCGGTGCCGTCTAACACGCAGCTGCAGCAGTGAGAAAATGGTGGCGACGGGGAAAATGGCTTGGTCTTATAGGGCAAGGACATGTGACATACACTGCCAATGACACATGCCCTTGCTTGTGTGAAAAAAAGCACTTCGCTCCGTGTGTGCGCTGCTGATAGGCTGACAGATTGCACCTCCCCACTGTAAATGCGGGAAAGAGGAAAAAAAATGGAGATCTTCATTGTTCCTGCAGAGATCCATCCCCTGCCCCTCCCCCCACCCCGCTGTACACTCAAACTGCGTATTAACATTAATTTTCATCATTACTGAGAAAAAATCCAGTTATGATTTTGGTGCACGAACAGTTATCGAACATAACCTCGAACAGCTGAATTTTTCTCAAATTGTTCGTGTTCGCCGAATGGCTCGAACACCGCCCAAAACAGCTCGAATTTGAGATTGGCGAACAGTTCAAGTAGAACAACGCTCATCTCTAGCGGTAAGCGGCGATACTTACCTCCTCTCCGGTGTCTGTGGCCGGGTGCCGGATGTTGTCATGGTGACTCAATGTCTTTATGACAACATCTGGGTCACCAGGAGGTAGGAAGTTACTTTGGTTATGCGCAGTGCATGACCAAAGTATCTTCTCCCTTTGCAGCTGTGACAGCCTGTATAGTACAGGGATGCTGCTGAATTACTGTGCTATACATGTGATCTGAATGTAAAAAGTGAAAGTCCCATAGTGGGACAATGTGTAAAGGTCCAAAAAGTGTAAGAAAGTGAAAAAAAAAAATAAAAATTGTAAAAATATAAAAAAAAATAAAAAAAATAATCCCCCAAAAATAAAAATATTATGAACCCATCAATAAATATTATTATTATTATTATTATTAAAAAAAAATAATAATAAAAGTACACATATTAGGTATTGCCGCGTCCGGAACGACCTGACCTATAAAGCTGTCCCACAACTTAACCCCTTTAGTGAACACGGCAAAAAAATAAATAAGAAACGAAGCAAAAAACGTTGCTTTATCATCATACCGCCAAACAAAAAATGGAATAAAGCACGATCAAAAAAACAAATGTAAATGAAAATGGTACCCCTGAAAACGTCATCTTGTCTTACAAAAAACAAGCCGCCGTACTGCTCCATCAGCCGAAAAATAAAAAAGCTGTAGCTCTCAGAATAAAGAGATGCAAAAAAAATTATTTTTTCTATAAAACAGTTTTTATTGTGTAAAAGCGCCAAAACATAAAAAAATATTTAAATGGGGTATCACTGTAAACGTACTGACCCGAAGAATAATGCTGCCATATCAATTTTACCACACGTGGAACGGCATAAAAAAAAAAAATTCCTGAATTGTTGGTTTTTGTTTTTCTGCCTCCCAAAAATAGGAATAGAAAGTGATCAAAAAATCCACATGCCTGAAAATTGTACCAATAGAAACGTTAAGTTGTACCCAAAAAATAAGACAAAACATGACTCTGTCGGTTGAAATATGGAAAAATGATAGCTCTCAAAAAAATGAGTTTTTTAGTGTGTGATCGCTGTCAATCATAAAAATCCGATATGAATCTGGTATAGCTGTAATCGCACTGACCCGAATAATAAAGTTGTCTAATCACTTATACCGCACAAGGAACGAGGTAAAAACTAAACTCTAGGGTTAAGATTGTGCTAGGGTTAGGGTGGTGCTAGGGTTAGGGTTAGGGTTGTCTTAGGGTTAGGGTTATGCTAGGGTTAGGGTTGTGCTAGGGTTAGGGTTAGAATTGTGCTAGGGTTAGGGTTGTGCTAGGGTTGGGATTTTTTCAAAAGTACAAAAAAAAATTATGATAATATGGTGACTAGTGTTGAGTGCAAGTGCTCGCTACTTGAGTTTGCATCAGGTGCTTGGGTATGCACCAAGTATCGCCCCATATGCTTTTCGGCCAATAAAACCTCGCGCGCGGCATTGCCTGCCATGCACGAGTGATCCCCGCATGTTTTTTTATTGGGTGTCTAACAACCATGAAACATGAAGAGCGGGGACTTGAGCACGTCACTTGAGCACCTGCGATAGATGGTGCATACCCGAGTACCCAAGGCAAACTGAAGTAGCGAGCACTTACGCTCAAGACTAATGACAACTTATTCAATATGATGACCTAATGTTATCAATTTCTGTGTCATACTTCTGGGTTCAAAATGTTCACTATATCCCTTGATAAAATCCTTGAGGGGTGTAGTTTCCAAAATGGGGTCACTTGTGGGGGGTTGCCATTATTTAGGCACATCAGGGGCTCTCCAAACGCGACATGGCATCTGCTCTCAATTCCAGCCAATTTTGCGTTCAAAAAGTCACACAGTGCTCCTTCCCTTCTGAACCCTGCCGTGCGCCCAAACACTGTATTTTCCCCACATATGGGGTTTCAGCATTCTCTAGAGAAATTGCACAAAAGTTTTTGGGGTCCATTTTCTCCTGTTACCCTTATGAAAATAAAAAAATTGGGGCTAAAACATCATTTTTGTGGAAAAAGTTAGATTTTTTTATTTTCTCAGCTCCATGTTATAAACTTCTGTGAAGCATCTGGGGGTTCAGGGTGCTCACTACACTTCTAGATAAGTTCCCCAAGGGGTCAAGTTTCCAAAATGGTGTCACTTGTTGGGGGTTTCCACTGTTTAGGCACATCAGGGGCTCCCCAAACGCAACATGGTATCCACTAATTATTCAAGCAAATTTTACATAAAAAAAGTCAAATGACGCTCCTTCCCTTCCGAACCCTGCCGTTTGCCCAAATAGAGGTTTTCTCCCACATATGGGGTATTGGCTCACTCAGGAGAAATTGCACAACAAATGGTATGGTGCAATTTCTCCTCTTACCCTTCTGAAAATGCAAAATTGGGGGCTGAAAAACATTTATGTGGGAAAAATGTGAACATTTTATTTTTACGGCTCAATGATCTAAACTTCTGTCAACTTCTGCTCAAGAGAAATTGCACAACCAATTTTTTGTGGTCCATTTTTCCTGTTACCATTGCAAAAATAAAAAAATTGGGGTCTAAAGTAACATTTTTGTGAAAAAAGTTAAATGTTCATTTTTTTCTTCCACATTCCAAAATTTCCTGTGAAGCACCTGAAGGGTTAATAAACTTCTTGAATGTGGTTTTGAGCACCTTGAGGGGTGCAGCTTTTAGAATGGTGTCACTTTTGGGTATTTTCTGTCATAATGGCCCCTCAAAGTCACTTCAAATATGATGTGGTCTCTAATAAAATGGTCTTGTAAATTGTGTTGTAAAAATGAGAAATCGCTGGTCAACATTTAACCCTTATAACATCCTAACAAAAAAAAATGTTGGCTCCAAAATTGTGCTGATGTAAAGTAGACATGTGGGAAATGTTACTTATTAATTATTTTGTGTGACATATCTCTCTGATTTAAGGTCATGAAAATTCAAAGCTTGAAATTTTTCGCCAAATTTCCGATTTTTTTCACTAATAAATGCAAGTCATATCGAAGAAATTTTACCACTATCATGAAGTACAATATGTCACGAATAGTGTTGAGCATTCCGATACTGAAATATCGGGTATCGGCCGATATTCACTGTATCGGAATTCCGATACTTAATTCCGATACTTTTATAATATCGAATACCGGAATCGGAAGTTCCCATAATGCCTGCGCTCTGCAGTGTCTGTGAAGGATGACAAGCTGGATGGCAGCGCTCAGCTGCAATCCAGCTTGTCATCAGAATGCCATCCCAGCGTGGGAGAATTCTCCTGATTGTTTAAAAGCCGGCGCACGGTAAAAAGCCGCCGGCTTTTAAACAATCACGCAGCCCCATACTGCTTCCCCGCAGCCTCCCACCCCGATCCTCCGCTCCCCTCGCCACCTCCAATCCCAATCGTAAATTAGGACCGGGCGGGGAGCGCAGCACCAATGAGCGAAGGACCCGGGCGGGGAAGCCGGCAGTGAAAAGACTTCACCGCCGGCTTTCCCGTTCTGTGCTGCGCTTTCCCGCCGGTTATTTCAAATGAACAGCTGAGGTATCAGGTGATGCCGATCAGCTGTTCATTTGAAGTAGCCGCGGTGCCCTCAGAGGGTTCATGTGAGTTCATGCTTGACTGCATGAACTCACATGAACTTTCCCACGGCCGCACAGGTCAGCCACTCCTCCCAGACCCGTCATGATTAGTGTGTGCGGGGTGTGTGTGTGTGCGGGGTGTGTGTGTGTGCGGGGTGTGTGTGTGTGCGGGGTGTGTGTGTGCGGGTGTGTGTGCGGGTGTGTGTGCGGGGTGTCTGTGCGTGCAGGCAGACATAGGCCGATGTGACACTACTACTCCCATCGGCCTATGTCTGTCCCCCGTCCACTCGTGCCAGCAGGATCAGCTCGATGGGAGCAGTAGTTCCCATCAGCCTGATCCTGCTATTTAAATTGCCCTACTGTGTCCCCAATAAATGTTAAATACATGTCATTGGTGGCCAGTGGTTACCTAAAAGAAATTAGTTCATACATTACCTGTCCCCGCCGATCGCCACCTAAAATAAAGTAAAAAATAAAAAACTACACCTATACTCACCTAGACACCTAATTCCCCGAAGCCATCGATCTCCTGTAATAAAATATAAAATAATAAACCACAACCTTATCCTTACCCCTCCGTAGCAGTCCACGAGTGTCCCACGAAGATCTCCAGTTCAGAGCAGCCACATAGAATGTGACCGCTCTGAACCGCTGCCGCCGCTAGAATGACGGGGCCGTAAGGAGTTCAGGCAGCGCTGCTCCGGTTAGCTCCTTTACGGCACTGCTGTATCGTGAGAAATTCCCACGGTACAGCACTGCCGTAAAGGAGGTCTGGGGAGCTGCGCTGCCTGAATGCACTCTGGTGACCTCAGTCAGTGGCTCCCGCTGCCGGGAGCGGACGTGTTCCCGGCAGCGTGAGCTTACAGCAGCCATGCACAGCTGTCACCTTCTCCAGATGTGACAGCTGTGCATGGGAGATCAGCGCAGGAACGTGGACAGGTAACTATTTTTTTTTTAGTAAACTAAGATTTAAATAAAATGGTGTTCTATTTCAAATAAATTATTTTTTTCTGGGTGTAGTGTGTTTTTTCTTTTTAACACTTTGTAGGTTAGTAATGGGGGTGTCATATAGACGGCCATCATTACTAACCTGGGCTTCATGGCAGCTGGCGCTGACATGAACCCCACCACTATTACACCCTGCCACCGCACCAGGGCAGCGTGGAAGAGCGAGGCTAAGTGCCAGAATTGGCGCATCCTATGGATGCGCCATTTCTGGGGCGGCTGACGGCTGGTGTTTCTAGCCTGGGAGGGGGCCAATATTTATGGCACCCTTCCTGAGCTATTAATATCAGCCCCCAGCTGTCTGCCTAGCCTTTGCTAGCTATTAAAATAGGGGGGACCCCACGTCATTTTTTTTGGGGGGGTCCCCCATTTTAATAGCTAGTAAAGGCTAGGTATTCAGCTGGGGGCTGATATTAGTAGCCTGGGAAGCTCCGTGGGTTTTACCCCCTTCCCAGGCTTCAAACATCTGCCCCAGCCGTCTGCTTAACCTCCGCTAGAGACTAAAATTATGGGGGATCCCACGCCATTTTTTTTTTAAATAAATCCTTTATTTTAACACTAAATGACATTTGAGGACTTAATAAAGATGCAGTCCCTAAATTATTATTTATTTTTTAATAAATTTTTCCCAAAACTTTTGACGTGGGCTTCGCCATATTTTTGTATGCCAGCCAGGTACAGCATCCAGCTTCTATGAACGCGCCATTTTCCGGGGTGGCCGCGGACTGCAATTTTCAGCGGGGGGGGGGGCAGAAAGCTTGGGCCTCCCTGCGCTGCAGATTCCATCCCCCAGCTGCCTAGTTGTACCTGGCTGGACACAAAAATAGGGAGAAGCTCCACGTTTGTTTTTTTTTAATTATTTCATGAAATTCATGGAATAATTAAGAAAAAAAGGGCTTCCCTATATTGTTGTGTCTGGCCAGGTACAAATAGGCAGCTGGTGGTTGGGGGCAGCCCGTTCCTGCCTGCTGTACCTGGCTGGACACAAATATAGTGTGAAGCCCCACGTCAATTTTTTTTTAATTATTTCAGGAAATTCATGAAATAATTAAAAAAAAATTATGTGGGGCTTCGCCCTATATTTGTGTCCAGCCAGGTACAGCAGGCAGGAACGGGCTGCCCCCAACCACCAGCTGGCTATTTGTACCTAGCCGGACACAACAATATAGGGAAGCCCTTTTTTTCTTAATTATTCCATGAATTTCATGAAATAATTAAAAAAAAAAAAATGTGTGGCGCTTCGCCCTATTTTTGTGTCCAGCCAGGTGCAACTAGGCAGCTGGGGGCTGGAATCTGCAGCGCAGGGAGACCCAAGCTTTCTGGGCCCCACCCGCTGCAAATTGCAGTCCGCAGCCGCCCCGGAAAATGGCGCGTTCATAGAAGCGCCATCTTCTGGCGCTGTACCCAACTCATCCAGGGCCCTGGTGCGGTGGCTCACTGGGTAATAAAGGGGTTAAGGCCAGCTTGGCATTATCAGCTTGCCCTAAGCCCGAAATTCATGGGGTCACGCCAATATTAGACATGACCGCCATGAATTTCTAGTAAAGTATTTAAAAAAAACACAAACACCCAGAAAAAAGTCCTTTAATTGAAATAAAGACACAATTCTTTATTGCTCTAAATTAAACCATACTTACCGCCACGCCCATTCCAGCTGAAGCCAACGATCTCCTGCAATAAAAGTAAAATAATAAAGCAACCTCATCCTTACCTTTCCATGGTTCCCAGGACAGCTTCAGCTCTGCTACATCGAGATGACAGGCTGGACCGCAGCAGAACGCTGCCATCCAGCCTGTCATCCCGCGGACACTGAGAAGCGCAGGCATGCTTGCGCTCCTCAGTGTCTCTCTGTGACGTCATTCAGATGAGCCGAGGTCATGTCCAATGAACTCAGCTCACCTCATGCACGTCACTGACAGCGTGGGAAAATTCTCCTGCACTCAGCGCTTCAGCGTGAGAATTCTCCCACGCTGTCAGTGACGTGAATGAGGTGCGCCGAGTTCATTGGACATGACCTCACCTCATGCACGTCACTGACAGCGTGGGAAAATTCTCACGCTGAAGCGCTGAGTGCAGGAGAATTCTCCCACGCTGTCAGTGACGTACATGAGGTGAGCCGAGTTCATTGTCGGCTCATCTGGATGCCGTCACAGCCAGACACTGAGGAGTGGAAGTATGCCTGCGCTTCTCAGTGTCTGCGGGATGACCGGCTGGATGGCAGCGTTCTGCTGCGGTCCAGCCTGTCATCTCGATGTAGCAGAGCTGGAGCCGTCGTGGGAGCCATGGAAAGGTAAGGATGAGGTTGCTTTATTATTTTTCTTTTATTGCAGGAGATCGTTGGCTTCAGCTGGAATGGGCGTGATGGTAAGTATGGTTTAATTTAGAACAATAAAGAATTGTGTGTTTATTTCATTTAAAGGACTTTTTTCTGGGTGTTTGTGTTTTTTTTAAATACTTTACTAGAAATTCATGGTGGTCATGTCTAATATTGGCGTGACCCCATGAATTTCGGGCTTAGGGCCAGCTGATAATGCCAAGCTGGCCTTAACCCCTTTATTACCCAGTGAGCCACCGCACCAGGGCCCTGGATGAGTTGGGCACAGCGCCAGAAGATGGCGCTTCTATGAACGCGCCATTTTCCGGGGCGGCTGCGGACTGCAATTTGCAGCGGGTGGGGCCCAGAAAGCTTGGGCCTCCCTGCGCTGCAGATTCCAGCCCCCAGCTGCCTAGTTGTACCTGGCTGGACACAAAAATAGAGCGAAGCTCCACATTTTTTTTTTTTAAATTCATGAAATTCATGGAATAATTAAGAAAAAAAGGGCTTCCCTATATTGTTGTGTCCGGCTAGGTACAAATAGGCAGCTGGTGGTTGGGGGCAGCCCGTTCCTGCCTGCTGTACCTGACTGGACACAAATATAGGGCGAAGCCCCACATCAATTTTTTTTAATTATTTCATGAATTTCCTGAAATGATTTAAAAAAAATTGACGTGGGGCTTCGCACTATATTTGTGTCCAGCCAGGTACAGCATGTGAAAAGAAAAGAAAGGGCGCATGTGTAGACTCACAGGGCTATTTGCTTAATTTAAAAAGTGCCAGTACACTCACCTGTGAAGGTTGTGTACGTCTACACAACCAAGATTAAGCGTGTAATTAATGAGGCTCCGGGTCACCTCTATTTGTAGTACCGTCCTGTCGGTGTTTGCCTCGCAACTCCGTGCTCCTCAAGTGGTCACACGATCCTGTTACCCCACCTGATGAAGACGGCTTAGACCGTTGAAACGCGTTGTGGCAGTGGTATTGGAGGAAGAATAAAAGTCGGTGGACATCTACTAAATTGTCCAGTATTCCTTTGGCGCTCCCTGAGACCGCTGCACCATTGTTTACCAGCCAGGTACAGCAGGCAGGAACGGGCTGCCCCCAACCACCAGCTGCCTATTTGTACCTGGTTGGACACAACAATATAGGGAAGCCCTTTTTTTCTTAATTATTTCATGAATTTCATGAAATAATTAAAAAAAAAAATACGTGAAGCTTCTCCCTATTTTTGTGTCCAGCCAGGTACAACTAGGCAGCTGGGGGATGGAATCTGCAGTGCAGGGAGGCCCAAGCTTTCGGCCCCCCCCCCGCTGAAAATTGCAGTCCGCAGCCACCCCGGAAAATGGCGCGTTCATAGAAGCTGGATGCTGTACCTGGCTGGCATACAAAAATATGGCGAAGCCCACGTCAAAAGTTTTGGGAAAAATTAATTAAAAAATAAATAATAATTTAGGGACTGCATCTTTATTAACTCCTCAAATGTCATTTAGTGTTAAAATAAAGGATTTATTTTAAAAAAAATTGACGTGGGGCTTCGCCCTATATTTGTGTCCAGCCAGGTACAGCAGGCAGGAACAGGCTGCCCCCAACCACCAGCTGCCTATTTGTACCTGGCCGGACACAACAATATAGGGAAGGCCTTTTTTAAAAAAATTATTTCATGAAATAATTAAAAAAAAATTGACGTGGGGCTTCGCACTATATTTGTGTCCAGCCAGGTACAGCAGGCAGGAATGGGCTGCCCCCAACCACCAGCTGCCTATTTGTACCTGGTTGGACACAACAATATAGGGAAGCCCTTTTTTTCTTAATTATTCCATGAATTTCATGAAATAATTTAAAAAAAAAATGCGTGGGGCTTCGCCCTATTTTTGTGCCCAGCCAGGTACAACTAGGCAGCTGGGGGCTGGAATCTGCAGCGCAGGGAGACCCAAGCTTTCTGGGCCCCACCCGCTGCAAATTGCAGTCCGCAGCCGCCCCGGAAAATGGCGCGTTCATAGAAGCGCCATCTTCTGGCGCTGTACCCAACTCATCCAGGGCCCTGGTGCGGTGGCTCACTGGGTAATAAAGGGGTTAAGGCCAGCTTGGCATTATCAGCTGGCCCTAAGCCCGAAATTCATGGGGTCACGCCAATATTAGACATGACCGCCATGAATTTCTAGTAAAGTATTTAAAAAAAACACAAACACCCAGAAAAAAGTCCTTTAATTGAAATAAAGACACAATTCTTTATTGTTCTAAATTAAACCATACTTACCGCCACGCCCATTCCAGCTGAAGCCAACGATCTCCTGCAATAAAAGTAAAATAATAAAGCAACCTCATCCTTACCTTTCCATGGTTCCCAGGACAGCTTCAGCTCTGCTACATCGAGATGACAGGCTGGACCGCAGCAGAACGCTGCCATCCAGCCTGTCATCCCGCGGACACTGAGAAGCGCAGGCATGCTTGCGCTCCTCAGTGTCTCTCTGTGACGTCATTCAGATGAGCCGAGGTCATGTCCAATGAACTCAGCCCACCTCATGCACGTCACTGACAGCGTGGGAAAATTCTCCTGCACTCAGCGCTTCAGCGTGAGAATTCTCCCACGCTGTCAGTGACGTGCATGAGGTGCGCCGAGTTCATTGGACATGACCTCACCTCATGCACGTCACTGACAGCGTGGGAAAATTCTCACGCTGAAGCGCTGAGTGCAGGAGAATTCTCCCACGCTGTCAGTGACGTACATGAGGTGAGCCGAGTTCATTGTCGGCTCATCTGGATGCCGTCACAGCCAGACACTGAGGAGTGGAAGTATGCCTGCGCTTCTCAGTGTCTGCGGGATGACCGGCTGGATGGCAGCGTTCTGCTGCGGTCCAGCCTGTCATCTCGATGTAGCAGAGCTGGAGCCGTCGTGGGAGCCATGGAAAGGTAAGGATGAGGTTGCTTTATTATTTTTCTTTTATTGCAGGAGATCGTTGGCTTCAGCTGGAATGGGCGTGATGGTAAGCATGGTTTAATTTAGAACAATAAAGAATTGTGTGTTTATTTCATTTAAAGGACTTTTTTCTGGGTGTTTGTGTTTTTTTTAAATACTTTACTAGAAATTCATGGTGGTCATGTCTAATATTGGCGTGACCCCATGAATTTCGGGCTTAGGGCCAGCTGATAATGCCAAGCTGGCCTTAACCCCTTTATTACCCAGTGAGCCACCGCACCAGGGCCCTGGATGAGTTGGGCACAGCGCCAGAAGATGGCGCTTCTATGAACGCGCCATTTTCCGGGGCGGCTGCGGACTGCAATTTGCAGCGGGTGGGGCCCAGAAAGCTTGGGCCTCCCTGCGCTGCAGATTCCAGCCCCCAGCTGCCTAGTTGTACCTGGCTGGACACAAAAATAGAGCGAAGCTCCACATTTTTTTTTTTTAAATTCATGAAATTCATGGAATAATTAAGAAAAAAAGGGCTTCCCTATATTGTTGTGTCCGGCTAGGTACAAATAGGCAGCTGGTGGTTGGGGGCAGCCCGTTCCTGCCTGCTGTACCTGACTGGACACAAATATAGGGCGAAGCCCCACATCAATTTTTTTTAATTATTTCATGAATTTCCTGAAATGATTTAAAAAAAATTGACGTGGGGCTTCGCACTATATTTGTGTCCAGCCAGGTACAGCATGTGAAAAGAAAAGAAAGGGCGCATGTGTAGACTCACAGGGCTATTTGCTTAATTTAAAAAGTGCCAGTACACTCACCTGTGAAGGTTGTGTACGTCTACACAACCAAGATTAAGCGTGTAATTAATGAGGCTCCGGGTCACCTCTATTTGTAGTACCGTCCTGTCGGTGTTTGCCTCGCAACTCCGTGCTCCTCAAGTGGTCACACGATCCTGTTACCCCACCTGATGAAGACGGCTTAGACCGTTGAAACGCGTTGTGGCAGTGGTATTGGAGGAAGAATAAAAGTCGGTTGACATCTACTAAATTGTCCAGTATTCCTTTGGCGCTCCCTGAGACCGCTGCACCATTGTTTACCAGCCAGGTACAGCAGGCAGGAACGGGCTGCCCCCAACCACCAGCTGCCTATTTGTACCTGGTTGGACACAACAATATAGGGAAGCCCTTTTTTTCTTAATTATTTCATGAATTTCATGAAATAATTAAAAAAAAAAATACGTGAAGCTTCTCCCTATTTTTGTGTCCAGCCAGGTACAACTAGGCAGCTGGGGGATGGAATCTGCAGCGCAGGGAGGCCCAAGCTTTCTGCCCCCCCCCCGCTGAAAATTGCAGTCCGCAGCCACCCCGGAAAATGGCGCGTTCATAGAAGCTGGATGCTGTACCTGGCTGGCATACAAAAATATGGCGAAGCCCACGTCAAAAGTTTTGGGAAAAATTAATTAAAAAATAAATAATAATTTAGGGACTGCATCTTTATTAACTCCTCAAATGTCATTTAGTGTTAAAATAAAGGATTTATTTTAAAAAAAATTGACGTGGGGCTTCGCCCTATATTTGTGTCCAGCCAGGTACAGCAGGCAGGAACAGGCTGCCCCCAACCACCAGCTGCCTATTTGTACCTGGCCGGACACAACAATATAGGGAAGGCCTTTTTTAAAAAAATTATTTCATGAAATAATTAAAAAAAAATTGACGTGGGGCTTCGCACTATATTTGTGTCCAGCCAGGTACAGCAGGCAGGAATGGGCTGCCCCCAACCACCAGCTGCCTATTTGTACCTGGTTGGACACAACAATATAGGGAAGCCCTTTTTTTCTTAATTATTCCATGAATTTCATGAAATAATTTAAAAAAAAAATGCGTGGGGCTTCGCCCTATTTTTGTGCCCAGCCAGATACAACTAGGCAGCTGGGGGCTGGAATCCGCAGCGCAGGGAGACCCAAGCTTTCTGGGCCACCCCCGCTGCAAATTGCAGTCCGCAGCCGCCCCAGAAAATGGCGCGTTCATAGAAGCGCCATCTTCTGGCGCTGTACCCAACTCATCCAGGGCCCTGGTGCGGTGGCTCACTGGGTAATAAAGGGGTTAAGGCCAGCTTGGCATTATCAGCTGGCCCTAAGCCCAAAATTCATGGGGTCACGCCAATATTAGACATGACCACCATGAATTTCTAGTAAAGTATTTAAAAAAACACAACACCCAGAAAAAAGTCCTTTAATTGAAATAAACACACAATTCTTTATTGTTCTAAATTAAACCATACTTACCACCACGCCCATTCCAGCTGAAGCCAACGATCTCCTGCAATAAAAGTAAAATAATAAAGCAACATCATCCTTACCTTTCCATGGCTCCCACGACCGCTTCAGCTCTGCTACATCGAGATGACAGGCTGCACCGCAGCAGAACGCTGCCATCCAGCCTGTCATCCCGCAGACACTGAGAAGCGCAGGCATACTTCCACTCCTCAGTGTCTGGCTGTGACGGCATCCAGATGAGCCGAGGTCATGTCCAATGAACTCAGCTCACCTCATGTACGTCACTGACAGCGTGGGAAAATTCTCCTGCACTCAGCACTTCAGCGTGAGAATTTTCCCACGCTGTCAGTGACGTGCATGAGGTGAGCTGAGTTCATTGGACATGACCTCACCTCATGTATGTCACTGACAGCGTGGGAGAATTCTCACGCTGAAGCGCTGAGTGCAGGAGAATTTTCCCACGCTGTCAGTGACGTGCATGAGGTGAGCTGAGTTCATTGGACATGAACTCGGCTCATCTGGATGACGTCACAGAGAGACACTGAGGAGCGCAAGCATGCCTGCGCTTCTCAGTGTCTGCGGGATGACAGGCTGGATGGCAGCGTTCTGCTGCGGTCCAGCCTGTCATCTCGATGTAGCAGAGCTGGAGCTGTCCTGGGAACCATGGAAAGGAAAGGATGAGGTTGCTTTATTATTTTTCTTTTATTGCAGGAGATCGTTGGCTTCAGCTGGAATGGGCGTGATGGTAAGTATGGTTTAATTTAGAACAATAAAGAATTGTGTCTTTATTTCAATTAAAGGACTTTACTCTGGGTGTTTGTGTTTTCTTTTAACTTTGACTATGGGGTTAGTAATGGGGGTGTCTTATAGACGCCTCTCCATTACTAACCTGGGCTTGATGTCAGCTGGCATTATAAGCTGACATCAACCCCAACCCTATTACCCCCTGCCACCGCACCAGGGCAGCGTGGAAGAGCGAGGCTAAGTGCCAGAATTGGCGCATCCTATGGATGCGCCATTTCTGGGGCGGCTGACGGCTGGTGTTTCTAGCCTGGGAGGGGGCCAATATTCATGGCACCCTTCCTGGGCTATTAATATCAGCCCCCAGCTGTCTGCCTAGCCTGTGCTAGCTATTAAATTAGGGGGGACCCCACGTTATTTTTTTGGGGGGGTTCCCCCATTTTAATAGCTAGTAAAGGCTAGGTATTCAGCTGGGGGCTGATATTAGTAGCCTGGGAAGCTCCGTGGGTATTACCCCCTTCCCAGGCTTCAAACATTTGCCCCAGCTGTCTGCTTAACCTCCGCTAGAGCCTAAAATTAAGGGGAACCCCACGCCAATTTTTTTTAAAATAAATCCTTTATTTTAACACTAAATGACAAGTACAGTAATCAACACTGTCACTGTACTTCATATATATGTGACTGACATGTTTCTATCTATCTAATCTATGTGTGATTCTCTATTCCTTCTATTCTAAATTGTCGGGTACAGATGCTGAATTGCCGGCCGGCTTTCTTAAAGAGACGGTGCATGAAAACACTATTATTTTTTTAAATAAATCCTTTACACTAAATGACAAGCACAGTAAGCAACACTGTCACTGTACTTCATATATATGTGACTGACATGTTTCTATCTATCTAATCTATGTGTGAAGCTCTATTCTTTCTGTTATAAATTGTCGGGTACTGCTGCTGAATTGCCGGCCGGCTTTTTTAAAGAGACGGTGCACGAAAACACTAATATTTTTTTTAATAAATCCTTTACACTAAATGACAAGTACAGTAAGCAACACTGTCACTGTACTTCATATATATGTGACTGACATGTTTCTATCTATCTAATCTATGTGTGATTCTCTATTCTGTCTGTTATAAATTGTCGGGTACAGATGCTGAATTGCCGGCCGGCTTTTTTAAAGAGACGGTGCACGAAAACACTAATATTTTTTTTAATAAATCCTTTACACTAAATGACAAGTTCTGTAAGCAACACTGTCACTGTACTTCTTATATATGTGACTGACATGTTTCTATCTATCTAATCTATGTGTGAAGCTCTATTCTGTCTGTTATAAATTGTCGGGTACCGCTGCTGAATTGCCGGCCGGCTTTTTTAAAGAGACGGTGCACGAAAACACTAATATTTTTTTTAATAAATCCTTTACACTAAATGACAAGTACAGTAAGCAACACTGTCACTGTACTTCATATATATGTGACTGACATGTTTCTATCTATCTAATCTATGTGTGAAGCTCTATTCTTTCTGTTGTAAATTGTCGGGTACCGGTGTATGCCGCTGATGAATTGCCGGCTTTTCATGTCATTCTACATTATTCTTAGTTGTTTTACTTCATGTAGAATTAACCTACAAGGAAAGAAAGGGTTTATTTTCATTCCGATATTTGTGTCCCATTGACTTGCATTGGTTTCCGGTATCGGAATCGGCGATATCCGATACTTTTTGGGTATCGGCCCGATCCAATCCGATACGATATTTCCTGATATCGGAAGGTATCGCTCAACACTAGTCACGAAAAAACAGTCTCAGAACCAGGGGGATGCGTTGAAACATTCCAGAGTTCTTACCTCATAAAGTGACAGTGGTCAGAATTGTAAAAACTGGCCCGGTCATTAACACGCAAACCACCCTCGGGGGTAAAGGGGTTAATAGTGGATTGAGTTTGAGACGAATTTCCTGAATTTTGTTCTTCCACTTGAATTTGTACACTTTAAGATTCCATTTGAGATTTACCTCACATTAAAAAAACTTGCCCAGCACCATCGCTGAGCGGGCTTATTTGTAGTAAGAAGATATTGAACTATGACTGCAATTGCAGCCTCCTTTGCTTTCCCACAACATAATTTATTCAGTGCTGACATGGAGGACAATAGATAGCAAAAAATATTTATTGTTCAAGGGATTTGATATTTTTTTCCATGTCAGTATCCATACTGAAAGTATTTTTTCTTTACTGAAAAAACTCCCAAAGTCTTGCAGTTTTAATTCTGTCCACCAAGCCACATAATAGTCTGACATTGTTTCTGTATAGATCACTTATCAGCAGTCATCTCATTTCAGTTCATTGTAATGAAAGGCATGTATAGATAATTCATTATCCAAACTTCTGAAAAGGTAATTTCACAGCTTCTTTCTTCCTCCTGCCTTCATTTAGAAAACTTTCCAATAAAAGCCAATGAACATCTTCAGTCTATTGTTTTCTATGGTGGCAAATTGTAAAGAATATCGCTAAATGCTGTTAACAGTTGCTTAGGGAAAAGTGTGCTCTGTAATATTCATGTACAGAAAAAAAAAAAAAAATGATATACTGAAAATTAAAGAAGATTAGCAATATTGATATTTATCAAAGTGATTTAATTAGCAAATATCAATGTAATGGATTCCCTCTAAATTATGCAATAAAATATTATTAGTAGAGATGAGCAGATAGATCGATTCACAGAGGATCATGTTGATTCGTATTTCCTAAAATTTATGGTTTCACACAAATGAAATCACTTTGAGATTTGATTTGCAGTTTGCAAAAAAAAAGTTTGCCCTGCACCATTTCCCACACTGCTGAAAGATTAGAGAGCAGTCAAATGTAATTTTGCATTGTTGCACTGGCTTTCCCATAATGCCCTGCGGCTATGACATCTTTCGGATCATACCTTGTACAGTGGTGGTCAGTACCTGGGCCATCACAAATCCATGGACACGTGGGCAAGTGCTTGTGGGCAGGGACGGTACATCTCACTGATGGCACACTGGGTTAACATAGTGGAAACTGGGACCCAGTCGGACCTTGGGACGGAACACGTCCTCCCAACACCAAGGATTGCGGGCCCTAGGTCAATCAGGGTTGCCCCCATGGTCAACAGCTCCTGCACCTCATCCTCCTCAGCCTCCTCCTAATCTTCAGCCTCCATCTCTGAAATGACCACATCAGTCACAAGCTGAAAGCACTGCAGCACTGCCTTGGCCAAGCGACAGCAGGCTGTGCTGAAGCTAATATGTTTAGGTGAAAAACCGCATAATGCTGAAGAGTTGTGGACAGCTCTGAAAGAGCAGGCAGATCTGTGGCTCACACCGCTGAACCTACAGCCAGGCATGGTCGTGTGAGACAATGGCTGGAACCTGGTGGCGGCTCTGAGGCGAGTCGAGCTCACACACGTACCATGCCTGACCCATGTGCTTAACCTCGTGGTTCAGTGGTTTCTCAAATCCTACCCAGAGCTACTGGATCTGCTTGTTAATGTATGCAGCCTGTGTACCCATTTTAGAAAGTCAGCTACAGCTTCCACTGCCCTTGCAGTGTTTCAGCAGTGTTTGCAGCTTCCCGCTCACATACTGGTGTGTGATGTCCCCACGCGTTGGAACTCTACACTCCAGATGTTGTGAAGGATTTGTGAGCAGAAGAGGGCAGTTGTTGAGTACCAGCATCAACAAGCCGTCGGTATTCAGTTCAGACTCCACACATAAGACCTCAGGAGTGGACATGGATGTCAGACATATGTACCATCCTCCAAAACTTTGAGGACTCCACCAAGATGGTGAGCAGTGATGACGCCATAATTAGCATCACCATCCCGCTTCTCTATCTTCTGAAATGATCTCTGCTCACAATCAAAGAGGATGCATTGCAGGTGGAGCACGATGAGATGGAGCAAGAAACCATACAGGGTGATTACGCACAGCCAAGCCTCATCTCATCCCGACATGGATTGGGTGACAATGAGGAAGAGGAGGAGGAGGAGGAGGAAGGACAGAAGCTAGTTTCCTGCACTATAAATGGTACTACCTGCACAGCTGTCAGCGTGGATGGCCAGAAGACAGAGAGGATGAGGAGGAGAGCATGGTCAGTCATCCCTTTGGTGAGGACACGGAAGTCTTGCCTGTTAGTAGTCTGGCACGCATGGCTGAGTTGATGTTACGCTGCCTTTCCCATGATTCTCGCGTTCTCAAAATTTTGGGTGACAGTCATTACTGGTTCGTGACACTTCTAGACCCACACTACAAGGAGAACCTTATATGTCTTATTCCCGAGGCTGACAGGTGTACAAAAATGGGGCAGTACAAGAAGGCCCTTGTTGCAGAACTATTAAAAAAATTCCCATCTGAAAATGCTGGCAGCAGAGGGCACACTTCATTGGACAACCAAGGAGTACAGGCGAGAGAGGCACAACTTCAATCCAGCAGAGGCATGGGAACACTGTCAAAGTTCTGGGAGAGTTTTCTCAGACCCTCCGATTGCACAGGCCCTGAGGCACAGGGTACTCTCACAAGGAGTGCAAAGTTTTGGAAGATGCTGAGGGAGTACTTTGCCGACCGTACCAATGTCCTCCGTGATTCCTCTGTGCCTTATTATTATTGGATATCCAATCTGGATACGTGGAATGTACTGGCTCTCTATTCCTTGGAGGTCCTGGCCTGCCGTGCCGCCATTGTTTTACCAGAGCGGGTTTCTAGTGCCGCTGGTGGAATTATAACTGATAAGCGCATCCGCCTGTCAACTGAAAATACTGACAGGCTGACTCTTAAAAAAAATGAACAAGGGCTGAATTGGGTCAGACTTCTCAACATCACTGAATGATAGCAGCGTAACATAAGCTCAAATCCAGTGTCTTTTCTTGGGAGGTGTATTCCCATGCACGTTTTCAAACTCACACATGGGTATACGCTTCCTGATTTTGGCTATCTGCTCTTGTCCTCCTCCTTCTCCTCATCCTCCACCACCATATCACCAGGGTGACCATGGTCTGTGATGCAACATACACATAATTTTTTTAAAGGGTGTTTATGATGCCCGTAAATTTTTTTTTTATACAGTATGTTCATGTATACCCCCCAGGGGCAAATGTTTGTCTGCCCATACACTTAGTGCATGGGAATTACAAGTATAGGAGGCCCGCTCCTTTCTAATGGGAACATTTTTTTATGAGGCCCTCCTCCATGTCTCTTCCAAGGGTCATTGAAGTGCCTCCAAATTTTTGGCCGCCCTTGCATTCACTGCATAGGCCAACACTATGGGAGACTCTCTCCTTTCTAATGAAAATTTCTCATAACTGTGTCCCTGCTCTATGTGTCTTTAAATTAATAGTGGGGTTTTTCCTAAAATTGGTCAGCCGTTGGACTCACTGCATACCTTATAAGTTTATACAGACTCTCCTCTTCCTAATGGGAATATGTCGTACCTTGTTAGTGTGGCCCTGCTCCGTGTGTCTTTAAATTCTTAGTGGGGTTTTTCCTAAAATTGGTCAGCCGTTGGACTCACTGCATATCCTATAACTGTATAGCAGACCCTCTTCTTTCTAATGGGAACATGTCGTACCTTCTTATTATAACCCTGCTCCGTGTGTCTTTAAATTCTTAGTGGGGTTTTTCCTAAAATTGGTCATCCGTTGGACTCACTGCTTACCCTATATCTGTATAGCAGACCCTCTCATTTCTAATGGGAACATGCGTACCTTATTACTGTGGCTCTGCTCCGTGTGTCTTTAAATTCTTAGTGGGGTTTTTCCTAAAATTGGTCAGCCATTGGACTCACTGCATACCATTTAACTGTATAGCAGACCCTCTCCTTTCTAATGGGAACATGTCATACCTTGTTACTGTGGCCCTGCTCCGTGTGTCTTTAAATTCTTAGTGGGGTTTTTCCTAAAAATTGGTCAGCCGTTGGACCACTGCATACCCTATAACTGTATAGCAGACTCTCTCCTTTCTAATGGGAACATGTCATACCTTGTTACTGTGGCCCTACTCTGTGTGTCTTTAAATTCTTAGTGGGGTTTTCCCTAAAATTACTCAGCCGTTGGACTCACTGCATACCCTATAACTGTATAGCAGACCCTCTCCTTTCTAATGGGAACATGTCATACCTTGTTACTGTGGCCCTGCTCTGTGTGTCTTTAAATTCTTAGTGGGGTTTTTCCTAAAATTGGTTAGCCGTTCGACTCACTGCATACCCTATAACTGTATAGCAGACCCTCTCATTTCTAATGGGCACACGTCGTACCTTATTACTGTCGCCCTTCTCCGTGTGTCTTTAAATTCTTTGTGGTGTTTTCCCTAGAATTACTCAGCCAGTGGACTCACTGCATACCCTATAACTGTATAGCAGACCCTCTCCTTTCTAATGGGAACATGTCATACCTTGTTACTGTGGCCCTGCTCTGTGTGTCTTTAAATTCTTAGTTGGGTTTTTCCTAAAATTGGTTAGCCGTTGGACTCACTGCATACCCTATAACTGTACAGCAGACTCTCTCCTTTCTAATGGGAACATGTCGTACCTTGTTATTGTCGCTCTGCTCTGTGTGTCTTTAAATTCTTAGCGGGATTTTTCCAAAAATTGGTCAGCCGTTGGACTCACTGCATACCCTATAACTGTACTGCAGACTCTCTCCTTTCTAATGGGAACATGTCGTACCTTGTTACTGTGGCCCTGCTCCGTGTGTCTTTAAATCCTTAGTGGGGTTTTTCCTAAATTTGGTCAGCCGTTGGACTCACTGCATACCCTATAAAGGTATAGCAAACCCTCTCCTTATTAATGGGAACATGTCGTACCTTGTTACTGTGGCCCTGCTCTGTGTCTTTAAATTCTTAGTGGGGTTTTTCCAAAATTTTGGAAGCCCTTGCAGTCACAGCATTGGCATTACCACTATAGGAGACCCGCTCCTTTATAATGGGAACATTTGTTTTACTGAGACCCTCCTCTATGTCTCTTCAAAGGGGTATTGGGTTGCGTTCAAATTTTTGGCAGCCCTTGCAGTCACTGGATACGCAATAACAGTATAGGAGACCCACTTGTTAATAATGGAAACAACAAAGCATAGCCGGCTGATAGCTCTCTAACAATAGCTAGGGCCGACTGCTGGCCTTTTAAGAATAGTAAGGGCCGTCTGATGTCCCTATAAAAATAGGCTTTATGACTTTCAGAGTCCATCTATCATAAATAAAACAGGATGTGTCTGATGATGTGTTACACACCACATTGCCAGATAAGGTTGTAAAATGTTAAAATGACATTTCCCGGTGAATGCATTTGTCTTAAAAAATAACGTAAAAAACCCCAAAACAATAGGATCTTTCTTTAGTATAAAAAACAGCGTCACCAATTTAACCTCAATGTAATCACATTGTTCAGCTCATGCACCTCCTCCTCCATCTCCGAAATGACCACATCAGTCAAAAGCTGTCAGCACTGCAGCACTGCCTTGGCCAAGCGGCAACAGGCTGTGCTGAAGATAACATGCTTAATGCTTAATTGACAAACTGTCCAGCGCTGCAGAGTTGTTGAAAGCTGTAACACAGCAGCCTAATCTGTGGCTCTCACCGCTGAACATACAGCCAGGCATGGTCGTGTGTGACAATGGGCGGAACCTGGTGACAGAGAAATGACAGCCGGGGTAGATACGTTTCCCTCTATGCCAGTCCTTTCACCTAGCTAAAGAATAAAGCTGTGGTGAAATACAACTCCCACTGAGAAGCTGTTTCAGATTGAAAAACATTGTGCCCACCAGAGGATTTGATTCTGAGGGCTAACCTTTCTCCCCCACCCAGGAGCCCCATAGCAGCTGCAAAGTTAGCGCTATCATGAATTCTCCTGAGGTAGAAGCCAAGGCACACCAGAGGATTCTCTGGTGGGACCGTCCAACCCTGCCGAGAAGCAGTTCTGGCTAAGAAAAGTGTGTGGGAAGGATCCCGGACACTCTATGGCTGCTTTTTTACTGAGGAGGAAACACACACAAACACGGGGAGAACATACAAAGTCCTTACAGATGTTGTCCTTGCTGGGATTTGAACCCAGGATCCCAGTGCTGCAAGGCTTCAGTGCTAACCACTGATCCAATGTGCTGCCGTTCACCCTCTAATATCTAACAGGCTGGAGAAACTTGCACCTACTGCCACTCTATCTTCAGCTCCTTTGTGAGAAAATGTATTTGGGCAGCCACTCAGTCTACCAAATAAAATTCCTGAGAAGGAAATTGGGCATAGCTTTCTCTACTGGTACTGGTGGCAGTGCTAGTACCATGGCGTCGTACCATAGTTTGCTGGAAATATTCCAGGCTGGTAGGAGACAAGCAAATTCCCACAGAAAAGTACCAGCAGTAATGTTCAGGCCACATTTCAGGGCACGGGTAATGTTGTGGGACCCATGCTTGTGGAAGGCGGAAGTGATACTGGGAAATATATTGGCGGCTGGGGACCGAGTATGGACACCCAGCCGCCGCTGGCATGAGGTTGTGAAAAGCTTCCGCCTCCACGAGCTCAAAAGGCCATATTTCAAGTGCTAAGAGCTGCCCAGAAATCTGGCAGTTTAGTCTTACGGCCTGTGGGTGGGCGGCTGGCTGCATACTTGCACTTGCATTCCAAGTAACAGAAAACTAAGCAGAAGGTATCCTCTATCATCATCATGGCCTCACCTTGGCACTATGAACTCTCCTGAAGGAGAAGCCAGGGCCCGCCGGAGGAGTCTCCGGTTCTCTGGTGGGCCCGTCCAACCCTGCCGAAAAGCAGCCCTGGCTAAGAAAAGTGTGGGGGAAGGTTCTCGGACACTCTATGGCTGCATTTTTAATGTGGATCGGCCATGCTTATGCATGTTATTTCTCAAAACGCATTACAAATCAGGCTATTGTCCAACTCTGTATTCAAGAAATTAAATGCTCAAAAAAAGATGTGTGTGTATCAAAGCACCACCGACAAGTGCGAGTTGATGTTTGACTGGCTGCCATTGCTTCTGCAACAAGCTCAATTACAGGACTTCCTGGGAGAAATGACACGCAGGGTAGATGCGGTTTCCCTCTATGGCAGTCCTTTCACCGAGCTAAATACAACTCTTAGCAAAAAAAGTTGTGGACTGGCTCCGTACCGTCCCTGGCCACATTAATTTGTCCACGTGTTTGTGGTTAGGCGGTCCTTCCCAGTAAGTGCACTGGGGAGGGCACGGGTAATGTTGTGGGACGCGTGATTGTGGAAGGCGGAAGCGATACCGGGAAATATAGTGGCGGCTGGGGACCGAGTATTGACACCCAGCCGCCGCCGGCATGGGGTTGTGAAAAGCTTCTGCCTCCACGAGCTCAAAAGGCCATATTTCAAGTGCAAAAAGCTGCCCAGAAATCTGGCAGTTTAGTGTTGCGGCCTGTGGGTGGGTTGGGTGGCTGGCTGAATACTTGCACTTGCATTCCAATTAACAGAAAACTAAGCAGATGGTGGCCTCTATCATCATCATGGCCTCACCTCGGCACTATGAATTCTCCTGAAGGAATAGCCAGGGCCCACCAGAGGAGTCTCCGGTTCTCTGGTGGGCCCGTCCAACCCTGCCGAAAAGCAGCCCTGGCTAAGAAAAGTGTGGGGGGAAGGTTCTTGGACACTCTATGGCTGCTTTTTTAATGTGGATCGGCCATGCTTATGCATGTTATTTCTCAAAACGCATTACAGATCAGGCCATTGTCCAACTCTGTATTCAAGAATTTAAATGCGCAAAGAAAGATGTGTGTGTGTCAAAGCACCACCGACAAGGTCAAGTTGATGTTGGACAGGCTGCCATTGCTTCTGCAACAAGCTCAATTACAGGACTTCCAGGGAGAAATGACACGCAGGGTAGATACGGTTTCCCTCTATGCCAGTCCTTTCACCGAGCTAAATACAACTCTTAGCAAAAAAAGTTGTGGACTGGCTCTGTACCGTACCTGGCCGCATTCATCTGTCCACGTGTTTGTGGTTAGGTGGTCCTTCCCAGTAAGTGCACAGGGGAGGGCACGGGTAATGTTGTGGGACCCATGCTTGTGGAAGGCGGAGGCGATACCAGGAAATATAGTGGCAGCTGGGGACCAAGTATGGACACCCGGCCGCCGCCAGCATGAGGTTATGAAAATCTTCCACCTCCACGAGCCTAAAAGGCCACATTTCAAGTGCAAGCAGCTGTCAAAAATTTGGCAGTATAGTATTGCAGCCTGTGGGTGGCTGGCTGCTTGCTTACTTGCGCTTGCATTCCAAGGAATGGGGTAGGAACAACTGAACGCTGCAGTGGGACAAGGACGTGGATGGTGATTGTTGCAAGCCAGCAATGACAGGTGCATGGCGGGAGGCATCTTCGCATGCGCCAAGGATCACTTATGATGGGCACACTTTTAGGCAGTGACCTGTTAGTTAGAAATGCTTCCAGACGTCTGCTACATGCTGTTCCCATGTCTTTTCAGCACTGTATGCATGTGTCTGATGATGTGTCACACACCACATGGCCAGATAAGGTTGTAAAATGTTAAAATGACATTTCCTGGTGAATGCATTTGTCTTGGTTGAAAGCAATGCAAAAGTGCAAAAATGCATCAAAAACACTACGTGTGAACATAGCCCAAGGTGTGGAGGAGTATTTTTGTTTTTGTTTATTTATTTTGCCTTATAAACAAGTCATTACCCTGGAAAGGATGTTCCATAACATATTTCCCAGGAAAATCCATTTTGGTTTCGTTTTTGTATGTTTTATTGTGAGTCCGTAAAAGTGGCGTAATACTCTGACCACGTTGTTGACAGCAGTGATCTGGGAGTCAGAGATGCTTCCAGGGGTCTTCCCCATGCTGTTCCCATCGATTTGGGCAATTTTTAGGCCCTCTGCAGACCACCTGGGGATGCCGCCAGAAAAATGCTCGAGTTTCCCATAGACTTTCATTGGGCTCGTTGCTCGGGTCGAGCACCCGAGTATTCCAATTTGCTCGACCCGAGCAACGAGTACCCGAGCATTTTAGTGCTCGCTCATCACTAATTACTATGTATTTGGAGATTTATAAACTAATAATCTCCCTTATGACTCATTCTATGACTGTTAATATATGACATGAAATTTAATTACCTGACTTACAATTTAGTAGGGACAATAGTCAGGATTACCATTTGATTCACAATTGATACTTGACCTCATCTAAATCTAGTGGGTGGCAGGGACGTTTGAATCATATGCCAACTTCAACTACTATGACCCAATATACGTCTGCAAAGGATGTATGTGAAAATAGTATATTTTATTATTAGGTTTTAGCATTATTTATAATAAAAGTTTAATTTCATACTCACTCCTTTCCCTTCTTATCCCTTCCTTTTAGATTTCTATTATTTAGTGGTGGTGTACACCAGTGTGTTTCTATGTCCAATAAGAGGTGACAACATCTTTACTCTGGGAAATATGCAAATTGTCTATTCAGAAATGAAGAGAACTAGAACTCTAGTGCCACCTGATTCCAGTCAGATGCCTCTCACCCTTGCTAAACCAGATCTCACTCTTTGCTCTGATGAGGGGCAGTACCCCGAAACACAGTGCCTGCAAATTGAGATTTTGGTTCTGGCTTTTTTTCAAAAGTCATATGACAAGGCTTGTTAGAGAGTCGATATTGACTTTTAGGATTGCTACTTCTTATAGGTGGCACTAGAGTTCTAGTCCTCTTCTAAGATATGATTTGCATACTTCATGGTATGAAATACATGAAAAATTACACTGGGCTATGGGATATAGAATAGGATGTCATGCAAAATGTTAAGCTCTTAGAACAAGCCCGTTATGACTCTGTTGTTGGGTATCCCGGGGCCAGGGGCTCCTTCCCGGTTGTCCCTAACGCTAAGCTCCTCAATCCGCCCTCAGTTTGTTCCCTCCCCCCACCTAGGGAAGAGGGGAGTAGTAGTTTATGGCAGTACACAAACCACTAACAAGGGAATACAAACAGGGCTAAAGGAAAATACTAATCATACAAATATATGCACACAAACAACAGAGGTTAACACCAGGGAGTGGAGGATGGGGAAAACAAAATAGGAGAAGAAGCCGATTACACACAACCTAAACCACTCAGCAGTCTTAGCTTATATCCTCCAAATGCCTTCTCAAACAACAACAGTCCACTACACTCCGGTAGGAAAAATAGTGACCTTCCCACGGAGGAAATATGTACACCCAGGTTGCTAACCTCCACGCAACCTGGACTCCTTAGTTTTCCAGTGGCTGTTTACAGTGAGGTAAGAAAGGACAAGCACCCACGTAATGACCCTTCCTCTCACAGTAAAAGCATTCTCCCCCTTTACGCCGAACTCCCCAGAACGAGTTGCCCCACCCAACTGCATGGGCTCATCAGCTGACTCAGAGCAGGGTTCCCTTGGCCCTGGACCACCCGCATATTGGGGTGTCCCTTTATGTCTCAGGTGAAGACAGCAATCCAATCGGAATGCCAGATACATGGCCGCTTCAAGAGAAACTGGCGTCTAATACAATCCAAGTTGATCCATCACCCTTGTAGATAATGTAAGGCGGCGGTGTTCACACCGTGCAGTAACTGAGGCAGTGACCCAAGCAAGTCCAACATAAGCAGCTTTTATTCAGCAAAACTTACAGGTAAACAGAAAGTCCTCCGGTTCGCAGCCGGGTTAACACAAGTCCATAACAACGGTTGCCGGGCGCAACGGCCGCGCAGGGCCACTCAGAGCCTGATGGCTGCAGAACCTTCCCAGACATGGGTTCAGCTACTAAAAGGGCCACCGAGCTTTCCTGCTATACTCCTAGCAGGTCCCAACACTGAACACACTAATCCTTAATGCAGGGTTTTGAAAGGACCTGTGGCAAGAGCCACTAGAAAATCCGAGTTGGAGGGAGGAGGCCACCCCACTGCCTTCCTGTAGCCTCCCCCAAGAAATGAAGGCTCTTCCAGGTTTTACTTAACCTGCCTTAGCCAGATAGCCTGACCAGGTCAATGCTCACCTTCATACCTGCATTTAAGCAACAGCTGTGTCTGTGACTGTAATGCTCTCTAAAGGATTTAATAGGTCTCTGTACACATTCTGGGGGGTATATAACTAGAGATGAGCGTTGTTCTACTCGAACTGTTCGCCAATCTCAAATTCGAGCTGTTTTGGGCGGTGTTCGAGCCGTTCGGCGAACACGAACAATTTGAGAAAAATTCGGCTGTTCGAGGTTATGTTCGATAACTGTTCGTGCACCAAAATCATAACTGGATTTTTTCTCAGTAATGATGAAAATTAATGTTAATACGCAGTTTGAGTGTACAGCGGGGTGGGGGGAGGGGCAGGGGATGGATCTCTGCAGGAACAATGAAGATCTCCATTTTTTTTTCTCTTTCCCGCATTTACAGTGGGGAGGTGCAATCTGTCAGCCTATCAGCAGCGCACACACGGAGCGAAGTGCTTTTTTTCACACAAGCAAGGGCATGTGTCATTGGCAGTGTATGTCACATGTCCTTGCCCTATAAGACCAAGCCATTTTCCCCTTCGCCACCATTTTCTCACTGCTGCAGCTGCGTGTTAGACGGCACCGCTGTTGCTGTGTGCGCTATACCTTGTTAATTTCAAGCCAATTTTCGCACAAATATACAGATAGCTTGGGAGTAGGGAATAGTTGTGATTGCAGTCCTTTTAAGGACTAGGTTACAGCATTTCCTACGACTTTTATCAGGCAGGTCTGTGCTCTTAAATAGATAGGTTGTGGGAGTAAAGACTAATTGTAATTGGAGTCCTTTTCAGGACAAGGTTACATCAGTTCCTATCAGTTTTTGCCAGGCAGGTCTGTGCCAGTGCTGTGCAAGTTTTTTTCACAGCATTTGGCTGAATCTAGCAAAGCTAATCCTTTTTGGCCTATTGCAGAGTGTGTTAGTCAGTGGAGTAGCCTATCTGTGTTGCAAGATATACCACCTGTGTATAGAATACCAATTTTTTTACTGCACCTAGTGAAGTAAAATCTTTTGGGCATAGCATCATTCTTTTAGTCCATCTATACTAACCTCCATCAGGTTGCAAACTGAATCTAATTTTTTTCTGCATCTAGCTCTGAAAAAATTTTGGGCTTCTAGCTGTGTGTGGGTCTTGTTCTATTAATCCATCTATACTGACCTCCATCAGGTTGCAAACTGAATATATTTTTTTCTGCATCTACCTCTGAAAAAGTATTGGGCTTCTAGCTGTGTGTGGGACTTGTTGTATTAGTCCATCTATACTGACCTCCATCAGGTTGCAAACTGAATATATTTTTTTCTGCATCTACCTCTGAAAAAATATTGGGCTTCTAGCTGTGTGTGGGACTTGTTGTATTAGTCCATCTATACTGACCTCCATCAGGTTGCAAACTGAATATATTATTTTCTGCATCTAGCTCTGAAAAAATATTGGGCTTCTAGCTGTGTGTGGGTCTTGTTCTATTAATCCATCTATACTGACCTCCATCAGGTTGCAAACTGAATATAATTTTTTTCTGCATCTAGCTCTGAAAAAATATTTGGCCTTCTAGTTGTGTGTCGGACTTTCTCTATTAGTCCATCTATAATGACCTCCATCAGGTTGCAAATTAAAAATCATTTTTATCTGCATCTACAGTACCTCTGAAAAAATATTTGGGCTTCTAGCTGTGTGTGGGACTTGTTGTATTAGTCCATCTATACTGACCTCCATCAGGTTGCAAACTGAATATATTTTTTTCTGCATCTACCTCTGAAAAAATATTGGGCTTCTAGCTGTGTGTGGGACTTGTTGTATTAGTCCATCTATACTGACCTCCATCAGGTTGCAAACTGAATATATTTTTTTCTGCATCTACCTCTGAAAAAATATTGGGCTTCTAGCTGTGTGTGGGTCTTGTTCTATTAATCCATCTATACAGACCTCCATCAGGTTGCAAACTGAATATAATTTTTTTCTGCATCTAGCTCTGAAAAAATATTTGGCCTTCTAGTAGTGTGTCGGACTTTCTCTATTAGTCCATCTATACTGACCTCCATCAGGTTGCAAATTAAAAATAATTTTTATCTGCATCTACAGTACCTCTGAAAAAATATTTGGGCTTCTAGCTGTGTGTGGGACTTGTTGTATTAGTCCATCTATACTGACCTCCATCAGGTTGCAAACTGAATATATTTTTTTCTGCATCTACCTCTGAAAAAATATTGGGCTTCTAGCTGTGTGTGGGACTTGTTGTATTAGTCCATCTATACTGACCTCCATCAGGTTGCAAACTGAATATATTTTTTTCTGCATCTACCTCTGAAAAAATATTGGGCTTCTAGCTGTGTATGGGTCTTGTTCTATTAATCCATCTATACAGACCTCCATCAGGTTGCAAACTGAATATAATTTTTTTCTGCATCTAGCTCTGAAAAAATATTTGGCCTTCTAGTAGTGTGTGGGACTTTCTCTGTTAGTCCATCTATACTGACCTCCATCAGGTTGCAAACTGAATATATTTTTTTCTGCATCTACCTCTGAAAAAATATTGGGCTTCTAGCTGTGTGTGGGACTTGTTGTATTAGTCCATCTATACTGACCTCCATCAGGTTGCAAATTGAATATAATTTTTTTCTGCATCTAACCCAGCCAATAGTTTTGGCCTAATACCACAGTTTGGCCACTCAGCTCTGCTCGGTTACCATCCATTGTTTTTTTGTGCAAACAACTCCAGAGTTGTGAATTAGTTAACCACCAAAATGAGTGGAAAAAGGCCTGCTGCTGGTGGAAAGAGGAATAGGCGTGTTGGGAAGGGGAAAAAAGGTCGTGTCCGTGGGGTAGGTGTTAAAGCAACAGTAACATCTGCAGAAGAAAGACCATCTTCCAGCCAAACTAAAATGTCTACTTCTTTTAGCGGACAATGTGATAAGATCCCTTTCTTACGGCCACGCCAATCGCTACAAATTCCAGATGAGGCACAAAAACAGCAGGTGCTTCAACGGATATCAAGTGCTCCTTTAAGTGGGCTCTCCTCCACATCAACTTCAACATCACAAATACTCCAGTCCTCAAAGGTGTCACCCAAATCGCACTTGCTTCCTCACAGCTCCCAAATCTCCAGCTGCCCGTCTGAGTATGAGGTAGAACAGATGGTTGAGTCTGCAGAGCTGTTTACTCATACTATAGCCTGGGAATCAGAGGTCGACTCCAGCGCTTCTGTGAATCCAGACGAGGAAATGATCTGCACTGATGCCCAGAATCTTTATGAGTCGGATCCAGGACCAGACGCAGAAGGTTCTGACCATAATGTAGACCCTCATTCCCAAACTGTAACTCCTGTTGGTGGAGACAATGAGGAAGACGATGATAAGACTCAAATACCTGATTGGAGCGACAACTTTAGTTTTTTGTCAGGGCAGGAACAGGTTGGCTCTGAGGACGACGGGTGTGATAACACACAGGGTGATGATGATGAGGTTGGAGATCCCACTTACTGTCAACCCACAGTCAGCCAAGAGATGAGGTCAGCAGAGGAGGTGGAGGAAGATGCTAGTGACGACGAGGTCAGGTTGCGCCTTCCTGGACAGAGACGTAGTACTGCAAGCACGTCAACAACTGCATCCTCAAACACAACTCTGCCTCTCACCACAAGTCGTGGTGGCTCTTCAGGTCACATGGGTGCTAAGCCTTGCATAGCCTGGGCATTTTTTCAGATCGATAAAGATGACCCAACTCGTGTTATCTGTAACATTTGTCAGCAAAAGCTAAGTAGAGGCCAAAAAATACATAGTTTGAGTACTTCATGCATGAACCGGCACATGGACATGAAGCATAAGTTGCAGTGGGAAGCTCAGTGTGCTACATTGCGGCCTAGCCGGCCGGGCCAACCACCGTCTGCCATATCTTGTGAATCCGCGGCCTCTTCATCCTCTGTGACTGGGGGGACAGCAGTCACACCTGTTTTGGGGCGCAGACCTGCCACATCTTTACCCGCAACAGCCAGTGTGATTGGCAGGTCATCATTTTCTTTGGAGGTGGGAACACCAGCTGGTGTTGAGCGCTGTCCGACATCGATAGCACCACCTTTGGATCAAGGCAACCTAACATGTCCGCCTGCATCTTCCTCACAGACCGGCAGTTTGCCGGGGACACCCTTATCAACCCCGTCTAAGCACAATAGCCAGCCCTCGGTCCCTCAGATGTGGACAAGTAAAAGACCATTTCCTCCTAGCCATGAGAAAGCTAAGAGGTTGAATTTCACCATCTGCAAGCTCTTGGCTACAGAAATGCTGCCTTTCCGCCTGGTGGACACAGAGGATTTTCGAGACCTTATGTCCGTCGCAGTGCCCCAGTACCAGATGCCCAGTCGGCACTACTTCTCAAAGAAAGGTGTGCCTGCGCTCCACCAGCATGTCGCACACAACATCACCGCTTCTTTGAGAAACTCTGTGTGTGACAGGGTGCATTTCACCACAGACACTTGGACGAGTAGGCATGGACAGGGGCGTTACATGTCGCTGACTGGGCACTGGGTAACTATGGTGACAGCAGGACAAGGGGCTGCTGTCCAAGTCTTGCCGTCCCCACGAGTTTTGCGTCAATCCTCTTTATGTCAAAGTTCCTCCACTGCTTCTGCCTCCTCAACCTCCTCTCGGTCTTCCACCTGCACCCAAAGCCTGTCTGGTCATGCCACAAGCTTTCTAACTGCGCAGAAGGGATCCTGCACACCTCCTTACTATGCTGGCAGTAGGGCTCAACGTCATCAGGCGGTTTTTACATTGAAATGTCTGGGAAATGTGAGTCACACAGCTGAGGAGTTGTGGTCAGCTCTGGAGAACCAATTTCATGAATGGTTGTCTCCACTGGACCTGAAACCAGGGAAGGCCGTGTGCGACAATGCTGCAAATCTGGGTGCGGCCCTTTGCCAGGGCAATGTCACACACGTGCCTTGTATGGCTCACGTGTTGAACCTGGTTGTCCAGCAATTTTTAGCCCACTATCCCAGACTAGATGGCCTTCTGCAGAGGGCACGGTCGCTGTGTGCTCACTTCCGCCGTTCGCAACCCGCAGCTCAGCGACTTACATCTCTACAGAAGTCGTTGGGCCTGCCACTTCACCGGCTAAAATGCGATGTGCCTACCCGGTGGAATTCAACTCTGCACATGTTGCAGCGACTGTGACAGCACCGACAAGCCCTGGTGCAATACGTTCTGACGTATAGCCTGGGCCAACGAGATTCAGAGGTGGGGCAAATCACGCTGGAGGAGTGGTCTCAGATCAGGGACCTATGCACCCTTCTGCACAGTTTTGAAATGGCGACGAAGATGTTTAGTGCTGACGATGCCATTATCAGCATGACTATTCCGGTGATTTACATGCTGGAGCACATGTTAAACAGAATTCGGAGTCAGGTGGTGGCACAAGAGGAGGTGGAGGAAGTAGAGAAGGAGGAGTTGTATACGGAAGGGCTAACATCTGCAAGGTCCAGACGGTCGGCAGCACCAAGGCGGCAGGCATGTGAGGGAGGGGGAGATGGTTTTACCAGGGCGCATGGTAGCAGCCAAACTAGTGAGGAAGGTGCAGGAGCCCAGGAAGAAGTGGAGGACGAACTGATGGAAGACTCATCAGATGAGGGAGACCTTGATCACATTTCTGTTGTGCGAGGTTGGGGGGAGAGGACAGAGGAAGGAAGCATGATTGTTACCTCGCCACCAACACAACAGGGACTTGGTGCTCCTGGATGCACAACACACATGAGTGCCTTCTTGCTGCACTACCTGCAACATGACCCTCGAATTGTGAGAATTAGAAATAATCCTGACTACTGGGTTGCCACACTGTTAGATCCCCGGTACAAAAGTAAATTTGCAGAAATTATTCCTGCCATAGAAAGGGATGCACGCATGCAGGAGTATCAGCAGAGACTGTTGCAGAATCTTACATGTGCTTTTCCACAAAATACCAGTGGTGCACGTAGTGAATCTCACAGTTCCAACTTGCCAACCGTGGGACCGTCAAGTGTTCAGCACTCAAACCGTAACAGAACCACAGTATCTGCTGGTAACATCAATTTTGCGGAATAATTTCACCACTTTTTTAGCCCATCCTTTGCAAGGCCACAGGAGACAAGAAGTCTGACACATAGTCAACGCCTAGAGACGATGGTACAGGAGTATCTCCAAGTAAACATTGAAGCCACGACTGTGTCACTGGACCCTTGCTCTTTTTGGGCTTCCAATCTGGATAAATGGCCGGAGCTAGCCACTTACGCCTTGGAGATCTTGTCATGCCCCACAGCCAGCGTTCTGTCTGAACGTGTGTTCAGCGCTGCTGGTGGTGTGCTGACACATAAGCGCACGCGGCTCTCCACTGATAATGTAGACAGACTCACGTTCATAAAGATGAACAAATCATGGATCCGAAACGACTTTTCTACCCCTGTGTCATCCTGGGGAGAGTAAAAGCTTGATGATTGGTTAAAATCACCCTACCAACCGTTTTAAGCTTTCAAATTACTAATCATGTTTATCTGTATCTTTACTTGAAAATAATTTGGGCTTTGTAGCAGTGTGCAGCACTGATCCTATTAGGCCATCTATACTAAAGCTTCACCAGATTTAAAATTAAAAATAATTTTTAGCTGCATCTAGCCCGGAAAATAATTTTGGGGCTCCGAGATGCGCAAGACACATAAGTGCCTTCTTGCTGCACTACCTGCAGCATGACCCTCATATTGTCAGAATTCGAAGTAATCATGACTACTGGGTTGCCACACTCTTAGATCCCCCAAACTTTTCGATCAACCTTTTCATTTTAATAAAGACCAAAAAAATGGTCATTTTTGAAATTATAAGCATTAGCAGGTTGTTAGAAACTGAAATCAAACAGTTTTCAACTCAAAACTTTATTCTAGGTGATGTTACATTTTCACATAGGACCCCTTGTTCGAAAGGAGCTTCTGAACTCTCTCGTCCATTGAATTTGTCAGGTTTTGGATGGTTTCTGCTTCAATTGTTTTGCATGAGGACAGAATACCCTCCCAGAGCTGTTGCTTAGATGTGAACTGCCTCCCGCCATCATAGACACTCCTTTTAATGATGCTCCAAAGGTTCTGAATGGGGTAGAGGTCAGGGGAGCATGGGGGTCACACCATAAGTTTGTCCCCTTTTATGCCCATATCAGCCAGAGATGCAGATGTTTTATGTGCAGCATGAGATGGTGCATTATCATGCAGAAAAATGATCTTGCTGTGAAATACACGGTTCTTCTTCTTGAACCATGGCAGGAAGTGCTGTTTGAGAAAATCCACATACATTATGGAGTTCATCTTTAGCGCCTTCAGGGATCCTAAAGGGGCCGACAATCTCTCTCCCCATGATTCCAGCCCAAAACATTACTCCACCTCCTCCTTTTTGGCGCTGTAGCCGTGTTTGCGTGGGGTGTCCATCAACCAGCCATCCTCCACTCCATCCATCTGGACCATCGAGCGCTGCACGGCACTCATCCGTGAACAAAACTGTTTTGAAATCAGTCTTCATGTAATGTTTGGCCCACTGGAGCCGTTTCTGCTTGTGTGAAGTGGATAGAGGAGGTCGACAGGATGGCGTATGCACAGCTGCAAACCTCTGCATGACCCTGCATCTTGTTGTTCGGGGGACGTTGGAGGCACAAGCAGCTTCAAAAACTTGTCTGCTGCTATGACAAGGCTTTTTTGCCGCTGCTCTTTCAACCTGACGTAATTGCCTGTAGGAAAGAGTCCTCAATTTGCCCTTATCAGCACGCACACGTGTGTACTGTGAATCAGCTACATACTTCTTGATTGCCAAGACACTTCATCCTGATCATCGCACAATGTTGATTGTAGTCATGCCTTGACCTAAACACTCCACAATTTGTTGCTTCTCAGCAGCCGACACATCCTTTTTCTTTCCCATTTTGGCAGAAAATGTAGGCTGCTTAATAATGTGAGAGAGCCTTCTTAAGTAGTCTTGCCTTTCATTGGACACACCTGCCAAACTAATTAGCACAGGTGTCTGCAATTGCTTACAGTGATATAAAGAGCCCTGACACACATCACCATCAATGAGTTTAACTGACAAACAAACAAATTCTTCCCTTATCACTCCTAAACACTTTTTGCATAATAATTTGGAACGCAGTGTACATGTGCTTTTCCACAAAACACCAGCGGTTCACGTAGTGAATCTTACAGTTGTAACTTGCCAACCGTGGTCTGTATGGAGTTGTTCAATAAAGGGCCCAAAATTAAGATAACATAGATGGGAGAGGTCTCTATGAATAGGAATTCCTAAGTATTTGATACCCTGTGAGGGACAGGCAAAGGGAAAGTTGGACTGGATGGAATCCTATATGGATTTGGGGAGGGAGACATCGAGGGCCTCAGACTTCGCTGCATTGATTTTAAAATTTGACCATGTAACAAAGTGATCTATTTCAGCCATAACAGCAGGGATGGATATATGTGATTGAGTGATATATACTAGGACATCATCAGCAAATAGAGAGCACTTGTACTCGGTGCCTCCCACCTCAATCCACCTAATATTGGGGTTATGGCGAATTGATGAGAGCAGGTGCTCCGTCACTAGGATGTATAAGAGAGGGGACAGAGGACATCCCTGCCTTGTCCCATTGGTGATTGTGAAAGGTGATGAAAATGTTCTGACGCACCCCCTGGGCCTTGGGACACCCGGAGCCGGACCCTTTTTGGTGGATGCTGGTGGTTGTAGTCTTCGTGGCGGCGACCCGGTTCCGTGGCTCAGGGCGGTCAAACCAGTGGCGGAACTATTTATGTGGTTTTGATGTTTAAATGTCCGACTACGCCACCCGTGGATTGCGGTCAGAGTGAACCGCTGCTACAGGGCAGACCACTGAGGCTGGTGTTGTGGGTGCAGCAGAGCGTAGCATAACTCCCCACGGGAGGAGTATAGCCCCAGGGCAGTGTATGCGGAGGATGGGGGTGATGGTGCAGGGCAGCAGCAGTAATGACACGGAGTCAGTGATGCAGTCCAGGGCCTTTACTCACAGTTCTTATTATCCAGACCACGTCTGCAGGTAACGGCTGCCCACGTCGTACTGTGCTCACCAGGTGAGGGGCTCAGACAACTCCCAGATAACTTTGGAGCACTTCACAGGACCCCCTTTGTGTGTCCTTTGTCTGGCCTTTCTTACCAACACTTCTGTCCGGCTGCCTCGGGCCTCCTCTTGGTAAACTTGGCGCCAGTTTCCCTGACCCTATGTGGTGCCTTCCTAGCGGGTGTAGCGAGGGGCTGCGCCACATAAAATGTCAGAGCCTCCGGTTTCTAGCTGAGGGTCGTTTCCTTTCTCCACTAGTTCGGGGACCGGTCTCCCCCTTTGGCCTGACCCCTCCACGCAGGTGGATTCGGGCGTGCGGTTCCTGGAGCCTTCTCCGCTCCTCTTCCTTCCTTCTCCCTCTTCCAGGCCTGGGCCTCTGTTACTAGGCCCGCCTCCGGAGCAGAGCTCATGCAGAGCCCCTGCTCCCTGCCACTTCTGCTCAGACTTCTCTGCACTGAACTAAGATGGTGCCCACCTTTTATACTCCCTTCTCAATGCACCCAGGAACTGCTTCCTCCCTGCTCCTGCACTACAGGGTTCCCCTTCCTCAGTGTTCCCTCCCCCCACTCTAGCCAGGGACAGGGACTGTCGTGCCCATCTCAGGGGCATATTGGTCGCCCTGCCCCACGGCAATGTGGTGTAATGCATGCAGGTGTCGGGTCCTGATCCACACTCCATCCTTACCTGAGAGTGAGATATCACACCTCTGGGTGAGGTGCAATACGTCTGTAGCAACCGAGCCCTCAGGGTGCTACAGTTCCATTTATCTTCAGCCTAGGTGACGTATTGCGATACAGGGCCGTGATTTTGGCTATAAAAGGGTCCCCTAGACCCCTACCTCAAGCTTTTTAAGAGAATCATATATGGCGTGCCAGGAGACTCTATGGAATGCTTTCTCAGCATCCAACGAGAGTATCTAATTACAAATTTTTAACTGCATCTAGCCCAGGAAATACTTTGTGCCTAGTAGCAGTGTCTGCTAGTCAGCGAATTATCCCGGCTGTTAAGCAAGCTACACCACCTGTAGTTTAGACACTTAATTTTTTCAAAGGAAATGATTCGGGACCATGGGATACTTAGTGAAGAGCATCAGGAGGCACCCCAAGGCATAGGGGCTGGGACTGGCAGTAGGATGCCTTGCGGTGGACAGCCGAGCTCGATCCTTATAAAAGCTTTTTAACTGCAGCAGCTTTAGTGGACGCTACTGGAGCTGGAATTACGCGCCTGCTGGCATGAGACTTGCCCTCCAATAGATCCTTGTAAATGGATTTAAAGTGTATTCATTCAAATTAGAGAGATAATTTAAATTAAAAAGCTTAGAGCTGCCTCCACCACAGGGGGGCTCGCTCGACCCACCAGCGGACAGGCACCAGTATTGGGAGAGGGGGGCTGGCCGTCAGGGTTCACCGCGGCTCTGGCACAAACCCAGCGCCACGGAGGTGGCACGGGCAGGAGCGGACTGGCCGTGTCGGCTTCTCACTTTTTGGATTTTAGAAGGGCATGACATGCCTATATCTGTGTCTCCCCCTCCTTTTACTCCTCCACCTCTTTTATTTTCGCATGACTATATGTACTTGTCACTTTTCCATGTGTTAGTTATGTCTTCTGAGCAGTTTGTCAGCTTTTGGACACCTTTGAAGGTGTTTTCTATGTGTTTCTATGTGTTTTTGTTTGCCTGCCATTGGTTTTAACGGTGTTCGAAGGTGTTCGACGAACAGTTCGACGAACAGTTCGGCGAACACACGGGTGTTCGACGAACCGAACCGAACTCGAACACTACGGGGGTGGCTCAACACTATATATAACGTTCCTCGTATACGATTCCAGTCACTGCCTCACAATAACCCTTGACAAAACTGGCTACGAAGTGTGAGGTTATTCCACTTAGTGTCAATGGACCACCTCCAAAACTCGGAGCAATATTTCTCTACTGGCTGGTCTCCCCGCTGAAGCTGATGTAGTGTGGAATCGTATATATGACGCAGTGCTAAAAAAAATTCCTCCACCATCCGGAGAGACTGGAAGTCCAGCGGGAGGGAAAATGCCCATGCTTGGGGGTCACCCTGAAGGAGCACCATTACTATAACCACCCATTTCTCCTCGGTTCCTGAGGAGGTAGGACCTAACCGGAAATACAGCTTACAGGCTTCCCTGAAAACTACAAACATGTCACACCCCCCAGAGAACCGTCAGGCAAAGCAATCTTGGGGTCTATTGGGGGTTGCCTAGGAGTAACGGTCCCCAAACTGGAAGTGTTAGGGTTCTGCAAAACTACCGTATGTAAGTCTGCCACCTCCAGGCTAAGTTGCCCTGTCAGAGCTGAGAACGGTTTCAGACAGAGCTAATGTCACGACTCTGTTGTCGGGTATCCCGGGGCCATGGGCTCCTTCTCTGTCCCTAACGCTGGGGGCGACCTAGCTGGCCCTGTTCCCCGGATAACTTCTGACAGATGTTAACACCGGCGAGTGGAGGATGGGGAAAAGACAAAATAGGAGAAGATGTGGATTGCACACAACCTGAACCACTCTGCAGTCTTAGCTTAAATCCTCCAAATGCCTTCTCAAACAACAACACTCCACCACACTCTTAGAACCATAGCTCTCGCAATCACTCCAAGTCAAAGCCCAGAATATATAGGAGCAGGGAGTGGTTAACACCAGACAGCTGAGAGGCTTAATGCAGGTAAGCTTCCAGGAGCTCACTACTGAGCAGATTAACCCCTGCACTGATGAAAGAAACCTGCACCATTTAATATGAAGGTGAAAGACTTCTAGTGAGTGCTGGAGTGGGAGGAATCAGATGCTGCGGTTTTCCTGCTCCTCTCTGTCTCGGTAAACCAGTGACAAAGCCTAAAAGGTTTTATCAACAAAATGTGTTCATATTGTACTAACTTCTATGTCAGGGCATTTTTTGTTGTATTGGTCTTGTTTTGAATAAAAATGACATGTCTTTCTTTGCTGTTGACAGTCATGTGCAGTGAAGCAAAATGACAGGAAATGTGTGTATTTACCAGAGATTGGGAGAGAGTGTAACTAAAAGATAAGATGCTTGGAAATGCTTTTGGAAAGGGAATAGGAAAACAAGTTGTTTTATCACGGAAAAAAATTATCTTAGAAAGTAAGGCATTTATGATACAGTAATCCTGAAAACAAGTTTAGGATGAAATACAGTAGGTATCAGCAGTAATTCAGACATTTTTGTAATTTCAATTCAAATACTGTATTATCTGCCTATATTGTATTAGGCATACATTGAACCGAATCTTGGGTAAACTTAATAGTAATAATAATATTTTTTAGTTCTAAAGTGCCAACATATTCCACAGCACTTTACATTTCAGAGGGGACTAGTACATACAACAGAGTAAACACATACTGTAACTCAACTGACACCAAGAACGAGGGCCCTGCTTGCAAGTTTGCAATCTAAGAGGAAATAGGGGAGACACTAAAGGTAAATGGTAAAAAGTGCTTGTGATGTATGGTTCAGCCATCAATATAATAAATAGGGTATTCAAATAACAGTGCTTGACTAAGTCACCAGCCAGTATGTGTACAAGTACATACACAGAGGGCTATTAAATGAGTGGAGGCTGTGTAAACAGATGCTGCGAAGAATCAGATTTGGAAGTAAATTTTGTAAGGGCAAAACAGGAATAGGTATATACTGTAAGTGAGGTGAAGTGATAGGCCAGTCTAAAGAAATGCATTTTTAGGACACGCTTAAAACTGTGGATATTGAAAATTAATCAAATTGTCCTGGTTAGTGCATTCCAGAGATTTGGCGCAGCTTGCAAGAATTCATGGAGATGGGAGTGGGAGGTTTGGATTATTGAGGATGTTAGTCTTAAGTAGAGATGAGCGAACCTCTCAAGGTTCGATTGGTTTCAGAATGGCGAATGTCACAATGTTCTCTGAACAATTCAATGAACATATTCAAATCCCATTGGATTCAATGAGAGGCAAAACTAACCACATACATAACACCTTCAAAGGTGCCCAAAAGCTGCCAAACAGCTCAAATTAGACACCAGGAATAGTGGTGCCGATTGACCCACAGTACAAATGTTATAATGGTCCAGCAGCAGTCAGCAGCAGTTAGCATTTACAGCTTTGAATTTAACTTCAAATTAAGACGATGTGGGTGTGGTATCAGTGTAGACCTACTGTGCTGGGAGCCCTGATACCTCATGCAACAGTATGACGATACAGCATAAAATCTTAATTATGCCATACATACTTTCTGATGGCAAGAGCAGTATACCTTTAGTTTTATGTTGACTTTTTAACCTGTGTTCTTCTTTAGTTGATTAACACAGACCAGTATTTGTATAACCCTGAATGTTTAATTCTATTTGTTTTGAAATAATCATGTTTACTATGCTAATGACAAATTGTACTAAAAGTCATCTAGATGTTTATTTACAATAGCCCCTGTGATACCAACTATGTAAATTGATTAGCTCAAACAATGAGACCTGGTAAGCCATGCACCTTTACCTCTAACTCTGACCTGTGACTGATGACCTTACACAGATGTAAATATAAAGAGGGATGTCTGTGGTGCAGCAAGCAGAATCAAGAAGCATCAGAAAGACTTTACAAGGAGAATGAGAGACATCCTTCAGGGCAGTAGATAGATTGCATGGCATCAACCAAAGAGACACAGATTTGGATTCTATATGATTCTAGCCTAAGGGTATATAGCACTGACTGGAAAGATACTGATTTGCTCCATTAACCATCAAAGAGACCATGGATACATTTTGGGGAGATCAGGGTGGGACAAGGAAGTCACCTGGCCCCATGGATATGTTGTTTGAGGTTGTCAGGAGGGACCCACCGGTCGCCTGGAACCAATGGAGACATTTAGAGAAGCCAGATTGTGACCCGCCGGTCATCTGCCCCCATGGAAACTCTCGGTGCGGCCAGGATGGGACCCTTGAGTCTCCTGGCCTTGTACCTCGATGGACTGCTAGCTTCCTAAGCTTGTTGCTACCCTCTCTCTGTGGAGGCCTGCCAGAAGAAGGGGGCCACTTTTTGAGGTAGTCGGCCCTGGATATCCCAAAGTGGCAGCTGTTCTATCTCAGGCGGGCGGAGAAGGAAAGGTGAGACTATGTAATGTTGTACCATCTTGGATATTTTCTGGGACTGTTCTATGTGTTTATTGTCCGCTTTGTGGTACAATAAAGTATTGCCACGCTGTTTTACCCTCACCCTGTGTTGTCTGAGTAGCCTTACGCCCACGGAAGACCCCGGGTCTTTACAAACAGCTTGTCTGCTCAGACACATTCGGGTGGCACAAATATCAGCTTTGTAGACTACTATTGCTAGAAAAAGATGGTAACACACGTAGTTGACTAATAGTAAGTGCAGGCCTGCCAGGCTGGGAGCCCTACTGCTACAGGCAAAATACATGAAGGAGACCCAATCAAGAGTCTCCACATTTCCAAAAATTAGGGGAAGACACCACCAAAATGGCATCAATTTCACCAGAGTAGAACTAGTATATTGGGCCACTGACAATTTTGTTTCAGTGTGTCAGTGAAGTTAATGACAGAAGGTTGCTGTGAAAAATAGTAACCTAAAGGCCAGCTATTTAAAATTGTGGTTTTTCGTCACGCGTATCACATATAAGTGTGCTCCAAAATCAGGCATTTCTGGCCTCCATTTAAATTTTGTAGCAGTGTGTTAGTGAAGTTATTGACACCAGGTCGCTGTGAAAAATAGTAACCTACAGGCCAGCTATTTAAAACTGTGGTTTTCCGTCACACGTATCACATATTACTGCGGTTCAAATCCAGCCATTTTTAGTGAACGAGGAAAATATTGTCCTCCATTTAAAATGGGCAAGGCGAGTGGCAAGGGACGGGGAAGTGGACGTGATGGTGATGGTGCATGCTGAGGATAAGGACGAGGCCGTGGGCAAGCTGAAATGGTGCCTCAACAAACACCCACATCATGTCGCTCAACCCTCCTGTCCCAATTAATTGGGGATCGCACCACTATTGAACACTGAGCAGTGTGAAAATGTTATTGGTTGAATAGCAGATAATGCTTCCAGTAAATTTGAGACCACCACCACCCTGTCTTCCACATGGTCAAGTTTCAGTAGCCATGAGTCTGGACTGCATATTCCTCACCCTGATCCTCCTTCCTCCCACCATATCGAGTGCCTGAAGACAACTGATCCCACACTTGGACACTCCGAAGAGCTGTTCACTTTTTCATTTATAGATTGGGGCCTCTCGCCCTGTCAACTTGAAGCGGGGCAAGAGGAGATCGCATGTAGCGATGCCCAAATATTTTAGCAGCCATGGTCACACAAAGGCGATGGTGGGAAACTGTCACAAGAGGTGGATGATGATGAGACACAATTGCCAGAAAGTCAGGAAGAGGACCAGGGTGCGGAAGTGGAAGATGAGGTGGTGGATGATATAGTAACTGACCCAACCTTGCAGGGGGACATGCAGAGTGAGAACAGCAGCACACAGGGGGAGGGAGGTGTAGCGCCACAACAGGCAGGAAGGAGCACTGTGGTGACCGCAGACACAAGGCGGGAAAGTGTTCCTCATAACACCAACACGACCAAAGTTGTCAGTACAACTGTTAGGTCTTCTCGAGTCTGGTTGTTTTTTAAAGACTCTGCCGATAACCCCAAAAAGGCCATTTGCACCACCTGCCTGGTCAGCATCAGCAGGGCTACCAAAACTAGCAGCTTGACCACCACCAGCATGATCAGGCACATGACAGCAAAGCACCCGACTAAGTGGGCCGAACCCCAGGGTCATCCAGCAACAATGTCTGCGGGTGACACCACTGCTTGTTCCGCTGTTTAGCATGCATGCCAGTCCCCTGTTCATGGCGCATGCCAAGTTGCCTCCCGCCCTGCAGATGTCGTTGAACACGCTCAACTAGCACCATCAGAAAGCACGTCCACGTCCTTGTCCCAGCGCAGCATTCAGTAGTCCCTACCCCAGTCCTTGGAACGCAAGAGCAAATACACAGCTAATGCCCCACAGGCCACACTACTAAATTCACACATTTCGCGAATGCTTGCGCTCGAAATGTTGCCTTTTATGCTCATGGAGACTAAACATTTCCGCAACCTGACTGTGGCAGCTGTCCCTCGGTATTCGGTCCCCAGCAACCACTATTTCTCCCTGTGTGCCGTCCCCTCATTACACAAGCATGTGTCCCACAACATTAGCCGTGCCCTTAAAAATGCAGTTACTGGGAAAGTCCACCTAACCATGGACACGTGGACAAGTGCTTGTGGGCAGGGATGGTACATCTCACTGACGGCACACTGGGTTAAAATACTGGACCCAGTCAGACCTTGGGACGGAACACGTCTTCCCGACACCAAGGATTACAGCCCTGGGTCAATCAGGGTTGCCCCCACATTCTACAGCTCCTGCATCTATTCTTCAACTTCAGCCTCCATCTCCAAAATGACCACATCAGTCACAAGCTGGAAGCACTGCAGCACTGCCTCAGCCAAGCGGCAACAGGCTGTGCTGAAGCTAATATGCTTAGGTGACAAACCGCACAATGCTGAACAGTTCTGGACAGCTCTGAAAGAGCAGGCAGATCTGTGGGTGACACAGCAGAACCTACAGCCAGGCATGGTCGTGTGTGACAATGGCCGGAACCTGGTGGCGGCTCTGAGGTGAGGCGAGCTCACACACGTACCATGCCTGGCCCATGTGCTTAACCTCGTGGTTCAGATGTTTCTCAAAACTTACCCAGATCTTTCGTATCTGTTTGTCAAAGTATGTCGCCTGTGTGCCCATTTTAGAAAGTCAGTTACAGCTTCCGCCGCCCTTGCTGTGTTTCAGCAGCATTTGCAGCTTCCAGCTTACTGATCAACAATGTTCCCACGCATTGGAACTCTACATTGCAGATGTTGTGAAGGATTTGTGAGCAGAAGAGGGCAGTTGTTGAGTACAAGCATCATCAAAGCCATCGGTATTCAGGTGATACTCCACAAATAAAACCTCAGGAGTGGACACGGATGTCAGACATATGTAACATCCTCCAAAACTTTGAGGACTCCAGCAAGATAGTTAGCGGCGATGACGCCATAATTAGCATCACCATCCCGCTTCTCTGTCTTCTGAAATGCTCTGTGCTCTAAATTAAAGGGGATTCATTGCAGGTGGAGCACAATGAGATGGAGCAAGGAACAATACAGGGTGATTACACAGAGACAAGCCTCATCTCATCTCAACATGGATTGGGTGACAATGAGGAAGAGGAGGAGGAGGGATAACATGAGCTAGTTTACTGCGCTATAGATGGTACTACCTACACAACCGTCATACCGTCTGTTCAGTGTGTATGGCCTGAGGACAGAGAAGAAGAGGAAGAGGAGGAGGATGAGGAGTAGAGCATGGTCAGTCATTCTCTTGGTGAGGACACGGAAGTCTTGCCTCTTTGCATTCTGGCACACATGGCCGAGTTTATGTTACGCTGCCTTTTCCGTGACCCTCGCACTGTCTAAATTTTGGGTGACAGACCTTACTGGTTGGTGACGCTTCTAGAGCCACGCTACAGGGAGAACTTTATGTCTCTTATTCCTTTGCAGGACAGGCCTAATAAAATGGGGCAGTACCAGAAGGCCCTTGTTGTGGAATTATTAAAAAAATTCCCATCTGAAAACGCTGGCAAAAGAGGTCACAGTTCGTTGGATAACCAAGGAGTACAGGCGAGAGAGACACAAATGCAATCCAGCAGAGGCAGGGGAACACTGTCAAAGTTCTAAGACAGTTTTCTCAGACCCTCCCATCGCACAGGTCCTGAGGCGGGGGGTACTCTCACAAGTAATGCAAAGTTTCGGAAGATGGTGAGGGAATATCTTGCCAACTGTACTAACGTCCACCTTGATTCCTCTGTGCCTTATAATTATTGGGTATCCAAGCTGGACACGTGGCATGAACTGGCTCTCTATGCCTTGGAGGTTCTCTCCTGCCCTGCCCCTAGCATTTTGTCAGAGCCTTTTTTCAGTGCCGCCGGTGGAATTATAACCGATAGGCATATCCGCCTGTCAACTGAAAATGCTGACTCTTATAAAAATGAACAAGGGCTGGATTGGGCCAGACTTCTCAACACCACCGAATGATAGCAACATAACATAAACTCAAATACAGTGTCTTTTTTGGAGGTCTAACTCTATTCCCATGCACCTCTGTCTACACACCGAGACATGAGAATACGGTTCCTGATTTTGTCTACTTGCTCTTTTCCTCCTCCTTCTCCGCATCCTCATCCTCCACCACCATATCACCACCATATGTACCATATCGACATATCTACGTCTCTTGCAAAGGACAATGGAGTTCCTCCAAATTTTTGGCAGCCGTTGCTTCACTGCATAGGCAAACAGTATGGGAGACACACTTCCTAATAATGGGAGCAATTTTTGCAGGGGGCCCTCTGACCTCAACGTCTCTTGCAGGAGGCATTAGAGTTCCTCCAAATTTTTGGCAGCCATTGCTTCACTGTATAGGCAAACAGTATGGGAGACACACTTCCTAATTATGTGAACATTGTTTTTAGGAGTCTCTCTGACCTCTACGTCTTTAGTAAGGGGTATTGGAGTTTCTCCAAATTTTAGGCAGCCGTTGCTTTACTGCATAGGCAAAAACTATGGCAGACCCACTTCCTAATAATGTGAACATTGTTTTTAGGAGGCTTTCTGACCTCTACTTCTCTTGCAAGGGGCATTGGAGTTCCTCCAAATTTTTGGCAGCCGTTGCTTCACTGCATAGGCAAACACTATGGGAGACCCATTTCCTAATAATGGGAACATTGTTTTAAGGAGGCTGACACTGACCTCTACGTCTCTTGCAAGGGGCATTGGAGTTCCTCCAAATTTTTACCAGCCATTGCTTCACTGCATAGGCAAACACTAAGGGAGTCCCACTTCCTAATAATGGGAACATTGTTTTTAGGAGGCTCTCTGACCTCTATGTCTCTTGCAAGGGGCATTGGAGTTCCTTCATATTTTTGGCAGATGTTGCTTCACAGCATAGGTAAACACTATGGGAGACCTACTTCCTAATAATGGGAGCATTTTTTGAAGGAGGCCCTCCAACCTCTACATCTCTTGCAAGGGACATTGGAGTTCCTCCAAATTTTTGGCAGTCGCTGCAGGCACTGCATACGCAATAACAATATAGGAGACCCACTTGTTAATAATTGGAACAACAAAGCGTAGCCAGCTGATTGCTCTCTAACAATAGCGAGGGACAATTGCTGGCCCTTTAAGAATAGTCAGGGTTGCCTGATGGCCCTTTAAAAATAGGCTTTTTGACTTTCAGAGTCCCTCCATTATAAATGAAACAGGATCTGTCTGACGATGTGTCACACACCACATGGCCAGCTAAGGTTGTAAAATGTTAAAATGACATTTCCTGGTGAATGCATTTGTCTTGGTTGAAAGCAATACAAAAGTGCAAAAACGCATCAAAAATGCTACGTGTGAACATAACCCAAGGTGTGGTGGAGAATTTTTGTTTTTGTTTATTTATTTTGCCTTATATACAAGTCATTACCCTGGAAAGGATTTTCCTTAACATTTTTCCCAGGAAAATCCATTTTGGTTTTGTTTTTGCATGTTTTATTGTGAGTCCGTAAAATTGGCGTAATACTCTGACAACATTGTTGACAGCTGTGAACTGGGCATCCGAAATGCTTCCAGGGGTCTTCCCCATGCTGATCCCATGTCATTTGAGTACTGTTCCCATCGATTTTGGCAATTTTTAGGCCCTCTGCAGACCACCGGGGGAGCCGCCGGAAAAATGTTCGAGTTTCCCATAGACTTATATTGGGCTCGTTACTCGGTCTGAGCACTAGAGCATTTCAATTTGCTCGACCCGAACAACGAGTACCCGAGCATTTTAGTGCTTGCCCATCACTAGTCTCCACATTTCCAAAAATAAGGTGCAGACACCATCAAAGTGGCATCAATTTCACCTGAGTAGAACTAGTAAAAAGGGCATTGACACCCCTTCCACTACAGTCAACCCAGCAGATGGAGACCCAATCAGGAGTCTCCATATTTCCAAAAATGAGTGTTAACATCAGCAGCAGCAACAACAGGCACAGAAGACATGACAAAGATATCACAGACTGCAATAACTCGAGATCAATGCAGCACACTTGTTACGTTCACGCCCGGACTAACTGGCATGAGCGTGGTTAGTGATCCCATTGGACCATGAACCGAGGAGTGCCTGGAGGAGCATGACTAAGTATCAACTCGGTCCAATCAAGATCGCACGGCGGCTCTGTCGACTCTTTGAACCAGGGAGGAACCGAGCAGAGGGACCAGGTGCTACTCCAGGTCAGACCCCGGTCACAGCTGTTGACCCACACTGGGGAATGCAGGAACGGACATTCACAGCTGGTATGCAGACAGGTGGGTACTGGCAGGCACAGCTGGTATGCATACAGGCGGGTGCTGGCAGGCACCGCTGGTATACAGACAGGCGGGTTCTGGCAGGCACGGCTGGTATGCAGACTGGCAGATACTGGCCGGTATGAACGCAGGCTGGATAGGGACCAGTACAGACTGAGATACAGGAACAGAGCCGCGGATGCGGTGGACTAGCAGAGCAGAACCGCAGGCGTGGAGGACAAGCGGAGCAGAGCAGAGGGAAACCACAGGTGCAGTGGAAAAGCAGAGCAGAGCAAAACCGCAGGTGCGGTGAACAAGCAGAGCAGAGCGAAACCGCAGGTGCAGTGAACAAGCAGAGCAGAACGAAACCGCAGGTGCGGTGAACAAGCAGAGCAGAACAGAGCAGAAGGTGCAGGCAGACAAGACAGGCTCTGTTCACATGGAACAAACTAGAAAATACAGGAAGATAGTTAAAACACAGGAGGTAGATATGGAGGCAGGGAAACGGGACAAGCAGAACAAGATACACACAAGGTACTTACAATGAAGTAGCGAGTAGACACAAAACTCTCAAACTGAAGTACAGAGATTACGAGTTGGAGTTAGGTGCAGGTTCAGACACTGCAGAAAAAGGGCAGCTACGGACATAGAGACAAACAGCTAATGGGCTAGGACACAATTCAGACAGGAACTGAACCCGGAACAAGATACAGGAACGAGCCTGGGAACTCAGCCCCCAGGGTGGCGGAAACAGACTAGAAGTCACAGATACAGATAACGGGACTGGGTATACAGCCCCCAGGGTGGTGGAACAGACTAGAAGTCACAGATACAGGTAACAGGCCTGGGTATACATCCCCCAGGGTGGCGGAAACAGACAAGATACAGGACAGGACCTGGCAACTCAGTTGCACAGAACACACTGAAAGTGTTGCTCAGGCACCTCCTACTGGGTGGAGGGGGTTTAAGTATCCAGTGACTCACATCAATAGGCTGGGGAGGCATTAGGAGTGCGCACACAGTAACTATAAGAATCAGGCAGTAACCGCGCCGCAGCCCTAAGCAATCAGACAAGAGACACAGCAGGTACTGGAGCAAAGTGTGCAGCCTGAACTGATAGGTAAGATGGTGGTCTTGCATGGTGGGAGGTGGTAAGCCATGCCAGCATGCCGCCAGGGATGTTACAACACTAAAAACAACACCATCATCTAGTCTGCATAGTCTGCAATTGGGGTGCAAAAGTCCTTGGAGATCCATGACATGTTCATCTTAGTTCATCTTCAAGTTAGGCGGTCTACACTTTCAGGGGACAGCCAGATTGGCTTATCCATCAGGACCCCACCAGCAGCGCTAAACACAAGTTCTGAGAGAATGCTGGCTGCCGGGCATGATAAAACCTCCAAGGCGTGACAGGCGAGCTCAGGCCACTCTTCCATTTTTGGAGACCAAAATGTGAAAGGGTCCAAACCCTCCCTGATGGTATTGATATTGAGCTTGAGATACTCCTGTTCCATCCTCTCTAGTCGTTCACCACGTGTCAGACTTGTACTCTGTTATTCAGGTCCACGAGTTTGTCTAAAAAATGTGTGAAAGGACTCACAGAAATTGCTTCTGCCACTTACACTACTGCTGCTGTTAACATTTTGGCGTTGACTAATTGAAGTTTCTGGGGTTGGAAGTCTAGAGCTGTGATGCACTCTGTGTGCCTCACTGCTGTCTTGTGGAAAACCTCTCTTAAGGTTGTCTAAAAGCGTGTTTTGATACTCCATCATGCGCTGGTCCCTTTCCAGGGTGGAAGACATCTGACAAAATTTACTCTTGTACCGTGGATCTAAAAGAGTGGCAACCCAGTAGTCAGCACTATTTCGAATCATAACTACAGGGTGGGCCATTTATATGGATACACCTAAATTAAATGGTTGGTGATATCAACTTCCTGTTTGTGGCACATTAGTATATGGGAGCGGGAAATCTTTTCCAGATGGGTGTTGACCATGGCAGCCATTTTTAAGTCGGCCATTTTGGGTCCAACTTTATTTTTTTCAATGGGAAGAGGGTCATGTGACACATCAAACTTATTGAGAATTTCATAAGAAAAGCAATGATGTGCTTGGTTGTAACATAACTTTATTCTTTCAGGAGTTTTTTACAAGTTTATGACCACTTATAAAATGTGTTCAAAGTGCTGCACATCTTGTATCTTCATAGCATAGACAATTTCCTTCAGATGACCCCAAAGATAACAGTCTAAGGGGGTCAGATCGGGAGACCTTGGTGGCCAATCAACTGGCCCATGACGACCAATCCACTTTCCAGGAAACTGTTCATGTAGGAATGCTCGGACCTGACACCCATAATGTGGTGGTGCACCATCTTGTTGGAAAAACTCAGGGAACGTGCCATCTTCAGTGCATAAAGAGGGCAACACATCTTCATGTAGCAATTTCAGATATCCAGTGGCATTGAGGTTTCCATTGATGAATAATGGCCCCACTATCTTTGTACCCCATATTCCACATCATACCATCAAGATACGAGATGTGCAGCATCTCAAACAACGGATACTGGAAGCCTGTGCTAGCATTTCTTCTGCGGTGTTGCTATCAGTGTGTCAAGAGTGGGAGAAGAGGGTTGCATTGACAATCCAACACAATGGGCATCCGACTTCAAAATGGCCTCCATGGTCACCATCCATCTGGAAAAGTTTTCCCCCTCCCATATACTAATGTGCCACAAACAGGAAGTTGATATCACCAACCATTCCCATTTAATTTAGGTGTATCCATATAAATGGCCCACCCTGTATATGGGGATCATGTTGCAGATAGTGCAGCAAGAAGGCACATATGTGTTGGGCTCTTCCATGAGGTCCAAGCCATGTTGTGTTGGTGGCTGGGTAACACTGATGCTTGTTTCCTCCGTCCCCTCCCGCCAACCACGGACAACAGAGAGGGAATCATTATCCTCTTCATCTCCTAACTTTTGCTCGCCCATCACCTCTTCCTCCTCATCCTCCTCCATTTGTTCCTCAGCTCCTGCACCTTCACTAACAGTTTGTCTGGTAACACGAGCCCCCCTTGATCGGTGTAATACACCGTGCCTTGGCATCCGCTTGCGTGAGACATTCTTATCCCTTCTGCATCCTCCTCTGCTTCCTCCTCTTCCTCTGGGACCACTACCTCCTCCAGCAGGCTATTAAAAGTTTTATCCAGCAGGTAGATGACCGAACTAGTGATGCTGATGACTGCATCATCAGCACAAACCATTTTAGTAGCCATTTCAAAACTGTGCAGAAGTGTGCAGAGGTCATTAATTTGCACCCACTCCGCAAACGTGATTTTCCCCATGTCCGTACTGCGTTGGCCCAGACTATACAATATGAGATACTGAGTCAGGGCTCTTTGCTGCTGCCACAGTCACTGCAACATGTGCAGAGTGGAATTCCAATGTGTTGGCACATCACATATCAACCGGTTAACTGGCATGAACAAAGACCACTGTATCAATGTAAGTCGATGACCTGCGGGGTGCAAACAGTGGAAGTGAGCATACAGCGACTGTGCATTCTGCAGCAGCGCTTCCAGACCAGGATAGTGGCAGAGAAATTGCTGTACCACCAGGTTGAGGATGTGATCCATGCAAGGCACGTGTGTGAGGTTACCTTTGCGTAGGGCCACCACCATGTTCACACCATTATCACACATAGCCTTCCCTGGCTCCAGGTTCAGTGGAGACAGCCATTGTTCAAACTCAGTCGGAATAGCAGTCCACAACTCTTGACCTGTGTGACTGTGATCTCCAAGACATATTAATTTTAAGACTGCCTGATTGAGTTGAGCCCTGGCTGCGCAGTATGGTGGTGGTGGGGATTCACTCTGTACTATTGTAACGTGTGTCTCATTAAGGCACAGGTTCAGGGTTCAGCAGAGACAGCCATTGCTCAAACTGAGCATGGAGAGCTGTCCACAACTCTTCAGCTGGATTGCGGTGAGCCCTGGCTGTGCAGTACGGAGATGGTGTAGATTCGCTCTGCACTGTTGGAACGTATGTCTCGTTAAGGCAGAGGTTGACTGTGCTGGTGGGGGCCCTAGATGAGGTGGAGGAGGCAGAAGCAGTGGAGTAAGTGTTAAATACAGAACTTTGTCCTGCAAGCCTTGGGGATTCCAAGACTTGTGGAGCAGCCCCTTTCACGCCTGCCCCCATAGCCATCAGAGTCACCCAGTGCTCAGTCAGAGAGATGTAATGCCCCTGTCCATGTATCTGTGGTGAAATGCACCGTGGCAGACATAGATTTAGTCAAGTAATCGGTGATGTTGTTTGCAACATGCTGGTGTAGCGCAGACACAGCTTTCTTTGAGAAGTAATGGCGACTGGGCAACTGGTACTGGGGGACTGCAGTGGTCATCAGCTTTCAGTAACCATCTGTATCCACCAGGTGGAAAGGCTAACAGGTTGGAAATGGTGGAATTCAACCTCTTAGCTTTGTCATGTATAGGATGAAATAATCTTTTATGTGAACACAACTGCGGGACCGAGGGCTGGCTGTTGTGCTAAGAGAGGGCGGAGTAGGGTGAACACGATAAACTGCTGGACCATGAGTGAGGTGCAGGTGGAGATGTTACAGTGGATTGAGAAAGATGTGGTGTCCTTTGCAGTCTCAAAAAAGTCTGAGGCTAGGTGTGAAGATACGGGGTCTTCCATGGATGTAATATTACCCAGAAAACACAGGGTGATGGTAAAACAGTGTGGCAATATTTTATTGAACCACCAAACGGGCAATAAACAGATAGAATAGTCCCAGCAAATACCCAAGATGGTACAACATTACACAATCTCACCCTTCCGCCGCTGGCCTGCATGGGATAGAACAGCTGTGACTTTGGGACTTCCAGTGCCAACTACCTCCATCAGTGGCAGGCCCCCACAGAGAGAAAGTAGCAAGAAGGTTAGGAAGCTAGCAGTCCATTGAGGTACAAGGCCAGGAGACCCAAGGATCCCACCCTGGCTTCTCCAAGAGTTTCCATGGGGCCAAATGACCGGCTGGTCACAATATAGCTTCTCCGAATGTCTCCATGGGTTCCAGGTGACTGGAGGGTCCCACTTGGCAACCCCAAATAACAAACATATCAGTGGGGCCAGGTGACTTCATCGTCCCAACCTGATCTCCCTAAATGTATCCATGGGCTCTCTGATCGTCAATGGAGCATATCCGTATCTTCCCAGTCAGGGCCATATACTCTTAGGCTGGAATCATGTAGAATCTAAATCTGTGTCTCTTTGGATAAAGCCATGCTACCAAGCTGATGGTCTGAAGAGAGTCAAATCTTTGATTCTCCTTGTAAAGTCTCTTTCAATTCTCTGTTTCAAATCTCCCTGCTACAGAGGCATAAGTTCCTTAAATAGTTCACATTTGTTTTTTCAAGTACACAACCACAGGGCGAGGGTTAGGGACGGTATTATTCCACATGGCTCAGGTCTCATTGTTTGAGCATTCAATCAACCCACACAGCCGGCATAGCAGGGGGGCTGTCAGGACTGCAAACATTTTTAATTACATTTTGGCCCTTTTTGCCCTCTTTCAAGATGGTGTCTTTTGTCTCATGTGCCCCTTGTCTTCCTGCTTTATAACTCCACCCCAGCCTCTAATCAGTTCTAGAGTATTCTGCCTGTGATCTGCTCCAGGTGGTTTCCTAGTTTCCTGCTCTGCCCTGCAGACTTGTTTGGAACTTCTGTTACCTGCTCTCAGAGACTCTGCTGCATTCAGTTGTTACCAGTATTCCTCCTTCTCCTGTCTGCTCCTGCTGTTACCTCTGAGCCTCAGTCTTCACCTGCATTCTGCTAATAAGTAAGCTGGTTTCTGCTCTGACTCACCTGCTTTAGATAGCTGCAGAGCATGGGACTGTGCTGCACTATCAGGGACTTCCTACCCAGGCCTCCCTGGATTATCTAAATATTGTATGGACTTCCTTGCATGGACTTTATAAGGACTTCCTTGTTTTCTAGCATCCTCTAGTGTGAATTGTGCTTTACAGATTGCTTTGCTGATTACATTTAGAGCACGAGACTGTGCTGCATTATCTGGGACTTCCTACCCAGGCCTCCCTGGATTATATAATATATATTGTTTGGACTTTATAAAGACTTCCTTGTTTTCTAGCATCCACTAGGGTGAACAGTGCTTTACAAACTGCTCTGCTAATTGAATTTACCCCTGAGTGTTTATGGACTTTGTGTTCTGTTGTATCTTTGTTCCACGCAAAAAGACTCCTGTGGTATACATTATAATTTTTACAGGGGCTCTTTAAATCAACACATAGCTGTCTTTAGTAAAATATGCAATTAGCATAGTAACAAACAGAGAAGACAACAATCAGGGTTATACAAATACTGGTCTGTCCTTCTTCACCAGCCACAGAAATACCCATACATTCACAAGTCAACAGAAACACAATAGTGTATTTATCTTGGCCTAACAAATCTAAATGTCTGGCTAATTAATATAAGAAGCTGTTCTGTCACAGTAGACAACCCTTATTGCCCCTGCAAACTGCATACCCATGACCACTGCTGGCCAGAGCCGCAGTTGCGGCTGAGGATGCAGTGCTCGGCATGGTTGCATCACTCCGTGCCTCTGCGGTAGGCTTCAATGCAAACCTCCTTGCCTTCCTCCTCCTCCACTTCTTCAGATGAGCTACTCATCTGCGTGCCTCTGGGTCACACCAAGTGGGATCTACAACCTCATCATCATCCTCTCTGTTCTCCCATTCCTCACCCTGAAAGTCACCCTCCTCTTCTTCCTGCCCTGATTGCACAGTACAGTCTGCGTGCGTCTCAGGTATCTGAGTCTCATCAGGATCAACTCCCCCCATGGGGTTAACATCTGGTGACAAGGGTCAGGATTCTGCTGTGACCCTACTTCGTCCCACCCTTGATTCAACATAAAAATAATGTTGGGCATCTGTGCAGATGCTTTCCTCCTCTTGAGTCTGCGAACCTTTGGTGCAGACCTCTGATGCCATTGGCATAGAATGTGTGAACAGCTCTGCAGACTCGCCCATCTGTGGTTTCCTACAGTCAGTTGGGCAATTGAAGAGTTGTGACATGGGGAAAAAAAGGGTAATTAGGGTGCCACCTTTGAGGACTGTACTGTGTGTGATGTTGAGGTGGGAGAAGAGGAGGAGAGGCCACTTGATGCAGTGCTTGATATCCACTGGAGCACATGCTCTTTCTGGCCCTCATTTACAGCTGATAAAGAAAAGGAGTGGAGTTGCCCATCCAGTAATAGAAGTTGTCAGCTGTCTTTGGATAGTACGTGACAATGTTTGTTTGGTAGAGCTTTCACTAACATTACCACCTACCCCATGTATACCTTGAACACCCAGCCTATTCACCCTTTCACCGCGACCTCACTTTTTCCCACTCATGTTGCTCAGATAGTGTAGTTGGAGCATGCTATTAGCAACAAAAAAATAGATTTTTTTACTGGGGAGCCCTAGATAAAGCTGAATTTCACCGCCAAAAAATTACAAACTGAGATGTGGCCTGCTGTATCACGTTAGTAACAGAAAAAAATAGATATTTTTTACTGTGGACGAGGCCTATATGCAGCAGAATATATGCACCAAAAAATTACAAGCTAAAATGTGGCATGCTGTATGTATCATGATAGTAACAGAAGAAATTTGATTTTTACTGTGGATCAGGCCTGTATACAGCAGAATATATGCACCCAAATATTACAACCTGAGGTGTGACCTGCTGTATACAATACGGTAGTAACAGAATTTATTTTATTTTTTTTACTGTGGAGGAGCTCTGGATCCAGCTGAATTTCACCGAAAAAAAATACAAGCTGAGATGTGACCTGCTATATCACGTTAGTAACAGAAGAAATTAGATTTTTTTTTTACTGTGGACGAGCTCTGGATACAGCTGAGTTTCACTGCCAAAAAATTACAAGCTGAGATGTGACCTGATGTATCACAATAGTAACAGAAAAAAATAGATTTTTTTACTGTGGACAAGCTCTGGATACAGCTAAATTTCACTGGCAAAAAATTACAAGCTGAGCTGTGGCCTGCTGTATCACATTAATAACAGAAGAAATTAGATTTTTTTACTGTTGACGAGCTCTGGATACAGCTGAATTTCACCACCAAAAATTTACAAGCTGATATGTGGCCTGCTGTATGTAGCACAGAAGTAACGTCAGGAGTAGCCTCTCTGCGCTGTTACACTGACAAAATGGCGCTAAAACAACATGTCCGCTGTTTATATGGAGAGGAGCATGTGACTTCAGCAGCCAATGACATAAGCTCTTGTGTCTGGACGTTGTGAATGGTTCCTGCGCCCTGATTGGTTTGCCAGAATCTGCACACATTAAGTTAAGAAAAATAAATAAATATATGATTAATTGCCCAATGCTACTCTGAACTCTCCCACCCCCACCCCTCATCAAACATGTTCCCCTCACTCATCATACATCACCACTACCCTAGCCAAAGTCCAAATAAATACTGTAGTGGAAACACGATCATTTCTCACACTTTTGCAGAATTGGGCAGATTTTCAGTAAAACGCTGGGGTGTCCGAACACGGATACGAATGTGCAATGTTTGCGCCGAATTTTAAAAAACGAAACGTTTTCTGAACATGTTTGCTCTCTCTAGTCTTAAGGCATTAACAGAATGGAGAGCAAGGGTAGGGTGATACACAAAGATGAGGAAGAAGATGTAGGGTGGTGCAGACCTGTGGAGAGCTTTGTGAGTGAAAATAAGTTTATATTGGTCTCTGTAGCAAAGGGTCAACCAGTGCAATGACTGTTTGGCACAGGGTAGAGGCACCGGTGTAGCGGTTGGAAAGGAATATGATCCTGTCTGCTAGATTAAGGGTGGATTGAAGAGGGAAGAGTGTAGTAAGACTAAGACCCATTAGTAGAGAGGTGCAATAGTCCAGGTGAGAATGAAATGAGCGAGCGAGTCATTGCATGTAGGGAGTGAAGGAAAGAACTGTACATATAATCCCAAAACAGCAGGCGTGCTGCTAAGGAGTAATGGTAGAACCACACTCGGAAATGGGAATAAACTTATATCTATTTGCTAGTGATTGTATGCAGTGGTTTTATAGTGATTTTAAAAAAAATTACAGTGGAATCGCAGCACAGACAAATTTTATTAGTATACTCTTATGATATTTTATAAATGAGAATCATGAAGGCCATTGAAGCAAACTTAATGTCAGCTTCTTTGTATGATTCTATAATAATACTAAATTATATTGAACTACAGTGTAACAACTGCTTTCAAGAACCTACTGAATACCAGATACATTTGTTACTTTCTTAAACATTTTTGTATAGAGCTTTCAAAACATTTGTAGTAATCACATGATAGACCAAACAGCCTCAACAGTCAGACCAAGAAGATGTCGTAACCTCACCATTTGTAGTGGGGACTTATGCTAAAATAAAAATTTCCCTTGATTTTCTATAATTTTTATCTCCTCTACCCAATATAACAGTAAAATACAAACACAATGAATTAATTATTTTGTTAAACTAGAGATTTCTGGAGCCATAGAAGGGATAATTGTGAATATGATCACTTTTATGAAAACTGCCTCCCATGCTGTGCCCCTCCAACAACTAGCTGGAAACTTACTGGTCGGGGCAGCCTCACAGATGGAGAAGCACTACTATTGTCTAACATTATGCCACTTTTTTTTGGCATAATAGACAAGTTTTTTGCCCTAAGATTTTGGACCAGTGTGGCGTATATAAAGCCATACACACTTTTCTGAAGAGCCATGACCCCTAGTCGAGTAAGGTACAAAAAATGTCTACAACACTATTAAAAGTGACTCACAGCATATATACGAAAATTCTGGCTCATTTTGAATAGTAAATTTGCCTAAAGTTTTTAGTTTAATATTAATAATTTAATTTAATTATTAATAGTTTAATATTTAATAATTTAAGAGATGAATTATTTTTTTGAAATTTGAATTCGCCAGTTTTGCTGAATTTATCCCAAAAATGTTACTCCCGTTGAATTGCAAGTATTGTGAAACCTTGAATTACCTTGAACAAGCATGTATAAATCTCTAAGATTTCTAAGGTTTGTCTTCAATCCTTTTCAAGCTCTTTAACACTAACCCAGCTATACTAATGTCAAAGTAACCTCTACATACATATAAATGGGTAGACAAATGGTAATTATTCTTCACTGCAGTCCTGTCATACACTCCATGTAATATTTGTCCATTGTTTTATGACTTACTGCTTACTATCCAGATGCACATACAAAAAGCTGCTACATTCAAGGCCTCTGTTTTTATACATGCTATGATAGTACCTCATGATTAACTGTGCTGTGACATGTGATGTAGTTATAAGGTATCATGACGAAGCCTGCCCAGTGCATCAAATGTTATGTGAGCCCTCTATGGCTGATGCAGTCTTCTCCATTATGTAACATGGCGGCAGGAATTTTTGCAATTTACAAAAAGTCAATTGCAAACTGTTAAAATTTGCCGAAACTAGTGAAAACCCAGAAATTCAACATGAATTTGAATTGCATTGAATTGATTAATTGATCTCTAGTTTTTTAATATATTTCTACAGCTGCCGAGAAATTCATGAGTGAAGTCTTCTTTTACTCTGCTCTTTAGATTTAAAGAATTGAAATAAGACGCATCAAAAAGTCGGAACACCCGATTTAATACCTCTATCTGATGTTATCTTTATGTCCCCAGCTCTTGTTCTTTGTGCTGCACCCTCCTTACAGCTTAGATGATCTCACAATACATGATACAGAGACTTATAAAATATTTTTTTAGTGAACAAGCTTAATGGAGATTCTAGGGGTTCTTCACACATAGGCAGGTAATTTAAATGGGAAAGGGTTTGTTGGTCTAATGTAACAGTAGTGAAAAAATAGCTAATATTTCTCAAAAATATCTGGTAATGAAACGTTGGACATGTGATGCATGAATTTTATAATTATATGTGAAATTGCAGCTTAAGTTATTCAAATTTATGCATATGAATATTTCAGATTTGTTAAATGTTTTAGAAAATATGTTGCCCCTATAGGACTTATAATTATTGCTGAAGGTAGACAAGTTGTTAAACAGCAGCTGTTCTTAAACTACAGCAGCGTTTAAAGATTACCGAATTTTTAAGCTTTAGGATTCTGCTTTATTCTTCACAAATTAAGTCAAGGCACTAAAACTCTGCCAGCATGAATATTTTAGTAAGACTTTATCATAATTCCACAAATTTTACTACTCAGACCTGTGCAAATTCTAAGACATCTGCTTTCTTTTTGGAAACTATATGTATTCATTGATATAAATTTTATTTAAATCCTGAATCCTATCATCGGGTTCAGTATTGTGCAGATCTCTGATTCCACAGCTTCCTCTGCAGTTCTTTTTTTACAGACAATTCTGCTTGAGTGCATGAACCACATTTGAGACTCTCAAGTAATTAGTACTACTGGCAAAGCTATTTATTGCCTCCTACTAGGAGCAAATTTGTACATATATATAGGGGATTTAAAAGTTCAATCATTCATACAAATCTGTCCTCATTTCGTTCCCTTTAGTGGTGAGCATGTGCTGCATCACAAGCATGGAGATCAAAGCAGTAAAATTAAGCTGCAATTCCCACTCAGTTTTATTACATGCAGAAAAAATACATATACACATATTTTTTTTTAGATATGATGGGATGAGCGCAAATCCTATGGGCATTGAACCCCTATTCCCCACAACGCTGTCACATGCAGTGAACCATATGCAATCTGTCTGAAGAAGGTCCTTTAGACTGAAATTCATTTTACTGAATTCACATGCAGAAAATTACAAAACAATTCACATTTTAGAGAATATGGATGAATGATTTTTTTTAAAAATTTGAGTAGAATTTAATTCCCCTTGAATAAATTTGACCAACTTTTTCTGCTGTCATTAGGTATTCGTGGATCCAGTAACCAGTTGACCACTGGTGGTAGATGCATAGGGAAAAAAGGATCTGCATCACAAAAGAAAATAAAATAAAATTCAAATCTTTATTCCATCCGGATTAAAAATTAGAACATCCATAATACATGATTAAAAACATGTTCATTCTGATGCGTTTCTGTCTGAAACCCTTAGTCATAGGGCAAAGTCCTAAGGTGGTATATGAAGTTCAGCTGGTCCATTATAAAGACTTGTAGGGACTTCATTACTTTTTCTTTAAGGTCTATATATATTACAATGCAATATGCATAGAGTGTTTTTGTAACAATGCATGTGGTTATAATATATAGTTTCTCTATAATGAAAGAAAGAATGTCCCAACAAGTTAAACAGATTTATTGCCCTTTTACATTTTCTTACAGGATACTTTATCTTGTTCTTCATGGCCGGCATCACCTGGCCTCCGATGGGAAAAACGGTGGTGTGATCTCCGACTAATCCCACTGCTGCATTCAAGACTATCACAACATATTACAGGAACAGATTTATGCAGGTAAAAAATACGTTGCTCTCCAACTTTATTCTGTATCCTGAGATATGAAATTATGATTATGTCTTAAGAATATAATTATGTGTACAAATGTTTATAGTTTACAAGAGCAAAACTCATTTCAAAACTGTCAAGGGATGATTTGGACTGTGATTTTTATTGATGAGCTTTAGGACAATGAAACATAAAAGAAAAAAAAGTCATATCGACTTAGATTTTGTCCTAACCCCAAAGTATGAGCATATTTATTAAATGAGCTACACATATTATTTAAATCTGCTGACTGATGTATTCTTCTCAGTTATAGTTAGAGATAACTATAATCAGTATATTATTCTTTATACAATGTCATTATCTTTCAAGAGTAATACTTTCAACAATGGTTGAGACCTTACTGAATTTGTTGATCAGAAGGAATATAGGAATTATTCCGTGTTCATAAGTGCTCTACTGAGTGCATGTTTGACAGGTTGGAATCACCAAAAGATCACTGCAAATTCTCTTAACTCTTTAATAAAACTTTCAGTGGAACATCCAATAAATACTCTTGAACAAATCTCCCGATATATTCCCTCACGTAATCTCTGGTCCTCCCAAGACGTTCTTCTCTCTTCTCTACTCCACACTTATTTGTTCCAAACCCAACCGCCTCCAAGACTTCTCCTAAATATCCTCTATCCTCTGGAATTCTGTGCCTCAACACGTCCGACTATCTGCCACATTCGGATCCTTCAGACGGAACCTGAAAACCTATCTCTTCAAGAAAGCTTACTACCTGCAATGACCATGCTGCCACATCACCACCACCAGAGCTGTTGCAACTCCCCAACTTACTGTCTCTCTCCCCATCCTGTAGAATGTAAGCCCGCAAGGGCAGGGTCCTCTTCCCCCTGTATCAGTCTATCAGTATTAGTTTGTTTATTGTAATTGATATCAATATTTTGAATGTAACCCCTTCTTATGTACAGCACCATGGAATCAATGGCGCTATATAAATAAATAATAATAAAAAATAAAATGAAAGGTGTCAGAGATACACTTGAACACTATAGACTAGAGATGAGTTGAGATTGTGAAATTTCAGTTTGCCAACTTTGCTGAATTCTACCCAAGAAATCATTATATATTCATATATATATATATATATATATATATATATATATATATATATATATATATAATATATATAAAAGAGAAAAATGGTGACACTGTCTAAATGGGTGCACAACTCTCCCCAGAAAACTGGAAAAGCTTACTTTTAAAGATATAAAAATCCAAAAAAATATAAATGTGCAAATGTTGAAAAAGTGCAAGCAAAATTCTCTCAATTTTTTCAGTATCGAGTTGATATGAGTGGATCAATCCATAGAGTATTGAATTCTAGTCGAATTACCTGAAATCCACAGTTCAACTACATTTTAACACTCTTCGATTCACGAGCATTAACAACAAAAAAAATACTTGCTGCCATTTCTAACATGCTGCACACTCATTGAGCGGGCTAGTGGTATCAGGCGTCGCAGCCTGAGCTTCCCCATAATGCCTTGCAGCATTACTTTTCATTTTGTTTGAAGGGGGAATCATTATTTAAAATAAATACAATAAAAAACATCAATAATCTGTTTGGCTAATTGCATTTAACAATCGTAGTGACCTCTTTATTTAGGGTTAAGCTTTGTTTGCCATGGATGGAATTTTAAACCAAAAATTAAGTTTGTTAACAAAGCTTATAAACAAAGTAAACTTTATACTTGGGTAAAAAATATATTAGAAATTCAAACATGGCATGTGGGACGAATGTGGCAGAGCGATAGAAAAAAATCGAATAAATCAGATAAGAATGTTAATGTCGCTAGCAGGAGCTCTGTCACTGATAGTGCTGGCACCAACTGTCTTGGCAATAGTAGTACCAAACACACGTCACATACGGTTTCCTTTGCCTCTGGCTTGCACAGAAGGAGGAAGGAAGTGCAGGATGTAATGGAGTTTATGCCCTGTACTTCATCTTATAGCAGGATGTTATAGCTTCTGACAGTGGCACCATCAGTGTTATACGCATTCCACCTTCTGCATCGCAATAATATTTAATGTTAAACATAGCGGAATATACAATCTGTCAATGACATCTGTTTATATTTTGCCCCAAAGATTCCTAACCCACAGTTCCATAAGTGCTAAGGAAAATACTAATACTGATGCAAACAACTTCTATTGTTGAAATTTGGTAGATATGACCCGTCAGCCTTTGTTCCCAGAAGACATGGCGCTGGAGTAGATGGACAGAGATTCTAATGCCAATTTGTTTTGTGGGCTCTGCGAGCTGAGGTCGTGGGGATATTGAGCACTCTGAGCCAGGAAAATTCTTGGGATGTGGGTCAGGCATGGGGCTAGCCATCTCACAAACACAGGTATGTTTAGGAGCTAGACAGGCATGACAAGGTGTTGAGCTCAACAGAGGAGGTGGTTGCTGACATTGGTGATACACATTGCAGACGACATACACCAAAAACATCCTTTGGGACCAAATAAGCTTTTTCTACTTTCATCTTTAGAGCAATTAATGTTTTTTGCTGTTAGTGGAGGAGGCTCTATAGCACCTGAAAGGTCCGGTTGCAATTGTGATAAATCGTACTTGCAGACTTCACGTGTATCAGAGATATTTTTCATGTTGCTCTCAGATGATTCTTTGGCACTCTACAGACTTTACAAAAGGAAAATAACCCATGGACATCCTGACTATTAAACATTAAGAACTATGGATCTCCATCTGCACATGAAGCGACATATTTAGCAAAATCCTCCCCTTTCTCAACATGCTCATCTTTCTTGACATGTCACACCCTTAGGTAGTACCTGTTCAGTGATCATCACCATCATCATAATTGTTATCCTCCTCTTCTATGTTCTGTTCCCTGAGTGTACCTCCTCCTCCTTCCTCGTCAAAACAGCAAATATACATCTCTGATTGGGTGTTTACCAACTAAACTTGAATATTGTCAAGTTGCTGGTGATGCACTTGCTCTCTTACCAGCAGGTGGATGTTGAAATGGACATATAATTGTAGCAGGCAGTGGAGGAGGCATACAAAAAAATGATGATGACTACAACACTGGCCATGACAACCAAACATTGCAGTGGGGTTACGACAATGAAACAATGGTCATGCTGGTGGGCATACAAGCTGTATACTGCAAAGCTTGTGGGAGGAGAGGCATATAGTTTGCATGAAATAAAGTGATGACTATTGGACAGAAACATTTTTAGATGCTCAATAAAAAAGCAAAATGGGGGAATTCTTTTCCATCTTCCGAAAAGGAGTTCAAATAGACTTCCTTCCATTATAAGCTAAGTTACCTGCTGTGCTAAGCTTTTCAGAAGCAAATGCCTTCCAGCTGCAGGACTGACCAGCAGACTCCTCTGTGATATGTGGAAACAAAATGTTCATCTGCCTGTGCGAGTGTAAGGGCTACCACAATAAACTAAGTCAGCAGGAGCAACAACTATAGTACATTTGAAGTGATGCACGAGATGTTTCTTCTACCAATTTGACAACTTAATGAGTTCAGCAAACACAGACACATTCGCTAATCAGACAGATTGAGTGGTACCTAGACTGTCTTTTCTCATGTATATAACTTGAGCGCTAATCCTATGGATTTCTGGGTCAGCAATTTGGACCAGTGGCAAGAACGGGCCCAGTCTGCTATGGGAATACTGTCATACTCTGCCTTCAGTGACATGTCAGAGAGAATGTTCAGTGCAGCCTTGGATTTGTCACACAAGAGTAGAGCAGGTTATTTGCCACAAGCATGGAAAACTTAACATTTATCAAAATGAATCAGGCATTAATCAGTGCTGACTTTTATGCCCAGCTGATGCCAATGATTAAATTGGCCATACCATCTGTCCGCCTGCCTGACTGTCCATTGACTGTTGTTTTACCTTTCTACCACTGCCATTGCTGATGGACCACACTCTGCCAGTCCATTATGATATTTTTACTGTAATATGCATAAGAGGCAGTGACCGGGATCGTATACGAGGGACGTTATATATCCCCCAGAATGTGTACAGAGACCTATTAAATCCATTGGAGTGCATTGCAGTCACAAACTCACCTGCGGTTGCAATGAAGGAATGAAGGTAAGCATTGACCTGGTCAGGCTAACTGGCTAAGGCAGATAAAATAAAACCCAGCAGGGTCTTCATTTCTTGAGGGAGGCTACAGGAATGCAGTGGGGCGGCCTCCTCCCTCCAACTCTTGCCACAGGTCCTTTAAAAACCCTGCACTAAGGATTAGTGTTGTTCTATGTTTGAACCTGCTAGGAGCATAGCAGGAAAGCTCAGTAGGATTGAGTGTGGCTGAACCCACGCCTGTGAAGGCTCTGCACCTGTCAGGCTCTGAGCGGCCCAGCGCAGCCATTGCCCACGTCAATCATTGTTTAAGGACTTGTGTTAACCCGGCTGCGAACTGGAGGACTTTTCTGTTTACTCTGTTTACCCATGAGTTGCTGAATAAAGCTGTTTATGTTGGACTTGCTTGGGTCACTGCCTCAGTTACTGCTTGGTGGAGAATGCGTGCATAGTGACTGAGGCATACCCCACCGACAGCTGCATGACCACAATCCGCCCGGCCACCTTACCGCCTTACCCTGTGGACAAAATGGAGGAATTGTTAAGGCAATTGGTCCTCACGCAGTGGCAGCAACAGGAGCAGTTCAAGCAGCAACAGGAGCAGCTAAAGCAGCAGCAGCACACCAATGAGCTGATCGTGCAGCAACTCACAGCCCTGTGGGAGACGCCGACGGCACCAGCCCCGGAACGTCGAGAGGCCCGGGACAAGGTTCCCTCAGCATTGAGGAAGATGGGAACAGAGGACGACGTAGAGGCCTTCCTGACCATTTATGAGCGCACAGCAGAGCGGGAAAACCTACCGGCCGGCCAGTGGGCAGAAGTGGTGGCTCCATTTCTGGTCGGCGATGCCCAAAAGGCCTACTTTGATCTCAGTCGGGTGGGCGTCCAGGACTAACAGAGGCTCAAAGGTGAGATCCTTGCTTGACTGGGGGTCAATACATACGTGAGGGCTCAGCGTGTATTTTCATGGGCCTATGTGGAGACCCGACCCGACCGGTCACAGGCTTATTACCTCCTTGAGCTGGTAAAGAGGTGGCTCCATCCTGAAACTTTTTCTCCAGCCCAGATAGTGGAGAGGGTGGTGGTTGATCGGCTGGTGAGAACTCTGCCAGCCGCTATCCAATGTTAGGTGGGGCCAGGGGACCCCGGCACACTCAACCAGGTGGTCAGCCTGATCGAGCTCTACTCGGCCACTCAGGACTTTATCCAGGACTCTGCCCCCTCGCGGCTGTCACGCCGATCCCTGCCAACTAAGGAACCGGGATAGGGGTCGCGTCCCTCTGCTGAGGACAGTCAGCACCGTACCCATGCTGAAGGGATACCCCAGAATGAGAGTGGCAGGAGACCGGTTCCCTCCCAAACAGTCATAAGACCTAACAATACCTCCACCATTAGGTGCTTGTGGTGTCAGGGGCCGGGACATGTGGTTGCTAACTGCCCCCTGACTATGGAACCCATGGACTGCGGGTTTATCCGCCGGGTCTCAATATACGCCCAGACTGTCTGCACTGCGAGTGTCACCCCCCGGACAGTGAACCCCAACTGTGCCAGGTACTGGTTAATAGGTAACCCACGGAGGCCCTCCTAAATTCGAGGAGACTAGTGACTTTGGTACATGGGTTGCTGGTGGCAGGAGACAGCCCCAGTGGACGGACAGTCGGGGTTGTGTGTATCCATGGGGACCCCCAAGAGTACCCAACCGCGGAGGTAGTTTTGTCCACGCCATGTGGAGACATAAAACATGTGGTGGGGGTGGTAAAAACTCTTCCCTATGGGACTGTGTTTGGAAGAGACTTGCCCCTGTTCTGGACTCTGTGGAAAAACAAAATCCACTCTCCCCAAGTAAAATGTATTACAGGCGCTGTACCCGACCAACTCGAGTGAGGGGTACCTGCTATAGGGGTGTCCAACCTAGGGACAGTGTGACCCCGATAGGTTTCCCCTAGAGGTGCTGGCAGGAGAAGACGAGGAGACCCCATCGATCCCCGAGCTGGAAGTGTCCCAGGGCATATTTGGGACAGCTCAGCTACAGGATCCCACTCGGGCGCGGGAAAGGGTGCTAGAGGTAAATGGCATAGCTCAACAGCCCAGTGCAGATACTGTATTTCCACGCATGGTAGTCAATGATGAGTGGCTCTATAGGGTAGACAAAATCAGGGACGAGGTCATGGAACAGTTAGTGGTACCTCAGTCGTACCGTCAGGCGGTTCTGGAGTTGGCACATACACACCTGCTGGGTGGACACTTAGGGGTTAAAAAGACGCAAGAGTGCATCTTGCAGCGGTTCTTTTGGCCGGAGATTTACGCGGAGGTCCAAAAGTACTGCGAATCCTGCCCCGAATGTCTGTTGACCCCACCCACCGCAAGTTTCCGTAGCCCATTGGTACCCCTGCCAGTGACAGAGGTACCTTTTGAACGGATTGCAATGTACTTGATAGGGCCCATTGTAAAATCCGCTCGTGGTCACCAACATATACTGATGGTCGTCGACTATGCCACCCAGTACCCAGAGGCTATACCGCTACGCCACACCTCGGCAAAACTGATTGCACGGGAGCTGTTTGCCATGTTCTGTCACCTTGGACTGCCTAAGGAGATCCTGACAGATCAGGGGACCCTTTTATGTCCAAAGTGACAAGGGAACTGTGCAAATTGCTAAAAATTAAACAATTGCGGACATCGGTGTACCACCCTCAAACCGACGGGCTAGTAGAATGGTTCAATAAAACCCTCAAGTCCATGTTAAAAAATGTGGTTTCTAAGGACGGAAGGGATTTGGAGATGTTGCTACCCTATTTGAAGTTCACCGTCCATGAGGTACCCCATTCTTCCACAGGGTTCTCTCCCTTTGAATTATTGTATGGCAGACACCCTAGGGGTCTGTTGGATGTAGCCAAAGAGACGTGGGAACAAGAGCTGACTCCACATAGAAGTATAATTGAACACATGGCTAGTATGCAGGACCAGAACGCGGCGGTCATGTCCATCGTGAAAGAACATCTGTTAGATTCCGAGGCAGCCCAGAGGCGCACATATAAGAAAAGAGCCAGAGCCAGGTCTTTTAACAAGAGCGATCGGGTGTTAGTACTGGTACCCACAGCCGAGAGTAAGCTCATGGCCAAGTGGCAAGGGACATATGAGGTTCGAGAAAAGGTGGGGGAGGTAAATTACCGGGTGTATCAGCCCGGAAGGAGGAAACCTGAGCAGCTTTATCATGTAAACCTGCTAAAACCTTGGAAAGATCGAGAGTATTTAGTTATAGATGTCACTCCGGGCATATCACCAGAGAGTTCTCTACCTTCAGCCAGGGATGCATCCTTGGGAGAGGTCAGGATAAGTGATGCTCTCACTAAACAGCAGCGATGGGAGGCTCGCTCACTGGTGCAGCAGAATACCGACGTGTTCTCAGAGCTACCAGGTAGGACTACAGTTCTCCAACATGACATTGTCACTGAACCTGGGGTAAGGGTGCGAATGAGACCGTACAGGGTACCCGAGGACTGGAGGCAAGCCATCACGGCCGAGGTAAAACAAATGCTCCAGTTAAGCGTCATCGAGGAATCACGGAGTGAGTAGGCAAGCCCCATCGTACTGATTCCGAAACCAGATGGATCATTATGCTTCTGTAACGATTTCCGAAAACTAAATGAAGTGTCGAAGTTTGACCTTTATCCAATGCCCATCATGGATGAGCTGATTGAGGGACTGGGGCAGGCCCAGTACTTTACCACGCTCAATCTCACCAAGGGTTACTGACAGGTACCTCTCACGAAATCGGTGAATGAAAAGACAGCCTTTATAACTCCGGAGGGTCTATATCACTATGTGGTCTTACCTTTTGGGTTACATGGGGTCCCGGCTACTTTCCAGAGGTTGATGACATAGTGCTCAAGCCTCATCAGGATTATGCGTCCCTGTATCTAGATGATATGATCATCTTTAGTACCGACTGGCATACGCATCTATCCCAGGTACAAGCAGTGCTGGATTCGCTCAGAGCCGCGAGGTTAACGGCAAACCCCAAAAAATGTGCGATAGGGCTAGAGGAAGCCCGATATTTGGGGTATGTGATTGGCCAAGGAGTTATCAAGCCCCAAATCAATAAAATTGAGGCCATAAAAAATTGGCCTAAACCGTCAAGTACAAAGCAGGTGAGGGTGTTCCTTGGCATACTTGGGTATTACTGCCGGTTTATACCTAATTTTTCTGGGAGAACGGCGGCCCTGACCGATCTCTTGAAAGGAAAAAAATCGGTAATGGTTCGGTGGAACCCTCAGACAGAAGAAGCCTTACAGTCCATGAAGTTGGCCCTGTTTGGACAGCCAGTGCTCATCAGCCCCAACTTCAAGGAAACCTTGAAGAGGTAGGCCTCAGAGGTAGGCCAAGGGGCGGTATTGTCACAAAAAGTGAATGGTGAAGAGCACCCGGTCACCTACTTGAGTAGAAAAATTGTCCCGGCAGAGAAAAACTATAGCATGGTAGAGAAAGAGTGTTTGGCTATTAAGTGGGCCTTGTAATCGCTACGTTATTATTTACTCGGTTGTCAGTTGCCTCTTCAGAGAGGAAGAGGACTTGATCTCTATTGCCACCTATTGGAAGCAGCAACCCTAAAAAGTCAATATCGACCCTTTAACGAGCCTTGCCATACGACATAAGATAAAAGCCTAACCAGCAGCTTTTATCCTAAGTCATATGCCAAAGCTTGTTGAAGGGCAATATTGACTTTTAGAATTGCTACTTCCAATAGGAAAATTAATCACACAAAATCACAAATTTTACATTTTTGTATAGATTCAGACATTCTAAATCATATTTAAAAGAATTCCCTTATAAATGGTAAATCGAAAACATACCATACTTGTTTTAGTGTGGAATTTTATTAGTGGAATTAGTGTAATAAATATTATTAAGAATTTGATAGAAAAAAAACTAATCAATATTGTTAAAACCTTTCAAGAAGATCTTCATCCTTTGCAGGTATTTCTGAACTGTAGCTCACAAGACATTGCTCAACTATAGCTCAGATTACATCATATATTTCTTTGATGTCTCTGCTCTCTCCAGTATGTTTGTCCTACAGTCCAACAGTTGCAGCAACAAATTAACAAACATCTTTCTAATGTTGCAAACAGGTTCTTACAGCATAGTGAACATTGCACTTTGCCGCCAACCATTGGTCAGATTTCAGTAAGAAATACCACCCTTTCCATAGAACAGATACCTGCCGATGTCCCCAATAGGTTACGTAAACTCAAACAATGAGAAATTTTCTGGATTGCGCACCATCAGGGTTTTACTCTTTTCCTCCTTTTTTGTCCATTTAAACCCTTTCTCTTTGTACTGCTTTTATCGACACTATTTTGTGGTACATATGATGTTTTGTTTGCTCTTTTGAATTTTTTGAAGGAGGTATGTTAACCAAGAAATGGCAATTTTGGCTTTTTTTTCATTCACCATAAAGATTAAATAATTCATATTTTGATAGACTGAAGTTTTACAAATACGGTGATACCAAATATGATTATTCTTTTATTTTTTAATCTTTTTATTTCTAAAGGGGATAAAAAGAGGTAAATAGAATCTGAACATTTTTATGTTTTTATATTTATTAAAACATATTTAACTGTTCACCTTTTCTTAGTCCCCTTAGGGAACTTGAATCTGTGATGATCTGATAACTTATTCTATATAGGGCAATACCATCATCTTGCAGTATATAAATAAAATCTTATTCTCCTATAAAGTCCATCCAGCATCTGGGCTTCAGAGGAAAACCAACATGGCAGCCACAGTGGCCTTCAGCAAGCACCCAGCTACCTTGGCAACCCATTGTCACATCAAGATTGCTTCATGTGTGGTAGATGATGAGTGCTAAAAATGACATGCCCCAGAGATCAAACACTTTAAATGCTGATGTTAGAGGTTAACAGTGGTAATTAAGTAGATAACAGCAGTGGTCAGAGCTTTACTCCGATTCCTGGTGTTACAAGTAGAATAGACATAGCTGGGTTCTTTCAAGTATAGTGTGAGTTCAACTTTTGAGCCCACTCCATACTGTCAAACCCAATATTATCTTTAAGATTTTTTTTCTGCAAATTTTATTTTGCCATTTAGCAATGAATATTTTTTTTTTGGTGTTCAACTTTCATTGTTGTGTTTTCATACAGTTTGGTATGTTTTAGTTTACTATCATCTAGACTTCCAAGAATGTGGGTTTTATAGTGGCCTCAAACTCAATAAATACTTATCATAGCAACAGAAAATATTTTGTCTCATAGTAAAGAAAGGTTGCAAAACGACCATATGTTGTGTATTAATTAGCATAGAGTCCCTTGATAAAGAAACTTAAAACAAGAATACCTGGCCTCATTACTTAGGATTCTACAGACATTAATAACAAAAGAGGCCACACATAAGTATATAGCATAAATATAAAGGAGTCATTAAACTCAAATTAGCATATTGTTGAGCAATAAACCAGGAAGAGCAATATGCTGGTCTCAGCAGAAAAATCTTATGAATAACAGCAATGACATTCATTTAGCAGTCATGTAAAAGATATTATATGTAACTTATACAATTAACATCCCTGACATTTCGTCTTAGTGTTATCTATTTTTTTACAGACAATTCAATGTAGTACTTGTTGGCCACCTTTCAATGTAATTTAATAGGTATCTTTAATTTATGATGACAGCACTGTAATACATGTTATACAATAAATTAATATCTTGTTGTATGTCCCTTTCACCAATCACCCATAGTTATGTTGTTTAAATTTGTGAAGTGTTCCCTGTCAATGTAGTATCAATACAGAAAGCGCATATCCAAATATAAAAAATAATTCTGCCCATCTCAAGGATCCTACACAAAGTTGGCGAAAGTCCTCAATTTGAACACTGTTCGTGAATTTAAGGCTGGATATCAACCTTAAACTCATAATTTCACAAAGAAAAATTTGAGAAGGGAAGGGGGTTGCACTGAAAAAAAAACATGTATATTCATGTTTTTTAACTTCTTTGTAATTTTTTAAAGTAAGGTAAAAAAAACAACACTTCACTGATATGCTTAAAAATAAGTCAATCAAACTACTGTGAAATCAACCTGTCCAGTTATGAAGTAACACTGATTGTGAAACAATTTCTCCTGCTGTTGTGCAAATGAAACAGACAACGAGTAGATATGATAGGCAATTAGCAAGACAATTCCTTTAAAGGAGCGGTTCAGCAGGTGGTGACCACAGACCATTTCTCTGTTCTCATCCTTTTTGGCTGTTCTTCTGCTCACTTTTGCATTTTGTCATTGCTCTCACCCCCAGAGGTACAGTAGTATGACGTGATGTCTACAGTACAACCCACAGAAATTGCTCAGGTAGTGTAGCTCATCCAGGATGGCACATCAATGCAAGCTGTGGCAAGAAGGGTAGCTGTGTCTGTCAGCATAGTGTCCAGAGCATGGCGCAGATACTAGGAGACAGGCCAGTGCATCAGGTGACATAGAGGCAGCCGTAGCAGGGCAACAACCCAGCAGCAGGACCACTACCTCTTCCTTTGTGCAAGGAGGAACAGGAGGAGCAGCGCCAGAGCCCTGTGATTGAATTTGCCAGAGAACACCAAGATTAGCAGATTCAACATTAGTGCCCTGTGCTCCTCACGGATGACAGCACATTCACATTGAGCACATATGACAGACTTGACAGAGTCTGGAGACACCGTGGAGAATGTTTTGCTGCCTGCAACATCCTCTAGCATGACCGGTTTGGTAATGGGTTAGTAATGGTGTGGGGAGTAGTGTTGAGCCACCCCCGTAGTGTTCGAGTTCGGTTCGGTTCGTCGAACACCCGTGTGTTCGCCGAACTGTTCGTCGAACTGTTCGTCGAACACCTTCGAACACCGTTAAAACCAATGGCAGGCAAACAAAAACACATAGAAGCACATAGAAAACACCTTCAAAGGTGTCCAAAAGCTGACAAACTGCTCAGAAGACACAACTAACACATGGAAAAGTGACAAGTACATATAGTCATGCGAAAAGAAAAGAGGTGGAGGAGTAAAAGGAGGGGGAGACACAGATATAGGCATGTCATGCCCTTCTAAAATCCAAAAAGTGAGAAGCCGAGACGGCCAGTCCGCTCCTGCCCGTGCCACCTCCGTGTCGCCGGGTTTGTGCCAGAGCCGCGGTGAACCCTGACGACCAGCCCCCCTCTCCCAATACTGGTGCCTGTCCGCTGGTGGGTCGAGAGAGCCCCCCTGTGGTGGAGGCAGCTCTAAGCTTTTTAATTTAAATTGTCCCTCTAATTTGAATGAATACACTTTAAATCCATTTACAAGGATCTATTGGAGGGCAAGTCTCATGCCAGCAGCCGCGTAATTCCAGCTCCAGTAGCGTCCACTAAAGCTGCTGCAGTTAAAAAGCTTTTATAAGGATCGAGCTCGGCTGTCCACCTCAAGGCATCCTAGTGCCAGTCCCAGCCCCTATGCCTTGGGGTGCCTCCTGATGCTCTTCACTGAGTATCCCGTGGTCCCGAAGCATTTCCTTTGAAAAAATTAAGTGTCCAAACTACAGGTGGTGTAGCTTGCTTAACAGCCGGGATAATCCGCTGACTAGCAGACACTGCTACTAGGCACAAAGTATTTCCTGGGCTAGATGCAGTTAAAAATTTGTAAGTAGATACTCTCGTTGGATGCTGAGAAAGCATTCCACAGAGTCTCCTGGCACGCCATATATGATTCTCTTAAAAAGCTTGGGGTAGGGGTCTAGGGGACCCTTTTATAGCCAAAATCACGGCCCTGTATCACAATACGTCACCTAGGCTGAAGATAAATGGAACTGTAGCACCGAGGGCTCGGTTGCTACAGACGTATTGCACCTCACCCAGAGGTGTGATATCTCACTCTCAGATAAGGATGGAGTGTGGATCAGGACCCGACACCTGCATGCATTACACCACATTGCCGTGGGGCAGGGCGACCAATATGCCCCTGAGATGGGCACGACAGTCCTTGTCCCTGGCTGGAGTGAGGGGAGGGAACACTGAGGAAGGGGAACCCTGCAGTGCAGGAGCAGGGAGGAAGCAGTTCCTGGGTGCATTGAGAAGGGAGTATAAAAGGTGGGCACCATCTTAGTTCAGTGCAGAGAAGTCTGAGCAGAAGTGGCAGGGAGCAGGGGCTCTGCATGAGCTCTGCTCCGGAGGCGGGCCTAGTAACAGAGGCCCAGGCCTGCAAGAGGGAGAAGGAAGGAAGAGGAGAGAGAAGGCTCCAGGAACGAGGAATGAAGGGATCCCAGGGGTGCGGACGGGCGAGTCGCCACCGCACGCCCGAATCCACCTGCGTGGAGGGGTCAGGCCAAAGGGGGAGACCGGTCCCCGAACTAGTGGAGGCAGGAAACGACCCTCAGCTAGAAACCGGAGGCTCTGACATTTTATGTGGCGCAGCCCCTTGCTCCACCCGCTAGGAAGGCACCACATAGGGTCAGGGAAACTGGCGCCAAGTTTACCAAGAGGAGGCCCGAGGCAGCCGGACAGAAGTGTTGGTAAGAAAGGCCAGACAAAGGACACACAAAGGGGGTCCTGTGAAGCGCTCCAAAGTTATCTGGGAGTTGTCTGAGCCCCTCACCTGGTGAGCACAGTACGACGTGGGCAGCCGTTACCTGCAGACGTGGTCTGGATAATAAGAACTGTGAGTAAAGGCCCTGAACTGCATCACTGACTCCGTGTCGTTACTGCTGCTGCCCTGCACCATCACCCCCATCCTCCGCATACACTGCCCTGAGGCTATACTCCTCCCGTGGGGAGTTATGCTACGCTCTGCTGCACCCACAACACCAGCCTTAGCGGTCTGCCCTGTAGCGGCGGTTCACTCTGACCGCAATCCACGGGTGGCGTAGTCGGACATTTAAACATCAAAACCACATAAATAGTTCCGCCACTGGTTTGACCGCCCTGAGCCACGGAACCGGATCGCCGCCACGAAGACTACAACCACCAGCATCCACCAAAAAGGGTCCGGCTCCGGGTGTCCCAAGGCCCAGGGGGTGCGTCAGAACATTTTCATCACCTTTCACAATCACCAATGGGACAAGGCAGGGATGTCCTCTGTCCCCTCTCTTATACATCCTAGTGACGGAGCACCTGCTCTCATCAATTCGCCATAACCCCAATATTAGGTTGATTGAGGTGGGAGGCACCGAGTACAAGTGCTCTCTATTTGCTGATGATGTCCTAGTATATATCACTCAATCACATATATCCATCCCTGCTGTTATGGCTGAAATAGATCACTTTGTTACATGGTAAAATTTTAAAATCAATGCAGCGAAGTCTGAGGCCCTCGATGTCTCCCTCCCTAAATCCATATAGGATTCCATCCAGTCCAACTTTCCCTTTGCCTGGCCCTCACAGGGTATCAAATACTTAGGAATTCCTATTCATAGAGACCTCTCCCATCTATGTTATCTTAATTTTGGGCCCTTTATTGAACAATTCCATACAGACCACGGTTGGCAAGTTAGAACTGTAAGATTCACTACGTGAACCACTGGTGTTTTGTGGAAAAGCACATGTACACCGCGTTCCAAATTATTATGCAAAAAGTGTTTAGGAGTGATAAGGGAAGAATTTGTTTGTTTGTCAGTTAAACTCATTGATGGTGATGTGTGTCAGGGCTCTTTATATCACTGTAAGCAATTGCAGACACCTGTGCTAATTAGTTTGGCAGGTGTGTCCAATGAAAGGCAAGACTACTTAAGAAGGCTCTCTCACATTATTAAGCAGCCTACATTTTCTGCCAAAATGGGAAAGAAAAAGGATGTGTCGGCTGCTGAGAAGCAACAAATTGTGGAGTGTTTAGGTCAAGGCATGACTACAATCAACATTGTGCGATGATCAGGATGAAGTGTCTTGGCAATCAAGAAGTATGTAGCTGATTCACAGTACACACGTGTGCGTGCTGATAAGGGCAAATTGAGGACTCTTTCCTACAGGCAATTACGTCAGGTTGAAAGAGCAGCGGCAAAAAAGCCTTGTCATAGCAGCAGACAAGTTTTTGAAGCTGCTTGTGCCTCCAACGTCCCCCGAACAACAAGATGCAGGGTCCTTCAGAGGTTTGCAGCTGTGCATACGCCATCCTGTCGACCTCCTCTATCCACTTCACACAAGCAGAAACGGCTCCAGTGGGCCAAACATTACATGAAGACTGATTTCAAAACTGTTTTGTTCACGGATGAGTGCCGTGCAGCGCTCGATGGTCCAGATGAATGGAGTGGAGGATGGCTGGTTGATGGACACCCCACGCAAACACGGCTACAGCGCCAACAAGGAGGAGGTGGAGTAATGTTTTGGGCTGGAATCATGGGGAGAGAGATTGTCGGCCCCTTTAGGATCCCTGAAGGCGCTAAAGATGAACTCCATAATGTATGTGGATTTTCTCAAACAGCACTTCCTGCCATGGTTCAAGAAGAAGAACCGTGTATTTCACAGCAAGATCATTTTTCTGAATGATAATGCACCATCTCATGCTGCACATAAAACATCTGCATCTCTGGCTGATATGGGCATAAAAGGGGACAAACTTATGGTGTGACCCCCATGCTCCCCTGACCTCTACCCCATTCAGAACCTTTGGAGCATAATTAAAAGGAGTGTCTATGATGGCGGGAGGCAGTTCACATCTAAGCAACAGCTCTGGGAGGGTATTCTGTCCTCATGCAAAACAATTGAAGCAGAAACCATCCAAAACCTGACAAATTCAATGGACGAGAGAGTTCAGAAGCTCCTTTCGAACAAGGGGTCCTATGTGAAAATGTAACATCACCTAGAATAAAGTTTTGAGTTGAAAACTGTTTGATTTCAGTTTCTAACAACCTGCTAATGCTTATAATTTCAAAAATGACCATTTTTTTGGTCTTTATTAAAATGAAAAGGTTGATCGAAAAGTTTGGGGGATCTAAGAGTGTGGCAACCGAGTAGTCATGATTACTTCGAATTCTGACAATATGAGGGTCATGCTGCAGGTAGTGCAGCAAGAAGGCACTTATGTGTCTTGCGCATCTCGGAGCCCCAAAATTATTTTCCGGGCTAGATGCAGCTAAAAATTATTTTTAATTTTAAATCTGGTGAAGCTTATTATAGATGGCCTAATGGGATCAGTGCTGCACACTGCTACAAAGCCCAAATTATTTTCCAGTCAAGATACAGATAAACATGATTAGTAATTTGAAAGCTTAAAACGGTTGGTAGGGTGATTTTAACCAATCATCAAGCTTTTACTCTCCCCAGGATGACACAGGGGTAGAAAAGTCGTTTCGGATCCATGATTTGTTCATCTTTATGAACGTGAGTCTGTCTACATTATCAGTGGAGAGCCGCGTGCGCTTATCTGTCAGCACACCACCAGCAGCGCTGAACACACGTTCAGACAGAACGCTGGCTGCGGGGCATGACAAGATCTCCAAGGCGTAAGTGGCTAGCTCCGGCCATTTATCCAGATTGGAAGCCCAAAAAGAGCAAGGGTCCAGTGACACAGTCGTGGCTTCAATGTTTACTTGGAGATACTCCTGTACCATCGTCTCTAGGCGTTGACTATGTGTCAGACTTCTTGTCTCCTGTGGCCTTGCAAAGGATGGGCTAAAAAAGTGGTGAAATTATTCCGCAAAATTGATGTTACCAGCAGATACTGTGGTTCTGTTACGGTTTGAGTGCTGAACACTTGACGGTCCCACGGTTGGCAAGTTGGAACTGTGAGATTCACTACGTGCACCACTGGTATTTTGTGGAAAAGCACATGTAAGATTCTGCAACAGTCTCTGCTGATACTCCTGCATGCGTGCATCCCTTTCTATGGCAGGAATAATTTCTGCAAATTTACTTTTGTACCGGGGATCTAACAGTGTGGCAACCCAGTAGTCAGGATTATTTCTAATTCTCACAATTCGAGGGTCATGTTGCAGGTAGTGCAGCAAGAAGGCACTCATGTGTGTTGCGCATCCAGGAGCACCAAGTCCCTGTTGTGTTGGTGGCGAGGTAACAATCATGCTTCCTTCCTCTGTCCTCTCCCCCCAACCTCGCACAACAGAAATGTGATCAAGGTCTCCCTCATCTGATGAGTCTTCCATCAGTTCGTCCTCCACTTCTTCCTGGGCTCCTGCACCTTCCTCACTAGTTTGGCTGCTACCATGCGCCCTGGTAAAATCATCTCCCCCACCCTCACATGCCTGCCGCCTTGGTGCTGCCGACCGTCTGGACCTTGCAGATGTTAGCCCTTCCGCATACAACTCCTCCTCCTCTACTTCCTCCACCTCCTCTTGTGCCACCACCTGACTCCGAATTCTGTTTAACATGTGCTCCAGCATGTAAATCACCGGAATAGTCATGCTGATAATGGCATCGTCAGCACTAAACATCTTCGTCGCCATTTCAAAACTGTGCAGAAGGGTGCATAGGTCCCTGATCTGAGACCACTCCTCCAGCGTGATTTGCCCCACCTCTGAATCTCGTTGGCCCAGGCTATACGTCAGAACGTATTGCACCAGGGCTTGTCGGTGCTGCCACAGTCGCTGCAACATGTGCAGAGTTGAATTCCACCGGGTAGGCACATCGCATTTTAGCCGGTGAAGTGGCAGGCCCAACGACTTCTGTAGAGATGTAAGTCGCTGAGCTGCGGGATGCGAACGGCGGAAGTGAGCACACAGCGACCGTGCCCTCTGCAGAAGGCCATCTAGTCTGGGATAGTGGGCTAAAAATTGCTGGACAACCAGGTTCAACACGTGAGCCATACAAGGCACGTGTGTGACATTGCCCCGGCGAAGGGCCGCACCCAGGTTTGCAGCATTGTCACACACGGCCTTCCCTGGTTTCAGGTCCAGTGGAGACAACCATTCATGAAATTGGTTCTCCAGAGCTGACCACAACTCCTCAGCTGTGTGACTCACATTTCCCAGACATTTCAATGTAAAAACCGCCTGATGACGTTGAGCCCTACTGCCAGCATAGTAAGGAGGTGTGCAGGATCCCTTCTGCGCAGTTAGAAAGCTTGTGGCATGACCAGACAGGCTTTGGGTGCAGGTGGAAGACCGAGAGGAGGTTGAGGAGGCAGAAGCAGTGGAGGAACTTTGACATAAAGAGGATTGACGCACAACTCGTGGGGACGGCAAGACTTGGACAGCAGCCCCTTGTCCTGCTGTCACCATAGTTACCCAGTGCCCAGTCAGCGACATGTAACGCCCCTGTCCATGCCTACTCGTCCAAGTGTCTGTGGTGAAATGCACCCTGTCACACACAGAGTTTCTCAAAGAAGCGGTGATGTTTTGTGCGACATGCTGGTGGAGCGCAGGCACACCTTTCTTTGAGAAGTAGTGCCGACTGGGCATCTGGTACTGGGGCACTGCGACGGACATAAGGTCTCGAAAATCCTCTGTGTCCACCAGGCGGAAAGGCAGCATTTCTGTAGCCAAGAGCTTGCAGATGGTGAAATTCAACCTCTTAGCTTTCTCATGGCTAGGAGGAAATGGTCTTTTACTTGTCCACATCTGAGGGACCGAGGGCTGGCTATTGTGCTTAGACGGGGTTGATAAGGGTGTCCCCGGCAAACTGCCGGTCTGTGAGGAAGATGCAGGCGGACATGTTAGGTTGCCTTGATCCAAAGGTGGTGCTATCGATGTCGGACAGCGCTCAAGACCAGCTGGTGTTACCACCTCCAAAGAAAATGATGATCTGCCAATCACGCTGGCTGTTGCGGGTAAAGAGGTGGCAGGTCTGCGCCACAAAACAGGTGTGACTGCTGTCCCCCCAGTCACAGAGGATGAAGAGGCCGCGGATGCACAAGATATGGCAGACGGTGGTTGGCCCGGCCGGCTAGGCCGCATTGTAGCACACTGAGCTTCCCACTGCAACTTATGCTTCATGTCCATGTGCCGGTTCATGCATGAAGTACTCAAACTATGTATTTTTTGGCCTCTACTTAGCTTTTGCTGACAAATGTTACAGATAACATGAGTTGGGTCATCTTTATCGATCTGAAAAAATGCCCAGGCTATGCAAGGCTTAGCACCCATGCGACCTGAAGAGCCACCACGACTTGTGGTGAGAGGCAGAGTTGTGTTTGAGGATGCAGTTGTTGACGTGCTTCCAGTACTACGTCTCTGTCCAGGAAGGCGCAACCTGACCTCGTCGTCACTAGCATCTTCCTCCACCTCCTCTGCTGACCTCATCTCTTGGCTGACTGTGGGTTGACAGTAAGTGGGATCTCCGACCTCATCATCATCACCCTGTGCGTTATCACACCCGTCGTCCTCAGAGCCAACCTGTTCCTGCCCTGACAAAAAACTAAAGTTGTCGCTCCAATCAGGTATTTGAGTCTTATCATCGTCTTCCTCATTGTCTCCACCAACAGGAGTTACAGTTTGGGAATGAGGGTCTACATTATGGTCAGAACCTTCTGCGTCTGGTCCTGGATCCGACTCATAAAGATTCTGGGCATCAGTGCAGATCATTTCCTCGTCTGGATTCACAGAAGCGCTGGAGTCGACCTCTGATTCCCAGGCTATAGTATGAGTAAACAGCTCTGCAGACTCAACCATCTGTTCTACCTCATACTCAGACGGGCAGCTGGAGATTTGGGAGCTGTGAGGAAGCAAGTGCGATTTGGGTGACACCTTTGAGGACTGGAGTATTTGTGATGTTGAAGTTGATGTGGAGGAGAGCCCACTTAAAGGAGCACTTGATATCCGTTGAAGCACCTGCTGTTTTTGTGCCTCATCTGGAATTTGTAGCGATTGGCGTGGCCGTAAGAAAGGGATCTTATCACATTGTCCGCTAAAAGAAGTAGACATTTTAGTTTGGCTGGAAGATGGTCTTTCTTCTGCACCTACCCCACGGACACAACCTTTTTTCCCCTTCCCAACACGCCTATTCCCCTTTCCACCAGCAGCAGGCCTTTTTCCACTCATTTTGGTGGTTAACTAATTCACAAAAAAACAATGGATGGTAACCGAGCAGAGCTGAGTGGCCAAACTGTGGTATTAGGCCAAAACTATTGGCTGGGTTAGATGCAGAAAAAAAATATTTTTAATTTGCAACCTGATGGAGGTCAGTATAGATGGACTAATAGACCAAGTCCCACACACCGCTAGAAGCCCAAATATTTTTTCAGAGCTAGATGCAGAAAATTTTTTTATTCAATTTGCAACCTGATGGAGGTCAGTATAGATGGACTAATAGACCAAGTCCCACACACTGCTAGAAGCCCAAATATTTTTTCAGAGCTAGATGCAGAAAAAAATTATTTTTAATTTGCAACCTGATGGAGGTCAGTATAGATGGACTAATAGACCAAGTCCCACACACCGCTAGAAGCCCAAATATTTTTTCAGAGCTAGATGCAGAAAAAAATTATATTCAATTTGCAACCTGCTGGAGGTCAGTATAGAAGGACTAATAGAACAAGTCCCACACACTGCTAGAAGCCCAAATATTTTTTCAGAGCTAAATGAAGAAAAAAATTATTTTTAATTTGCAACCTGATGGAGGTCAGTATAGATGGACTAATAGACCAAGTCCCACACACTGCTAGAAGCCCAAATATTTTTTCAGAGCTAGATGCAGAAAAAAATTATTTTTAATTTGCAACCTGATGGAGGTCAGTATAGATGGACTAATAGACCAAGTCCCACACACCGCTAGAAGCCCAAATATTTTTTCAGAGCTAGATGCAGGAAATTTTTTTATTCAATTTGCAACCTGATGGAGGTCAGTATAGATGGACTAATAGACCAAGTCCCACACACTGCTAGAAGCCCAAATATTTTTTCAGAGCTAGATGCAGAAAAAAATTATTTTTAATTTGCAACCTGATGGAGTTCAGTATAGATGGACTAATAGACCAAGTCCCACACACTGCTAGAAGCCCAAATATTTTTTCAGAGCTAGATGCAGAAAAAAATTATTTTTAATTTGCAACCTGATGGAGGTCAGTATAGATGGACTAATAGAACAAGTCCCACACGCTGCTAGAAGCCCAAATATTTTTTCAGAGATAAATGAAGAAAAAAATTATTTTTAATTTGCAACCTGATGGAGGTCAGTATAGATGGACTAATAGACCAAGTCCCACACACTGCTAGAAGCCCAAATATTTTTTCAGAGCTAGATGCAGAAAAAAATTATTTTTAATTTGCAACCTGATGGAGGTCAGTATAGATGGACTAATAGAATGATGCTATGCCCAAAAGATTTTACTTCACTAGGTGCAGTAAAAAAATTGGTATTCTATACACAGGTGGTATATCTTGCAACACAGATAGGCTACTCCACTGACTAACACACTCTGCAATAGGCCAAAAAGGATTAGCTTTGCTAGATTCAGCCAAATGCTGTGAAAAAAACTTGCACAGCACTGGCACAGACCTGCCTGGCAAAAACTGATAGGAACTGATGTAACCTAGTCCTGAAAAGGACTCCAATTACAATTAGTCTTTACTCCCACAATCTATCTATTTAAGAGCACAGACCTGCTTGATAAAAGTCGTAGGAAATGCTGTAACCTAGTCCTTAAAAGGACTGCAATCACAACTATTCCCTACTCCCAAGCTATCTGTATATTTGTGCGAAAATTGGCTTGAAATTAACAAGGTATAGCGCACACAGCAACAGCGGTGCCGTCTAACACGCAGCTGCAGCAGTGAGAAAATGGTGGCGACGGGGAAAATGGCTTGGTCTTATAGGGCAAGGACATGTGACATACACTGCCAATCACACATGCCCTTGCTTGTGTGAAAAAAAGCACTTCGCTCCGTGTGTGCGCTGCTGATAGGCTGACAGATTGCACCTCCCCACTGCAAATGCGGGAAAGAGAAAAAAAAATGGAGATCTTCATTGTTCCTGCAGAGATCCATCCCCTGCCCCTCCCCCCGCCCCGCTGTACACTCAAACTGCGTATTAACATTAATTTTCATCATTACTGAGAAAAAATCCAGTTATGATTTTGGTGCACGAACAGTTATCGAACATAACCTCGAACAGCCGAATTTTTCTCAAATTGTTCGTGTTCGCCGACCGGCTCGAACACCGCCCAAAACAGCTCGAATTTGAGATTGGCGAACAGTTCGAGTAGAACAACGCTCATCTCTAGTGGGGAGGCATTTCTTTACAGGGCTGCACAGACCTCCATGTGCTAACCAGAGGTATCCTGACTGCCATTAGGTACTGGTATGAGATCCATAGACCCATTGTGAGACCATATCCCAGTGTAGTGGGCCCTGGGTTCCTTCTGATGCATGAGAATGCTAGGCCTCAAGTGGCTGAAGTGTGTGAGCAGTTCCTGCATGATGAAGGCATTGATGCTTTGGACTTGTCTGCCCGTTCCCCGTACCTGAATACAATCGAGAACATGCGAGACATCATGTCTTGTTTTAACCACCAATGCCACATTGCACCACAGAATGTCCAGGAGTTGACTGATGCTTTAATCCAGGTTTGGGAGGAGATTCCTCCGGAGCATGCCCAGGCATTGTAGGGAGGTCACACAGGCATGTGGAGGCCACTCACACTATTATTATTATTATTATTTATTTATTTATATAGTGCCATTGATTCCATGGTGCTGTACATAGGAAGGGGTTACATGCCAAATATAGATATCACTTACAGTAAACAAAACTAACAATGATAGACTGGCACAGAAGGAAGTAGACCCTGCCCTTGCGGCTTACATTCTACAGGAATGGGGAGGAGACAGTAGGTTGGGGGGTTGCAGTAACTTCGGTGTTGTTGAGGTGGAAGCAAACAAGGTCATGGCAGGCTGTAAGCTTGTTTGAAGATATGGGTTTTCAGATTCCGTCGGAAGGATATAAATGAACAATATTTCCTTGTCTTGAGGCATTGAAATTGAATCAGTCTGTAATTTGATTTTCCACTTTTGAGCATCATTCCAAATCCAGACTGCCATGGCATATTATTTTGATTTACATTGATCATTTTTTATGTTTTATTGTTCTCAACGCATTCCACTATGTAATGAATAAAGATTGAAATATCTTATTCAGTGATATCTCGGATGTGGTATTTAAGTGTTCCCTTTATTTTTTTGAGCAGTAAATGTACTGTAATACCAAAAGTGGTTTAAAGAACCAAGTAGAATAGGTCACTTAGTGAGCATATCTCTACTATATCTGTTGATGTGGATCTCTATGATAACCCCTTGTAGATGCTAAATTGTCCAAGTAAGATTTCTCTATATGTCCTTGGTTATCTTACCTTTTTTCTCATTGACAATTTAGTTGTTTATCATTTAAGATTTGCTGGTACTGTAAATAAAATAAATTACCCAGGCCCTATATATATATATATATATATATATATATATATATATATATATATTTATATATATATATTGTGGTGCAGTGGCATTGCTATAATGATCTAGTATGTCTGTTTAGGCTATTTCCTCCCCCTCAGCTGACTGGTCACATGACTGTGACATCAGTGTGCGGACACCGTGTGAGAGACATGAGGCTGTTCCCTGTGGGTGAGGGAACACCGCTCGTGTGAGGCCTGGTGAGGCCTGGTGAAGCCTGGTGGACTCCTGGAGGGTGAAGCCTGGATCTGAGTGAGAGAGATGCCAGTAAGCCTTGGAGGGCCAGAGGCTAAGAGGACTCCTGGAGGGTGAAGCCTGGATCTGAGTGCAACTAGATGCCAGTAAGCCTTGGAGAGCCAAAAGGCTAGAAACCCCTATCGGGCGGAACCAAATGGACTGAAGCAGCCGTAAGCCAGCAGAGGTAATACTCTTGTGTTATGGACACTTACCTGGTTGTGTTAGTATTACCTTGCGGAAGGCTGTAATTAGAGCCAAGTGGGCCGGTCTGCCACTTGGGCTCGTGGACATTATGCGTGTAATATGCCAGTGAGCACTAAGATGGACTGTGTGACCAGCAGTTAATGATGAGACAATAATCTGTTGGACTGTGAAACACCGCAAAGTCGTGGCTGGTGTGCTTTTATTGATGAGCTGCAGCGAGTATCCCCCAGGATAATGACAAGTGCTGACTTACATGTGGTTTGAGAGTGCGGGCTACTGCAGTCTGGTTGCTAGGGGCACTCTGCAGTCTGGTTGCTGGGAGCAATTGCAGTCTGGTTGATATGGGCAATTGCAGTCTGGTTGCTGGGAGCAACTGTACAGGTCGACGAGTGTGGTGGAGCATCTGGCTGTAACTCGGCGGGGTTGTGAGGTCATTGTCGCACTCAAACCTGGTTTGCTGTGGCTCGGTGGGGCTCACGAAAGTCAAAGCATCTTGCTGCAACTCGGCGGGGTTGCGAAGGTCGTCGTCGCACTCAAACCTGGTTTGCTGTGGCTCGGCGGGGCTCACGAAGTTCAAAGCATCTTGCTGCAACTCGGCGGGGTTGCGAAGATCGGCATCGCTCTCAAACCTGTTTTTCGGTGGCTCGGGGGGGCACGAAAATTTTTCGGGGAGAGCGGTGAAGTTCAAGTGTGAACAGTGTACCGTGATGGCTGTGAGCAAAGCAGCAGATGTGTTTGGAGCTGTTGAGCGATTGAGGGACCGGTTGGGACCGGATCATGTATTTGAGAGACTTTTGCAGGACATGGTGCGGGAATCGCAGGAGCTGGGGGCACCATGTGGAATGGCGGCAGTGGACCATTCTGTGAACTCTCCGGGGGCGCCAGTGTTGTCCCAGAGTGCCCGGGGAGGTGGTAAGAGCTGTGGTGATCTGAGTCCTAAGACTACTGTTAATTTTTCTTGTAAAAATTACCCTGCCGGTGTGGTTGTTAAAAAGGGGGCGAAGTCTGAAAAAAAAGGATTTTCACAAGAGCGTAGAGTGTAGAAAACTGGAAATTTTTGATGATTGTGGGTTGGCACCTCCTAAAAATGACCATGTGACCGTTGATAACGGGGCGACTCCAGTGGAGGGGGTTGACGTCAAGGTGGGAGGTGACTTATTGGACCACGACACTATGGGGAGTGACACAGATCCCATAGCTGATGGTGACACTATGCAAGTAGAAGGAGAGGTCAGTCAGGAGGGGATAGATGAGGGGAGAGAGTCCACCTCTCGTCGTAGACGGCGCAGGGGCCACAAAAAGGTTGCTCTTGTACTCTTTGCTGAGAGTGAAAGTAAAGTAAATGTAATGGTGTGTGCCATTGTTTCAAGTGTGGATCCTCCTTCAGAGGCAGAAGAGGAGGTGACGGACCTGGAGAACGTGTCCTCAGACCAGTGGAGCCTGGAGTCTGAACGGCAGAGGGTATACCAGGTTGTGAAGAACTTACAGCGGGATCTAAAGGGAAGCAACAAGGAAGTTGTCCAGTGGAAGGAGATGTTCCACGCAATTAAGGAGGACTGCCGCAAAATCAAGGAAGAGGTTTTGCAGTTGAAACTTGAGAAGGAGACGCAGCAGGATGGAGTTTCTGGATGTGATCAGGAACCAGAACGACTGCGCGAACAGTTCAACCAGGAGCTGTGTAAATCTAAAAAGTAGTATGATGAACTCATGAGGGAGCTGCAGCAGTTCCAGGACCAAGTAAAGCCTCTAATGCAGGAGAAGGAGCGGCTGGAGGACTCTCTGTACCAGCAAGACCAGGAGCTATCCACCCTGAAGGAGGCAATAAAAGTTGAAGTGTCTACTCATGACCATGAGGCAGAAAAGAGGTATGGAAAGTTCAATGAGGAACTGCAACGGATTAAGAGAGATTATGAGGATCTCCTCAAAGTTAAAGAAAAACTAGAGGAGGATAAGGCGGATGCAGAGCAATAGCGCCAAGTGGATGAGACCACTCTGCAAGATATCCGTGAGGAGAATGATGATCTCCGGGGAAAGACCCTAGATCTGGAAGCTCAGGTGAAGGAGCTACAGATGTCCTGTGATACTCTCCAGAAGGTGGAGACGTACCTTAAGGAAACAGTCAGCAAGATGGAAGCTGAGCGAGAGAAGAAGGAGGAGTCCATCGGAAAAACCACAGACCAGGGCCAGAAGTTGACCGCTGGTGATGGGAGGTAAGAAGCAGATACCTCCTCGAGTGATGTGGGCTCGGAGGGTTCGGTGGATGTCGGAGCCGAAATCAAGCAGCTCAAGGAGTTGCTACAAGCCCAGTGGACGCAAGAGAAGCGTGAGAGACTGGCTATTGAGAGCCGAGTGGGCGCATTGGAGACGGAGATGTCTGAGAGAGCTCTGCTGCTGGAAGAGCAGTTGAAGCAGGAAGAGCTTCAGAGATGGACTGCTGAGAAGCGAGTAACTGAGCTGGAAGGAGAAGTTATACAGCTCAAAGGTCGCCTAGCAAAGTGTCACGTGGTGAACGAGGTCTCCTTGGAGGAGGGAAAAGGCAAACAAGTTGCACTTACTCCCTTAGACCATGAGAAGGTGGGCCTGAGGAGAGCTTAGAGTATGGTATTGGAAGATAAAGGTGAAGTGGAGGTGGTCAAGACGAAAAGTTGTGAAGTTGTAGCTGTGAGTCAGCTCAGGGGAAGCATCCAGGGTGAAGAAGCTGGAAGTCAGTTGTCCCTGAAACCTGAGCTGGTTGATCGTCTGGAAACCACTGGTGAGACCAAAACGTCTCGGTACAAGTGCCTCGTAGATGTACCCGAGGACTTGAGGGAAGAATGCACCCGTGAGTTCGTGCATGAGGAGTTTAAGAAGGCCGTGGGAGCCTGTAAGGTGTACTTGACCTCAGAGGCTAGACAGCTGGTGGTCCTGTCCACGACTGAAGTCACAGTGAAGAGGGTGGCGATCCTGAGTGACATACATTGGCGATGTATTCGCACGAAGCGGTTTCTCCGGTTGACGACGGAGCAAGCCGCTAGACAACTGGAGCTGATGAGAAAGGCTCACAGTCTGCGAGATGAGGTCATCCGGGTGCCTCGTGTTCTGGTGGGAGAGCTCATTGGGAGAAAAGGCCGAGCCATGCAGATGATGGTGAAGAAGTCTGGTGTGGTGAAAGTAAGCAGTCCACTTGATCGTCAGGATTGGATACCGGATGAAGACGGCATGGTCTCATTCTACGCTATAGGAACGGAAGAAAGTCATGCATATATGAGCATGCTGGTGGAGTACCGAGTGACCTACCTGCGAGAGGTGGAACAATTGAATCTCGCTAGACTCCGAGTAGATGGACAGCATCATCTGAGCAGTAGAAGATGGCAGCCATCTGGAAATGGTGGGACCCAACAGAGAAGGGGGCCCCTAGATAACAGAACACCTGAAGTTAGGGACCCTTCAAAATGTCCTGAAAGTAGTGGGCGTGGGTTTAGAGGTAGTGAGACCTCCAGTAACTCAGGTTTGGGTGGCCCGTACAAACGACCCAATAGAGGACCGGACAATATGGAGTCGAACCGGACCTTAGGTACAAGGACATGTGAGTCGCACTGCCGTATTGACCGCTGGGAGCGGGGGAGACCTGACAGGGTTTCGACTGACCGCTGGGAGCGGGGGAGACCTGACAGGGTTTCGACTGACCGCTGGGAGCGGGGGAGACCTGACAAGGTTACGACCCGGAAAGGTGACCTGACGAAGACAGTGACATTGACAGATGGGAGGTCCCTAAGGAATGGGCTAGATCAATGAATAATGTTCCAGGGGCTGGACAACTTAAGGGTCAAGTGCATGGTCTCTGTGTGAACTGTGGGTTATAAACTTTTGTGTATATTATGTGTTCAACCCCACAGGTTTTAACAGAGGGGGGGAATATGTGGTGCAGTGGCATTGCTACATTGCTATAATGATCTAGTATGTCTGTTTAGGCTATTTCCTCCCCCTCAGCTGACTGGTCACATAACTGTGACATCACACAGGTCCTTTTTGCTCACAGAAGGAATGGACACGTGACTGTGAGATAAGCACAGGTCCTGTGGCTGTTTCTACAGGATATAAAAACCCTGGTGATTTGAGACAAGTGTGTAGAGGTGCAAGGGGTGTGACAGGCGTGTTTCCTGTTACCTGTGTGCGGACACCGTGTGAGAGACATGAGGCTGTTCCCTGTGGGTGAGGGAACACCGCTCGTGTGAGGCCTGGTGAGGCCTGGTGAAGCCTGGTGGACTCCTGGAGGGTGAAGCCTGGATCTGAGTGAGAGAGATGCCAGTAAGCCTTGGAGGGCCAGAGGCTAAGAGGACTCCTGGAGGGTGAAGCCTGGATCTGAGTGTAACTAGATGCCAGTAAGCCTTGGAGGGCCAGAAGGCTAGAAACCCCTATCGGGCGGAACCAAATGGACTGAAGCAGCCGTAAACCAGCAAAGGTAATACTCTTGTGTTATGGACACTTACCTGGTTGTGTTAGTATTACCTTGCGGAAGGCTGTAATTAGAGCCAAGTGGGCCGGTCTGCCACTTGGGCTCGTGGACATTATGCATTTAATATGCCAGTGAGCACTAAGATGGACTGTGTGACCAGCAGTTTATGATGAGACAATAAACTGTTGGACTGTGAAACACCGCAAAGTCGTGGCTGGTGTGCTTTTGTTGATGAGCTGCAGCGAGTATCCCCCAGGATAATGACAAGCGCTGCCTTACAATATATATATATTTATATATATATATATATATATATATATATATATATATATATATACAGCATATATATGTATATAATATAACGGGAGATGCGTGTCTCTGTCTGAAGCCTTTATAGACTGCGCATGCGCGACTCGCAGTCTGGCTCCAGACAGAGGACTGCATCCAGCCGTTACAGGTAAGAGGAGTGTGTAGGGCGCCGGAGATCACGGTATGCGTAGACATAACGCATACCATGAACTCTGGCGCCTTACTTACATACTTACCTTGCCGTGATGCCTCTCTTCACCGGAGACAGGGGCAGGATTGAGGCATCGGATCGGCGCATGCACATAGCGCTATCCGGCTCCATTTTACTGAAGACACATTTGCAGTGTGTCTTCAGCAAAATGGTGCCAGACAGCGCGATATGGGCATGCACGTACTCTAGCACCACATTCCTCCCCCAGCCTCCGGCAGAACAGGACACCGCAGTGCTGGAGCACAGGGAAAAAAGGTGAGCATAAGTGTTTATTTTTTGTATGTGTGTACAGCGTGAAAGGGATGAGGGATGCCATACATACCAGGATTGGGGTGGTGAGGGGTCCACACATACCAGGATTTGGGGGATGAGATTTACCAAGCATACCAAAAAAAAAAAAAAAAAAAAATGGGGACCATGCATACCAGGATGGAGGGGTACCACACATACCAGGATTGTGGGGTGAGGGGAACATGCATACTAGGAATGGGGGGTGAGGGGACCGTGCATAACAGGATTGTGGGGTGAGGGGGATCATGCATACCAGGATGAGGGGTGCCACACACACCAGGATTGGGGGGGTGAGGGGACCATGCATACCAGGATTGGGGGGTGAGGGGACCATGCATACCAGGATTGGGTGTGAGGGGTGCCATGCATACCAGGATAGGGATGAGGGGTGCCATGCATACCAGGATAGGGATGAGGGGTGCCATGCATTACAGGATAAGGATGAGGGGTGCCATGCATACCAAGATAGGGATGAGGGGTGCCATGCATACCAGGATAGGATGGTGGGGACAGGATGGGGGCAGCAGAAATACCAGGAGGGGGGGCAGCACATACCAGCATGGGAAACCATATACCAATAAAAATGCTCGCCACCCGGGCGTAGAACAGGTTCAATAGCTATATATATATGTATGTATATATATATATATATATATATATATATATATATATATATACATACATATATACACACCTCATTGAAATTGCAACACCAAGATGGAAAAGTCATGGAATTATGAAAATCTATAAACAAATAATGATTTGCAGATGATAAACAGGCTGAAAGCTAAATTTTGAAATTATCTTCATGTATTTAATTTCAAATATGGCAACATGCGCAGCAATACAAGCACTTACATACCTTGGCATGTTTTCAATGAGGTCATTAATGGTTGTTCCTGGAATGTTCTGCCATGTTGAATACACCTGAGCAAGCAATTCATCAAGATCAGCTGCTTGCTGCTCACTTTGCAATTTTCGACTAATGACATCTCAGATGTGCTTGACGGGAGACAATTATGGAGATGCTGCAGGCAATAGTAGCACAGTTTAGGCTGCTCACAGCAGCTCGAGGAACATGCGGCCTGGTATTTCCGTGTTGAAACGCATATTCTGACACAATTTGTAGAAATGGCTCAATGGCCAAATTAATGTAACGCCGAGCTGGTAGTGTGTATGCTGTACATACATGCATATGTGAGTATATATATTATATATGCATGCATTATATATGCATGTATATATTTAGACAATAGTATTCAGACTTTAGTTCAAGAATAAAGAAAGAATTATTTCGCTAGAATTGTTTACATTCATTTTAAGGTTTACAAAGATGCAAGTCTTTTAATAACAATTTATGTATAAGTTTGATTATACAGGCCGTTTTTAAATACATTTTCTGAATAAATATTATTTTGTGAATTTGTTTTATGCCCATTTTTTCAGTTGACATCTTTTTATGAATTGTTTGTGCCACCACACCTACTGTATGCTATCTAGTAAACAATGGTTAAGCTTTAAATAATTGCTGTATTTCCAGGCAGAATGCATTTCAAATCACAGCGGTAGATGGTGTTTGCAGTGGAATAATACAGTGCTTATCGGCGGATGACTGCATAGAGTGGTTACAATCTATATCTACTAATATTTCCAATCTTACAAAGCACAATGTAAGTAAAAATATTCTTTTGACTCACTTAAAAGGTTTTGCCTCTAATCCTTTTGTTGTTGATGCCTAAGAGACACCACCTTGGTTTATCTTCGGATAAGCAAAGCTTGAAGCATCTCGTGAGAAATGAACATAATACTATAACTAAATCAACTCTAAAACATTAATGAAAAGTGAGATTCTGCCCGGGGTTTTCATTTGTATTTTCACCATCATGATTCAGATATATTGCTGTTTTCCTCTGTAACTCTGGTTCAATGGACCAAGAATCTGCATGTTTCCTGAATACCAACAGTTATGGAAATCAATCAATGCTAATAGGTAAACATAGTAAATGGAACATAATCAAAATAATGCAATTTTTATTGAATGTAAAATCAATGAATTATTAAAGCCAAAAATTGGATTACTTTGTATACACGATTCTTTAATTTTAAATAGTTACAAGAACAAAATGTAAAAATACAGCACATTTCAGAATGTGAAAACAATTAAGAAAGGAATTTATTATATAATATATCATCATATTAAAAAAAATGTTTTATGTTATATTGTAACCCTGTAATAGGGTTGTAATTCTAACTATAAGAGCATATACATGCAATTTTCATTTTCTTTTACATTTTGAATAAATGCAAAAGTCTGTATCAAACTGTTTTTATAGACCTTTAATATGACACTGATTTTATTTGTACATGTGCTCTCTAGAATGAAAAGTATTGCAGAATAAGCAAACATTATTTAAAGATTTCTATTGTTATTAGATTATTGTTAGTGTTGTCTTCTACCGGCTTTAAAAGGGGGACTTTGATCCCTGAAACGCATTGATAACTTGAAATTGATTTTTTTTACCCTCCTTTTTTACCATACTTTTATTACATTTTATAAATTTTTGCTTAATTCGCGCTGTTCTCGTTTTTACTTTTTGAACTTTTCCGATCTTAGTTTTGCCCTTATATTTTGCATCCACATATTCCAGGCTAAGTTGGCTAACAATGCCTAGGAATTCTGGAAAAATAGGTAACATTTACAATATCAGTGCTTTATTTGTTATATCCTGGAAAAGCATCATTTTTTTGATTATCTTATTGTAGCATCAATTGATGTACTCAATGTACTCTGTAGCGCATTTTTCTCAAGTCTCTCATTTTTTTCTGTTCTTCTGCTGCTTCCTCCTATTACATTAATAACGGACATGTGGAAGGACAGACAATAAGAAGGAAAGAAAATGAATAGAGATGAGGCACTAGAGTTATATGGGACTAGTTTTAAACACTGTAAAAAAACCATAATAAAATAGAGAAAAATATGAAAAAGAGAATAGAAAATAAAGGGAAATAAAAATGAAAATATCTTTTTACTTTGTTAAGAAATACGTTGAATTAAGATTTATACTTCTGAGTATTTCACTTAGGCGCTTCTTTTTTGTTTACTCCTTTGTATCCTTAAATATGTGGAAAAAAACTAAATAAGAAAATTGAAAAAAATGAAACTTCTTGCACCATTTAAGGACATATTGTGCTGACTTCAGTATGCATAAATTGTGAGCCCTCAGTTATTTGTTCAAATGAGCTTGTTTTTAATTCTAGATGTTTCACTTAAATGTTTTTTTTCTTTTTTATCTTTCAAGTATATGGGAAATTGTTAATAAAAACTAAAAGTAAAGGCATCACTTTAGGCTGTCCTGTGCTGACTTAAATGCTTAAAAATTGAGTCCTCAGTAAGTAATACCATTAAGTGGCTAAACAAGATAATGATGCCATACTTTCATAGCATACTAGCTACAGAATAACTCACTACAAAGATTTTTTTTTTACTATTACAAAACGAAGGATTCCAGAATGAACTTCTTTTTCATGGAATATAATTAGCATTTATCAGGTATCAAATACTGTGCACTGTAATTTTTTTTAACATCTATTTGTGAGATAAGGTAAAAAGAAGAGAGGTAGCTACATGCTGTTCATATAGTACACTAGTGGCAACAGAAAAGCTGTAGGTTGTGAACTTTCCTGAAGTGATGGGTTTTCAGGATACTTTTGAAGAATTCAATAAAGTGTAAAGTCTGAATAGTCATAGTAGCGAGGTTAGGTGATGTGCAGTAAAAACCTTGAAATGTTGAAGAAGGTTGTGCGTGAAGTGTATCATGTACAGGTGCATCTTACTAAATTAGAATATCATCAAAAAGTTAATTTATGCTGTAATGTCTGTATATTCGCTTTTGCTTCCTCCCCTGCCCAGAAGCTGTGGTATGATCAGACTGTGTTCCGTACACGGTCAGAAATAGCTATTTCACAGTACACAGCAAGGACACATTTATAAGATTATTTCAGCACAGGAAGATTTTATTTAAATACATTCAATTGTGGAAGTTATTTATATTCCAAGATCTATTGATTAAAATGAACTTTTGTTCGTGGGAAAACCCCTTTAAGGTCTTAAACCTTTGTCAAGGTTATCTGAACACAGAAATCTCAAAGCGTGTCCAAACTTTTGCATCAGCCCATTTTTTTTTTTTTGTAATTTTTTAAATATAAAAAATGACAATATATATGTTTTTTTCCTAAAATGCACAGTAAATGTGTCATCTTTAACTTTAGGTCTTTTAGAGATCATTTCATCTTCAACTTGCTTAACAGTTCACAATAACAGTAATTTTACAAGGGGCTGTCATGGAGAAAATTAAATGCTTACAGAGATGAGAGAAAAGAACTTGACCTCTACTCTGTCTGGCTGACCCCTCCTTTGGAATTAAGTAACCATGGATACTTCTGATGTGACGCCTTGCTTCAGGAATGTGGAGTAGCTTTACGATTGAGATAAGAGTTGAAACATGTAAAGATCTGAGATCCCTTTGTGTTCTCATTAAAAATTAAGAAGGGAGGTTTGCACGAACTGCGTTGATCCAATTGATGGAAAAATCAAATATTCAGAAATGTGATGAAATGGCAAATGCAAAGCATGGTTTCAAGTCACTAAGCAATGACCATAATCCTTTCAATCGAATACGGAGCTGATACACGAGGCTATACCTGGCATATTTGGTCTCTATGTAAAGATAAAATCATGATAAAAAATATGATATTAATATCGAGCACCTGCGACTCTCCAGAGCAAAGATATAGTCAATTTATGGAATCTCATAATTTTCTGAAACTGAAGTCACATCTCAAGTCCAACCCTGTAAGGAGTCATGAAGGGGAGGTGTGTGGGTGTAACTTAAGAGCTAGCAAAAGGCAAATGCAACTTTTGGGCGTCGTCGGTACTTGGAGGCACAGTTCACTGTGGGTGCTGTCCGTTTTTCCTTGAGTGCCTCACTTCATAAATCTGAAGCCATTGCTGTGATGACAGGTTTAGTAACTTTTCTTGGTTTATCCTTTTATTTTATGAAATTGTACAGTACAGAACAAAATTTTGGACACACTTTCTCATTTAAAGATTTTTCTGTATTTTCATGACTATGAAAATTGTACATTCACACTGAAGGCATCAAAACTATGAATTAACACATGTGGAATTATATACTTAACAAAAAAGTGTGAAACAACTGAAAATCCATCTTATATTCTTGGTTCTTCAAAGTAGTCACCTTTTGCTTTGAAGACTGCTTTGCACACTCTTGGCATTCTCTTGATGAGCTTCAAGAGGTAGTCAACGGAAATGGTTTTCACTTCACAGGTGTGCCCTGTCAGGTTTGATAAGTGGGATTTCTTGCCTTATAAATGGGGTTGGGACCATCAGTTGTGTTGTACAGAAGTCAGGTGGATACACAGCTGATAGTCCTACTGAATAGACTGTTAGAATTTGTATTATGGCAAGAAAAAAGCAGCTAAGTAAAGAAAAACAAGTGGCCATCATTACTTTAAGAAATGAAGGTCAGTCAGTCCGAAAAATTGGGAAAACTTTTAAAGTGTCCCCAAGTGCAGTTGCAAAAACCATCAAGCACTACAAAGAAACTGGCTCACATGAGGACCGCCCCAGAAAAGGAAGACCAAGAGTCACCTCTGCTTCTGAGGATAAGTTTATCCGAGTCACCAGCCTCAGAAATCGCAGGTTAACAGCAGCTCAGATTAGAGACCAGGTCAATGCCACACAGAGTTCTAGCAGCAGACACATCTCTACAACAACTGTTAAGAGGAGACTTTGTGCAGCAGGCCTTCATGGTAAAATAGCTGCTAGAAAACCACTGCTAAGGATAGGCAACAAGCAGAAGAGACTTGTTTGGGCTAAAGAACACAAGGAATGGACATTAGACCAGTGGAAATCTGTGCTTTGGTCTCATGAGTCCAAGTTTGAGATCTTTGGTTCCAACCACCGTGTCTTTATGCGACGCAGAAAAGGTGAACGGATGGACTCTTCTTGCCTGGTTCCCACCATGAAGCATGGAGGAGGAGGTATGATGGTGTGGGGGTGCTTTTATGGTGACACTGTTAGGGATTTATTGAAAATTGAAGGCATACTGAAACAGCAGTGCTACCACACCATCTTGCAGTGGCATGCTATTCCATCCGATTTGCGTTTAGTTGGACCATCATTTATTTTTCAACAGGACAATGACCTCAAACACCTCCAGGCTGTAAAAGAGCTATTTGACCAAGAAGGAGAGTGATGGGGTGCTACGCCAGATGACCTGGCCTCCACAGTCACCCGACCTGAACCCAATCGAGATGGTTTGGGGTGAGCTGGACCGCAGAGTGAAGGCAAAAGGGCCAACAAGTGCTAAGCATCTCTGGGAACTCCTTTAAGATTGTTGGAAGACCATTTCCGGAGACTACCTCTTGAAGCTCATCAAGAGAATGCCAAGAGTGTGCAAAGCAGTCAACAAAGCAAAAGGTGGCTACTTTGAAGAACCTAGAATATATGACATATTTTCAGTTGTTTCACACTTTTTTGTTATGTATTAGTGCTGAGCGAACATGCTCGACACTGCTCGGTACTCGCCCGAGCATCACGCTACTCGGGATGTTCGGCGAGCACCGAGCATTTCCGGGTTACTCGGGCGGGAGCTCGGGTCTCCGCCCTGCATGTTTGACGCTCTTTACAGAGCCAATGAACATGCAGGGATTGCCAGCCAGTCACTGTAATGCTGCAGCCATGTTGGTTGTGGGCATTACAGTGATTGGCTGGCCGCACAGCGTCACCTCGAGTATTTAAAACGGGGCGCCGCCATCTTGGACACAGTCGCTCTGGATTAGACAGTGTAGGGACAGCGCTTCTGATTTAGGGAGAGATATAAACTGCAAAATAGTTAGTGTAGGGTCTGTAAAGGCTGCCAGAACAAACAAACAGTCCTTTTCAGGACTAATATCCATCCCAGATACCAGGCAGGCAGGCTTTATAGGAGACACAGTGGTTATACCTGCATTACAGTCCTGTGTGCTCCTGTTGCTAAAATTGCTGGACTTAGCACCAGGTGTCGGGGGCCAGGAAAAATCCTTTTTTTTTCATCTAAATCCTCCTTTTTTTTTCCTCCTTCACACTGTACAAATACCCGTCTTATTAACCTTTTGGTGTGTCCCCCCCCCCCCCAGCGTGTCTCTGATTTTTCAGACACAAATATAACTGTTGAAAAAAGTCTGGTGTAGGCTAGAGAAACAGAAGTGTTGTTTTGCACTTCCACGGTTCAAACCTCTGTATTATCCATTTTGGGCCATTTGTATCTAAAAAAAAAGCAGTTTGAGTGTGTCGCTCACTGTTCAGCCGCAAATATCTCTATTTAAAAAAGTGTGGTATACCCCAGTAAACAATAACTGTGGTTTTGCCATCCCACGGTAAAAAATCTCTATTATTCAGCTTTTGGTAGTTTTTTCCGTAAAGAAAAACAGTAGTGTCTCCTGACTGTTGTGACAAAAAATATATCTGTTGAAAATAGTCTTGTGTAGGCCCGACATCCCAGTGTGGTTTCGCAGTTCCACGTGTCAAATCGCTGTACTATCCAGTTTTGGGCCTTTGGTATCTAAAAAAAAGCAGTTTGAGTGGGTCGCTCACTGTTCAGCCGCAAATATCTCTATTTAAAAAAGTGTGGTATACCCCAGTAAACAATAACAGTGGTTTTGCCATCCCACGGTACAAAATCTCTATTATTCAGCTTTTGGTAGTTTTTTCCGTAAAGAAAAACAGTAGTGTCTCCTGACTGTTGTGACACAAAAATATATCTGTTGAAAATAGTCTTATGTAGGCCCGACATCCCAGTGTGATTTCGCTGTTCCACGGGTCAAATCGCTGTACTATCCAGTTTTGGGCCTTTGGTATCTAAAAAAAAAGCAATTTGAGTGTGTCGCTCACTGTTCAGCCGCAAATATCTCTATTTAAAAAAGTGTGGTATACCCCAGTAAACAATAACTGTGGTTTTGCCATCCCACGGTAAAAAATCTCTATTATTCCACTTTTGGTAGTTTTTTCCGTAAAGAAAAACAGTAGTGTCTCCTGACTGTTGTGACACAAAAATATATCTGTTGAAAATAGTCTTGTGTAGGCCCGACATCCCAGTGTGGTTTCGCAGTTCCACGTGTCAAATCGCTGTACTTTCCAGTTTTGGGCCTTTGGTATCTAAAAAAAAAGCAGTTTGAGTTTCTTAGAGATGCTATTGTAGAATATCTTAATGATAATAACTGTCTAACTCCATATCAACATGGATTCATAAGGGATCGCTCCTGCCAAACAAACCTGATCGCCTTCTACGAGGAGGTGAGCTCACAGCTGGACCGGGGAGAGTCAGTGGATGTTGTATACCTTGACTTCTCCAAAGCGTTTGATACCGTGCCACACAAAAGGTTGGTATATAAAATGAGAATTCTTGGTCTGGGGGATAATGTGTGCAAGTGGGTAAATAGCTGGCTGAGTGATAGAAAGCAGAGGGTGGTTATCAATGGAGTAAGCTCAGGGTGTGTCAGGGTTACTTTCGGGGTGCCTCAAGGGTCTGTCTTGGGCCCTATATTATTTAAAATATTTATTAATGATCTAGTGGAAGGGTTGCATAGTAAAATAGCAATATTTGCAGATGATACTAAACTTTGTAAAGTAGTTAATACAGATGAGGACAGGGCACAGCTACAGGAGGATTTGGATAAATTGGGGAGTTGGGCTAAAAAATGGCAAATGGGGTTCAATGCCGATAAATGTAAGGTCATGCACATGGGAAAGAAAAACAGCGGTCACCCATACATATTAAATGGGAAACCGTTGGGGAAATCTGACATGGAGAAGGACCTGGGCGTCTTGGTTAATAGCAAATTAAATTGGAGTGCCCAGTGTCAGGCAGCAGCTGCGAAGGCAAATAGAGTCATGGCATGCATCAGAAGAGGAATAGGGGCATATGATGAGAACATTGTTCTTCCTCTGTATAAAGCGCTGGTAAGGCCGCACTTAGAATATTGTGCACAGTTCTGGGCTCCGGTGCTCAGGAAAGACATATTGGAGCTAGAGAGGGTACAAAGGAGGGCGACTAAGGTAATAAAGGGAATGGAGGGACTAGAATACCCAGAGAGGTTGTCAAAATTAGGCCTATTTACATTGGAAAAGAGAAGGCTTAGGGGAGACCTCATAAACATGTATAAATACATCAGGGGGCAGTACAGAGATCTCTCCCATGACCTGTTTATACGAAGGATGGTGACAAAGACGAGGGGGCACACTATGCGTCTGGAGGAAAGGAGGTTCCTGCACCAGCATAGAAGGGGATTCTTTACGGTCAGAGCCGTGAGACTCTGGAACTCTCTGGGAGAGGAAGTGGTGATGTCCAACTCACTTAAAGAGTTCAAGAGAGGCCTGGACACCTTTCTTGAGAACAATAAAATTACATCTTATGCTTAGTTAATTAATCCAGGGATTTAATCTGACTGCCAGATTGGAGTCGGGAAGTGAATTTTTCCTCAATGATGTAAATTGGCCTATACCGCATGGTATAGGAATAGCGGAATAGCTGCAGTGCACAAGAAATAGGCTGAACTGGATGGACGCTTGTCTTTTTTCGGCCTTATAAACTATGTAACTATGTAACTATGTAACTATGAGTGGGTCGCTCACTGTTCAGCCGCAAATATCTCTATTTAAAAAAGTGTGGTATACCCCAGTAAACAATAACAGTGGTTTTGCCATCCCACGATAAAAAATCTCTATTATTCAGCTTTTGGTAGTTTTTTCCGTAAAGAAAAACAGTAGTGTCTCCTGACTGTTGTTACACAAAAATATATCTGTTGAAAATAGTCTTGTGTAGGCCCGACATCCCAGTGTGGTTTCGCAGTTCCACGTGTCAAATCGCTGTACTTTCCAGTTTTGGGCCTTTGGTATCTAAAAAAAAAGCAGTTTGAGTGGGTCGCTCACTGTTCAGCCGCAAATATCTCTATTTAAAAAAGTGTGGTATACCCCAGTAAACAATAACAGTGGTTTTGCCACCCCACGGTAAAAAATCTCTATTATTCAGCTTTTGGTAGTTTTTTCCGTAAAGAAAAACAGTAGTGTCTCCTGACTGTTGTGACACAAAAATATATCTGTTGAAAATAGTCTTGTGTAGGCCCGACATCCCAGTGTGGTTTCGCAGTTCCACGGGTCAAATCGCTGTACTTTCCAGTTTTGGGCCTTTGGTATCTAAAAAAAAGCAGTTTGAGTGTGTCGCTCACTGTTAAGCCGCAAATATCTCTATTTAAAAAAGTGTGGTATACCCCAGTAAACAATAACTGTGGTTTTGCCATCCCACGGTAAAAAATCTCTATTGTTCAGCTTTTGGTAGTTTTTTCCATAAAGAAAAACAGTAGTGTCTCCTGACTGTTGTGACACAAAAATATATCTGTTGAAAATAGTCTTGTGTAGGCTTGACATCCCAGTGTGGTTTCGCAGTTCCACGTGTCAAATCGCTGTACTATCCAGTTTTGGGCCTTTGGTATCTAAAAAAAAAGCAGTTTGAGTGGGTCGCTCACTGTTCAGCCGCAAATATCTCTATTTAAAAAAGTGTGGTATACCCCAGTAAACAATAACTGTGGTTTTGCCATCCCACGGTAAAAAATCTCTATTATTCAGCTTTTGGTAGTTTTTTCCATAAAGAAAAACAGTAGTGTCTCCTGACTGTTGTGACACAAAAATATATCTGTTGAAAATAGTCTTGTGTAGGCTTGACATCCCAGTGTGGTTTCGCAGTTCCACGTGTCAAATCGCTGTACTATCCAGTTTTGGGCCTTTGGTATCTAAAAAAAAAGCAGTTTGAGTGGGTCGCTCACTGTTCAGCCGCAAATATCTCTATTTAAAAAAGTGTGGTATACCCCAGTAAACAATAACTGTGGTTTTCCTCTTCCACGGTTCTAATCTACTCTTTATTACCCTTTTTCCATTGATAGTGCAAGTGTAAGCTATTTTACTTCATTTACAATGGGCAAGGCGAGTGGCATGGGACGTGGAAGTGGACGTTCTGGTGATGGTTCGTGCAGAGGACGGGGCCGTGGCCAAGGTGAAAATGTGCCACAACCAACAGCCACATCTTCTCGCTCCCACTTCTTGACCGAATTACTAGGGAAGCTCAGAACAACACCAGTATTGAGAACTGATAAGTGTGAACAGGTTATTAATTGGATAGCAGATAATACTTCCAGTTACCTGGGCACCACCACCTCCGGTCTGTCTTCCACACGGTCAACTCTTAGTAGCCGTGAGTCTCGACCGCATACTCCTCCTCACCCTGATGCTCCTTCCTCCCACCATGCCGAATGTCGTCAGACAGCAAGTGATCCCACACTTGAACACTCTGAAGAGCTGTTCACTGGTCCGTTTCCATATTTGGGCCCCTCGCCTGATACGCTTGAAGTGGTGGAAGAGGAGATCCCATGTTGCGATGCCCAAATATTTGAACAGCCACGGCCACAGGAAGTCGACGTTGGCAATTTGTCACAAGAGGTGGACGATGACGAGACACAATTGCCAGGAAGTGAGGAGGAGGATCGTGGTGTGCAAGTGGAAGAGGAGGAGGTGGTGGATGATCTAGTAACTGACCCAACGTGGAAGGAGGACATGCAGAGTGAGGCCAGCAGCACACAGGGGGAGGGAGGCAGAGTACCCCAACAGGCAGGAAGAAGCAGTGTGGTGGCCACAGACAGAAGGCAGGCAACCATTCCCCGTAACACCAACACGAGGGACGTTGCCAGTACAAGCGGTAGGTCTTCCAGAGTCTGGAATTTTTTTAAAGACTCTGCTGATAACTCCAAAAAGGCCTTATGTTCCACCTGCCATGCCAGCATCAGCAGGGGTGACAAAACTACCAGCCTGACCACCACCAGCATGATCAGGCACATGGCAGCAAAGCACCCGGCTTTGTGGGGCGAAACCCAGGGTCCACGACCAGTGTCAGCGGGTGTCACCACTGCTTCTTCCACTGTTGTGCGTGCAATGGAACCCCCTGTTCTGTGTGCAAGGCAATCCCCTGTCCATACTGCATGTAAAGATGCCCCCTCCTCTCAGTCTTCACTTGTTATGGCAGATTCTCAAGAAACAGCATCAACGTCCACGTCCACGTCCCACCGCAGCGTTCAATTGTCCATATCCCAGACCTTTGAACGAAAGCGGAAATTCGCAGCTAACGCCCCTCAGGCCACAGTCCTAAATTCGCACATTTCACGACTGCTTGCATTGGAAATGCTGCCTTTTAGGCTGGTGGAGACGGAATCCTTCCGCAATCTTATGGCGGTGGCCGTCCCTCGTTACTCGGTCCCCAGCCGACACTATTTTGCTCGGTGTGCCATCCCCGCACTACACAAGCACGTGTCCCAAGGCATCTGCCGTGCCCTCAACAACGCAGTTACTGGGAGAGTCCACCTGACAACGGACACGTGGACAAGTGCTTGTGGCCAGGGACGGTACATCTCTCTGACGGCACACTGGGTAAACATAGTGGAAGCCGGGACCTTGGGACGGAACACATCCTCCCCACACCGACGATTGCGGGCCCTATGTCAGTCAGAGTTGCCCCCACAGTGTACAGCTCCTGCGCATCCTCCTCCTCCTCCTCCTCCTCATGTTCAGCCTCCATCTCAGATATCACCACATCAGTTACAAGCTGGAAGCATTGCAGTACTGCCTCCGCCAAGCGGCAACAGGCTGTGCTGAAACTCATAAGCTTAGATGATAAACCTCACACTGCTTGTGAGCTGTGGACAGCTGTGAAAGAGCAGGCAGATCTGTGGCTGAGACCGCTGAACCTACATCCCGGCATGGTCGTGTGTGACAATGGCCGTAACCTGGTGGCGGCTCTGAAGCGAGGTGAGATCACACACGTACCATGCCTGACTCATGTACTTAACCTCGTGGTTCAGCGGTTTCTTAAATCGTACCCCGAGTTGCCAGATCTGCTCGTGAAAGTACGCCGCCTGTCAGCTCATTTTCGCAAGTCGGCTACAGTTCCGCCGCCCTTGCTGTGTTGCAGCAGCGTTTGCAGCTTCCAGCACACCGACTGGTGTGTGATGTCCCCACACGTTGGAACTCTACCCTCCACATGTTGCTTAGGTTTTGAGAGCAGAAGAGAGCAGTTGTGGAGTACCAGCTGCAACAAGGCCGTCGATAATCAGGTCAGACTCCACACATAAGACCTCAGGAGTGGACCTGGATGTCTGACATATGTACCGTCCTGACAAACTTTGAGGAGGCCACCAAGATGGTGAGTGGCGATGACGCCATCTTTAGTGTCAGCATCCCACTTGTCTGTCTTTTGCAAAGCTCTCTGCAGAGAATTAAAGAGGAGGCATTGCAGCCAGAGTATGATGAGATGGATCAAGAAGCCGTAGCGGGCGATTACACACAGCCCAGCCTCATCTCATCCCAACGTGCATTGGGGGACAATGAGGGAGAGGAGGAGGAGGAGGAGGAGGAGGAAGAACAGGAGCTGCTATCATGTGTTGTAGACGTTAGTACCTGTACAAGTGTCATACCGTCGGTTAAGCGTGGGTGGCCTGAGGACAGGGGGGAGGAGGAAGAGGAGGAGGAGGAGGAGAGCATGGTCAGTCGTCATCTTGGTGAGGACACGGAAATCTTGCCCGTTACCAGTCTGGCACGCATGGCTGACTTTATGTTACGCTGCCTTAACCGTGACCCTCGCGTTGTCAAAATGTTGGGTGACAGTCATTACTGGTTGGTCACACTTGTAGACCCCCGCTACAAGGAGAACTTTCACTCTCTTATTCCTGAGGTGGAGAGGTCTACAAAAATGGGGCAATACCAGAAGGCCCTTGCTGCAGAACTCTTAAAAAAATTCCCATCTGAACACTCTAGCGGCAGAGGTCACAGTTCGTTGCCCAACCAAGGCGTACAGGCGAGAGAGATGCAACTCCAATCCAGCAGAGGCAGGGGAACACTGTCAACGTTCTGGGACAGTTTTCTGACACCCGCCCAGCTTACAGGCCCTGAGGCGCGGGGTACTCTCACAAGGAGTGGAAAGTTTCAAAGGATGGTGAGGGAGTACCTTGCCGATCGTACCAGCGTCCTCCGTGATTCCTCTGTGCCTTTTAATTATTGGGTATCCAAGCTGGATACTTGGAATGAACTCGCTCTGTACGCCTTGGAGGTCCTGGCCTGCCCTGCCGCTAGCGTGTTATCGGAGCGTGTTTTTAGTGCCTCTGGAGGAATTATAACTGATAAGCGCACTCGCCTGTCAACTGACAATGGGGCCAGACTTCTCATCACCACCAAATGACAGCAGATTAACATAAAGTCAAATCCACTGTGTTATTTCGGGAGGTGTATTCACATGCACCGCTTCACACCCACACATGGGTATATGCTTCCTCATTTCGGCTGTTTAATCTTCTTCTACTTATCCTCAGCCTCCACCACCACTATACCACAGGGTGCCAGCATTGCAAGTTCCTCAGTCCTTATTTTTGGCAGTTTTTGTTTGCAAGGCATAAGCAAATACTATGGGACACCCACTCCCCAATAATGGGACTTATGTTTGTAATATGCTGTACTGCATGGCTCTTGTAAGGGGCATTGTAAGTTGCTCCATCCTAATTTTTGGCAGCTTTTGCTGGGAAAGCATAAGCAAATACTATGGGACACCCACTCCCCAATAATGGGACTTATGTTTGTAATATGCTGTACTGCATGGCTCTTGTAAGGGGCATTGCAAGTTGCTCCGTCCTAATTTTTGGCAGCTTTTGCTTGGAAAGCATAAGCAAATACTATGGGACACCCACTCCCCAATAATGGGACTTATGTTTGTAATATGCTGTACTGCATGGCTCTTGTAAGGGGCATTGCAAGTTGCTCCGTCCTAATTTTTGGCAGCTTTTGCTGGGAAAGCATAAGCAAATACTATGGGACACCCACTCCCCAATAATGGGACTTATGTTTGTAATGTGCTGTACTGCATGGCTCTTGTAAGGGGCATTGCAAGTTGCTCCATCCTAATTTTTGCAGCTTTTGCTGGGAAAGCATAAGCAAATACGATAGGACACCCACTCCCCAATAATGGAACTTATGTTTGTAATATGCTGTACTGCATGGCTCTTGTAAGGGGCATTGCAAGTTGCTCCATCCTTATTTTTGGCAGCTTTTGCTGGGAAAGCATAAGCAAATACTATGGGACACCCACTCCCCAATAATGGGACTTATGTTTGTAATATGCTGTACTGCATGGCTCTTGTAAGGGGCATTGCAAGTTGCTCCGTCCTAATTTTTGGCAGCTTTTGCTTGGAAAGCATAAGCAAATACTATGGGACACCCACTCCCCAATAATGGGACTTATGTTTGTAATATGCTGTACTGCATGGCTCTTGTAAGGGGCATTGCAAGTTGCTTCGTCCTAATTTTTGGCAGCTTTTGCTTGGAAAGCATAAGCAAATACTATGGGACACCCACTCCCCAATAATGGGACTTATGTTTGTAATATGCTGTACTGCATGGCTCTTGTAAGGGGCATTGCAAGTTGCTCCGTCCTAATTTTTGGCAGCTTTTGCTTGGAAAGCATAAGCAAATACTATGGGACACCCACTCCCCAATAATGGGACTTATGTTTGTAATATGCTGTACTGCATGGCTCTTGTAAGGGGCATTGCAAGTTGCTCCGTCCTAATTTTTGGCAGCTTTTGCTGGGAAAGCATAAGCAAATACTATGGGACACCCACTCCCCAATAATGGGACTTATGTTTGTAATGTGCTGTACTGCATGGCTCTTGTAAGGGGCATTGCAAGTTGCTCCATCCTAATTTTTGCAGCTTTTGCTGGGAAAGCATAAGCAAATACGATAGGACACCCACTCCCCAATAATGGAACTTATGTTTGTAATATGCTGTACTGCATGGCTCTTGTAAGGGGCATTGCAAGTTGCTCCATCCTTATTTTTGGCAGCTTTTGCTGGGAAAGCATAAGCAAATACTATGGGACACCCACTCCCCAATAATGGGACTTATGTTTGTAATATGCTGTACTGCATGGCTCTTGTAAGGGGCATTGCAAGTTGCTCCGTCCTAATTTTTGGCAGCTTTTGCTTGGAAAGCATAAGCAAATACTATGGGACACCCACTCCCCAATAATGGGACTTATGTTTGTAATATGCTGTACTGCATGGCTCTTGTAAGGGGCATTGCAAGTTGCTTCGTCCTAATTTTTGGCAGCTTTTGCTTGGAAAGCATAAGCAAATACTATGGGACACCCACTCCCCAATAATGGGACTTATGTTTGTAATATGCTGTACTGCATGGCTCTTGTAAGGGGCATTGCAAGTTGCTCCGTCCTAATTTTTGGCAGCTTTTGCTGGGAAAGCATAAGCAAATACTATGGGACACCCACTCCCCAATAATGGGACTTATGTTTGTAATGTGCTGTACTGCATGGCTCTTGTAAGGGGCATTGCAAGTTGCTCCATCCTAATTTTTGCAGCTTTTGCTGGGAAAGCATAAGCAAATACTATAGGACACCCACTCCCCAATAATGGAACTTATGTTTGTAATATGCTGTACTGCATGGCTCTTGTAAGGGGCATTGCAAGCTGCTCCGTCCTAATTTTTGGCAGCTTTTGCTGGGAAAGCATAAGCAAATACTATGAGACACCCACTCCGCAATAATGGGACTTATGTTTGTAATATGCTGTACTGCATGGCTCTTGTAAGGGGTATTGCAAGTTGCTCCGTCCTAATTTTTGGCAGCTTTTGCTTGGAAAGCATAAGCAAATACTATGGGACACCCACTCCCCAATAATGGGACTTATGTTTGTAATATGCTGAACTGCATGGCTCTTGTAAGGGGCATTGCAAGTTGCTCCGTCCTAATTTTTGGCAGCTTTTGCTGGGAAAGCATAAGCAAATACAATGGGACACCCACTCCCCAATAATGGGACTTATGTTTGTAATATGCTGTACTGCATGGCTCTTGTAAGGGGCATTGCAAGTTGCTCCGTCCTAATTTTTGGCAGCTTTTGCTGGGAAAGCATAAGCAAATACTATGGGACACCCACTCCCCAATAATGGGACTTATGTTTGTAATGTGCTGTACTGCATGGCTCTTGTAAGGGGCATTGCAAGTTGCTCCATCCTAATTTTTGCAGCTTTTGCTGGGAAAGCATAAGCAAATACTATAGGACACCCACTCCCCAATAATGGAACTTATGTTTGTAATATGCTGTACTGCATGGCTCTTGTAAGGGGCATTGCAAGCTGCTCCGTCCTAATTTTTGGCAGCTTTTGCTGGGAAAGCATAAGCAAATACTATGAGACACCCACTCCGCAATAATGGGACTTATGTTTGTAATATGCTGTACTGCATGGCTCTTGTAAGGGGTATTGCAAGTTGCTCCGTCCTAATTTTTGGCAGCTTTTGCTTGGAAAGCATAAGCAAATACTATGGGACACCCACTCCCCAATAATGGGACTTATGTTTGTAATATGCTGAACTGCATGGCTCTTGTAAGGGGCATTGCAAGTTGCTCCGTCCTAATTTTTGGCAGCTTTTGCTGGGAAAGCATAAGCAAATACAATGGGACACCCACTCCCCAATAATGGGACTTATGTTTGTAATATGCTGTACTGCATGGCTCTTGTAAGGGGCATTGCAAGTTGTTCCATCCTAATTTTTGGCAGCCTTTGCTGGGAAAGCATAAGAAAATACTATGGGACACCCACTCCCCAATAATGGGACTTATGTTTGTAATATGCTGTACTGCATGGCTCTTGTAAGGGGCATTGCAAGTTGCTCCGTCCTAATTTTTGGCAACTTTTGCTGGGAAAGCATAAGCAAATACTATGGGACACCCACTCCCCAATAATGGGACTTATGTTTGTAATATGCTGTACTGCATGGCTCTTGTAAGGGGCATTGCAAGTTGTTCCATCCTAATTTTTGGCAGCCTTTGCTGGGAAAGCATAAGAAAATACTATGGGACACCCACTCCCCAATAATGGGACTTATGTTTGTAATATGCTGTACTGCATGGCTCTTGTAAGGGGCATTGCAAGTTGCTCCGTCCTAATTTTTGGCAACTTTTGCTGGGAAAGCATAAGCAAATACTATGGGACACCCACTCCCCAATAATGGGACTTATGTTTGTAATATGCTGTACTGCATGGCTCTTGTAAGGGGCATTGCAAGTTGCTCCGTCCTAATTTTTGGCAGCTTTTGCTGGGAAAGCATAAGCAAATACTATGGGACACCCACTCCCCAATAATGGGACTTATGTTTGTAATATGCTGTACTGCATGGCTCTTTTAAGGGGCATTGCAAGTTGCTCAGTCCTAATTTTTGCAGCTTTTGCTTGGAAAGCATAAGCAAATACTATGGGACACCCACTCCCCAATAATGGGACTTATGTTTGTAATATGCTGTACTGCATGGCTCTTGTAAGGGGCATTGCAAGTTGCTCCGTCCTTATTTTTGGCAGCTTTTGCTGGGAAAGCATAAGCAAATACCATGGGACACCCACTCCCCAATAATGGGATTTATGTTTGTAATATGCTGTACTGCATGGCTCTTGTAAGGGGCATTGCAAGTTGCTCCGTCCTTATTTTTGGCAGCTTTTGCTGGGAAAGCATAAGCAAATACTATGGGACACCCACTCCCCAATAATGGGACTTATGTTTGTAATATGCTGTACTGCATGGCTCTTGTAAGGGGCATTGCAAGTTGCTCCAACCTAATTTTTGGCAGCTTTTGCTGGGAAAGCATAAGCAAATACTATGGGACACCCACTCCCCAATAATGGGACTTATGTTTGTAATATGCTGTACTGCATGGCTCTTGTAAGGGGCATTGGAAGTTGCTCCGTCCTAATTTTTGGCAGCTTTTGCTTGGAAAGCATAAGCAAATACTATGGGACACCCACTCCCCAATAATGGGACTTATGTTTGTAATATGCTGTACTGCATGGCTCTTGTAAGGGGCATTGCAAGTTGCTCCGTCCTAATTTTTGGCAGCTTTTGCTTGGAAAGCATAAGCAAATACTATGGGACACCCACTCCCCAATATTGGGACTTATGTTTGTAATATGCTGTACTGCATGGCTCTTGTAAGGGGCATTGCAAGTTGCTCCGTCCTAATTTTTGGCAGCTTTTGCTGGGAAAGCATAAGCAAATACTATGGGACACCCACTCCCCAATAATGGGACTTATGTTTGTAATATGCTGTACTGCATGGCTCTTGTAAGGGGCATTGCAAGTTGCTCAGTCCTAATTTTTGCAGCTTTTGCTTGGAAAGCATAAGCAAATACTATGGGACACCCACTCCCCAATAATGGGACTTATGTTTGTAATATGCTGTACTGCATGGCTCTTGTAAGGGGCATTGCAAGTTGCTCTGTCCTAATTTTTGGCAGCTTTTGCTGAGAAAGCATAAGCAAATACCATGGGACACCCACTCCCCAATAATGGGACTTATGTTTGTAATATGCTGTACTGCATGGCTCTTGTAAGGGGCATTGCAAGTTGCCCCGTCCTAATTTTTGGCAGCTTTTGCTGGGAAAGCATAAGCAAATACTATGGGACACCCACTCCCCAATAATGGGACTTATGTTTGTAATATGCTGTACTGCATGGCTCTTGTAAGGGGCATTGCAAGTTGCTCCGTCCTAATTTTTGGCAGCTTTTGCTTGGAAAGCATAAGAAAATACTATGGGACACCCACTCCCCAATAATGGGACTTATGTTTGTAATATGCTGTACTGCATGGCTCTTGTAAGGGGCATTGCAAGTTGCTCCGTCCTAATTTTTGGCAGCTTTTGCTGGGAAAGCATAAGCAAATACTATGGGACACCCACTCCCCAATAATGGGACTTATGTTTGTAATATGCTGTACTGCATGGCTCTTTTAAGGGGCTTTGCAAGTTGCTCCGTCCTAATTTTTGGCAGCTTTTGCTGGGAAAGCATAAGCAAATACCATGGGACACCCACTCCCCAATAATGGGACTCATGTTTGTAATATTCTGTACTGCATGGCTCTTTTAAGGGGCATTGCAAGTTGCTCCGTCCTAATTTTTGGCAGCTTTTCCTGGGAAAGCATAATCAAATACTATGGGACACCCACTCCCCAATAATGGGACTTATGTTTGTAATAGGCTGTACTGCATGGCTCTTTTAAGGGGCATTGCAAGTTGCTCTGTCCTAATTTTTGGCAGCTTTTGCTGGGAAAGCATAAGCAAATACCATGGGACACCCACTCCCCAATAATGGGACTCATGTTTGTAATATGCTGTACTGCATGGCTCTTGTAAGGGGCATTGCAAGTTGCTCCATCCTAATTTTTGGCAGCTTTTGCTGGGAAAGCATAAGCAAATACTATGGGACACCCACTCCCCAATAATGGGATTTATGTTTGTAATATGCTGTACTGCATGGCTCTTGTAAGGGGCATTGCAAGTTGCTCCGTCCTAATTTTTGGCAGCTTTTGCTTGGAAAGCATAAGCAAATACTATGGGACACCCACTCCCCAATAATGGGACTTATGTTTGTAATATGCTGTACTGCATGGCTCTTGTAAGGGGCATTGCAAGTTGCTCCGTCCTAATTTTTGGCAGCTTTTGCTGGGAAAGCATAAGCAAATACTATGGGACACCCACTCCCCAATAATGGGACTTATGTTTGTAATATGCTGTACTGCATGGCTCTTGTAAGGGGCATTGCAAGTTGCTCCGTCCTAATTTTTGGCAGCTTTTGCTGGGAAAGCATAAGCAAATACTATGGGACACCCACTCCCCAATAATGGGACTTATGTTTGTAATATGCTGTACTGCATGGCTCTTGTAAGGGGCATTGCAAGTTGCTCCGTCCTAATTTTTGGCAGCTTTTGCTTGGAAAGCATAAGCAAATACTATGGGACACCCACTCCCCAATTTTGGGACTTATGTTTGTAATATGCTGTACTGCATGGCTCTTGTAAGGGGCATTGCAAGTTGCTCCGTCCTAATTTTTGGCAGCTTTTGCTGGGAAAGCATAAGCAAATACTATGGGACACCCACTCCCCAATAATGGGACTTATGTTTGTAATATGCTGTACTGCATGGCTCTTGTAAGGGGCATTGCAAGTTGCTCCGTCCTAATTTTTGGCAGCTTTTGCTGGGAAAGCATAAGCAAATACTATGGGACACCCACTCCCCAATAATGGGACTTATGTTTGTAATATGCTGTACTGCATGGCTCTTGTAAGGGGCATTGCAAGTTGCTCCGTCCTAATTTTTGGCAGCTTTTGCTTGGAAAGCATAAGCAAATACTATGGGACACCCACTCCCCAATATTGGGACTTATGTTTGTAATATGCTGTACTGCATGGCTCTTGTAAGGGGCATTGCAAGTTGCTCCGTCCTAATTTTTGGCAGCTTTTGCTGGGAAAGCATAAGCAAATACTATGGGACACCCACTCCCCAATAATGGGACTTATGTTTGTAATATGCTGTACTGCATGGCTTTTGTAAGGGGCATTGCAAGTTGCTCAGTCCTAATTTTTGCAGCTTTTGCTTGGAAAGCATAAGCAAATACTATGGGACACCCACTCCCCAATAATGGGACTTATGTTTGTAATATGCTGTACTGCATGGCTCTTGTAAGGGGCTTTGCAAGTTGCTCCGTCCTAATTTTTGGCAGCTTTTGCTGGGAAAGCATAAGCAAATACCATGGGACACCCACTCCCCAATAATGGGACTTATGTTTGTAATATGCTGTACTGCATGGCTCTTGTAAGGGGCATTGCAAGTTGCTCCGTCCTAATTTTTGGCAGCTTTTGCTTGGAAAGCATAAGCAAATACTATGGGACACCCACTCCCCAATATTGGGACTTATGTTTGTAATATGCTGTACTGCATGGCTCTTGTAAGGGGCATTGCAAGTTGCTCCGTCCTAATTTTTGGCAGCTTTTGCTGGGAAAGCATAAGCAAATACTATGGGACACCCACTCCCCAATAATGGGACTTATGTTTGTAATATGCTGTACTGCATGGCTTTTGTAAGGGGCATTGCAAGTTGCTCAGTCCTAATTTTTGCAGCTTTTGCTTGGAAAGCATAAGCAAATACTATGGGACACCCACTCCCCAATAATGGGACTTATGTTTGTAATATGCTGTACTGCATGGCTCTTGTAAGGGGCTTTGCAAGTTGCTCCGTCCTAATTTTTGGCAGCTTTTGCTGGGAAAGCATAAGCAAATACCATGGGACACCCACTCCCCAATAATGGGACTTATGTTTGTAATATGCTGTACTGCATGGCTCTTGTAAGGGGCATTGCAAGTTGCTCAGTCCTAATTTTTGCAGCTTTTGCTTGGAAAGCATAAGCAAATACTATGGGACACCCACTCCCCAATAATGGGACTTATGTTTGTAATATGCTGTACTGCATGGCTCTTGTAAGGGGCATTGCAAGTTGCTCTGTCCTAATTTTTGGCAGCTTTTGCTGGGAAAGCATAAGCAAATACCATGGGACACCCACTCCCCAATAATGGGACTCATGTTTGTAATATGCTGTACTGCATGGCTCTTGTAAGGGGCATTGCAAGTTGCTCCATCCTAATTTTTGGCAGCTTTTGCTGGGAAAGCATAAGCAAATACTATGGGACACCCACTCCCCAATAATGGGATTTATGTTTGTAATATGCTGTACTGCATGGCTCTTGTAAGGGGCATTGCAAGTTGCTCCGTCCTAATTTTTGGCAGCTTTTGCTTGGAAAGCATAAGCAAATACTATGGGACACCCACTCCCCAATAATGGGACTTATGTTTGTAATATGCTGTACTGCATGGCTCTTGTAAGGGGCATTGCAAGTTGCTCCGTCCTAATTTTTGGCAGCTTTTGCTGGGAAAGCATAAGCAAATACTATGGGACACCCACTCCCCAATAATGGGACTTATGTTTCTAATATGCTGTACTGCATGGCTCTTGTAAGGGGCATTGCAAGTTGCTCCGTCCTAATTTTTGGCAGCTTTTGCTGGGAAAGCATAAGCAAATACTATGGGACACCCACTCCCCAATAATGGGACTTATGTTTGTAATATGCTGTACTGCATGGCTCTTGTAAGGGGCATTGCAAGTTGCTCCGTCCTAATTTTTGGCAGCTTTTGCTTGGAAAGCATAAGCAAATACTATGGGACACCCACTCCCCAATAATGGGACTTATGTTTGTAATATGCTGTACTGCATGGCTCTTGTAAGGGGCATTGCAAGTTGCTCCGTCCTAATTTTTGGCAGCTTTTGCTTGGAAAGCATAAGCAAATACTATGGGACACCCACTCCTCAATAATGGGACTTATGTTTGTAATATGCTGTACTGCATGGCTCTTGTAAGGGGCATTGCAGGTTTCTCCGTCCTAATTTTTGGCAGCTTTTGCTGGGAAAGCATAAGCAAATACTATGGGACACCCACTCCCCAATAATGGGACTTATGTTTGTTATATGCTGTACTGCATGGCTCTTGTAAGGGGCATTGCAAGTTGCTCCGTCCTAATTTTTGGCAGCTTTTGCTTGGAAAGCATAAGCAAATACTATGGGACACCCACTCCTCAATAATGGGACTTATGTTTGTAATATGTTGTACTGCATGGCTCTTGTAAGGGGCATTGCAAGTTGCTCTGTCCTAATTTTTGGCAACTTTTGCTGGTAAAGCATAAGCAAATACTATGGGACACCCACTCCCCAATAATGGGACTTATGTTTGTAATATGCTGTACTGCATGGCTCTTGTAAGGGGCATTGCAAGTTGCTCCATCCTAATTTTTGCAGCTTTTGCTGGGAAAGCATAAGCAAATACTATGGGACACCCACTCCCCAATAATGGGACTTATGTTTGTAATATGCTGTACTGCATAGCTCTTGTAAGGGGCATTGCAAGGTGCTCCGTCCTAATTTTTGGCAGCTTTTGCTTGGAAAGCATAAGCAAATACCATGGGACACCCACTCCCCAATAATGGGACTTATGTTTGTAATATGCTGTACTGCATGTGACGCGCCCCCTGGGCCGTGTGTACACGTGTGTGGGATACCCGGTGCCGGGTCTCTGGGGTCTGTAGTCTCCGTGGCGGTGACCCGGCCGCGTGGCTCAGGCTGGTCAAACCAGTGGCAGTCTTTCTTAGGTTTTGAGGTTAATTGTCCGACTGCGCCACCGGTGGATTGCTGTCAGGGAGTACCACCGCTGCGAGGCAGACCGCTGAGGCTGGTGTGTGCGCAGCATAGAATGGGATAACTCCCCTCGGGAGGAGTATAGCCTCAGGGCAGTGAGTGTGGATGATGTGGGTGATGGTGCACGAGCGCAGCAGGAATGACTCAGAGTCTTTGCAGTGCAGTTCAGGGTCTTTACTGATGATTTTAAGGTAGACCCTCCCGGTAGAACTGGCTAGCATAAGAGGCCTGGTCAGTCTGTGAGCAAGCACGAGTTCCCCTGGCCAGGTGGAGTTGTAGGCCTCCCCGTCTGTCTGCACTCTTCCTGGCTACCTTGCTGAATGTACCGTTTAGTGCTCACCCGTATGGCTGGTGACTTGGGGCCTTCTGTTAGCCTCCGCTACACGACGGCGGTGCTGGTCCCTTGCTTGTGATTGAACCTCCGGGCTGCTATGGCCAGAGGACCTGAAATCCCCTGCCGGCTGGTTTCTGCTGCTGGATATAAAAGTCCTCACAGCTTCGGACTCCTGTGTCCGATTCCTATTGTCTTCTGCCAGGGCGAGCTCTGCTCAGCTTCCAGCCCCTGGTCTTTAGCTCCTAGCTCCTACAGAGCTCCTTGCTGTTACTTTCCCTTGCTCTCACTCTGACTCTGACTGTTCTCTGACTCACTCAACCCCGCCCCAGATCCAGTTTATAAGGGCAGAATTCTCCCCTCCCAGGATTGGGGCAGGAGGATGTTGCATGTTTAAGGGATCCTGACCAGGAAGCCTCCCACTTGCTCTCCGACATAATATCTCTATTACTGTGGTGACCAGTCCCCTGGGGTGCCACACATGGCTCTTGTAAGGGGCATTGCAGTTCCTCATAATTTTTGGAAAGCCTTCCATTCACTGCTTAGGCCAACAGTGCACTGGAGACCCAGTTGCTATAAATGGAAAAAAAGGTTTAGTTAACGCCCTCTGACCTTCATGTCATTTCCAAGGGGCATTGGAGTGGCTTCAAATTTTTGGTAGGCATTGCACTCACTGTATGCCCTATAAGTGTGTAGCCGAACCGCTCCTTTTGTTACAGAAACATATCCTACAAGACATATCTGTTTGACTGGCCTGATATTGATGTGAATGGTCCCTGTTCCTCCTGCTCTTTCTCCTTTGCCACTACCTCATCCATCATTTATCACCTGAAGCTTTGTTTTAACAGGAGTCATAGAACTTGGATAGTAGCAGGAAAACATCCAGCAATCCTTGGAGGAGGTAGGATATTCGCCAAAACGCTGACCACCTCAGGCCTAGCCGCTACTACACACATGCGCTTGCATTACAACAAAACAAAGCAGATGCTAACTTCTATCATCCTCATCATGCTCCTCACTTTGGCACTCTCAACTCCCCTGATGGAGAAGCCAGGGCCCACCGGAGGAGTCTGATAGTCCGGCGGGCCCGGCCAATGCTGCCCTAAAGCAGGCCAGTCTAAGAAAAGTGTGGGAAAGGTTACCGGGACAAATAGGGGTGGCTGGGGACCGAGAATGGCCACCCCGCCACCCCGTGGAGGCTGGGGAGCAAGCGGGGACACCCGGCCACCAGGCGGCTGTGGACTGAGTATGGATACCAGGCCGCTGACACAGCCATGGCGTGGTGGCCAGATTCCGCCTCCACATGCCTAAAAGGCCCAATTTAAAGTGCAAGGAAGCAAGCAGTATGGTATTGCAGCCTGAGGGTGGGTGGGTGGCAGGCTGCATACTTGCGCTTGCATTGCAAGGAATGGGAGAGGTACAATTGAACACTGCCCTGGGACAAGGACTTGAATGGGGATAGTTGCAAGTCTGCAACGACAGGTGCAAGGTGGGAGGCATCTTCGCATGTACCATGAACAGGGGTTTGGCATGCACACACTACAGCGGAATAGGCTCTCCATCCCACTAAATGCACTGGAGAGGGCACAGGTAATGTTTTTGTATACGCGCTTAATCTTATGTATAAGGCACACCAGGACAAATATGGGCGGCTGGGGACTGAGTATGGATACCTCGCTGCCGAAGCAGCCATGAGGTAGTGGCCAGCTTTGGCCTCCTCCAAACTAAAAGGCCCCATTTCAAGTGCAAGCTAGCAGTATGGAATTGCAGTCTGGGGGTGGGTGGGTGGCAGGCTGCACACTTACACTTGCATTAAAAGAAAACATAGCAGATGCTAACTTCTGTCATCATCATCATGCTCCTCACCTTGGCACTCTCAACTCCACCGATGGAGAAGTCAGGGCCCACCGGAGGAGTCTGGTTCTCTAGTGGGCTCGTCCAATGCTGCCTAATGCAGGCTGGGCTAAGAAAAGTGTGTGGGGGGACGTTCCAAGGAGAAATAGGGGCGGCTGGGGACCGTTTATGGACACCCGGTTTCTCCCAGGCGGCTGGGGACCGTGTGTGGACACCCGGCCGCGGGCCGGCTGGGGACCGAGTATGGACACCTGGCCGCTGGGCGGCTGGGGACTGAGTATGGATTCCAGGCCGCCAAGACAGCCATGACGTGGTGGCCAGATTCCGCCTCCACATGCCTAAAAGGCCCAATTTCAAGTTCAAGCAAGCAAGCAGTATGGTATTGCAGCCTGGGAGTGGGTGGGTGGCAGGCTGCATACTTGAGCTTGTATTGCAAGGAATGGGGGAGGTACAATTGAACACTGCCCTGGGACTAGAACTTGCATGGGGATAGTTGCAAGTCTGCATCTTCTGATGCGGTAAGGATCACTTATGATGGGCACACTTTTAGACAGTGACCTGGGAGTCAGAGATGCTTCCAGGGGTCTTCCCCATGCTGTTCCCTTGTCTTTTCAGCACTTTATGCATGTGTCACACAGCACATGGCCAGATAAGGTTGTAAAATGTTAAAATGACATTTCACGGTGAATGCATTTGTCATAGTTGAAAGCAATACAAAAGTGCAAAAACGCATAAAAAATGCTACTTGTGAACATAGCCGAAGGTGTGGAGGAGTATTTTTGTTTTTGGTCATTTATTTTAACTTATACACAAGTCTTTACCCTGGAAAGGATGTTCCTTAACATATTTCACAGGAAAAAAGTTTCACTTTCGTTTTTGAACGTTTTATTGTGAGCCTGTAAAAGTGGCTTAATACCTCTGACCACGTTGTTGACAGCAGTGACCTGGGGGTCAGAAATGCTTCCTGGGGCGATCCCCATGCTGTCCCCATGTCATGTGAGCACTGTCACAATCGTTTTGGGCACTTGTTAGGCTTTTAAAAGACTGCCGGGGGTGCCACCGCAAAAATGCTCGAGTCTCCCATAGACTAACATTGGGCTCGTTGCTCGGGTCGAGCACCCGAGTATCACGGCGAGCTCGGCCCGTGCTTCGAGCACCCGAGCATTTTAGTGCTCGCTCAACACTATTAAGTATATAATTCCACATGTGTTAATTCATAGTTTTGATGCCTTCAGTGTGAATGTACAATTTTCATAGTCAAGAAAATACAGAAAAATCTTTAAATGAGAAGGTGTGTCCAAACTTTTGGTCTGTACTGTATATTCTGCATTGTTTTGTCCCCTTTATAAAATCTTTTGTAGCTTTTTTTATAAACACTGCCTCATTTTGGATTAAATATAAAATGTAATAGTTCTGTTCCTTTTGCTCTGTAAACTGTGTCTCAAAGCCATACACTACCAGAGCCAGAACCAAGCCTCCATTCAGCCTTTATAAAACCTGACTGGTGGTGGCAGCTATTAATCTTTCTTGGGTTATCGTGGAGTTAGCAGTGATCCCACAGGAGTATATACACATATTCCATGTGTTTGAATCCACAGGTGTATATAGTTTTCCAATAACTGGCCTGTTAATGCAAAGAGCCTGTGGCCTCCTACATTAATCGTCAGCCAATCGTGTAATTGTCCGGACAAAGGGGCGCAGCAGAGAGCTGTTTGACATAAAGATCACAGCGGGTGACTTCGCATGACCTTCCCGCGCTACGAGATCTTGACATGGGTGCTCAAACTTTTACATGCCACTGTATTTTGCTAGAACACAAGCCAATTTTTTCACCAAAGGACAGGAGACAAGTACAAAATTAAGTGTCTGTAGGCAACAGTGAAACATGGTGGAGGTTCTTTGAAAGTTTGGGGCTGCATGAAGTTAAGGAATTAGTCAAGATTAATGGTGTCCTCAATACTGATAAATACAGATAGATACTTATCCATCATGCAGTACCATCAGGGAGGTTACTAGTAGTTAGCTTAAAATGTATTCTGCAGCAGAACAATGTCATCAAACATACAGCCAATGTCATTAATATTTATTTTCAGCATAAGAAAGAACAAAGAGTCTTGAAAGTGGTTATAAACTTCCCAAGGAGCCCTGAGATCAAAATCATTGAGAGTATACGCTATATAGTGTTGCAGTGTCCTTAGGCAAAATTGTGAGTTAGCCCCATTCCCTTAGATAAAAAGCAACCCCACATATGAATGATCTTAGAATGCTTTACTGTTGGCATGAAACAGGAGTCATAGTAGTGCTTATCTTTTCTTGCTGGAAAATCATTACATCTAGATAGCCTAAGTAATCTGATGGTGGCTTCGACCAAGAAAATAACTTTACCACAGTCCTCTGCAGTCCAATCCCTGCCTTTCCTGCAGAATGTTAGTCAGTCCTTGATAGTATTATTTTTTTATTAAAGTGGCTTTTTTGCAACTCTTCTTGACACCAGGCTAGCAATCAAAACCTCCCCATCACAAATCCTATTCTCATTGCATCTACTTATCACCACCATGAGGTCTGAATCCCTGGGCCTCAAAATGGTAGACCAAGACTACCAGTTCTGATGAGGCCCTTAAGGGTTTTACTCAAGCTTGGGTAAAGTCATGATGTCATGATGTATGCTGTGACCTTTTGCATGCATGTGCAAGTTGTGATGTCATGACTTTGTGGCCTTTCGTGCATTTCCAAAAACCCTCCTAGGCTTCATCAGAGTTGGAAGTCCTAGCATAGCATGAGAGGCCTGGTGATTTCAGCCCTTGTCGCAATATTAAGAGATGCGAGGAAGACTGGACAGGTGATGGTGAGGAGCAGAGGGGTCGAAGAGGTCAATTGTGAGGTGAGTATAAGTATCTTTTTCATTTTTTAACCTTTTGATTATCCTTTACGGTTCAGAAAAATGGCAAGTGGCCACCATTTTACTTAATCTGTGTGGAATTCAATTACAAAAAAAATGCATTTGGTGTATATAGATTTTTATGATATTTGAGTAGAATTCAATTCTAATTGAATATATTTGCTCATTTCTACTGCCCAGCATTGCAGTCAAATGAACTAAGTTTATGAGCAACTTTAGGCTAATTATTTGTGCATATTGATAAAAAAAAACTTAAATATACCCAATAATAATAATATTAATAATCTTTATTTATATAGCGCCAACATATTCTGCAGCACTTTACAATTCAGGGGTTCATATACAACAGTCATAAGTAATATATATAAAGATAATACAATAATTAAAGCAAAAATAATGACGACCTTGCTCGTAAGAGCTTACAATCTACAATGAGGTGGGGGTGACACAAAGTACAGGGGCTTATTTACAATGATGGTCCAGCCATCTTGAGGGGATGAGGGATAGATAAAGGCTGCATGAGCTCATCACCAGACAGAATTTGTAGTGCTTTTGGGTGAGGTGGAGCTTGGTGGAGAGACTTATGTTTGGAGAAATAATGAATGGGCTATAAATATATAAAAGGACTTTGATTAGGAAATGTGATAGGCCACCCTGAACAGATGTGTTTTTAGGGAGCGCCTCAAACTGTGTAAGTTGTGGTTCGTCCTAATTTCTTGGGGTAGAGCATTCCAAAGAATAGGTGCAACTCGAGAGAAGTCTTGGAGCCGGGAGTGGGAGGTACGGATTAATGCGGATGAGTTGCTTGTGGAGCGTAGAGAACAGGTACGCTGGTAAACAGAAATGAGGGAGGAGATGAAGGTGGGGGTGCTGCACTGTGGAGAGCTTTGTGGGTGAGAACAAGCAATTTAAATTGGATCCTATAATGTATGGGCAACCAGTGCAATGATTGTCATAGAGAGGAAGCGTCCGAGTAACAATTAGCCAGATAGATGACCCTGGCTGCAGCATTAAGGATGGACTGGAGAGGGGAAAGTCAAGTGAGGGGGAGGTCAATTAATAGAGACTTACAGTAGGCAAGGCAGGAGTGGATCAGGGCAACATTGAGGGGTTTTGTTGTTTCCAAGGTGAGAAAGGGGTGGATTCTATAGATGTTCTTCAGGTACAAGTGACAAGAACGGGCAAGAGATTGTATATGGAATGTGAATGAAAGATTGGTTTCAAACACAACACCCACACAGCGAACCTGCTGGCTAGGTGTTATTGTAGTGCCATACATGGAGAGGGAGATGTCAGATTTAGAGAGGTGAGTAGATGGCAGGAGCAGAAGAAGTTCCGTTTTGGAAAGGTTGAGTTACAGATAGAGAGCAGACATGATTTTGGAAACTGTTGCCAGACAGTCACGGGTATTCTGTAGTACAGAAGAGGAGCCAGCAAACGATACACTGAAGGAGCGGTCAGAAAGATAGGAAAACCAGGAGAGAGCTGATTGACTGGAGTATACAGAGTAGGAGGTAGTGGTCAGTGATGTCAAAATCTGCAGAGAGGTCAAGAAGAATGAGCAGAGAATAGTCACCGTTATGTTTTGCTTTCAGAAGGTCATTGGTTACTTTGATTAGTGCAGTTTCTGTAGAATGTAGGGGGCGGAAGCCGGACTGTGATGGATCTAGAAGAGAGTAAATGGAGAGGTAACGGGTAAGGCGGGAGTAGACCAGGTGCTCGAAGAATTTAGAGATAAATGGGAGATTGGAGACTGGTCTGTAGATGTTTGTGCAGAAAGGGTCAAGAGAGGGCTGTTTTAATAATGAAGTGATGATAGAGTGTTTGAAAGAGGCGGGGAAGATACCAGAAGAGAGGGAGAGGTTGAAGATTTTAGTTAGGTGAGTAGTGATGGCTGAAGAGAGAGACTGGAGTAGATGTGAGGGAATGGAGTCAGTGATGCATGTAGTAGGATGAGAAGAAGAGAGGAGCCTGGAGACCTCTTCTTCTGTGACTGGGTCAAATGTGGAGAGTGATCAAGAGAAAATGTGGGGAGGGATGGGAGTCACGGCACTTGGTGGCTGAGAGCTGATTTCCTAATTTATGTTCTCTATTTTCTCTGTAAAGTAGGAGGCCAGGTCCTCAGCACAAATATCCGTGATAGGGGCCTGCGCTGTAGGACTGAGGAAGGAGTGAAATGTGTCGAAGAGTTTTTTTGGGTTGTTGGATAGTGAGGAGATCAGGGTGGTGAAGTAGGACTGTTTGGTGAGATGAAGGGCAGAGTTATAGGTTTTTAACATAAATTTATAGTGGAAAAAGTTTTCTAGTGAGCGAATTTTCCTCCATAGGCGTTCGGCACTCCTAGGGCATCGAGGGAGAAATCGGGTTTGCGGTGTGAGCAAGGGCTGTTTTACTATGTGTTTAGAGGTTCTGAGGGTGAGAGCGCTACTTGGTCCAGGGTTCTTCTGAGAGTATCATTGTAGTGATTTACAGCCAGATCAGGACAGGAAAAAGAGGAGATTGGGGACAGTGATAAGTGTAGGGAGTCTGTAAGTGTATGAGGGTTAATGACTTGTAGATTTCTCAATTTGTGATAGGTAGGAGTGTGCTGGGGTGGGCGAGGATTTGTGAGCATGAAGGAGAGAATGTTATGATCAGAGAGGGGAAGAGGAGAGTTATCTAGGTAGGGGATTGAACAAAGCCGGACAAAGACCAGATCAAGGGTGTTTCCATCTTTGTGTGTCTCAGAGATTGAAAGCTGTGAGAAGCCAATAGAAGTGGTTAAAGATAGAAGCTGGGATGCGGATGGGGAGCTGGGGCTGTTCATGGGGATGTTGAAGTCTCCCAGGTATAGGGGTTGTAAATCTGAGGACATGAAGTGCAGCAGCGAGGCAGAAAAATGGTCAAGGAACTGGGTGGGTGATCATGGGGGACGGTATATGACCCTACTCTGAGGGAGAGGGGATGGAAGAGCCTGATGGTGTGGACCTCAAAAGAAGGGAATAAGAGTGATGGAACTGGGGGCATCACCTACAAAGAGCATTGTGGGGACAGGAGTGAGCCAAATCAACCAACAAGTTTGTTTGCAGGTCTCGAGGAATGGGAAATATGCAAGCCGACATGAGAAATAGTGGCAGGGGAGACACTGTCAGATTCCTGAATCCAGGTTTCAGTGAGGGCCAGAAGATTGAGAGAGTTGGTGAGAAAGTAGTTGTGCAGGAAAGGAAGCTTGTTGCATACAGACCATGGATTCCACAGTGCACAATTAAAAGGGGGAGATGAAGGAGTGCAACTGATGTTAATAAGGTTAGCAGAGTTTCGATGTGAGGTGGGGGAGGGGTTGAGGTTGGCGGTGGGTGGATCGGGGTTAGGAGAGATATCCCCTGAAATAAGTATTAGCAGTAAAAAGAGAAACAGCAAATCATTTTTGGATTTGTGACATGGTTTTTTATACAATATCTTTGGATAAGATGGAGTGAGATGAATTAATGAATCCTTTAGTGGTCTGTATTTAGAAAGTTTATGTATATAGCATCTACAAACGCATCAATATGTGATATTTAACTGGTTTCAGCATACTTTATTTAACCTTTATGATTACAAACATAAAATACCATTTGCCAGAATGTATTAGAGAATATTGTGCCTGAGGAACTGCATCTTGTTTTTATTTATTTATACTGTTGTTGTAGACAAGACATTTGAAGAACTTTTTTTTACATGTGGCTGCTGTGCTAGGAAATATAACTAAAGCAACTCAGTGATCCTTCTACAATCCCATTGATGTTTAAATATTTTACTTTACTATGAACCTTTGTGGCTGTCATAAAATGAGGATATACTTACTTTATAATGACATTAGCATGTGCTGGATCACTCAGTACCTAATTCAAATGCATTCAGCTTAAACAGAATTCATGATCAAATGCTACTAAAATATTACTTAACTTTGTCACCGGCTACTACTACTGTCAAAATAGGTTGACTCATTCGTCCTATTTTACCACTAATAAGCTTTTCTATGTAGACTGATTCTGGATCAGCAGAAGAGGTAGTGTAGCACCCTGAGGATTCGGCTGCTACAGGGGTATTGCACCTCAACCCAGAGGTGTGGTATTCCACTCCTGGGTAAGGATGGAGTGTGGAACTGAGCTAGTAGGCTGCATGCACTACACACATCCCATTTCCGGGGAACAGACCGATGGTACTCCCACTAAATAAATGTGCAGGTACGACAGTGTCTGTTCCTGGCTGGAGTGGGAGGGGGGTGGAACATCCCAGTAGTGTAGGGGCAGATAGGGGGAGCAGCCTGGGTAAAGTTAGGAGCTCATTGGGTGCTGGTCACCTGAGCTCACACATAGAGGGAGTATATAAGGTGGGAACCATCTTAGATCAGGGTCAGTCTGTGAGACGTCAGTCAGTCTGTCAGAGTGTAACCTGAGAGGCAGAGCAGAGGAGAAGGAAGAGAGACCCAGAGGCGCAGAGCGGACCCCAAGAGCCCATAAGAGAGCTAATAGGGTGAAGGGTCGGCAACAGGGTACCGGATCCCAAGCTGGCAGAGGCTACAGCACACCTTAGCCAGGAACCGGAGGTCGTGGGCAGGATCTGCCACGACCACCCACTAAATCCACCCGGAAGGCAGACCAAGAATAGGGTCAGGGAACCCAGAGACAAGGGTTTACCAACAAGAGGCCCGAGGGAGCCGGACTTAGGTGGATCCCTGGTGGGGAAGGCCAGAGAGAAGGAACGTCAGAAAGGGAGCTCAGGACCACGCTCCAGAATCACCTGGGGGTTGGCCTAGTCCAAGACCTGGTGGACGCAGCACGGCTCGGGCGGTCACTCAAGGCCGGAGTGACCAGAACAACAGCACTAAGTAAAGACCCTGAACTGCACAGCCCGACTCTGAGTCTCATTACTATCCTCCCTGCACCTCCACAACCACCATCCTCTACACCTGACCCCCTGAGGCTATACCCCTCCCGTTGGGGGTTATACTACCTAAGCTGCACACACATCACCAGCCTCAGTGGACCCTGCTGCAGCGGCGGCCGTATTGACCGCAAATCAACGGGTGGCGTAGTCGACACAAAAGAACATCTAGTAACATCATAAGGACTGCCACACACTGAGCTTGACACCCTGGGCACGGACCGGGTCACAGCCACTCGGAGACTACAACCCCCATCTGATCCGGATCCGGGTATCCCCAACAACACTGGCCCAGGGGGCGCGTCAACTTTGGCGTAGTCGGCAGGATAACATGCCCGCAACAACCGGGTACTGCGTGCCTGAAGAAAAGTTCACCGTTACCTCAAAAAGAAGTCTCCTGCCGGTTCCGGAGGGTCCCCACCAACGGACCCCATCACAGGTCGTTTCCCGCCGGTTGTCCGCCATTTGCAGCTTTTTCCCGCCATCCATGGAGTTTCCCGCCACTGGGAGACGATTCCCGCCATTTCCGAAGATTTCCCGCCTTGGAAGAGCGGACGCCATTATGGGCGTGCCAGAGGGTGGCAAGAGGCCACCTCCCATCGTGGGCCAGGTCGAAGAATGGCGCCAAAAGCGGAAACCGCGCCCACCAATAGAGACTGTGATGCTGGAAGTGTCCATCAGCGTAAGAGAACTGCCCCTGGAACTGACAATCACAAAGTTGCCCCGGGACCACCCTCGATGTGGGCGGAGACTGAACAGGAGAACGAAGATGGGTGCAGCCTGGAGGAGTCTGGAGAGAGCGCACCCGGAGACAAGAAGTCTGGAGAGGAGTCCAGAGAAAGCCTACCCGGAGATGGAGGGAGAGTCAGGCAGCACCGACCCAGTGGTCAGGAGCCTGCTGCAAGCAACAACCCCACTAGGCCTAGTGGAGGTCCTGGCACAGCTCCCCCGAGACCGGGAGTGTGCACAGACTGCGCTGGAGGGCCTCGCACGGAGGATGGCCCGGGTGCAGCGAGAGACGTTGGCGGAGTGGAGCCGAGAGATGGCCCAGCAGACCGAAACCCGACAGCGGAGCACGCCACCCGAGACGAGGAGACAGACCGCCTCTGAGGATGGCGCAGGAGGAATGAAGGCAGGAGACGGCGCCGAGAAGGGAGCTGAACGGACGGAGGCAGGTAAAGGGGACGTCTCTACCCCGAACCGGGAAACCGCGTGCCTGCCCCAGCTCCCCGTCGCAGAGCCCGAAATTCCCCCTGCCGTGCCCGTCGCTGCATCGTCACCGCCGCCGACTAGGCCTCAACCGGAAACCGCGGCCGCGACCCCTGTGACGTCACACGCCTCGACCTCGAGCGTGGCAAAGCAGGAAATACCACCGGCCTGGTCGCAAGGCCTAGTACCTCCGGGCGCCGCAATACCAACAGCGCCCCCTACCTCCGCGGAGCCACCGGCCTGGTCGCAGGGCCGAGTAACCCAGGGCGCCGCCGTTCTTACGGTGCCCTTTGCCTTTAGGGTGCCCCAAGCCTGGTCGCAAGGCCTGGTCGACCCGGGCGCCGCTACCATCAACGCGCCCTCAACATCTAGAGTGCCGCACCTGGGTGAAGACCTGTTCGCCCAGCATACGTGCCCGGATGGGCAGCCCTTTGTATGGCCCCAGGAGTACATTCAGCTGGAACTCCAGAGAGCAAGGCCCATGTGCGAGCCCCTGATTCCGGCTCCGAAGCCTGTAAAGAGGACCTCACCCCCGCTGGAGGAGGCACAGTTTGAGTGGGACCCCACCGGAGAAGACCTCATGGGGTTCACTCAGGAGACTCGGGCGGCCGCAGCGGAGCGTGCAGAGTGCTGCCGGCAGCAGCTCGAGGTCTTCGAGAGGGAGCGGAGAGAGAGGCGGGTCCGGGAACAGCAAATGCAGATAAGGAGCGCGGAGCAGAAGAGCCGGACCAGGAGGAAACCCCGTGCAGCTCATGGTCCCCGTGCCACCGGGACTGTGATAAAATTCAATATGCAGCACGGATGGGGCTTTATTAGAGACCATCAGACCCCCGGCGACGTCTTTGTAACCCGCAGAGACGTAGAAAGCCATCTGCCGGAGGGACACAGAGGTCGTGACCAGTACGTAGGGGACGAGGTCACCTTCACCCGGCACAAGTGTGCCAAAGGACCCTACGCCCTCCATGTGCATCGCCTGACGGAGGAGGAGCTGCGGTGTGAGGAGGAGCAAGAGGACCCGGACGGGTCTGAAGAATCTAAAGAAGGAGCAGGAGGACGCCGTCGTTGAAGTACGGTAGAGAGAGACTGTATAAAGTTGCCCGTCAGGGTACCAAGAACTGTTACTTATTTAAAATATGTTCCCTGTTGGGACAAAGTGTGAACTGATGCCCGTGTGTCCCTAGTTCCTAATACCTGGCCGAGGACTGAGAGCGGCCATATTTCCTTTGTATATAGTTGCGCTTCCTAAAGCGCCCCCTACTGGTTTTATGGGAAAACCATTTTCTTCAAGAGACTGTCGCACTTTACCCGGTCACAAGTTGCACCGTGACCGGAGGAACCAGAGACAGGAATGTTTACAAGAATGTTATTTATATGAAAAGTGTATTGCTGATATATATATATGATGTTTTATATGTTTGATATGTTTATGTTAATGAAAAAATTGTATGTTTTGGATGTTTATATTTTACAGCCCGAGGACGTGCTGTGATTTACCAGGGGGGAATGTAGCACCCTGAGGATTCGGCTGCTACAGGGGTATTGCACCTCAACTCAGAGGTGTGATATTCCACTCCCGGGTAAGGATGGAGTGTGGAACTGAGCTAGTAGGCTGCATGCACTACACACATCCCATTTCCGGGGAACAGACCGATTGTACTCCCACTAAAGAAATGTGCAGGTACGACAGTGTCTGTTCCTGGCTGGAGTGGGAGGGGGGTGGAACATCCCAGTAGTGTAGGGGCAGATAGGGGGAGCAGCCTGGGTAAAGTTAGGAGCTCATTGGGTGCTGGTCACCTGAGCTCACACATAGAGGGAGTATATAAGGTGGGAACCATCTTAGATCAGGGTCAGTCTGTGAGACGTCAGTCAGTCTGTCAGAGTGTAACCTGAGAGGCAGAGCAGAGGAGAAGGAAGAGAGACCCAGAGGCGCAGAGGGGACCCCAAGAGCCCATAAGAGAGCTAATAGGGTGAAGGGTCGGCAACAGGGTACCGGATCCCAAGCTGGCAGAGGCTACAGCACACCTTAGCCAAGAACCGGAGGTCGTGGGCAGGATCTGCCACGACCACCCACTAAATCCACCCGGAAGGCAGACCAAGAATAGGGTCAGGGAACCCAGAGACAAGGGTTTACCAACAAGAGGCCCGAGGGAGCCGGACTTAGGTGGATCCCTGGTGGGGAAGGCCAGAGAGAAGGAACGTCAGAAAGGGAGCTCAGGACCACGCTCCAGAATCACCTGGGGGTTGGCCGAGTCCAAGACCTGGTGGACGCAGCACGGCTCGGGCGGTCACTCAAGGCCGGAGTGACCAGAACAACAGCAGTAAGTAAAGACCCTGAACTGCACAGCCCGACTCTGAGTCTCATTACTATCCTCCCTGCACCTCCACAACCACAATCCTCTACACCTGACCCCCTGAGGCTATACCCCTCCCGTTGGGGGTTATACTACCTAAGCTGCACGCACATCACCAGCCTCAGTGGACCCTGCTGCAGCGGCGGCCGTATTGACCGCAAATCAACGGGTGGCGTAGTCGACACAAAAGAACATCTAGTAACATCATAAGGACTGCCACACACTGAGCTTGACACCCTGGGCACGGACCGGGTCACAGCCACTCGGAGACTACAACCCCCATCTGATCCGGCTCCGGGTATCCCCAACAACACTGGCCCAGGGGGCGCGTCAGTAGAATAATAAGAGCTCAATTGTATGGCTGAAGGTTTAGCTAAAGCAGAATTGCAGTGAACTACACACACCTAATGCAACACACTACATACATATAATGCCCTACACACATAATGCCCTACACTACACATATATTCCCTGTCAGTCTATAGCTGTCAGGGTAGAGGGCATTATAAAACTTCCTTGAGACTAGAATAATCTATTACATTTCAAAGTCAATTAAATTGTGTATTTCTAATATATACACACGTTTTTATAAATAAAAACTTTAAAATTTGATGCATAATACAGCATCGTACATTCCATTGAAACAACCAATTAGCCAACCAATGGATCTCTCTCGTACAGATCTCTCCTTCCTTGCCTTTTCTGTTGGCTCAAAATAGCGATGTCAGACAATTAGCTTGAAATAAAATGATTTTTTGATACTCTATTAAGAGATGTCTATAGAGTGTTTGTCTATGTGTGGCTGTGATGTGGATTGCAGCTATTCTGGCTTCTTTATAGCTTACATGACATAGTATTGAATTTGGTGAGAAATTGAAGTCTGAAACCAAATTCATGCAAAGGTAACAGTGGACTGAATCGATCTGTATTTACAGTGCTGGTCAACATTATTGACACCCCTTCATTTTTTTCATAGACTATACAATATCTTCAGAAATAAATGGGAATTTACCAAAGCTATATCCTCAGGATTTTTTATTTAGTGGTCCAAAGTAATACAACAATAAAACATTGTTTTTCAACTTCCATGTTGCAATTTCAAAGAAGAAACAACATAAACTGCGTGCGCAGCAATGAAGGCACCTCTATTTAACCCCTTTCTGGCCCAGGGCATACTAATACGTATCTGTGCCCTGGGCCTTATGGGCCTCATACGTATTAGTACACCCTGGTGAGGTGGGTGTCAGCTGATTATTACAACTGACACCCGGTGCTATGTGCAGGAAGCGGTGCTATGTGTTGGAAAAATGTGAAAATTTTATTTTTACAGCTCAATATTTTAAAATTCTATGAAGCACCTGGGGGTTCAAGGTGCTCACCACATATCTAGATATGTTCCCTGGGGGGTCTAGTTTCCAAAATGGTGTCACTTGTGGGGGGTTTCCACTGTTTAGGCACATCAGGGGCTCCCCAAATGCAACATGGTGTCCGCTAATTATTCAAGCAAATTTTACATTCAAAAAGTCAAATAGCGCTCTTTCCCTTTCAAGCCCTGCCGTGCACCAAAACAGTGTTTTTTCCTCACATATGGGGTATCTGCGTGCTCAGGGGAAATTGCACAACATATTTTGGGGTCCATTTTTTTCTTTTACCCCTGTGAAAATAAAAAAAAAATTGGGTCAAAAGTAACATTTTTCTTCCACATTCCAAAAATTCCTGTGAAGCACGTGAAGGGTTAATAAACTTCTTGAATGTGGTTTTGAGCAGTTTTTAGAATGGTGTCACTTTTGGGTAGTTTCTGTCATAAAGGCCCCTCAAAGTCACGTCAAATGTGATGTGATCTCTAAAAAATATGGTTTTGTAAATTTTGTTGTAAAAATGAGAAATCACTGGTCAACTTTTAACCCTTATAGCTCCCTACAAAAATAATTTTGGTTCCAAAATTGTGCTGATGTAAAGTAGACATGTGGGAAATGTTGTTTATTAACTATTTTGTGTAACATATCTCTCTGATTTAAGGGCATAAAAATTCTGAAAATTGAGAAATTTTCAACATTTTCGCCAAAATTTCAGTTTTTTTACAAATAAACGCAAGTGATATTGAAGAAATGTTACCACTATTATGAAGTACAATATGTCATGAAAAAAGAATCTCAGAATCAGCAGGATCCGTTGAAGCGTTCCAGAGTAATTACCTCATAAAGTGACAGTGGTCAGAATTGTAAAAATTGGCCTGGTCATTAACGTGCAAACCACCCTCAGGGGTAAAGGGGCTAATACTTGGTTGCACACCCTTTGTCATTGATTACAGCCTCCAAACATTTCTTGTAGCCATCTAAAAGCTTATTTCACTTCCCAGCTGAAATTTTCTCCCTCTCTTTCTTTGCAGTTTTTTCAAGCTCTTGAATGTTTGCAGGATTCTTTTTCTCAATGGCAGATTTTAACTCAACCCAAATTTTCAATGGGATTACTCAGTACTCATTACTGGCCATTTTAAAACAGGCCATCCTTTATTTTTCAACCATTCTTTTGGATGTGTGCTTTGGATCATTGGCTTGCTGGAAGACCCATGATCTTTGACTCAAACCAAGTTTTCTTACATTTCACTCTAAAATCTCTTGATAATTCTCTAATTTAATGATTCCTGTGATACGTTCAAGGCCTTCAGTACCAGAAAAGAAACCCCACAGTATTATGGATTCACCACCATGCTTAACTGTTGGTAAGTTGTTCTTTTCCTTACACGCTCCATTGCCAAAAAGCTCTATTTTTGCTTCATCTGTCCACAAAACATTTTCCCAGAAGGATTGTGGTTTGTCAAGGTACTTTTTGGCAAAGATTATTCACTCCTTTTTATGTCTTTTCTTCAGCAATGGCTTCTTCCTTGGCCTTCGCCCATAAAGCTCTGCCTGTGATACTTGTTGAAACCATGACCCCAGACTGTTCCAGGATGGTCTTCTGGTCTTTGGATGTTTGGCGTGGTGTTTTTTCCACCATTCGCACCAACCTTCGAAGACATCTCTTGTCCATTTTCCTCTTTCCCTCACATCCAGGGAGGTTCTTGATGGTTCCATGCTTGGTAAACTTCTTAATAACATTGCGCACTGTTGAAACTGAAATACCAAGGTCTTTGGAGATGGCCTTATACCCTTTGGAAGACTTGTGTTTGCTAATAATAGCAGTTCTGATGTCCTCAGACAGCTCTTGTGTCTTCATCATTGTGACAAAGGAATAGGACCTACCATGTGAATGCAATTAACTACCTCCAATAGTGTGAAAATTAAATAGTCCCAGAATTACAATTTAAGTAGAAATCTCAATACCCTAAATCTGTTCCAATTAGGATGTATTTTATTCATCAGAATACGTGCAACATTTTAACCACAACCTGTCTGTTTCAAACATGATAAATGGCAGTTGTGGATTAAATATATCCTTGGTCATTAACTAAGGCTTAAAATAATTCTTTAAATTAAGAAAAAAATATTTTTCTTTGCTTTTAGCAACAAATACAATGTTTTTTTTTAAGCGATCTACATTTCTAGAGATATATTGATATGGATCAATGATAATGATGATAATGGTAAAGATGATGTTCTTTTGGTGATTTGTTTTCTGTTTTATAATTGTAGTTTATATAAAAACTGAAATAAAATTTAGTGAAAATATAATAAAGCTAGTCATACTGTAATTATTGGTAAATTATGCCTAGCTTCGAAGAAATAATTTTTCACTTGTTCTCGGCAGAAAGCTGAAATGACATATTAGACAGATTGACCGATTTAGCAAAACAATGGTATTTCTCAGTTGCCTATGGATTTTCAAACTTAGCAATTATCACTAAACACAGAACTGTAACAAATTGTTTCTTTTATCCTTCAATCACAGTAGAAAGCCTTGGTGACTGTACTGACATGGTGACAGATATTGCAATAAATCAATTCTTTATGGGTTTCTTTATTTTACAAACCTCAGATCATAGTTCTGCACTAAGATGTGACAAGCCATCAGGAAACCAGGGTCCACAAAGGACTGTTAAAAATCAGCAAAGAAAAACAGGTATGATCTCTTATGCCACCCAGTCCATCTGGGTATTCCCAACTGCTGTAAAGAAATGGTAGCTTCTTTAATACGATTATTAATTTTGCACAACAGGCTCGAAAAAAAGAAAATACCTAAAAATTGGGCGTTGAGTCACCACAATACATTTTTAGTCAACAGAGAAAAATGTAAAAATCAGTTGGAAGTTTATATTTGATCTATTCAATAGATAATCTTTATTACACTGATTCAAACATAAACTTGAATCACCAGAATTACATTCAAGATATCTTTAGCTAAAAAAATCTTGGTACAGAAGATTTTTTATTACAATAGTCATCCGAGCATGAAAAGTAGCATAAGGAGACTACGACCCAAGAAAGTATACATTCATGTATAAAGGAAAACTCCATGATTAAATATAAATCCTACAAGATTATGTCATAAATCCACATAATGTAGAATATAAAAATATTGTTTTATTTAGTACCAAAAAGACAATACACAGTATAACAGGACAAAATATGATAAAAAATCAGGGTCTAAAGAGAAAACTCAGGCATAAAAGGGCACATCAAGACACATTGTATAGAGGGGCAGTGAACATCATAGGCAGAATAAACAGAGTGATGTAAATACTACAGTTATAGATATTGCAGTTGCAGGGCAGAGATATACAAATATACAACTATGCATGGAGATCAAATCATTAAGTATAAAAGTGGCCACAAACAAGAGTAAGTATACTAGTGAATGTCAAAAGACTCATAAGACACTCTCAGCTATAATATTGCTTACCCATAGCTCTATGTAATCGCACTACCGCGATGCGCATTTCATGTGGGCTTGCTGGGTGGGGGGGGGTATATTTTTTCATATTTTGTCCTGTTATATTGTGTCTTGCATTTTAGGTAGTTAATAAAATTATATTATTGTATTTCTCATTATCTGGATTTATGACTCCATTATCTCGCAGGATTTAAGGAAAATAATTAAACAATGTACCTTTTTTTTCACTTAGGCCACAGCCCCACTATTAGTATTTGGTCAGTATTCGGTCAGTATTTTTTCTCAGGAGTGGGAGCCAAAACCAGGTGAGGAACAATCAGAGAAAAGGTTTAATAGAAACAAGTGCACCAATTCTGCATTTATCACCCACTCCTGGTTTTGGCTCCCACTCCTGAGAAAAAATACTGACCGAATACTGATCAAATACTGATAGTGGGGCTGTGGCCTTAAAGTTTTCCTCCATCACAAAGTGTGCGGCATGGATGCACTGAAATTTGGATAGCTTTGACTTCCAGTACATTTATCTAAGGCATCTCTTAAAAATCGGGAGAAATATTCCCCCAAAACACTGAGAACCTCATCAAACAGGGTTAAATTGATAAAGCAACTTCCAGTCCCCACAGAAGATGCTGCATCATATGGTGCAGAAGAGGAAAGAAACAGTTCAGATCACAGGAAAATGCACATTGTACAACAAAACAGTTGCAAAGAGACTAAGAAATAGACCTTTTGGTATGGGTGCTACTTTAATATCCCTATAATAGCTTTTAAAGCCAATTAAATTGATGACACCTTTTGTCTGAACAGAATCAGCTATTAAATATCTAAATATCTTGTTTCCTAAAGATCCCCGCAACTCATTGAAATATAACTACATTGTTTTATTTAGAAATTCAACTATTTTGTAGCCAAGGTTACAATTTAAATTCTTTCAACTTTCCTTAAATAAATATAAATACTATTTTCTTAATTTCAATGGTGATCAAAATATCCTTCAATAATGCAACAAAAGCAGTGTGAGGCCTCGCAGACATACATACCTACTATAGGTCATACTCCTGAAAGGAAGGTTTCATTAGAAAATGACCTTGTTTTCTTGGCATTCTTTTTTTTTATTGTAATCTTTATTAAAAATAACAAGTTGGAGTCTTGCATTTTTCAAATTGGCCAATGGTACATTTTTTAGAGTCTAACATCCTGCTGTTTCAGGATTCAGCACCTACAGCACATTATCCGCAATGAACTGACTGATGCTATATTTTGTATTGAAGCATCAAATGAGTGTCTCCAAAGGTTATTGTGAAGGGGGGAGAGCAGAGTAGGCTGTGACATCACCTATTATGAATAGTGGATCCTGTGGTGTCAGCTGTGAATAGAGGTGTTACCTGTCAATGCAATCCTGACTCTGATGATAATGAACCTGCTGAAAACTCTTCCTGAAAGGACAGGAAATAGGAGTCTAGAAATGGCCTAGTGGATACTGTGAAAATTTCAAGGTTACTGTTTTTTAATAAAGTGCATAATATGAAAAAAACAGAGAAACATTGCCAACATAAAAAAATACATGTAACACAAAGACCTGATAAAAACAATAGCTCTTTTTCTGATGATAGTTATGCCTTAAAAAGATGGTTAAATCCAGCATGCACAATTTGCAAGACTTTTACCTTCTAAAAATCCAATCAACAATAGTATAGCCACCCTGCAAAACTGATAATCTGCAATTGTTCAAGCAGAATTATCCTCAATGTTCGGGAAACTGCTATACATATTTTCTGACAATATTCCTAGAATTGGGAATATTGGGTTGAATTGTCATGCCATCAATTATTTTTGGGGAGAAGTTGAACAATCATTGAAAGTTGCATTACAGGTTTACTGTATTCTTCCTTGTTAGCAGAGATGGTTCTATTTTCTATTTCACATAAAATGCCTCGAGAACTAAGTTTCTGGCTCATTTATTAGCTGTGGATAAAACCCCCCCTCAAACTGGATACACCATCTTTCCACAAATAGATTCATAAAGCCCAACTATATGTACTGTACATTTGAAAAAAAAGTCTATTTGTGAACCTTAGTCCCACTCCCGATTGCTTAAGATCTATTCTCTCTGGTTACAGTGGTAGAAGTCATGCCAATAACTGAACGTACAAAAGATAGGATTTCTCGTTCTCTGGGATTCATATATTTCTTTACAAAATTTCCTTGTATAACATAATGTAACATATACTAACAATCAAGTCTCATTAACACTTACTTATAGGTAACTTTTCCTCAGCTCTACTTTTCTTCGCTAATTTTTTTCCTTTGAGCAGAGTACTACATATAAAACAATATAGAAAAAACATGAGGAGCTTGAATACCCTAAAGGTGGTCGGGAATTTGTCAATGGAGCTGTTTATTGTAAAAAATGAAATTAAGGGAATCTATTATAAAAACAGGTTTTGGTGAAAACAAAAAATAAAAGCAAGTAGTGAACAACCAGACCAGTGACAATAAAATTGTGAAGACAACAGCACAGGCCATAAATGAATGTTAGTATAAGGGCAATACATTATACAGTATGTATATGTATACATTATCATAGCAAGTAAAGTATTGTGATTAATAATTATGAGCATGCCCAGAGGGAAAGAAACACATTAAAAATGAAAAAACAAGTAAGAAAAAATGAAATAGAATTAAACAAAGCCTACACACAGGCTAATGCATGAAGATCACAACTATAGTGGACACTAGTGCAGCATGTAACATAGCTGATGCACATAATAGTAAGGCAAGAGAATACCCATGAGCCAGGGTTTTAAGCCATTGGTTTTACCATATTGTGTACTGGATAACAAGAAAAAAAATAGCGGTGAAATTGCAAAAAAAAGTGCAATTCCCACAGTTGTTTTTTTTTTTTTACCATGTACACTAAATGCTAAAACTGGTTTGTCATTACGATTCTCCAGGTCATTACAAGTTCGTATATACAAAACATGTAAAGGTTCATTTTTATTTAAGTGGTGAAAAAAAAATCCAAAGTTTGTTAAAAAAAAAAAAGTTATCATATTTTGAGACCCATAGCGTCTCTAATTTTTGGCATCTGGGGCCGGGTGAGGGCTTTTTTATAGTGTGCCGAGCTGACGTTTTTATTGATACTATTTTGGGGTAGATACTATGTTTTGATCGCCCGTTATTGCATTTTATTGCAATGTTGCTGCGACCAAAAAAATGTATTTCAGACATTTGATTTTTTTTCTTATTATGCAGTTTATCTTTTTATATATTGATAGATCAGGCAATTCTCAATGCGGCGATACCAAATATGTGATTTTTATTTTGTTTTATTTTGAATGGGGCAAAAGGGGGGTGATTTAAACTTTTTTTTTTTTTTATATTTTTAAAAACTTTTTTTTTTTACTTTACACATGCTTCAATAGTCTTAATTTTTGCTTTTTTTTTGCAAATGTCTTGGGAATGGTAGGCCCTAGAGACCTATTGCCTCGTCTAAAATCTTTCAAAGAACTTGATTACCTATATGCCAAATTTGGGCCAAATATGTCCAGTCGTTTGGCCTTAAATTAATATTTGTTATTGTGTTTTGCTTTTTGGAGAATATCTTTACAACAGCAGATCCGAGGCAGCTCGTCTAAAACCTTTGGAAGAGCCTGATTTACCTATATACCAAACTTAATGCATATATAATAAAACCATGTTAGTTATTGCAAAAGTAGGCATCATATGTAACCAGTCCTTTACATATTCAAAGTATATTTAGAGATTTGTTCTTCTGCCAATGGCCATCTTTTTTCAATTTGTATTTTAACCAACATTTTTCAATGGAGAACATAATTTGAGCTCTTTGTGAGCAGAATTATGACGCTGTCAGATTAATATTACTATATTTATTCTTGTAGTTATAAGGAAATGACTTGTATTATGGTCATTTGAGGATAACATGTTTAGGAAAACAATCTTTTGGGGATAGAAATGTAAATCTATACATACCTGTATGCCTCATATTAGAGGTCTTGTTGCTGTGAAATGTCTTTTTATACATAGAAGTTTCTGAGGTGTTCCAGTCCTGGGGACTGAAAGAAAGCCTTGTCTCCTGTGATAATTATAATGCTTCCCCCCTCCCCTGAATGTCACAGTGCCCTGGGATGTGCAGTTGCAGCAGCCAAATCTAGGCACTGTGACATGCAGGGGAGGGGGAAACATTGTAATTCACACAGTAGGCAATATTTCTTCCAGGCCCCGGCCTGCAAGCATCAGAAACTTGATTGAATAAAAAGACATTTCACAGCAAGACCTCTAATATGAGGCATACAGGTAGGTATAGATTTACATTTATTTCACCTGTATGCCCATATTAGAGGTCAGATAAGTGCCAGGGGGTGACAGTTTCACTTTAAGAAATTCATAGGAATATTTGAGTTGAACTCGGGTCCGGAGTAGAGATGAGCAGATCTGGAAAAATTTTAATTTGCCCGATGACGCGGATTTTCAGAGCTAATGTATTCTCTTTGGATAATAAATGTAAGATGTAAAAAATGATGTAGAAAATAAAAAATATATACTCACCTCACCAATAACCTTCATGGCCCCTCTTCTCCTAATCATCCCTTGTTTGGTCCTCGTCACATCTTCTCATCACCGACGAAAGCACTGATATACCTGGCCTTTTCACATAAGACACGGTTCTGCACAAGCATAAGGTAACGATATTGCCATATCCCTATGGACGCATGCGCAGTAACAACCCAGGCCTCATCTCAGCCGGAATTCCCAGCCTAGCTGGAAGAACCTGAGATTTCAACACTCATGGTGATGGTAAAAAAATGCAATGAGGACTGGACAGGGGATGGTGAGAAGCAGAGGGGCTGGAGAGGTGAGTGGTAAGGTGAGTATAATTTTTTTTTATTTCTAATCTTTTGATTGACTCTTAGGGCTTAGCAAAATGGAGGCAGCCAGCCCTCATTCTGCTCAATCTGAGCAGAAACAAATTATGAAAAAATCCACATTTTTGCAAATGCATTTTTTTGTAAAATTCTAGAATTTAATTTCACCTGTATATATTCGCTCAGCTCTACTTAGGGGATTCATGAAGTCTACAAAAATAGCATTATTTGCACGTACTATGAAACTTGGATGTGTGAAATCGGCATTAACAAAATTATAAAAGTTACATTACCCAAAGTAATACATTTGGCTTACCTTCTCACGATTTTATATGGCCATGGGACTCTTAGATATCGTCTAATACTTTTATTATTGGAAGTAAAGGGGCATTATTACATATATGACTTTATCTTTAGATACATTATTTTCTACAGCAGCGTTGCAAAAATAGCTCCAAAAACTGAAGGTAATTTTCCAGAATCACTTATAAAATGTGAATTTTATTTTTTAAGCTACATGGTAAACCAGGTTAAAATGAAAGTATTAGAGAAATGATTTGCTGAATATAACTCTCGAGAAATATGAGTATCATAGGTTTTACTGATAACCTTTTATTTGAACAATTCATATTTTAAGACACACTTTATCAAGATCATCACTTCACCTCAGTTCCAGGAGTACAAATTCAAAGGCTTTATTGCAAACTCAGATATTGATCTACAAAATGACTGGGAATGTTTTAAAAGAAATAAAGGGAAGATAAACAAATATAAATTAACATAGTAGACTGTATTGTGAAGGTAATATACTGTAGCTGAGAAATCTACGAACATATTTAGATATTTTCAAATTTCTGAAAAAGTACTAAGCAAAGCAAAAAATTATATTTTTTTTCTAATTGGTGCTGCCTTTTTATAACTATACACACATATTTCAAGCTCTTATCAAACGTGAAAAGTGTAGAAATAGGTTTGAAATTTAATACTTCCTGATGAAGGAACTAAAGGTTTCCAAAATGCGTAGGAGAAGTATAGTACTTCGACCACCAGAGGTCTTTGTTTCTGTTAGTTCACACGTTGGGTTCCTTTGTTTGTATTTCTAGTTAGTTAGACACCGCTACTGGCCGGAGCATGGCTACTTGCATGAGACATCTATGGATTTCACTGCCAACAAAAGGACTGTTAAGACTTCTTCTGGATTCTATACCCAGGAATTTATCACCTGAAAAATAACCAGTATCCAATTAAACTTCAGTAAGTGGAACAGTCAACTAAGTTTATTTTTCTCATACACGCTTGTCGTGGATAAATATTGTCAACCAGTGGTATTTTACTGTGAGATGAATCATTGGTTTTCTTGTTGTCTATATTTCTGCTATATTGGAGAGGCATTTTATGGTTATTGTACTTTACTAATCCTAGTCTGTTTGGACCCCTGCACATGGAATGCTTTTAATTGTTATGTCAAACTTAAACAGCTTACAGATGTATGTTTTTTACCCAAGTAGCGGGTGTTCTGAAAAGTGTTGGTGTCCGTGTTTTATTCAACCATCCTTTAAGGTTTTAAAGTCACCCATATACAGAAACGTAAACAATGGTTTCTGAATGAGTTACGGCTCCTGAACAAAATGGTAAAAATTAAATTGCCAACTTTCTACATACACTTTATTTTACATATTTACATAGTTTGACTTAAGTGTTAATGATGATATTAATAATCCTGATAGTCTGGAGTGTTTTCCAGATGCCACTTAATATCATTGAGGGTGTAGGAGGATGAAGAGTTTAATATCTTATTAGCCTGAAAGGTGTTTCTTTTGTTAAAGAGCTTGTCCACTTTAAAAAAAAAAAATGGGGCCACATCCTCACCTAATGGACCCGACCGCTCATTCATACTGCTATCAATGTCCAATATTTTTGTTTCAGTTGGGGTAGGTGAGGTGATGGTTACATCTAATCAAGAAGTACTAATTGCCTGCAGTGGTCACATTCCTCCTGAGCCAGAAGAAACAGTCTTCTATCTCTTTCTTCTGTCACAGACCGCAGATATTTAGCGAACACTAATAGATTGCAGTGGGTACCTGATGTCCCTACCAGAAAAGGAAGCCAGGAAAAATGCATAGGACATCAGCAAGAGTGTAGATGAGTGACGGGTCGTCTAGCTATGTGCATTTTCTATGTTAGAACCAACATAGCACAATTTTTAACTTAAGCAATAGTAGTGGACACTCCCTTCAACAGATAATATTATTGGCAGTGTATGATGCTTCAAGGATTAATGTAGCAGAAAAGTGTCTATATTATTTGGATTTAATCTAAAATGCTTAAAATTCTTTTTAGATTTTGGAGTTTTTCCAGCCTTGTGGAATTCTATATGGAGCAAATTGATTTGCTACAAATCAAAAATACTGCAAAGTCTCCAATTGTGTGGGAAAGAAATGTATGACACTCTGAGGTCTCCTAAGACATTGTTCAATCAGTTTCAAGCTTTTTAACGCAAACACCTAGTATTATTAAAATATCCTCAACATACAGTAATGTGCAGAAGTTTCAGATAATAGCTGAAAACGTCAGTAAAGCGCTGTGGAATTAATGGCGCTATATACGTGAGAAAATAAATAAATAATAATTTATTTTTAACAAATAATAAAATGCAAAGGTATTGAAGAAAAGAGAAATCTATGTCAAATCAATATTGTTTTGTCCACCAACACAGTCATTAACTGAAACACAAACAGCTCTTTTGGAGGCTTTAAACTGGGTAAGAAACAGCCAAGCTTGGCTACAAAGGTGAGGCTATAGAAGACAGTGTCATGTTGCGCATCATACACCATGGTAAAACTGTGCACAGCAATAAGACCCAAGGTGGTTATAGTACATCAGCAAGATCTCTCCCAAGCTAAGATTTCAAAGCAGAATGATGTTTCAAGATATGCTGTTCAAGCTGTTACTTGTTATTCGAAACACCAAGAAATATTAAGAACCATCAGACGCAGTGTTTGGCCAATGAAACTTAGTCAGCAGCTATAAAAGTCATCATGCTTTTACCCATAGTTATATAATTTGATGTAACTTTGAAATTACTAACACTGTTTGATACAGTCCTATTTTACCTCAAAGTGTTTTACACATATTTTCAGGTCAATTGGAGTACTTGAGATTCTGTGCAAATAAAAATTTTGGAAAATGTTGTCAAGGCTGGCAAATTTGAATTTCTAAAGATTTGTTCATGTCTTCTAATTATTATGAGCAAAATTTTACTCTTTCTGATGTATTTTTTAATTAATGTGACTATTGAAGCCTCTGCAAAAAGATTAGGTCTTTTTAGGTTACATGCAATAGAATTACATGTAAAATTGCATGCGGACTAGAGCAGCACTGCTGTATTCCCGTTATAGGTATGGCTGTAGCTATATAAGATGTTATCCACAGACACTTTATTGATTACTTAGCTTCACAGCTAGAATCTATGGCTGTGTAATTATATGCTGTATTTTTGCTACAAACTGTTAGTTCTGGATCAAGGCATAATGTAGCTGGGGGCACACAGTAACAGTTTACATGACACTACCTAGAATCCTGAAATGATGAATACACTGTTCCTATTTTGAGAATATGTGAAGCAAGTGTTGATACACAAGCATTTTTATTCGAAGAAAGCAATGTTTCCTTCCAGTCTTTCAATAGAAAGTATTGTATTCTTTACTTTAAAACATCCATATTTTCATGTTGATGTTGTTAATAATGTAGAAATTCCATGACTCCCGCATTGATTAAGGCTAACAAGCCAAAACCAGTTTTATGCCTAGAATTGAAGGCTTTATAATTTTAGGTTCACATGGCATTTTTGTTTTACCCAATCATTGAATTCTCCATGAAATAACTATTCTATAGCATACATAGATCTCTATGCTGTTTTTTTCTCCCTAGAATGTATAGGAAAATATTTTACTGGATTTTACCTTTTTTAAATGGTTGCAAAGGCTTAAGATATTGACAACCATTCATAAAATAGGATAATAACATGCGATAAGTGGGGGTTCAACCGCTAGGATCCCCACAAATATTATATTGATGACCTATCCTCATGTCATCAATATCATAAGCCTGGACAACCCCATTAACACAGTCCAATCACTGCCAACTGCTAGATGAGTTGGATGTTAACCCTTTGGAGCCACAGCCAGTTTAAATCGCCTTATCATGGCTGACGGGTACACATGAATTGGCCAATTTATGGGCTAAGCATTCTTAATTTTTTCCTATTTTCTAGAGCAGTAACGCAATTCAAATGTCATTTTCATGTTTGCATGCTATAACACTACAGAGTGCTACGTTATTTGTAAGTTACTGTATATGTTGAGATGGCTACTCTTAGTAAGCAACTGTACACACCTGTTTTCTGTTTGTAAGTGACGGTCAGTTTTTTTATAAAAGTTTTTACTTTAATGGCAGCCTCAATGGTCGATATGATCATGACAATACTATTTTTTATGTTTTGCTACTTTTGCACAAAAATGACTTTAGAATAAAAAATTCTCCATCTTCTGATACTCATAACTTTATTTTCCTGTAGACAAAGTTGTATGAGCGCTTGTTTTTTGCAGTTTTGCTAGTACAATATGATTTTTTTTCACTTTTTAATTCATTTTTAGGAGGCATGTACAAAAAGATCACATCTGAAATTGCATTTTTTATGGCATTCACCCTAAATAAATGAATAAATAAATAATTATATATGTATAAATAACTTTTGTTCCTCAAATTGTAGACCCATAAATTTTACATTTTTCTGAGTACAGAACTATCTGATGGTTGTAACAAGCTGTAGTTGTTATTGGTACCATTTTGGGATACATACAACTTCATCACTTTTTATTTCATTTTTTTTAGGCGAAATGAGCAGAAACAGCAATTCTGGCATAGTTTTTCATTTTTTATGGTATTCACTATATGGAGTAAATAATAACGCTTTACAGTCCAAACATGGCAATACCAAGTATGTCTTGTTTTGTATTTAAAATGGGATTTGTTTTTTTTATATTCATATTTTTTTCATCACTTAAAACTTTTATTTATTTGTTTATTTATTTTTTCAGAATACTTACTAGTCCCACAAGTTGACTTAAACATGCAGTCCTTTGAATCCGTTGTACAATCTACCGAACTAATACACTTAACAATATATTATCTAACTTGTTAGTAGTTCACTGATAGGTAGCCTATTAGACACTGCCTTCAGAGGGGTCTCATAGATAGAGGTTTACTCAGACACAAATGCTATTGTTAGGACCTTGGTCTGATCCCAACATGCATAACATACATAGCAAGGGCTTACCTGTGTATAACAGCTGCATAAGGCCTGTTTCACACATACGATATTTCCGTTACTGGAAAAACAAGTACAAGAGATCTCCATGTCCATGTGTCCGTGTGTTCCTGTGTGGCATACTTGTGGCAATCGTGTGCATTATCAGGATCACATGTACCGGTGCCTGGGAATCAACGGTACAGTTTGCACTGTTCCCAAGTGCCGGGTGCTGAAGGAATCTCTCTTCATTATCCCCTGCTTGAGCTGTGATCAGCACCAGCAGGTGACAATGTTGAGAGTAGCATTCTGATCCTGTAAAAATAAGAATAAAATAAAAAAATCATAATACTCACCAAGCTTGAGGCAAACGCACATGCTGAGGAGCAGAGGAGAATGACTCGATTCAGCGAGCGGGCCCATGAACTATGCTGAGCTCAGTGAGTGACAAGATGTCACTCAGTGAGCGCAGGTATGGGGCCGCTCTCTGCGGCGAGTCATTCTCCTCTGCTTCTCAGCGTGTGTGGTCGCCTCAAGCCAGGTGAGTATAATGACTGTCACCACACATACTGGAGACACTGACGTGTGAAAGAGGCCTAATGCTGCATATGGTACAAGAATAACTTCTGAGCCATCTCTATGAGGTAACTGTATGTTGAATTGCGAGAAAGTACTTTCAACCCAGAGGTACAGTTACATCATTTTGCTGGAAATGATATACATATTTATATAATTATGTATTATTGGGATTTAATGTGATATACTAACAAAATGTAGCAAGTATTTGTGAAGTGTAAATATGTTTATTCTCTAAATATTTTAAAAATATAAATCTAAAATTTATGAATTGCTTGAACTGCATTTGTATTCAGCCCCCTGTAGTCTGATACCCCTAAATAAACTCCTGAGTGACCAATTGCTTCCTGAAGCGACATAATTAGTAAATTAAGTGAACTTGTGTGTAATTTTTCTGTATAACTACAACTGTTCTTTGAAGGCCTCAGAGGTTTGTTTGACAATATTTGAAATTAAACAGCATCATGAACATATACATATGTGAATATTTTCATTTGATAATTTCACAATACTTACATTAGATATTTTGTTTTCACAGATAAAAAAAATAAACAGGAATTTTCCAGTAAATCAGCAGGTATGTTATTTTCTTACAAACTGCTTTTCTATTTTCTTAAGTGTAGTCACAATATGTCTATGTAGCTATGGTCCTATCAGTGCACGACTGAGGTCCCCTAGAATTGTATCCAACCCTATTTATGATTTTTAACATAAACACAGCCTTATGAAGTGACCTCACTGTAGAAAAGGATTGTAATCCAATAGTAACCATCATTCCATTTATTAATGCAATCCACTGCCAGATTTTTCATTTTTTTTATTGAAAAAAAACATTCTAAAATGTATCCCTCTTAGCCATTTGTGAACAGGCAGATAGTGCTGCACAAAACACTGACTCAAACTGACATTGTTGCTGTCAGAGGTAACATCATCCGGCTGTGACTGAGACTAGTGATGTGCCATATATTCCTCATGCAGATATAAAACTTGCCACTCAAATGTGATGAAAGAAAGATTTATTGGACAACTGCAAACCAGAATGAGAAAATGTTTTGGTCTGAATAATAGACCTTCATGAGTTCACTGAAAAATATATATATACATATAGGGCTCAAAAAGGAAAGAAAAAATAAATAAATGAAATAAATGTGTCAAAGAAATTTGTTCAGTACAATTAATGTGCAAAACACATAACACCATAAACTCATACATTTAAATAGTGTGTCAAAATTAGAAGAGAAAAAAAGGGAAGGAAGGGAGACAAAGAAAAAAGGGGGGAAAGAAAAGGGAGAGGTTTAGGAAAATATGACATCAAGAATGAGAAAAGGAAAAAAAACAAAAAGACGAAAAAGGAAAAATAACCCAGAATTGGATAAGGACCCTGAATATGTAAGACCTTGGATACCAAAACAAAGATAGATATTGTGAAATGGCAGAACATAATCAGCAAATAATAAGGAGGTGTGTAACTCATAAAGAATTGTAAATGACTGAATAGCAAAAAACATTAGTAGTGATAATTAGGAAAACAAAGTAGGTATTGTGAAGTAGCATAGCTTCATGTGCAGTTGAAGGTGTGAGCACCCACAGAGGATTATCCATATCAATGGTAATAGTGATAACAATAACTTGAGAGGGATGTTACAAAACAGGTTAGTGTATTGGGGGGTTGGGTCGCTGCGTCACAGAAGGGTTGTGTTGGTAACTCGTACATCTGTGAAAATCCAGTGCATGCTTTGTGAAGAGAGAAGAAGAGCTTCAGCATCTAAGTGATTGCTCCGGTAATCAGAATGAGATGCTAACATGAACAAGAGAGAGTCGTGTTGTCAATGGTCCAGTGACAGCTCTCAGAGGCTAACAAGAGAAAAGGATTTGGTGGAAATATTCAAATGAAAGCCGATCTTGGCCAATAGTTCAGCTTGATTCTAGGGTAAAAGAGGAAACAATATTAGAACATATGCAGAAAACAAAATAGAAGACAACTGATTGGGAATAAGTTAGAATAAAATAAACATATAAGATTTACATATGAATCATATATACAAGAACAACTATATGTACAACAGCATAGATGATGGTAATAACGACCAGCTAGAAGGTGATATAAAGGTATAATAGGTGTTATCCTGATTATGTTACAATATGTAATCCCAAAAAATTAGACACAGGGGAACATATACTGTATATAATAATAAGATCAACACAGTTGTGTGAACCAGTCTGCACAATAATGGAAAAAAAGGTCAAATTGCGTTAAATAACTGGAAAATACTCAACTCAAGAGCCTCAAATAAAGTACTGGAGGTCATACTCCCTATATAGACATTTTGGAGTAAGAGATTACAACTAGTGTATCCAAAAGGCCTTTATTTGTTTTAGTAATTGAAGATGATCACCACCACGACGTGGTTAATTGACATGTTTAATAACTTGATATTTTAACTGTGTGTCCAGCCAAATTGAAATGATATGGCATTGGTAAAAATACATTTTTACGCCGTATTGTGGATTTGTGCTTGGAAATGTGGCCTCTTATACGTTGGGTGGTTTCTCACACATATAAGAGACTGCAAGGGTGTTTGACAAGGTTAATCACATAAGTGGAGTCACAGGTATAAAAATCTTTCACTTGATACTGTTTACCTGTGTAGGGGTGGTAAATCTTGTCACCCCTAAGTATATTGTTGCATTGGTGACAGTGGAGGCAAGGGAACATCCCATGTTTAGATGTGGATAAAAAGGGCTGATAAGGAACATTGAGGGAGGGGCCAATGTCTGCTCTTACCAATTTGTCCCTAAGATTAGATGCAAACATGGAAGAAAAGGAACATGGAATTATTTAACGTTAGGGTAACCTGTTTGCAGAATACTGCATGCCAAAATTTTCATATCGTTCTATGTAATTTTTATGCATGCTGGGGAAGGGTATGTACAAAAGGGATACGGTCGGGAATTTTCTTACAAGTAGATGGAGTGGCATCGAGACAATAATTGAGAATCCTGGGTGGAAAGCCTGTGTAACGAGTCTGGGAGGCGGAACCTCTGAGCTACTATACAAGGGGGCGGTCCTTGTAAGGGAGCGGGTGGCGACCAGGGAAGACGGACAGGCAGTCACAGCAGGTGACCGGGATAGTCTCTGGGTGAACGGGCTGGAGATCACGGCAAGTGACCGTGGTAGTCTCTGGAAGAACGGGCAGGAGGACACGGCAAGTGACCAGGGCAGTCTCTGGATGAACGGGCAGGAGGTCACGGCAAGTGACCGGGGCAGTCTCTGGGTAAAGGGTAGGTACGACCTGTGATGGCTGAGCCTCCAGGTAGGCTAGCAGGCGGATGGTAGATGTGTGCTCCCAGGTGAGCAAGCGAGAGTCTCTGGATAAACGGGTGGTCACAGCATGTGACGGCGGAGCCTCCAGGTAGGCCAACAGACAGGCAGCAGATGAGCGCTCCCAGGTGAGCGGGCAGGAGTCTCTGGAATGGCAGGTGGTCACAGCACGTGACGGCGGAGCCTCCAGGTAGGCAAGCAGGCAGGTAGCAGATGTGCGCTCCCAGGTGAGCGGGCAGGAGTCTCTGGAATGGCAGGTGGTCACAGCACGTGACGGCGGAGCCTCCAGGTAGGCCAACAGACAGGCAGCAGATGAGCGCTCCCAGGTGAGCGGGCAGGAGTCTCTGGAATGGCAGGTGGTCACAGCACGTGACGGTGGAGCCTCCAGGTAGGCAAGCAGGCAGGTAGCAGATGTGCGCTCCCAGGTGAGCGGGCAAGCTGGTCCATAGACAGACTGACAGGAGTAGGAAGGCAGACCGTCGGACCTCAGGCTAGCAAGCAGGTAGGAGGAATGTCAGGCAGGAAACAGACAGCAAACTGGCAGGATTCTGGCAGGTAACTGGCAGGTAACTGGCAACTGGACCTGAGGGCTGAAGCAGAGTAGTGAACAGTGCAACAACATTGCTCGGGCACCTCCATTTTGGAGGAGGTGCCTTATATATGGTGAAGTCCTCCGGCCATTGGCCGGGGACTCCTTAGGACGGCGCGCGTGGCCCCTTTAAGAGGGAGGGAGCGCGCGCGCGCCCTAAGCACAGTGGCCGGGAAGGAGCGCGCGCTGCCAGCAGAGTGGGAGGAGGACGCCGGGCTCGGAGCAGAGGGGTGAGGGGAACAGCGTCCCTGCCTAGCAGAGGGCAGGGACGCCGGCGCTACAGTACCCCCCCTTTAGGCCCCCCTTTTTTAGGCCAGAGAGAAATTTAGCTAGGATGAGAGGGGCATGGATGTTCTCCCGGGGCTCCCACGTTCTCTCTTCAGGACCAAACCCCTTCCAATCTACTAGAAAAAAAGGTCTTCCCTCTTACCCTTTTGGTGGCCAGAATGTTCTCTACCTCAAATTCGTTTTCAGCGGAAACCGGAGCAGGAGGCGTACCTGTAGACTTGGAAAAAGAGTTAAGTACCACAGGTTTGAGGAGAGATACATGGAAGGAGTTAGGGATCCGCAAGTTGGCCGGGAGTTTCAATTTATAGGCCACCGGGTTGATCTGACTGATGACCTCCAGAGGACCGATGAACCGAGTCCCTAACTTATAGGAAGGAATCTTGAGCCGGACATACTTGGACGAGAGCCAGACCTTATCCCCTGGACGGAATTGAGGAGGATCCAGACGTTTTTTGTCAGCATGTCTTTTCATACGCTTGGATGACAGAAGGAGTACGGATCGGGTACTCTGCCATATGGAGGAAAATTTGTTAACAAGAGATTCCGCAGCCGGATTGTCCACCGAGGTGGAGACGGGAAATGGGATCCGAGGATGCTGACCGAAGACTACAAAAAACGGGGATTTGGAGGAAGATTCGCTCTCGTGATTGTTGTAAGAAAATTCGGCCCATGGCAGGAGATCCACCCAGTCTGAATGGTGGGCATTAACGAAGTGCCGGAGGTAACTGGTCAGGTTCTGATTGATCCGCTCCACTTGACCATTAGACTGTGGGTGGTAAGCGGAGGAGAAGTCCAGGGTGACGTCTAGCAGTTTACAAGTGGCTCTCCAGAAGCGTGAGGTGAACTATACCCCACGTTCCGACACGATGTGGAGGGGCAGGCCATGAAGACGGAGGATGTGGCGGATAAAGTCTTTAGCCAGCTCGGGTGCAGACGGGAGGCCTGGCAGGGGAACGAAATGAGCCATCTTGGAAAAGCGGTCAGCGACCACCCAAATGACCGTACAACCGGCAGAGACGGGGAGATCAGTTATAAAGTCCATTGCTATATGCTGCCAGGGGGCAGCAGGTACTGGGAGCGGAAGGAGGCAACCGGCTGGCAGATGTCTCAGAACCTTGTTGCGGGCGCAGGACACACAGGCAGAAACAAAGTCTATTACGTCCTTGTGCAGGGTAGGCCACCAGTAGTGCCGGGTAATAAGCTGGAGGGTCTTTTTCTGACCGGCGTGGCCAGCTAGTTTAGACGAGTGACCCCAGTGTAGGATCTTCTCCCGATCAGGTACTGATACGAACGTCTTACCGGGAGGGAGACGATTTAGACTCACGCTAGCCACCTGCATTACTCTGGCGGGATCGATGATGTGTTTCGGTTCTTCCTCGAGATCAGACACCAGAAAGGATCGGGATAAGGCGTCCGCCTTGATGTTTTTGTCAGCCGGGCGAAAATGAAGAATAAAATCAAAGCGAGCGAAAAACAAGGACCACCGAGCTTGGCGCGGGTTAAGTCTCTGGGCATGCTGGAGGTAAGCCAAGTTCTTGTGGTCAGTGTAAATTATTACCGGGTGAAGAGCCCCTTCGAGCAGGTAACGCCACTCCTCCAATGCCAGCTTGATGGCCAATAACTCTCGATCTCCAATGGAATAGTTGCGCTCAGAAGAGGAGAAGAGTTTGGAGAAGAAGCCACAAGTTACCATTCTCCCGGAAGATGATTTTTGGGTAAGTACCGCTCCGGCTCCAGAGGAGGAGGCGTCAACCTCCAGGAAGAACTGCTTGTTGCCATCTGGGCGATGCAGCACCGGGGCGGAAGAGAAGGCCTGTTTTAAGGAAAGAAAGGCCTCCTCTGCTTCGGGCGGCCACTCTCTGGGATTAGTGTCCTTACGGGTGAGCGCGGAAATTGGGGCAGTCCGGGAAGAGAAGTGCGGTATGAAGAGGCGGTAGTAGTTGGCGAAGCCCAGGAACCGCTGAATGGCCTTCAACCCCTCCTGTCGGGGCCATTTCTCGATGGCAGACAGTTTCTCTGGATCCATTCGTAGGCCGGTCTGAGAAATAATGTAGCCCAAAAACGGAAGCGAGGTCTGCTCAAAGAGGCACTTCTCATATTTAGCGAAGAGGTGATTCTGCCTGAGCCTGAGCAGGACCTGACGAACGTCTCTCCGGTGAGTCTGGAGATCCGGAGAGAAGACCAAGATGTCGTCCAGGTACACCACTACGCATGAGTAGAGAAGGTCCCGGAAGATGTCATTGACCAACTCTTGAATGACGGCAGGAGCGTTACAGAGACCAAAGGGCATTACCAGATATTCATAGTGGCCGTCCCGGGTGTTGAATGCAGTCTTCCATTCATCCCCTTGACGGATACGGATCAGGTTGTACGCCCCACGGAGGTCCAGTTTGGTGAAGATTCTAGCCCCCCTCAGACGATCAAATAATTCTGGAATGAGCGGAAGGGGGTACTTATTCTTCACCGTGATCTGGTTAAGGCCTCTATATTCTATACAGGGACGGAGAGAGCCGTCCTTCTTTTTTACGAAAAAGAAGCCTGCTCCCGCCGGGGAGGTAGGTTTCCGGATGAATCCCCTGGCCAAATTCTCCTCAATATATTCGGACATCGACCGGGTCTCAGCAGCGGACAATGGGTAAATACGCCCACGGGGAGGCGTAGCACCGGGTAATAGGTCGATAGGACAGTCGTATGGTCTATGAGGGGGTAATGTCTCTGCCTCCTTTTTATTAAAGACATCAGCAAATGACCAATAGGGAATCGGAAGTCCAGGTAGATTAGTTGGGGTAGGAGAAGGACAGGCGGGATGAACAGGAACCAAACAAGTCTTATGACAGTCCTGTCCCCAGCGAAGGACTTCTCCGGTCTGCCAGTCAAGCACGGGTGCAAGTCTCTGGAGCCAAGGTAGACCTAGTAAGAGGGCGTGAGAGAGTCCAGGCAGAACATGAAAAGAGATGCTCTCAGAATGCAGCATTCCCACCTGCAGAGTTACGGATTCGGTGATGAGTTGGATGGGACGTGGTAAGAGGCCCCCATCCACAGCAGCGACAGATAATGGTATAGCCAGAGGTTTGGTGGGAATGCGGTATTTTTCTACCAGGGCCTGTGAAATAAGATTCCCGGCCGCTCCAGAGTCAAGTTGGGCTAGTTCGAAAAAACGATTCTCCCCGCAGATAATTGAGACTGACAGCAGCAGAGATGGAGAGGATTTATTCTTGTCTAGGTTGACCTCTCTGAGCGAACCTAGACACAGGCGTTTCCCGACCTCTCCGGGCAGGTATGGATCCGGTGCTCCTTACTGCCACAGTAGAAGCAGCTCCCCTCGGCACGGCGTAAGTCCTGACGGGTTTTGACCATCTTGGTCTGGTCGACCTGCATAGGCTCAGGAGAGTGTACCAGGGGAGAAACGGAGGGAGTGACGGATTTCTGAAAAGTCGGAGCTAGACGTGGGAACCTACTCTCACAGGTGACTTCTTTGGCACGCTCCTGGAACCGTAGGTCAATCCGGGTGGCAAGTGTTATTAGGTCATCGAGAGTGGTAGGAATGTCTCGACCGGCAAGTTCATCTTTAATACGGCCAGACAGACCCTCCCAGAAGACAGATACCAGAGCGTCGTTATCCCAGGCCAGCTCCGAGGCAAGGGTACGGAACCGTATGGCATATTGGCCCACGGTGAGACTTCCCTGACGGAGGTGTAGCAGAGATGATGCGGATGAGGTCTTCCGTCCAGGTTCGTCGAAGACTTTCCGGAAAGCCGTGAGAAAGGCAGGCAAGTCGGACACCAGGGGGTCTCCTCTCTCCCATAGAGGATTTAGCCAGGCCAGGGCCTCCCCGGTGAGATGGGACATGATGAAGGCAATTTTGGCCCGGTCGGAGTTAAACTGGTGGGACAGGAGTTCAAAGTGCAGGGTGCACTGATTTATAAAGCCCCGAGCCTGAGCGGAGTCGCCTCCGAAGCGAGGAGGTGCAGAAAGCCGGGGTCCAGGGTAGGATACCATAGTATTGGTGGGCAGCGGAGCTGCCGGATTACGAGTCATGGCACTGGCGGTGGTTGCTGGTGGAGCAGTCAGAGTGTCCAGGCGAGAATTGACATTCCGCAGGTGACCCAGGATGGACTCCTGTTGGGACCTCTGACGGGACAGTTCATGACACAGGTCCGAGAGTGAGGGAGCTTGGGTGCCACCGGGTTCCATGGCCCGAGCAAACTGTAACGAGTCTGGGAGGCGGAACCTCTGAGCTACTATACAAGGGGGCGGTCCTTGTAAGGGAGCGGGTGGCGACCAGGGAAGACGGGCAGGCAGTCACAGCAGGTGACCGGGACAGTCTCTGGGTGAACGGGCTGGAGGTCACGGCAAGTGACCGGTGTAGTCTCTGGATGAACGGGCAGGAGGACACGGCAAGTGACCGGGGCAGTCTCTGGATGAACGGGCAGGAGGTCACGGCAAGTGACCGGGGCAGTCTCTGGGTAAAGGGTAGGTACGACCTGTGATGGCTGAGCCTCCAGGTAGGCTAGCAGGCGGATGGTAGATGTGTGCTCCCAGGTGAACAAGCGAGAGTCTCTGGATAAACGGGTGGTCACAGCATGTGACGGCGGAGCCTCCAGGTAGGCCAACAGACAGGCAGCAGATGAGCACTCCCAGGTGAGCGGGCAGGAGTCTCTGGAATGGCAGGTGGTCACAGCACGTGACGGCGGAGCCTCCAGGTAGGCAAGCAGGCAGGTAGCAGATGTGTGCTCCCAGGTGAGCGGGCAGGAGTCTCTGGAATGGCAGGTGGTCACAGCACGTGACGGCGGAGCCTCCAGGTAGGCAAGCAGACAGGTAGCAGATGTGCGCTCCCAGGTGAGCGGGCAGGAGTCTTTGGAATGGCAGGTGGTCACAGCACGTGACGGCGGAGCCTCCAGGTAGGCTAGCAGGCAGGTAGCAGATGTGCGCTCCCAGGTGAGCGGGCAAGCTGGTCCATAGACAGACTGACAGGAGTAGGAAGGCAGACCGTCGGACCTCAGGCTAGCAAGCAGGTAGGAGGAATGTCAGGCAGGAAACAGACAGCAAACTGGCAGGATTCTGGCAGGTAACTGGCAGGTAACTGGCAACGGGACCTGAGGGCTGAAACAGAGTAGTGAACAGTGCAACAACATTGCTCGGGCACCTCCATTTTGGAGGAGGTGCCTTATATATGGTGAAGTCCTCCGGCCATTGGCCGGGGACTCCTTAGGGCGGCGCGCGCGGCCCCTTTAAGAGGGAGGGAGCGCGCGCGCACCCTAAGCACAGTGGCCGGGAAGGAGCGCGCGCTGCCAGCAGAGCGGGAGGAGGACGCCGGGCTCGGAGCAGAGGGGTGAGGGGAACAGCGTCCCTGCCTAGCAGAGGGCAGGGACGCCGGCGCTACAGCCTGTATCACTAAATTTGTCTCTCATCTCATTTAAATGTGTTAAGCATATTCTCTCGTCAGTGACTATTCTTTTCACCTGCTGGAACTGAGATATGGGTAATGATCTCTTCATAGGTACGGACTGGAAGCTATCAAAATGTAAAAGGTTATTGCGGTCTGTTCCCTTTACATATAGATTGGTGGTTAATGTGCCATCCTGATTCTTTAGAACATAGGTGTTTCAAAAATTTGATGCGAATTGTGTCGCTGTGCATAGTGAATTCCAAGCCTGGCCATGCTGCATTAAGGATGGCGAAGAATTGGTTAAAGGAATCAAATGGGCCCCCCACCCATATGTAAATAATATAATTTATATAGCCTTTCCAAAGTAGGGAATACCTCTTGAATAAGTTATTGGGATAGACGATTGTCTCCTCAAAGGATGCCAAGTAACAATATGCAAACGGGTGAGCTATATTCGAGCCCATTGCAGTCCCTTGTGTCTGCAAATAGGCAGAATCTTGAAACAGAAAGTTGTTCTCAGTGAGTAACAATACAAGTAGGTCCATATGTGACAGATAGAAGAAGTGCTGAGTGCTGTAACTACAAAAGTATGCAGCAACTAGAGGGTTTAACACAGTCACAGGAGACAGTGAGTGTTTACCAGAGCCACAGGGGGATTATGGGGAACTTGTGTACTGTCTAAAAGCAGCCAAAAGGATCAGTCGCGTGTTTTCTGTATCTCGCAGAAATCTAGGCAAGTGAACTGTAGAGAACAGGATTCAAGTAAAGGGTGAAGCTGGGCTAAGGTCAGAAACCCTGTACTGCTAGTTGAGGAATCCTATCATCGGACAGAAAGATAAGAGCTGGCAGGAATTGCCTCACAGAGATCATCTCCCTCACTAAAGCCCCCTCCTCCATCTCACTGCAGGATAAAGAATGCTGTGTACTATTGTGCTGTTGTGAAAGATAAGCCTGTAATTGTTTATGGAAAGCTTGTTGCTTTAAAGGACTGATGTTTTGTACTGGCAGCGACTGGACTCTACCAAGTGTGTCTGTGCCAGAGAGTCAATACCTCTTATGATTGAAGAAGCTGTAATTTATGGTCACCCTGAGTAATAGTTCCCCTAGGATTCCAAAATTTCATGAAACCTGTCTCGCCCCAATCTAAACATTAGCAGCGTACACGTAACACATGCACAATGAAATGACTGATGGGTCTTGTTGTGAATCTGTGAGTAATTTTCTTACTCACTCGAGGCTACTATTATGGGGAGTGGATATATAAAGACTAGTGATGGGCGAGCACTAAAATGCTCAGGTGCTTGATGCTCGGGTCGAGCAAATAGGAATGCTCAGGTGCTCGACCCGAGCAACGAGCCCAATGTAAGTCTATGGGAAATTCGAGCATTTTTCAGGCGGCTCCCCCCGGCGGCCTAAATATTGCCTAAATGGATGGGAACAGTGCTCAAATGACATGGGAACTGTATGGGGAAGGCCCCTGGAAGCATTTCTGACTCCCAGGTCACTGCTGTCAACAACGTTGTCAAAGGTATTACACCACTTTTACGGACTCACAATAAAGCATGCAAAAACAAAAACAAAATGGATTTTTATGGGAAATATGTTAAGGAACATCCTTTCCAGGGTAATGACTTGTATATAAGGCAAAAAAAAATATACAAAAACAAAAATGCTCGTCCACACCTTGGGCTATGTTCACACGTAGCATTTTTTATGCGTTTTGGCACTTTTGCATTGCTTTCAACCAAGACAAATGCATTCAATGTGAAATGTCATTTTAAAATTTTACAACCTTATCTGGCTGTTATGATCTGCAAACAAGAACTAAGGAAAGAAGGGGAAAGCTTTCCGTACAGTAAGACTAAGCTGAATCCCTACGATGTAGCGGGCTGACTGTTACTAGCGAACAGACCCGCCTTAGTCCTAGGCTAGTCTGAACGAAGACCTATAGAATAAAGGGAAGGGGTCCCTAAAAGAGCTAAGGACTGGAACAAAAATGGAACACCTCCTGAACAGAGAAAGTTGTTGCAGAAAACAAAAAATAAACTGACAAAAAGGTACTAGAGGTCCCAAAGAACCAAGCGAACTGTGAGATATAGGCCACTCAGCACCTGGCTAGCAAAACAGTCAAACAACTCTGAAGTCCAGCACTGCCAAAAAGGTGGAGCTGGAATATAAAGGCAGATGGTCACATGACCGCGAAACACAAGATGGAAAAAACAAACAGGAGGGTTCTAACATTGGCCATGTGGTGTGTGGCACATCATCAGACACATACTGTTTCATTTATGATGGAGGGACTCTGAAAGTCACAAAGCCTATTTTTATAGGACCATCAGACATCCCTTTCTATTCTTAAAGGGCCAGCAGTTGGCCCTTGCTATTGTTAGAGAGCCATCAGCCAGCTATGCTTTGTTGTTCCCATTATTAATGAGTGGGTCTCCTATCATGTTATTGTGTATGCAGTGACTGCAAGGGCTGCCAAAAATTTGGAGGCACTCCAATGCCCTTTGGAAAAGACATTGAGGTAGGAGAGCCTCCTAAAAACAATGTTCCCATTATTAGGAAGTGGGTCTCCCTTAGTGTTTGCCTATGCAGTGAATGCAAAAGCTGCCAAAAATTTGGAGGCACTCCAATGCCCCTTGGAAGAGACGTAGAGGTCGGAGAGCCTCCTAAAAACAATGTTCTCATTATTAGAAAGTGGGTCTCCCATAGTGTTTGCCTATGCAGTAAATGCAAAAGCTGTCAAAAATTTGGAGGCACTCCAATGCCCCTTGGAAGAGACGTAGAAGTCGGAGAGCCTCCTAAAAACAGTGTTCCCATGAATAGGAAGTGGGTCTCCCATAGTGTTTTCCTTTGCAGTGAATGCAAAAGCTGCCAAAAATTTGGAGGCACTTCAATGCCCCTTGGAAGAGACGTAGAGGTCGGAGAGCCTCCTAAAAACAATGTTCCCATGATTAGGAAGTGGGTTTCCCATATTGTTTTCCTATGCAGTGAATGCAAAAGCTGCCAAAAATATGGAGGAACTCCAATGCCCCTTGTAAGACACGTAGAGGAGGTGATATGGTAGATATGGTGGTGAATGATATGGTGATGGAGGATGAGGAGAAGGAGGAGGACAAGAGCAAATAGACAAAATCAGGAAGCGTATACCCATGTCTGGGTGTGAAGACAGAGGTGCATGGGAATAGAATTATACCTCCCAAAAAAGACACTGTTTTTGAGTTTAGTTTGTGCTGCTATCATTCGGTGGTGTTGAGAAGTCTGGCCCAATCTAGTCCATGTTCATTTTTATAAGGGTCAGCCTGTCAGCATTTTCAGTTGACAGGTGGATGTGCCTATCGGTTATAATTCCACCGGCGGCACTAAACACCCGCTCTCATAAAATACTAGCGGCAGGCTAGGCAGGGACCTCCAAGGCGTAGAGAGCTAGTTCATTCCAGCTTGCATACCCAGTAATTGTAAGGCACAGAGGAATCACAGAACATGTTGGTATGGTCGGCAAGGTACTCCCTCACCATCTTCCTAAACTTTGCACTCCTTGTGAGAGTACCCCGCATCTCAGGGCTTGTAAGATGGAAGGGTCTAAGAAAACTGTCCCAGAACTTTGACAGTGTTCCCCTGCCTATGATCGATTGGAGTTGTGTCTCTCTCGCCTGTATTCCTTGGTTGTCCAACAAACTGTAACCTCTGCTGCAGCGTTTTCAGATGGAAATTCTTTTAATAATTCCACAACCAGGGCCTTCTGGTACTGCCCCATTTTAGTAGACCTGTCCGCCTCAGGAATAAGAGATAGAAAGTTCTCCTTGTAGCATGGGTCTAGAAGTGTCCTCCACCAGTAATGACTGTCACCCAAAATTTGGAGAACACGAGGGTCACGGGAAAGGCTGCATAACTTAGGCTGTGTGCCCACGTAGCATTTTTCAAGCGTATATGCTGCGGAATTTCCGCAGCGTAAACGCTTGAAAAACGCATGTATATCCGCACCCCATGTTCCCCAATGGGATTCCACAAGTTCTATGCACATGCTGCGGATTTTTCCACAGCGTTTATGCCGCGTTCAAAAATCCGCAGCATGTCATTTAATTTTGCGTTTCCGCAAGCGGAATTGCCTTTGTCCAATGCATAAAAAACGCAAGGCAATTCCGCATGTGGAAAACGCGTTTTTCCGGGAGAGGACTTGCATTTATGCAGCAGAAATTTTCTGCTTCATAAATGCAACGTGGGCACATAGCCTTAAACTCAGCCATGCGTGCCAGACTGCTAACAGGCAAGACTTCCGTGTCCTCATCAAGAGGACGACTGACCATGCTCTCCACCTCCTCCTCCTTCCTTTCCTCTGGCCAACCATGCTGAACAGGCGGTATGAAAGTTGTGCAGGTAGTACCATCTATATCGCATGAAACTAGCTCCTCCTCCTCCTCTTCCTCATTGTCACCCAATCCACGTTGGAATGAGATGAGGCTGGGCTGTGTGTAATCACCCTTGTATGGTTCCTTGATCCATCTCACCATGCTCCGCTTGCAATGCATCCTCTTTGATTGTAAGCAAAGAGCGTTTCAGAAGACAGAGAAGCGGGATGGTGACTCTAATTATGGCATTATCGCCTCTCATCATTTTGGTGGAGTCCTCAAAGTTTTGGAGGATGGTACATATGTCTGACATCCATGTCCACTCCTGAGGTCTTATATGTGGAGTCTAAACTGAATACCGATGGCCTTGTTGATGCTGGTAGTCAACAACTGCCCTCTTCTGCTCACAAATCCTTCCCAACATCTGCAATGTGTGGGGACATCACACACCATCGGTGAGCCAGAAGCTGAAAACACTGCTGAAACATGGCAAGGGTGGCAGAAGCTGTAGGTGACTTTCTTGAATGGGTACACAGGCGGCGTACTTTCACAAGCAGATCTGGCAGCTCCACGTAGGTTTTGAGAAACTGCAAAACCACAAGGTTAAGCACATGGGTCAGGCATGGTATGTGTGTGAGCTGACCTCGCCTCAGAGCCGCCACCAGATTCCCACCATTGTCACACACGATCAGGCCTGGCTGTATATTTAGGGGTGTCAGCCACAGATCTGCCTGCTTTTTCAGAGTTATCCACAACTCTTCAGCATTGTGTGGTTTGTCACTTAAGCATATTAGCTTCAGCACAGCCTGTTGGCGCTTGGCCGAGGCAGTGCTGCAGTGCTTCCAGTTTGCGACTGATGTGGTCATTTCGGAGATGGATGCTGAAGAGGAGGAGGAGGTGCAGGAGCTGTAGAATGTGGGGGCAACCCTGATTGACCCAAGGCCCGCAATCCTCGGCGTCGGGAGGACGTGTTCCGTCCAAAGGTCTGACTGGGTCCCGGCTTCCACTATGTTAACCCAGTGTGCCGTCAGCGAGATGTACCATCCCTGCCCACAAGCACTTGTCCATGTGCTGATTCTGACCTGCCAGGTGGTGCAAATGGACTTTTTGGGGTTATCGGCAAAGTCTTTAAGAACAACAAGAGTCAGGAAGACCTAACAGTTGTACTGGCAATTTCTGTTGTGTTGATGTTACAGGGAATGGTTGCTCGCCTTCTGTCTGCTGCCACCACACTGCTTCCTGCCTGTTGCGGTGCTACGCCTCCCTCCCCTGTGTGCTGCTTTCCTCGCTCTGTATGTCCCCCTGCCAGGTTGGGTCACTTACTATATCATCCACCACCTCGTCTTCCACTTCCGCACCCTGGTCCTCCTCATGACTTTCTGGCAATTGTGTCTCATCATCGTACACCTCTTATGACACTTTCCCACCATCGCCCACCATCGCCTTCGTGTTACTGTGGCTGCTCAAATATTTGGGCATTGCTACATGCGATCTCCTCTTGCCTCGCTGAAAGTGGACCGGGCGAGAGGCCCAAATCTATAAATGGAAAAGTGAACAACTCTTCGGAGTGTCCAAGTGTGGGATCAGTTGTCTCCGGGCACTCGGTATTGTGGGAGGAAGGAGGATCAGGGTGAGGAATATGCGGTCCAGACTAATGGCTACTGAGACTTGACCGTGTGGAAGACAGGTTGGTGGTGATGGTGGCTAAGTGAATGGAAGCATTATCTGCTTTCCAACCAATAACCTTTTCACACTGCTCTGTGTTCAATAATGGTATTCTGTGGTCCCCTATTAATTGGGACTGGATGATCGAGCGAGAAGATGTGGGTGTTTGTTGTGGCACAATTTCAGCAAGCCCATGGCCTCGGCCTCGTCCTCTGCATGCACCATCATCACCATCACGTCCACTTCCCCACTTCACTTCAGTGATATGTGATACGTGTGATGGAAAGCCACACTTTTAAATAGCTGGCCTGTAGGTAACAATTTTTACCTCGTGTCAATAACTTCACTGACACACTGCAACAAAATTTCAATGGAGGCCAGAAATGGCAGAATTTTCAGCGCTTTTATATGTGATCCGTGTGACGGTCAAACCACAGTTTTAAATAGATTGATTTTTAGCGCTGTAATATGGAAAGGATATGGCTGTATTCTGCAGTACCAACAAGCAAATGGAGCAGAAAAACTGTGTTCTCTGGATTGCTTTTTAAGCAAATAATCAGGATTAAGAGCCAAAAAAATATATTCCTGGCCCCTGATACCTGGGACTATATCTAGAAATATCTGTAAAAGCACCAGCAGACAGAACTGGAATGGTCCCTCTTGCTATATGCACTGCAGTCTGCCACATACACTGCCTGCCTGCCTAGCACTGATATCTATGCAGCTGGATTAGTCCTCAGAAGGACTATTAGTTGAGATGGATATGTGAATAATATATGGTGGTATACCTACACTAACTAAGAAACAAGCAAATCTCTCCTTAGCTCAGCAGCACCTCTCCCCACACTGCCTTATTACGGAGTAGACTGTGACAAGCATGGCGGCGCCAGGTCTGATATAGACCTGATGGCATTGTGCAGCCAGTCAATCACTGTAATACCACAACTAACATGGCTGCGGCATTACAGTGTGTGGCAGACAATCCCTGCATGTTCATTGGCGCTCTAAAAAGCGCCAAACATGCAGGGAGGGGACCCGAGCTCCCACCGAGCAACCCCGGAAATACTGAGATGCTCGGGCGAGGACCGAGCAGTAGCGAGCATGCTCGCTCATCACTAATAAAGATTGCTCACATCTAATGTCACTAAAATTGCTTCGCTCCTAACTTATCCCAGGTCAGAAATTATTTTGAGGAATGCACCGGTGTCTAATAAAAAGGATTTGATGTTTTTAGTTAGTTAATTCTTTTCTTATGTATATAGTTCACTACCTAAGTGACCAACCACCACTGCTGCCTAGCAGTGTTGGACGAACATGCACAATGCTTATAAGCTCTTTTCTATTGTGTTTGTAAGTGACGCGCCCCCTGGGCCAGTGCTGTTTGGGGATTACCCGGAGCCGGATCAGATGGGGGTTGTAGTCTCCGAGTGGCGGCGACCCGGTCCGTGCCCAGGGTGTCAAACTCAGTGTGTGGCAGTCTTTACAGATGTTGGTAAAGGTCCTTTACCAACTACGCCACCCGTTGATTTGCGGTCAAAAGGCCGCCGCTGCAGAAGGGTCCGCTGAGGCTGGTGGTATGTGTGCAGCTCTGGTAGTATAACCCCCAACGGGAGGGGTATAGCCTCAGGGCGTCAGATGTAGAGGATGGTGGTTGTGCAGGCGCAGGAGAGCTAAGCAAGAAGACTCAAGAGTCGGGCTGTGCAGTTCAGGGGTTTTTACTTACGGGTGTTCTTATGGTCACTCTGGCCTGAAGCGACCACCCGAGCCGTGCTGCGTCCACCAGGTCCTGGACTCGGCCAACCCCCAAGTAATTCTGGAGCGTGGTTCTGAGCTCCTGTCTGACTTTCCCTCTCTTCTGGCCGTTCTCACCAGGGATCCACCTATGTCCGGCTCCCTCGGGCCTCTTGGTGGGTACACCCCTTCTGGGTTCCCTGACCCTATACCTGGTATGCCTTCCTAGTGGATTTAGTGAGGGTCGTGGCAGATCCTGCCCACGACCTCCGGTCTCTGGCTAAGGTGTGCTTTGTCCTCTGCCAGCTTGGGATCCGGTACCCTGGGTGCCAACCCTTCACCCTGCTGCTTGTATTCTGGGGTCTTGGGGTTCCTTCTTCTTCTCTCTGGGTCCTTCTGACTCCTCTCTCTCTCTCTCAGACTTGACCTTGGAGCTGGGCCCAGCCGGAACCACAACTCCCTGTCAGCCCTTCTGGCTGAGCTTCTCTGCTCTGCTCCTCTGACTGAACTCTGACAGACTGACCCACTCTACAAAAAGACCCTGTCCTAAGATGGTGCCCACCTTATATACTCCCTCTATGTGTGAGCTCAGGTGACCAGCACCCAATGAGCTCCTAGCTTTACCCAGACTGCTCCCCCTATCTGCCCCTACACTACTGGGATGTTCCACCCCCCTCCCACTCCAGCCAGGGACAGACACTGTCGTACCTGCACATAAACTGGTGGGAGTACCGTCGATCTGTCCCCCGGAAATGGGATGTATGTAGTGCATGCAGCCTACTAGCTCAGTTCCACACTCCATCCTTACCCGGGAGTGGAATACCACACCTCTGGCTTGAGGTGTAATACCCCTGTAGCAGCCGAATCCTCAGGGTTCTACATAAGTATTGCTTTGAAGCTAGCAGGATGGCTGGGGAACACTCTTAGCTCCTTTCCTGGTTAAACTTCAGTGCATTGCTTACAAGGTAGACAGCAGCAGTGCTTGGTCTCCTAGGCAATGAATAAGAAAAGCAAAAGAAAAACAATACTATCCCGGCTGCAAATTTAAACCTCTGATGCGGGCTCAAAAACTAAGCCTGCATCTTTTCGAGCAGATGATGGCGTACTTAATCCGCCATCATCTGCTTCAAACAGTCACAGGTGGAGCGGAGCTCTGCACACGGCTAATAATCCGATTGGTGTAACAAGAAAGATCAAAATGCCAGAATTGCATTTTTTTGGCTGCTGCAACCACAAATGTAATAAAAGGCATTAAAAACATTGCCCCAAAATAATATAAATAAAAACATTGGCTCGGGGCACAAAAAGTAAGCACTTACAAAGCTCCATATCACTAAAATTGAAAACGTTACGGCTCTTGGAAAAGTGAGTCACAAGCAAATTTTTTTTGTTTATTAAGGAATTTCAGATTTTTTTACACTACTTAAATAAAACAAACACTATGCATGTTTGGTATCTGTGTAATCATACTGACCTGGAGAATAATATTGCCAGTTAATGTTTACTGTAAAATGAATGTTGTAAATAAAAAATAAAAAAAAACAACAATGGGGGAATTGCGGGTTTTTTTGCTATTTCGTCACACTTGTTTTGTTTTTTTCCACTATCTAGTACATCACATGATAAAATGGATGGTGTCTTTCAAAAGTATAACTTGTTATGTTATGGCTCTTGGAATAAGTGGAAGAAAAAATTATAGGGCCAGAACTAAAAGTCAGTAAGTTGCAAAAATGCTTGTTTTCACAAGCATTGTCCAGCAACAAAGATGAAAATAAACCTTTAAAAGAGCTTAACTATTAAAAAACATTCTGTCAAGTCTAATTTTAATTGCAGCTTCAAATGAAGATGATGAATAGTGTTGAGCGATACCTTCCGATATCAGGAAATATCGTATCGGATTGGATCGGGCCGATACCCAAAAAGTATCGGATATCGCCGATTCCGATACCGGAAACCAATGCAAGTCAATGGGACACAAATATCGGAATGAAAATAAACCCTTTCTTTCCTTGTAGGTTAATTCTACATGAAGTAAAACAACTAAGAATAATGTAGAATGACATGAAAAGCCGGCAATTCATCAGCGGCATACACCGGTACCCGACAATTTACAACAGAAAGAATAGAGCATCACACATAGATTAGATAGATAGAAACATGTCAGTCACATATATATGAAGTACAGTGACAGTGTTGCTTACTGTACTTGTCATTTAGTGTAAAGGATTTATTAAAAAAAATATTAGTGTTTTCGTGCACCGTCTCTTTAAAAAAGCCGGCCGGCAATTCAGCAGCGGTACCCGACAATTTATAACAGAAAGAATAGAGAATCACACATAGATTAGATAGATAGAAACATGTCAGTCACATATATATGAAGTACAGTGACAGTGTTGCTTACTGTACTTGTCATTTAGTGTAAAGGATTTATTTAAAAAAATAATAGTGTTTTCATGCACCGTCTCTTTAAGAAAGCCGGCCGGCAATTCAGCATCTGTACCCGACAATTTAGAACAGAAAGAATAGAGAATCACACATAGATTAGATAGATAGAAACATGTCAGTCACATATATATGAAGTACAGTGACAGTGTTGATTACTGTACTTGTCATTTAGTGTTAAAATAAAGGATTTATTTAAAAAAAAATTGGTGTGGGGTTCCCCTTAATTTTAGGCTCTAGCGGAGGTTAAGCAGACAGCTGGGGCAAATGTTTGAAGCCTGGGAAGGGGGTAATACCCACGGAGCTTCCCAGGCTACTAATATCAGCCCCCAGCTGAATACCTAGCCTTTACTAGCTATTAAAATGGGGGAACCCCCCCAAAAAAATAACGTGGGGTCCCCCCTAATTTAATAGCTAGCACAGGCTAGGCAGACAGCTGGGGGCTGATATTAATAGCCCAGGAAGGGTGCCATGAATATTGGCCCCCTCCCAGGCTAGAAACACCAGCCGTCAGCCGCCCCAGAAATGGCGCATCCATAGGATGCGCCAATTCTGGCACTTAGCCTCGCTCTTCCACGCTGCCCTGGTGCGGTGGCAGGGGGTAATAGGGTTGGGGTTGATGTCAGCTTATAATGCCAGCTGACATCAAGCCCAGGTTAGTAATGGAGAGGCGTCTATAAGACACCCCCATTACTAACCCCATAGTCAAAGTTAAAAGAAAACACAAACACCCAGAATAAAGTCCTTTAATTGAAATAAAGACACAATTCTTTATTGTTCTAAATTAAACCATACTTACCATCACGCCCATTCCAGCTGAAGCCAACGATCTCCTGCAATAAAAGAAAAATAATAAAGCAACCTCATCCTTACCTTTCGATGGTTCCCAGGACAGCTCCAGCTCTGCTACATCGAGATGACAGGATGGACCGCAGCAGAAAGCTGCTATCCAGCCTGTCATCCCGCAGACACTGAGAAGGCAGGCATGCTTGCGCTCCTCAGTGTCTCTCTGTGACGTCATCCAGATGAGCCGAGTTCATGTCCAATGAACTCAGCTCACCTCATGCACGTCACTGACAGCGTGGGAAAGTTCTCCTGCACTCAGCGCTTCAGCGTGAGAATTCTCCCACGCTGTCAGTGACATACATGAGGTGAGGTCATGTCCAATGAACTCAGCTCACCTCATGCACGTCACTGACAGTGTGGGAAAATTCTCACGCTGAAGTGCTGAGTGCAGGAGAATTTTCCCACGCTGTCAGTGACGTACATGAGGTGAGCTGAGTTCATTGGACATGACCTCGGCTCATCTTTATGCCGTCACAGCCAGACATTGAGGAGCACAAGCATGCCTGTGCTTCTCAGTGTCTGCGGGATGACAGGATGGATGGCAGCGTTCTGCTGCGGTCCAGCCTGTCATCTCGATGTAGCAGAGCTGAAGCTGTCGTGGGAGCCATGGAAAGGTAAGGATGAGGTTGCTTTATTATTTTACTTTTATTGCAGGAGATCGTTGGCTTCAGCTGGAATAGGCGTGATGGTAAGTATGGTTTAATTTAGAACAATAAAGAATTGTGTGTTTATTTCAATTAAAGGACTTTTTTCTGGGTGTTGTGTTTTTTTAAATACTTTACTAGAAATTCATGGTGGTCATGTCTAATATTGGCGTGACCCCATGAATTTTGGGCTTAGGGCCAGCTGATAATACCAAGCTGGCCTTAACCCCTTTATTACCCAGTGAGCCACCGCACCAGGGCCCTGGATGAGTTGGGTACATCGCCAGAAGATGGCGCTTCAATGAACGCGCCATTTTCTGGGGCGGCTGCGGACTGCAATTTGCAGCGGGGGTGGCCCAGAAAGCTTGGGTCTCCCTGCGCTGCGGATTCCAGCCCCCAGCTGCATAGTTGTATCTGGCTGGACACAAAAATAGGGCGAAGCCCCAAGCATTTTTTTTTTTAATTATTTCATGAAATTCATGGAATAATTAAGAAAAAAAGGGCTTCCCTATATTGTTGTGTCCAACCAGGTACAAATAGGCAGCTGGTGGTTGGGGGCAGCCCATTCCTGCCTGCTGTACCTGGCTGGACACAAATATAGTGCGAAGCCCCACGTCAATTTTTTTTTAATTATTTCATGAAATTCATGGAATAATTAAGAAAAAAAGGGCTTCCCTATATTGTTGTGTCCAACCAGGTACAAATAGGCAGCTGGTGGTTGGGGGCAGCCCATTCCTGCCTGCTGTACCTGGCTGGACACAAATATAGGGCGAAGCCCCACGTCAATTTTTTTTAAAATAAATCCTTTATTTTAACACTAAATGACATTTGAGGAGTTAATAAAGATGCAGTCCCTAAATTATTATTTATTTTTTAATTAATTTTTCCCAAAACTTTTGACGTGGGCTTCGCCATATTTTTGTATGCCAGCCAGGTACAGCATCCAGCTTCTATGAACGCGCCATTTTCCGGGGTGGCTGCGGACTGCAATTTTCAGCGGGGGGGGGGGGGGGAGAAAGCTTGGGCCTCCCTGCGCTGCAGATTCCATCCCCCAGCTGCCTAGTTGTACCTGGCTGGACACAAAAATAGGGAGAAGCTTCACGTATTTTTTTTTTTTAATTATTTCATGAAATTCATGAAATAATTAAGAAAAAAAGGGCTTCCCTATATTGTTGTGTCCAACCAGGTACAAATAGGCAGCTGGTGGTTGGGGGCAGCCCGTTCCTGCCTGCTGTACCTGGCTGGACACAAATATAGTGCGAAGCCCCACGTCAATTTTTTTTTAATTATTTCATGAAATTCATGGAATAATTAAGAAAAAAAGGGCTTCCCTATATTGTTGTGTCCGGCCAGGTACAAATAGGCAGCTGGTGGTTGGGGGCAGCCCGTTCCTGCCTGCTGTACCTGACTGGACACAAATATAGGGCGAAGCCCCACATAATTTTTTTTTAATTATTTCATGAATTTCCTGAAATAATTAAAAAAAAATTAACGTGGGGCTTCACACTATATTTGTGTCCAGCCAGGTACAGCAGGCAGGAACGGGCTGCCCCCAACCACCAGCTGCCTATTTGTACCTGGCCAGACACAACAATATAGGGAAGCCCTTTTTTTCTTAATTATTCCATGAATTTCATGAAATAATTAAAAAAAAAAAAACGTGGGGCTTCTCCCTATTTTTGTGTCCAGCCAGGTACAACTAGGCAGCTGGGGGATGGAATCTGCAGCGCAGGGAGGCCCAAGCTTTCTGCCCCCCGCTGAAAATTGCAGTCCGCGGCCGCCCCGGAAAATGGCGCGTTCATAGAAGCTGGATGCTGTACCTGGCTGGCATACAAAAATATGGCGAAGCCCACGTCAAAAGTTTTGGGAAAAATTTATTAAAAAATAAATAATAATTTAGGGACTGCATCTTTATTAAGTCCTCAAATGTCATTTAGTGTTAAAATAAAGGATTTATTTTAAAAAAAAATGGCGTGGGATCCCCCATAATTTTAGTCTCTAGCGGAGGTTAAGCAGACGGCTGGGGCAGATGTTTGAAGCCTGGGAAGGGGGTAAAACCCACGGAGCTTCCCAGGCTACTAATATCAGCCCCCAGCTGAATACCTAGCCTTTACTAGCTATTAAAATGGGGGACCCCCCCAAAAAAAATGACGTGGGGTCCCCCCTATTTTAATAGCTAGCAAAGGCTAGGCAGACAGCTGGGGGCTGATATTAATAGCTCAGGAAGGGTGCCATGAATATTGGCCCCCTCCCAGGCTAGAAACACCAGCCGTCAGCCGCCCCAGAAATGGCGCATCCATAGGATGCGCCAATTCTGGCACTTAGCCTCGCTCTTCCACGCTGCCCTGGTGCGGTGGCAGGGGGTAATAGTGGTGGGGTTCATGTCAGCGCCAGCTGCCATGAAGCCCAGGTTAGTAATGATGGGTGTCTATAAGACACCCCCATTACTAACCTACAAAGTGTTAAAAAGAAAAAACACACTACACCCAGAAAAAAATAATTTATTTGAAATAAAACACCATTTTATTTAATTCTTAGTTTACTAAAAAAAAATAGTTACCTGTCCACGTTCCTGCGCTGATCTCCCATGCACAGCTGTCACATCTGGAGATGGTGACAGCTGTGCATGGCTGCTGTAAGCTCACGCTGCCGGGAACACGTCCGCTCCCGGCAGCGGGAGCCACTGACTGAGGTTACCGGAGTGCATTCAGGCAGCGCAGCTCCGGAGACCTCCTTTACGGCAGTGCTGTACCGTGGGAATTTCTCACGATACAGCAGTGCCGTAAAGCAGCTAACCGGAGCAGCGCTGCCTTAACTCTGGTGAACCCTTACGGCCCCGTCATTCTAGCGGCGGCAGCGGTTCAGAGCGGTCACATTCTATGTGGCTGCTCTGAACTGGAGATCTTCGTGGGACACTCGTGGACTGCTATGGAGGGGTAAGGATAAGGTTGTGGTTTATTATTTTATATTTTATTACAGGAGATCGATGGCTTCGGGGAATTAGGTGTCTAGGTGAGTATAGGTGTAGTTTTTTATTTTTTACTTTATTTTAGGTGACGATCGGCGGGGACAGGTAATGTATAAACTAATTTCTTTTAGGTAACCACTGGCCACCAATGACATGTATCTAACATTTATTGGGGACACAGTAGGGCAATTTATATAGCAGGATCAGGCTGATGGGAACTACTGCTCCCATCGAGCTGATCCTGCTGGCACGAGTGGACGGGGGACAGACATAGGCCGATGGGAGTAGTAGTGTCACATCGGCCTATGTCTGCCTGCACGCACAGACACCCCGCACACACACCCCGCACACACACACACCCCGCACACACACACCCCGCACACACACCCCGCACACACACACACCCCGCACACACACACACCCCGCACACACACACCCCGCACACAGTAATCATGACGGGTCTGGGAGGTGAGGCTGACCTGTGCGGCCGTGGGAAAGTTCATGTGAGTTCATGCAGTCAAGCATGAACTCACATGAACCCTCTGAGGGCACCGCGGCTACTTCAAATGAACAGCTGATCGGCATCACCTGATACCTCAGCTGTTCATTTGAAATAACCGGCGGGAAAGCGCAGCACAGAACGGGAAAGCCGGCGGTGAAGTCTTTTCACTGCCGGCTTCCCCGCCCGGGTCCTTCGCTCCTTGGTGCTGCGCTCCCCGCCCGGTCCTAATTTACGATTGGGATTGGAGGTGGCGAGGGGAGCGGAGGATCGGGGTGGGAGGCTGCGGGGAAGCAGTATGGGGCTGTGTGATTGTTTAAAAGCCGGCGGCTTTTTACCGCCCGCCGGCTTTTAAACAATCAGGAGAATTCTCCCACGCTGGGATGGCATTCTGATGACAAGCTGGATCGCAGCTGAGCGCTGCCATCCAGCTTGTCATCCTTCACAGACACTGCAGAGCGCAGGCATTATGGGAACTTCCGATTCCGGTATTCGATATTATAAAAGTATCGGAATTAAGTATCGGAATTCCGATACAGTGAATATCGGCCGATACCCGATATTTCAGTATCGGAATGCTCAACACTAATGATGAATATAACACATGATGTGATTCTAGTGCAATACAATTAAAGCAAAGTATTTGCAGTATTACTAAACAAAACGTATTGTGGAAAAAGTCTGAAATTATGTCAAAAGTAAAGTATTACTTGGAGATTGCTACAGCCAATAAAGATCAGTAATTTGAGGTTAAGTGCTGAAAATGTTTCTATAACATTTAAATGGTACAATGGCAAACATGGATCATAATAGACAATTAGCATTTTGATTTAAATGATTAAAGTACAGCACTTTGCATAGTGGTTAGTAGGTGGACAGAGGGCCAGCTGTCATAACTCTCAACAGTGAAAAGCCTATTCTTCTCTCAGTCACTCTATAGAATGTTATGTGCCAAGATGTTTTTTTGTTTTGTGCAGAAATTGGTGTCTTCCTCTGCAATTATCTCTTCTCTGTTGGATCAAGCATTATGTTCAAGAGCTATTGTTCCTTTAAACTGCAGGAATTTCAATTTGAAAACAGGTTGCTAAGCAATAAAATCTATGCAGCTTTTACCTTAGTTAAGTACAGAAAAAGTGTCAAAATGTAACGAACTTTACATAAAAACATTAAGCGAAGTAGAATTATACCGATTTTCCTGCAAATCTATGGATATAAAATGCGATATTAGATGAAATGTCCATCACACTCATAGCGCATCGCTACCAAATATTTAAGTCAGATCCTGTCAATACACTTCTGTGCACCTAGGGACAAATATAAATTTAATCTAACAAATGTTTTCTCCTTTGGTCAACTACAAAGTCGGATTTATAGTAGAATATGCCAAAAGTATGAGCGTACTGCTCTAGAGCTGTAAAATCAATAGCAAATCATTCTGTAATAGTCCTCCTGAGACAGCAGTTGTGAAATACATTTCAGCCCTGGGGTGTTGGAGACGCACCGGGATTTTTCCTTTACTGTTTTTGTTGATATTGATAAAGTCAAATCTTTTGTTTTTATAGTGCATTTTAATAAGATTTCTTAGGGTTGTAAGATGAAACACAAGCAAAAAAATGGTTATCTTTACTTAATATTGCATTTTCTCTTTGAAGTTGTAGTCAGTTCTTTCTCAAACTCACTACAATGAAATTTGTCAAGCTGAAGAATCACATTTTTTTCCAGTGTTTCAAAAATAATGTGGCTTTTTGGAAACCTAATATTTCATCCTGGGCTGGCTAATACTTAGGGCACAGTCTTTCCTTGTGCAAATGAGAATAAAGATGATCCTTCTACAATGTGACAGCCCTTGACATATTTGTAGACAGCTATTAAGTCTCCTCTCAGTCTTCTTTTTTGCAAGCTAAACATTCCCAAATCCTGTAACCGTTCCTCATAGGACATGGTTTGCAGACCAGTCACCATTCTGGTCACTCTTCTCTGAACTTGCTCCAGTTTGTCGATGTCTTTTTTAAAATGTGGTGCCCAAAACTGTACACAGTATTCCAGATGAGGTCTGACCAAAGAGGAGTAAAGACCGATAATGACTTCACGTGATCTAGAATGTATGCTTCTGTTAATACATCCCAGAATTGTATTTGCCTTTTTTGCTGTTGCATCACACTGTTGACTCATGTTCAGTCTATGATCTATTAGTATACCTAAGTCTTTTTCACATGTACTGTTGCTTAGCTCTATTCCTCCCATTTTGTATATGCTTTTTTTCATTTTTATTGCCCAGATGTAGTACTTTGCATTTTCCCTGTTAAAAACCATTATGTTGGTTACAGCCCACTGCTCCAGTTTATTTAGGTCTTTTTGAATCCTCTCTCTCTCTTCTCTAGTATTAGCTATCCCTCCTAGCTTTGTGTCATCAGCAAATTTAGTCAGTTTACCCTCAATTCCTTCATCTAAATCATTAATAAAGATATTGAACAATACAGGTCCCAGGACAGAGCCCTGTGGTACCCCACTTGAGACATTCATCCAACTGGATGTGAAGCCATTTACGACTACTCTTTGAGTTTGATCACTAAGCCAGTTATGAATCCACCTAACAGTTGCCTTGTCCATTCCATACTTGGTAATTTTTTCAATAAGGATGGTGTGAGATACTTTGTCAAATGCTTTGCTGAAGTCAAGATATACTATATCTAGAGCATTTCCCTGATGCACCCAGTCAGTGATTCTGTCATAGAAGGAAATTAAGTTAGTCTGACATGACTTGTTAGTTATAAACCTATGCTGACTCGGGTTAATCATTTCATTCTTATCCAGGTACTTACATACATGTTGTTTAATAATTTGTTCAAATATCTTTCCTGGTATAGAAGTCAGACTCACCGGCCTATAGTTCCCTGGGTCCACCTTCTTCCCCTTTTTGAAGATAGGAACAACATTTGCTCTTCTCCAGTCTTCTGGGACTTCTCCTGTTCTCCAAGAATTTTCAAAGATTATGGAGAGTGGTTCTAAAATTTCTTCTACGATCTCCTTCAGTACTCTGGGGTGTAATTCATTTGGACCTGGAGACTTGAACTCATTTATGTTAGCTAAATACTCCCTCACAATCTCTCTGTTTACAGATAACTTGGTTTCTTCTATTCCTTTAATAGGACAGTGAAGATCAGTTGATGTTACATTTTATTTCTGAGAGAAAACAGATGCAAAATAGGAATTAAAAAGTTCGGCCTTCTCAACATCCTTTCTTACCATTTCTCCATTTTCATCCTGTAAAAATCCTATAGCATCTTTGAGTTTTCTTTTACTTTTGACATACCCCCAAAATCCTTTTTTATTGCCTTTGACATCTCTTGCAAGCCTTAATTCATTGTCAGCTTTAGCTAACCTGATACGTGCCCTACAGGATCTGCAGACTGCTTTATAATCTTCTTTAGATATGCCTCCGTCTTTCCATTTGATAAACATTTCTTTCTTTCTTTTTAGCATGTGTTTAAGTTCTGTGTTCATCCATATAGTATGAAAATTCTAAATGTCTCATCCATCAGTATGAGACATTTAGAATTTTCATACTATATTAAAATATGAAAGAGTGAAGAAGTGTAGTTATTAGATTAGTGAATAAATGGATTTCAGCTATGTATCAGTTAACATATATTTTTTGATCCAAGTGCTTTCATTGTGGAAAACGATCTGCACGCAGACAGCACTAGGACCAATTTTGATCAATGTGTTAGTTCACATGAATGTGACAGGGACCTGGTCAGCATAATAAAAACCACAGCATGCAATAGTCCCATCCATTTTCAAATGAGACACATTTACATTTCAACAGATGTGCAAAAAAAAATCATATGCAATACTGATACCTTTCATATGGTTTTGGGATCCATTGCAATTATTAACATAGAAAACTATATTTTTCTTTGTATCATTTTTAATTATGATTGTATGCATGACAAAAACAGACATACTGAAAAATCATCCGAGTTTTCCAGATCAAAACAGGCGATTGTGTACTCTTGTGAGATCTTATCCTTGGACTTACAAATACTGATGCAAAATATTAGCCAAAATATACCCATGTGAGAAAAGATTCTAATGAAGAATCAAAATATAATGTTACTCAAAATATAGAAATAGGATAATATTTGTGTTGTTTATGTCACGCACTGAACTTTCTGGCAACATCCTAAATATGATGGCTACATAAAGAAACCATTAGGCCAGCATTATTGTTCTTGGTCTTCTTGTCACAATAACGTAAATATCTTGAAGATCATTGTAAGAAAATATGGAAATGTTACAATGTCATGTCTTTATTTTCAGATTAAATCTGTTTTTATCCATATTACAGTTAGAACCAACTAAAGAACCAGTGTATTTTTTATTACTGACAGATAATACACATGGGCTGGGTTGAGGAACGGGAGCAAGAAAATCTTCAAGACCATACGTACTCACCAAAGTTTCTGTCCCTTAGAGGATCATCGCTTTTTAAATTCAATTCACCTCCCGTAAGTAACATATCTCTGAACATTTTCATATTCAGTAAGCATAGCTTTTAAAATCCCATAGACATAAATGTATCAATATTTTTAACATGGTTGCATTTGTTGTTTAACTATGTTTCTGTTTTTAACTAAGGTAACAACATGGGACTGGATGCGGGCAGAAAAAAAGTTTTCAGTATATGAAATAATGTTTAAAATTTTTAAGGTAAGGACTCTGAGATGTTCAAAAATCTAAATGTATTTTCTATTGCTTACACAGCAGCAACATGTTCAATAGCAAAGTCTAGAAATTGTCATTATAGAAATTAATACATTATTAAGTACAATGAGTTAAGACTCGTTATACTTTCCGTTAACCAGGGCCGTCGTCAGCACCCGGCGCACCCGGGCAAATGCCGGGGCCCTGAGCAGGCAGAGGGGCCCACTGGTGGTTGCGCACCCCGCCAGGCTATGGGCGGAGGAGAGCTGTGCCAGCGCCCGCCCTTCTCCATCCCATTGCTCAGGGCCTCAGCAGCCGGATACTTACCTCTCCCCGTGCCTCAGCAGATCCGCTGTCTTCCTGCTCTGCGCTCTGTGTGACGTCTCAGGTCAGAGGGCACGGTGACGTCTTTAAACCACGCCGTCCCCTGAGCCGTCACAGGCCGCGGAGAGCGGGAAGATACCGGCGAGTCGGCGACGTTGGAGTCCGGAGCTGAGCAGCCGCAGGCAGCAGGTGAGGAGGAGTGAAGTGAGTATTTGTTTTTTTTTTTTAATGTATGGAGGCATGGGACATTATATGGGGGGTGACATCCTGCATGGGGCATTATAAAGAGAGGGGGGGTGACATCCTGCATAGGGCATTATAAAGAGAGGGGGGTGACATCCTGCATGGGGCATTATAGAGAGAGGGGGTGACATCCTGCATGGGGCCTTATAAAGAGGGGGTACATCCTGCATGGGGCCTTATAAAGAGAGGGGGTGACATCCTGCATGGGGCATTATAAAGAGAGGGGGGGTGACATCCTGCATGGGGCATTATAAAGAGAGGGGGGGTGACATCCTGCATGGGGCATTATAAAGAGAGGGGGGTGACATCCTGCATGGGGCATTATAAAGAGAGGGGGGTGACATCCTGCATGGGGAATTATAGAGAGAGGGGGTGACATCCTGCATGGGGCCTTATAAAGAGGGTGGGTACATCCTGCATGGGGCCTTATAAAGAGAGGGGGTGACATCCTGCATGGGGCATTATAAACAGAGGGGGTGACATCCTGCATGGGGCATTATAAAGAGAGGGGGTGACATTCTGCATGGGGCATTATAAAAAGAGGGGGGTGACATCCTGCATGGGGCATTATAAAGAGAGGCGGTTACATCCTGCATGGGGCATTATAAAGAGGGGGGGTGACATCCTGCATGGGGCATTATAAAGAGAGGGGGTGAAATCCTGCATGGGGCATTATAAAGAGGGCGGTGACATCCTGAATGGGGCCTTATACAGAGGGGGGGTGACATCCTGCATGGGGCCTTATAAAGAGGGGGGGTACATCCTGCATGGGGCATTATAAAGAGGAGGGGTGACAGCCTGCATGGGGCATTATAAGGGGGGGGAACAGCCTGCATGGGGCATTATAAGGGGGGGGGACAGCCTGCATAGTGCAATATGTGGGGGGAACTACCTGCATGGAGCATTATAAGGGGGGGGCAGCCTGCATGGAGCATTATATGGGGGCCAGTATCTTGTATGGAGCGTTATAAGGGGACCAGTATCCTGTATGGAGCGTTATATGGGGGCCAGTATTCTGTATGGAGCTTTATAAGGGGACCAGTATCCTGTATGGAGCATTATATGGGGGCCAGTATCCTGTATGGAGCTTTATAAGGGGACCAGTATCCTGTATGGAGCGTTATATGAGGGCCAGTATTCTGTATGGAGTGTTATATGGGGGCCAGTATTCCGTATGGAGCCTTATATGGGGGCCAGTATTCCGTATGGAGCCTTATATGGGGGCCAATATTCCGTATGGAGCCTTATATGGGGGCCAGTATTCCGTATGGAGCCTTATATGGGGGCCAGTATCCTGTATGGAGCGTTATATGGGGGCCAGTATTCTGCATGGAGCATTATATGGGGGCCAGTATACTGTGTGGAGCGATTCGCCGGTTTCTGAGCTATTGTGGAATTTACAATAGATATCGCTCATGTAATGTAAGAAGTGAAATCTTTGTATTGTACTATATATATATAAATGTATAAATATATATATATATATATATATATATATATATATACATATATTTCTCTGCGGTATCTGTGCATCATGAATCGTGGTATGTATTAAAGGGGCCAACTGAGACTCTTTCGCCCGGGGCCCAGAAAAACCTGGAGCCGGCCCTGCCGTTAACAATATCTCTGTTGCCCAGGTAACCAGCCAGATATTAAGTTTCAAATAGTTTCGATAAATTAGGTTTTATACCGTATATTGCAAAAGTGAGTACACCCCTCATATTTTTGTAAATATTTTATTATATCTTTTCATTGGACAACACTAAAGATATGACACTTTGATAAACTGAAAAGTAGTCAGTGTACATCTTGTATGACAGTGTAAGTTTGGTGTGCCCTCTAAATAAGTCAACAAACAGCCATTAATGTCTGAACTGAAGGCAACAAAAGTGAAAATGGCCAAATTGTGCCCATTTTCCATTTTCATTCCACAATGTCATGTCACTCATTAGTGTTACAAGGTCTCAGGTGTGAATAGGGAGCAGGTGTGTTATATTTGGAGTAATTGGTCTCATCCTCTCTCATACTGGTCACTGGAAGTTCAACATGGCACCTCATGGCAAAGAATTCTCTAAGGATTTAAAAAAAAAAAACTGTTTTTCTACATGGCTAAGATGGCTTAGACTATAAGAAGATTGCCAACACCCTGAAACTGAGCTGCAGCACGATGGCCAAGACCATACAGTATTTTCACATGACAGGTTCCACTCAGAACTGGCCTCGCAATGGTTGACCAAAGAAGTTGAGTACACATGCTCATCGTCATTTCCAGAGATTTATTTTCAAAATTGATAAATGAGTACTGCTAGCATTGCTGCAGAGGTGAATGGAGTGGGGATTCCGCCTGTCAGTGCTCAGACAATACACCACACTCTGCATCAAATTGGTCTGCATGGCTGTCATCCCAGAAGGAAGCTTCTTCTAAAGATGATGCACAAGAAAGCAAGAAAACACTTTGCTAAAGACAAGCAGACTAAGAATATGAATTACTGGAACCATGTCCTGTGGTCTGAAGAGACCAAGATAAACTTATTTGGTTCAGATGGTGTCAAGCATGTGTGGTAGCAACCAGGTGAAGAGTACAAAGACAAATGTGTCTTGCCTATAGTCAAGCATTGTGGTGGGAGTGTCATAGTTTTTGGTTACATGAGTGCTGCCGGCTGTGGGGAGATACAGTTCGTTGAGGGAACCATGAATGCTGACATATACTTTGACATACTGAAATAGAGCATGATACCCTCCCTTTGGAAACTGGGCAGCATGGCAGTATTCCAACATGATAACTACCTCAAACACACACTGCCTTGCTAAAGAAACTGAGGGTAAAGGTGCTGGACTGGCCAAACATGTCTCCAAACCTAAACCCTATTGAGCATCTGAGGGGCATCCTCAAACGGAAGCTCTCCATCATCTACCATCTCCATGATGTTGTCAAAGAGGAGTGGAAAATTATTTCAGTGGAAGGCCCCTGGAAGCATTTCTGACTCCCAGGTCACTGCTGTCAACAACGTTGTCAGAGGTATTACCCTACTTTTACGGACTCACAATAAAACATACCAAAACGAAACCAAAATAGATTTTCCTGGGAAATATGTTAAGGAACATCTTTCCATGACATGTACAGTTTATAAAAAGCAAATTAAATAACCAAAACCAAAAATACTCCTCCACACCTTGGGCTATGTTCACACGTAGCGTTTTTGATGCGTTTTTGCACTTTTTCATTGCTTTCAACAAAGACAAATGCATTCACTGGGAAATGTGATTTTAACATTTTATAACCTTATCTGGCCATGTGGTCTGTGACACATCATCAGACACATGCATACAGTGCTGAAAAGACATGGGAACAGCATGGGGAAGACCTCTGAAAGCATTTCTGACTCCCAGGTCACTGCCTAAAAGAGTGCCCATCATAAGTGATCCTTGGCGCATGTGAAGATGCCTCCCGCCATGCACCTGTCATTATTGACTTGCAACAATCACCGTCCATGTCCTTGTCCCAGTGCAGCGTTCAGTTGTCCCTACCCCATTCCTTGGAATCCAAGTGCAAGTATGCAGCCAGCCACCCACCCACAGCCAGCAATACTATACTGCCAAATATTTGACAGCTGCTTGCACTTGAAATGTGGCTTTTTAAGCTCGTGGAGGTGTTAGCTTTTCATAACCTTATGCTGGCAGCGGCCGGGTGTCCATACTCGGTCCCCAGACGCCACTATTTCTCCCGGTATCGTCTCCGCCTTCCACAAGCATGGGTCCCACAACATTACCAGTGCCCTCCCCAGTGCACTTACTGGGAAGGACCGCCTAACCACAAACACGTGGAGAGGTGAATGTGGCTAGGGACGGTAAGGAGGCAGTCCACAACTTTTTTTGCTAAGAGTTGTATTTAGCTCAGTGAAAGGACTGGCATAGAGACAAACCGTATCTGCTCGGCTGTCATTTCTCCGTCACCAGATTCCGCCCATTATCACACATGACCATGCCTGGCTATATGTTCAGTGGTGAGAGCCACAGATCAGGCTGCTGTGTTACAGCTTTCAACAACTCTGCAGAGCTGGGCAGTTTGTCAATTAAGCATTAAGCATGTTATCTTCAGCACAGCCTGTTGCCGCTTGGCCAAGGCAGTGCTGCAGTGCTGTCAGCTTGTGACTGATGTGGTCATTTCGGAGATGTAGGAGGAGGTGCAGGAGCTGAACAATGTGATTATATTGAGGTTAAATTGGTGATGCTGTTTTTAATATACTAAAGAAAGATCCTATTGTTTTATTTTTTTCACCTTTTTTTTTTAAGACAAATGCATTCACCGGGAAATGTCATTTTAACATTTTACAACCTTATCTGGCAATGTGGTGTGTGACACATCATCAGACACATCCTGTTTTATTTATGATGGAGGGACTCTGAAAGTCATAAATGTTATGATCTGCAACAAATACTAAGGAAAGAGAGGGGAAAGCTGTCCCTACAGTAAGACTAAGCTGAATCCCTATGATGTAGCGGGCTGCCTGTTCCTAGCGAACAGACCCGCCTTAGTCCTCGGCTAGGCTGAACGAAGACCTATTGCATAAGGGGAGGGGTCTCTAAAAGATCTAAGGACTGGAACAAAAATGGGACACCTCCTAAACAGAGAAGTTGTTGCAGAGAACAAAAAGATAAACTGACAAAAATGTACTAGAGGTCCCAGAAGGACAAAGTGAACTGACAGAGAAAGGCACAGAAGCAGCTGGCTAGCAAAACAGTCAAACAACACTGAAGTCCAGCACAGCCAAAAGGGTGGAGCTGTAATATAAAGGCAGATGGTCACGTGACCGCAAAACACAAGATGGAAAAAACAAACGCCTTAGCGAGAGGCTTGGCGCAGGGCAACTTAATGAATGGAACCAAGTGACATATCTTACTGAAACGATCCACGACCAATCAGATCACAGTAAAACCCTCGGACACAGGCAGATCAGTAATAAAATCTATTGTGAGATGCGTCCAAGGTGCACTAGGAACCTTCAGAGGGCAAAGCAACCCCACAGCAGGAGTATGTGAAGCCTTTGACCTAGCACACACAGTACATTGACGCACCCACTTGATGACTTCTTTCTGCCATCCAGGCCACCAAAAACTGCGACTGATAAGTCTCTTAGTCTCAGAAATTCCTGAATGACCTGCCAACCGAGACTCATGTCATTCCACAAACAAATCTCTCCTAAAGGTTCTAGGCACAAACAACCTCTCATGGGGAGTGTTAGATGGAGCATCATCTTGAGCTTTCAGAATCCCATTCTCCAAAACGGAGTCCAATGCCGCCACCTCAACTCCTTTCTGTAAAATGCTCTCCTCCTCCTTGGCACCAACCGTAGGAGAGAATCTGTGAGATAAACCATCGACTTTAACATTCTTAGTACCAGGGATATAGGTAAGAGAAAAATGAAACCGAAAAAAAAAAGTGCCCACCTAGCTTGACAGGCATTCAAGCGCTTGGCAGCATCCAGATAGATCAAATTCTTATGATCTGTGAAAACCTGAAGAGGAAATCTAGCGCCTTTCAAAAAATGATGCCAATGTTCAAACGCGAGTTTAATAGCCAGCAACTCCCGATTTCCAACATCATAATTCAGTTCGGTTTCCGAAAATTTTTTCATAAAGAAGGCACAAGGATGTACTCCATCCCTGTTCTCCTGAGACAAAACTGCTCCGACCCCCACCGATGAAGCATCGACCTCGACCAAAAAAGGCTTGGTCTCATCAGGCTTCATAAGGATAGGGTCAGAACTGAATCTCTCTTTGAGATATTTAAACACTTCAATGGCCTCAGCAGTCCACTGGGCCATTTTCGCACCTTTCCTGGTGAGATCAGTTAGCGGCTTAACAATTACAGAAAAATTCTTAATGAATTTCCTGTTATATTTGGCAAAACCCAAAAATCTCTGTATAGATTTCAAACCAATAGGCCTAGGCCATTCCTGAACAGCCTGAACCTTCACCGGGTCCATCTCAAAGCCCAAAAAACTAATTTTCGGCACAGCAAACTCACATTTCTCCAGCTTAGCAAAGAGTGAATTATCACTCAATAACTGCAAAACTTCACGTACACTCTACCAATGGGACTCCAGATCTGACGAATAAATGAAAATGTCATCTAAATACATAACCACATTCTTACCAATCAAAGGTCTCAGGATGTCATTAATAAGGTTCTGATGCAGGTGCATTGGTAAGACCAAAAGGCATCACTAGATTCTCAAAATGACCTACCGGAGTGTTAAAGGCAGTTTTCCATTCATCATCCTCCTTCACTTGTAACAAATTGTATGACCCCCGGAGATCAATCTTAGAGAACCACTTGGCCCCCACTAACTGGTTAAACAAGTCAAGAATTAACGGCAATGGGTAGGAATTGCGTACGGTAATCTTATTAATTTCACAAAAATGCAGACATGGAAGTAAACCCCGTCCTTTTTCTTAACAAAGAAAAATCCACCTGCCACAGGCGAATTAGAAGATCTAATGTGACCAGCAGCCTGGCTAGTCTGTATGTACTCCTCCAAGGCCTTTCTTTCAGGGATAGTCAGATTAAACAAGCGACTCTTGGGAAGAGTAGCTCCCGGAACAAACTTAATGGCGCAATCATAATCCCTATGAGGAGGTAAAACTTGCAATTCCTCTTCCGAAAAACCCTTCAAAAATCTTGAATAGGTACAGGTAATTCCCCTTTTTCCACAGCCGCAATGCGACCATTGGCAATCCTAGAACGACTGGAGAGGGTAAATTATCTAATACAACCAAGTCCAAAATTTCTTGGTGAAGTCCATTGATAGTGAGAAGAAATGCAGTAACCTTGTGAGTAATACATTTCAAGGGAGTGTTATCAATTGCAATCACAGAAATAGGTGATGACAAAGGTTTGGATTTCAATTTTAGTTTTTCCAAAAACCCTTTATCAATCACATTAAGTGTTGAACCACAATCCACAAATACCTGAAATTCAATCAAATTTTCCTGCAAAGTTGTACTCCCTGAAAGAAATACTCCTGCAGAGCGTAAACAAGCTATACGGGCGTACCTGAACTTTTTTTTTCTTTACTTAAACGAAGCTCACAATACTTAATCAAATGGTCAGCTTTACCACAATAAACACACAATCCCTCGGCGAACCTCTGGTCTCTTTCCTGAGAGGGGAGTGACTTCGCCCCAACCTCCATCGGTTCTCCACCATCTAAGCAGATTTACCTCATTCTGCCTAAATCTCAGCCTCCTATCCACAGGAACAGCTAATTGCATGGCATCCTGCAGAGTCTCAGGTGCGGGGAATGCAATTAGAGAATCCTTAACCCTTTCACTCAGACCAGCAAGAAATAGACATTTTAGAGTAGGATCATTCCATTTGACCTCTGATGCCCATCTTCTAAAGTGTGTGCAATAATTTTCAACATCACCTGACCCCTGATTCAAACGCCTGAGTTCTGACTCAGCAGATGAGATTCGAACAGGATCATCATATAATAGACCCATAGCAGAAAAAATTCTTCTACAGACCTTAAGAATGGATCATTAGGTTGGAGAGAAAAGGCCCACCCCTGTGGTTCATTGCGCAAAAGTGACATAATAAAACCAATGCGCTGTGATTCATTCCCTGAGGACCTTGGTCTCAAGCGAAAATATAACAAACAAGCATTTTTAAAGGAAAAAAAATCTTGCTGTTTTTACCATAAAAAAACATCAGGCAGTCCTACCTTGGGTTCCACAAAATGCGCTCCAGAACAGCTACTCACATGTTGCTGGAGCTCGGCCACCTCCAGAGACAATCCCTGCAAGCGTTGAGCCAAAACTTGAATGGAAGACATACTGATACCTGAATTTCTTTCCTTTAGATTTTTGGGCTGGACTTACTGTTATGATCTGCAACAAGTACTGAGGAAAGACAGGGGAAAGCTATCCCTACAGTAATACTAAGCTGAATCCCTACGATGTAGCAGGCTGCCTGTTCCTAGCGAACAGACCCGCCTTAGTCCTCGGCTAGTCTGAACGAAGACCTATAGCATAAGGGGAGGGGTCCCTAAAAGAACTAAGGACTGGAACAAAAATGGGACACCTTCTAAACAGAGAAGTTGTTGCAGAACACAAAAAGATAAACTGAAAAAAAGGTGCTTGAGGTCCCAGTAGGACCAAGCGAACTGACAGAGAAAGGCACAGAAGCAGCTCGCTAGCAAAACAGTGAAACAACATTGAAGTTCAACACAGCCAAAAAGGCGGAGCTGGAATATAAAAGCAGATGGTCACGTGACCGCAAAACACAAGATGGAAAAAACAAACAGGAGGGTTCTAACAATAAAGCCTATTTTTATAAGGACATCAGACGGCCATTACTATTCTTTAAAGGTCAGCAGTCGACCCTCGCTATTGTTAGAGATCCATCAGCTGGCTATGCTTTGTTGTTCCCATTATTAACAAGTGGGTCTCCTAACTGTTATTGCATATCCAGTGACTGCAAGGGCTGCCAAAAATTTGGATGCAACCCAATAACCGTTTGAAGAGACATAGAGGAGGGTCTCAGTAAAAAAATGCTCCCATTATAAAGGAGCGGGTCTCCTATAGTGGTAATGCCCATGCTGTGATGGCAAGGGCTGCCAAAATTTGGGAAAACCCCACTAACAATTAAAGACACATAGAGCAGGGCCACAGTAACAAGGTACGACATGTTCCCATTAGAAAGGAGTGAGTCTGCTATACAGTTATAGGATATGCAGTGAGTCCAATGGCTGACCAATTTTAGGAAAAACCCCACTAAGAATTTAAAGACACACAGAGCAGGGCCACAGTAACAAGTACGACATGTTCCCATTAGAAAGGAGAGGGTCTGCTATACAGTTATAGGGTATGCAGTGAGTCCAACGGCTGACCAAATTTTGGAAAAACCCGACTAAGAATTTAAAGACACATAGAGCAGGGCCACAGTAACGACAAATTCCCATTAGAAAGGAGAGAGTCTCCCATAGTGTTGGCATATGCAGTAAATGCAAGGGCTGCCAAAAATTTGGAGGCACTTCAATGCCCCTTGGAAGAGACGTGGAGGAGAGCCTCATAAAAAAATGTTCCCATTAGAAAGGAGCGGGCCTCCTATACTTGCAATGCCCATGCACAAGTGTATAGGCTGAGAAACATTTACCCCTGGGGGGTATACATGAACATACTGTATAATTTTTTTTTAAGTGCATCATAAACACCCTTTAAAAAAATTATGCGGGTGTTGCATAACGGACCACGGTCACCCTGGTGATATGGTGGTGGAGGATGAGGAGAAGGAGGCGGACAAGAGAAAATAGCCCAAATCAGGAAGAGTATACCCATGTGTGGGTGTGAAAAGGTGCTGGGAATATACCTCCCAAGAAAAGACACTGGATTTGAGTTTATGTTACACTGCTATCATTTGGTGGTGTTGAGAAGACTGGCCCAATCCAGCCCTTATTTATTTGTTATAAGAGTCATCCTGTCAGCATTTTCAGCTGACAGGCGGATGCGCTTATCAGTTATAATTCCACCAGCGGCACAAAAAACCCGCTCTGCTAAAACGCTGCCGGCATGGCAGGCCTGGACCTCCAAGGCATAGAGAGCCAGTTCATTCCACGTATCCAGCTTGTATACCCAATAATTATAAGGCACAGAGGAATCAAGGAGGACGTTGGTACCGTCGGCAAGGTACTACCTCAGCTTCTTCCAAAACTTTGCACTCCTTGAGAGAGTACCTCGCACCTCAGGGCCTGTGCGATGGGAGCGTCTGAGAAAACTCTCCCAGAACTTTGACAGTGTTCCCCTGCCTCTGCTGGATTGAAGTTGCGTCTCTCTCACCTGTACTCCTTGGTTGTCCACCGAAGTGTGTACTCTGCCGCCAGTGTTTTCAGATGGGAATTTTTTTAATAGTTCCGCAACATGGGCCTTCTGGTACAGCTCCATTTTTGTAGAACTGTCCGCCTCAAAAATAAGAGATATAAAGTTCTCCTTGTAGCTTGGAGTGTCACCAACCAGTAATGACTGTAACCCAAAATTTTGAGAACGCGAGGATCATGGGAAAGGCAGCGTAACATAAACTCAGCCATGCGTTCCAGACTACTAACAGGCTAGACTTCCTGACTGATAGTGTTGAGTGAGCATGCTCGACACTGCTCGGTACTCGCCCGAGCATCGCACTACTTGTGATGTTCGGCGAGCACCGAGCATTTCCGGGTTACTCAGGCAGGAGCTCGGGTCTCCGCCCAGCACGTTTGGCGCTCTTTACAGAGCCAATGAACATGCAGGGTTTGCCAGCCAGTCACTGTAATGCCGCAGCCTTGTTGTTTGTGGGCATTACAGTGATTGGCTGGCCGCACAGCGTCACCTCGAGTATTTAAAACCGGGCGCCGCCATCTTGTGCACAGTCGCTCCGGATCAGACAGTGTAGGGTCAGTGCTGCTGAGCTAGGGAGAGATTTATACTGCGAGATAGTTAGTGTAGGGTCTCTAAAGCCTGCCAAATCAAACAAACAGTCCTTCTCAGGACTAATATCCATCCAAGATATCAGGCAGGCAGGCGGGCTGTATAGGAGACGCAGTGGTTATACCAACAAACACTGCATTACAGTCCTGTGTGCTCCTGCTGGTCAAATTTTTAGACTTAGCCCCAGGTCTCAGGGGCCAGGAAAAATCCTGTTTTTTTTTTTTTTTTCCTCAGTCAGACTGTACAAATACCCATCTTATTAACCTTTTGGTATTCCACACCCCCAAAAAAAAAATTGAGTTTGTCTGTGAGTGTTCAGACACAAATATATCTGTTTAAAAGAGTCTGGTGTAGGCCAGAGAACTAGAACTGTGTTTTTCCTCTTCCACGGTTGAAATCTGGATGTTATCAGCCTGCTTGCCTTTTTTCCATAAAAAAAAACAGTTTGAGTGTGTCGCTGACTGTTCAGACACAAATATATCTACTTTAACATGTCTGATATACACCAGGAAATTATAACTGTGGTTTTGCAGTTCCACGGTTCAAATCTCTGTATTATGCACTTTTTTGTCTTTTTTGCATAAAAAAAACATTTTCAGTGTCTCGCTGACTGTTCAGACATCAATATATCTGTTTAAAAGAGACTGGTGTAGGCCCGAGAACTAGAACTGTGTTTTTCCTCTTCCATGGTTCAAATCTGGGTGTTATCAACCTGCTTGCCTTTTTTCCATAAAAAAAAACAGTTTGAGTGTGTCGCTGACTGTTCAGACACAAATATATCTATTTTAACAAGTCTGGCATACACCAGGAAATTATAACTGTGGTTTTGCAGTTCCACGGTTCAAATCTCTGTATTATCCACTTTTTTGTCTTTTCTGCATAAAAAAACACTTTCAGTGTCTCGCTGACTGTTCAGACGCAAATATATCTGTTTAAAAGAGTCTGGTATAGGCCAGATAACTAGAACTGTGGTTTTCCTCTTCCACGGTTCAAATCTCCTTTTTATTACCCTTTTGCCATTGATAGTGCAAGTGTAAGCTATTTTACTTCATTTACAATCGGCAAGGCGCGTGGCAAGGGACGTGGAACTGGACGTTCTGGTGATGGTGCGATCAGAGGATGGGGCCGTGGCCAAGGTGAAAATGTGCAACAACCAACAGCCACATCTTCTCACTCCCAGTTCTTGCCTGAATTACTAGGGAAGCACACAACAGCACCACTATTGCGAACTGATCAATGTGAGCAGGTTATTAATTGGATAGCAGATAATACTTCCAGTCACCTGGGCACCACCACCTTTGGTCTGTCTTCCACTCGGTCAAGTGTTAGTAGCCGTGAGTCTCGACTGCATACTCCTCCTCACGCTGATGCTCCTTCCCCCCACCATGCCGGGTGTCATCAGACAGCAACTGATCCCACAGTTGGACACTCTGAAGAGCTGTTCACTGGTCCATTTCCATATTTGTGCCCCTCGCCTGCTCCGCTTGAAGTGGTGGAAGAGGAGATCTCATGCAGCGATGGCCAACTATTTGAACAGCCACGGCCACAGGAAGGCGACGCTGGAAATTTGTCACAAGAGGTGGACGATGACGAGACACAATTGCCACAAAGTGAGGAGGAGGACCGTGGTGTGGAAGTTGAAGAGGAGGAGGTGGTGGATGATCTAGTAACTGACCCAACGTGGCAGGAGGACACGCAGAGTGAGGCCAGAAGCACACAGGGGGAGGGAGGCAGAGTACCCCAACAGGCAGGAAGAAGCAGTGTGGTGGCCGCAGGCAAAAGGCGGGCAGCCATTCCCCGTAACACCAACACGAAGGACGTTGCCAGTACAACCGGTAGGTCTTCCAGAGTCTGGAATTTTTTTAAAGACTCTGCTGATAACCCCAAAAAATGCCATTTGTATCACCTGCCAGGCCAGCATCAGCAGGGGTGACAAAATTACCAGCCTGACCACCACCAGCATGATCAGGCACATGGCAGCAAAGCACCCGACTTTGTGGGGCGAACCCCAGGGTCCGCGACCAGTGTCAGCGGGTGTCACCACTGCTTCTTCCGCTGTTGTGCGTTTAAGAGAACCCCCTGTTGTGCGTGCAAGGCTATCCCCTGTCCATACTGCATGCAAAGATGCCCCCTCCTCTCTGTCTTCACTTGTTATTGTAGTTACTCAAGAAACAGCATCAACGTTCACGTCCACGTCCCACTGCAGCGTTCAATTGTCCATATCCCAGAGCTTTCAACGAAAGCGCAAATTCGCAACCAACGCCCCACAGGCCACAGTCCTAAATTCGCACAAGTCATGACTGCTTGCATTGGAAATGCTGCCTTCTAGGCTGGTGGAGACGGAATCCTTCCGCAACCTTATGGCGGTGGCTGTCCCTCGGTACTCGGTCCCCAGCCAACACTATTTTGCCCGGTGTGCCATCCCCGCACTACACAAGCACGTGTCCCAAAACATCTGCCGTGCCCTCAACAACGCAGTTACTGGGAGAGTCCACCTGACAACGGACACGTGGACAAGTGCTTGTGGCCAGGGACAGTACATCTCTCTGACGGCACACTGGGTAAACATAGTGGAAGCTGGGACCCAGTTGGACATTGGGATGGAACACATCCTCCCCACACCGAGGATTGCGGGCCCTATGTCAGTCAGAGTTGCCCCCAAAGTGTACAGCTCCTGCTCATCCTCCTCCTCCTCCTCCTCATGTTCAGCCTCCATCTCAGATATCACCACATCAGTTACAAGCTGGAAGCACTGCAGTACTGCCTCAGCCAAGCGGCAACAGGCTGTGCTGAAACTCATAAGCTTAGGTGATAAACCTCACACTGCTTGTGAGTTGTGGACAGCTCTGAAAGAGCAGGCAGATCTGTGGCCGAGACCGCTGAACCAACATCCAGGCATGGTCATGTGTGGCAATGGCCGTAACCTGGTGGCGGGTCTGAGGCGAGGCGAGATCACACACCATGCCTGGCTCATGTGCTTAACGTCATGGTTCAGCAGTTTCTTAAATCGTTCCCCGAGTTGCCAGATCTGCTCGTAAAAGTACGCCACCTGTCAGCTCATTTTCGGAAGTCGGCTACAGCTTCCGCCATCCTTGCTGTGTTGCAGCAGCGTTTGCAGCTTCTGGCACACCGACTGGTGTGTGATGTCCCCACACGTTGGAACTCTACCCTCCATGTTGCAAAGGATTTGTGAGCAGAAGAGAGCAGTTGTGGAGTACCATCTGCAACAAGGCCGTCGATATTCAGGTCAGACTCCACACATAAGACCTCAGGAGTGGACCTGGATGTCTGACATATGTACCATCCTGACAAACTTTGAGGAATCCACCAAGATGGTGAGTGGCGATGACGCCATCATTAGCGTCAGCATTCCACTTGTCTGTCTTTTGCAAAGCTCTCTGCAGAGAATTAAAGAGGAGGCATTGCAGCCAGAGTATGATGAGATGGATGAAGAAGCCGTAGCTGGCGGTTACACACAGCCCAGCCTCATCTCATCACAAGGTGCATTGGGGGACAATGAAGGAGAGGAGGAGGAGGAGAAGGAGGAAGAACAGGAGCTGGTATCATTAGCTGTAGATTGTAGTACCTGTACAACTGTCATACCGTCGGTTCAGCGTGGGTGGCCTGAGGACAGGGGGGAGGAGGAGGAGGAGAGCATGGTCAGTCGTCATCTTGATGAGGACACAGAAGTCTTGCCCGTTATCAGTCTGGCACGCATGACTGACTTTATGTTACGCTGTCTTAACCGTGACCCTCGTGTTGTCAAAATGCTGAGTGACAGTAATTACTGGTTGGTGACACTTTTAGACCCCCGCTACAAGGAGAACTTTCACTCTCTTATTCCTGAGGTGGAGAGGTCTACAAAAATGGGACAGTACCAGAAGGCCCTTGTTGCGGAACTATTAAAAAAATTCCCATCTGAAAACGCTGGCGACAGAGGGCACACTTCATTGGACAACCAAGGAGTACAGGTGAGAGAGACACAACTTCAATCCAGCAGAGGCAGGGGAACACTGTCAACTTTCTGGGACAGTTTTATGAGACCCACCCAGCTTACAGGCCCTGAGGCGTGGGGTACTCCCACAAGGAGTGGAAAGTTTCAAAAGATGGTGAGGGAGTACCTAGCTGACCGTACGAGCGTCCTCCGTGATTCCTCTGTGCCTTTTAATTATTGGGTATCCAAGCTGGACACTTGGAATGAACTCGCTCTGTATGCCTTGGAGGTCCTGGCCTGCTCTGCCGCTAGCGTGTTATCGGAGCGTGTTTTTAGTGCCGCTGGGGGAATTAAAACTGATAAGCGCACTCGCCTGTCAACTGACAATGCTGACAAGCTGACCCTTATCAAAATGAACAAGGGCTGGATTGGGCCAGACTTCTCAACACCACCAAGTGACAGCAGAGTAACATAAAGTCAAATCCACTGTGTTTTTTCTGGAGGTGTATTCCCATGCACCGCTTCACACCCACACATAGGTATACGCTTCCTCATTTCAGCTGTTTTTTGCTCTTCTCCTTAATCTAAGCCTCCACCACCACTATACCACCAGAGTGACCGTGGTCTGTTTTGCCAGCATTGCAAGTTCCTCCGTCCTAATTTTTGGCAGCTTTTGCTTGGAAGGCATAGGCAAAGACTATGGGAGACATACTCCCCAATAATGGAAATAATGTTTTTAATATGCTGTACTGCATGGCACTTGCAAGGGGCATTAAAATCATCTTGCTAAGCTACTGTGACCTCAAAGTCTCTTCCAAGGGGCATTGATATTGTTTTTTTATTCCACTGTAACCTCCACCACTCTTCCAAGGGGCATTAAAACCATCTTGTTAAGCTACTGTGACCTCCACGTCTCTTCCACAGGGCATTTAAACCGTCTTGTTAAACCACTCTGACCTCCACGTCTCTACCAAGGGGTATTAAAAGCGTCTTGTTAAACCACTCTGAAGACCACAGCTCTTCCAAGGGGCATTAAAACCGTCTTGTTAAGCTACTGCGACCTCCACCACTCTTCCAGGGGGCATTGATATTGTCTTTTTATTCCACTAAGACCTCCATGTCTCTTCCAAGGGGCATTAAAACCATCTTGTTAAGCTACTGTGACCTCTACATCTCTTCCAAGGGGCATTGATATTGTCTTTTTATTTCACTGCAACCTCCACCACTCTTCCAAGGGGCATTAAAACCGTCTTGTTAAGCTACTGTGGCCTCCACCACTCTTGCAAGGGGCATTAAAACCATATTGTTAAGCTACTGCGACCTCCACCACTCTTCCAAGGGGCATTGATATTGTCTTTTTATTCCACTGTAACCTCCACCACTCTTCGAAGGGGTATTAAACCGTCTTGTTAAGCTACTGTGACCTCCACGTCTCTTCCACGGGACATTGATATTGTCTTTTTATTCCACTGTGACCTCCACCACTCCTCCAAGGGGCATTAAAACTGTCTTGTTAAGCTTCTGCTACCTTCACCACTCTTCCAAGGGGCATTAAAACCATTTTGTTAAGCTACTGCGACCTCCACCACTCTTCCAATGGGCATTAAAACCGACTTGTTAAGCTACTGCGACCTCGACCACTCTTCCAAGGGGCATTGATATTGTCTTTTTATTCCACTGTAACCTCCACCACTCTTCCAAGGGGCCTTAAAACCGTCTTGTTAAGCTACTGTGACCTCCACGTCTCTTCCAAGGGGCATTAAAATCGTCTTGTTAAGCTACTGTGACCTCCACGTCTCTTCCACGGGGCATTGATATTGTCTTTTTATTCCACTGCGACCTCCACCTCTCTTCCAAGGGGCATTAAAACCATCTTGTTAAGCTACTGTAACCTCCACGTCTCTTCCAAGGGGCATTAAAACCGTGTTGTTAATCTACTGCGTTCCTCCACCACTCTTCCAAGGGGCATTGATATTGTCTTTTTATTCCACTGTAACCTCCACCACTCTTCCAAGGGGCATTAAAAACGTCTTGTTAAGCTACTGTCACCTTCACGTCTCTTCCATGGGGCATTGATATTGTCTTTTTATTCTACTGTAACCTCCACAACTGTTCCAAGGGGCAATAAAATCATCTTGTTAAGCTACTGTGACCTCCAGGTCTCTTCCATGGGGCTTTAAAACCGTCTTATTAAGCTACTGTGACCTCCACCTCTCTTCCAAGGGGCATTAAAAGCATCTAGTTAAGCTACTGCGTCCTCCACCACTCTTCCACGGGTCATTGATTTTGTCTTTTTATTCCTCCTTAACCTCCACCACTCTTCCAAGGGGCATTAAAACCGTCTTGTTAAGCTACTGTGACCTCCACGTCTCTTCCACGGGGCATTGATATTGTATTTTTATTCCTCTGTTACCTCCACCACTCTTCCAAGGGATATTAAAACCGTCTTGTTAACTACTGTGACCTCCACGTCTCTTCCAAGGGGCATTGATATTGTCTTTTTCTTCCACTGTAAACTTCACCACTCTTCCAAGGGGCATTAAAACCGTATTGTTAAGCTACTGTGACCTCCACGTCTCTTCCATGGGGCATTGGTATTGTCTTTTTATTCCTCTGTAAACTTCATCACTCTTCCAAGGGGTATTAAAACCGTCTTGTTAAGCTACTGTGACCTCCACGTCTCTTCCAAGAAGCATTAAAACCATTTTGTTAAGCTACTGTGACCTCAATGTCTTTTAGGCGGGCATTGGTATTGTCTTTTTATTCCACTGTAACCTCCACCACTCTTCCAAGGGGCATTAAAACCATCTATTTAAGCAACTGCGACCTCCACCACTCTCTCAAGGGGCATTAATACCGTCTTGCTTAGCTACTGCGACCTCCACCACTCTTCCAAGGGGCATTGATATTGTCTTTTTATTCCACTGTAACCTCCACCACTTTTCCAAGGGACATTAAAACTGTCTTGTTAAGCTACTGTGACCTCCAGGTCTCTTCCACGTGGCATTGATATTGTCTTTTTATTCCACTGTAACCTCCACCACTCTTCCAAGGGGCATTAAAACCATCTTGTTAAGCTACTGTGACCGCCACGTCTGTTTCAAGTGGCATTAAAACCATCTTGTTAAACCACTCTGACCTCCACGTCTCTACCAAGGAGCATTAAAAGCATCTTGTTAAACCACTCTGAACTCCACAGCTCTTCCAAGGGACATTAAAACAGTCATGTTTAGCTACTGCGACCTCCATCACTCTTCCAAGGGTCATTGATATTGTCTTTATATTCCACTGTGACCTCCATGTCTCTTCCAAGGGGCATTAAAACCGTCTTGTTAAGCTACTGTGACCTCCACATCTTCTCCAAGGTGCATTGATATTGTCTTTTTATTCCACTGCAACCTCCACCACTCTTCCAAGGGGCATTAAAACCGTCTTGTTAAGCTACTGCGACCTCCACCACTCTTGCAAGGGGCATTAAAACCATCTTGTTAAGCTACTGCGACCTCCACCACTCTTCCAAGGGGCATTAATATTGTCTTTTTATTCCACTGTAACCTCCACCACTCTTCCAAGGGGCATTAAAAACGTCTTGTTAAGCTACTGTCACCTTCACGTCTCTTACAAGGGGCATTGATATTGTCTTTTTATTCTACTGTAACCTCCACAACTGTTCCAAGGGGCATTAAAATCATCTTGTTAAGCTACTGTGACCTCCAGGTCTCTTCCATGGGGCTTTAAAACCATCTTGTTAAGCTACTGCGTCCTCCACCACTCTTCCACGGGTCATTGATTTTGTCTTTTTATTCCTCCTTAACCTCCACCACTCTTCCAAGGGGCATTAAAACCGTCTTGTTAAGCTACTGTGACCTCCACGTCTTTTCCACGGGGCATTGATATTGTCTTTTTATTCCACTGTTACCTCCACCACTCTTCCAAGGGATATTAAAACCATCTTGTTAAGCTACTGTGACCTCCACGTCTCTTCCAAGGGGCATTGATATTGTCTTTTTCTTCCACTGTAAACTTCACCACTCTTCCAAGGGGCATTAAAACCGTATTGTTAAGCTACTGTGACCTCCACGTCTCTTCCACGGGGCATTAATATTGTCTTTTTATTCCTCTGTAAACTTCATCACTCTTCCAAGGGGTATTAAAACCGTCTTGTTAAGCTACTGTGACCTCCACGTCTCTTCCAAGAAGCATTAAAACCATTTTGTTAAGCTACTGTGACCTCAATGTCTTTTACGTGGACATTGATATTGTCTTTTTATTCCACTGTAACCTCCACCACTCTTCCAAGGGGCATTAAAACCGTCTTTTTAAGCTAGTGCGACCTCCACCACTCTCCCAAGGGGCATTAATACCGTCTTGCTTAGCTACTGCGACCTCCACCACTCTTCCAAGGGGCATTGATATTGTCTTTTTATTCCACTGTAACCTCCACCACTTTTCCAAGGGACATTAAAACTGTCTTGTTAAGCTACTGTGACCTCCAGGTCTCTTCCACGTGGCATTGATATTGTCTTTTTATTCCACTGTAACCTCCACCACTCTTCCAAGGGGCATTAAAACCATCTTGTTAAGCTACTGTGACCACCACGTCTCTTCCAAGGAGCATTAAAACCATCTTGTTAAACCACTCTGACCTCCACGTCACTACCAAGGGGCATTAAAAGCATCTTGTTAAACCACTCTGAACTCCACAGCTCTTCCAAGGGACATTAAAACAGTCTTGTTTAGCTACTTCGACCTCCACCACTCTTCCAAGGGGCATTGATATTGTCTTTATATTCCACTTTGACCTCCATTTCTCTTCCAAGGGGCATTAAAACCGTCTTGTTAAGCTACTGTGACCTCCACATCTTCTCCAAGGTGCATTGATATTGTCTTTTTATTCCACTGCAACCTCCACCACTCTTCCAAGGGGTAATAAAACCGTCTTGTTAAGCTACTGCGACCTCCACCACTCTTGCAAGGGGCATTAAAACCATCTTGTTAAGCTACTGCGACCTCCACCACTCTTCCAAGGGGCATTGATATTGTCTTTTTATTCCACTGTAACCTCCACCACTTTTCCAAGGGACATTAAAACTGTCTTGTTAAGCTTCTGTGACCTCCAGGTCTCTTCCACGTGGCATTGATATTGTCTTTTTATTCCACGGTAACCTCCACCACTCTTCCAAGGGGCATTAAAACCATCTTGTTAAGCTACTGTGACCACCACGTCTCTTCCAAGGAGCATTAAAACCATCTTGTTAAACCACTCTGACCTCCACGTCACTACCAAGGGGCATTAAAAGCATCTTGTTAAACCACTCTGAACTCCACAGCTCTTCCAAGGGACATTAAAACACTCTTGTTTAGCTACTTCGACCTCCACCACTCTTCCAAGGGGCATTGATATTGTCTTTATATTCCACTGTGACTTCCATGTCTCTTCCAAGGGGCATAAAAACCGTCTTGTTAAGCTACTGTGACCTCCACATCTTCTCCAAGGTGCATTGATATTGTCTTTTTATTCCACTGCAACCTCCACCACTCTTCCAAGGGGTATTAAAACCGTCTTGTTAAGCTACTGCGACCTCCACCACTCTTGCAAGGGGCATTAAAACCATCTTGTTAAGCTACAGCGACCTCCACCACTCTTCCAAGGGGCATTGATATTGTCTTTTCATTCCACTGTAACCTCCACCACTCTTCCAAGGGGCATTAAAAACGTCTTGTTAAGCTACTGTCACCTTCACGTCTCTTCCAAGGGGCATTGATATTGTCTTTTTATTCCACGGTAACCTCCACCACTCTTCCAAGGGGCATTAAAACCATCTTGTTAAGCTACTGTGACCACCACGTCTCTTCCAAGGAGCATTAAAACCATCTTGTTAAACCACTCTGACCTCCACGTCACTACCAAGGGGCATTAAAAGCATCTTGTTAAACCACTCTGAACTCCACAGCTCTTCCAAGGGACATTAAAACAGTCTTGTTTAGCTACTTCGACCTCCACCACTCTTCCAAGGGGCATTGATATTGTCTTTATATTCCACTGTGACTTCCATGTCTCTTCCAAGGGGCATTAAAACCGTCTTGTTAAGCTACTGTGACCTCCACATCTTCTCCAAGGTGCATTGATATTGTCTTTTTATTCCACTGCAACCTCCACCACTCTTCCAAGGGGTATTAAAACCGTCTTGTTAAGCTACTGCGACCTCCACCACTCTTGCAAGGGGCATTAAAACCATCTTGTTAAGCTACAGCGACCTCCACCACTCTTCCAAGGGGCATTGATATTGTCTTTTCATTCCACTGTAACCTCCACCACTCTTCCAAGGGGCATTAAAACTGTCTTGTTAAGGTACTGTCACCTTCACGTCTCTTCCAAGGGGCATTGATATTGTCTTTTTATTCCACTGTAACCTCCACAACTGTTCCAAGGGGCATTAAAATCATCTTGTTAAGCTACTGTGACCTCCAGGTCTCTTCCATGGGGCTTTAAAACCGTCTTGTTAAGCTACTGTGACCTCCACCTCTCTTCCAAGGGGCATTAAAACCATCTAGTTAAGCTACTGCGTCCTCCACCACCCTTCCACGGGTCATTGATTTTGTCTTTTTATTCCTCCTTAACCTCCACCACTCTTCCAAGGGGCATTAAAACCGTCTTGTTAAGCTACTGTGACCTCCACGTCTTTTCCACGGGGCATTGATATTGTCTTTTTATTCCACTGTTACCTCCACCACTCTTCCAAGGGATATTAAAACCATCTTGTTAAGCTACTGTGACCTCCACGTCTCTTCCAAGGGGCATTGATATTGTCTTTTTCTTCCACTGTAAACTTCACCACTCTTCCAAGGGGCATTAAAACCGTATTGTTAAGCTACTGTGACCTCCACGTCTCTTCCACGGGGCATTAATATTGTCTTTTTATTCCTCTGTAAACTTCATCACTCTTCCAAGGGGTATTAAAACCGTCTTGTTAAGCTACTGTGACCTCCACGTCTCTTCCAAGAAGCATTAAAACCATTTTGTTAAGCTACTGTGACCTCAATGTCTTTTACGCGGGCATTGATATTGTCTTTTTATTCCACTGTAACCTCCACCACTCTTCCAAGGGGCATTAAAACCGTCTTTTTAAGCTAGTGCGACCTCCACCACTCTCCCAAGGGGCATTAATACCGTCTTGCTTAGCTACTGCGACCTCCACCACTCTTCCAAGGGGCATTGATATTGTCTTTTTATTCCACTGTAACCTCCACCACTTTTCCAAGGGACATTAAAACTGTCTTGTTAAGCTACTGTGACCTCCAGGTCTCTTCCACGTGGCATTGATATTGTCTTTATATTCCACTGTGACCTCCATGTCTCTTCCAAGGAGCATTAAAACCGTCTTGTTAAGCTACTGTGACCTCCACATCTTCTCCAAGGTGCATTGATATTGTCTTTTTATTCCACTGCAACCTCCACCACTCTTCCAAGGGGTATTAAAACCGTCTTGTTAAGCTACTGCGACCTCCACCACTCTTGCAAGGGGCATTAAAACCATCTTTTAAGCTACTGCGAGCTCCACGTCTCTTCCACGGGACATTGATATTGTCTTTTTATTCCACTTCTACCTCCACCACTCCTCCAAGGGGCATTAAAACTGTCTTGTTAAGCTTCTGCTACCTTCACCACTCTTCCAAGGGGCATTAAAACCATTTTGTTAAGCTACTGCGACCTCCACCACTCTTCCAATGGGCACTTAAACCGACTTGGTAAGCTACTGCGACCTCGACCACTCTTCCAAGGGGCCTTAAAACCGTCTTGTTAAGCTACTGTGACCTCCACGTCTCTTCCAAGGGGCATTAAAATCGTCTTGTTAAGCTACTGTGACCTTCACGTCTCTTCCACGGGGCATTGATATTGTCTTTTTATTCCACTGCGACCTCCACCTCTCTTCCAAGGGGCATTAAAACCATCTTGTTAAGCTACTGTAACCTCTACGTCTCTTCCAAGGGGCATTAAAACCGTGTTGTTAATCTACTGCGTTCCTCCACCACTCTTCCAAGGGGCATTGATATTGTCTTTTTATTCCACTGTAACCTCCACCACTCTTCCAAGGGGCATTAAAAATGTCTTGTTAAGCTACTGTCACCTTCACGTCTCTTCCATGGGGCATTGATATTGTCTTTTTATTCTACTGTAACCTCCACAACTGTTCCAAGGGGCATTAAAATCATCTTGTTAAGCTACTGTGACCTCCAGGTCTCTTCCATGGGGCTTTAAAACCGTCTTGTTAAGCTACTGTGACCTCCACCTCTCTTCCAAGGGGCATTAAAAGCATCTAGTTAAGCTACTGAGTCCTCCACCACTCTTCCACGGGTCATTGATTTTGTCTTTTTATTCCTCCTTAACCTCCACCACTCTTCCAAGGGGCATTAAAACCATCTTGTTAAGCTACTGTGACCTCCACGTCTCTTCCACGGGGCATTGATATTGTCTTTTTATTCCACTGTTACCTCCACCACTCTTCCATGGGATATTAAAACCATCTTGTTAAGCTACTGTGACCTCCACGTCTCTTCCAAGGGGCATTGATATTGTCTTTTTCTTCCACTGTAAACTTCACCACTCTTCCAAGGGGCATTAAAACCGTATTGTTAAGCTACTGTGACCTCCACGTCTCTTCCACGGGGCATTAATATTGTCTTTTTATTCCTCTGTAAACTTCATCACTCTTCCAAGGGGTATTAAAACCGTCTTGTTAAGCTACTGTGACCTCCACGTCTCTTCCAAGAAGCATTAAAACCATTCTGTTAAGCTACTGTGACCTCAATGTCTTTTACGCGGGCATTGATATTGTCTTTTTATTCCACTGTAACCTCCACCACTCTTCCAAGGGGCATTAAAACCGTCTTTTTAAGCTACTGTGACCTCCAACACTCTCCCAAGGGGCATTAATACCGTCTTGCTTAGCTACTGCGACCTCCACCACTCTTCCAAGGGGCATTGATATTGTCTTTTTATTCCACTGTAACCTCCACCACTTTTCCAAGGGACATTAAAACTGTCTTGTTAAGCTACTGTGACCTCCAGGTCTCTTCCACGTGGCATTGATATTGTCTTTTTATTCCACTGTAACCTCCACCACTCTTCCAAGGGGCATTAAAACCATCTTGTTAAGCTACTGTGACCACCACGTCTCTTCCAAGGAGCATTAAAACCATCTTGTTAAACCACTCTGACCTCCACGTCACTACCAAGGGGCATTAAAAGCATCTTGTTAAACCACTCTGAACTCCACAGCTCTTCCAAGGGACATTAAAACAGTCTTGTTTAGCTACTTCGACCTCCACCACTCTTCCAAGGGGCATTGATATTGTCTTTATATTCCACTGTGACCTCCATGTCTCTTCCAAGGGGCATTAAAACCGTCTTGTTAAGCTACTGTGACCTCCACATCTTCTCCAAGGTGCATTGATATTGTCTTTTTATTCCACTGCAACCTCCACCACTCTTCCAAGGGGTATTAAAACCGTCTTGTTAAGCTACTGCGACCTCCACCACTCTTGCAAGGGTCATTAAAACCATCTTGTTAAGCTACTGCGACCTCCACCACTCTTCCAAGGGGCATTGATATTGTCTTTTAATTCCACTGAAACCTCCACCACTCCTCCGGGGGGTATTAAACCGTCTTATTAAGCTACTGTGACCTCCACGTCTTTTCCACGGGACATTGATATTGTCTTTTTATTCCACTTCTACCTCCACCACTCCTCCAAGGGGCATTAAAACTGTCTTGATAAGCTTCTGCTACCTTCACCACTCTTCCAAGGGGCATTAAAACCATTTTGTTAAGCTACTGCGACCTCCACCACTCTTCCAATGGGCACTTAAACCGACTTGTTAAGCTACTGCGACCTCGACCACTCTTCCAAGGGGCATTGATATTGTCTTTTTATTCCACTGTAACCTCCACCACTCTTCCAAGGGGCCTTAAAACCGTCTTGTTAAGCTACTGTGACCTCCACGTCTCTTCCAAGGGGCATTAAAATCGTCTTGTTAAGCTACTGTGACCTCCACGTCTCTTCCACGGGGCATTGATATTGTCTTTTTATTCCACTGCGACCTCCACCTCTCTTCCAAGGGGCATTAAAACCGTCTTGTTAAGCTACTGTAACCTCTAAGTCTCTTCCAAGGGGCATTAAAACCGTGTTGTTAATCTACTGCGTTCCTCCACCACTCTTCCAAGGGGCATTGATATTGTCTTTTTATTCCACTGTAACCTCCACCACTCTTCCAATGGGCATTAAAAACGTCTTGTTAAGCTACTGTCACCTTCACGTCTCTTCCATGGGGCATTGATATTGTCTTTTTATTCTACTGTAACCTCCACAACTGTTCCAAGGGGCATTAAAATCATCTTGTTAAGCTACTGTGACCTCCAGGTCTCTTCCATGGGGCTTTAAAACCGTCTTGTTAAGCTACTGTGACCTCCACCTCTCTTCCAAGGGGCATTAAAAGCATCTAGTTAAGCTACTGAGTCCTCCACCACTCTTCCACGGGTCATTGATTTTGTCTTTTTATTCCTCCTTAACATCCACCACTCTTCCAAGGGGCATTAAAACCGTCTTGTTAAGCTACTGTGACCTCCACGTCTCTTCCACGGGGCATTGATATTGTCTTTTTATTCCTCTGTAAACTTCATCACTCTTCCAAGGGGTATTAAAACCGTCTTGTTAAGCTACTGTGACCTCCACGTCTCTTCCAAGAAGCATTAAAACCATTTCGTTAAGCTACTGTGACCTCAATGTCTTTTACGCGGGCATTGATATTGTCTTTTTATTCCACTGTAACCTCCACCACTCTTCCAATGGGCATTAAAACCGTCTTTTTAAGCTACTGCGACCTCCACCACTCTCCCAAGGGGCATTAATACCGTCTTGCTTAGCTACTGCGACCTCCACCACTCTTCCAAGGGGCATTGATATTGTCTTTTTATTCCACTGTTACCTCCACCACTTTTCCAAGGGACATTAAAACTGTCTTGTTAAGCTACTGTGACCTCCAGGTCTCTTCCACGTGGCATTGATATTGTCTTTTTATTCCACTGTAACGTCCACCACTCTTCCAAGGGGCATTAAAACCATCTTGTTAAGCTACTGTGACCGCCACGTCTCTTCCAAGGGGCATTAAAACCATCTTGTTAAACCACTCTGACCTCCACGTCTCTACCAAGGGGCATTAAAAGCATCTTGTTAAACCACTCTGAACTCCACAGCTCTTCCAAGGGACATTAAAACAGTCATGTTTAGCTACTGCGACCTCCACCACTCTTCCAAGGGTCATTGATATTGTCTTTAAATTCCACTGTAACCTCCATGTCTCTTCCAAGGGGCATTAAAACCGTCTTGTAAAGCTACTGTGACTTCCACATCTTCTCCAAGGTGCATTGATATTGTCTTTTTATTCCACTGCAACCTCCACCACTCTTCCAAGGGGTATTAAAACCGTCTTGTTAAGCTACTGCGACCTCCACTACTCTTGCAAGGGGCATTAAAACCATCTTGTTAAGCTACTGCGACCTCCACCACTCTTCCAAGGGGCATTGATATTGTCTTTTTATTCCACTGTAACCTCCACCACTCTTCCAAGGGGCATTAAAAACGTCTTGTTAAGCTACTGTCACCTTCACGTCTCTCCCAAGGGGCATTGATATTGTCTTTTTATTCTACTGTAACCTCCACAACTGTTCCAAGGGGAATTAAAATCATCTTGTTAAGCTACTGTGACCTCCAGGTCTCTTCCATGGGGCTTTAAAACCGTCTTGTTAAGCTACTGTGACCTCCACCTCTCTTCCAAGGGGCATTAAAACCATCTAGTTAAGCTACTGCGTCCTCCACCACTCTTCCATGGGTCATTGATTTTGTCTTTTTATTCCTCCTTAACCTCCACCACTCTTCCAAGGGGCATTAAAACCGTCTTCTTAAGCTACTGTGACCTCCACGTCTCTTCCACGGGGCATTGATATTGTCTTTTTATTCCACTGTTACCTCCATCACTCTTCCAAGGGATATTAAAACCGTCTTGTTAAGCTACTGTGACCTCCACGTCTCTTCCAAGGAGCATTAAAACCATCTTGTTAAACCACTCTGACCTCCACGTCACTAGCAAGGGGCATTAAAAGCATCTTGTTAAACCACTCTGAACTCCACAGCTCTTCCAAGGGACATTAAAACAGTCTTGTTTAGCTACTTCGACCTCCACCACTCTTCCAAGGGGCATTGATATTGTATTTATATTCCACTGTGACCTCCATGTCTCTTCCAAGGGGCATTAAAACCCTCTTGTTAAGCTACTGTGACCTCCACATCTTCTCCAAGGTGCATTGATATTGTCTTTTTATTCCACTGCAACCTCCACCACTCTTCCAAGGGGTATTAAAACCGTCTTGTTAAGCTACTGCGACCTCCACCACTCTTGCAAGGGGCATTAAAACCATCTTGTTAAGCTACTGCGACCTCCACCACTCTTCCAAGGGGCATTGATATTGTCTTTTTATTCCACTGAAACCTCCACCACTCCTCCAAGGGGTATTAAACCGTCTTGTTAAGCTACTGTGACCTCCACGTCTCTTCCACGGGACATTGATATTGTCTTTTTATTCCACTTCTACCTCCACCACTCCTCTAAGGGGCATTAAAACTGTCTTTTTAAGCTTCAGCTACCTTCACCACTCTTCCAAGGGGCATTAAAACCATTTTGTTAAGCTACTGCGACCTCCACCACTCTTCCAATGGGCACTTAAACCGACTTGTTAAGCTACTGCGACCTCGACCACTCTTCCAAGGGGCATTGATATTGTCTTTTTCTTCCACTGTAAACTTCACCACTCTTCCAAAGGGCATTAAAACCGTATTGTTAAGCTACTGTGACCTCCACGTCTCTTCCCCGGGGCATTAATATTGTCTTTTTATTCCTCTGTAAACTTGATCACTCTTCCAAGGGGTATTAAAACCGTCTTGTTAAGCTACTGTGACCTCCACGTCTCTTCCAAGAAGCATTAAAACCATTTTGTTGAGCTACTGTGACCTCAATGTCTTTTACGCGGGCATTGATATTGTCTTTTTATTCCACTGTAACCTCCACCACTCTTCCAAGGGGCATTAAAACCGTCTTTTTAAGCTACTGCGACCTCCACCACTCTCCCAAGGGGCATTAATACCATCTTGCTTAGCTACTGCGACCTCCACCACTCTTCCAAGGGGCATTGATATTGTCTTTTTATTCCACTGTAACCACCACTTTTCCAAGGGACATTAAAACTGTCTTGTTAAGCTACTGTGACCTCCAGGTCTCTTCCACGTGGCTTTGATATTGTCTTTTTATTCCACTGTAACCTCCACCACTCTTCCAAGGGGCATTAAAACCATATTGTTAAGCTACTGTGACCGCCACGTCTCTTCCAAGGAGCATTAAAATCATCTTGTTAAACCACTCTGACCTCCACGTCACTACCAAGGGCCATTAAAAGCATCTTGTTAAACCACTCTGAACTCCACAGCTCTTCCAAGGGACATTAAAACAGTCTTGTTTAGCTACTTCGACCTCCACCACTCTTCCAAGGGGCATTGATATTGTCTTTAAATTCCACTGTGACCTCCATGTCTCTTCCAAGGGGCATTAAAACTGTCTTGTTAAGCTACTGCGACCTCCACCACTCTTCCAATGGGCACTTAAACCGACTTGTTAAGCTACTGCTACCTCGACCACTCTTCCAAGGGGCATTGATATTGTCTTTTTATTCCACTGTAACCTCCACCACTCTTCCAAGGGGCCTTAAAACCGTCTTGTTAAGCTACTGTGACCTCCACGTCTCTTCCAAGGGGCATTAAAATCGTCTTGTTAAGCTACTGTGACCTCCACGTCTCTTCCACGGGGCATTGATATTGTCTTTTTATTCCACTGCGACCTCCACCTCTCTTCCAAGGGGCATTAAAACCATCTTGTTAAGCTACTGTAACCTCCACGTCTCTTCCAAGGGGTATTAAAACCGTGTTGTTAATCTACTGCGTTCCTCCACCACTCTTCCAAGGGGCATTGATATTGTCCTTTTATTCCACTGTAACCTCCACCACTCTTCCAAGGGACATTAAAAACGTCTTGTTAAGCTACTGTCACCTTCACGTCTCTTCCATGGGGCATTGATATTGTCTTTTTATTCTACTGTAAACTCCACAACTGTTCCAAGGGGCATTAAAATCATCTTGTTAAGCTACTGTGACCTCCAGGTCTCTTCCATGGGGCTTTAAAACCATCTAGTTAAGCTACAGCGTCCTCCACCACTCTTCCACGGGTCATTGATTTTGTCTTTTTATTCCTCCTTAACCTCCACCACTCTTCCAAGGGGCATTAAAACCGTCTTGTTAAGCTACTGTGACCTCCACGTCTCTTCCACGGGGCATTGATATTGTCTTTTTATTCCACTGTTACCTCCACCACTCTTCAAAGGGATATTAAAACCGTCTTGTTAAGCTACTGTGACCTCCACGTCTCTTCCAAGGGGCATTGATATTGTCTTTTTCTTCCACTGTAAACTTCACCACTCTTCCAAGGGGCATTAAAACCGTTTTGTTAAGCTACTGTGACCTCCACGTCTCTACCACGGGGCATTGATATTGTCTTTTTATTCCTCTGTAAACTTCATCACTCTTCCAAGGGGTATTAAAACCGTCTTGTTAAGCTACTGTGACCTCCACGTCTCTTCCAAGAAGCATTAAAACCATTTTGTTAAGCTACTGTGACCTCAATGTCTTTTACCCGGGCATTGATATTGTCTTTTTATTCCACTGTAACCTCCACCACTCTTCCAAGGGGCATTAAAACCGTCTTTTTAACCTACTGCGACCTCCACCACTCTCCCAAGGGGCATTAATACTGTCTTGCTTAGCTACTGCGTCCTCCACCACTCTTCCAAGGGGCATTGATATTGTCTTTTTATTCCACTGTAACCTCCACCACTTTTCCAAGGGACATTAAAACTGTATTGTTAAGCTACTGTGACCTCCAGGTCTCTTCCACGTGGCATTGATATTGTCTTTTTATTCCACTGTAACCTCCACCACTCTTCCAAGGGGCATTAAAACCATCTTGTTAAGCTACTGTGACCGCCACGTCTCTTCCAAGGGGCATTAAAACCATCTTGTTAAACCACTCTGACCTCCACTTCTCTACCAAGGGGAATTAAAAGCATCTTGTTAAACCACTCTGAACTCCACAGCTCTTCCAAGGGACATTAAAACAGTCTTGTTTAGCTACTGCGACCTCCACCACTCTTCCAAGGGGCATTGATATTGTCTTTATATTCCACTGTGACCGCCATGTCTCTTCCAAGGAGCATTAAAACCGTCTTGTTAAGCTACTGTGACCTCCACATCTTCTTCAAGGTGCATTGATATTGTCTTTTTATTCCACTGCAACCTCCACCACTCTTCCAAGGGGTATTAAAACTGTCTTGTTAAGCTACTGCGACCTCCACCACTCTTGCAAGGGGCATTAAAACCATCTTGTTAAGCTACTGCGACCTCCACCACTCTTCCAAGGGGCATTGATATCGTCTTTTTATTCCAATGAAACCTCCACCACTCTTCCAAGGGGCATTAAAACCATCTTGTTAAGCTACTGTGACCTCCACACCTTCTCCAAGGTGCATTGATATTGTCTTTTTATTCCACTGCAACCTCCACCACTCTTCCAAGGGGTATTAAAACCGTCTTGTTAATCTACTGCGACCTCCACCACTCTTGCAAGGGGCATTAAAACCATCTTGTTAAGCTACTGCGACCTCCACCACTCTTCCAAGGGGCATTGATATTGTCTTTTTATTCCACTGAAACCTCCACCACTCTTCCAAGGAGTATTAAACTGTCTTGTTAAGATACTGTGACCTCCACGTCATTTCCACGGGGCATTGATATTGTCTTTTTATTCCACTGCGACCTCCACCACTCCTCCAAGGGGCGTTAAAACTGTCTTGTTAAGCTTCTGCTACCTTCACCACTCTTCCAAGGGGCATTAAAACCATTTTGTTAAGCTACTGCGACCTCCACCACTCTTCCAATGGGCATTAAAACCGACTTGTTAAGCTACTGCGACCTCGACCACTCTTCCAAGGGGCATTGATATTGTCTTTTTATTCCACTGTAACCTCCACCACTCTTCCAAGGGGCCTTAAAACCGTCTTGTTAAGCTACTGTGACCTCCACGTCTCTTCCAAGGGGCATTAAAATCGTCTTGTTAAGCTACTGTGACCTTCCCGTCTCTTCCACGGGGCATTGATATTGTCTTTTTATTCCACTGCGACCTCCACCTCTCTTCCAAGGGGCATTAAAACCATCTTGTTAAGCTACTGTAACCTCCACGTCTCTTCCAAGGGGCATTAAAACCGTGTTGTTAATCTACTGCGTTCCTCCACCACTCTTCCAAGGGGCATTGATATTGTCTTTTTATTCCACTGTAACCTCCACCACTCTTCCAAGGGGCATTAAAAACGTCTTGTTAAGCTACTGTCACCTTCACGTCTCTTCCATGAGGCATTGATATTGTCTTTATATTCTACTGTAACCTCCACAACTGTTCCAAGGGGCATTAAAATCATCTTGTTAAGCTACTGTGACCTCCAGGTCTCTTCCATGGGGCTTTAAAACCGTCTTGTTAAGCTACTGTGACCTCCACCTCTCTTCCAAGGGGCATTAAAACCATCTAGTTAAGCTACTGCGTCCTCCACCACTCTTCCACGGGTCATTGATTTTGTCTTTTTATTCCTCCTTAACCTCCACCACTCTTCCAAGGGGCATTAAAACCGTCTTGTTAAGCTACTGTGACCTCCACGTCTCTTCCACGGGGCATTGATATTGTCTTTTTATTCCACTGTTACCTCCACCACTCTTCCAAGGGATATTAAAACCGTCTTGTTAAGCTACTGTGACCTCCACGTCTCTTCCAAGGGGCATTGATATTGTCTTTTTCTTCCACTGTAAACTTCACCACTCTTCCAAGGGGCATTAAAACCGTCTTGTTAAGCTACTGTGACCTCCACGTCTCTTCCACGGGGCATTGATATTGTCTTTTTATTCCTCTGTAAACTTTATCACTCTTCCAAGGGGTATTAAAACCGTCTTGTTAAGCTACTGTGACCTCCACATCTCTTCCAAGAAGCATTAAAACCATTTTGTTAAGCTACTATGACCTCATTGTCTTTTAAGCGGGCATTGATATTGTCTTTTTATTCCACTGTAACCTCCACCACTCTTCCAAGGGGCATTAAAACCGTCTTTTTAAGCTACTGCGACCTTCACCACTCTCCCAAGGGGCATTAATACCGTCTTGCTTAGCTACTGCGACCTCCACCATTCTTCCAAGGGGCATTGATATTGTCTTTTTATTCCACTGTAACCTCCACCACTTTTCCAAGGGACATTAAAACTGTCTTGTTAAGCTACTGTGACCGCCACGTCTCTTCCAAGGGGCATTAAAACCATCTTGTTAAACCACTCTGACCTCCACGTCTCTACCAAGGGGCATTAAAAGCATCTTGTTAATCCACTCTGAACTCCACAGCTCTTCCAAGGGACATTAAAACAGTCTTGTTTATCTACTGCGACCTCCACCACTCTTCCAAGGGGCATTGATATTGTCTTTTTATTCCACTGTGACCTCCATGTCTCTTCCAAGGGGCATTAAAACCTTCTTGTTAAGCTACTGTGACCTCAACATCTTCTCCAAGGTGCATTGATATTGTCTTTTTATTTCACTGCAACCTCCACCACTCTTCCAAGGGGTATTAAAACCGTCTTGTTAAGCTACTGCGACCTCCACCACTCTTGCAAGGGGCATTAAAACCATCTTGTTAAGCTACTGCGACCTCCACCACTCTTCCAAGGGGCATTGATATTGTCTTTTTATTCCACTGAAACCTCCACCACTCTTCCAAGGAGTATTAAACCGTCTTGTTAAGATACTGTGACCTCCACGTCTTTTCCGCGGGGCATTGATATTGTCTTTTTATTCCACTGCGACCTCCTCCACTCTTCCAAGGGGCATTAAAACCGTCTTGTTAAGCTTCTGCGACCTCCACCACTCTTCCAAAGGGCAATAAAACCGTCTTGTTAAGCTACTGCGACATCCACCACTTTTCCAAGGGGCATTGATATTGTCTTTTTATTCCACTGTAACCTCCACCACTCTTCCAAGGGGCCTTAAAACTGTCTTGTTAAACTACTTTGACCTCCACGTCTCTTCCAAGGGGCATTAAAACCGTCTTGTTTGGCTACTGTGACCTCCACGTCTATTCCACTGGTCATTGATATTGTCTTTTTATTCCACCTTGACCTCCACCACCCTTCCAAGGGGCATTAAAACCGTCTTGTTAAGCTACTGTGACCTCCACGTCTCTTCCAAGAGGTATTGATATTGTTTAATTATTCCACTGTAAACTTCACCATTCTACCAAGGGGCATTAAAACCGGCTTGTTAAGCTACTGTGTCCTCCACGTCTCTTCCAAGGGGCATAGTTATTGTCTTTTTATTCCACTGTAAACTTCACCAGTCTTCCAAGTGGTATTAAAACCGTCTTGTTAAGCTACTGTGACCTCTCTTCCAAGGGGCATTAAAACCATCTTGTTAAACCACTCTGACCTCCATGTCTCTACCAAGGGGCATTAAAAGCGTCTTGTTAAACCACTCTGAACTCCACAGCTCTTCCAAGGGGCATTAAAACCGTCTTGTTAAGCTACTGCGACCTCCACCACTCTTCCAAGGGGCATTGATATTGTCTTTTTATTCCACTGTGACCTCCATGTCTCTTCCAAGGGGCATTAGAACCGTCTTGTTAAGCTACTGTGACCTCCACATCTTCTCCAAGGGGCATTGATATTGTCTTTTTATTCCACTGCAACCTCCACCACTCTTCCAAGTGGCATTAAAACCATCTTGTTAAGCTACTGTGACCTCCACCTCTCTTGCAAGGGGCATTAAAACCATCTTGTTAAGCTACTGCGACCTCCACCACTCTACCAAGGGGCATTGATATTGTCTTTTTATTCCACTGTAACCTCCACCACTCTTCCAAGGGGTATTAAACCGTCTTGTTAAGCTACTGTGACCCCCACGTCTCTTCCACAGGGCATTGATATTGTCTTTTTATTCCACTGCGACCTCCACCACTCTTGCAAGGGGCATTAAAACCGTCTTGTTAAGCTTCTGCGACCTCCACCACTCTTCCAAGGGGCATTAAAACCGTTTTGTTAAGCTTCTGCGACCTCCACCACTCTTCCAATGGACATTAAAACCGTCTTGTTAAGCTACTGTGACCTCCACCACTCTTCCAAGGGGCATTGATATTGTCTTTTTATTCCACTGTAACCTCCACCACTCTTCCAAGGGGCCTTAAAACTGTCTTGTTTAACTACTGTGACCTCCACGTCTCTTCCAAGGGGCATTAAACCGTCTTGTTAAGCTACTGTGACCTCCACGTCTCTTCCAAGGAGTATTGATATTGTCTTTTTATTCCACTGTAAACTTCACCACTCTTCCAAGGGGCATTAAAACCGTCTTGTTAAGCTACTGTTACCTCCACTTCTCTTCCACGGTGCATTGTTATTGTCTTTTTATTCCACTGTAAACTTCACCACTCTTCCAAGGGGTATTAAAACCGTCTTGTTATGCTACTGTGACCTCCACGTCTCTTCCAAGGGGCATTAAAACCATTTTGATAAGCTACTGTGACCTCAACGTCTCTTCCACGGGGCATTGATATTGTCTTTTTATTCCACTGTAACCTCCACCCCTCTACCAAGGGGCATAAAAACCATCTTGTTAAGCTACTGCGACCTCCACCACTCTTCCAAGGGGTTTTAAAACTGTCTTGTTTAGCTACTGCGACCTCCACCACTCTTCAAAGGGGTATTGATATTGTCTTTTTATTTCACTGCGACCTCCACCACTCTTCCAAGGGGCATTAAAACCGTATTGTTAAGCTACTGCAACCTCCACCACTCTTCCAAAGGGCATTGATATTGTCTTTTTATTCTACCGTAACCTCCACCACTTTCCCAAGGGACATTAAAATTGTCTTGTTAAGCTACTGTGACCTCCATGTCTCTTCCACGTGGCATTGATATTGTCTTTTTATTCCACTGTAACCTCCACCACTTTTCCAAGGGGCATTAAAACTGTCTTGTTAAGCTACTGTGACCTTCACGTCTCTTCCACGGGGCATTGATATTGTCTTTTTATTCCACTGTAACCTCCACCACTCTTCCAAGGGGCATTAAAACCATCTTGTTAAGCTACTGTGACCTCCACGTCTCTTCCAAGGGGCATTAAAACCGTCTTGTTAAACCACTCTGACCTCCACATCTCTACCAAGGGGCATTAAAGGCATCTTGTTAAACCACTCTGAACTCCACAGCTCTTTCAAGGGGCATTGAAATGTTGTTTTTAATTAACTCTAACCTCCACGACTCTTCCAACGGGCATTACATTTCCTCCTAATTTTAGTCAGCTTTTGCTTTTCAATGCATAGGCGAACACTAAGGGGGACCCACTCCCCAATAATGGGTAGAAGGTTTTTAGTACGCTGTAATCCACATCTGTTTCAAGGGGCATTGCAGTTCCTCATAATTTTTGGAAAGCCTTCCATTCACTGCTTAGGCCAACAGTGTACAGGAGACCAAATTTCTATAAATGGAAAAAACGGTTTAGTTAAGGCCCTCTGACCTCCATGTCACTTCCAAAGGGCATTGGAGTGCCTCGAAATTTTTGGTAGACATTGCACTCACTGTATTCCCTATAACTATGTAGCCGAACCTCTCCTTTTGGTACAGAAACATATCCTACAAGACATGTGTGGTTGACTGGCCTGATATTGTTGTGAATAGTTGTTCCTCCTGCTTTTTCTCCTTTGCCACCACCTCATCCATCATTCATCACCTGAAGCTTTGTTTTAATGGGAGTCATAGAACTCGGATAGTAGCAGGAAAACATCCAGCAATCCTCGGAGGAGGTAGGATATGCGCCAAAACGATGACCACCTCAGGCCTAGCCGCTACTACATACATGCGCTTGCATTCCAAGAACAGAAAGCTAAGGAGATGGATGGTCTCATGATCATGAATAATTTACTCATTGTGTAGGAGGCCGACCACTGCTGCTGTCTACCTTCTGAACTTTGTGTTGAAGCCTGGTTGACCCAGGGCCCGCAATCCTCTATGTCTGGAGGACGTGTTGCATCCCAGTGTCCAACTGTGTCCCGACTTCCACAATATTAACCCTGTGTGAAGGCATCAGTGAGATGGACCATCCCTGGCCACATTCACTTGTCCACGTGTTTGTTGTTAGGCTGTCCTTCAAATAGTGGCGGCTAGGGACCAAGCATGGACACCCGGCCACCGGGCGGGTGGGGACTGATTATGGATACCAGGCCGCAGACACAGCCATGAGTTGGTGGCCAGATTCCGCCTCCACATGCCTAAAAGGCCCAATTTCAAGTGCAAGCAAGCAGTACGGTATTGCAGCATGGGGGTGGGTGGGTGGCAGGCTGCTTACTTGCGCTTGCATTGCAAGGAATGGGGGAGGTACAATTGAACACTGCCCTGGGACAAGGACTTGCACGGGAATAGTTGCAAGTCTGCATCTTCTGATGCGGCAAGGATCACTTCTGATGGACACACTTTTAGGCAATGATCTGGGTGTCAGAGATGCTTCCAGGGGTCTTCTTCATGCTGTTCCCATGTCTTTTCAGAACTGTATGCATGTATCACATAGCACATGGGCAGATAAGGTTGTAAAATGTTAAAATGACATTTCCCGGTGAATGCATTTGGCACGGTTCAAAGCAATACAAAAGTGCAAAACCGCATAAAAAATGCTACTTGTGAGCATAGCCCAAGGTGTGGAGGAGTATTTTTGTTTTTGGTTATTTATTTTACCTTATACACAAGTCTTTACCCTGGAAAGGAAGTTCCTTAACATATTTCACAGGAAAACCGTTTCAGTTTCGTTTTTGAACGTTTTATTGTGAGCCCGTAAAACTGGCTTAATACCTCTGACCACGTTGTTGACAGCAGTGACCTTGGGGTCAGAAATGCTTCCTGGGGCAATCCCCATGCTGTCCCCATGTCATTTGAGCACTGTCACTATCGTTTTGGGCACTTTTTAGGCTTTCTACAGACTGGGGGTGCCGGGGGTGCCGCCGCAATAATGCTCGGGTCTCCCATAGACTAACATTGGGCTCGTTGCTCAGGTCGAGCACCCGAGTATCACGGTGAGCTCAGCCCGAGCTTCGAGCACCCGAGCATTTTAGTGCTCGCTCAACACTAATGACTGACCATGCTCTCCTCCTCCTCCTCCCCTGTGTCCTCTGGCCATCCACTCTGAACAGACGGTATGACAGCTGTGCAGGTAGTACCGTATATAGTGCATGAAACTAGCTCCTGTCCTTCCTCCTCCTCTTCCTCATTATCACCCAATCCACGTTGGGATGAGATGAGGCTTGGCTGTGTGTAATCTCCCTGTATGGTTCCTTGCTCCATCTTATCGAGCTCTGCCTGCAATGCATCCTCTTTGATTGTGAGCAGAGAGCATTTCAGAAGACAGAGAAGCGGGATGGTGACGCTAATTATGGCATCATCGCGGCTCACCATCTTGGTGGAGTCCTCAAAGTTTTGGAGGATGGTACATATGTCTGACATCCATGTCCACTCCTGAGGTCTTATGTGTGGAGTCTGAACTGAATACCGACAGCCTTGTTGATGCTGGTAGTTAACAACTGCCCTCTTCTGCTCACAAATCCTTCCCAACATCTGCAGTGTAGAGTTCCAACGCGTGGGGACATCACACACCAGTCTGTTAGCCGGAAGCTGCAAACACTGCTGAAACACGGCAAGGGCGGCGAAGCTGTGGCTGACTTTCTAAAATGGGCCCACCCGGCCAGAGTACTTTAACAAGCAGATCTGGCAGCTCCGGGTAGGATTTAAGAAACCGCTGAACCACGAGGTTAAGCACATGGACCAGGCATGGTACGTGTGTGAGTTCGACTCGCCTCAGAGCCGCCACCAGGTTCCTGCCATTGTCACACACGACCATGCATGGCTATAGGTTCAGCGGTGTGAGCCACAGATCTACCTGCTCTTTCAGAGCTGTCCACAACTCTTCAGCATTGGGCGGTTTGTCACCTAAGCATATTAGCTTCAGCACAGCCTGTTGCCACTTGGCCAAGGCAATGCTGCAGTGCTTCCAACTTGTGACTGATGTGGTCATTTTGCAGATGGAGGCTGAAGTGGAGGAGGAGGCTGGGGAGGATGAGGTGTAGGAGCTATAGACCATGGGGGCAATCCTGATTGACCTAGGGCCCACAATCCTTGGCATCGGGAAGACGTGTTCTGTCCCAAGGTGCAAATTGGTCCCGGCTTCCACTATGTTAACCCAGTGTGCCATCAGCGAGATGTACCATCGCTGCCCATAAGCATTTGTCCACGTGTCCGTGGTTATATGGACTTTCCCGGTAACTGCGCTGTTGAGTGCACGGCCAATGTTTTGGGACATGTGCTTGTGTAATGTGGGGACGGCACACCGGGAGCAATAGTGGCAGCTGGTGACCGAGTACCGAGGGACGGCCACCGCCATCAGGTTGCGTAATGCTTCTGTCTCCACGAGCCTAAAAGTCAACATTTCGAGCGCAAGCAGTCGTGAAATGTGAGAATTTAGTAGAGTGGCCTGTGGGGCGTTGGCTGCATATTTCCACTTGCGTTCCAAGGACTGGGGTATGGACAACTTAACGCTGCGCTGGGACAAGGATGTGGACGTGCTTCCTGATGCTGCTACTTGAGAGTGTGCAACGACAGGTGCCGGGCAGGAGGCATCTTTGCATGCACCATGGACAGGGGATTGGCTTGCATGCACAACAGCAGAAGAAGCAATGGTGCCACCTGCAGACACTCTTCCTGGACCCTGGGGTTCGGCCCACAAAGTTGGGTGCTTTGCTGCCATGTGCCTGATCAGGCTGGTGGTGGTCAAGCTTGTTGTTTTGCCACCCCTGCTGATGCTGGCCTGGCAGGTGGTGCAAATAGCCTTTTAGGGGTTATCGGCAGAGTCTTTAAAAAACAACCAGATTGGGGAAGACCTAACAGTTGTACTGGCAACTTCCTTTGTGTTGGTGTTACGGGGAACGGTTGCCTGCCTTCTGTCTGCGGCCACCACACTGCTTCTTCCTGCCTGTTGGGGTGCTCTGCCTCCCTCTCCCTGTGTGCTGCTGTCCTCGCTCTGCATCGTCCACCTCTTGTGACACTTTCCCACCGTCGCCTTTTTGTGACCGTGGCTGTTTAAATATTTGGGCACCGCTGCACGCGATCTCCTCTTTCGCCGTTTCAATTGGACTGGGCGAGAGGCCCGAATCTATAAACGGAAAAGTGAACAGCTCTTCAGAGTGTCCAAGTGTGGGATCAGTTGTCTCCGGGCACTCGGCATGGTGGGAGTAAGGAGGATCAGGGTGAGGAATATGAGGTCCAGACTTACGGCTACGGAGACTTGACCGTGTGGAAGACAGGGTGGTGGTTGTGGTGGCTAAGTGACTGGAAGCATTATCCGCTATCCAACCAACAACCTTTTCACACTGCTCTGGGTTCAAAAGTGGTGTGCTGCGGTCCCCTAGGAATTGAGACAGGAAGGTGGGGCGAGAAGATGTGGGTGTTTGTTGTGGCACAATTTCAGCCTGCCCACGGCCTTGTCCTTGGCCTCTGCATGCACCTTCACCATCATGTCCAGTTCCCCTTCCCTTGCCACATGCCTTGCCCATTTTAAATGGAGGACAGTATCGTCCACGCTCACTACAAATGACTGAGTTTGGAGCAAACTTATATGTGATCCCTGTGACTGAGAAAACAGAGTTTTAAAGACCTGGCCTGTAGGTAACTAGTTTGAACAGCAAACTGGTGTGAATTGCTTCACTGACACACTAAAGGAAATTTTTAATGGAGGCCAGAAATGGCAGTATTTTCTGACAACGTATTTGTGATCCGTGTGACGGAGAAAACAGAGTTTTAAATACCTGGCCTGTAGGTAACTAGTTTGAACAGCAAGCTGGTGTGAATTGCTTCACTGACACACTAAAGGAAATTTTTAATGGAGGCCAGAAATGGCAGTATTTTTTGACAATATATATGTGATCCGTGTGACGAAGAAAACAGAGTTTTAAATGCCTGGCCTGTAGGTAAGTAGTTTGAACAGCAAACTGGTGTGAATTGCTTCACTGACACACTCAAAGAAATTTTTAATGGAGGCCAGAAATGGCAGTATTTTCTGACAACGTATATGTGATCCGTGTGATGGAGAAAACAGAGTTTTAAATACCTTGCCTGTAGCTAAGTAGTTTGAACAGCAAACTGGTGTGAATTGCTTCACTGACACACTGAAAGAAATTTTTAATGGAGGCCAGAAATGGCAACATTTTCTGACAACTTATATGTGATCCGTGTGACGGAGAAAACATAATTTTGAATACCTTGCGTGTAGGTAAGTAGTTTGAACAGCAAACTGGTGTGAATTGCTTCACTGACACACTGAAAGAAATTTTTAATGGAGGCCAGAAATGGCAGTATTTTCTGACAACGTATATGTGATCCATGTGATGGAGAAAACAGAGTTTTAAATACCTGGCCTGTAGGTAAGTAGTTTGAACAGCAAACTGGTGTGAATTGCTTTAATGACACACTAAAGGAAATTTTTAATGGAGGTCAGAAATGGCAGTATTTTCTGACAACGTATATGTGATCCGTGTGATTGAGAAAACAGAGTTTTAAATACCTGGCCTGTAGGTAAGTAGTTTGAACAGCAAACTGGTGTGAATTGCTTCAATGACACACTGAAAGAAATTTTTAATGGAGGCCAGAAATGGCAGTATTTTCTGACAATGTATATGTGATCCGTGTGACGGAGAAAACAGAGTTTTAAATACCTTGCCTGTAGGTAAGTAGTTTGAACAGCAAACTGGTGTGAATTGCTTCACCGACACACTGAAAGAAATTTTTAATAGAGGCCAGAAATGGCAGTATTTTCTGACAACGTATATGTTATCCAGGTGATGGAGAAAACAGAGTTTTAAATACCTGGCCTGTAGGTAAGTAGTTTAAACAGCAAACTGGTGTGAATTGCTTCACTGACACAGTGAAAGAAATTTTTAATGGAGGCCAGTAATGGCAGTATTTTCTGACAACGTATATGTGATCCGTGTGATGGAGAAAACAGAGTTTTAAATACCTTTTCTGTAGGTAAGTACTTTGAACAGCAAACTGGTGTGAATTGCTTCAATGACACACTAAAGGAAATTTTTAATGGAGGCCAGAAATGGCAGTATTTTCTGACAAGGTATATGTGATCTGTGTGACGGACAAAACACAGTTTTAAATACATGGCCTGTAGGTTAGTAGTTTGAACAGCAAACCTGTGTCAAAAATGTCGCTGACACAGTGAAAAAAAATTGGAATGGAGGCCAAAAATTGCAGTATTTTCTGAAAACGTACAGTATATGTGAAAGCACAGTTTTAAATATCTGGATTTCTAACGCTGTAATATGGAAAGGACCTGACTGCATTCTGCAGTGCCAACAAGCAAATGACACAGAAAAACAGTGTTCTCTGGATTGCTTTTTAAGCAAATGAGGATTAAGATCCAAAAAAAGTATTCCTGGCCCCTGAGACCTGGGCCTTTGTATAGAAATATCTAACAGCAGCAGAAGGCAGAATTGGAATGGAGCCTCTCGTGCTATATGCACTGCAGTCTGCTATATACCCTGCCTTCCTGCCTATATACACTGCCTGCCTGATATCTCTGCAGATGGATTAGTTAGTCCTCAAAAGGACTGTTTGTTAAGATGGATATGTGTAATATACTGTTTTTCTCCCTACACTACCTAATACACAAGCAAATCTCTCCCTGATGCAGCAGCACCTCTCCCTACTCTGCCTGATTCCAGAGTGACTGTGACGAGCATGGCGGCACCAGGTCTGATATAGACCTGACTACGCTGTGCGGCCATCCAATCACTGTAATGCCACAACCACCATGGCTGCAGCATTACAATGAGTGGCAGGCAATCCCTGCATGTTGATTGACACTCTAAAGAGCGCCAAACATACAAGGAGGGGACCCGAGCTCCGGCCGAGCAACCCCGGAAATACTCGGTGATCGCCGAGTATCTTGATCAGTGAGATGCTCGGGCGAGCACCGAGCAGTAGCAAGCATGCTCGCTCATCACTATCGACCATCTAATACTTGAGGATGCAGCCTTACTACCAGAAACACGAGCACAAGGAGATGGGGTAGTAGGGCAGCATGAGCTTGCTCGTAAGGCTGGCAAGCTTGCTTTTTCCACATAAGAAGTTGATGCCGTTTCTATATGCTGATAAACAGCATTGATATTGACTGTGTGTAAGGTCATGTGAGCATTCTCTGGCTATTGCAATCTTCCACGTTGTGTATTATCATTAACTATTGGACTACAAAGGGCCCATATATTGTTCTTGCCCATGGGCCCTCTTCTGTCTGCGTCCGCCAGTGCCCATAGATTTAGACTGCAAGAAAGTAGTGTTAAAATAATAGGCTTTGATTTCCAAAAAAAGTTTTTCTGTATTTTGGGATTGTCTGTTCCCATTGTTCTTAAAAATTTATTTAATAAACGCTTGATAATTGTTTATATTGATTAGAGTATTTTTTGCCCTGGCATATTTACTCTTTAGTTCTTTTACACTATGTGCCTTTTGAGGACACATCACTTATTTTCCAGGGTTACAAATTTTGGTTTTCAAAATAGTTGTAAAGAGTATGCAGTGGTTCTTGCAAGTGTCTGTTTACTTCGCTGCAGTGATCATTTAATGCACATGGATGTGACCATCTAATCAATGGTGTCAGAGGTGTTGTGTATACTTATGCTATGGAACTTTCGAAGCCAGTAAGAGCAAAAACCTTCAGAACCAAAATGATGATGGAGAACGAAGATCTTGATGCAATAAGTGAATATTTTATTTTGATCAGGCAAAAAAAAATCCAAAGTTTCAACCAATAACGGTCTTTATCAAGAACATTTGTTTAGTAGAGGAGCCTGGTATGAGGTAGATGAGGCTGTGTGCCGCCAGTGATTAGCTGCAGTAGTGTTGTGCCTGTATCACAAACTGTCACAGTTAATACTAGTTTTTTTGCTTGTTAGACATTATTTTGAAAAACCTTCAATACTCGTTTAATTTACCATTGCACCCATTTGATAATATTGTTCTTTAAATCAGTATGGAAAATCCTTACAGAGACAAATATATCTTCATGCCATAATAATAATCAAGTTAATTCAATCCGCAAAGTTTCAATGCACAATGTTTATAATATGTGTTCACATTAGTAGATGTAATTTAGGCCTCATTCAGACGTCAGTGTTTCATATACTTGTTCTCTATGTTCTTTTCACTGATAGAACGCATACTCATCTTAGTCTCTCCAGATAACAGAGCATAATAAATGTTCTATGTAAAAAATAGAAGAAAAACCTTAAAGCTCACCTCTCTGGCCCCTCTACTCCTCACCGTCACCTGTCCGATCCTCGTTGCATCTTCTGATATCTGGTTTATAAGTGCTCAAGAGTTCACAGCGTCCTGACATCATGAAGTGCGCCGTGACCTTGCACACATGCGCGAACCATCCTGGCCCTCATTAGAGCTGTAGTTCATGGCTTAGTGTGAGAGTACTGGAGATTTCAGCACTGGTGGCAGGGATCAGAAGATGAAATGAGAAACAGATGGGTGACAAAGATGAGTTAAGGGGGCAAAGAAGTGATCGGCAAGGTGAGTATAAGTATTTTTTTTATTGCTTAATCTGTTGATGGGCCTCAACTGTTCAGAAATATGGCAACCAGCAATTTCTATTATTTAAATTAAAAGGGAATTTTGAATTGGTAGAGTATATCTTTTCTGTTTTCTGATTTCTAAAGCTGAGATGTATCCAGTAGTCCAATAAACATGGTATTTTTTAATATTATCTTAGAGCGCTTATCTTGTGGCTGTACTTTAGGTATCATGGTTTGCATATATATTAAAACAGTGAAATGTAAGAATTATTACTTAATGTATGCCAGATTGTATAACTTCAGGTTTTCATCAGGACAGTGATCTTTTGGACCACCGAAAACACTGCTTTGGCGTTCAGTCAGAATCTGGTGAGGATTTGTACTTTTCTGTGGAATTGGAGAATGAACTCGTGCTTTGGGAGAAAGCTTTCCAGACAGCAACTTTCCTAGAAGTTGAAAGGATCCAGGCAAGAAACTGTTTTTTTTTTCATAATCACAAAGAATTTATTTAGCACATCAAAAACCATGTATAAGATGCTTGTATGCACAGTACTAGTTTTAATATGTTTTATATGTACAGAATACTAGTCATATATTGAGACTCAAGTATTGGTTTTCAATGGTACAATCCTTGGACTCAGTAGAAAAAATCTTTGTAATACATCAAATAGAAAATACTACATTTTTGTATGTATAATTCCATAAAATATGGCAGAAAAAAAGTGTGTGACATTGAAATTAAAGGCATATTTACATACAGTGAGGGTGTATTATGTCTTTGTACAATCTACGTAGGTTTAATATAGCATTCACTGCAATCCATTAATAAATATTTATGTCATGGACTCATTTTTAGATTTTCTACTAGAATCCTGTTAAAGTTGTATAATTATGTGTGGGTTATTAGGGCTCCAATCAGGCAGTACAGGTAGGACCAAGCTATTTCTGATGATAGTCCAGTTGGGAAAAAGGGTGCAAGTTTTAGTCTTAGAGAGGACTGGTTACAGAAATTAAATCAGTCAAGTAAGGAAGTTGCTGCTAAGTTATGTCCAGTAATATATTCGGAAAATATTTTTATTTTTAGCATCATTGGAGAACACCCACAAGCAGCTAAATTAGATTGTAAGGGCTCCCGCTTAATTCTGATGGAATAATTCAGATGGCATAAAAAATTAATAAGTATTTATCACTGTCAGCCTTCCTGTTATAGGATATGTTTTAATGAAAGAAACAGCTGGCTTGCATATGGAAAAATAGTCTCACAGTATGGTAAGATACTAAAAATTAAAATTTTAGTCTAGATAATAATATCACATGCTGCTTTTTCTATGGAGAACTTCACTCAAAGAGAGTTCAAGAGTACAAATACAATAAATATAACCATGTCCATTCAACTAAAAATAAACATGCCAAAATCTTATTTTCAAGCTGCAATTTCACTAACTATAAAAAAGAGAAAATACAAAAAGAAAATAAGGCACTTCAGTCAAATCTTTGTAATGTTTCTCATGCATTGCTTATTTCACAAAAAAGAAAACATAGGGCAATTTTTGTGGAAAAAAACAGCAATTTGACACTCACCATTGTACTTTACTTGAGTGGTGATCATCCTGCGTCTATTCAGTCATTACCAAATTCTAACTGTCAGCATGAGGTACCATTGAACGTTGACAGCCGCAGGTCCATAACATGGCTTTAACACCTTCACATCTATTTCCTCACTTTTCAGTTCCTGAAATAAAATAGTATATAACACAATATTGTTTAAAATGTTGTTGTAAAATTTCTATTTTATATATAATGAATAATAAAAAATAAAGCAAACACATAAGGCAGTGTTCATTAGTAGTGATGAGTGAGTATGTCTTATTAACCCTTTCGGGGAGCATGTTCGGGTGCTCGCAGAGTATTTTGGCGTGCTCGGCATTTTTTCTACTGTCGCCGCGGCAGCATGTGTCACGGCTATTAGACAGATGTGACACATGCAGGGATTGCCTATATAACTGCAATCTCTGCATGTGTCACATCTGTCAAACATCTGTGACACATGCCGCTGTGATGACAGTAAAAGAGATGTCGAGCACACAAAAATACTCGGCAAGCACCTGAGCATGCTCGCCGAAAGGGTTAACAGAACACGCTTGCTCATCACTATTCATTAGTTTATTAGTCTATTAGTTTAGAAATATAGTAAAATTTCATTTATCTGGCATCTTATTTGCCAATAATTGTGATGCTTGTACTTCCAGAGTCCTACAAAATTACATCCTGTGGGCTACCCGTGTTCATGTTTAAGACCAAACTGTCAAAAGCTGACTCCATAAAGGTGGCTTGAGGACCCAACATCCTGTAGTGCTGTGTGCGCACAGATCATTATCATGCAATTTGCTTGACATTCACCAGAGAACACCAGAATTGGCGAGCCTATCATTGGCATCCCCCTCTCTTCACAGATAAAAGCATGTGAAAGATATGAAATAGTTTGGAGATGCCATGGTGAATGTTATTTTGCCTGCAACATCATCCAGTCAGACTAGTTTGGCAATGGCTCTGTAATGATCTGGGGCAATATAATCTTGGAGAATTTTATAAACCTCCATGTGATAGGTAATGGTACAGAATGTCATTGGGTACTGGGAGGCACTGTCAGATATTACACTCCTGCAGTGAACCTTGGGTTCCTTATGCTCATACAGTGGACCCATTGTCCTCCTAGTAGAGGACAATTCCCAGCCTCGTGTTCCCTGAGTGTGTAGGCAGTTCTGGATAATGAAGGCATTGATGTCATTGACTGGCTCTTTCGCTCTTCAGACCAGAATCCAATTAAGAACCTGGGGACATGTATTAGTGCATTTAAGACCACTAAGTAGTGCTAAGGACTTTCCAGGAGTTCATTATGCCTTGATCAAGGTCTGGGAGGAAATTGATAAAAAAGCCATCCACTGTCTCATAAAGAGCAGTCAAAGAATTTGCCAAGAGTTTCTACAGACACGTGGGGGCAATATAAATTACTAACTCACTTTATGAGCTGCCATGATGGAATTAATACAAATTAGATCCTTCTGATGAGTTCACCTTTTAACTTAAATTTTTGGGATGATTTGGAATTCAGCCCTCAATTGTTTGATGACTTTGACTTTCATTGAGCAATGATACATTATTTTGTTCTTGATGAATTACACAATTTATATCTATAAAGATTTTCAATTTAAATCTTTCATTCATTGAGATCTGATTTTTGAAGAGCTCCCTTCATTTTTTTTCAGCAGTGTGTATTCCTAGTTCTTGATAGGTCTTTTGAATTTGAGTTGTGATCATCTGCTGGTCATGTTGGACTAAACTTTTTCCAATTACCTTTTAAAATAGAAGACATATCCTGAAATTAAATTGCATGTCAAAAACATCAGTTTGTGAGATCTTGATAAATTGGCAGACTGTATATTTCATTTTTAAGAATATTTGAATTTCCACAAGAATGTATTATAAAAATGTCAATTATTCTGTTCAATTGAATACTACTAGCATATTTTTGTTTAGCATTTAACAACTTCTAACTTTATCATTAATGAATAATTGTGTATTATTCTCTTTCAGTGTAAAACTTATGCGTGTGTAATTGAAAGTCATTTAATGGGCCTTACTATCGACTTTGGTATGGGATTTATCTGCTTTGATGCTGCAACAAAGGTAGTCCATTTTTATTATTTGGAGCAACGCTATATATCTAGAAATGTATAGCAATGATCTTATTAATAATAATACCAAAAATGAAATGAAAGAAATGTTGTTTTTTTCTCATTCCTCTGCAATTATGATGTTGAGCTTCATTGTTTAAAATGCGAGATATATACGAACAGAGTTGTAACAGCTCAATAATGAGTTGGCTTCCTGACCTCTGCCAGACTGAATAATACATTGCTAGGGTGGGTTCAGTGCCTTGAATTTTTATTATAGCTTTGGATAATAGCAGATACTGGACAATGCTATGAAATATAGCGCTTTTGCACCTAATCACAAACTGCTTTTGTTTTTTTATACGAATGAAAATATAATTTATATTTTAATGCAATGAACAATACCAATGTTTTATTTGCATTAGTTTTCCTTAACCTGTTGACGTCTAGCGCCGTACATGTGCGACACTAGAACTAGATAATTCAGGACCTGAGGCCGTCCTTGTCAGGACTAAAACCCGACGACTCCTGCATACCAGACAGAAGCTCTTCCACTTGAGCTGTTCAGCTCCCTGGACAGTTTCTTGCTAATCCAGATACAAGTACCTGTGTTGTTCCTGAGTGACTCCACCCTGTGTTGTTCCTCATTAGCTTTGTCCTGTGATTTCCTGATTGAACACCCTATATTAACTTGGCCATCCACCTCCTTTCTTGTGAGATTATTGAGCTCCCAGCCTCTAGTCTAGCTCTCTCACCTGCTGCTGCTTCATACCATACTTTTATCTCCTGTGTACCGACCACTGGCTTCCCTACTTACTATGTGACCTGCTAATCCTCCAATACCATACTGCAGTCTCCTGTGTACAGACTTCAGGCTACCCTACAGACTACGTGACCTACTAATCCTCCAATACTGTACGGCCACTCCTGTGTACCAGCCTCTGGCTTCTTTTGACTAGGCTACCAGCCATTTTGCTTTATGTAAACATTTAACATTGTTTAGGTCAGCAAACAAATTACTTTGCTGGGTAGTATAGTAAATTGCAAATTCAAAGATACTTTCTTGGCCACAAATGGATATTTCATCTCTGGGCAAGTCATCTTTAAAACTTGATGTACATTCGACTGCGAAGTAACAATCCTTCTCTGCTCAGTGACACAGGACTGAAGCTAGGTGGAGAAAAATGTGGAGAATTGGTGCACTTGTTGGAAATCAACCTGCCCTTGGTGAACATGCAGCCTCATTTACATAAAGATTAGTGATGAGCGAACATGCTCGCCACTGCTCGGTACTCGCCCGAGCATCACTGTGCTTGACGAGCTCAGTGCTCGGCGGTATTTCCGGGTTGCTCAGACGGGAACTCGGGTCACCTACCTGCATGTTTGGCGCTCTTTAGCGAGCCAATAAACACGCAGAGATTGCCTGCCATGCACTGTAATACTGTAGCTATGTTGGTTGTGGGTATTACAGTGATTGGCTGGCCGCACAGCATCATCAGGTGTATATAAGACCAGGCACTGCCTTGCTCGTCACAGTCTACTCCGGAACCAGGCAGAGAAGGGAGAGCTGCTGATGCATCAGGGAGAGATTTGCTTCTTCATAGTTAGTATAGGTATTCCACAACATATATATATATATATATATATATATACAGTGCCTACAAGTAGTATTCAACCCCCTGCAGATTTAGCTGGTTTGATAAGATGCAAATAAGTTAGAGCCTTCAAACTGCAAACGAGAGTAGGTTTTATGAACAGAAGCATAAATCTTACAAACCAAAAAGTTATGTTGCTCAGTTGAATTTTATTAAATTTTAAACATAAAAGTGTGGGACAATTATTATACAACCCCTATGTTTAATATTTTGTGAAATAACCCTTGTTTGCAATTACAGCTAATAATCGTCTTTTATAAGACCTGATCAGGCCGGCACAGGTCTGTGGAGTTATCTTGGCCCACTCCTCCATGCAGATCTTCTCCAAGTTATCTAGGTTCTTTGGGTGTCTCATGTGGACTTTATTCTTGAGCTCCTTCCACAAGTTTTCAATTGGGTTAAGGTCAGGAGACTGACTAGGCCACTCCAACACCTTGACTTTTTCCCTATTGAACCAGGCCTTGGTTTTCTTGGCTGTGTGCTTTGGGTCGTTGTCTTATTGGAAGATGAAATTACGACCCATCTTAAGATCCTTGATGGAGGAGCGGAGGTTCTTGGCCAAAATCTCCAGGTAGGCCGTGCAATCCATCTTCCCATGGATGCGGACCAGATGGCCAGGCCCCTTGGCAGAGAAACAGCCCCACAGCATGATGCTGCCACCACCATGCTTGACTGTAGGGATGGTGTTCTTGGGGTCGTATGCTGTGCCATCCAGTCTCCAAACGTCACGTGTGTGGTTGGCTCCAAAGATCTCGATCTTGGTCTCATCAGACCATAGAACCTTGAACCAGTCTGTCTCAGAGTCCTCCAAGTGATCATGAGCAAACTGTAGATGAGCCTTGACATGACGCATTGAAAGTAAAGGTACCTTACGGGCTCGTCTGGAACGGAGACCATTGCGGTGGAGTACGTTACTTATGGTATTGACTGAAACCAATGTCCCCACTGCCATGAGATCTTCCCGGAGCTCCTTCCTTGTTGTCCTTGGGTTAGCCTTGACTCTTCGGACAAGCCTGGCCTCGGCACGGGAGGACACTTTCAAAGGCTGTCCTGGCCGTGGAAGGCTAACAGTAGTTACATAAGCCTTCCACTTACGGATGATGCTCCCAACAGTGGAGACAGGTAGGCCCAACTCCTTGGAAAAGGTTTTGTACCCCTTGCCAGCCTTGTGACCCTCCACGATCTTGTCTCTGATGGCCTTGGAATGCTCCTTTGTCTTTCCCATGTTGACCATGTCTGAGTGCTGTTCACAAGTTTGGGGAGGGTCTTAAGTAGTCAGAAAAGGCTGGCAAAAGAGATCTTTAATCCACACATGTGAAGCTCATTATTCTTGGTGCCTGAACTACTTCTTAATACTTTAGAGGGACCAAACAGAATTCTTGTGGTTTGAGGGGTTGAATAATAAATGACACTCTGAATTAACTTTTTACGTTTAAAAAACAAAACAAAACAAAAAACAAAAACAAAATTTGCTGCAGTGCATTTCCCACTTCCAGGCTGATCTACAGTACAAATGTCACAATGCCAAGTTAATTCCGCATGTGTCAACCAGCTAAATCTGCAGGGGGTTGAATACTACTTGTAGGCACTATATATATATATATATATATATATATATATATATATATATATATATATATATATATATATACAGTACAGACCAAAAGTTTGGACCCACCTTCTCATTTAAAGATTTTTCTGTATTTTCATGACTTTGAAAATTGTACATTCACACTGAAGGCATCAAAACTATGAATTAACACATGTGGAATTAGATACTTAACAAAAAAGTGTGAAAAAACTGAAAATATGTCTTATATTCTAGGTTCTTCAAAGTAGCCATCTTTTGCTTTGATTACTGCTTTGCACACTCTTGGCATTCTCTTGATGAGCTTCAAGAGGTAGTCACCGGAAATGGTCTTCCAACAATCTTGAAGTAGTTCCCAGAGATGCTTAGCACTTGTTGGCCCTTTTGCCTTCACTCTGCAGTCCAGTTCACCCCAAACCATCTCGATTGGGTTCAGGTCTGGTGACTGTGGAGGCCAGGTCATATGGCGTAGCACCCCATCACTCTCCTTCTTAGTCAAATAGCCCTTACACAGCTTGGAGGTGTGTTGTGGTCATTGTCCTGCTGAAAAATAAATGATTGTCCAACTAAACGCAAACCGGATGGAATAGCATGCCGCTGCAAGATGCTGTGGCAGCCATGTTGGTTCAGTATGCCTTCAATTTTTAATAAATCCCCAACAGTGTCACCACCAAAGCACCCCCACACCATCACACCTCCTCCTCCATGCTTCACGGTGGGAATCAGGCATGTAGAGTCCATCCGTTCATCTTTTCTGCGTCGCACAAAGACACAGTGGTTGGAACCAAAGATCTCAAATTTGGACTCATCAGACCAAAGCACAGATTTCCACTGGTCTAATGTCCATTCCTTGTGTTCTTTAGCCCAAACAAGTCTCTTCTGCTTGTTGCCTGTCCTTAGCAGTGGTTTCCTAGCAGCTATTTTACCATGAAGGCCTGCTGCACAAAGTCTCCTCTTAACAGTTGTTGTAGAGATGTGTCTGCTGCTTGAACTCTGTGTGGCATTGACCTGGTCTCTAATCTGAGCTGCTGTTAACCTGCGATTTCTGAGGCTGGTGACGCGGATAAACTTATCCTCAGAAGCAGAGGTGACTCTTGGTCTTCCTTTCCTGGGGCGGTCCTCATGTGAGCCAGTTTCTATGTAGCGCTTGATCGTTTTTGCAACTGCACTTGGGGATACTTTCAAAGTTTGCCCAATTTTTCGGACTGACTGACCTTCATTTCTTAAAGTAATGATGGCCACTCATTTTTATTTACTTAGCTGCTTTTTTCTTGCCATAATACAAATTCTAACAGTCTATTCAGTAGGACCATCAGCTGAGTATACACCTGACGTCTGCACAACACAACTGATGGTCCCAACCCCATTTATTAGGCAAGAAATCCCACTTATTAAACCTGACAGGGCACACCTGTGAAGTGAAAGCCATTTCCGGTGACTACCTCTTGAAGGTCATCAAGAGAATGCCAAGAGTGTGCAAAGCAGTCATCAAAGCAAAAGGTGGCTACTTTGAAGAACCTAGAATATAAGACATTTTCAGTTGTTTCACACTTTTCTGTTAAGTATATAATTCCACATGTGTTAATTCATAGATTTGATGCCTTCAGTGTGAATGTACAATTTTCATAGTCATGAAAATACAGAAAAATCTTTAAATGAGAAGGTGTGTCCAAACTTTTGGTCTGTACTATATATATATCCAACTGAACTAACAGTCCTTCTGAGGACTAATCCAGCTGCATATATTCTGTGGTGATAGCAGGAATTAGGAAGGCAGGCAGTGTATGTGGCAGACTGCAGTGCATATAGTGCAAGAGGGTCCATTGAACATTTCTGCTGCTGTTCTTACAGATATTTGTAGACATAGCCCCAGAAATCAGGGGCCAGGGAAATTCTTTTTTTATCTTAATCCTGGTTATTTGCTTAAAAAGCAATCCAGAGTACACCATTTTTCTGCTCCATTTGCTTGTTCTCGCTGCAGAATAAAGCCAGATCTGTTCCATATTTCAGCGATAAAAATCCAGAAATTTAAACTGAACGTGAAAAATATTGGCCTCCTTTTCCATTCTGTTGCAGTGTGTCAGTCAAGCTATTAACACCAGGTGTCTGTGAAGGATAGTATTAGCAAATAACAGCCCTGCTATTTAAAACCGTGGTTCTTTGTCAGACATAACACCTATAAAAGTATTCCAAAATCAGACATTTCTTCCATTTTCATTCTGTTGCAGTGTGTCGGTCAAGCTATTCACACTAGGTGTCTGTGAAGGATACTATTAGCAAATTACAGGCCTGCTATTTAAATACGTGGTTCTCTGTCAGACATAACACCTATAAGAGTGTTCCAAAATCAGACATTTCTTCCATTTTCATTCCGTTGCAGTGTATCGGTCAAGCTAGGTGTCTATGAAGGATAACAGGCCTGCTATTTAAAACCGTGGTTCTCTGTCAGACATAACACCTTTAAAAGTGTTCAAATATCAGACATTTATTCCATTTTCATTCTGTTGCAGTGTGTCGGTCAAGCTATTAACACTAAGTGTCTGTGAACGATAGTATTAGCAAAAAACAGGCCTGCTATTTAAAACCGTGGTTCTCTGTCAGACATAACACCTATAAGAGTGTTCCACAATCAGACATTTCTTCCATTTTCATTCTGTTGCAGTGTGTTGGTCAAGCTATTCACACTAGGTATCTGTGAAGGATAGTATTAGCAAATTACAGGCCTGCTATTTAAAATTGTGGTTCTCTGTCAGACTTATCACATATAACTGAGTTCCAAAATCCGCCATTTCTCGTGAACGTGGAAAATATTGTCCTCCATTAAAAATGAGCATGGTGTGTGGCCAAGGACGGGAAAGTGGACGTGATGGTGATGGGGTACGCAGAGGCTGAAGCCGAGGGCATGGCCGTGGGCAAGCTGAAATTGTGAAACAACAAACACCCACATTTAGTCACTTGACCTTCCTGTCCCAATTACTAGGGGACCGCAGAACACCACTATTAAACACAGAGCAGTGTCGAAAGGATATTGGTTGGATAGCAGATAATGCTTCCAGTCACTTAGCCACCACCACCACCACTCTGTCTTCCACACGGTCAAGTCTCAGAAGCCGTGAGTCTGGACTGCATATTCCTCACCCTGATCCTCCTTCCTAGCACCATGCCGAGTGCCCGGAGACAACTGATTCCACACTTGGACACTCAGAATAGCTGTTCACTTTTCCATTTATAGATTCGGGCCTCTCGCCCGGCCAGCTTCAAGTGAGTCAAGAGGAGAAAGCGTGTAGCGATGCCCAAATATTGGAGCAGCCACTGTCACATGAAGGCGACGGTGGGAAAGTACAATTACTGTCGCAAGAGGTGGAAGATGATGATGATGAGACACAATTGCCAGAATGTCAGGAGGAGGACCAGGTTGCGGAAGTGGAAGATGAGGTGGTGGTCGATATAGTTACTGACCCAACCTGGCAGGGGGACATACAGAGTGAGGACAGCAACACACAGGGGAGGAGGCGTAACACCCAATAGGCAGGAAGAAGCAGCATGGTGGCCGCAGACACAAGGCGGGAAAGTGTTCCTCGTAACACCAACAGGACAGAAGTTGCCAGTACAATTATTATGTCTTCCCGAGTCTGGTTATTTTTAAAGATTCTGAAAATAACCCTAAAAAGACCATTTGCAGCACCTGCCAGGCCAGCATCAGCAGAGGTAGCAAAACTGGCAGCCTGATCACAAGCAGCATCATCAGGCACATGGCAGCAAAGCACCCGACTAAGTGGGCCAAACCCCAGGGTCCAGAAACAGTGTCAGCGTGTGACACCACTGCTTGTTCTGCTGTTGTGCGTGCACGCCAATCCCCTGTCTATGGCGCATGCCAAGATGCCTCCCACCCTGCACCTGTCATTGCACACTCTCAACTAGCACAATCTGCAAGCACATCCACATCCTTGTCCCAGCGCAGCTTTCAGTTGTCGCTACCCCAGTCCTTGGAACGCAAGCACAAATACACAGCTAATGCCCCACAGGCCACACTACTAAATTCACACATTTTGCGAATGCTTACACTCAAAATGTTGCCTTTTAGGCTCATGGAGACGGAAGCTTTCCGCAACCTGATAGGGGGAACCAGATAGCGGCTGTTATGCACACGCCCGGGCTGAGCGGCGTGTGCGTGTGATTGTAGTGATTCCACTGGACCGTGCCGGAGAGTGAATGCCTGGAGGGGCTTAACTAGGTATTCACCAGGGTCGCACGACGGCATACGACGCCAGTGCACCAAGGAGGAACCGAGCAGAGGGACCAGGTGCTACTCCAGGACAGACCCCGGACACGGCTGTTGACCCACACAGGGGAATACAGGAACAGACTGGTAGACTGGCACACAGACTGGTGGGTATAGGCAGGCATGACTGGTATGCAGGCAGGCGGGTATGCAGGCAGGGGGGTACAGGCAAGCACAGCTAGAGTGCAGACAGGGAGGCACTAGCAGGTAGGACCACTGGCGGGATAGGACCCAGTACACACTGGGACTCAGGAACAGAACCACAGATGTGGCGGACAAACACAGCAGAGTGAGGCCGCCCAGAGAGGTGAGCGAGAACAGGGCAGGACAAGGCCGCCTGGAGCGGTGAGCAAGAGTAGAGCAGGACAAGGCCGCCAGGAGCGGTGAACAAAGGATCAGAGCTGAGCGAGACTACTGGAGCAGTGAGCAAGAGTAAAGCAGGACGAGGCCGCCTGGAGCGGTGAGCAAGAGTAGAGCAGGACAAGGCCGCCAAGAGCGGTGAACAAAGGATCAGAGCTGAGCGAGACTGCTGGAGCAGTGAGCAAGAGTAAAGCAGGACGAGGCCGCCTGGAGCGGTGAGCAAGAGTGGAGCGAGACTGCCGGAGCAGCGAGCAAAAGGGTCAGAGCGGAGCAAGGCTGCCGGAGCAGCGAGCAAAGGAGTCAGAGCAGGCTAGAACCGCCGGAGCGGTAAGCAAAGGAGTCAGAGCAGACTAGAACCGCCGGAGCGGTGAGCAAAGGAGTCAGAGCAGACTAGAACCGCCGGAGCGGTGAGCAAAGGAGTCAGAGCAGGCTAGAACCGCCGGAGCGGTGAGCAAAGGAGTCAGAGCAGGCAAGGCTGAGTAGGGGGGACAGGGCTCTGTTCACACGGAACAGACAGGAAGGGAAAGGCAGAGCCAGACACCCACAGGGTACTTGCAGTGAAGTAGCGAGTGGGCCACAAACTCACAAACGGGAGTACAGAGACAACAGGCAGGAGTTAGGTACGAGTTCAGACTCTGCAGAAAAAGGAAAGGAACAGACATAGAGAAAAGACAGATGAAAGATAGGAGAGAGTACAGACTGGAACTGAGTGTACGGACGAGACCGACACAGGAGCGGGACACAGGAGCGGGTCTGGGAATACGGCCCCCAGAGAGGCGGGACGAACAGGCAAGGAGCATGTTCAGACAGGACAGACAAGATACAGGAGCAGGTCTGGGTAATCGGCCCCCAGAGAGGCGGGACGAACAGGCAAGGAGCGTGTTCAGACAGGACAGACAAGATACAGGAACGGATCTAGGTAATCGGCCCCTAGAAGGCGGGAGGAACAGGCTAGGAGTGTTATGTTCTGCTACCAAAGCTAAGGAAAGAGAGGAGATCTGTCCCTACTATAAGACTCAGCTGAATCCCTATGATGTAACAGGGAACCTGATCCTGCGATCAGACCTGCTAAAGTCCTAATCTAGTCTGTACGGAGACCTATAGATGTGAGGAGGGAATCCCTACAAGTACTAAGGACTGGGAGGAATATGGGACACCTCCTAACAGAAATAGTAGCAGACAGACGAACAAACAAAATAGATAGAACATAGAGGTCCGTAGACCAAGCAAACTAACAGAGTTAGATACAGAGCACAGGCTAGCTAGAAAGTAGATATACAATGAAGTCCAGCAAAGCCAGAAGGGCGGAGCAGGATTAAATAGGCCAACAAGGTCATGTGACCAGCAAAGGAAAAAAAACCTAACAGCAAGGTTCTAACAGTACCCCCCCTTCTAAGAGGATCCTCCGGATCCCCTAGGACCAGGCTTATCAGGAAATCTCCTGTGAAACGCTCTGATAAGTCTGGACGCGGAAACATCATCTGACCTCACCCAAGAGTTATCCTCGGGTCCGAAACCTTTCCAGGCCACAAGATACTGCAAACTACCTCTATACCGTCTAGAGTCAAGGATGCGAGAAATTTCATATTCCCCGTCCTCCACCACCCGAGGAACAGAGGCAGAGGCGTCACCATCCGACACAACAGCTTTTTTTAACAGAGAGACATGAAAGACCGGATTAATTCTCCAGGAGGTAGGAACCTCCAACCTAACAGCAGATTGGTTGACAACCTGAAGCACCTTAAAGGGCCCTACAAACTTGGGACCCAATTTCTTAGAAGGAATCCTCAACCGCAGATTCCTAGAGGACAACCAAACCATGTCACCAACAGCGAACAAAACCTCCTGTCGTTTCCTATCAAAGTAGTCTTTAGATTTTCTGTTGGCCTCCTGAAGATTACCACGCACATCCGTCCAAACTCTTTCCAAATCACCGGAAAAATTCTCCTCCTCAGGCACGGCAGATCCCAACTTGGAGAACGACCCAAACGACGGATGTCTCCCAGAACAACAAAAAAAAGGCGAACAACCAGCAGAAGAAGATGTATGATTGTTCAGAGCAAATTCGGCAAGTGGCAGAAACTCAGACCACCCCTCTTGATTGTCTGCCACAAAACAACGCAAGAACTGCTCAACATCCTGGTTTTTCCTTTCTGTCTGGCCATTAGATTCAGGATGATATCCGGACGAAAACGACAAATGAATTCCCAACCTGTCACAAAAGGCACGCCAAAAACGAGCCACGAACTGAGGACCCCTATCAGAAACAATGTCAGTAGGAACTAGAGATGAGCGTTGTTCGACTAGAACTGTTCGCCAATCTCAAATTCGAGCTGTTTTGGGCGGTGTTCGAGTTGTTCGACGAACCCGAACGATTTGCAAAAAATTCGGCTGTTCGAGGTTATGTTCGATAACTGTTCGTGCACCAAAAGCTTGTCCTGCATGTCTGGCGCTATTTAGAGCACCAATCATGCAGGGATTGTCTGCCACTCACTGTAATGCCACAGCCATGGTGGTTGTGGCATTACAGTGATTGCCCAAATCGATGGGAACAGTGCCAACAGTGAAACATGAAAAGCCGGCAATTCAGCAGCGGCATACACCTGTACCCGACAATTTAGAACCGAAAGAATAGAGCTTCACACATAGATTAGATAGATATAAACATGTCAGCCACATATATACGAAGTACAGTGAAAGTGCTGCTTACTGTACTTGTCATTTAGCGTAAAGGATTTATCAAAAAAAATAATAGTGTTTTCATGCACCGTCTCTTTAAAAAAGCCGGCCGGCAATTCAGCAGCGGTACCCGACAATTTATAACAGACAGAATAGAGCTTCACACATAGATTAGATAGATAGAAACATGTCAGCCACATATATACGAAGTACAGTGACAGTGTTGCTTACTGTACTTGTCATTTAGCGTAAAGGATTTATCAAAAAAAATAATAGTGTTTTCATGCACCATCTCTTTAAAAAAGCCGGCCGGCAATTCAGCATCTGTACCCGACAATTTATAACAGACAGAATAGAGCTTCACACATAGATTAGATAGATAGAAACATGTCAGTCACATATATATGAAGTACAGTGATAGTGTTGGTTACTGTACTTGTCATTTAGTATTAAAATAAAGGATTTATTATTAAAAAAATTGGCGTGGGGTTCCCCTTAATTTTAGGCTCTAGCGGAGGTTAAGCAGATGGCTGGGGCAGATGTTTGAAGCCTGGGAAGGGGGTAATACCCACGGAGCTTTCCAGGCTACTAATATCAGCCCCCAGCTGAATACATAGCCTTTACTAGCTATTAAAATGGGGGACCCCCCCAAAAAAATGACGTGGGGTCCCCCCTAATTTAATAGCTAGCAAAGGCTAGGCAGACAGCTGGGGGCTGATATTAATAGCCCAGGAAGGGAGCCATGAATATTGGCCCCCTCCCAGGCTAGAAACACCAGCCGTCAGCCGCCCCAGAAATGGCGCATTCATAGGATGCGCCAATTCTGGCACTTAGCCTCGCTCTTCCACGCTGCCCTGGTGCGGTGGCAGGGGGTAATAGGGTTGGGGTTGATGTCAGCTTATAATGCCAGCTGACATCAAGCCCAGGTTAGTAATGGAGAGGCGTCTATAAGACACCCCCATTACTAACCCCATAGTCAAAGTTAAAAAAAACACAAACACCCAGAATAAAGTCCTTTAATTGAAATAAAGACACAATCCTTTATTGTTCTAAATTAAACCATACTTACCGTCACGCCCATTCCAGCTGAAGCCAACGATCTCCTGCAATAAAAGAAAAATAATAAAGCAACCTCATCCTTACCTTTCCATGGTTCCCACGACAGCTTCAGCTCTGCTACATCGAGATGACAGGCTGGACCGCAGCAGAACGCTGCCATCCAGCCTCTCATCCCGCAGACACTGAGAAGCGCAGGCTTACTTGCGCTGCTCAGCGTCTCTCTGTGACGACATCCAGATGAGCCGAGTTCATGTCCAATGAACTCGGCTCACCTCATGCACGTCACTGACAGCGTGGGAAAATTCTCACGCTGAAGCGGTGAGTGCAGGAGAATTCTCCCACGCTGTCAGTGACGTGCATAAGGTGAGCTCATGTCCAATGAACTCAGCTCACCTCCTGCACGTCACTGACAGCGTGGGAGAATTCTCCTGCACTCAGCGCTTCAGTGTGAGAATTCTCCCACGCTGAAGCGGTGAGTGCAGGAGAATTTTCCCACGCTGTCAGTGACGTGCATGAGGTGAGCCGAGTTCATTGGACATTAACTCGGCTCATCTGGATGCCCTCACAGAGAGACACTGTGGAGCGCAAGCAAGCCTGCGCTTCTCAGTGTCTGCGGGATGACAGGCAGGATGGCAGCGTTCTGCTGCGGTCCAGCCTGTCATCTCGATGTAGCAGAGCTGAAGCTGTCATGGGAACCATGGAAAGGTAAGGATGATGTTGCTTTATTATTTTTCTTTTATTTCAGGAGATCGTTGGCTTCAGCTGGAATGGGCGTGATGGTAAGTATGGTTTAATTTAGAACAATAAAGAATTGTGTGTTTATTTCAATTAAAGGAATTTTTTCTGGGTGTTGTGTTTTTTTTAAATACTTTACTAGAAATTCATGGTGGTCATGTCTAATATTGGCGTGACCCCATGAATTTCGGGCTTAGGGCCAGCTGATAATGCCAAGCTGGCCCTAACCCCTTTATTACCCAGTGAGCCACCGCATCAGGGCCCTGGATGAGTTGGGTACAGCGCCAGAAGATGGCGCTTCTATGAACGCGCCATTTTCCGGGGTGGTTGCGGACTGCAATTTGCAGCGGGGGTGGCCCAGAAAGCTTGGGCCTCCCTGCGCTGCGGATTCCAGCCCCCAGCTGCCTAGTTGTACCTGGCTGGACACAAAAACAGGGCGAAGCCCCACGTCAATTTTCTTTAAATTATTTCATGAAATAATTAAGAAAAAAAGGGCTTCCCTATATTGTTGTGTCCGGCCAGGTACAAATAGGCAGCTGGTGGTTGGGGGCAGCCCGTTCCTGCCTGCTGTACCTGGCTGGACACAAATATAGTGCGAAGCCCCACGTCAATTTTTTTTAAATTATTTCATGAATTTCCTGAAATAATTTAAAAAAATTGAAGTGGGGCTTCGCACTATATTTGTGTCCAGCCAGGTACAGCAGGCAGGAACGGGCTGCCCCCATCCACCAGCTGCCTATTTGTACCTGGCCGGACACAACAATATAGGGAAGCCCTTTTTTTCTTAATTATTTCATGAATTTCATGAAATAATTAAAAAAAATTGAAGTGGGGCTTCGCACTATATTTGTGTCCAGCCAGGTACAGCAGGCAGGAACGGGCTGCCCCCAACCACCAGCTGCCTATTTGTACCTGGCCGGACACAACAATATAGGGAAGGCCTTTTTTTCTTAATTATTTCATGAATTTCATGAAATAATTAAAAAAAATTGAAGTGGGGCTTCGCACTATATTTGTGTCCAGCCAGGTACAGCAGGCAGGAACGGGCTGCCCCCAACCACCAGCTGCCTATTTGTACCTGGCCGGACACAACAATATAGGGAAGCCCTTTTTTTCTTAATTATTTCATGAATTTCATGAAATAATTAAAAAAAATTGAAGTGGGGCTTCGCACTATATTTGTGTCCAGCCAGGTACAGCAGGCAGGAACGGGCTGCCCCCAACCACCAGCTGCCTATTTGTACCTGGCCGGACACAACAATATAGGGAAGCCCTTTTTTTCTTAATTATTTCATGAATTTCATGAAATAATTAAAAAAAAAGTACGTGGGGCTTCGCCCTATTTTTGTGTCCAGCCAGGTACAACTAGGCAGCTGGGGGCTGGAATCTGCAGCGCAGGGAGGCCCAAGCTTTCTGGGCCCCCCCCCCCGCTACAAATTGCAGTCCGCAGCCACCCCGGAAAATGGCGCGTTCATAGAAGCGCCATCTTCTGGCGCTGTACCCAACTCATCCAGGGCCCTGGTGCGGTGGCTCACTGGGTAATAAAGGGGTTAGGGCCAGCTTGGTATTATCAGCTGGCCCCAAGCCCAAAATTCATGGGGTCACGCCAGTATTAGACATGACCGCCATGAATTTCTAGTAAAGTATTTAAAAAAAACACAACACCCAGAATAAAGTCCTTTAATTGAAATAAAGACACAATTCTTTATTGTTCTAAATTAAACCATACTTACCATCACACCCATTCCAGCTGAAGCCAACGATCTCCTGCAATAAAAGAAAAATAATAAACCAACCTCATCCTTACCTTTCCATGGTTCCCACGACAGCTTCAGCTCTGCTACATCGAGATGACTGGCTGGACCGCAGCAGAACGCTGCCATCCAGCCTGTCATCCCGCAGACACTGAGAAGCGCAGGCATGCTTGCGCTCCTCACTGTCTCGCTGTGACGGCATCCAGATGAGCCGAGGTCATGTCCAATGAACTCGGCTCACCTCATGCACGTCACTGACAGCGTGGGAAAATTCTCACGCTGAAGTGCTGAGTGCAGGAGAATACTCCCACGCTGTCAGTGATGTGCATGAGGTGAGCTCATGTCCAATGAACTCAGCTCACCTCCTGCACGTCACTGACAGCGTGGGAAAATTCTCCTGCAATCAGCGCTTCAGCGTGAGAATTTTCCCACGCTGTCAGTGACGTGCATGAGGTGAGCCGAGTTCATTGGACATGAACTCGGCTCATCTGGATGTCGTCACAGAGAGACGCTGAGCAGCGCAAGCAAGCCTGCGCTTCTCAGTGTCTGCGGGATGAGAGGCTGGATGGCAGCGTTCTGCTGCGTTCCAGCCTGTCATCTCGATGTAGCAGAGCGTCGTGGGAACCATGGAAAGGTAAGGATGAGGTTGCTTTATTATTTTTCTTTTATTACAGGAGATCGTTGGCTTCAGCTGGAATGGGCGTGATGGTAAGTATGGTTTAATTTAGAACAATAAAGGATTGTGTCTTTATTTCAATTAAAGGACTTTATTCTAGGTGTTTGTGTTTTTTTTAACTTTGACTATGGGGTTAGTAATGGGGGTGTCTTATAGACGCCTCTCCATTACTAACCTGGGCTTGATGTCAGCTGGCATTATAAGCTGACATCAACCCCAACCCTATTACCCCCTGCCACCGCACCAGGGCAGCGTGGAAGAGCGAGGCTAAGTGCCAGAATTGGCGCATCCTATGAATGCGCCATTTCTGGGGCGGCTGACGGCTGGTGTTTCTAGCCTGGGAGGGGGCCAATATTCATGGCTCCCTTCCTGGGCTATTAATATCAGCCCCCAGCTGTCTGCCTAGCCTTTGCTAGCTATTAAATTAGGGGGGACCCCACGTCATTTTTTTGGGGGGGTCCCCCATTTTAATAGCTAGTAAAGGCTATGTATTCAGCTGGGGGCTGATATTAGTAGCCTGGGAAGTTCCGTGGGTATTACCCCCTTCCCAGGCTTCAAACATCTGCCCCAGCCGTCTGCTTAACCTCCGCTAGAGCCTAAAATTAAGGGGAACCCCACGCCAATTTTTTTAATAATAAATCCTTTATTTTAATACTAAATGACAAGTACAGTAACCAACACTATCACTGTACTTCATATATATGTGACTGACATGTTTCTATCTATCTAATCTATGTGTGATGCTCTATCTTTCTGTTCTAAATTGTCGGGTACCGCTGCTGAATTGCCGGCCGGCTTTTTTAAAGAGACAGTGCATGAAAACACTATTATTTTTTTAAATAAATCCTTTACACTAAATGACAAGTACAGTAAGCAACACTCTCACTGTACTTATTATATATGTGACTGACATGTTTCTATCTATCTAATCTATGTGTGAAGCTCTATTCTTTCTGTTCTAAATTGTCGGGTACAGATGCTGAATTGCCGGCCGGCTTTTTTAAAGAGACGGTGCATGAAAACACTAATATTTTTTTTACTAAATCCTTTACACTAAATGACAAGTGCAGTAACCAACACTGTCACTGTGCTTCTTATATGTGTGACTGACATGTTTCTATCTATCTAATCTATGTGTGATGCTCTATTCCTTCTTGTCTAAATTGTCGGGTACCGGTGTATGCCGCTGCTGAATTTGCCGGCCGGCTTTTTTAAAGAGAGTGTCTTCTGAGCAGTTTGTCAGCTTTTGGACACCTTTGCAGGTGTTTTCTATGTGTTTCTATGTGTTTTTGTTTGCCTGCCATTGGTTTTAACGGTGTTCGACGGTGTTCTAAGGTGTTCGACGAACAGTTCGACGAACAGTTCCTCGAACATCCCGGTGTTCGACGAACCGAACCGAACCCGAACACTACGGGGGTGGCTCAACACTAGTAGGAACGCCATGAAGTCTGACAATTTCCTTGACAAAGGCCTTAGCGAGAGTTTTAGCGCAGGGCAGTTTGACGAAGGGAACCAAGTGACACATCTTGCTAAAACGGTCCACGACCACCCAGATGACAGTAAAACCCTCAGAGGAGGGAAGGTCAGTTATAAAGTCCATAGCCAAATGTGTCCAAGGAGCACTGGGGACCTCCAAAGGACAAAGCAACCCCGCAGCAGGAGTATGTGAGGACTTAGATCTAGCACATATAGTACATTGGCGCACCCACTTAATGACTTCCTTCTGCCATCCAGGCCACCAAAAACTGCGACCCACCAGTCTCTTGGTCTCAGAGATTCCGGGATGACCTGCCAACCGAGATTTGTGACACTCAACAAACAAATCTCTCCTAAAGGTCCCAGGCACAAACAACCTCCCATGAGGAGTGTTAGATGGGGCATTCTCCTGTGCTTTAAGAATCTCATCTTCCAAAACGGAGTCTAAAGCAGCTATCACAACACCTTCTTGTAAAATGTTTTCCTCTTTCTCAGCACCAACTATGGGAGAAAAACTGCGAGACAAGGCATCCGCCTTAACATTCTTAGTACCAGGGATGTAAGTAACGGAGAAATTAAACCGCGAGAAAAACAGTGCCCACCTAGCCTGACGGGCATTCAGGCGCTTGGCAGCATCAAGATATATCAGATTTTTATGATCCGTAAGAACCTGAACGGGAAATTCCGCACCTTCCAAGAAGTGGCGCCAGTGTTCAAATGCGAGTTTAATAGCCAATAATTCCCGATTACCAATATCGTAATTCAGTTCAGTCTCCGAAAATTTTTTTGAAAAAAAGGCACAGGGATGTAATCCATCCCCGTTATCCTGAGACAATACTGCGCCAACCCCCACAGAGGAAGCATCAACCTCAACCAAAAACGGCCTAGTAACATCAGGCTGCATAAGGATGGGAGCAGAGGTGAACCTCTCCTTGAGATACACAAAAGCTTCAATGGCCTCAGAAGACCACTGAACCGCATCAGCACCTTTCCTGGTGAGATCAGTCAGAGGTTTGACAATACTAGAAAAATTTTTTATGAATTTTCTGTAGTAATTGGCGAAACCCAAAAACCTCTGTATCGATTTCAAACCAATAGGCCTAGGCCATTCCTGCACAGCCTGAACCTTAACCGGATCCATCTCAAAACCTTTGCTGGAGATAATGTAGCCCAAAAAACTAATTCTCTGTACAGCGAACTCACATTTCTCCAGCTTAGCAAAAAGCGAATTGTCCATTAATAACTGTAATACCTCACGCACGCTCCGCCAATGAGACTCCAGATCTGGCGAATAAATCAAAATGTCATCCAAATACACAACCACATTTTTACCGATAAAAGGTCTAAGGATGTCGTTAATCAGATTCTGAAAAAATGCAGGAGCATTAGTAAGACCAAAAGGCATAACCAGATTCTCAAAATGACCCACAGGAGTGTTAAAAGCAGTCTTCCATTCATCACCCTCCTTCATGCGTAACAGATTGTATGCCCCCTTAAGGTCAATTTTAGAGAACCACTTGGCCCCCAATAACTGGTTAAACAGATCAGGAATCAATGGCAGTGGGTAAGGATTGCGTACCGTAATTTTGTTAATCTCACGAAAATCCAGACAAGGACGTAAACCGCCGTCCTTTTTTTTTACAAAAAAAAATCCAACCGCCACAGGAGACTTAGAGGGCCTAATGTGACCGGCGGCCAAACTTGTCTGTATGTATTCCTCCAAAGCCTTCCTCTCAGGAATGGTAAGGTTAAATAAACGACTTTTAGGAAGAGTCGCTCCAGGGACAAATTCAATAGAACAATCATAGTCTCTATGGGGAGGCAAAACCTGCGATTCCTTCTCAGAAAAAACTCTCCAAAAATCCTGAATAGGAACAGGCAATTCTCCCCTATCCAAAGCTGCAATACGCCCGTTACAACACTTGTCATAACATTTATGGCTCCAGGATTTAATTTCACTGGTAGACCAATCCAGTACAGGATTGTGAAATTTTAACCAGGGCAAACCCAATATTACTGGAGAAGGCAAGTTATTCAACACTACCAAATCCAATTTCTCATGGTGAACACCATTAATAGTGAGAGGAAATTCACTGACCTTGAGAGTAATATTCTTCAAAGGGGAGCCATCCACAGAAACCACAGCAATGGGGGATGATAAAGGTTCAGGTTTTAAATTGAGTTTTTCCACGAATCCCCCATCAATTACATTCAGTGTAGACCCGCAATCAACAAACACCCGAAATTCCATTAATTTTTCCTGAGCAATCGTGGAAGCAGCTAAAAATATACCCTTGGAATTTAAACAGGCAATACGGGCGTGACTGACCATTTTTTTTTCTTTCTTCATACGAAGCTCACAGCCTTTAATCAAATGACCAGATTTTCCGCAATAGAAACACAAGCCTTCTGAAAAACGACGGTCTTTTTCTTGAGAGCGAGGTGCCACCGATCCAATCTCCATCGGTTCACCACTGTTAGTACACACATTATCATAACCAGAAACTGACATAGCAGAGGATTTGCTCTCATTAACCCTAGCACGCAGTCTTCTATCCACCCGTATAGCTAATTGCATAGCCTGTTGCAAATCCTCAGGTGTAGGATAAGCAATTAGCAGGTCTTTAACCCTTTCACTGAGCCCAGCAAGAAATAGACTTTTCAGAGCAGAATCGTTCCACCCTGTTTGAGTGGACCAACGACGAAAATGAGTACAATATTTTTCGACATTACCTGATCCTTGTTTTAAACGTCTCAACTCAGTCTCAACTGATGCCACACGGTCAGGATCATCATATAATAGTCCTAAAGCAGAAAAAAAACTATCCACTGATCTGAAGCATGTATCACTAGGTTGCAAAGAAAAGGCCCACTCCTGAGGCTCTTTGCGCAAAAGTGACATTATGAACCCTACGCGCTGGGATTCATCCCCAGAGGACTTGGGTCTCAAACGAAAATACAATAAGCAAGCATTTTTAAATGAAAAAAATTCTCGATGTTCACCAAAAAATAAATCCGGCAAACATACCTTAGGCTCCAAGAAATATGCTCCAGGACAGTTACTCACGTGCTGACGGAGCTCGGCCACTTCCAGAGAGAGTCCCTGCAGGTGTTTAGCCAAATCCTGAACCGACACCATGATGGAACAAAAAAAAAAAAAAAAATCTTTCCTTAGAGAATTTGCAGGCTGGACTTACTGTTATGTTCTGCTACCAAAGCTAAGGAAAGAGAGGAGATCTGTCCCTACTATAAGACTCAGCTGAATCCCTACGATGTAACAGGGAACCTGATCCTGCGATCAGACCTGCTAAAGTCCTAATCTAGTCTGTACGGAGACCTATAGATGTGAGGAGGGAATCCCTACAAGTACTAAGGACTGGGAGGAATATGGGACACCTCCTAACAGAAATAGTAGCAGACAGACGAACAAACAAAATAGATAGAACATAGAGGTCCGTAGACCAAGCAAACTAACAGAGTTAGATACAGAGCACAGGCTAGCTAGAAAGTAGATATACAATGAAGTCCAGCAAAGCCAGAAGGGCGGAGCAGGATTAAATAGGCCAACAAGGTCATGTGACCAGCAAAGGAAAAAAAAACCTAACAGCAAGGTTCTAACAAGGAGCGTGTTCAGACAGGACTGGAAATACAGCCTCCAGGAAAGGCAGCAGGCAAGAGTACACAGACAGGACTCAGTTCAGACACGGGAACTGATACCGCAAGGCAGGAGACAAAGACAGGACTCAGCTCAGACACAGGAACTGATACCGCAAGGCAGGAGACATAGACAGGACTCAGTTCAGACACGGGAACTGATACCGCAAGGCAGGAGACATAGACAGGACTCAGTTCAGACACGGGAACTGATACCGCAAGACAGGAGACAAAGAACGGGACCTGGCACCTTCAGAGTGAAAGCACACACTGAATGAAACACTATGCTCAGGCAGGGATAGATGGGAGCAGCTGAGCTATATACCAGGTGACAGACAGCAATAGGCTGAGGACGCACAAGGGGTGTGACCCACAGCAGGTACAAAAAGCAGGAAGTGATCGGGCGCCGCCCTTAAGCAGCAGAAACAGACACAAACAGACAGCATGGAGGGAAGCCAGAGAGACATTCTGGACTGGAGATCAAGTGCGCGCTCTTGCACAGTGGGAGATGGACCACCATGCAAGGACGCCGCCAGGTATGTTACAGCGGCGACTGTCGCTCAGCTCTCAGTCCCCAGCTGCCACTATTTCTCCCGGTGTGCCGTCCTCGCATTACACAAGCACGTGTCCCACAACATTAGACGTGCCCTCAACAACAGTTACTGGGAAAGTCCACCTAACGACAGACATGTGGACAAGTGCTTGTGGGCAGGGACGGTGCATATCGCTGATGGCACACTGGGTTAATTTAGTTGAAGCTGGGACCCAGCACTTGTTGCGGAACACATCCTCCCAACACTGAGGATTGCGGGCCCTGGGTCAATCAGGGTTGCTCCACATTCTACAGCTCCTGCATCTCCCCCTCCTCATCCTCTTCAGCCTCCATCTCCAAAATGACCACATCAGTCGAAAGCTGGAAGCTCTGTAGCACTGCCTCGGCCAAGCGGCAACAGTCTGTGCTGAAGCTAATATGCATAGGTGACAAACCACACAATGCTGAAGAGTTGTGGACAGCTCTGAAAGAGCAGGCAGATCTGTTGCTCACACCGCTGAACCTACAGCCAGGCATGGTCGTGTGTGACAATGGCCGGAATCTGGTGGTGGCTCTGAGGCGAGGCAAGCTCACACACATACCATGCCTGCCCAATGTGCATTCCAGCTCACCGACTGATCTGCGATGTCCTCATGTGTTGGAACTCAACATTGCAGACGTTGGGAAGGATTTGTAAGCAGAAGAGGAAATTTGTTTACTACCAGCAACAACAAGGCTGTCAGTTTTTAGGTCAGATTCCACACATAAAACCTCAAGAGTGGACATGGATGTCAATCATATGAACCATCCTCCAAAACTTTGAGGACTCCACCAAGATGGTAAGCGGTGATGACGCCATAATTAGAGTCACCATCCCGCTTCTCTGGCTTCTGAAATGCTCTGCTCACAATTAAAGAGGATGCATTGCAGGCGGAGCACAATGAAATGGAGCAAGGAACCATACAGGGTGATTCCACACAGCCCAGCCTCATCGCATCCCATCATGGATTGGGTGACAATGAGAAGGAGAAGGAGGAGGAGGAAGAACAGGAGCTATAGACAGTACCTGCACAACTGTCATACCGTCTGTTCAGCGTGGATGGCCTGAGGACAGGGAGGAGGAGGATGAGGAGGAGAGCATGGTCAGTCATCCTCTTGTTGAGGACATGGAAGTCTTACCTCTTTGCAGTCTGGCACACATGACTGAGTTTATGTTACGCTGCCTTTCCCATGACCCTCGCATTTTCCAAATTTTAAGGGACAGGCTTTCTGTCTCTTATTCCATTGCAGGACAGGCCTAATAAAATGGTGCAGTACGAGAAGGCCCTTGTTGCGGAATTAGTGAAAAATTCCCATCTGAAAACACTGGCGGCAGAGGTCACAGTTCGCTGGACAACCAAGGATTACAGGCAAGAGAGACACAAATGCAATCCAGCAGAGGCAGAGGAACACTGTCAAAGTTCTGGGACAGTTTTTTCAGACCCTTCCATCGCACAAGCCCTGATGCACAGGGTACTCTCTCAAGGAGGGAAAAGTTGAGGAAGATGCTGAAGGAGTACCTTGCCGACCGTACCAACATCCTCCGTGATTCCTCTGTGCCTTATAATTGTTGAATATCCAAGCTGGACAAGTGGCATGAACTGGCTCTCTATGCCTTGGAGGTCCTGGCCTGCCCTACCGCTAGCGTTCTGTCAGAGCGAGTTTTTAGTGCCGCCGGTGGAATTATAACATATAGGTGCATCCGCCTGTCAACTGAAAATGCTGGCAGGCTGACTCTTATAAAAATGAACAAGGGCTGGATTGGGCCAGACTTCTCAACACCACTGAATGATAGCAGCGTAACATACTCAAATACAGTGTCTTTTATTTGGGAGGTCTAACTCTATTCCCATGCACCTCTGTTTTCACACCTAGACATGGGTAAACACTTCCTGATTTTGTCTATTTGCTCTTGTCCTCTTCCTTCTCCGTATCCTCATCCTCCACCACCATATCACCACCATATGTACCATATCAACATATCTATGTCTCTTGCAGGGGACATTGGAGTTCTTCCAAATTTTTGGCAGCTGTTGCTTCACTGCATAGGCAAACAGTATGGGAGACCCACTTCCTAATAATGGGAACAATGTTTTCAGGAGGCCTTCCGACCTCCACATCTCTTGCAAAGGGCATTGGAGTAGTGTTGAGCCACCCTCGTAGTGTTCGAGTTCGGTTCGGTTCGTCGAACACCCGTGTGTTCGCCGAACTGTTCATCGAACTGTTCGTCGAACACCTTCGAACACCGTTAAAACCAATGGCAGGCAAACAAAAACACATAGAAACACATAGAAAACACCTTCAAAGGTGTCCAAAAGCTGACAAACTGCTCAGAAGACATAACTAACACATGGAAAAGTGACAAGTACATATAGTCATGCGAAAATAAAAGAGGTGGAGGAGTAAAAGGAGGGGGAGACACAGATATAGGCATGTCATGCCCTTCTAAAATCCAAAAAGTGAGAAGCCGACACGGCCAGTCCGCTCCTGCCCGTGCCACCTCCATGTCGCCGGGTTTGTGCCAGAGCCGCGGTGAACCCTGATGGCCAGCCCCCCTCTCCCAATACTGGTGCCTGTCCGCTGGTGGGTCGAGCGAGCCCCCCTGTGGTGGAGGCAGCTCTAAGCTTTTTAATTTAAATTGTCTCTCTAATTTGAATGAATACACTTTAAATCCATTTACAAGGATCTATTGGAGGGCAAGTCTCATGCCAGCAGCCGCGTAATTCCAGCTCCAGTAGCGTCCACTAAAGCTGCTGCAGTTAAAAAGCTTTTATAAGGATCGAGCTCGGCTGTCCACCGCAAGGCATCCTACTGCCAGTCCCAGCCCCTATGCCTTGGGGTGCCTCCTGATGCTTTTCACTGAGTATCCCATAGTCCCGAAGCATTTCCTTTGAAAAAATTAAGTGTCTAAACTACAGGTGGTGTAGCTTGCTTAACAGCCGGGATAATCCGCTGACTAGCAGACACTGCTACTAGGCACAAAGTATTTCCTGGGCTAGATGCAGTTAAAAATTTGTAATTAGATACTCTCGTTGGATGCTGAGAAAGCATTCCATAGAGTCTCCTGGCACGCCATATATGATTCTCTTAAAAAGCTTGGGGTAGGGGTCTAGGGGACCCTTTTATAGCCAAAATCACGGCCCTGTATCACAATACGTCACCTAGGCTGAAGATAAATGGAACTGTAGCACCCTGAGGGCTCGGTTGCTACAGAGGTATTGCACCTCAACCAGAGGTGTGATATCTCACTCTCAGGTAAGGATGGAGTGTGGATCAGGACCCGACACCTGCATGCATTAAACCACATTGCCGTGGGGCAGGGTGACCAATATGCCTTTGAGATGGGCACGACAGTCCCTGTCCCTGGCTGGAGTGGGGGTAGGGAACACTGAGGAAGGGGAACCCTGTAGTGCAGGAGCAGGGAGGAAGCAGTTCCTGGGTGCATTGAGAAGGGAGTATAAAAGGTGGGCACCATCTTAGTTCAGTGCAGAGAAGTCTGAGCAGAAGTGGCAGGGAGCAGGGGCTCTGCATGAGCTCTGCTCCGGAGGCGGGCCTAGTAACAGAGGCCCAGGCCTGGAAGAGGGAGAAGGAAGGAAGAGGAGCAGAGAAGGCTCCAGGAACGAGGAATGAAGGAATCCCAGGGGTGCGGACGGGCGAGTCGCCACCGCACGCCCGAATCCACCTGCGTGGAGGGGTCAGGCCAAAGGGGGAGACCGGTCCCCGAAACTAGTGGAGGCAGGAAACGACCCTCAGCTAGAAACCGGAGGCTGTGACATTTTATGTGGCGCAGCCCCTCGCTACACCCGCTAGGAAGGCACCACATAGGGTCAGGGAAACTGGCGCCAAGTTTACCAAGAGGAGGCCCGAGGCAGCCGGACAGAAGGGTTGGTAAGAAAGGCCAGACAAAGGACACACAAAGTGGGTCCTGTGAAGCGCTCCAAAGTTATCTGGGAGTTGTCTGAGCCCCTCACCTGGTGAGCACAGTACGACGTTGGCAGCCGTTACCTGCAGACGTGGTCTGGATAATAAGAACTGTGAGTAAAGGCCCTGGACTGCATCACTGACTCCGTGTCGTTACTGCTGCTGCCCTGCACCATCACCCCCATCCTCCGCATACACTGCCCTGAGGCTATACTCCTCCCGTGGGGAGTTATGCTACGCTCTGCTGCACCCACAACACCAGCCTCAGCGGTCTGCCCTGCAGCGGCGGTTCACTCTGACCGCAATCCACGGGTGGCGTAGTCGGACATTTAAACATCAAAACCACATAAATAGTTCCACCACTGGTTTGACCACCCTGAGCCACGGAACCGGGTCGCCGCCACGAAGACTACAACCACCAGCATCCACCAAAAAGGGTCCGGCTCCGGGTGTCCCAAGGCCCAGGGGGTGCATCAGAACATTTTCATCACCTTTCAAAATCACCAATGGGACAAGGCAGGGATGTCCTCTGTCCCCTCTCTTATACATCCTAGTGACGGAGCACCTGCTCTCATCAATTCGCCATAACCCCAATATTAGGTGGATTGAGGTGGGAGGCACCGAGTACAAGTGCTCTCTATTTGCTGATGATGTCCTAGTATATATCACTCAATCACATATATCCATCCATGCTGTTATGGCTGAAATAGATCACTTTGTTACATGGTCAAATTTTAAAATCAATGCAGCGAAGTCTGAGGCCCTCGAAGTCTCCCTCCCCAAATCCATATAGGATTCCATCCAGTCCAACTTTCCCTTTGCCTGGCCCTCACAGGGTATCAAATACTTAGGAATTCCTATTCATAGAGACCTCTCCCATCTATGTTATCTTAATTTTGGGCCCTTTATTGAACAATTCCATACAGACCACGGTTGGCAAGTTAAAACTGTAAGATTCACTACGTGAACCACTGGTGTTTTGTGGAAAAGCACATGTACACTGCGTTCCAAATTATTATGCAAAAAGTGTTTAGGAGTGATAAGGGAAGAATTTGTTTGTTTGTCAGTTAAACTCATTGATGGTGATGTGTGTCAGGGTTCTTTATATCACTGTAAGCAATTGCAGACACCTGTGCTAATTAGTTTGGCAGGTGTGTCCAATGAAAGGCACGACTACTTAAGAAGGCTGTCTCACATTATTAAGCAGTCTACATTTTCTGCCAAAATGGGAAAGAAAAAGGATGTGTCGGCTGCTGAGAAGCAACAAATTGTGGAGTGTTTAGGTCAAGGCATGACTACAATCAACATTGTGCGATGATCAGGATGAAGTGTCTTGGCAATCAAGAAGTATGTAGCTGATTCACAGTACACACGTGTGCGTGCTGATAAGGGCAAATTGAGGACTCTTTCCTACAGGCAATTACGTCAGGTTGAAAGAGCAGCGGCAAAAAAGCCTTGTCATAGCAGCAGACAAGTTTTTGAAGCTGCTTGTGCCTCCAACGTCCCCCGAACAACAAGATGCAGGGTCCTTCAGAGGTTTGCAGCTGTGCATACGCCATCCTGTCGACCTCCTCTATCCACTTCACACAAGCAGAAACGGCTCCAGTGGGCCAAACATTACATGAAGACTGATTTCAAAACTGTTTTGTTCACGGATGAGTGCCGTGCAGCGCTCGATGGTCCAGATGGATGGAGTGGAGGATGGCTGGTTGATGGACACCCCACGCAAACACGGCTACAGCGCCAACAAGGAGGAGGTGGAGTAATGTTTTGGGCTGGAATCATGGGGAGAGAGATTGTCGGCCCCTTTAGGATCCCTGAAGGCGCTAAAGATGAACTCCATAATGTATGTGGATTTTCTCAAACAGCACTTCCTGCCATGGTTCAAGAAGAAGAACCGTGTATTTCACAGCAAGATCATTTTTCTGCATGATAATGCACCATCTCATGCTGCACATAAAACATCTGCATCTCTGGCTGATATGGGCATAAAAGGGGACAAACTTATGGTGTGACCCCCATGCTCCCCTGACCTGTACCCCATTCAGAACCTTTGGAGCATCATTAAAAGGAGTGTCTATGATGGCGGGAGGCAGTTCACATCTAAGCAACAGCTCTGGGAGGGTATTCTGTCCTCATGCAAAACAATTGAAGCAGAAACCATCCAAAACCTGACAAATTCAATGGACGAGAGAGTTCAGAAGCTCCTTTCGAACAAGGGGTCCTATGTGAAAATGTAACATCACCTAGAATAAAGTTTTGAGTTGAAAACTGTTTGATTTCAGTTTCTAACAACCTGCTAATGCTTATAATTTAAAAATGACCATTTTTTTGGTCTTTATTAAAATGAAAAGGTTGATCGAAAAGTTTGGGGGATCTAAGAGTGTGGCAACCCAGTAGTCATGATTACTTCGAATTCTGACAATATGAGGGTCATGCTGCAGGTAGTGCAGCAAAAAGGCACTTATGTGTCTTGCGCATCTCGGAGCCCCAAAATTATTTTCCGGGCTAGATGCAGCTAAAAATTATTATTAATTTTAAATCTGGTGAAGCTTTAGTATAGATGGCCTAATAGGATCAGTGCTGCACACTGCTACAAAGCCCAAATTATTTTCCAGTCAAGATACAGATAAACATGATTAGTAATTTTAAATCTGGTGGAGCTTATTATAGATGGCCTAATAGAATCAGTGCTGCACACTGCTACAAAGCCCAAATTATTTTCCAGCCAAGATACAGATAAACATGATTAGTAATTTGAAAGCTTAAAACGGTTGGTAGGGTGATTTTAACCAATCATCAAGCTTTTACTCTCCCCAGGATGACACAGGGGTAGAAAAGTCGTTTCGGATCCATGATTTGTTCATCTTTATGAACGTGAGTCTGTCTACATTATCAGTGGAGAGCCGCGTGCGCTTATCTGTCAGCACACCACCAGCAGCGCTGAACACACGTTCAGACAGAACGCTGGCTGCGGGGCATGACAAGATCTCCAAGGCGTAAGTGGCTAGCTCCGGCCATTTATCCAGATTGGAAGCCCAAAAAGAGCAAGGGTCCAGTGACACAGTCGTGGCTTCAATGTTTACTTGGAGATACTCCTGTACCATCGTCTCTAGGCGTTGACTATGTGTCAGACTTCTTGTCTCCTGTGGCCTTGCAAAGGATGGGCTAAAAAATTGGTGAAATGATTCCGCAAAATTGATGTTACCAGCAGATACTGTGGTTCTGTTACGGTTTGAGTGCTGAACACTTGACGGTCCCACGGTTGGCAAGTTGGAACTGTGAGATTCACTACGTGCACCACTGGTATTTTGTGGAAAAGCACATGTAAGATTCTGCAACAGTCTCTGCTGATACTCCTGCATGAGTGCATCCCTTTCTATGGCAGGAATAATTTCTGCAAATTTACTTTTGTACCGGGGATCAAACAGTGTGGCAACCCAGTAGTCAGGATTATTTCTAATTCTCACAATTCGAGGGTCATGTTGCAGGTAGTGCAGCAAGAAGGTACTCATGTGTGTTGCGCATCCAGGAGCAATAAGTCCCTGTTGTGTTGGTGGCGAGGTAACAATCATGCTTCCTTCCTCTGTCCTCTCCCCCCAACCTCGCACAACAGAAATGTGATCAAGGTCTCCCTCATCTGATGAGTCTTCCATCAGTTCGTCCTCCACTTCTTCCTGGGCTCCTGCACCTTCCTCACTAGTTTGGCTGCTACCATGCGCCCTGGTAAAACCATTTCCCCCACCCTCACATGCCTGCCGTCTTGGTGCTGCCGACCGTCTGGACCTTGCAGATGTTAGCCCTTCCGCATACAACTCCTCCTCCTCTACTTCCTCCACCTCCTCTTGTGCCACCACCTGACTCCGAATTCTGTTTAACATGTGCTCCAGCATGTAAATCACCGGAATAGTCATGCTGATAATGGCATCGTCAGCACTAAACATCTTCGTCGCCATTTCAAAACTGTGCAGAAGGGTGCATAGGTTCCTGATCTGAGACCACTCCTCCAGCGTGATTTGCCCCACCTCTGAATCTCGTTGGCCCAGGCTATACGTCAGAACGTATTGCACCAGGGCTTGTCGGTGCTGCCACAGTCGCTGCAACATGTGCAGAGTTGAATTCCACCGGGTAGGCACATCGCATTTTAGCCGGTGAAGTGGCAGGCCCAACGACTTCTGTAGAGATGTAAGTCGCTGAGCTGCGGGATGCGAACGGCGGAAGTGAGCACACAGCGACCGTGCCCTCTGCAGAAGGCCATCTAGTCTGGGATAGTGGGCTAAAAATTGCTGGACAACCAGGTTCAACACGTGAGCCATACAAGGCACGTGTGTGACATTGCCCCGGCGAAGGGCCGCACCCAGGTTTGCAGCATTGTCGCACACGGCCTTCCCTGGTTTCAGGTCCAGTGGAGACAACCATTCATGAAATTGGTTCTCCAGAGCTGACCACAACTCCTCAGCTGTGTGACTCACATTTCCCAGACATTTCAATGTAAAAACCGCCTGATGACATTGAGCCCTACTGCCAGCATAGTAAGGAGGTGTGCAGGATCCCTTCTGCGCAGTTAGAAAGCTTGTGGCATGACCAGACAGGCTTTGGGTGCAGGTGGAAGACCGAGAGGAGGTTGAGGAGGCAGAAGCAGTGGAGGAAAAATGACATAAAGAGGATTGACGCACAACTCGTGGGGACGGCAAGACTTGGACAGCAGCCCCTTGTCCTGCTGTCACCATAGTTACCCAGTGCCCAGTCAGCGACATGTAATGCCCCTGTCCATGCCTACTCGTCCAAGTGTCTGTGGTGAAATGCACCCTGTCACACACAGAGTTTCTCAAAGAAGCGGTGATGTTGTGTGCGACATGCTGGTGGAGCGCAGGCACACCTTTCTTTGAGAAGTAGTGCCGACTGGGCATCTGGTACTGGGGCACTGCGACGGACATAAGGTCTCGAAAATCCTCTGTGTCCACCAGGCGGAAAGGCAGCATTTCTGTAGCCAAGAGCTTGCAGATGGTGAAATTCAACCTCTTAGCTTTCTCATGGCTAGGAGGAAATGGTCTTTTACTTGTCCACATCTGAGGGACCGAGGGCTGGCTATTGTGCTTAGACGGGGTTGATAAGGGTGTCCCCGGCAAACTGCCGGTCTGTGAGGAAGATGCAGGCGGACATGTTAGGTTGCCTTGATCCAAAGGTGGTGCTATCGATGTCGGACAGCGCTCAACACCAGCTGGTGTTACCACCTCCAAAGAAAATGATGACCTGCCAATCACGCTGGCTGTTGCGGGTAAAGAGGTGGCAGGTCTGCGCCCCAAAACAGGTGTGACTGCTGTCCCCCCAGTCACAGAGGATGAAGAGGCCGCGGATGCACAAGATATGGCAGACGGTGGTTGGCCCGGCCGGTTAGGCCGCATTGTAGCACACTGAGCTTCCCACTGCAACTTATGCTTCATGTCCATGTGCCGGTTCATGCATGAAGTACTCAAACTATGTATTTTTTGGCCTCTACTTAGCTTTTGCTGACAAATGTTACAGATAACACGAGTTGGGTCATCTTTATCGATCTGAAAAAATGCCCAGGCTATGCAAGGCTTAGCACCCATGCGACCTGAAGAGCCACCACGACTTGTGGTGAGAGGCAGAGTTGTGTTTGAGGATGCAGTTGTTGACGTGCTTCCAGTACTACTTCTCTGTCCAGGAAGGCGCAACCTGACCTCGTCGTCACTAGCATCTTCCTCCACCTCCTCTGCTGACCTCATCTCTTGGCTGACTGTGGGTTGACAGTAAGTGGGATCTCCAACCTCATCATCATCACCCTGTGCGTTATCACACCCGTCGTCCTCAGAGCCAACCTGTTCCTGCCCTGACAAAAAACTAAAGTTGTCGCTCCAATCAGGTATTTGAGTCTTATCATCGTCTTCCTCATTGTCTCCACCAACAGGAGTTACAGTTTGGGAATGAGGGTCTACATTATGGTAAGAACCTTCTGCGTCTGGTCCTGGATCCGACTCATAAAGATTCTGGGCATCAGTGCAGATCATTTCCTCGTCTGGATTCACAGAAGCGCTGGAGTCGACCTCTGATTCCCAGGCTATAGTATGAGTAAACAGCTCTGCAGACTCAACCATCTGTTCTACCTCATACTCAGACGGGCAGCTGGAGATTTGGGAGCTGTGAGGAAACAAGTGCGATTGGGGTGACACCTTTGAGGACTGGAGTATTTGTGATGTTGAAGTTGATGTGGAGGAGAGCCCACTTAAAGGAGCACTTGATATCCGTTGAAGCACCTGCTGTTTTTGTGCCTCATCTGGAATTTGTAACGATTGGCGTGGCCGTAAGAAAGGGATCTTATCACATTGTCCGCTAAAAGAAGTAGACATTTTAGTTAGGCTGGAAGATGGTCTTTCTTCTGCAGATGTTACTGTTGCTTTAACACCTACCCCACGGACACAACCTTTTTTCCCCTTCCCAACACGCCTATTCCCCTTTCCACCAGCAGCAGGCCTTTTTCCACTCATTTTGGTGGTTAACTAATTCACAACTCTGGAGTTGTTTGCACAAAAAAACAATGGATGGGAACCGAGCAGAGCTGAGTGGCCAAACTGTGGTATTAGGCCAAAACTATTGGCTGGGTTAGATGCAGAAAAAAATTATATTCAATTTGCAACCTAATGGAGGTCTGTATAGATGGATTAATAGAACAAGTCCCACACACAGCTAGAAGCCCAATATTTTTTCAGAGGTAGATGCAGAAAAAAATATATTCAGTTTGCAACCTGATGGAGGTCAGTATAGATGGACTAATACAACAAGTCCAACACACAGCTAGAAGCCCAATATTTTTTCAGAGGTAGATGCAGAAAAAAATATATTCAGTTTGCAACCTGATGGAGGTCTGTATAGATGGATTAATAGAACAAGTCCCACACACAGCTAGAAGCCCAATATTTTTTCAGAGGTAGATGCAGAAAAAAATATATTCAGTTTGCAACCTGATGGAGGTCTGTATAGATGGATTAATAGAACAAGTCCCACACACAGCTAGAAGCCCAATATTTTTTCAGAGGTAGATGCAGAAAAAAATATATTCAGTTTGCAACCTGATGGAGGTCTGTATAGATGGATTAATAGAACAAGTCCCACACACAGCTAGAAGCCCAATATTTTTTCAGAGGTAGATGCAGAAAAAAATATATTCAGTTTGCAACCTGATGGAGGTCTGTATAGATGGATTAATAGAACAAGTCCCACACACAGCTAGAAGCCCAATATTTTTTCAGAGGTAGATGCAGAAAAAAATATATTCAGTTTGCAACCTGATGGAGGTCTGTATAGATGGATTAATAGAACAAGTCCCACACACAGCTAGAATCCCAATATTTTTTCAGAGGTAGATGCAGAAAAAAATATATTCAGTTTGCAACCTGATGGAGGTCTGTATAGATGGATTAAGAGAACAAGTCCCACACACAGCTAGAAGCCCAATATTTTTTCAGAGGTAGATGCAGAAAAAAATATATTCAGTTTGCAACCTGATGGAGGTCAGTATAGATGGACTAATACAACAAGTCCCACACACAGCTAGAAGCCCAGAATTTTTTCAGAGGTAGATGCAGAAAAAAATATATTCAGTTTGCAACCTGATGGAGGTCTGTATAGATGGATTAATAGAACAAGTCCCACACACAGCTAGAAGCCCAATATTTTTTCAGAGGTAGATGCAGAAAAAAATATATTCAGTTTGCAACCTGATGGAGGTCTGTATAGATGGATTAATAGAACAAGTCCCACACACAGCTAGAATCCCAATATTTTTTCAGAGGTAGATGCAGAAAAAAATATATTCAGTTTGCAACCTGATGGAGGTCTGTATAGATGGATTAAGAGAACAAGTCCCACACACAGCTAGAAGCCCAATATTTTTTCAGAGGTAGATGCAGAAAAAAATATATTCAGTTTGCAACCTGATGGAGGTCAGTATAGATGGACTAATACAACAAGTCCCACACACAGCTAGAAGCCCAGAATTTTTTCAGAGGTAGATGCAGAAAAAAATATATTCAGTTTGCAACCTGATGGAGGTCTGTATAGATGGATTAATAGAACAAGTCCCACACACAGCTAGAAGCCCAATATTTTTTCAGAGCTAGATGCAGAAAAAAATATATTCAGTTTGCAACCTGATGGAGGTCTGTATAGATGGATTAATAGAACAAGTCCCACACACAGCTAGAAGCCCAATATTTTTTCAGAGGTAGATGCAGAAAAAAATATATTCAGTTTGCAACCTGATGGAGGTCTGTATAGGTGGATTAATAGAACAAGTCCCACACACAGCTAGAAGCCCAATATTTTTTCAGAGGTAGATGCAGAAAAAAATATATTCAGTTTGCAACCTGATGGAGGTCTGTATAGATGGATTAATAGAACAAGTCCCACACACAGCTAGAAGCCCAATATTTTTCAGAGGTAGATGCAGAAAAAAATATATTCAGTTTGCAACCTGATGGAGGTCAGTATAGATGGACTAATACAACAAGTCCCACACACAGCTAGAAGCCCAATATTTTTTCAGAGGTAGATGCAGAAAAAAATATATTCAGTTTGCAACCTGATGGAGGTCAGTATAGATGGACTAATACAACAAGTCCCACACACAGCTAGAAGCCCAATATTTTTTCAGAGGTAGATGCAGAAAAAAATATATTCAGTTTGCAACCTGATGGAGGTCTGTATAGATGGATTAATAGAACAAGTCCCACACACAGCTAGAAGCCCAATATTTTTTCAGAGGTAGATGCAGAAAAAATTATATTCAGTTTGCAACCTGATGGAGGTCTGTATAGATGGATTAATAGAACAAGTCCCACACACAGCTAGAAGCCCAATATTTTTTCAGAGGTAGATGCAGAAAAAAATATATTCAGTTTGCAACCTGATGGAGGTCTGTATAGATGGATTAATAGAACAAGTCCCACACACAGCTAGAAGCCCAATATTTTTTCAGAGGTAGATGCAGAAAAAAATATATTCAGTTTGCAACCTGATGGAGGTCTGTATAGATGGATTAATAGAACAAATCCCACACACAGCTAGAAGCCCAATATTTTTTCAGAGGTAGATGCAGAAAAAAATATATTCAGTTTGCAACCTGATGGAGGTCTGTATAGATGGATTAATAGAACAAGTCCCACACACAGCTAGAAGCCCAATATTTTTTCAGAGGTAGATGCAGAAAAAATTATATTCAGTTTGCAACCTGATGGAGGTCTGTATAGATGGATTAATAGAACAAGTCCCACACACAGCTAGAAGCCCAATATTTTTTCAGAGGTAGATGCAGAAAAAAATATATTCAGTTTGCAACCTGATGGAGGTCTGTATAGATGGATTAATAGAACAAGTCCCACACACAGCTAGAAGCCCAATATTTTTTCAGAGGTAGATGCAGAAAAAAATATATTCAGTTTGCAACCTGATGGAGGTCTGTATAGATGGATTAATAGAACAAGTCCCACACACAGCTAGAATCCCAATATTTTTTCAGAGGTAGATGCAGAAAAAAATATATTCAGTTTGCAACCTGATGGAGGTCTGTATAGATGGATTAAGAGAACAAGTCCCACACACAGCTAGAAGCCCAATATTTTTTCAGAGGTAGATGCAGAAAAAAATATATTCAGTTTGCAACCTGATGGAGGTCAGTATAGATGGACTAATACAACAAGTCCCACACACAGCTAGAAGCCCAATATTTTTTCAGAGGTAGATGCAGAAAAAAATATATTCAGTTTGCAACCTGATGGAGGTCTGTATAGATGGATTAATAGAACAAGTCCCACACACAGCTAGAAGCCCAATATTTTTTCAGAGCTAGATGCAGAAAAAAATATATTCAGTTTGCAACCTGATGGAGGTCTGTATAGATGGATTAATAGAACAAGTCCCACACACAGCTAGAAGCCCAATATTTTTTCAGAGGTAGATGCAGAAAAAAATATATTCAGTTTGCAACCTGATGGAGGTCTGTATAGGTGGATTAATAGAACAAGTCCCACACACAGCTAGAAGCCCAATATTTTTTCAGAGGTAGATGCAGAAAAAAATATATTCAGTTTGCAACCTGATGGAGGTCTGTATAGATGGATTAATAGAACAAGTCCCACACACAGCTAGAAGCCCAATATTTTTCAGAGGTAGATGCAGAAAAAAATATATTCAGTTTGCAACCTGATGGAGGTCAGTATAGATGGACTAATACAACAAGTCCCACACACAGCTAGAAGCCCAATATTTTTTCAGAGGTAGATGCAGAAAAAAATATATTCAGTTTGCAACCTGATGGAGGTCAGTATAGATGGACTAATACAACAAGTCCCACACACAGCTAGAAGCCCAATATTTTTTCAGAGGTAGATGCAGAAAAAAATATATTCAGTTTGCAACCTGATGGAGGTCTGTATAGATGGATTAATAGAACAAGTCCCACACACAGCTAGAAGCCCAATATTTTTTCAGAGGTAGATGCAGAAAAAATTATATTCAGTTTGCAACCTGATGGAGGTCTGTATAGATGGATTAATAGAACAAGTCCCACACACAGCTAGAAGCCCAATATTTTTTCAGAGGTAGATGCAGAAAAAAATATATTCAGTTTGCAACCTGATGGAGGTCTGTATAGATGGATTAATAGAACAAGTCCCACACACAGCTAGAAGCCCAATATTTTTTCAGAGGTAGATGCAGAAAAAAATATATTCAGTTTGCAACCTGATGGAGGTCTGTATAGATGGATTAATAGAACAAATCCCACACACAGCTAGAAGCCCAATATTTTTTCAGAGGTAGATGCAGAAAAAAATATATTCAGTTTGCAACCTGATGGAGGTCTGTATAGATGGATTAATAGAACAAGTCCCACACACAGCTAGAAGCCCAATATTTTTTCAGAGGTAGATGCAGAAAAAATTATATTCAGTTTGCAACCTGATGGAGGTCTGTATAGATGGATTAATAGAACAAGTCCCACACACAGCTAGAAGCCCAATATTTTTTCAGAGGTAGATGCAGAAAAAAATATATTCAGTTTGCAACCTGATGGAGGTCTGTATAGATGGATTAATAGAACAAGTCCCACACACAGCTAGAAGCCCAATATTTTTTCAGAGCTAGATGCAGAAAAAAATTATATTCAATTTGCAACCTGATGGAGGTCAGTATAGATGGACTAATAGAATGATGCTATGCCCAAAAGATTTTACTTCACTAGGTGCAGTAAAAAAATTGGTATTCTATACACAGGTGGTATATCTTGCAACACAGATAGGCTACTCCACTGACTAGCACACTCTGCAATAGGCCAAAAAGGATTAGCTTTGCTAGATTCAGCCAAATGCTGTGAAAAAAACTTGCACAGCACTGGCACAGACCTGCCTGGCAAAAACTGATAGGAACTGATGTAACCCAGTCCTGAAAAGGACTCCAATTACAATTAGTCTTTACTCCCACAATCTATCTATTTAAGAGCACAGACCTGCCTGATAAAAGTCGTAGGAAATGCTGTAACCTAGTCCTTAAAAGGACTGCAATCACAACTATTCCCTACTCCCAAGCTATCTGTAGATTTGTGCGAAAATTGGCTTGAAATTAACAAGGTATAGCGCACACAGCAACAGCGGTGCCGTCTAACACGCAGCTGCAGCAGTGAGAAAATGGTGGCGACGGGGAAAATGGCTTGGTCTTATAGGGCAAGGACATGTGACATACACTGCCAATGACACATGCCCTTGCTTGTGTGAAAAAAGCACTTCGCTCCGTGTGTGCGCTGCTGATAGGCTGACAGATTGCACCTCCCCACTGCAAATGCGGGAAAGAGAAAAAAAAATGGAGATCTTCATTGTTCCTGCAGCGATCCATCCCCTGCCCCTCCCCCCACCCCGCTGTACACTCAAACTGCGTATTAACATTAATTTTCATCATTACTGAGAAAAAATCCAGTTATGATTTTGGTGCACGAACAGTTATCGAACATAACCTCGAACAGCCGAATTTTTCTCAAATTGTTCGTGTTCGCCGAACGGCTCGAACACCGCCCAAAACAGCTCGAATTTGAGATTGGCGAACAGTTCGAGTAGAACAACGCTCATCTCTACATTGGAGTTCCTCCAAATTTTTGGCAGCCGTTGCTTCACTGCATAGGCAAACAGTATGGGAGACACACTTCCTAATAATGGGAACATTGTTTTCAGGAGGCCCTCTGACATCTAAGTCTCTTGCAAGGGGCATTGGAGTGCCTCCAAATTTTAGGCAGCCGTTGCTTCACTGCATAGGCAAACAGTATGTGAGACACACTTCCTAATAATGGGAACATTGTTTTCAGGAGGCCCTCTGACCTCTCCATCTCTTGCAAAGGGCATTGTATTTCCTCCAAATTTTTGGCAGCTGTTGCTTCACTGCATAGGCAAACAGTATGGGAGATACACTTACTAATAATGGAAACATTGTTTTCAGGAGGCCCTTCGACCTCTACTTCTCTTGCAAGGAGCATTAGAGTTTCTCCAGATTTTTGGCAGCCGTTGCTTCACTGCATAGGCAAACAGTATGCAAGACACACTTCCTAATAATGGGAACATTGTTTTCAGGAGGCCCTCCGACCTCTTCGTCTCTTGCAAGGAGCAATGGAGTTACTCCAAATTTTTGGCAGCTGTTGCTTCACTGCCTAGGCAAACAGTATGGGAGACACACTTCCTAATAATGGGAGCATTTTTTGCAGGAGGCCCTTTGACCTCTACGTCCCTTGCAAGGGCATTGAAGTTTCTCCAAATTTTTGGCAGCCGTTGCAGTCACTGCATATGCAATAACCATATTGGAGACTCACTCATTATTAATTGGAACAAGAAAGCATAGCCGACTGCTAGTCCTTTATGAATAGTAAGGGCCATCTAATGGCCCTATAAAAATAGTCTTTGAGTCCCTCCATTATAAATGAAACAGGATGTGTCTGATGATGGATCACACACCACATGGCCAGATAAGGTAGTAAAATGTTAAAATGACATTTCCTGGTGAATGCATTTGTCTTGGTTGAAAGCAATGCAAAAGTGCAAAAACACATCAAAATCTACGTGTGAACATAGCCCAAGGTGTGGAGGAGCATTTTTGTTTTTGGTTACTTATTTTGCCTTGTATACAAGTCATTACCCTGGAAAGGATATTCTGTAACATATTCCCAGAAAAATCCATTTTGGCTTCGTTCTTGTATGTTTTATTGTGAGTCCGTTAAATTGGCGCAATACCTCTGACAACGTTGTTGACAGCAGTGACCTGGGAGTCAGAAACGCTTCCAGGGGTCTTCCCCATGCTGTTCCCATGTCATTTGAGCACTGTCCCCATCAATTTGGGCAATTTTTAGTCCCTGTGCAGACCGCCGGGGGGAGCCGCCGGAAAAATGCTGGAGTTTCCCATAGACTTACATTGGGCTCGTTATTCGGTCCGAGCACTCGAGCATTCCAATTTGCTCGACTCGAACAACGAGTACCCGAGCATTTTAGTGCTCACCCATCACTAATAAAGATTCAACATTGATTTTTTTTTTTTTTGGTGAAGGTATATCCATTTGTGATGAGGGATGTATTTTTAAACTTGTCTTTTACTACATTGCCCAGGACAGATTCCCTTTATGCTATCCTTTATATTGAATTTTGAATTAAAATATATTTATTTGTACAGCATGTATACATCTATACACATATGAGAAGTAAAGTGTGCACAAACAATCCTTAGAATGAAGGAGTTTCTAGAACGTAAACTACGGCAGTATAACATTGCTATCAAAGAAAAGGAAAAAAGCATTTTCTAGAACAGTTTAAGAACAAGTGTTTGCAAGGCCACACAATAATTTCTAAGATGCGACAGCTGAGTCTTCAATAGTTTCCCAGGTGTTCAAAACGTTTTGTAAGAGTCTGTAAAGCTGTCTTTTAACTAATAACTACTATGCAATAATAGACTGTAACAGGGGCGTCGCTAGGCACATCAGTGTACTGCCCAGAGTCTCTCGGTAGCTTTTTTTTCTTCAACTAAACTTTATTATCTGTTTCTGCACTGAGTGCACTCAGCCTCGCAACACACAGGGTCTGCCTGGTGTGGCTCTTTCATTACCTCGCAGCTCCTTCTCCCCGCTCCCTGCCTGTCCTTTTTTTTGGGCAAGAGCAGAGAATACATCTATGTGCAGAGTGACTGCACAGCGCCACCTAGGGGGAGTATATGATTGCCATGAGGAGAGGTGAGATAGATTATAACTCTCTCCTCTGTGGCTTCACAGCACATCCTCCCCCTCCTGTAATGTTACAGGCAACTGAGCAGTCGAGATGGGGAGGGTGTGCAGGGCTGACAGGGGTCTACTGTGTACAACCCTGCCTTTTAGAGGTCTTTCACACGTCCATGTTTTGAATATGGGTGGTGTCTGTTTCCACATGTACCAGAGACACTTACACACATAGACACATTCAAATGAATGGGTCTGTGCACGTCAGTGTGTTTTCATGGACCATGTGTCCATGGGCAAAACGTCCCACACACATGCGCATACTGATGACACACGGATGACATCCGTGTGTCATTCCTGTGACACGTACTGGCACCTGGGAATCAGCAATACTGTTTGCGCTGTTCTTAAGCGCCGGGTGCTGAAGGCATCTGTCATCATTGTCCCCTGCCATCGCTGAGATCAGCGTGAGCAAGGGAAAATGCTGACAGTTGTATTCTGCCCCTGCTGTGTCCAGCAAGTGAAAAATAAGAATAAAATGAAAAACATTATACTTGCTTTTACACCTAATTCCCTGAAGCCTTTGTCCCCTGAAATTAAAATAAAATATAAAACAACCATAATACTCACCTGTCCAACATACTGCCCCACGCTGTAATCCATCCAATTCTGCATCAGCACCTGGGGTGGCTTGAGGCGACCACACATGCTGAGGAGCAGAGGAGAATGACTCTCTGCAGCGAGCGGGCCCCTGAACTGTGCTGAGCTCACTAAGTGACAGGACACTACTCGGTGAGCTCAGCGCAGGTCAGTGACCCACTCACTGCGCGTTAAGCAACCAGCGCTTGGGAACAGCACTAACTGTGCCTCTGATTCCCAGGGGGAGGTACTGATACTGATGCTGCACACAGGTGGCACACAGTTGTCACACGTATCATACACACGGACACACGTACACGGATATCTCCGGTACTGTTTTTTCCAGTACCGGAAATATTCAGATGTGTGAAAGAGCCCTTACTGCTGATTTTGCGAACCTGACAGAGAAGAATATACTTGGTAAAATTTAACTTTTAATAATTGTCATTAAAAATGTACTTAGTAGTCCAAATGGGACAAACCATAAATATACATATCATAAAAACATTACATGGGGGAGGGATAGTAAGGGTAACAGAATATACAGTCAGGCTTACCCTGTATTGCCCTTAAGGGATAGAATACCCTACCTGACAGCAGAGTGTTTTCACCCTAACGATACGGATTGGTGTCCCCGCTCCACGGAGGCAGTCCCTAACCTATCCCTAAATCTCCCTAAACAAACATACAGATAACATCATATGTATTGACGAAGGTCAGATACATTCATATCATAAATGACATGCTGAACAACACACCACAATTATGTTAGTAAGGGAAGAAATTCAAAAACAAATCCCGTGAATAATTCCTCAAAATAGAGGTTTGTCAGAGGGACCAGATATAACCCCCCAACATTAGTGTATATAAGTGAGAACCAGATGGTATCCACTCACAAAATCCCTAACAATAAATTCAAAATTCAAAAATACATTGGTCATATACACATAAAGAATAGACTTATCTGGTCTTCAGTCCATCTGACGGTCCCAGCAGATGCCTTGGGTGATAATCCGTTTAGCCCTTGAATAGGTAGCTAACCGATAGTATAGTCCCAGACAAAATATAAATTCCCAATTGTAGACTTCAACCAGAGTATCCAATCAAGTTAGGCACCCACTTTCTTGATCCCTCAGGGTGATATAAACCCATCAGCAAAGAATGTCCCTTAAATGTAATCCCAACGCGTTTCACCCCCTCCTCAATCCGGGTATCATCAGGGGACAAAAATGTTAGAGGAGAAGAACCATAATCGGTACACTTACTGCTGATTTCCAACATCAGGATTCCTCCTCTGCTGCCACTAGATTCATACTGATGAAGAGAGTCAGTATGTACAGTAGGAAAAATAAATACTTGATACACTGCCGTTTTTGCACGTTTTCCCACCTACAAAGAATGGAGAGGTTTGTAATTTTTATTGTAGGTACACTTCAACTCTGACAGACAGAATCTAAAAATAAAAACCAGTGAATCACATTGTATGATTTTTAAATAATTAAATTGCATTTTATTGCATGAAATAAGTATTTGATCATCCACCAACCAGCAAGAATTCTGGCTCTCATATACCTGTTAGTTTTTGTTAAGAAGCCCTTCTAGTCTGCACTCATTTGCTGCATTAATTGCAACTGTTTCAACTTGTTACCTGTATAAAAGACACCTGTCCACACACTCAAGCAATCACACTGCAAACTTTTCACCATGGCCAAGACCAAGGAGCTGTTGTCTAAGGACTCCAGGTACAAAATTGTAGACCTGCACAAGGCTGGGATGGGCTACAGGACAATAGGCAAGCAGCTTGGTGAGAAGGTAACAACTGTTAGCACAATTATCAGAAAGTGGAAGAAACAAGATGACTGTCAATGTTCCTCGGTCTGGGGCTCCATGCAATATTTCGCCTAGTGGGGTAAGTATGATTCAGAGAAAGGTCAGGAATCAGCCCAGAACTACATGGGAGGGCCTAATCAATGACCTGAACAGAGCTGGGACCACAGCTTCAAACATTACCGTTAGTAACACACTACGCCGTCATGGATTAAAATACTGCAGGACAAGCAAGGTGTCCCTCCTCACGCCAGCACATGTCTAGGCTTGTTTGAAGTTGACTGATGACAACCTGGATGATCCAGAGAAGGAATGGGAGAAGGTCATATGGTCAGTTGAGACCAAAATAGAACTTTTTGATATCAACTCCACTCGCTGTGTTTGGAGAAAGAAGAAGGATGAGTACAACTCCAAGAACACCGTCCCTATCGTGACCCATACTGGGGAAAACATCATACTTTGGTTGTGCTTTTTTGCAAAGGGACAGGACGACTGCACCGTGTTGAAGGGAAGATGAATGGGGTCATGTATCATGAGATTTTGGACAACAAGCTCCTTCCCTCAGTAAGAGCATTGAAGATGGGTCATGGCTGGGTCTTCCAGCATGACAAAGGTTTCTGTACCAAATAGTAAGTTCTGTTTTTCTATTTTATCAAATACTTATTTCAAGCAATGCTAATTAATTGTGTAAAACTCATGCAATGTCATTTTCTTAATTTTTTTCAAGATTCGGTCTCTCACAGGTGAAGTGTACCTATGATGAAAATTACAGTCCTCTCCATTCTTTGTAAGTGGGAAAACTTGCAAAAATGGCAGTGTATCAATTACTTATTTTCCCCATTGTATATATAATGTATATATGTACAGATTATGTCTCTGTATAATGTAAATATATGTCTGTATAATCTGTATATGTATGTATATGTACAAGTCATGTGTGTATGTGTATATACAATGTGTATATGTGTTGATCATGTCTCTGTTTATTGTGGGTGTATATATATACAGTACAGACCAAAAGTTTGGACACACCTTCTCATTTAAAGATTTTTCTGTATTTTCATGACTATGAAAACTGTACATTCGCACTGAAGGCATCAAAACTATGAATTAACACATGTGGAATTATATACTTAACAAAAAAGTGTGAAACAACTGAAAATATGTCTTATATTCTAGGCTCTTCAAAGTAGCCACCTTTTGCTTTGATGACTGCTTTGAACACTCTTGGCATTCTCTTGATGAGCTTCAAGAGGTAGTCACCGGAAATGGTCTTGCAACAATCTTGAAGGAGTTCCCAGAGATGCTTAGCACTTGTTGGCCCTTTTGCCTTCACTCTGCAGTCCAACTCACCCCAAACCATCTCGATTGGGTTCAGGTCTGGTGACTGTGGAGGCCAGGTCATCTGGCGTAGCACCCCATCACTCTCCATCTTGGCCAAATAGCCCTTACAAAGCCTGGAGGTGTGTTTCGGGTTATTGTCCTGTTGAAAAATAAATGATGGTCCAAATGAACGCAAACCGGATGGAATAGCATGCCGCTGCAAGATGCTGTGGTAGCCATGCTGGTTCAGTATGCCTTAAATTTTGAATAAATCACCAACAGTGTCACCAGCAATGCACCCCCACACCATCACACCTTCACCTCCATGCTTCACGGTGGGAACCAGGCATATAGAGTCCATCCGTTCACCTTTTCTGCGTCGCACAAAGACACGATGGTTGGAACCAAAGATCTCAAAATTTGGACTCATCAGACCAAAGCACAGATTTCCACTGGTCTAATGTCCATTCCTTGTGTTCTTTAGCCCAAACAAGTCTCTTCTGCTTGTTGCCTGTCCTTAGCAGTGGTTTCCTAGCAGCTATTTTACCATGAAGGCCTGCTGCACAAAGTCTACTCTTAACAGTTGTTGTAGAGATGTGTCTGCTGCTTGAACTCTGTGTGGCATTGACCTGGTCTCTAATCTGAGCTGCTGTTAACCTGCGATTTCTGAGGCTGGTGACGCGGATAAACTTATCCTCAGAAGCAGAGGTGACTATTTTACCATGAAGGCCTGCTGCACAAAGTCTCCTCTTAACAGTTGTTGAAGAGATGTGTCTGCTGCTAGAACTCTGTGTGGCATTGACCAGGTCTCTAATCTGAGCTGCTGTTAACCTGTGATTTCTGAGGCTGGTGACTCAGATAAACTTATCCTCAGAAGCAAAGGTGACTCTTGGTCTTCCTTTCCTGGGGCGGTCCTCATGTGAACCAGTTTCTTTGTAGCGCTTGATGGTTTTTGCAACTGCACTTGGGGACACTTTCAAAGTTTGCCAAATTTTTCGCACTGACTGACCTTCATTTCTTAAAGTAATGATGGCCACTCGTTTTTCTTTACTTAGCTGCTTTTTTCTTGCCATAATACAAATTCTAACAGTCTATTCAGTAGAACTATCAGCTGTGTATCCAACAGACTTCTGCACAACATAACTGATGGTTCCAACCCCATTTATAAGGCAAGAAATCCCACTTATTAAACCTGACAGGGCACACCTGTTAAGTGAAAACCATTTCCGGTGACTACCTCTTGAAGCTCATCAAGAGAATGCCAAGAGTGTGCAAAGCAGTCATCAAAGCAAAAGGTGGCTACTTTGAAGAGCCTAGAATATAAGACATATTTTCAGCTGTTTCACACTTTTTTGTTAAGTATATAATTCCACATGTGTTAATTCATAATTTTGATGCCTTCAGTGTGAATGTACAATTTTCATAGTCATGAAAATACAAAAAATCTTTAAATGAGAAGGTGTGTCCAAACTTTTGGTCTGTACTGTATATATATATATATATATATATATATATATATATATATATATATAATGAATATTAGAATTGCACATAGATGAAGAATCATGCTTGTTGTTGGCTAGGCACTGTGCTTTACATGTGTGTGACTTGTATCCTATTGCAAGCTTCATCTATGTGCAATTATAATACTGGACATTCACTCCCTCCATGGACTGGTAGGTTGAGTGGTTGTTCAATCAGTATATTTCACATGTGTTACCTCCATTGTTAAGGGGGACTGCTGTATCCTGTTTGTGCATTAGTTTCTGTGACTATGGCTGTTGAAAACAATTGCCTTTTTGCTATGTTTATAATTGAATTATTTGGGGATTTTTTTTAAAGTTCCTTTTATTTCTATGGTTATGCTTTTTATAAAACTTGCAAAAAACAAGCTTACATGTGGCTAAAAATATGACACTGTGGCTCTTAGAACATGGGGGGGACAAATGAAAGCATAAAAATCAAAAATGTCTGGATCCTTAAAGATTTTAAAAAAAGTGATATGAAGAGATGTGCCCTGGACTAGGTTTAGACGGCTGTATTCCACAGTCCACGTATGAACCGCAATGCCTGGACCAACCTAAAATCTGCTGGACCCCAACTCAGCAGTCTCATAAAGTCCTATAAAGCTGCTGAGTCTAGGTCAGGAGACTGGCGATCAGTCAGGGCATTGTGGTACATAAGTGGACTGTGGAATACGGCCGTCTGAACCTGGCCTTAGGCTACTTCACACCTGCATTCTGATATTTAGTTTCTCTGTTCTTTTTTTAGAAGGAGAAAGCCGAAATGAATGTCTAAAACTGATACAAAAGGAAGCAAAAGGACCCCATTGATTATTATGGGGTGCGTCTGGGATCCGCTACATTAACATATTTATAATGGAAGTAAAAGAGAATCATGCAGAAGTTTTATTTCCATCATAATATTGACACATAGCGGAACCTAGATGCACCCCAAAATAATAAATGGGGTCCCACGGTTTCCATTTGTATTAGTTATGCAACTATTTGACTTAAGACATTCTGTTTGTTTCTAAAAGCAGAACAAACAGAAAGAACATATGCAGGTGGGAACGTGGTCTAACTATGATATTACATCCCTTATATTCATGGTTTTTGCCAACACGATGCACAATTAAGTGGAAAGGAATTTCAATCCAACGCACTTTTTTCCCAACATGTTGCATGTAACTTTGCACTTTGGGTTGGTTCTGTTTCCACGTGTAATTACTGATAACTCTGGTGTTACATGGAACTGTACGTTTCATTTACATTATCTGTACTAAGAGAGCTATAACTATGTTATCAGTGGTGTTACTTTTTTTTGTTTAGGGGAGGGCTAGGATGCAAAGCTTTTGCCTCGGGCTTGGGCCTCTGATCTTTTCAGACTATAGCAATGTCGCTGGACTGTTACTGCAACTGCTATATAGATGATAAGTAAAGATGATTCGATTGATCTGGGGCAAATTCAAATTGAATTTCCTGCAATTTGAAGGTCTCTGCAAATTCAATCAGTTTGCAATTACATTTTCACCAATCAGTTTAAAAAAAAATACCTAGCTAATGATGACAGATGCGGCCAGGCTGGCTTCCCCATAAAAATTCTCAGATATAACATCACATAGGCTTATGGATCTAATGATGGGGGACTATCACAGATGGTATAAAATTGGGGGCTGGCTAAGGAATGTCATTTTATGCTTTTATAGTGCAGCTCCTGTCACATAGGGACAGAAAAAGTCTCTCTCTCCTTCCTCTAAGGCTGTATTAACAATAAAATAGACTGAATGATATGTAGAACACTTTGCCATCCCTCAGTACTGTAATCCAAAGACAACTTGACTACTTAACATTTGCCATGAATAATTTCACTGTGAATTGAATATTTGGGAAAAATTTGCGGAATGTGGCTAACTCAAATATGAAAAGGCTCAAAATTCTCTAATTGTCAGACAATTTAATTTTAATGTTTCACTTATTTTTGATAAGTCATTATGTAAATGTGCATGTGGGTGGGAACATTCTGCTCTGATGAGATGTATAAGAGTACAGTACCAATATTACTTGTTGCATTCCTTTCTTAAATTCTGATGTTTTTTGTCCAAGGCTATTTTATGGAGGTATAAGTTTTCTCAGCTAAAGGGGTCTTCAGATGATGGAAAAAGTAAAATAAAGTTTTTGTTCCAGAATCAAGACACAAAGCAAATTGAAGCAAAGGTAAATAATTTAACTATCCTTCAGTTTTGGTAGGATGGTTATCATAAGAAGAGCACTGGAATAAATAATGTCAGCTTAAAGCCAGTTTCATATATCCGTGAAACATAGACCATTCTAGCATCGAAAGAGCATGAAGCAGATAGCTCTTGTCAGAAGACCCAACGTTTAGGTTCCATCTTCCAATGCAGGAATAGTCTGTGTTTAACAGATGTGTGTAACCGGTCTAAATGTTTTGAATTAAGTGAACTAATGTATCTAAATTATCCGACAAGTTAAGGCCCACTCTAGGCCATCAATAGCTTTACATTTGCAAGAAATGCAGCCTCTCATTTTGCTCCTACAGCAAATAAAGTGACAAAAGACTACTGAGTGTTCTCAATTTGAGCACAATCATCTCTTATCCAGATTCTGTTAACTTGATCTTAAATGTAAGCATCCCTCTACATATCAACCAACTTTAGACTGCTGCAAACTAGGGTATCTGGTGAAGCATTGAGGTCTGGTTCTAAGACTAGAGTTCAACTTATAGTCTTATTAGACGTCTGATACCGACTGGCTCGGCATATCTATGGCTTTTAATGACTGTTTTTTGTTTAAGTTTATTTGTGCAAACATGGCACTTTTAAATTACACGGACCATACATTTTTCACAATGATCTAGTAATCATGTAAATGTATACATTTCATAAGGAGGAGCATTTATTTTTCTAAATTTTCAATATAGTGAAAAATAAAAGGAAGAAAAAAAAAGACTTCAAGCCATTCTTAAACAATGTTTGTGATTTGCTATATTGGGACCATGAAAAATATTTTTTATTTTGAAAATAGAACCTATGTAGGGAATTAAAAAAAAATCATCATGTAACCCACTTTCCAATATAGAAATTACAGTATTTCAGAAATCTAAAATTCCACTGTCATGGAACTTTTCCAATTGATTTTTGGAATTTACCAAATGAACCTTTTTTTAATCATAAACATGATAATGTTCACATTTGTGCTTGATTTATGTTCATAATGGAGGTTATGCATGATCAGCTGTAGCAGATCTCAAAAGCACTCGGCAGACCCTACTGATTTTCAATGGTGTCCATCAATAGTTTGTTATGGTTTCTCTTGCTTTGGCACATAGAAGCTCTGCATGTTATAATATTCTTTCAACAAGTGTAATGAACATCTGAACTGAGGCAACAGAGTTTCTGAAAGTACTGCAAATAAAAACTAAAATAGGCAAACTAGAGAGATGATAGACGGCAAGGCCTGGCTTATAAGTAACTACTATGATTGTGATCAGTGCTTAAAAAGATCTTTTTCTGTTATGCTTTTTTAAAGTTGTGGAAGGATTTAAGGATTCTGCATTTAATAATATAGTTTTTCTATCTATAATTTACAGGAACTGGAATTCTCTAATTTATTTGCAGTTCTGCACTGTATACATTCATTTTTTGCTGCTAAAGTGGCTTGTTTGGACCCTCTTTTTGTTGACACTCAGGGGGCTGCTTCTGCCTCTGCATCGGCCTCTTCCACCACAGCAGGTGTTTGTAAAATGAAGTATTCAACTTGATATATCTTAATGAAATGCTCTCATTTTTTGGGGACACTCAAACTGTGAATGAATATTTATTGAATTCGAGAGAGCCTTTTGGAACTGGGATCATAGACAATATTTATGGTTATTGATTTATTTTTTTAAGAAGAAAAGTGTTATAGGTTCAGATTATTACCTACTGTACAGCCATCAACATATCACATGAAAGCATTTGCTGAAAAAGAGAAGACATTAACTGGCATCCAAGACACTTTTTTTATTCTATGTGTTTTAACATTCGTGTTCAAAAACAAAATAAAAAATAATGAAATAAAAAAAAAATCTATATACAAAAATAATAAAAATTGCCAACATGAAATTAGCACTTATTTTCTAAAGCTTCAAAAAGTGCCAAAACTGGAATATTTCCTGATGTTTTTTTGAGCTTGTGATTTATGTTGTTAACTAAAAATGAAGAAACAATATTCATTCAACTGTAATGGTAACTGAGAATATTGGCTCACCTTACCACAGGAAACAAGGCAGATGAGACTAATTCATTGTTCCCTTTCTTCCACTATTCTGACACTGTAAATTTTTATATAATCTTTCACCCACTTTTTTATGACATTGTACATTTTTGTGTAATAGCTATTATTTTATGCCATATGTTCATAGGGTAAGGAAGAGTTCAAATTCTGACCACATTACTATACATTATATTACAGCAGATATTCATTTTCACTGTCTTTTTTCACTTAAATAGTCCTTGAGACATGAAAACCTTACAAACAGTAGATAAATTGTGCAATGTTCAATTGGTTAACAAAAAAATGTAGCATATGGTCTGTGATTCTCAAATTAAGTACTTATTTACTCGGTAAGCTGCTTACAAAATCCTTCATAATTGAACTGGCATGGATTAACCAAAGGATGAGTAATACCAATTGATCCACATGTGCTCTTTTGAAATCCTACATTTTCTACAGATTCTTGGTTTATTACTTCTTTGGCATTTATTAATTTTAAAGAGAACCTGACATGTCCCTTTTCAGTTCCCAACTGCTACTATAGCAGTATACTTGCCAATTTCTTTATTACAATATAGTTGTTTTTTTCATGATTAATAACCCGACAATCTTTGAACAATGATCTTGCAGGATCACATATGATAATTAGGCAAGACTAGTCTGGTTAGGAGTTTCTTCCCTGAGGCTCTTGCCTCCTTGGATCTTCTGATCATGCCTCCCTGGCATTATTAAGAACGATGCCATAGGAGGTATGATTAGATGATCAGAGGCACGACCAGTCCGGCAGGAGGCAGGACCAACATATGTGACACTGTAGTTCATTATTCAAAGATTACATTGTTAACAATTAGATAAAACCCCTTTATCAGATTAAATAAACCTCCAACCATACCATATAGTAACAGTTGGGGTCAGACAAGTTCCCTTTAATATTGAAACCTAATGGTATACCTTTACTTCTCTTAAAAGGAATCTGTCAGCAAGTTTTTGCTACCTCATCTGAGATGAGCGTGATGTAGGAAAAGAGACCCTGAATCCAATGATGTATCACTTAGTTTACTGGGTGTAGCAGCTCTGACACAATCAGAAGTCTTAAGATCTAGCAATGCAGCAGAGCTGTGAAAGCTAACCCCTCCTACACGAGGCTCTGTGTGTTCATTGACAGTGAGCTGCTTATCAGATGAGAGGGCGGATGGAGTCTAGAATGCACATGCTTCTATAGTGTCTGTAGTCCCAGCAATGATAATCACTAGGTGATAAAATCTTCATTGTAAGTAGACAACAGTACACAGCCTGACATGTTACACGCTGTTGAAATCTCTATCTTAACCCCTACCTCATGCTGTCCTCAGATTACATAGCAAACACCTGCTGACAGATTCCCTTAATTATTTATAAAATTTACATTTAATATAATTTAGAAAACTGGCATCAGTGACAAATATTGTAAGATACTAGAATTAAATTAGTTACTAAATATCAAGAATAGAATAAGGCCACTTATTAGGCCACAGGATGCTGACCCATTTATTATACACATCTGTGCAATACAACTGTTTGTGCGTTTCAGACCATAACCTGCAAACCTGCAAGAAAGCTTTCTTTCAATGTTTCAGTAATATGTCACCTCTGTCACTGCGGAAAGAAGGAAACAGATGTGAGTATGAAAATATTTCAGTTGGTGATAGAAATCTTAATGAAGAAAATTAAGGCCTCATTTAATTCAATGGAAGTTTGCTAAATATCATCTTTAACTCTCTTCCTTCACGGCTTTATCCTCTTGGGGAAATTACAGTAGTCTAGATGCTTTCACTTATGAATTACATGTGGACCTGTCATCTTGTCACTGACAAGAGAACTATCAGAGGAACTACAAAGCCCCTTTAATGAGAATTAACAAAATGTGAAATTTGAATCGAAAATGATTGTGTTATTAAGAGTTAAAATTTTAATTCTCTCGCTTTCTACTCTTTTAGGGCACGTTCACACATGGCATATCATTTAAGAATTTTCTACTTGAGAAAATTAGTTCTATCAACCTGAATGGGGTCAGTTCCATAACAATCACATTGATTTCTGCAAACCCTATACAGATGGATAGAAGCATCTGTCATGTGTGAATTCACCCTTAGCTCACAGCTATTTAGCAGAATAACAGGCGTCATGACAATCAATCACAATCTATATTTCATTTTGTGCATTTTGTATAAACATTGGATTAAGCTTACTGCCATAGAAACAAAGTAACTTGGTAAGGTTTAAAAATACCAGCAATTGAAAAGGCATTTAAGATGGTACAGACGATGGTAAAATAAACATGGGGCTATTGCCAGTTGCCCTATTTTTTGGCATCAAAGAACAATCAGTATACTTCATTGTATCAGCAACTTATCTCATGCACTAATAAACCTACTGAACTTGTAATATGTCTTTCAGAAATGTTATTTTACAAATGAACCTTCACAATTTTAGATTTTCATTGTCTCACTGCTCTTACTGTGAAGAATTGTTTCTAAATTGATGTAGAAAACTTTTCTGTTGCAGATGTAGTTAAAGCCCCCTCCCCCGGCAAACTTCTATGCATTAAAAGATGATTAAATAGATTGTAATAATCAGTGATAAATTTGAACAAAGTGGTTAGGCCTCTCCTAACCAAATTTTTGTTCACGTTAATTATGAATCAACATTTTTAATTTGCTTCTTTTGGTTAAACAGTATACATTATTCCATGTGCAGCTTGAGCAGTGCATTAAAACACAGTAAAGGGGCTTAAAATACAATCATTCTCCTGACAATTCTATCACCTACAGTATATAAGGTTGCCACTGTTTGTTGTTGTCATTTGAAGGATGATTTTCCTAGAATTTTAGGGCAAAGTGTTAACCAATATAGAAACACAAATGACTTTGAGAGGCCTCACGCAGCACTATATAAGGTTTCTTCTATGAAGAATTCACTGAATTTGCCATCTTGGATAGGTATGTATGAGTTGATGTTTATTATTATAACGCAAAGTTTGCCAAATGTCAGGCCTCGTGGACAAAAAAATGCTGCATGCGAGGAGCCTTCACAAAGGCACATACATTCCCTCTGGCTCTTTAGTACAGAGCTATAGGCACTCCTGATAAAAATGTGCTCCCTACAAAACTATATTATCCTAAGAATAGCTATATATATTGACAACATATGTGGCATGGTCTGTCGGTATAGTGAAGAGGTCTTTAGATGCTATACAACACAGAACCTTCCTAAAGCTGTAATATGAGTTTTCCATGTTAACCCAGAGTTACATCTTCAAAAAGGGTGATGTGGTGCAAACTATTGCTGTATGATTCAGTATCTAGTGAAATGTTGCAAACCGATGATTAGTATTGTCCCATCGATGTTTTTGGAAAAACCTAAACAACTCAAGAAATACCGCATCAGATATTCCTACCTTGTGATCCCATTGTAGCTTCTACTATTCTCATTTATAAATTGAATTTAAAATATTCTAATCTCAGATAATTTGCTTTTTTAACCATAATTGCAGTGGCCTGAAAAAGTATTCATACCCCATGTACTTTTCTTCCTTTCTTCACATTACACCTACAAAGTTAAATGTATTTTATTGAGATTTTATCAACACAAAGTGCCAAGTATTTTTGACATGCCTCCAGGATTGCCCTGTATTTAGCTCTATCTATCTTCCCATCAACTCTGACCAACTTCCCTGTCTCTGCTGAAGAAAAGCATCCCCACAGCATGATTCTGCCACAAACACCATGTTTGACATTGAGGATAGTGTTTTCGGGGTAATGAGCAGTGTTTTCCAATACACACAGCATTTTGCATCTAGCCCAAAAAGTTCTACTTTGGTCTCATCTGACCAGAGCATCTTCATCCACATGCCATTTAGAGGCCACAGCTAGCAAGTGGAAGATGGTGCTCTGGTCAGATGAGGTCAAAGTAGAACTTTTTGGGGCTAAATGCAAAGCACTATGTGTAGAGGAAAACTAACACTGCACATTGTCCGGAAAACACCATCACCACCATAAAATTTAGGGAAGCTGGTCAGAGTTGATGGGAAGATGGATGGAGCTAAATACAGTGCAATCCTGGAGGAAAACCTGCCATAGGCTGCTAAAGACTTGAGACTGGGGCATAGATTCCCCTTCCAACCTTTCCTTTATCCTTTATCTAAGCATTTTTTGGGACACAGTTCTAGTATTTTTCAAAACTCAAACTTTGTTCATGTTATCATTGATATGATTGCTGAGGTTTCAAGTTACCAAAAATATCATGTTTGATATTGAACCTCATATGCCATTTCATCATAAAGATCTTGTAATAGCTTTTCCTACCAGAAATATATGTATGTAGTCAATCCAATACAAGTTAATTCATTGCTTTCAACTATTCCTAAGTTGTCTCACAGTAATGGTAGCCATGTCCATTTATATTAGATATCTGAATAGGAATTTATGCAACAGTGATTTTTTACAATTTTACCACACACATGCACACTTAATTTGCTGCAGATACATACAGTTGAAATCAGAAGCTTACATGCACTATATAAAAAGACACATATGCATGTTTTTCTCAATATCTGACATGAAATCAGAATACATCTTTCCCGTTTTAGGTCCATTAGGATTACCATAATTTTTTATATTTGTCAAATGCCAGAATAATGAGAGAAAATGTTTTAAGACATTTTTATTACTTACTGCAAAGTCAAAAGTTTACATACACAAAGATTACTATGCCTTTAAACAAATCTGGACTGACCATATCATGATGCCATGTGTTTGGAAGCTTCTGTTTTTTGGCAACATCTGAGTTAATTGGAGGCATACCTGAAACACACTGCTTCCTTGTGTAGCATCATGGGAAAGTCTAAAGAAATCAGCTAAGATATCAGGAAGATAATTGTGGACTTGCACAAGTCTGGCTCATCCTTGGGTACAATTTCATGGATACCGGAAGGTGCCTCATTCATCTGTACAAACAATTATATGCAAGTACAAACAAGATGGGAATGTCCAGCCATCATACTGCTCAGAAAGGAGACAGGTTCAGTGTCGCAGAGATGAACGTGCTTTGATCCAACATGTGCATATCAACCCAAGGACAAAAGCAAAAGACCTTGTGAAGATGATGGCGGAAGCTGGTAAGATTGTGTCAATATCCACAGTGAAACCAGTACTGTATCAACATGGACTGAAAGGCCACTCTGCCAGGAAGAAGCTATTACTCCAAAAGAAACATAAAAAAGCCAGATTAATGTTTGCAAATGCACACAGGAGCAAAGACATTAATTTTTGGAAACATGTCCTGTGGTCTGATGAAACTAAAGTTGAACTTTTTGGACATAATGACCATCATTACGTTTGGAGTGAAAAGGGAGAAGCTTGGAAGCATAAGAACACTATCCCAACTGTGAAACACCAGGGTGGCAGCATCATGTTGTGGGGTTGTTTTGCTGCAGGAGGGACTGGTGCACTTCACAAAATAGATGGCATTATGAGAAAAGAAGATTATGTGGCAATACTGAAGCAACATCTCAAGCCAGGAAGTTAAGGTTTGGGCGGAAATGTGTCTTCCAAATGGACAATGAAGCATACTGCCAAAATGGTAACAAAGTGGCTTAAGGATAACAATGACAATGTTTTGGAGTGGCCATCACAAAGCCCTGATCTAACTCCTATTAAAAATTTATGGGCAAAGCTGACAAGGCAGATGAGAGCAAGGCGACCTACAAACCTGGATCAGTTACACCAGTTTTGTCAGGAAGAATGGGCCCAAATTCCAAGCAACTATTGTGAGAAGCTTGTGGAAGGATATCCCAAACGGTAGACCCAAGTCAATCAGTTTAAGGGCAATGGTACCAAATACTAATGAAAGGTATGTAAACTTTTGACTTTGCAGTAAGTAATCAAAATGCCTTAAAACATTCTCTCTCATTATTCTGCTATTTGGCAAATATTAAAAATGATGGTAATCCTAATTGACCTAAAACGGGAAAGATTTATTCTGATTTCATGTCAGATATTGAGGAAAACATGCATATGTGTCTTTTTGTATAGTGTATGTAAACTTCTGGTTTCAACTGGAGGAAAGAAGGTTTAATCATAATCACAGACGGGGATTCTTTACTGTAAGAGCAGTGAGACTATGGAACTCTCTGCCGCATGATGTTGTAATGAATGAATGATTCACTACTAAAATTTAAGACGGGCATGGATGCCTTTCTTGAAAAGTATAATATTACAGGTTATATATGCTAGATTCCTTGATAGGGCGTTGATCCAGGGAACTAGTCTGATTGCCATATGGAATCCGGAAGTAATTTTATTCCCCAATGTGAAGCTTAGTGTTTGCCACATGTTTTTTTTTTTTGCCTTCCTCTGGATCAACATGTTAGGCTATGGGTTGAACTAGATGGACTTAGTCTTCCTTCAACCTTAAAAACTAGGTTACTATGTTACTATCATGTATAAGAGTAATGTAAGAAAGCCCATATACAGTACACATTAGTGAGCTTGTCCCGTAGAAATCAATCAGTGCAGCCAACTTTTCTCTCATTTTTTGTCCTAGTTTATTGTATAATAACAATGGAAATTTAATTAGGATTATTTGGCAGGGATCAAATGGGAAACTCTTACATGTCAAAACAAATTTCTACAGCATGATCTACATTGGGTAAATTGATTCAAGATATTTTATTGCACATATTTTACTTTAACGCATCTCTCCTTCCCCTCTCAGTCAGTGAATAAGAGATAGTCAGAAAAAAATTATATTTGGCAAAATGTGCAAGAAATGTATATATTGCATTGAAATATTTCAATGTACAAAACTTAATTTAGAGCATTAATTCTCACATATACGTATTCATATCCATTAATTAATGAGGAATTTGGACAGTCTATATATGAAACCCAGTAAACATCTAATTATAACAGTAACCATAGAGACTATGAAGACCAAATTATTATTATCATTATTATTAATTATTATTATAGCTCCTCTTAACTTTGCCATGTCAATGTGACACTGCCCAACATTAGAGGTTAATTAAAAAAAAAGATTAAAGAGGAACCATCCTTTAATCTTTTTTCAATAAATCAATAGTACACGTGAAAATAAGAAATTTTGTAATATATCTTCTCAGAGAGATTTGCTTTTTTCTCGTACTAGACTGATCATTACTGTTCAGACTACTCACTTCACAAGTAATATCTGTCTTCAATGAAAACAGATATTTCCCATTATTGAAATAGGAAAAAGCCGTTAAAGCTCTATGGAGAACTCTATTCCAAAGTTAGGTTCGGGTACCTGAGCTGTACCCGAACTTGAACCAGAACCAGAAAACCATTGAAAATAATAGGAACCCTAACTTTTGATCTGGAAAATTTTCTCTCTCTCTTGCTCGCTCTCTCCAGACTTCCCCTGGAACCCCGAACATTGCAACGGACTTCCGGGAGAAGTCCGTGTTCGGCGATTAGCACACTAAGGGTATGTGCACACGATCAGTGTTCACTGCAGATTGGATGCAGCGCAAGTGCGCTGCGTGCAATCTGCAGAGGCCAGATGTTACAGCATAGTAGATGGGATTTATACAAATTCCATGCACACTATGTGCCTGCGGCACACCTGCAGAAACTGAAAAGCAGCGAGTCTTTCCAGACGGCAGCATGTCAATTTCTCCTGCAGGTCCGCATGTGGGCTTTCCCCATAGACCTAATCTCTATGGGGAAAGTTTGCATGTGGGAAAAAAAAGGCTTGCGCTCATTTGCATAATGAGCTGAAGCCGGAGGCGGCTGCTCCGCAGCCTCGGGGCCGCAGCCGGCTCCGGATAGTCTGCACATACCCTAACTGTCCAATACGAACCTCAAACTTTTAAGTTTTGATTCTATTATCTCAACTTGCAACAGAATATTTACCTCTAACTCCTTCTCTGTGCTCACCCATTGATAGAATGTTATAAGCACCAACTCACATATCCTACCGCACGAATGGGAAAATCAGTTCTCACTGAGTACAAAATTTACCCATGTAAAAGACAGCCAGAGTAAGTGGGCTTCAAGTGTGCTGCTGATTCAAGAATGAATCATAGAACAAATTAATTATAGGTGGTTTATTTGTCAACGAATTTTAGAGTCAGATCCGACTCCTTCCTCAGGACAACCACATGTGAAAGTCTTTATTAGATATTGTTCGCACAGTGCAGATTTTGACCTTAACCATAGATTATTTTTCAAGCTGAAATTAGGGAACTCTGAAATAGATTATTTTTTTGTTCTAGCATTAAATCTGCACTGTATTATAATTTAGTACTTGTGTCTCCAGCAGTTTCATGCTGTAGGAGCGTTTACTTATATTAGTCCTTGTAAAATTGAATAAACGGGTTTTCCAAAGTATAGATGATGAATACATGATTTTTAAGGCCCCACTGCTGGGATCTGAGCAATACCTAGAAGAAGGTCATGAGTTACCTTTTCCTCCTTACCAGGGTCGACTTCTTCTTCTTTAAACTCCTCATCCTCACAGTTGGGCATGCACGCTGCGGCTCTAATCAAGGACTAAGGAACGGACAAAAATAACTGGAAACAACATGACTTCATTTAGGACAATGGAGGATGTATGATCTTTTAGTACAGCTTTTACTTCTTTGGGCTTAGTCCACTGTGTATTACATGGTCATTTGTTCATTACAGCTACTGCAAGGAAATGTATGCTCACTCAGAGCTAATTTAAATGACCCTTGGATTATAAATTGGCTACTCAAGAATATGTAGAATACTACCTAAACAAAGTTGACATTTTCGCACAGATTCAAGTAGATTTTCCACCTGAAACCTCTTTATATAGTACTTAATTTATCTTTTCTCTCAGAAACCTTCTAAGGGCTGCAACAAAGAAACATACTGTTGCCACAAACTAGAGATTAGCAAATTGATACATAAAATATTGATTTAGTTAAAAATGTATCAAAATTTGGGATTCTAGTGAATCCAAAATTTTTGGGATCGATTTGCATGAATCCATCAAAATAGTGTCCATCTAGTCTCAATTTTGCTGGATTCTTTTGAGGTCCATGAAGACATTTAAGTAAAAAAAATTTAACTCGCCTGTGCTAGGTCCTCATGTGACTCCTTACCCTTCTTAGGCTCTAGCTCCTGATCCTCTGTGCTGGTCATGGCTTGGTTCGTCATGCGCTGGACCCCTTCCTCATGAATGTGATCTTACGTGCATTGTGGATGTATAGTTTATCTGAGACACCAACACCTAAATTTGTCGTCTTATTAGAATACAAAACTTTTTAGTATCTCTCACTTTTCTTCTTATAAAATGTATCTGCAACTTGTATATTTTTTTCCAAGGATTTTCTGTATCAATCTTCAGTAAGGAATCATGGTAATGTACCCACAGAGCAGTGATTAAAAACTTCTTGTTTGTCTTTTCCACGACTGCCCTTTTTAGGGTTCCTTAGTTTTTGAAAACAGCATGCACTAGATAAAATTATAGCTATCGGCCAACTTCCACAGGCCAATTATTGGCTACAAATGCGAATGTTCTTTCTTGATCATTGTCCTGTGTAAACTTATGAACATTTGTTGTTTCATTGCATCTTTTATGGTGGCATACACACTGACATTGTTGGCATCACAATCCATTGTGTAAAGAATATGGATGAATTTATTCAAGTAGAAATGAAAATGAATAAAAATAATAATCTAATCATAATTATTTTTATTTCTATAGCGCCAACATATTCCGCAGCACTTTACATTTTAGTGGGGACATGTACAATAGAGACAAGACATTACAAAATAACATGACTTAACAGATACCAAGAGGAGTGACAGCCCTGCTCGCAAGCTTAGAATCTTTGAGAATTGAGTCTATTGAATCGAAGTTTACAAAAAAAAAGTGTTCTACAGAATATGGATTTTTTTTGTGATTCACTTTGTACAAATTCAGCAAAATATAGGTCAGGATGCCACCATTTTTCAGAACTGTAAAGAACCTGTAAAATAAAAATAAAAAAATGATATTCTGCTCATCCCTCCAGCCAACACTTCTCACTGTCTTCATCTGGTCTTTTGGTACTTCTTCTTACCGGCGCCATGGCTAAATCCCAACCTTACAGCGCACATGTTTTGTCACATCCTGGGCTGGTCACAGCTGGAAGTCTGTTCCTAGATTGAAGGGGCCCGTGGTGGTAAGAAGAGGGAGAGTGAGTATTATTATTTTTTATTTATTTATTTATTTTTTTTCGTCTAACATTTATTACGTTCTAGGATCTAGAGAGACCCAAGAACATAATGAAGGACGTTTCATTTGTTAAGAATAAATCCACTGGAAATCAAATTTCCAATTAAAATCCACAGGATTTTATTGAATTCAAATCTTGGCAGATTTGATCATCTCTAGTAAGGATGTTTTGTGTTGCCCACAATAATATGCTGGGGCCAAATTATCAAATGATCAAGTGTTCATCCCCACATACTGCTAGGTATAGCTACATGTAGATGGAAGCAAACAAGTTCTGATAGACTTGTAATGTTGATTGACGCTTGTTATGTGCTGATTATCTGCGTGTGTACATGAGCCTTTAGCTGCTCTGGAAGTCTTGGAAATTTTCATCTATCCATCTCTTGACTGACTGTGTTTGATACCATTGTGTAACCGCAGTTAATTAAAGAATATTTTGCCTTTATGGTAAAGATTTTACAAGATACAATGTTGTTCTATTTAAGGCCACGTTCGCACATTCAGTATTTGGTCAGTATTTTACATCAGTATATGTAAGCCAAAATCAGGAGTGGAACAATCAGAGAGAAAGTATAACAGAAACACGTCACCATCACCACTTCTGCGTTTTTACTCATTCCTGGTTTTGGCTTACAAATACTGATGTGAAATACTGACCAAATACTGAATGAGTGCACATGGCCTAAAGGTAATCTGTCATCTGCTTCATACTGCCCAAACCACAGGCAGCATGATTCAGATTTTGGCTGCATGATTGCTGCCTGGTATATTTTTCTCTGAAATACCTAGGAGCCATAGCGTGAGAAGAGACTAGTCAAGCACCGCCCTCGGCCACCTTCTCCCATGACTGGTCCATAGTTAGAGACCTGTCAATTACCTAGAGCGACACTGGGAAAAGCCAGCCTGGGGCAGTGCTGAAATAGTCTCGGATCCAACTTTGGTCCTGGTGGATCTTTAAAGTATATCCTCTCTGAAGTGCTGTAGTGTATGAAAGTGAAATATATCTGGCTGCAATAATGCAGCCAGTTCATGCTGTTTATAGTTTGGCCATCATCCAGCATAACAGGTTACCTTAATACAAAATGTGCTTGAAATTCTTTGACTACAAATATTAATTTTAAAGTGAGATTCAATATTCCTCAGTGAGACAATTTATTTGCATGACAAAAACATGGGTTAATAATTACACATTCCCTTCTTTTTGTATTAAAGAATCACTCCTGACAAATTTTATCCCTAAAACCTTTCTAAATATGTCTGAAAGATGTACTTTGTCATAAAAAACTTAGCGATAGTAATCTTCTCCGGTTTCCAGTGTTATTCCAGCTTTCTTCTGGGTGACATAACTGCTCCTCCCCTTTCCATGCTTGTATCAAAGTAAGCCTATAGAGATTTAAAGGGAATCTGTCATCAGGTTTTTGCTATGTAATCTGAGGACAGCATGAGGTAGCAGCTGAGACACTGAATTCAGTGATATGTCATTTATTAGGCTGTGCATTATTGTTTACTTACAATAATGGTTTTATCACTAAGAGACTATTATTGTCCTGGCCACAGTGCATGAGAGCCCTGGTCCATCTCCACCCCTCCTCTGATAAACATCTCACTGTCAATAGACAATGTTCATACAGAAACTGGTATGGGCGGGGGCAGCTTTCTCTGCTCTGCTACATGCTACATATAAGAACTCTGATTGTATCATAACTGCTCCACCCAGTAAACTAAGTGATACATTGTTAGAATCAGGATCTCTTTTCCTATATTATTCTGCTCTCAGATGAGGTAGCAAAAACCTGCTGACAGATTCCTTTAAAATTAATCTACATAGATTTACATTGTGAAAGCGACTTCTGGTCCATACATAAACCCCTATGTGATCGAGCAAGTGTGATCTGAAGTCACATGGCCCAGACTAGACTGGAACATTACTGGACACTGGGGAAGACGGCAACAGATAAGAATTTTAATGCAACTGCACGATATTACAGACATGTTTAGAAAGATTTAGGTGATACATTTTTTGTAGACAGAGCTTCTTTAATTTTTTTTGATGAATACAGTTCACTTTGTTTTTGCTTTGACTTTAAAGAATACTTTTTTGTTGATCAGTGTTAACAAAAGCAAATTAATTGAAATTCTTATCCTATGAAGTATAAGAATCCAAAACTAGGAAGCAAATACTTTTTAGAAGTTTTATGTTATTGTTGCTATTTTTCCATTGTTATTCAGTATGGCCATTTAACAGATGTTTTAACTTTTTGCATTGGTTCTATAGTTCAAAATTACTCTGATCAATTATTCAAAATATTTCACAGTTTTTCTCAGTTTTTTTTTTTGCAACAGTTTTTTTGCACCAAGAAGTTTAAATTTTGTTTCGTGTCGCATTTGCTCAAAAAATTTGCAGCATTTTGCTTTTTTTTACGTTACTCTCATCATTTTTTAAACTGGGTATGATTAGCTATGCAAATAAGGTTTAAGACACATTTATAAATTGTGACTTTTTAAAAAAATTGCACACAAATTCACAAACCCACTCCTGTAAGGGGTGGAGTAAAAAGTGAAAATCAGTTATATACAAGTGTTATATCTAAAGCGGTAGCAAATTTATTAAACTTGTAGGCTTTGGTAAATTTGGGGTAAATAATGGCAACATAGCCACAAGGAAAACTGACTTTAAAAATTCCCCTCATGATAATTTCCTCTAAATGAGTTATAGTTATAGATAAGTAAATAATTATAACTAACTTCTCTTTATATGCCATGATGCGAAAATTGCTGCCCAACTTCTATAGTTTATTCAATGTTCAAAAGTTTTCTACTTTGTTGGAATCCAACAAATTTTAATAAGACAAAAATATTTAATTCTGCTTCAACATTAAAAGCGAAGGAAATTTTTCACTTATTCACAGGATCCTCAAATAGCATTACAGTCTCTTGTTCCACATCACTGCACAAACACCGAGAGAAAAAATTTGAATGGAGCATTCTCACTGACACCACATTCAAATTCTATGGCCCAGATTCAGCAAAGCAATTTCACAAGAATACTGGTGTAAATTGCTTTGAAGAATTTCTAATTTTTGGCAATTTAGAGTTGTACAAAAATTTTTAAACTTTTACTGTTTTTCTGCCAATTTATCCTAGATAATGAAATAACAATAAAGGGGATATGTATGCACTGCAATTAACTAATGTTATTGGACACCTACCTTTATGTCTGTGTATCCAAGATCTGACATATCCTTGAAAAATCCTAGGGGTAAGGAGAGGAGACAGTGGATCTGTCCTGGATTCACCCAAGGTAGTGCACGATGGCAAACAGTGAGCCAGTATGCAGCTTTTTTAACAAGTCTATAAGGGAGCCCTTGTACACATCTATTTTGTAATTTATCCCAGGTCTTGTGGTGAAGCTGGGGATAGATGTGGCATGGCGGGGATGTAACACCACCGCTAGTCTAATTTATGACAAGATGTGGTCTTCCCTATGCCAGAAATCTTACTCCAGTCAGGGAATGGAGTAAAATTTCTTGCATGATACATGGAGACAAAAGCCATTTGTCAGACTGTTCTGATTCAAGAAGAGAAGTGCAAGTCTTCATGAATCAGGAGCATCTGACTCAACAATGCTCCTTCATTAACACTGATAAGAAAATTGCCAGTCTTGATGAATCGAGGCCTATGAGTCTGACAGAAACAACAAGGTACATTGGAGCAGATTACTAATTGTGCTTACATTATCAGTGTAAACGTAGACTAGACAGTTCAAAAATTAGTTATAGTTATCATAGCAGCTCTACTTTCTAGCAAAAGTTGGGCCCAAATTCCAGATTGTGTGATCCCAGAGTGCAAGGCAAGATCCTACAACCTTTCCCAGTCCCTATGGCAGTGAAAGTGTGAGGTCTTGAGTTTTACCCTGAAATCTTGCTCTTTGTATTAAACCAGAGCTTACGTTTACTAAGGATGTTAGCATTCGGTCTTCCCTTAGTAAATGATGCAGAAGTGCTGGGTTACTGCAAAGAGTAAGATTTTGCAATAATGTATGAGATCTCATACTTTCACTATGACAAGGGTCAAGGAGGATTGTGGGATCTTGCTCTTCTTGCCAGGATACCACAACCATGAAGTTGTGTAGCGAAAGTCTGTCCCTTTCAGGAGACGTTAGGAGTGTTCTGTGCACTTTTGTCAATAGCTTATATTTAGAAAAATCACTAGCCCCAGACTGGTGATAAGGACTCTTTTAGTAGTTTCAGTGAATGTATTTAATTTTAATATTTTACATATTGTAGTCATTTTTTAGGTGGGTAGGGAACAGTAACTATTGATTGGTGAGCTGCAATTTCAGAAACAACTCATGGACAGAAGTGGTGTTATTTTTGTGAAAAATCAGATCCTTTTTTTCTGATTTCATAAAACCTATTTAATGGTGATTAAACGTCTGTGAACTCATTCAGTTCTTGTATGTTTATATTTAAATACACAATCTATTCCATTATTTAAATACCACAACCTTGAATTGAACATAAGGGCCCATTATTAGCAACTCCACTACAATAACTACATGTCTGACTAAGTGATATTCTGCTTTCTGGCTAACATGTAAGGCATAAAAGACAAGCCGTTCATATTGATCCAAAGTAGATACATTAGATGGATCTTTGTTTCTTATTTCATTTAGGTTACAAAGGAAATTCAAGAGTAAAGGGTTCATGCACATTGTAGAGGCCACTTACTGCAAAGCTCTCCATATAAAAATATATGTACTGTTTCTGAAGGAGAATATCTTCATACATGCAAGGTCTTTATAAATACATGTAAGATTTTGTGCAGACAATCTGGCAGAAAACACTTTATAATATCAAAGCCATAAGAAAATACAGTGGACTCCTCATAGAATTTTATAGCGGAGCAATTATAGAAAGAGCCTACAATACCGCTTTGTGTGCATGAACCCTTAATGGAAGCTTATTAACCTCTCTAATGACTTTGAGAAACAGTTTTACCTCAACTCATTTTTTCTACGTTTACTGAAATATACTTCACCTTCATTTTAGAAGCAAAAATTTAACATTTCATAAGTTTCAATTCAGAATTATAGATTAAAGGGGTTGTCCACTGCCTTTAATAATGCCAATCTGCTGCACAAAATATTAAAACTGCATTCTTACCTCCTGGAACAACCCCGATCCTCTGATTTTCCTGCTATGACATCGGATAGTCACGTAACTGATGCAGCCAAACGCCGACTGGAAGTCCGCTTTGATAGATTTGAGAAAGCTGCATCTGATCAGATCAAAGGAATTACCGGCTCAAGAGGTACTTAGAAAGTTTTCCTATTTTACGCAGCAGACTGGGGATATTAAGAAGGGTTTTTCAAGCAATTGACAACCTCCCATTAGAGAAGAGAAATTCGATTTGCATTGCTTTGCTTCCGTCTGGTCCTTTTCGACTGTCGGTGGTCACTTTAGCACCGAGCATTCTCAGCCTGGCACCCTGGGTGTCTTTGGTGCTTACTAGACCACACAATGTCATATCGGTGCACCTCAACACATACCATGACGTCAAATGCCTAGTAGTCACCAGATGTGCCCAGGTTGCCGGACCAAGGATGCCAAGCACAGAAGATATCGGACCAGGGCAGCACAAATCGAATTGCTTGTGTCCATTTAATACATTGCAGGGCATCACATTTGAATTCCCAACACCATAACCCAACGTACTCTCTAAAATATAATTGCCTCCTTTTTCACTGTTACAGATTGTATGTTCTCAGGAACAAGACCCTTTTCCACCATTTGTATGTGTGTTTCTGTATATAACACCTGTATATGTATTTTTCCCAATTCTACAGACTTATAGATTATGTTGGCACTTTATAAATAAATGATGAGTGTATAGTAATGAGGTAAAGTATTTCCAAAGAAAATATGTAAATAGTATTTTTAACATCTTAATATTAATAGAGCTAATAGAAAATGTTACTGGTAAAGTCTGAAGCAGTAAGCAATACTGCAGAATAAAGCAATATTGAGAGTAACAATCATTAAAAACCCAATCATCGCTATATTCTGCTGTTATTTTTGAGAGATTAAAGAAATGTGGGAAAAAATGAATAAACCCTGGAAAGAACTGTGACTTGATTTTTATTTTTTTAAATGATTGTGCGATAGAAATATATGGATGGTTTACAGAAGTGTACAGATCATCAAATGTTCCACCTAATCAGGATATATACAAACTGAAATGATGTACTTGATTTTACACTAAGACAAGGTTATTAATTGCCGTGTAAAGCATATGAGATAATAAAATATTTTTCGCTGATGTGTCTCTCATTTAATATACCTGCGATGTTTGTTTTTCATCTTAACTACAGAACACTGAAACATTTTTTTTGCAGAATAGTGATTCAGAAGTCTTCAGGTGACTCAAAGGAAGGACGCATATTGATTTTAGATATTGATTTTTAGATATTAGACTTTTTGACAGTAAGGGTGATCAATGAGTGGAACAGGCTGCCATGAGACATGGCGAATTCTCCTTCAGTAGAAGTCTTCATACAGAGGCTGAACAGACATCAGTCTGAGATGGTTTAGTGAATCCTGGTTGGATCAGATGATCCTGGAGGTCCCTTCCAACTCTACCCTTCTATGTTTCTATGATTTAAAATTTTACATCTATTATTTTTGTTTCCAATGATATATCTAGAGGCAAGATGGAGAAAGCTGTATATTTAACTTTTAAGCCAGTATACCCCAACTCCAGTCCTTAAGAGCCACCAACAGATCATATTTTTAGGATTTCATTTGTATTGCACAGGTTATTAAATTCTTACTGAAGAAATCCTGAAAATATGATTTTCTGGTGGCTTTTGAGCACTGGAGTTGGGAAACACTGTTTTAATCAATAGAGATGCAGGCAATGCTGCTGTTAAAGAGGTTTCTGGAACAAGTCTTCTTAAGGCTGGGGTCACTTGAGCGTAGATTCTCTCTTCCAAGAGAATTGGATCAATTATGTAAATGACACTCAGATCAAACTCTCATCAGAGTTTGATCTGAGTGTCAGCTTAGTGTGACCTGATTCTCTCAGGTGAGAGAATCGTAACACAAGTGTGGTAAAGATGGAGAACAAGATTACTCCATCTTCTCCATTGCGTGAGTCTGCGGAAATCGGACTTCCCTTGAATGAAATCTGAGTGCAGTCTGATGTTTTTCACGCACCCATGTACTTGAATGAGGGAATGCGATCCAATCTGTGCAGCAACTTTCCGCATGCTGATGTTTTTTTCTTCTCATATCTAATCAGCATGAGAAAAAAACGCTGATTTGCACTGTCTCGTAGTATAACATTGGTCTGAGCGCTATCTGATAAAACATCGGATAGCACTTGGCTGATGTATACGATCGTGTGAGCGAGCCCTATGTGTACAAAGTATTGTTATTTCAATAGCTGTTCTTTTTATATTTATCTTTTATTAAATGGTAGATGCAAAGTGCAATAATCTACAGTGATTGGACTGGTAGGAGTGCCGCTGGATGGATGTGATGGCTAAACTACTCGAATGATTAAAAATGGAATAATCCTTTCTTCTATGTATTGATAATTGTATAAATTGGATTATTCCATTTTGTATCTATAGTCTTCGTGAATTTAGTAATCCAGAGAGGACAATACCGATCCTGGACCAAGGGTCCCACAACTTTGTCATTTTGATGAATCACCTTCTGATGCTTTCAATGGATTTGTGCCCATTTTATTGTACAACATATTGAGGTGAGTATATAGTCACCATTCTTTATGCATCAAGCATTATTCACTACACAAAGATATTGATTGCCCCCTTTTCATTCTTTTGTTTTTCTCTCCACGAGGATCCTAGTCTTTTGTACTTTTATCTGTCTTCTCATAACAAACCATTCAAGGAGAAAAAAATGACTTTAAATGACTCTGTCATTTGACACAAAAATATAACAATCTAACAACTGCTTGGTAAATTACCTATTTTTGCAAGCTTCTGGCACCAATTCCCAATCCCCTTTTTCTCCAAATATAGTTCAGCAATTCTCAGACTTATCCTCACTGTGTAGTCATAATGCACTAACATGAGTAACCCTGGCTAATCTAAGCGCTGATGTCTCAGACTATTGAATATTGTGCATCGGTAGTTCGTGAGGCAGAGCGGTCATGTTTGGGAAATAAAAAAGCAGATGCTGTACAATGAAGGTATCAGGTAAAGCGTTTAAAGGAAACCTGTCATGTAAAAGCAAAAATTTCTATTAACCTGTAGATATGAGGTTAATCTGCAAATTAATAGCGTTCTGAAACTGCCCCGCTGCCGGAAGGACATGAACTTTATTTCTCCCAACAGTCTTGAGCTTTCAGTCATAGGAGTGTGCCTGTGTGGCTTCAGACGGGGGCTGTTAACCCCATATCTACAGGTTAAAAGCTTTTTTTTACAAGACAGGTTCCCTTTAAATATTCCCTGCATAATGTTAAAATTTTATGCTAAATTGGTGGGTCACATAAAAAGGCATCCAGTAATAACTTCCTACCATGGTGCCGTCCAGATGATCAAATTATGCGCTGCTGAATGAATATTTTACACTATAGATTGCAAATTTGAACCAGACATAATGCGAATATTTAGATTTTAGCTGGTGCTATGTTTTAAATCATATGAAACCTCAGCACAACATTACATAAGCACATGTAGCTGGTAACATCTTTGTCTTTTCGCTCTGCCAGAGGAGGATAATGTTCTTATCAATATTCCCTCAATATTCTCTTAAATAAGCTAAAAAGTTGAAAGTACAGAGCCAGGGAGGAAGAAGTGTTAGAATGTGTATCATTATCATCAGTCACTGTGACAAGAGTTTGTGTCTGACCCCGTGGAGAACTTTTGCAGAACAATCCATGAAAAAGGTAGGATGAAGCTTGTAAAGACATCGTACTGGTATCTGCATGAGTGACTCAGATTTATCTTCACTGATTCATGGAAAGTCAGATTGTTGCTATGAAGGACACCCTGTGTGGGGAATCTGGTGATGGAGGCTACCAGAAAAATACACAGTCTCCTAATAGAATAACACAAGGGATTTGTTAGTTTTGAGCAGAAATACCAAAATAATGTCATTGTATAAGTTGCACTCAGGTGATCCTCAAAGAATAACTCCTGGGGTTATATGAGTTGTCCTCTATTCTACAGTTCTCACAAAGCAAAGTTTACTAATATACATAATACAATTCCAACATTGGAGTAAAACAGTAATATGTTTCTTCACAATAAAGAGTGAAGAGGCAGAGCTGCTGCTGCCTGCTTCATATATTTTAACAATATAGACTACAACTGTGCAAAAGCTACTAGATCCTGTTTGTACATTTTTTTTGTTTGTAAGAAAAAGCCAAAATCTTGTAAAGGGTTTTCCAATTACAAGTACTAAGAACATTATTAGGATATATCATACAAGAATGATTGTAGAAAAACTCCTGATTTATCCACATTCTTTTTTTAATGAAAGAAATAGAGCTGAGTTGCAAAAACTGCAAAAACCTAGACTGGAACACTAGAACTACCACATGTTTCATAATGCCTGTAACTACCACTAAGGGTCATTTTGACACCAATTCAAAAGTACTGACTCTGGAGTAAAAACAACTTTTTTTTGCCAATAAATTAAAGTACATTTGCTGTACATCTTGTTGACTTAGTAGGACGTCCATTGTCCTCTCCATAATCTTCGGTATTGTCAATTATATCACTGTTACTGATATTGACTCTGATTCTTCAGAAATGTCATGAGAAAAATATTCTTCATCAGACACTGAGTCTCTTTGTTACTGATTTTCTTCTTCTTATTCAATTTCAGATAAATTCTGAGGACATTTCAAAATGTTGTCGTTTGTGAGACCCCTCTGCTTACTCAAGCATCAAATACACGTTGCAAAAAATGACCTGTAAGATTGCAGAAGTAATACAATTATGTATGGTGTCAAATTGACCCCCTTGGCACTCATAGGTATGAATTGTAAAAACTGGGCCACTGAATAAATTACAGTTCTTTCTTGTGTCCTAAAATATACACTACCATGAATAAATAAAAGTCACACAAGCTCATAACTTATTTGTTAAAATTCGAGACATAATAAGAAAAATAAAGAGGGTCAAAATGACCCCTCCAGTAGTTCTAGTGTTGAAGGGGCCATTGTACTTTCCTAGTACTGTAACCACTTAATTCCAGTGAACTGTGCAGGTAAAAATTTGGTAAGGACATGTTCAAGTGATATAAGTAAGAAAGGGACTAAAAAGACACAAAGCGCAAAATAGGGTCTTATCTGGGTAACAATGTTTGGAGAATTGCATAATGGTGCTTACCTGGTAGGGCTGTGTGCACGCAACCACTGATAACACTTAGGCTGCTGCAGACCCACGAGGGGATGAAAGTGCAGATAATGGAGGAACACGTGGTTGTCCTGAAGATTGTTTACTTTGAAACAAGTTGACTAATAGACCACTTATACTCGGATTTGCATCCCTCATCCTTCCTACATGGCAGCATAGAATGAACCCATCTGTTTCTCCATTATCTGCCTGTTCTAGTGATATGGCATAATTTTCTGTCATGAGAACATCCTATGTAGAATATCTAAGTGGTATTCTGCTCTTTAATGATTTTAAGCCCCATCTTAAGGTGCAGTGAGCAGGTAAAGAGGTTGTAGAACACCACAATGATGGAATCTGGTATAGAACTTTATGCTTTTGAAACTGTCCTTAGAATTACTCTCTTTAAAATGAAGTTGACAGCTGCTTCATGCTGCCCAATCCACTGGCAGCATGTATCAGACACTGCCTGTATGACCTCAGACAGGTGTATTTGACTCTTTAAAAGATGCAGGGCAGTGGACAGGGAGAAGTCATCGGGGACCCACCTTTCTGACAAGTCAAGAGAGCGTCTCAGTCCCCGGTGGCTTTTCATAGTCAAACATACCTGGCTGAGATCATACAGCCAGGTCCTGATACATGTTGCTTATGGATCGGGCAGCATATATCAGCTGCTTTCTAGAAGAAAATTCATGATAAGTCAATTCAATAAGTCAATTTACACCATCAAACACAATATAAGAGTTGTTGGTTTGTCTAAACATTAGAAATATAGTAATGAAATGTAGAGCTTGTGACATATATGAATATATAGTATGTCACCAAAGTTAGTTCAACCATCACAATATTTTATTATATCTTTTCATGGAACAACACTGAAGGTATGACACTTTGATACAATGTAAGTAGTCAAAGTACAGCTTGAATATGAGTTTAAATTTGGTGTACCCTCTAAATAACTCAACACAGCTATTAATGTCTAAACCACTGGCAACAAAAGTAAGTACACCCCACCCATTAGTGATACTGTACATATCAAAACATTGAGTCTCACAATTCTTAAAACATTTTTTGCCAAAATTAAAACAGGAAATGTTTCAATTTTTTGGTGCAATGTGTGGTTGCACAAACATGTTGAAACTATTGATGTTTTAATGCTAGTCCCAACAGGCTCTAAAAAAAAGTGAGCTGAGTTTCACAGGGAGACAGCGTGGTTGACCATGGCTGTCAAATTCATTATAATTTATGCCACAAATGTGGAGTAGATGACAACAAAAATATACCCTAACTGGAGTACACTTCTTACAGTGGTGGCACGTGGCAGCTGAAAGATGTCCCAATTTGTTTAAGAGGTGCATGCTTCCCAATGAATTTGGCACATCTTACTCCAGCGCACCATATATCAACTCTGTTGTGCAAACACCAGTCTGGATGAATTGGGGCCTATACAGTGGTGGCCAAAAGTATTGGGGCACCCCTGCAATTCAGTCAGATAATACTCAGTTTCTTCCTGAAAATGATTGCAATCACAAATTCTTTGGTATTATTATCTTCATTTAATTTGCTTGCAAGGAAAAAACACAAAAGAGAATGAAGCAAAAATCAAATCATTGATCATTTCACACAAAACTCCAAAAATGGGCCAGACAAAAGTATTGGCACCCTCAGCCTAATACTTGGTTGCACAACCTTTAGCCAAAATAACTGCAAACAACCGCTTCCGGTAACCATCAATGAGTTTCTTACAATGCTCTGCTGGAATTGTAGACAATTCTTCTTTGGCAAACTGCTCCAGGTCCCTGATATTTGAAGGGTGCCTTCTCCAAACTGCCATTTTGAGATCTCTCCACAGGTGTTCTATGGGATTCAGGTCTGGACTCATTGCTGGCCACCTTAGAAGTCTCTAGTGCTTTCTCTCAAACCATTTTATAGTGCTTTTGGAAGTGTGTTTTGGGTCATTGTCCTGCTGGAAGACCCATGACCTCTGAGGGAGACCCAGCTTTCTCACACTGGGCCCTACATTATGCTGCAAAATTTGTTGGTAGTCTTCAGACTTCATAATGCCATGCACACGGTCAAGCAGTCCAGTGCCAGAGGCAGCAAAGCAACCCCAAAACATCAGGGAACCTTGGCCATGTTTGACTGTAGAGACCGTGTTCTTTTCTTTGAATGCCTCTTTTTTTTTCCTGTACACTCTATGTTGATGCCTTTTCCCAAAAAGCTCTACTTTTGTCTCATCTGACCAGAGAACATTCTTTCAAAACGTTTTAGGCTTTCTCAGGCAAGTTTTGGCAAACTCCAGCCTGGCTTTTTTATGTCTCGGGGTAAGAAGTGGGGTCTTCCTGGGTATCCTACCATACAGTCCCTTTTCATTCAGACGCTGACGAATAGTACGGGTTGACACTGCTGTACCCTCGGACTGCAGGGCAGCTTGAACTTGTTTGGATGTTAGTCGAGGTTCTTTATCCACCATCTGCACAATCTTGCGTTGAAATCTCTCGTCAATTTTTCTTTTCCGTCCACAACTAGGGAGGTTAGCCACAGTGCCATGGGCTTTAAACTTCTTGATGACACTGCGCACGGAAGACACAGGAACATTCAAGTCTTTGGAGATGGACTTGTAGTCTTGAGATTGCTCATGCTTCCTCACAATTTGGTTTCTCAAGTCCTCAGACAGTTCTTTGGTCTTCTTTCTTTTCTCCATGCTCAATGTGGTACACACAAGCACACAGGACAGAGGTTGAGTCAACTTTAATCCATGTTTACTGGCTGCAAGTGTGATTTAGTTATTACCAACTCCTGTTAGGTGCCACAGGTAAGTTACAGGTGCTGTTACACGAATTAGAGAAGCATCACATGATTTTTCAAACAGTGCCAATAATTTTGTCCACCCCCTTTTTTAGGTTTGGTGTGGAATTATTTCCAATTTTGCTTTACGACAATTCTTTTTGTGTTTTTTCATTGAAGACAAATTAAATGAAGATAATAATACCAAAGAATTTGTGATTGCAATTATTTTCAGGAAGAAACTGAGTATTATCTGACAGAATTGCAGGGGTGCCAATACTTTTGGCCACCACTGTATATATATAATTATTAATTTATTTATTCAATTAAGACATTTTAAGATTTTAGCACTACTAATCACACAAAAAAACGTAGCTATAAAAATAACTACTTTTTAAGTAAATAAAAGATAAAACTATTTAATGTAGTGTAACCTTTGGGCAGGATTATATAGAGAGGAAAAACTGACACTTCATGAAAAGTAAACTAAGCAATTATTACGAATGACAAATAAATATGGACATAAATTCAGTTAAGAAGCACTAAAGAGGACCCATTAGTACGTCATCAGTATTAGTCATTCTGCCACTGAGAATGGAATAATTGTCAAAGATGTTCTGTAATGCTGCAATTCAGGTTCATTAATTTAAAAAAAATAGTACATATGATGGGAGTTAACTCTATCACGCAGAACCTAGAGGGTGATATTAGAATAAGAAATACATGACTAATTTCTCCCTAAATTATCACATGTCTGTCCACAGGTTGTATGTGCTAATGCAGCTAAGCACTATTCAATTCAAGTGAGTTGCAATGTCAGACACAATCCGTAGACAGGTGCGGTGCAGTTTTAGAAAGAAATAAGACTTGTTTTCAATACTTTTTTCATCTGATCTAATCACTTAGAACACACATTAACCATTTACTATATAACTCTGACTATTCACACCCTAATAGAAGGGGCCAATTTCCACAATGGTTTTAAAATCTGCCCTTTTTTGCCTTGCCTCGTAGTGTTCCAGTGCTCCCAAGTCCCAACTTTTTTTGTATACTTTACTTTTTATATCAGCTTTGGGAAATGCCCAGCAATATCTAAGGCAGTAGACGTGGCCCGTAATCACTGTGATTTATACCTATGATACTAACAAATTAACGGGGCTTTCTTCATCAGTGGCTTCTTAGTCCAAGTATTTAGGTTGATTCTGAATTTTTATGGACAGCCTAGAGACCAAGGGAGGTGTCTTGGACTGTCAAGAAATAATTTGTTTTCGGGTATTTTCTATGTACAAGCGTTAAGTCAGAGTTCTATAGAATTATTGCATTATGGAAATTAAAAAAAGATATTGATAAAGTAAAATTCAATGAATGGGGTTTTGTTACATGTACATTACCTGTACCGGCTCCAGTGCTGGGCTCTGCATCCTGCTTTTCTGGTAACTGGCTCCCTCTGCTCCTGTGCTTGTTGGGCAGCAATGGTATCTGTTTGGGTTCTCTGATGTCACATGATAATGCCTTATACGCCAGATAATATGGCTATATGACACCTGAGTATATAGTTGGTTTGGAATCCATGCCAATAATGCATTGCTAAACTTTGTTTTTCTTGTGTGCATCCTGGCACATCAAGGCTTGCAACAATCCCTGGACTTTTTTACATTGCCATGAGTGTGTTATCTGTACCCAGCTCTGCTACAACCCCTGAAATCAGCAATACTATCACAATACTATCACAATTGTGTCATCTGACATATTCAACTTTGCTACATTCACTGTACTCTGCTACGTTACCAGAAGTGTGCAACCTTTGCTGTACTACTGAGCTGGTCACATCACCGCAAATGTGTCTTCTGATAAACCAGGCACTGCTACATTGCTGGGCTCTGCTGCTCCACCTTAAGTGAGTCTCTCCTACTTTGCTTATTCTCTGGCTTCCTAGTGACTCACTTCAACCTCCATTTGTCGTGCTGCCATCCAACCAATGCAGCCTCCATTGTTGCATCAATGTCATCAGTCCATGCTGCATTCTATCTGCTCATTCGGATTAAAGCCTTCAAAGAGCCGTCTCACCAGGTGAGACATAACAGATTTAAACATGTAAAAATAATATAGTTTGTATTAATACAAAATACTGATGAATAAGACATTTGTTAAAAACTATTGTAATACATCATTTGAATTGAATACAGTTTAATATTACTTACAATCCCTTGAATAAATCTATCATGTCAATTACTTGTGAATCGCAAACTGTATAAAAATAAACATACAATAGCAGGAATGATATTTTCTTGTCTTTTACCATGATAATAAATTCATAAATATAAAACTGCAACTTACATGCTCTCCAAAATAATGACTAAAATATCTCCAACTCGACCCACTTAAACAGCAAAAGAAAAATCTAAAAGTTAGAGTTGAGAGAATGCAAGTGGAGGCAAAAACAAAACAAACTGAAAAAAAATCCTTTGGTTAAAATTGGCTTGTGTCTTACAGGAATAAATCCACAAAGATGTTCATGCTAGGAGCACCAGTCATGCATACATTATCATAAATTCTACTTCCACTAATTTATGTTTTATTATTTTACTTCTTCCACATTTATTAGAACTTTACTGTATAGTATTATATTTGTATTCCTTACCACACTGAGGTATATAATTAGATATTCCTACATCAGTTGCGTAGTAGCCTGTCCTGATGTTACTAATGCTCACATTAAACAAATCAATACTTTTATCAGGACAATAGCATTTGTCATGCCTGCACCATAATCGTTCTCATTATACTAAGTAGATGTGCACATCTCTAATGCACATAGAACATTTACAATTACCTTTCCATAAATATAAAATCAGTTAATATTTCACGACAAGTTTCCACTATATAATGAAACTTTGTTTAAATGCTTCTTTTAGGGTTATAGTAATGATGGGGCACGATCATAATCATTGACTACACAGTTTCAGGTAAAGGCAATGTGGTGTATCCTAGTCTCGTTGTCATCCATCACAAGTTGATAGTATTGACGAGAATCTATTGACTGGCTCAAAAACGAATGAAGAATAAAAAGAAGTAGAAAATGGCAATGCTGGGTGTAATCTTGTTAGTGGAAAATGAATGGTGCGTTACAGAACTTAAAGCTGCATTCGCTTTTTTATAACCAGATCATGTTTGATCCCTCATCCACATCCTCATCTTCATTGCCTCTTTGAATTCCATTAGTCTTGTGAGTTATATTTTTAATGATTACTGATCAATATTTACTTGTTTATTGATAGAATTTAATTAAATGAATTGTATACTATTACTTTTCCACAATGTACATTTGATCTGAGTGTAATAACTATTATCAAGGATTAGCAGACCAAATTTCACAAGATATTAATTTTAATGGCACATCTGAGTAAATAACCATTCTCCTATTTTATACCTTTTAACCCTTGGAATTATACTGCATATACAGCATGTGTTTGTTCCAAGATAGAAAAAGGTCACAGGTCAATGGGCCTAACTATTATTACCCCTGCACACCTCTTGATAAATTTGTTGCATCTTTTGGGCTATCCACTGACCAAGAAAAAAGATTAATCTACCAGAAAATTGTATATTTCAGCACCACATTGCTAGTTTTCTAGCATACATTATAATAAGTTTGTTGGATAGTTATAGGTCATGCTCCATTTTACTGATTCTGGACACTTTTTAGAAAGTGCCAAGGAATGTGTAATATCTTGTGCAAATACCACTTGTTGCAAATTTGTGAATTTTTGATAAATTCCTCTCATTATGGTCACAAATATATCTAAAGAAAAGTCTAAGAGGCCCCAAACACAATAGACATGGTTCAGGATGCAGCTGTCACACCTGATACCTCCATACTCAGGAGCGCTCCCTCTGTCATGAGTTCCATGTTTTCTATGAGAAAATCACGGCCAGACTCCTCTGGCAGTGGCTTATCTTGCTGAGAGCCAGAGTCAAAAATAGGACATGCCAGATCCTTATCTTCCCCAATTTCATTTATCAAGGGAGAGTCAGGAGGCCCCCATATACATTACACTGTCAGCTGACCCCATCGATTTTGACTCAAGTTAGTCTAGTGGCAATTCTGTCATTCCGATCCTCTTTTTCTTTTCAGCATTTAATGTATCATCTAAATGTTTTTAGATATTGATAGATCAAACTTTTTTCTACTAGCTAATATGAAGTATGTTTTTTTATCTTTTAACTTCTTTCTTTTTGTGCTTGGAAAATTAAGGTGATCTAACCCCTTTGTGCACCGTAAAGGAACTGTTTATCACAGTCAGAGAGTGCCTATATGGACCAGGCTCAGGAGCTGTACAGGCCATACATAGCAAGCATTTGCCTATATCTGACAGCAGCATTTCAAAACTGTGATCACTGATGTACACACTTACCAGCAACTATCGGCCCCTGGGATGAGCTATGATGGTAGTCAAAGGCTTGCTAAAAGCCCCCATCACTGCCAACTTGGTGTTCTTCGGAAGTTCAGCTATAGGCTGAGCTTCAAAGGAGAATGCAATTTATACTATTGTGTATTATACACTGCAAAAATATGGTCAAAAGATTGCAAGTTTAATGCCCCTGGGGATTAAAAAATAAAGTAGAAGAAAAAAAAGTTTGAAAAAATATAAAAAAATAAAATTATAAAAGTTGAAATCACCCCCCTTTTGCAATTTTAATATAAAGAAATGAAAAATAAAAAGCATAATTGATATCATTAGGTCCATAAAAGTCAGGTCCATCAAAATGTAAAATAAAATCATTTAAAACATACACCGCTTGCTGAAAAAGAAAAATCAAAACAACAAATTTGCATTTTATTCGATCACAGCAGTTCTTAAAAAAATGCAATAAAAGTGATCAGTATTTTGTACGTACCTTAAAATAGTATCAGTAATAATTTCCGCTTGGCAAGCAAAAAAACAAGCCCTTTATAGAAAAATAAAAAAGTTATGGGTCTACGTAACTGGTGACACAAGCTACATTTTTTTTTTTACAAATTTCAGAATTTCTTTCCTTTCTAAAATATGAAAAAATCTATAAAATTTTGGTATAGTCATACAGTAATTGTACTGACCTGAAAATCATCCTGCCATGCTATTTGTACATCACAATGAACGACATTGTAAACAAAATCTGAAAAACAATAACAGATTTGCAAGTTTTTCACAATTTCACCCTATTTTCAATTTTTTTTCCTGTTTTTCCTTGCATTTTACGGTAAAATGAATGATGGCATTCGAACTACAACTTGTTCTATAAAAAAATTCATCATATGGCTATATATTGATTAAAAAATTATAATGTAATATTAATGGCTTTTGAATGAAGAAATCAAACCACAAAAATGAAAAATCAGCTGGCCCTGAAAAGGTTAAACTTTTTCTTTATATACAGTACAGACCAAAAGTTTGGACACACCTTCTCATTTAAAGATTTTTCTGTATTTTCATGACTTTGAAAATTGTACATTCACACTAAAGGCATCAAAACTATGAATTAACACATGTGGAATTATATACTTAACAAAAAAAGTGTGAAACAACTGAAAATATGTCTTATAGTCTAGGTTCTTCAAAGTAGCCACCTTTTGCTTTGATGACTGCTTTGCACACTCTTGGCATTCTCTTGATGAGCTTCAAGAGGTAAATAGAATATAGCTGAATTGAAAAAGCAAGGTAGCTAATTCTGGGAGATCAGACTGAGTGATTGCACTACTACTATAACTTAGGGCTGATATCCACAGAAGTTTGTTTCATCAGATTCTTTTTCATGCAAATCACCACTCTATATACAGAGAAGGAAAGTACATACTGGATTGTGTAGCTTCACAATGACAATAGCCGGTAATGACAGCAGCTGGAGGGGCAGATTGACCAGCTATGAGTATAGCAACATTTTATTTTGCTGCACACAATGTCTTGCACACAGAGAACAACTGTTATTTCTGCAGATCTTCTTATGGTCCATCTGCTTTATAGAACGCTGCAATGTTTAATGTTAGTAAAGACATTTGTAGAGGAACAAATCTGTACTGCTGCTTCAATATCTATATTATGTGCTGTTATATTCTTTATAAGGTACAAGATATGTTTCACCGATTTACCAGATGTAAAAAAGAAACATGTAAAGCAAACGATTGGTTTTGTTACATGTATGTATACCAGAAAGAAGAGAAATTAGAATCAGACTTAGGAATGCCACTAAGTAGTATATAGTATAACAATGTTATCGCATTCTACTAGTCGGATTATCTAGGGGCCATCGTTAACATATAACAAAGGGAAGGAGTGCAAAGCACCAAACAACGATAATAGCCAAATAATTAGAAAAATAGAAAAAAACTTTATTGAATATCAGACAACAGAGAGTTTGGGGAGACAATAGATACATATACAAACACATATAGCCACAAAAATCGATACACAGTAGCGTAAAAAGATATTCTAAAACAAGAAAAACATTACATAACACGGAGTGTGACTAAAACATGGAGAGTGTCCGTAGTTTGAAACCGAAGTAAAGTGGACAAAATGCTGCGCTATATAGATCAGGTATGTATATAAACAGTGTGATCACCATGAGCAGCATGATCACCATGGAAAAATAGTCACATGTCCTCTCCCTACAATGTATCCATAAAAATGTAAGTCAAAGATCATTTTTACCTCTATAAGGGGGAGAGAAGAGAAAACAAGACACACTCTGTGTGTGTATCCCCGACGCGCGTTTCGGTGCTGCGTGCCTTCCTCAAGGGGACTGCTCAGGTATCACAACTGGTCATTTAAATAGTAATAATGTGAATCACAGGGGGCGGGTATTACTAGTCACGTGACCGGTCACCATGCGAACCAAGACACTACCCAGAATACCTTACAGTTTAAGTCACGTGACCGGTCGCCATATGGACCACATCGCTACCCAGAGATGCCTCGCGATGGACCAGAAGTGACGCGGAGAGCGTCGCCGTTACCCAGACACCGGACTCCAACGGCATCGCGGCAGATAGCCCATGGATGCCGAGGGGAATGCAGCGTGTGAGGACAACGATTCCCCCGCGTACATGGTCCAGGTACATATAATACAAAAAGTGCGCATCGTCACCCATTAAAGGAAAAAGGCAAGACCATCCATATGTGACCTGGGACTAAAACAATACATATAGATACATACTGCTTGTAGTTATAAACATCAATACATTCATAATGCAAGACATAAAAGTGATGGAGAACAAAGGGAATATGAAATAAAGACAATGCATGTACATATATCAAGAACAGATGTGCACTACAACAATGCATGTATGTAGATCAAAAACGACATTGTCACATATATTCCCTAGACAGCATGTGTATCCATCAACATAGTCCATCAGGCATACATTAACACACCATGACTCAAAAACGAAATGTCCAAGATATACATCTTCCGGAACTCAATGTGTGTATATACATGTATGTATGTCATGCAGAAAGGTACACATGCATATGAACATATAATAGAAAAAAAAAAAAAAAAAGACAAAAGGGGGTATACATGGAACTACAGGACAACACCATCAATAATGTCAAATCATAGGTGATTACGTATAGATGTACCTAATTTTGGTATATATTAGTACTCATGTAAACAGTTACAAAAGTAGAACACTTTTAAGCATAATAAGGAGATACAGAAAAAATGGAAAAAAAGCAGTATCTATTTCATGGGATGGATGGTTTCTTGTAGATTTCCCCTGAGCAAGGGTGACGTCGCACATAGAGTATCCATTAGACCATATGTTCGACCTGAGCAGAGACAATGATTGCCTGCTAAAAGATATAAACTATTAAAAATCAATACATAAAAATCCACCTTAAAAATAATACGCAACTGTGTATGTCTATATAAATGACTACACAATACATATGGCAGCAGGTAAAACCTTACAAGAAAGGTGCAAAGCTATTGCCCTCATTCAACCCATCCAGATATACCGTTTTTAAAGTCCAGATCCACCTTGTCTCAGTTTGGGCCAGTCTTTGGGAGACTGGACCACCACGTATCCCTGCAGTAACTATATCGATTCCTTTTACTTTCAGCAATTTGGCGTCACAGTGGTGATGTAATTTAAAATGTCTCGGAAGAGTTTTTAACAGTGTGACATCATTTTGCTCTGCTGCGGCTATAATTCCAAGAACATGTTCGCGCACCCGTGTCTTTAAACACCGTGTAGTCATCCCCACGTAGATAAGGCCACAGGGGCATGTGGCGTGATAGATCACATTCCGTGATGTACATGTAATGTGTTTTTTTATCTCAAAAGACTGAGTGCCCATGGAGTCAGTGAATGTATTGCTTCTGACCACATTCGGACAGGCAACACACCTACCACAGGGAACACAGCCAACCCGAGGTGAAACTTGATCGAGAAATGTGTGTGTTCCTCCATCTACATAATGGCTCCGAACCAAATGGTTCCTGAGATTTCTTGCACGGCGAAATACAATGGTAGGCTTAACTGAGATATATTTTTCAAGTATTGGATCGGCTCGCAGGATAGGCCATGCTTTAGCCAAAGCATGTCTGACTGCAGGTACACTTACGTGTATGAAAGGTGGTAATGAACCGCACCATATCACTTTGTTGCTTCTCATGTGTTTTATACAGTAAATCATGACGCTGAGAATGTTTAGCACGATTATAGGCCCTTTTGACCATTCTTTAGCTATATCCGCGTTGATAAAACCGCTCTTTTAGGTCTAGTGATTGTACTTCAAAATCATGGTCCGTGGAGCAGATTCTGCGGAGAGGCAGAAACTGCCCCACCGGAACAGACTGTACCACATGCTGTGGATGGGCCGAGGAAGCATGTAGAACAGTGTTGGTAGCTGTCAGCTTCCTGAAAATGTTGGTTTGGATGGCACTGTGTATATCCCTAGTGAGACATACATTGAGAAAATCGATTCGATCTGGATCACATACATAGGACTCCCTTATATTCAAGGGGTTAATGTTCAAACCTTGCATAAATTCGTCAAGAACATTATGTGGTCCCTGCCAGATCTATTTTTTCTATTATATGTTCATATGCATGTGTACCTTTCTGCATGACATACATACATATATATACACACATTGAGTTCCGGAAGATGTATATCTTGGACATTTCGTTTTTGAGTCATGGTGTGTTAATGTATGCCTGATGGACTATGTTGATGGATACACATGCAGTCTAGGGAATATATGTGACAATGTCGTTTTTGATCTACATACATGCATTGTTGTAGTGCACATCTGATCTTGATATATGTACATGCATTGTCTTTATTTCATATTCCCTTTGTTCTCCATCACTTTTATGTCTTGTATTATGAGTGTATTGATGTTTATAATTACAAGCAGTATGTATCTATATGTATTGTTTTAGTCCCGGGTCACATATGGATGGTCTTGCCTTTTTCCTTTGATGGGTGACGATGCGCACTTTTTGTATTATATGTACCTGTACCATGTACGCAGGGGCGTTGTTGTCCTCACACGCTGCATTCCCCTCGGCATCCATGGGCTATCTGCCGCGATGCCGTCGGAGTCCGGCGTCTGGGTAACGGCGACACTCTCCGCGTCACTTCTGGTCCGTCGCGAGGCATCTCTGGGTAGCGATGTGGTCCATATGGCGACCGGTCACGTGACTTAAACTGTAAGGTATTCTGGGTAGTGTCTTGGTTCGCATGGTGACCGGTCACGTGACTAGCAATACCCGCCCCCTGTGATTCACATAATTACTATTTAAATGACCAGTTGTGATACCTGAGCAGTCCCTTGAGGAAGGCACGCAGCGCCGAAATGCGCGTCGGGGATACACACACGGAGTGTGTCTTATTTTCTCTTCTCTCCCCCTTATAGAGGTAAAAACGATCTTTGACTTACATTTTTATGGATACATTGTAGGGAGAGGACATGTGACTATTTGTCCATGGTGATCATGCTGCTCATGGTGATCACACTGTTTATATACATACCTGATCTATATAGCGCAGCATTTTGTCCACTTTACTTCGGTTTCAAACCATGGACACTCTCCATGTTTTAGTCACACTCCGTGTTATGTTATGATTTGCTTGCTTTTTAATATCTTTTTACGCTACTGTGTATCGATTTTTGTTGCTATATGTGTTTGTATATGTATCTATTGTCTCCCCAAACTCTCTGTTGTCTGATATTCAATAAAGTTTTTTCTATTTTTCTAATTATTGGGCTATTATCGTTGTTTGGTGCTTTGCACTCCTTCCCTTTGATGTATGTATACCAGCAGCACCACAGATCAGCTTACACAGTCTACAGTTTTTGAACACTGATATTTTCCAGTTATTCTTATCAGAGCCATAACTTTTTTTTGGTTTTTTTTATCAATATAGCCATATGAGATCTTGTTTAGTGTAGTTGCACTTTTGAATGACAACATTCACTTTACCATATAATGTAATGAAATAACCAAATGAAAATTAATAGTGGGATGAAATAGTAAAACAGAAAACAATTACGCTATGAGCAGTGATATATTTGTAAAGCTATTTTTTTCATATTTTTTTGGTTAAAAAAATCAGAACTTTGTAAAAGATAAAAGATTTCTGTTGACATCTTCTAAGATCCATAACTTTTTCACTTTTACACTGATGAATTTGATAGAGTGAAGGGCTATCACTTTTAGCCTATTGGCTATCATCAATGCAGTTGTGGGGGAAAGATGCTCCATAGCTCCTTTTAAAGAAGCATTCACAGTAAAAGTTGTTTTCTTTAGTTGTCATCTTCAGTTTCCACCATCGCTCCTCTTCGGGATGACATGACCACTCTTTAGCTTTGGTGGCTCATTAATCATCTGCTACATCTACCACTTTACCAATGCAAGGATACGAGATTCGAACAAAGCTCCATAGACTTAAATTAAGGGCAGGGACACACTGCCATATGACTCATGGGGTGATCGCATTGCACTGCACGGACTGGCTGGAACCTCTCCTGGTCTGAGAATGACAGTATGATGGATTTCTATGCAGCTGTCAAGGAAGGTCAGGAGAGGTGCCGGCCAGTACAAGGTTTATAATGTGATCCTTGCACGAGAAATATGGCAGTGTGTCTCTGCCCTTACAAAGCAACTTCGATTCACATATAGACAGACGCCTGTATGATCCAATTAGTCTACATAAAATTCTGTTTCTTTATTCCAAATAAAATACCGAGAGGAGGCACATATGGATACTTCACATTTGAATAGCATCTGTTTTATGCTTAACATGTGCTTTTTCCAGGTGAGTTGGAGAGCCCTGTGTGACAGTTCATTGCAACACGGTATATTATTATTTATTGTACAGTATTGTTTATGATCCTTCAATAATTTTTTACTAAAATATTTTTTGCCTTTTTTTTAAATACAGAACTATATTACCCCCTTCAATCCTGGGCGATTTTCATTTTCCTTTTTACCTCCCCTTCTTCCAAGAGCAATAAATTTTTATTTTTCCAGCCATATAGCCATATGAGGGCTTGTTTTTGCAGGTCAAGTTGTACTTTTGAATGTCACCATTCGTCCTGCCACATAGCGTGCTGGAAAAATGGAAAAAAACTCCAAGTGCAGTGAAATTGCAAAAAGTGTGCAATTTCATTATGTTTTTTTGGGTTTTTTATTTACCATGTTCAGTATGCCGTAAAACTCACCTGGTAATATGATTCCCCAGGTCAGTATGAGTACGGAGATACCAAACATGTATTGCTTTTTTTTATTTATGTAGTAAGAAAAAAAATCAGAAATTTGTCAAAAAATAAAATGTCGCTTTTGTCACTATTTTAAGAGACCCATAATGTACTCATTTTTCTGAATATGGGGTTGTGTGAGGGCTTATTTTTTGTACCCTGAGCAGACGTTTTCACTGATCTCATTTTGGGGTTAATACAATGTTTTGATCCCCTTTTATTGCATTTTATTGCAATGTTGCAGCAACCAAAAAACATAATTCTGGAGTTTTAATTTTTTTAATCGTTACACCATTTAACAATCAGATTCATTTATTTCATATTTTGATAGATCGGACATTTCTGAATGCGGCAATACCAAATATGTGTATTTGTTTATTTTTAATGAAGCAAAAGGGGGGTGATTTACACTTTTGTGTTTGGCATTTAACTGGTGACAGCGGCTTTAAACTGGTTAACAGCCACAGGTGGATCTCTGACTCATCCACAGCTGTTAGAGGCACTTGATGGTTGATTAAATCAGCCATCAAGTGCGGGGAAAGATGAGGGCTCAGCATGTGATCCCCCATCAAAGGCAGGGACACGGCCGATAACATATATATATACGTCATTGGTCGTGAAGGAATTAAAGAGAACCTGTCAACTGATTTATGCTGACGAAACCATAGGCTGCATGAATTTGAGCCTTACTGCATAATTGCAGCTAGTCACATTATTTTCTGAATCAGTGGAATATTTAAGTGAAAACGTAGTGTAAAAAAGAGAACCATAGCCAGAAATGAGACTAGTCTGGAACCGCCTAAAACCCTCTAGTTAATTGACAGGTCTTTCCCATGTGTGCACTTGGCATTAGATCTGTCAATCAGCTGGAGTGGCGCGGGTAAAATCTGTCTGAGGGCCTAATTAAACTGGTCTGGTCTTTTTTTCCCCAAGGATCTGGTCAGCTCTTAAAACTATACTAGTGATGGGCGAACCCGTGGATGCTCGGGTCTAGTGGGTTCGGCCGAACATCTAAAAAAATGAATGGGGTTCGAACCTGAACCCCATTCATCTGAATGAGGAGCCCGAAAATCCGTGGTTTCCCATGCTGTCATCTGCATGACAGCATGGGAAACACAGGCTCTAATCGGCTGTGACATCATTACTGCCGGTCAGAGAGCTGCGGTTCCCAGGCTGTCAGATGACAGCGTGAGACAGAAGCTGTGGCCAGTGGTAAAAATGTCACCGCCGGTAACAGGCATCGGCTGATGAGAGTGCTACTCTCATCAGCATATGCCTGCTCTCGCTGATAGCAGCGAGAGCACGAGCCACTGATGAGAGTATTCATTAGCCGGTACCTGTGCTATCAATAAAAAAATGAGGGGGGTATGTCATATTTTTGATAACCAGCACAGGCAAAACCGACAGCTGCGGGCTGCAACCCCCAGCTGTCTGCTTTATCATGGCTGGTTATCAAGAATAGAGGGTTCCCCAGACCATATTTTTTAATTATTTACATAAATAATTTTAAAAAATGGTGTGGGGTCCCCCCATTTTTGACAACCAGGGTCCATGGATATTGGCCCTCCTCAGCCTTAAAATAGCAGCCCTCAGCAGCCCCAGGAAAGGTGAATCTATGAGATGCGCCAATTATAACACGTTGCCCGGCTCTTCCCATGTAGGTGAGTATAATGTTTTTTTATTTTTATTTCAATGAAGGAGTCTGTGTCATTATTTAAAATAATGGCAAAAAATGGAAGCTGGCACATTTAAGTGGGCTGCGCTGCGGGAATGAAGAGCATTCGGATTCCAAAACCTTTTTTTATTAATACCAATGCATTTCTGTGCTGGACTGGTGCCTTTCTCAAGGTATAAGAACCAAGTGGTCTTACAGACGCCTCTCCATTACTAACCCCTGGGCTTGATGCATGCTGACAATACAAAACTGACATCAACCCCAAACCTATTACCCAACTTGCCACCACATCAGGGCAAGTGGGAAGAGACGGGCAAACCGCCAGAATTGGCGCATCTAATAGATGCACCTTTTCTGGGATGACTGCGGGCTGCTATTTTTAGGCTGGAGAGGGCCAATATCCAAATCCATTTCCCAGTCTGAGAATATCAGCCCCCAGCTGTCCGCTTTAGCTTGGCTGGTTGTCAAAAATGGGGTAGACCTCACACTGTTTTTCAAATTATTTATTTAAAAATTTAAAAGAAAGAGCATAGAGACCTCTCTATTCTTGATAACCAGCCATGATAAAGCTGACAGCTGGGGGCTGCAGCTTGCAGCTGTCGGTTTTGCCTATGATGGTCAAAAATAGAACATATCACACGTCATTTTTTTAATTATTTATATATTGCACAGGCGCCGGCTGATGAATACTCTAATCAGCGGCACCTGCTCTTACTGTTATCACTGATAGCAGGTACAGTGAAGGAAATAAATATTTAATCCCTTGCTGTTTTTGTAAGTTTGCCCACTGACAAAGACATGAACTGTCTATAATTTTTAGGGTAGGTTAATTTTAACATTGAGAGATAGAATATCCCAAAAAAATCAAGAAAATCACATTGTATAAATTAGATTTTTTTTTTTTTGCATTTTGCAGTGAGAAATAAGTATTTGATTCCTCTGGCAAACACAATACTTGGTGGCAAAATCCTTCTTGGCAAGCACAGCAGTCAGACGTTGTTTGTATTGATGATAAGGTTTGCGCACATGTCAGGAGGAATTTTGGCCCACTCCTCTTTGCAGATCATCTCTAAATCATTAAGATTTTGAGGCTGTCTCTTGGCAACTCAGAGCTTTAACTCCCTCCATAAGTTTATCTATGGGATTAATGTCTGGAGACTGGCTAGGCCACTCCTTGATCTTACAGTGCTTCTTTTTAAGCCACTCCTTTGTTGCCTTGGCTGTATTTTTTGGGTCATTGGCTTGCTGGAAGACCCAGCCATGACGCATCTTCAATGCTCTTACTGAGGGAAAGAGGTTGTTGGCCAAAATCTCACGATACATGACCCCATCCATCTTCCCTTCAGTACAGTGCAGTTGTCATGTCCCCTTTGCAAAAAATAACCCCCAGAGTATAATGTTTCCCCCACCATGCTTCACTGTTGGGGCGATGTTCTTAGGGTTGTACTCATCCTTCTTCTTCCTCCAAACTAGAGATGAGCGTTGTTCTACTCGAACTGTTTGCCAATCTCAAATTCGAGCTGTTTTGGGCGGTGTTCGAGCCGATCGGCGAACGCGAACAATTTGAGAAAAATTCGGCTGTTCGAGGTTATGTTCGATAACTGTTCGTGCACCAAAATCATAACTGGATTTTTTCTCAGTAATGATGAAAATTAATGTTAATACGCAGTTTGAGTGTACAGCGGGGTGGGGGGAGGGGCAGGGGATGGATCTCTGCAGGAACAATGAAGATCTCCATTTTTTTTTCTCTTTCCCGCATTTGCAGTGGGGAGGTGCAATCTGTCAGCCTATCAGCAGCGCACACACGGAGCGAAGTGCTTTTTTTCACACAAGCAAGGGCATGTGTGATTGGCAGTGTATGTCACATGTCCTTGCCCTATAAGACCAAGCCATTTTCCCCGTCGCCACCATTTTCTCACTGCTGCAGCTGCGTGTTAGACGGCACCGCTGTTGCTGTGTGCGCTATACCTTGTTAATTTCAAGCCAATTTTTGCACAAATATACAGATAGCTTGGGAGTAGGGAATAGTTGTGATTGCAGTCCTTTTAAGGACTAGGTTACAGCATTTCCTACGACTTTTATCAGGCAGGTCTGTGCTCTTAAATAGATAGATTGTGGGAGTAAAGACTAATTGTAATTGGAGTCCTTTTCAGGACTAGGTTACATCAGTTCCTATCAGTTTTTGCCAGGCAGGTCTGTGCCAGTGCTGTGCAAGTTTTTTTCACAGCATTTGGCTGAATCTAGCAAAGCTAATCCTTTTTGGCCTATTGCAGAGTGTGTTAGTCAGTGGAGTAGCCTATCTGTGTTGCAAGATATACCACCTGTGTATAGAATACCAATTTTTTTACTGCACCTAGTGAAGTAAAATCTTTTGGGCATAGCATCATTCTATTAGTCCATCTATACTGACCTCCATCAGGTTGCAAACTGAATATAATTTTTTTCTGCATCTAGCTCTGAAAAAATATTTGGGCTTCTAGCAGTGTGTGGGACTTGGTCTATTAGTCCATCTATACTGACCTCCATCAGGTTGCAAATTAAAAATAATTTTTTTCTTCATTTAGCTCTGAAAAAATATTTGGGCTTCTAGCAGTGTGTGGGACTTGTTCTATTAGTCCTTCTATACTGACCTCCAGCAGGTTGCAAATTGAATATAATTTTTTTCTGCATCTAGCTCTGAAAAAATATTTGGGCTTCTAGCGGTGTGTGGGACTTGGTCTATTAGTCCATCTATACTGACCTCCATCAGGTTGCAAATTAAAAATAATTTTTTTCTGCATCTAGCTCTGAAAAAATATTTGGGCTTCTAGCAGTGTGTGGGACTTGGTCTATTAGTCCATCTATACTGACCTCCATCAGGTTGCAAATTAAAAATAATTTTTTTCTTCATTTATCTCTGAAAAAATATTTGGGCTTCTAGCAGCGTGTGGGACTTGTTCTATTAGTCCATCTATACTGACCTCCATCAGGTTGCAAATTAAAAATAATTTTTTTCTGCATCTAGCTCTGAAAAAATATTTGGGCTTCTAGCAGTGTGTGGGACATGGTCTATTAGTCCATCTATACTGACCTCCATCAGGTTGCAAATTAAAAATAATTTTTTTCTTCATTTAGCTCTGAAAAAATATTTGGGCTTCTAGCAGTGTGTGGGACTTGTTCTATTAGTCCTTCTATACTGACCTCCAGCAGGTTGCAAATTGAATATAATTTTTTTCTGCATCTAGCTCTGAAAAAATATTTGGGCTTCTAGCGGTGTGTGGGACTTGGTCTATTAGTCCATCTATACTGACCTCCATCAGGTTGCAAATTAAAAATAATTTTTTTCTGCATCTAGCTCTGAAAAAATATTTGGGCTTCTAGCAGTGTGTGGGACTTGGTCTATTAGTCCATCTATACTGACCTCCATCAGGTTGCAAATTAAAAATAATTTTTTTCTGCATCTAGCTCTGAAAAAATATTTGGGCTTCTAGCAGTGTGTGGGACTTGGTCTATTAGTCCATCTATACTGACCTCCATCAGGTTGCAAATTAAAAATAATTTTTTTCTGCATCTAGCTCTGAAAAAATATTTGGGCTTCTAGCAGTGTGTGGGACTTGGTCTATTAGTCCATCTATACTGACCTCCATCAGGTTGCAAATTGAATAAAAAAAATTTCTGCATCTAGCTCTGAAAAAATATTTGGGCTTCTAGCGGTGTGTGGGACTTGGTCTATTAGTCCATCTATACTGACCTCCATCAGGTTGCAAATTAAAAATAATTTTTTTCTGCATCTAACCCAGCCAATAGTTTTGGCCTAATACCACAGTTTGGCCACTCAGCTCTGCTCGGTTACCATCCATTGTTTTTTTGTGCAAACAACTCCAGAGTTGTGAATTAGTTAACCACCAAAATGAGTGGAAAAAGGCCTGCTGCTGGTGGAAAGGGGAATAGGCGTGTTGGGAAGGGGAAAAAAGGTTGTGTCCGTGGGGTAGGTGCAGAAGAAAGACCATCTTCCAGCCAAACTAAAATGTCTACTTCTTTTAGCGGACAATGTGATAAGATCCCTTTCTTACGGCCACGCCAATCGCTACAAATTCCAGATGAGGCACAAAAACAGCAGGTGCTTCAACGGATATCAAGTGCTCCTTTAAATGGGCTCTCCTCCACATCAACTTCAACATCACAAATACTCCAGTCCTCAAAGGTGTCACCCAAATCGCACTTGCTTCCTCACAGCTCCCAAATCTCCAGCTGCCCGTCTGAGTATGAGGTAGAACAGATGGTTGAGTCTGCAGAGCTGTTTACTCATACTATAGCCTGGGAATCAGAGGTCGACTCCAGCGCTTCTGTGAATCCAGACGAGGAAATGATCTGCACTGATGCCCAGAATCTTTATGAGTCGGATCCAGGACCAGACGCAGAAGGTTCTGACCATAATGTAGACCCTCATTCCCAAACTGTAACTCCTGTTGGTGGAGACAATGAGGAAGACGATGATAAGACTCAAATACCTGATTGGAGCGACAACTTTAGTTTTTTGTCAGGGCAGGAACAGGTTGGCTCTGAGGACGACGGGTGTGATAACGCACAGGGTGATGATGATGAGGTCGGAGATCCCACTTACTGTCAACCCACAGTCAGCCAAGAGATGAGGTCAGCAGAGGAGGTGGAGGAAGATGCTAGTGACGACGAGGTCAGGTTGCGCCTTCCTGGACAGAGACGTAGTACTGGAAGCACGTCAACAACTGCATCCTCAAACACAACTCTGCCTCTCACCACAAGTCGTGGTGGCTCTTCAGGTCGCATGGGTGCTAAGCCTTGCATAGCCTGGGCATTTTTTCAGATCGATAAAGATGACCCAACTCGTGTTATCTGTAACATTTGTCAGCAAAAGCTAAGTAGAGGCCAAAAAATACATAGTTTGAGTACTTCATGCATGAACCGGCACATGGACATGAAGCATAAGTTGCAGTGGGAAGCTCAGTGTGCTACAATGCGGTCTAGCCGGCCGGGCCAACCACCGTCTGCCATATCTTGTGCATCCGCGGCCTCTTCATCCTCTGTGACTGGGGGGACAGCAGTCACACCTGTTTTGGGGCGCAGACCTGCCACCTCTTTACCCGCAACAGCCAGCGTGATTGGCAGGTCATCATTTTCTTTGGAGGTGGTAACACCAGCTGGTCTTGAGCGCTGTCCGACATCGATAGCACCACCTTTGGATCAAGGCAACCTAACATGTCCGCCTGCATCTTCCTCACAGACCGTCAGTTTGCCGGGGACACCCTTATCAACCCCGTCTAAGCACAATAGCCAGCCCTCGGTCCCTCAGATGTGGACAAGTAAAAGACCATTTCCTCCTAGCCATGAGAAAGCTAAGAGGTTGAATTTCACCATCTGCAAGCTCTTGGCTACAGAAATGCTGCCTTTCCGCCTGGTGGACACAGAGGATTTTCGAGACCTTATGTCCGTCGCAGTGCCCCAGTACCAGATGCCCAGTCGGCACTACTTCTCAAAGAAAGGTGTGCCTGCGCTCCACCAGCATGTCGCACACAACATCACCGCTTCTTTGAGAAACTCTGTGTGTGACAGGGTGCATTTCACCACAGACACTTGGACGAGTAGGCATGGACAGGGGCGTTACATGTCGCTGACTGGGCACTGGGTAACTATGGTGACAGCAGGACAAGGGGCTGCTGTCCAAGTCTTGCCGTCCCCACGAGTTGTGCGTCAATCCTCTTTATGTCATTTTTCCTCCACTGCTTCTGCCTCCTCAACCTCCTCTCGGTCTTCCACCTGCACCCAAAGCCTGTCTGGTCATGCCACAAGCTTTCTAACTGCGCAGAATGGATCCTGCACACCTCCTTACTATGCTGGCAGTAGGGCTCAACGTCATCAGGCGGTTTTTACATTGAAATGTCTGGGAAATGTGAGTCACACAGCTGAGGAGTTGTGGTCAGCTCTGGAGAACCAATTTCATGAATGGTTGTCTCCACTGGACCTGAAACCAGGGAAGGCCGTGTGCGACAATGCTGCAAACCTGGGTGCGGCCCTTCGCCGGGGCAATGTCACACACGTGCCTTGTATGGCTCACGTGTTGAACCTGGTTGTCCAGCAATTTTTAGCCCACTATCCCAGACTAGATGGCCTTCTGCAGAGGGCACGGTCGCTGTGTGCTCACTTCCGCCGTTCGCATCCCGCAGCTCAGCGACTTACATCTCTACAGAAGTCGTTGGGCCTGCCACTTCACCGGCTAAAATGCGATGTGCCTACCCGGTGGAATTCAACTCTGCACATGTTGCAGCGACTGTGGCAGCACCGACAAGCCCTGGTGCAATACGTTCTGACGTATAGCCTGGGCCAACGAGATTCAGAGGTGGGGCAAATCACGCTGGAGGAGTGGTCTCAGATCAGGGACCTATGCACCCTTCTGCACAGTTTTGAAATGGCGACGAAGATGTTTAGTGCTGACGATGCCATTATCAGCATGACTATTCCGGTGATTTACATGCTGGAGCACATGTTAAACAGAATTCGGAGTCAGGTGGTGGCACAAGAGGAGGTGGAGGAAGTAGAGGAGGAGGAGTTGTATGCGGAAGGGCTAACATCTGCAAGGTCCAGACGGTCGGGAGCACCAAGGCGGCAGGCATGTGAGGGTGGGGGAGATGATTTTACCAGGGCGCATGGTAGCAGCCAAACTAGTGAGGAAGGTGCAGGAGCCCAGGAAGAAGTGGAGGACGAACTGATGGAAGACTCATCAGATGAGGGAGACCTTGATCACATTTCTGTTGTGCGAGGTTGGGGGGAGAGGACAGAGGAAGGAAGCATGATTGCTACCTCGCCACCAACACAACAGGGACTTGGTGCTCCTGGATGCTCAACACACATGAGTGCCTTCTTGCTGCACTACCTGCAACATGACCCTCAAATTGTGAGAATTAGAAATAATCCTGACTACTGGGTTGCCACACTGTTAGATCCCCGGTACAAAAGTAAATTTGCAGAAATTATTCCTGCCATAGAAAGGGATGCACGCATGCAGGAGTATCAGCAGAGACTGTTGCAGAATCTTACATGTGCTTTTCCACAAAATGCCAGTGGTGCACGTAGTGAATCTCACAGTTCCAACTTGCCAACCGTGGGACCGTCAAGTGTTCAGCACTCAAACCGTAACAGAACCACAGTATCTGCTGGTAACATCAATTTTGCGGAATCATTTCACCACTTTTTTAGCCCATCCTTTGCAAGGCCACAGGAGACAAGAAGTCTGACACATAGTCAATGCCTAGAGACGATGGTACAGGAGTATCTCCAAGTAAACATTGAAGCCACGACTGTGTCACTGGACCCTTGCTCTTTTTGGGCTTCCAATCTGGATAAATGGCCGGAGCTAGCCACTTACGCCTTGGAGATCTTGTCATGCCCCGCAGCCAGCGTTCTGTCTGAACGTGTGTTCAGCGCTGCTGGTGGTGTGCTGACAGATAAGCGCACGCGGCTCTCCACTGATAATGTAGACAGACTCACGTTCATAAAGATGAACAAATCATGGATCCGAAACGACTTTTCTACCCCTGTGTCATCCTGGGGAGAGTAAAAGCTTGATGATTGGTTAAAATCACCCTACCAACCGTTTTAAGCTTTCAAATTACTAATCATGTTTATCTGTATCTTGACTGGAAAATAATTTGGGCTTTGTAGCAGTGTGCAGCACTGATCCTATTAGGCCATCTATAATAAGCTTCACCAGATTTAAAATTAAAAATAATTTTTAGCTGCATCTAGCCCGGAAAATAATTTTGGGGCTCCGAGATGCGCAAGACACATAAGTGCCTTCTTGCTGCACTACCTGCAGCATGACCCTCATATTGTCAGAATTCGAAGTAATCATGACTACTGGGTTGCCACACTCTTAGATCCCCCAAACTTTTCGATCAACCTTTTCATTTTAATAAAGACCAAAAAAATGGTCATTTTTGAAATTATAAGCATTAGCAGGTTGTTAGAAACTGAAATCAAACAGTTTTCAACTCAAAACTTTATTCTAGGTGATGTTACATTTTCACATAGGACCCCTTGTTCGAAAGGAGCTTCTGAACTCTCTCGTCCATTGAATTTGTCAGGTTTTGGATGGTTTCTGCTTCAATTGTTTTGCATGAGGACAGAATACCCTCCCAGAGCTGTTGCTTAGATGTCAACTGCCTCCCGCCATCATAGACACTCCTTTTAATGATGCTCCAAAGGTTCTGAATGGGGTAGAGGTCAGGGGAGCATGGGGGTCACACCATAAGTTTGTCCCCTTTTATGCCCATATCAGCCAGAGATGCAGATGTTTTATGTGCAGCATGAGATGGTGCATTATCATGCAGAAAAATGATCTTGCTGTGAAATACACGGTTCTTCTTCTTGAACCATGGCAGGAAGTGCTGTTTGAGAAAATCCACATACATTATGGAGTTCATCTTTAGCGCCTTCAGGGATCCTAAAGGGGCCGACAATCTCTCTCCCCATGATTCCAGCCCAAAACATTACTCCACCTCCTCCTTGTTGGCGCTGTAGCCGTGTTTGCGTGGGGTGTCCATCAACCAGCCATCCTCCACTCCATTCATCTGGACCATCGAGCGCTGCACGGCACTCATCCGTGAACAAAACAGTTTTGAAATCAGTCTTCATGTAATGTTTGGCCCACTGGAGCCGTTTCTGCTTGTGTGAAGTGGATAGAGGAGGTCGACAGGATGGCATATGCACAGCTGCAAACCTCTGAAGGACCCTGCATCTTGTTGTTCGGGGGACGTTGGAGGCATAAGCAGCTTCAAAAACTTGTCTGCTGCTATGACAAGGCTTTTTTGCTGCTGCTCTTTCAACCTGACGTAATTGCCTGTAGGAAAGAGTCCTCAATTTGCCCTTATCAGCACGCACACGTGTGTACTGTGAATCAGCTACATACTTCTTGATTGCCAAGACACTTCATCCTGATCATCGCACAATGTTGATTGTAGTCATGCCTTGACCTAAACACTCCACAATTTGTTGCTTCTCAGCAGCCGACACATCCTTTTTCTTTCCCATTTTGGCAGAAAATGTAGGCTGCTTAATAATGTGAGAGAGCCTTCTTAAGTAGTCTTGCCTTTCATTGGACACACCTGCCAAACTAATTAGCACAGGTGTCTGCAATTGCTTACAGTGATATAAAGAGCCCTGACACACATCACCATCAATGAGTTTAACTGACAAACAAACAAATTCTTCCCTTATCACTCCTAAACACTTTTTGCATAATAATTTGGAACGCGGTGTACATGTGCTTTTCCACAAAACACCAGTGGTTCACGTAGTGAATGTTACAGTTCTAACTTGCCAACCGTGGTCTGTATGGAATTGTTCAATAAAGGGCCCAAAATTAAGATAACATAGATGGGAGAGGTCTCTATGAATAGGAATTCCTAAGTATTTGATACCCTGTGAGGGCCAGGCAAAGGGAAAGTTGGACTGGATGGAATCCTATATGGATTTAGGGAGGGAGACATCGAGGGCCTCAGACTTCGCTGCATTGATTTTAAAATTTTACCATGTAACAAAGTGATCTATTTCAGCCATAACAGCAGGGATGGATATATGTGATTGAGTGATATATACTAGGACATCATCAGCAAATAGAGAGCACTTGTACTCGGTGCCTCCCACCTCAATCCACCTAATATTGGGGTTATGGCGAATTGATGAGAGCAGGTGCTCCGTCACTAGGATGTATAAGAGAGGGGACAGAGGACATCCCTGCCTTGTCCCATTGGTGATTGTGAAAGGTGATGAAAATGTTCTGACGCACCCCCTGGGCCTTGGGACACCCGGAGCCGGACCCTTTTTGGTGGATGCTGGTGGTTGTAGTCTTCGTGGCGGCAATCCGGTTCCGTGGCTCAGGGCGGTCAAACCAGTGGCGGAACTATTTATGTGGTTTTGATGTTTAAATGTCTGACTACGCCACCCGTGGATTGCGGTCAGAGTGAACCGCCGCTACAGGGCAGACCGCTAAGGCTGGTGTTGTGGGTGCAGCAGAGCGTAGCATAACTCCCCACGGGAGGAGTATAGCCTCAGGGCAGTGTATGCGGAGGATGGGGGTGATGGTGCAGGGCAGCAGCAGTAACGACACGGAGTCAGTGATGCAGTTCAGGGCCTTTACTCACAGTTCTTATTATCCAGACCACGTCTGCAGGTAACGGCTGCCCACGTCGTACTGTGCTCACCAGGTGAGGGGCTCAGACAACTCCCAGATAACTTTGGAGCGCTTCACAGGACCCCCTTTGTGTGTCCTTTGTCTGGCCTTTCTTACCAACACTTCTGTCCGGCTGCCTCGGGCCTCCTCTTGGTAAACTTGGCGCCAGTTTCCCTGACCCTATGTGGTGCCTTCCTAGCGGGTGGAGCAAGGGGCTGCGCCACATAAAATGTCAGAGCCTCCGGTTTCTAGCTGAGGGTCGTTTCCTGCCTCCACTAGTTCGGGGACCGGTCTCCCCCTTTGGCCTGACCCCTCCACGCAGGTGGATTCGGGCGTGCGGTGGCGACTCGCCCGTCCGCACCCCTGGGATCCCTTCATTCCTCGTTCCTGGAGCCTTCTCCGCTCCTCTTCCTTCCTTCTCCCTCTTGCAGGCCTGGGCCTCTGTTACTAGGCCCGCCTCCGGAGCAGAGCTCATGCAGAGCCCCTGCTCCCTGCCACTTCTGCTCAGACTTCTCTGCACTGAACTAAGATGGTGCCCACCTTTTATACTCCCTTCTCAATGCACCCAGGAACTGCTTCCTCCCTGCTCCTGCACTGCAGGGTTCCCCTTCCTCAGTGTTCCCTCCCCCCACTCCAGCCAGGGACAGGGACTGTCGTGCCCATCTCAGGGGCATATTGGTCGCCCTGCCCCACGGCAATGTGGTGTAATGCATGCAGGTGTCGGGTCCTGATCCACACTCCATCCTTATCTGAGAGTGAGATATCACACCTCTGGGTGAGGTGCAATACGTCTGTAGCAACCGAGCCCTCGGTGCTACAGTTCCATTTATCTTCAGCCTAGGTGACGTATTGTGATACAGGGCCGTGATTTTGGCTATAAAAGGGTCCCCTAGACCCCTACCCCAAGCTTTTTAAGAGAATCATATATGGCGTGCCAGGAGACTCTATGGAATGCTTTCTCAGCATCCAACGAGAGTATCTACTTACAAATTTTTAACTGCATCTAGCCCAGGAAATACTTTGTGCCTAGTAGCAGTGTCTGCTAGTCAGCGGATTATCCCGGCTGTTAAGCAAGCTACACCACCTGTAGTTTGGACACTTAATTTTTTCAAAGGAAATGCTTTGGGACCACGGGATACTTAGTGAAGAGCATCAGGAGGCACCCCAAGGCATAGGGGCTGGGACTGGCACTAGGATGCCTTGCGGTGGACAGCCGAGCTCGATCCTTATAAAAGCTTTTTAACTGCAGCAGCTTTAGTGGACGCTACTGGAGCTGGAATTACGCGGCTGCTGGCATGAGACTTGCCCTCCAATAGATCCTTGTAAATGGATTTAAAGTGTATTCATTTAAATTAGAGGGACAATTTAAATTAAAAAGCTTAGAGCTGCCTCCACCACAGGGGGGCCCTCTCGACCTACCAGCGGACAGGCACCAGTATTGGGAGAGGGGGGCTGGCCGTCAGGGTTCACCGCGGCTCTGGCACAAACCCGGCGACACGGAGGTGGCACGGGCAGGAGCGGACTGGCCGTCTCAGCTTCTCACTTTTTGGATTTTAGAAGGGCATGACATGCCTATATCTGTGTCTCCCCCTCCTTTTACTCCTCCACCTCTTTTCTTTTCACATGACTATATGTACTTGTCACTTTTCCATGTGTTAGTTGTGTCTTCTGAGCAGTTTGTCAGCTTTTGGACACCTTTGAAGGTGTTTTCTATGTGTTTCTATGTGTTTTTGTTTGCCTGCCATTGGTTTTAACGGTGTTCGAAGGTGTTCGACGAACAGTTCGACGAACAGTTCGGCGAACACACGGGTGTTCGACGAACCGAACCGAACTCGAACACTACGGGGGTGGCTCAACACTACTCCAAACAAGGCAAGTTGTGTCTCATCTGACCACAACACCTTTTCCCAATAACTCACAGAATCATCCAGGTGTTCATTGGTAAACTTCAGATGGGCCTGCACATGTGCCTTCTTGAGCAGGGGGACCTTGCGGGCACTGCACGATTTTAAACCTTTAAGGCGTAATGTGTTACCAATGGTTTTCTTGGTGACTATGGTCCCAGCTGCCTTGAGATCATTAACAAGTTCCCCCCGTGTAATTTTAGGTTGATCTCTCACCTTCCTCATTGTCAAGGTGAGATTTTGCATGGTGCACCAGATCAATGTCGATTGACAGTCATTTTGTATTTCTTCCATTTTCTTACTATTGCACCAACAGTTGTCTCCGCCTCACCCAGCGTCTTACTTATGGTTTTGTAGCCCATTTCAGCTTTGTGCAGATCTATGATCTTGTCCCTGACATCCTTAGAAAGCTCTTTGGTCTTGCCCATGTTGTAGAGGTTAGAGTCTGACTGATTAATTGAGTCTGTGGACAGGAGTCTTTAATACAGGTGACTGTGTAAGACAGCTGTCTTTAATGCAGGTAATGAGTTGATTAGGAGCATCTAACTGGTCTGTAGGAGACAGAACTCATAATGGTTTGTAGGGAATCAAATACTTATTTCTCACTGCAAAATGCAACATTTTTTTTTCTAATTTATACAATGTGATTTTCTTGATATTTTTTGAATATTCTATCTCCCAAAGTTAAAAATTAACTTACCCTTAAAATTATAGACTGTTCATGTCTTTGTCAGTGGGCAAACTTACAAAAACAGCAAGGGATCAAATAACTATTTCCTTCACTGTATACGCTGTACCACCGATCAGAGCTGCCGGTGTTTCTCGTGCTGTCACACAGATGCAGCGTGAGAAATAGCCCATGTTTGGACTGCCAGGCCTCAACAGTAACACGGAATTAAAGGAGATGTCTAGATGTTTGGCACGGACCAAGAACTTTACTGTTCAGGTTCGTTCATCACTAAACTATACTTATTCTAAAACATTGGAGTGTGAAAAATATACCTGAAATCATGGTTTGGGCAACATAAATCAGCTGTCAGGTTTGTTTAACCTTCGTCAGGCTGCATAATTTTACAACGTTAACAGGCTGCAGAGGTACAATTGTACCTTCATATATACCTCCACTGTGAGAATACTTTCTCCTTTACTTGGTTTCAGAAACTAAAGTTCATTCAGCTACAAATGTTATGCTGATATCTATTGGCCAGTGTTGTTACTGCTCACTTATGTTGCTGTCAATTAAGTTGATTCAAACTGGGAGTGGCTTCTACTTCTCTTCCTGCCTCCCTCCTCTCAGTAGCCATTTTGCTGTTCATCTCATTGCTGTGAGCACACACATTTCTAGGCTTGTGAAGTCTTCAATTTCTTGGATACGAAGGTAGGAAAGTCTCACAGCATCTAACAGCCAGTTATACCTTCATTCGCCTTATGTGGGGACAGAACAGTCAGAAATTGTCTTTGAGCCTGGACTTGGCTTACATATATTTTGTATGAAACTTATCACTATAGGTTTGATTTTTATATGAAAAATGGATAATAATTAGTATCTACATATTGTTTTACGATGTTTTACTTATATTCAGCACAAAATAAAGATGGTGGCTCTGTTACAATTTTCCTATTGGTCGAAAAAACAGTCGAAGATGGAATGAAAATTCTGAAACCGTATATGGTTTACATAATATATAAATGACATTTATAAATAATTATCACTAGAAATAATTTACTTTTTTATCTGCACTTTAGAATCGAGTTTCATTCTACTTGCCACGTGTTACTGAACTAAATTACGAAGCCAAAATTCATCTACCAAGTCATCATGAGTGATAGTGATGCTGGATCTAGTTTCCACCATAATCCAAGAAAACGTGTTTGCAGCTTAGTATCATTTTGTGAAAAGCCAATAATGTAGTATTGTGTAGTATTTCGGAAAATTATTTATTTTTCATTTTTTCATATTTACAGATTTACGTCTGACAAAATAATGCGAATGCTAGAAGAATCTGATTCTGAGCATGAGGAAGAACCATATGTTGCATCTGATGATGAAAACTATGTACCACAAGTGGATGTTACTGAAGAAGATTCAGACATAGAAATGGTCATAGAGCAGTAAAAAGAATACGACTCAGACGAAAGTGTTGAGGATGAGTCTGTGTCTCAAAGTGCAGGCGACATTTGGACTGCTAAGGATAAAACTCAATGGCGTAGTGATTCACTGCCAAATGCACAAACAAAATCTTGTAATGTCCTACGACAAAGAGGTGGCCCTGCAGCAATCAGCAACCTGTATACAGCAAAAGAGCTATTCAAGTCAATCATGACTCCCGAGATGTGTGACATCATATTACGAGAAACGAATCGAAAGGCCAAGAGAGTTTGTGATGCTTACAACAACGAACTGGTACAACGTTTTCCTGATTCTTCTGAACGGCCACCACAAAAAACATTCAAGCAATTTACTGAAACTGAACTTCATGCATTTTTGGGCATACTGATTGCTGCTGGTGTGCACAGAGACAACAAAGAGAATCTGGAGGAAATGTGGAATGTTGCTGCTCTGCCTCTTATACGTGCAGCCATGTCTCGTGACCGCTTCAAGATGATACTCAGATTTATCAGATTTGACAATGAAAATACATGTGCAGAATGTGTGCAAACAGATAAAGCTGCACCAATACGGGACATCTGGACAATGCTGAACAGAAATCTGGAGAGAGCCTACAAGCCATATAATTGTATCACAGTCGACGAGCAATTATTTCCATTTAGAGGCCATACTAAATTTACCCAGTATATACCTTCAAAACCAGCTAAATATGGCATAAAGATTTTCTGGGCTTGTGACTCGTCAAATGCCTACCCATTACAAGGTCAGCTCTACACTTGGAAACCAACTGATGGTCCTCGACAAATAAACATTGGTGAACGAACAGTATTGGACCTAGTGAGCTCGTATAAAGGCTCTGGAAGAAATGTCACCACCGATAACTTCTTTACAACCATGGAACTAGCTAAGGTGTTGAACTCCTGGAACATGACACTAGTTGGTACAGTGAGAAAAAACAAAAGGTTCCTTCCTAGCAACATGCAGCCTGCCAAAGAAAGGCCTGTAAACTCGACAAATTTTGCCTACAATCATGATGCAACAGTCTGATCATATGTACCAAAGAAGAACAAATCAGTTGTGCTTCTATCATCTGTGCACATGATGGGAGAAGTTGAAGAGACACTAGCAGCCAAGCCAGAGTTAATAAAATACTACAACAAAACAAAAGGCGGAGTTGATGTTATGGATAAAATGTTGGGAGAATACACTGTGAAGCGACGAACATTAAGTTGGCCTCTGGCATTTTTCTACAATATGATTGACGTCACTGGGTTAGCATCCTACATCATCTACAGAGGACACAATCCAAGCTTCAGGACAAAGGATCAACGAAGAAAGTTCCTGAAAGATCTCGCCAATCAGCTGTGTATGCCTGCAATTGAAGATCGTAGTACAAACCGAATGATGATGAGAAACCATTTTCTTCGAGGTGCAGTAGAAATGGTGCTTGGACGATGCATTCTGGTAGCATCGCAAGCAGCAGCTGGCACTCAAATACCTCATGGTAGTCGTGGACCCTCCCCTGTTGTTGGTAGTTGCTATGTCTGCCGAGACCTGAGGCGTAAACAACGTAAGACTAAAAAGTCTTGTGTGGTTTGTGTGAAACCCATTTGCGATGAACACTCGGTAGCAAAGACAACATGCATTACTTGCGAAGAAAATCAATAAAAAAAGTTTCTTACATTTTCTTTTATAATGTAAATGAACAGTTTTTTTACTTGTTTATAATAATAAAATAGCATTATCATTAAAAAAATATTATTCTTTTTTCCTTGCATTATCTTCATTCAAAATATATGAGGGTACATTTGTACCTATGCAGCTTGTTATGCAAAAATATCTCGACCCCTTATCTCGGAAGGGGGTCACGAAATTTCAGCCCTCTATGGCTTTTCGAAAAAAAGTTATTGCAATTTTAAAACGGAATAGTTACAATTGTACCTACTCAGTCGGACGAAGGTTAAGGTTTACCTTCCATATATCGTACCCATAAAAGCTATATGTTTGCAAAATAGGGCTGCAATGAATGCCAATTAGCAAGGTTTTCATTTATTAAAATATTGAATATTGTTATTAACTTGGTTAATAGTTGTTAAATTCATAAATATTTCAAAATGATTATGCAAATATATGCATTTTCAAACAAAGTATTTTTCACCAAAACTGTATATACTGTTGATGTGATATAAACACTATACATCCAACATTCAGTTCTTATTTCCACCTCCATCAGCCTTGTTATAAACATTTGTGCCTCTTTTAGTTGTAAGGAAACTATGATGTCACATAAGTAAATCCAAGTGGCAAAACCAGTAAAAGTAAAGTGAAATATGAAAGAGTTCTGCATTGCCTTTCGTTTTTAATAAGATAGCTTCTATTGGCAAAATTGTTTTTCAGATTATACTCTAAATAAAAAAATCATATTTTAGGTTTTACATAGAGATGAGCAAATCAATTCCAGTTGAATTGAATTTGCCTTGAATTTAAAACAAAAATAGGATTTATCATAATCTGATTTTTTTGCCATTTGTTTAGGGAGAATCTTTACTGTCATTCCACTTTTCTCAAGTCCAGTCTTCTTCCATGTTTCATTCTTTAATGTGATCTTTGATAGCGCCAACGTCCAGCATTTTCAGTGCGGAGTAGGCTACAATATCATGGTCTTGCTTTTTTTTTTACTTATCTTTATTATGATCTGGAGTCTGCAGAGATCTCGGAGCTTAAAGGGAAACTGTCAGTAGGATCAACCCTGCTAGGCTGTCTATTTGGGTATGTAGGTCATAGAAAGTTAAATAAAATTATACTTTGACATCTGTGATCCCATGTGATCCCATGTCTTATTTCACAGAAATCCACATTTTCTTAATATGTAAATGAGCTGTTAAGATCTATGGGCTGGACACATATCTCTATGAGAACCTGCCTCCAGAACTTATAATTAAGTGGGGCGTTACTGACGTGTGACATCTAAGTAACACAGAACAGTAAACCTGAACTTTGCCTCACTACAAACACGTTATCAGCTGCAGCTCTAACACCTCTGTTGTATGGTAAACCTTTAATAACCCTGTCTGCCAGAAGATGGAGGCTGAAGCTGAGAGGAGCCTGCAGATGTGTCAGGTATAATCACACACAGCTCTGCAGTGCGATCAGGATAGAAGAGAGCAGCTATTACACATTGCCCGGTAATGCCTCTTTTCATTTAAAATAAGCCTTGGAGGCAGATTCTCAGGGAGATCTGTGTCCGCCCATAGTCCTGAAAACTCACTTAAGTATAAGAAAAACATGGATTTCTCTAGAATAAGACATTAGATTGCCGATATCAAGGTATCATTTTCCTCAGCTTCCTATGACCTACTTGACAATTTAGATGGCTTAGGATGTTTCATGCTACTGACAGATGCCCTTTAATAATGCACATTTAATTCATATCAAATTAAATAAATTCAATGTAAATAGAATTTCCTGGCCAAATTGGAGTGAATCTATGGAATTCAACTTTCGGCAGATTTGCGCATCCTTAGATTTAAGTATAAATGATAAAGTAATAATAGTTCATACATTATGAACACATGTAGTGTAATATGCCCCTGTTTCAATAAACTTAGAGAAACACAGAAGTAATCTTAGCCGGTGGCTGCTTTTGGAGGTTACCATAGTAATATTTCTCAATGGCAATTTAATCTTAGCCATTCATCCGAATTCATTTTAAATAATTATTTTCACATTTATGTACTCATTAATGTACTCAAATGACTAACGCGAAAAAAGCATAAAAAATATCACTGAATGATGGTATAACATATAATATGTATATATATATATATATATATATATATATATATATATATATGTATATTATCAGCCAATGACTTGTTTAATGGAATTCTTACAATAGCAGATTAAATATTATTATTATTATGACTATTTAAAATGCATTCTGATGAAAGGCTCGGAATAATTTGCCATTATGTTACATACACTAAATATAAGAATAATCATGCACACCATCAAATGTTAAGGAAATATACATTTCACAAAATATTAATGAATATTTTTTTTTAACCTCTTTCCGGCCCAAGGCATACTAATACGTATCTGCACCCAAGGACTTAAGAGCCTGATATATATTAGTATGCCTTGGCGATTTCACCCTCACACAGGCTGTGCGGGCGCGATCGCTGCCGGGTGTCTGCTGATTGTCACCACTGACACCCGGTGCTGTGTGCAGGGAGTGGTCCCGCACCACTCCCTGCAGATTAACCCCCGAAATGCTGCAATTGAAATCGATCACAGCATTGTGGGAGCAAGGGGGGAGGTAAGGGCCGATACTTACCTCCTCTCCGGCGTCCTGCGGCGTCTGAGTCCAGTACCGGATGTTGTCATGGTGACCCGATGTCATCATGACAACATTTGGGTCTCCAGGGGGCAAGAAGTTACTTTGGTCATGCGCAGTGCGTGACCAAATTAACTTCTCGCTGTGCAGCTCTGACAGGCTGTATAGCACAGGGATGCTGCTGCATTCCTATGCTATACAGCTGATCAGAATGTAAAAAGTGAGGGACATTGTGTAAAAGTAAGAAAAAATGTCAAAGTGAAAAAAAAAATTGTAAAAATATTTAAAAAAACAATGAAAAAAAAAAAAAAATATATATATATATATATATACAGTGCCTACAAGTTGTATTCAACCCCCTGCAGATTTAGCTGGTTGACACATGCGGAATTAACTTGGCATTGTGACATTTGTACTGTAGATCAGCCTGGAAGTGGGAAATGCACTGCAGCAAATTTTTTTTTTGTTTTTTTTTTTTGTTTTTTTTAAAAACGTTAAAAGTTAATTCAGAGTGTCATTTATTATTCAACCCCTCAAACCACAAGAATTCTGTTTGGTCCCCCAAAAGTATTAAGAAGTAGTTCAGGCACCAAGAATAATGAGCTTCACATGTGTGAATTAAAGATCTCTTTTGCCAGCCTTTTCTGACTATTTAAGACCCTCCCCAAACTTGTGAACAGCACTCAGACATGGTCAACATGGGAAAGACAAAGGAGCATTCCAAGGCCATCAGACACAAGATCGTGGAGGGTCACAAGGCTGGCAAGGGGTACAAAACCCTTTCCAAGGAGTTGGGCCTACCTGTCTCCACTGTTGGGAGCATCATCCGTAAGTGGAAGGCTTATGGAACTACTGTTAGCCTTCCACGGCCAGGACAGCCTTTGAAAGTGTCCTCCCATGCCGAGGCCAGGCTTGTCCAAAGAGTCAAGGCTAACCCAAGGACAAAAAGGAAGGAGCTCCGGGAAGATCTCATGGCAGTGGGGACATTGGTTTCAGTCAATACCATAAGTAACGTACTCCACCGCAATGGTCTCCGTTCCAGACGAGCCCGTAAGGTACCTTTACTTTCAAAGCGTCATGTCAAGGCTCGTCTACAGTTTGCTCATGATCACTTGGAGGACTCTGAGACAGACTGGTTCAAGGTTCTATGGTCTGATGAGTCCAAGATCGTGATCTTTGGTGCCAACCACACACGTGACGTTTGGAGACTGGATGGCACTGCATACGACCCCAAGAATACCATCCCTACAGTCAAGCATGGTGGTGGCAGCATCATGCTGTGGGGCTGTTTCTCTGCCAAGGGGCCTGGCCATCTGGTCCGCATCCATGGGAAGATGGATAGCATGGCCTACCTGGAGATTTAGAAACTTGTCTAAAACTCATTGGGACTTATGCACAGATTGCAAGCAAGCCAAACTCAACTGATGTTTGATTTTGATGTGTGAGTCGGATGTGTGACTTTCTTCAAACATCACAATCAGAATCACAATGACTTTTAGTCACCCTGAGTATTTTCATGGTTGATCTCATAAGACAAGAAAAGCTATCAGTTAGTATCATTTGACTGGATAGCTTAATGGTAAGGCATCAGCTTCTGAAACTACAGTGATAGAGTTCAAATCCTGATAGGAATGAGAATTATTATTATTTTTTTAATTATGCCTAGTTAGTACACAAACTACAGGGGTGTTTTACCTTTAATATCTGACACTCTGATTGTCATTCTGATGTGTTAAGAGTTTTAGACACGCTGTCTATTTGCATGGTAAATTACATAGCCAAAGTAAATTGGGAGTTTGCAGCCAGTACTTGGGTGGATGGAAATAAAAATGTACAATAAAGACATTTTATCATTAGACCCCTTTAAGAAATTATGTAACTATAAAGTCACTTGGAAATAGATGTGCAGTAAATTAGTGCCTCCCAATTTACGTTGGTCGTTTCAGAGGCTGATGCCTTACTATTAAGCTATCCAGTCAAGTGACACTATCTGATAGCTTTTCTTGTCTTATGACATCAACCATGAAAATACTCAGGGTGAATAAAAGTCATTGTGATTCTGAAAGAAAGTCACTCATCAGACTCACACATCAAAATCACACATCATTTGAATTTGGCTTGCTTGCAGTCTGTGCATAAGTCCCAATGAGTTATAGACAAGTTTGCACTGAAAATCATACAACCAAACAGAACTCCTAAGTTTTAACAACTGAGTTTATAGTTTAGAAAAAACCTGAAGGTCTGAACTGAAACATAAGTTGATGTGCATGCAAAATGTAAATGCATGTTCACACAAGGCCATTAAACAGAGAGAAACCAAGAACAAGAACAATACCCAAATAACTGAAAGTAGATGTATAAATAGCAGAGTGCAAAAATAATAATAAATAATAAAGGGTATTTAGTTAACATAATTTTGATCAAAATAATGTGAAAGCCATCCCGCAACTTCACGGCAACCCTTATGGGACAGTCCTAACTCTAATATTAAAAACCTTACCATTTGTCAAGTGACATGCATATGGACAAGGGCAGAGAGACTGATCCCTTACGTTTCAGTTCAGACCTTCAGGTTTTTTCTTTGCAGTCAGTATGCTTTAGTGCATATAAAAGTGTGTGGCCGCCCTTTGTCTGGGCTGAGATGCTCATTTTGCCTCGGTTTTATGCTTACACTAGGGTACAGTCTCTCTGGTCATTAACGTGCAAACCACCGTCGGGGTTAAAGGGGTTAAATAAATGTTTCTCAACATTTTCTTACTATCAAAAACCCTTTGCTTCAACAACATATGTTTCTTAAAAATGTAAACTCTCTTACTATAGTTTTTCTTCTTTTCTTTTTCAATTCTGTGTCATCTTATTTGTGCAGGTATATTACACAAACTACAGTAAGCTCTAAGTAGTTGAAAGGAAATGAAAGCAATAATAGAAAAGAAAGCCAAGCTGATTAGACACTGACAAAGATAAAGAGGAACATTAATATCCATTAAACTGATAAAAGCACAAAATTAAATATACGGACATAAAACCTGAATGTTCATAAGATAAGCCAAATGCAAATATTAAAATTTATCATAGAAAACACAAAACAGTGATTTATCATAGAGTGAAGGTCAACAACAAATTGCAGTAAACAAAGACATATAAAAACCTTTTCTTAAGAGCTTTGAAAATGATTATATCTAGGAAGAATAAATAATATAAATACTTAATATCTGAAACGTCATAAACAAAGTGGCAGCTATAAACATTAATCGAATAGGAATTTACAAAGAATATCCAGATATGGGTGGTAGCCTATCATTTTCTTAAATTAGTTTATTCTTATCTTAAAAAGTACTAATAACGCCGTCAAAGATCCCTTAGATGATTTAAATGGGTAATAAAGTTTAACTATATAGAACAGTGCAGCTGAAATCCATGCACTTTGCCATTTTTGCTTTTTTGCTATTGGGATAAACATGGACATGTTGAGTGTTTTTCTTTTATTATCAATAATAATCGTCTTAGAAATCAAAATAATCATCTTCAAATGCATTATACATTTTAGGAATTTAGGTCCTTTAATAGATTTAAATATGATACATATTACATAGCATATACATTATATTCTGATATATTCTAATATACAGAGATAAGCAGCAACGGAAATGGTGATAGCATATGAAGATAGTCACAATGTTCCATGACCTCAATTAGAAATTTCTGGTCTCAAACAGCCCCAGAACTTTGTTATTTGCATTTTTCTCTTTACATTTTTCCAGGTCTTTGTATACATAACATATACATGATAAGGTATAGTATAATACCCTAAAAAGAACTTTTATAATTGTTGTCATATGTATGCCATGTTTGTATTTGTGTTAATTAAGAAAAAAAAAACCTGAACTATGTAAAAACTATAAAAGGGGTAATAACAAGCAACTGTCTTCTAGACTATCAACCTGATGCCCTATAGGAGTAAGACCACTGGGGGCTCACTGATACTTAGGAAGATGAATCCCACTGAACGAAAGCCCTTGATAGATGCTACTCCAGTATTAGTGTGGTTTCCTATAGTCAGATGCCAAAATTCAGGTATTTGTCAGTTACTCAGTGCATATTAGAGTAGTTATTACCAAGGGACTTAGAATAAAAAAATAGGAAGCGCAATCCACCAGGTGTCAAGGTCCCCATGGTAGAATGAGCACAATATTCATGTTTCAAAGTCTCTCAAAGGCGAAATGAGCCTAATCTCCTTACTACCAATTGGTCTTGTAGCATCAGTGATTTGAATTCACTGGGAAGGGGCCCTAATGTACCAGAAGCAAGGTCTCTATGGAAGGAAAATGGTCCAATTAGTAACAAAGGGGTTGTAGGAAGATGGGTCGAATCTTCTTTCGCGGGCGGATGACAGGTGTGCTTATATAGAGGGTTCCACCTATGTTATGCAGTTGATCCCTGCCTATAATAGCAACAGTTGGAGCGAGTTTTGATCACTGTTGTTTACCAACATAAAGAAGTCCTGTCACCAGATTAAATGTTTCCAGTTTTTGCTCTTAGTTTATTCACACTACGCCCTTGTTTATTCCGTTTTAAAATCTGACAAATGGTTCCAGAGATTGGGCCTTTATAATTAGTGCTGATTTTTATGGGGTTTTTTTTATTAAGAAGTCTTTGCTCACAGAGTAACTATGCAGAGTAGCCTATAAAAACACCCAGAGAATCTGTGAGTACAACCATCTTGGTAAAGACCATAAATAACAATTAGCACTGAAGAAAAAGGCCTATGGAATTGTATGGTCAAGTAAAAGAAAAAAAATACTCAGTAGAGCAACGTGAACAAACACTGGCCACTTTTTACCTGGTAACAGGTCCTGTTTAATTACCACTGTCAATCTTTAACAGAATCAATTAAGTGATGTAATCATGGATGGACAGCTGTTCCTCGGCCGATTGCCTTACTCCTTTAGAAGCAATTGCTTGGTGCCTATGGGTTGGCATGACAGGCAGAGGCTTATTGAAGGCATCCATCTTCATTCTCCTATTAAGTACAAACACATTTATAAAGCGGCTGGGCTTCATAGGAGATTAGTGATGAGCAAGCATGCTTGTTACTCGAGATTTATGAGCATGCTCGGGTGTTTTCCGAGTATCTTCAGGGTGCTCGGGTGTTATGTTTGAGTCACTCTGTGAGCATGATTTGCGACTGTTTGACAGCTTTAATACACGTGAGAAATGCCTGTTTCTTAGGCATTCCTGATATGTATTAAAGCTGTTAAACAGTTTCAAATCATGCACACAGAGAGACTCAAACATAACACCCGAGCACGCTGAAGATAGTCGGCGAGCACCAGAGCATGCTCGCTGAAAGGGTTAACAGGACATGCTCACTCATCACTAATTGTTAACTTCACTACATACTGAAATACTGATTTATTGCTATATAGATTACCCTGTATGTACTGGAAAAAGTCCTAAAAAACTTTTCATAAATATAAACAATTGAAAATAACAATCAATGTTTGAATCACATCCCTTTTCCCAAAACAACAAGACATTGATGGAACGATAAAAGAAATGTAAAATCTAAAATGCAGGGAAATATACAAGTTTGGTACTCATACTATCCTGAAGACCTAAAGAATTACATTACCAGTTAATTTTTGTCGCACACTGAACACAATAAAAACAAAATTCAAAAAGCAATGGTAATTGTATTTATTTCTCTATTTCGTCCCATTTGGATTTTTTCCTGTTTTTTCAGTATATTATATTGAATGGTGTAACTGAAATTTACAACTTGCATAGCTAAAAAACAAGCTGTCATACTGCTATATTGAAAATATGGGAGACCATCTTCAAACAAACTTAAAGGGGTTTTCTCCGTGAACAAATGTTCATTTTAATCAATGGATTTTGGAATAATAATAAGTTCCACAATTGGATGTGTTTAAATAAAATTTCCTGTGCTGAGATAATCTTATAAATGTGAACCTGCCGTGTACTGCCGCCAGCTGAGCCAATGAGCGAGCCACGCAGGATTTTGATCTCCCGCCAAGGCTGGCGACCAATCAGCTGCTAGTGGTATTGATGCCAGATTTGAATACCGCTAGCAACTGATGTGATTGGTCGCCCGCCGCCGGGTTGCTGATCTATCTGCTGTTAACTAGAGATGAGCGTTGTTCTACTCGAACTGTTCGCCAATCTCAAATTCGAGCTGTTTTGGGCGGTGTTCGAGCCGGTCGGCGAACACGAACAATTTGAGAAAAATTCGGCTGTTCGAGGTTATGTTCGATAACTGTTCGTGCACCAAAATCATAACTGGATTTTTTCTCAGTAATGATGAAAATTAATGTTAATACGCAGTTTGAGTGTACAGCGGGGCGGGGGGAGGGGCAGGGGATGGATCTCTGCAGGAACAATGAAGATCTCCATTTTTTTTTCTCTTTCCCGCATTTGCAGTGGGGAGGTGCAATCTGTCAGCCTATCAGCAGCGCACACACGGAGCGCTTTTTTTCACACAAGCAAGGGCATGTGTGATTGGCAGTGTATGTCACATGTCCTTGCCCTATAAGACCAAGCCATTTTCCCCGTCGCCACCATTTTCTCACTGCTGCAGCTGCGTGTTAGACGGCACCGCTGTTGCTGTGTGCGCTATACCTTGTTAATTTCAAGCCAATTTTCGCACAAATATACAGATAGCTTGGGAGTAGGGAATAGTTATGATTGCAGTCCTTTTAAGGACTAGGTTACAGCATTTCCTACGACTTTTATCAGGCAGGTCTGTGCTCTTAAATAGATAGATTGTGGGAGTAAAGACTAATTGTAATTGGAGTCCTTTTCAGGACTAGGTTACATCAGTTCCTATCAGTTTTTGCCAGGCAGGTCTGTGCCAGTGCTGTGCAAGTTTTTTTCACAGCATTTGGCTGAATCTAGCAAAGCTAATCCTTTTTGGCCTATTGCAGAGTGTGTTAGTCAGTGGAGTAGCCTATCTGTGTTGCAAGATATACCACCTGTGTATAGAATACCAATTTTTTTACTGCACCTAGTGAAGTAAAATCTTTTGGGCATAGCATCATTCTATTAGTCCATCTATACTGACCTCCATCAGGTTGCAAACTGAATATAATTTTTTTCTGCATCTAGCTCTGAAAAAATATTTGGGCTTCTAGCAGTGTGTGGGACTTGGTCTATTAGTCCATCTATACTGACCTCCATCAGGTTGCAAATTAAAAATAATTTTTTTCTTCATTTAGCTCTGAAAAAATATTTGGGCTTCTAGCAGTGTGTGGGACTTGTTCTATTAGTCCTTCTATACTGACCTCCAGCAGGTTGCAAATTGAATATAATTTTTTTCTGCATCTAGCTCTGAAAAAATATTTGGGCTTCTAGCGGTGTGTGGGACTTGGTCTATTAGTCCATCTATACTGACCTCCATCAGGTTGCAAATTAAAAATAATTTTTTTCTGCATCTAGCTCTGAAAAAATATTTGGGCTTCTAGCAGTGTGTGGGACTTGGTCTATTAGTCCATCTATACTGACCTCCATCAGGTTGCAAATTAAAAATAATTTTTTTCTTCATTTATCTCTGAAAAAATATTTGGGCTTCTAGCAGCGTGTGGGACTTGTTCTATTAGTCCATCTATACTGACCTCCATCAGGTTGCAAATTAAAAATAATTTTTTTCTTCATTTATCTCTGAAAAAATATTTGGGCTTCTAGCAGCGTGTGGGACTTGTTCTATTAGTCCATCTATACTGACCTCCATCAGGTTGCAAATTAAAAATAATTTTTTTCTGCATCTAGCTCTGAAAAAATATTTGGGCTTCTAGCAGTGTGTGGGACTTTGTCTATTAGTCCATCTATACTGACCTCCATCAGGTTGCAAATTAAAAATAATTTTTTTCTGCATCTAGCTCTGAAAAAATATTTGGGCTTCTAGCAGTGTGTGGGACTTGGTCTATTAGTCCATCTATACTGACCTCCATCAGGTTGCAAATTAAAAATAATTTTTTTCTTCATTTAGCTCTGAAAAAATATTTGGGCTTCTAGCAGTGTGTGGGACTTGTTCTATTAGTCCTTCTATACTGACCTCCAGCAGGTTGCATATTGAATATAATTTTTTTCTGCATCTAGCTCTGAAAAAATATTTGGGCTTCTAGCAGTGTGTGGGACTTGGTCTATTAGTCCATCTATACTGACCTCCATCAGGTTGCAAATTAAAAATAATTTTTTTCTGCATCTAGCTCTGAAAAAATATTTGGGCTTCTAGCGGTGTGTGGGACTTGGTCTATTAGTCCATCTATACTGACCTCCATCAGGTTGCAAATTAAAAATAATTTTTTTCTGCATCTAGCTCTGAAAAAATATTTGGGCTTCTAGCAGTGTGTGGGACTTGGTCTATTAGTCCATCTATACTGACCTCCATCAGGTTGCAAATTGAATAAAAAATTTTTCTGCATCTAGCTCTGAAAAAATATTTGGGCTTCTAGCGGTGTGTGGGACTTGGTCTATTAGTCCATCTATACTGACCTCCATCAGGTTGCAAATTAAAAATAATTTTTTTCTGCATCTAACCCAGCCAGTAGTTTTGGCCTAATACCACAGTTTGGCCACTCAGCTCTGCTCGGTTACCATCCATTGTTTTTTTGTGCAAACAACTCCAGAGTTGTGAATTAGTTAACCACCAAAATGAGTGGAAAAAGGCCTGCTGCTGGTGGAAAGGGGAATAGGCGTGTTGGGAAGGGGAAAAAAGGTTGTGTCCGTGGGGTAGGTGCAGAAGAAAGACCATCTTCCAGCCAAACTAAAATGTCTACTTCTTTTAGCGGACAATGTGATAAGATCCCTTTCTTACGGCCACGCCAATCGCTACAAATTCCAGATGAGGCACAAAAACAGCAGGTGCTTCAACGGATATCAAGTGCTCCTTTAAGTGGGCTCTCCTCCACATCAACTTCAACATCACAAATACTCCAGTCCTCAAAGGTGTCACCCAAATCGCACTTGCTTCCTCACAGCTCCCAAATCTCCAGCTGCCCGTCTGAGTATGAGGTAGAACAGATGGTTGAGTCTGCAGAGCTGTTTACTCATACTATAGCCTGGGAATCAGAGGTCGACTCCAGCGCTTCTGTGAATCCAGACGAGGAAATGATCTGCACTGATGCCCAGAATCTTTATGAGTCGGATCCAGGACCAGACGCAGAAGGTTCTGACCATAATGTAGACCCTCATTCCCAAACTGTAACTCCTGTTGGTGGAGACAATGAGGAAGACGATGATAAGACTCAAATACCTGATTGGAGCGACAACTTTAGTTTTTTGTCAGGGCAGGAACAGGTTGGCTCTGAGGACGACGGGTGTGATAACGCACAGGGTGATGATGATGAGGTCGGAGATCCCACTTACTGTCAACCCACAGTCAGCTAAGAGATGAGGTCAGCAGAGGAGGTGGAGGAAGATGCTAGTGACGACGAGGTCAGGTTGCGCCTTCCTGGACAGAGACGTAGTACTGGAAGCACGTCAACAACTGCATCCTCAAACACAACTCTGCCTCTCACCACAAGTCGTGGTGGCTCTTCAGGTCGCATGGGTGCTAAGCCTTGCATAGCCTGGGCATTTTTTCAGATCGATAAAGATGACCCAACTCGTGTTATCTGCAACATTTGTCAGCAAAAGCTAAGTAGAGGCCAAAAAATACATAGTTTGAGTACTTCATGCATGAACCGGCACATGGACATGAAGCATAAGTTGCAGTGGGAAGCTCAGTGTGCTACAATGCGGTCTAGCCGGCCGGGCCAACCACCGTCTGCCATATCTTGTGCATCCGCGGCCTCTTCATCCTCTGTGACTGGGGGGACAGCAGTCACACCTGTTTTGGGGCGCAGACCTGCCACCTCGTTACCCGCAACAGCCAGCGTGAATGGCAGGTCATCATTTTCTTTGGAGGTGGTAACACCAGCTGGTCTTGAGCGCTGTCCGACATCGATAGCACCACCTTTGGATCAAGGCAACCTAACATGTCCGCCTGCATCTTCCTCACAGACCGGCAGTTTGCCGGGGACACCCTTATCAACCCCGTCTAAGCACAATAGCCAGCCCTCGGTCCCTCAGATGTGGACAAGTAAAAGACCATTTCCTCCTAGCCATGAGAAAGCTAAGAGGTTGAATTTCACCATCTGCAAGCTCTTGGCTACAGAAATGCTGCCTTTCCGCCTGGTGGACACAGAGGATTTTCGAGACCTTATGTCCGTCGCAGTGCCCCAGTACCAGATGCCCAGTCGGCACTACTTCTCAAAGAAAGGTGTGCCTGCGCTCCACCAGCATGTCGCACACAACATCACCGCTTCTTTGAGAAACTCTGTGTGTGACAGGGTGCATTTCACCACAGACACTTGGACGAGTAGGCATGGACAGGGGCGTTACATGTCGCTGACTGGGCACTGGGTAACTATGGTGACAGCAGGACAAGGGGCTGCTGTCCAAGTCTTGCCGTCCCCACGAGTTGTGCGTCAATCCTCTTTATGTCATTTTTCCTCCACTGCTTCTGCCTCCTCAACCTCCTCTCGGTCTTCCACCTGCACCCAAAGCCTGTCTGGTCATGCCACAAGCTTTCTAACTGCGCAGAAGGGATCCTGCACACCTCCTTACTATGCTGGCAGTAGGGCTCAACGTCATCAGGCGGTTTTTACATTGAAATGTCTGGGAAATGTGAGTCACACAGCTGAGGAGTTGTGGTCAGCTCTGGAGAACCAATTTCATGAATGGTTGTCTCCACTGGACCTGAAACCAGGGAAGGCCGTGTGCGACAATGCTGCAAACCTGGGTGCGGCCCTTCGCCGGGGCAATGTCACACACGTGCCTTGTATGGCTCACGTGTTGAACCTGGTTGTCCAGCAATTTTTAGCCCACTATCCCAGACTAGATGGCCTTCTGCAGAGGGCACGGTCGCTGTGTGCTCACTTCCGCCGTTCGCATCCCGCAGCTCAGCGACTTACATCTCTACAGAAGTCGTTGGGCCTGCCACTTCACCGGCTAAAATGCGATGTGCCTACCCGGTGGAATTCAACTCTGCACATGTTGCAGAGACTGTGGCAGCATCGACAAGCCCTGGTGCAATACGTTCTGACGTATAGCCTGGGCCAACGAGATTCAGAGGTGGGGCAAATCACGCTGGAGGAGTGGTCTCAGATCAGGGACCTATGCACCCTTCTGCACAGTTTTGAAATGGCGATGAAGATGTTTAGTGCTGACGATGCCATTATCAGCATGACTATTCCGGTGATTTACATGCTGGAGCACATGTTAAACAGAATTCGGAGTCAGGTGGTGGCACAAGAGGAGGTGGAGGAAGTAGAGGAGGAGGAGTTGTATGCGGAAGGGCTAACATCTGCAAGGTCCAGACGGTCGGCAGCACCAGGGCGGCAGGCATGTGAGGGTGGGGGAGATGATTTTACCAGGGCGCATGGTAGCAGCCAAACTAGTGAGGAAGGTGCAGGAGCCCAGGAAGAAGTGGAGGACGAACTGATGGAAGACTCATCAGATGAGGGAGACCTTGATCACATTTCTGTTGTGCGAGGTTGGGGGGAGAGGACAGAGGAAGGAAGCATGATTGTTACCTCGCCACCAACACAACAGGGACTTGGTGCTCCTGGATGCGCAACACACATGAGTGCCTTCTTGCTGCACTACCTGCAACATGACCCTCGAATTGTGAGAATTAGAAATAATCCTGACTACTGGGTTGCCACACTGTTAGATCCCCGGTACAAAAGTAAATTTGCAGAAATTATTCCTGCCATAGAAAGGGATGCACGCATGCAGGAGTATCAGCAGAGACTGTTGCAGAATCTTACATGTGCTTTTCCACAAAATACCAGTGGTGCACGTAGTGAATCTCACAGTTCCAACTTGCCAACCGTGGGACCGTCAAGTGTTCAGCACTCAAACCGTAACAGAACCACAGTATCTGCTGGTAACATCAATTTTGCGGAATCATTTCACCACTTTTTTAGCCCATCCTTTGCAAGGCCACAGGAGACAAGAAGTCTGACACATAGTCAACGCCTAGAGACGATGGTACAGGAGTATCTCATAGTAAACATTGAAGCCACGACTGTGTCACTGGACCCTTGCTCTTTTTGGGCTTCCAATCTGGATAAATGGCCGGAGCTAGCCACTTACGCCTTGGAGATCTTGTCATGCCCCGCAGCCAGCGTTCTGTCTGAACGTGTGTTCAGCGCTGCTGGTGGTGTGCTGACAGATAAGCGCACGCGGCTCTCCACTGATAATGTAGACAGACTCACGTTCATAAAGATGAACAAATCATGGATCCGAAACGACTTTTCTACCCCTGTGTCATCCTGGGGAGAGTAAAAGCTTGATGATTGGTTAAAATCACCCTACCAACCGTTTTAAGCTTTCAAATTACTAATCATGTTTATCTGTATCTTGACTGGAAAATAATTTGGACTTTGTAGCAGTGTGCAGCACTGATCCTATTAGGCCATCTATAATAAGCTTCACCAGATTTAAAATTAAAAATAATTTTTAGCTGCATCTAGCCCGGAAAATAATTTTGGGGCTCCGAGATGCGCAAGACACATAAGTGCCTTCTTGCTGCACTACCTGCAGCATGACCCTCATATTGTCAGAATTCGAAGTAATCATGACTACTGGGTTGCCACACTCTTAGATCCCCCAAACTTTTCGATCAACCTTTTCATTTTAATAAAGACCAAAAAAATGGTCATTTTTGAAATTATAAGCATTAGCAGGTTGTTAGAAACTGAAATCAAACAGTTTTCAACTCAAAACTTTATTCTAGGTGATGTTACATTTTCACATAGGACCCCTTATTCGAAAGGAGCTTCTGAACTCTCTCGTCCATTGAATTTGTCAGGTTTTGGATGGTTTCTGCTTCAATTGTTTTGCATGAGGACAGAATACCCTCCCAGAGCTGTTGCTTAGATGTGAACTGCTTCCCGCCATCATAGACACTCCTTTTAATGATGCTCCAAAGGTTCTGAATGGGGTAGAGGTCAGGGGAGCATGGGGGTCACACCATAAGTTTGTCCCCTTTTATGCCCATATCAGCCAGAGATGCAGATGCTTTATGTGCAGCATGAGATGGTGCATTATCATGCAGAAAAATGATCTTGCTGTGAAATACACGGTTCTTCTTCTTGAACCATGGCAGGAAGTGCTGTTTGAGAAAATCCACATACATTATGGAGTTCATCTTTAGCGCCTTCAGGGATCCTAAAGGGGCCGACAATCTCTCTCCCCATGATTCCAGCCCAAAACATTACTCCACCTCCTCCTTGTTGGCGCTGTAGCCGTGTTTGCGTGGGGTGTCCATCAACCAGCCATCCTCCACTCCATTCATCTGGACCATCGAGCGCTGCACGGCACTCATCCGTGAACAAAACAGTTTTGAAATCAGTCTTCATGTAATGTTTGGCCCACTGGAGCCGTTTCTGCTTGTGTGAAGTGGATAGAGGAGGTCGACAGGATGGCGTATGCACAGCTGCAAACCTCTGAAGGACCCTGCATCTTGTTGTTCGGGGGACGTTGGAGGCACAAGCAGCTTCAAAAACTTGTCTGCTGCTATGACAAGGCTTTTTTGCCGCTGCTCTTTCAACCTGACGTAATTGCCTGTAGGAAAGAGTCCTCAATTTGCCCTTATCAGCACGCACACGTGTGTACTGTGAATCAGCTACATACTTCTTGATTGCCAAGACACTTCATCCTGATCATCGCACAATGTTGATTGTAGTCATGCCTTGACCTAAACACTCCACAATTTGTTGCTTCTCAGCAGCCGACACATCCTTTTTCTTTCCCATTTTGGCAGAAAATGTAGGCTGCTTAATAATGTGAGAGAGCCTTCTTAAGTAGTCTTGCCTTTCATTGGACACACCTGCCAAACTAATTAGCACAGGTGTCTGCAATTGCTTACAGTGATATAAAGAGCCCTGACACACATCACCATCAATGAGTTTAACTGACAAACAAACAAATTCTTCCCTTATCACTCCTAAACACTTTTTGCATAATAATTTGGAACGCGGTGTACATGTGCTTTTCCACAAAACACCAGTGGTTCACGTAGTGAATCTTACAGTTCTAACTTGCCAACCGTGGTCTGTATGGAATTGTTCAATAAAGGGCCCAAAATTAAGATAACATAGATGGGAGAGGTCTCTATGAATAGGAATTCCTAAGTATTTGATACCCTGTGAGGGCCAGGCAAAGGGAAAGTTGGACTGGATGGAATCCTATATGGATTTAGGGAGGGAGACATCGAGGGCCTCAGACTTCGCTGCATTGATTTTAAAATTTTACCATGTAACAAAGTGATCTATTTCAGCCATAACAGCAGGGATGGATATATGTGATTGAGTGATATATACTAGGACATCATCAGCAAATAGAGAGCACTTGTACTCGGTGCCTCCCACCTCAATCCACCTAATATTGGGGTTATGGCGAATTGATGAGAGCAGGTGCTCCGTCACTAGGATGTATAAGAGAGGGGACAGAGGACATCCCTGCCTTGTCCCATTGGTGATTGTGAAAGGTGATGAAAATGTTCTGACGCACCCCCTGGGCCTTGGGACGCCCGGAGCCGGACCCTTTTTGGTGGATGCTGGTGGTTGTAGTCTTCGTGGCGGCGATCCGGTTCCATGGCTCAGGGCGGTCAAACCAGTGGCGGAACTATTTATGTGGTTTTGATGTTTAAATGTCCGACTACGCCACCCGTGGATTGCGGTCAGAGTGAACCGCCGCTACAGGGCAGACCGCTAAGGCTGGTGTTGTGGGTGCAGCAGAGCGTAGCATAACTCCCCACGGGAGGAGTATAGCCTCAGGGCAGTGTATGCGGAGGATGGGGGTGATGGTGCAGGGCAGCAGCAGTAACGACACGGAGTCAGTGATGCAGTTCAGGGCCTTTACTCACAGTTCTTATTATCCAGACCACGTCTGCAGGTAACGGCTGCCCACGTCGTACTGTGCTCACCAGGTGAGGGGCTCAGACAACTCCCAGATAACTTTGGAGCGCTTCACAGGACCCCCTTTGTGTGTCCTTTGTCTGGCCTTTCTTACCAACACTTCTGTCCGGCTGCCTCGGGCCTCCTCTTGGTAAACTTGGCGCCAGTTTCCCTGACCCTATGTGGTGCCTTCCTACCGGGTGGAGCAAGGGGCTGCGCCACATAAAATGTCAGAGCCTCCGGTTTCTAGCTGAGGGTCGTTTCCTGCCTCCACTAGTTCGGGGACCGGTCTCCCCCTTTGGCCTGACCCCTCCACGCAGGTGGATTCGGGCGTGCGGTGGCGACTCGCCCGTCCGCACCCCTGGGATCCCTTCATTCCTCGTTCCTGGAGCCTTCTCCGCTCCTCTTCCTTCCTTCTCCCTCTTGCAGGCCTGGGCCTCTGTTACTAGGCCCGCCTCCGGAGCAGAGCTCATGCAGAGCCCCTGCTCCCTGCCACTTCTGCTCAGACTTCTCTGCACTGAACTAAGATGGTGCCCACCTTTTATACTCCCTTCTCAATGCACCCAGGAACTGCTTCCTCCCTGCTCCTGCACTGCAGGGTTGCCCTTCCTCAGTGTTCCCTCCCCCCACTCCAGCCAGGGATAGGGACTGTCGTGCCCATCTCAGGGGCATATTGGTCGCCCTGCCCCACGGCAATGTGGTGTAATGCATGCAGGTGTCGGGTCCTGATCCACACTCCATCCTTATCTGAGAGTGAGATATCACACCTCTGGGTGAGGTGCAATACGTCTGTAGCAACCGAGCCCTCGGTGCTACAGTTCCATTTATCTTCAGCCTAGGTGACGTATTGTGATACAGGGCCGTGATTTTGGCTATAAAAGGGTCCCCTAGACCCCTACCCCAAGCTTTTTAAGAGAATCATATATGGCGTGCCAGGAGACTCTATGGAATGCTTTCTCAGCATCCAACGAGAGTATCTACTTACAAATTTTTAACTGCATCTAGCCCAGGAAATACTTTGTACCTAGTAGCAGTGTCTGCTAGTCAGCGGATTATCCCGGCTGTTAAGCAAGCTACACCACCTGTAGTTTGGACACTTAATTTTTTCAAAGCAAATGCTTCGGGACCACGGGATACTTAGTGAAGAGCATCAGGAGGCACCCCAAGGCATAGGGGCTGGGACTGGCACTAGGATGCCTTGCGGTGGACAGCCGAGCTCGATCCTTATAAAAGCTTTTTAACTGCAGCAGCTTTAGTGGACGCTACTGGAGCTGGAATTACGCGGCTGCTGGCATGAGACTTGCCCTCCAATAGATCCTTGTAAATGGATTTAAAGTGTATTCATTCAAATTAGAGGGACAATTTAAATTAAAAAGCTTAGAGCTGCCTCCACCACAGGGGGGCTCTCTCGACCCACCAGCGGACAGGCACCAGTATTGGGAGAGGGGGGCTGGCCGTCAGGGTTCACCGCGGCTCTGGCACAAACCCGGCGACACGGAGGTGGCACGGGCAGGAGCGGACTGGCCGTCTCGGCTTCTCACTTTTTGGATTTTAGAAGGGCATGACATGCCTATATCTGTGTCTCCCCCTCCTTTTACTCCTCCACCTCTTTTCTTTTCGCATGACTATATATACTTGTCACTTTTCCATGTGTTAGTTGTGTCTTCTGAGCAGTTTGTCAGCTTTTGGACACCTTTGAAGGTGTTTTCTATGTGTTTCTATGTGTTTTTGTTTGCCTGCCATTGGTTTTAACGGTGTTCAAAGGTGTTCGACGAACAGTTCGACGAACAGTTCGGCGAACACACGGGTGTTCGACGAACCGAACCGAACTCGAACACTACGGGGGTGGCTCAACACTACTGTTAACGGTATTGCCGATCTCCCAGTGGTGTCGGCGCGGGAGATTTAAACACGGCTGTGTTTACATCTCCTGCGGCCACACCGTCGGGAGATCAGCGGCGCCCGCTGTACACGGCTGCCATGGTGACAAGCGGTGATGTCACTGCAACAGCAATAGCGGCGATGTCACAGCAATATACACATTTTCTCATTACCTCACGGTGACGCAGTTTGAGGTACCTGTATACCTGTATACTCTCTGATGTACACAGTACTTTCTGGAGAGAGGACTTTAGTATTCAGCGGCTATTTCTACGGCACCTGTATACTCTCTGAGGTACACAGTACTTTCTGGAGAGAGGACTCTACTATTCAGTGGCTATTTTTATGGCACCTGTATACTCTTTGAGGTACACAGTACTTTCTGGAGAGAGAACTGTATTGTAGTATTCAGTGGCTATTTCTATGGCATCTGTATACTCTCTGAGGTACACAGTACTTTCTGGAGAGAGGACTCTATTATTCAGCTGCTATTTCTATGGCACCTGTATACCTGTATACTCTCTGCATATCAGTGCTCCTGGATTTCCGCACCACTGCCAACATGGCTGCTAGAAAAATATACAAAAATGAACTTGACAAAAATAAGGCTCGGGTTCTACATCAACAACAACGCCGCGCTAATGAGACTCCTGAATAAAAACGACATCGTCTGGACAAAAACAATGCATGTAAACGAAGACCACTGGCTCAGGAGTCACCTCGCTCTAAAGCTATTAGATTGGCAATTTCCAAACAAAAACGCTGCCACAATACACATTCTGTCCCAACATTTCTACCACAATCACAAGGTGACGCATCACAATCTGAGCACCACACCACAGACTGTACTACTTCAAGGTGTATGACCTCTCAGCAACTATCTCCACTAGCCACATCAATGCCACTGTTACACAATTCTGAACCATACTCTGTGCAGCCAGAAGCTGAAACACAAAACCCTCACACTACTCTAACTACCAACCATGGCTTCTCATAAAAAATACAAAAATCAAGATGAAATAAAAAGTCCCAGGCACTACGTCAGCAACAACACCGTGCTAATCAGACTCCTGAACAAAAACATCATTGTATGGACAGAGCCAATGCATATCAACGTAGACGTCTTGCTCAGGAGTCGCCTCAATCTAAAGCTAATAGATTGTCTATTTGCCAAAAAAAATGCTGCAAAAATACACATTTTGTCTCTACATTTCTACCAGTATCACAAGATGATGCATCAAAATCTGAACACCACACCACAGATTCTACCACTGTAAGGTCTATGACCTCTCGGCAACTATCTCCACTAGCCATATTAATGCCAGTGTTACACAATACAGCACCATACTCTGTGCTGCCACAAGTAGTGTTGAGCCACCCCCGTAGTGTTCGAGTTCGGTTCGGTTCGTCGAACACCCGTGTGTTCGCCGAACTGTTCGTCGAACTGTTCGTCGAACACCTTCGAACACCGTTAAAACCAATGGCAGGCAAACAAAAACACATAGAAACACATAGAAAACACCTTCAAAGGTGTCCAAAAGCTGACAAACTGCTCAGAAGACATAACTAACACATGGAAAAGTGACAAGTACATATAGTCATGCGAAAATAAAAGAGGTGGAGGAGTAAAAGGAGGGGGAGACACAGATATAGGCATGTCATGCCCTTCTAAAATCCAAAAAGTGAGAAGCCGACACGGCCAGTCCGCTCCTGCCCGTGCCACCTCCGTGTCGCTGGGTTTGTGCCAGAGCCGCGGTGAACCCTGATAGCCAGCCCCCCTCTCCCAATACTGGTGCCTGTCCGCTGGTGGGTCGAGCGAGCCCCCCTGTGGTGGAGGCAGCTCTAAGCTTTTTAATTTAAATTGTCTCTCTAATTTGAATGAATACACTTTAAATCCATTTACAAGGATCTATTGGAGGGCAAGTCTCAAGCCAGCAGCCGCGTAATTCCAGCTCCAGTAGCGTCCACTAAAGCTGCTGCAGTTAAAAAGCTTTTATAAGGATCGAGCTCGGCTGTCCACCGCAAGGCATCCTACTGCCAGTCCCAGCCCCTATGCCTTGGGGTGCCTCCTGATGCTCTTCACTGAGTATCCCATGGTCCCGAAGCATTTCCTTTGAAAAAATTAAGTGTCTAAACTACAGGTGGTGTAGCTTGCTTAACAGCCAGGATAATCCGCTGACTAGCAGACACTGCTACTAGGCACAAAGTATTTCCTGGGCTAGATGCAGTTAAAAATTGGTAATTAGATACTCTCGTTGGATGCTGAGAAAGCATTCCATAGAGTCTCCTGGCACGCCATATATGATTCTCTTAAAAAGCTTGGGGTAGGGGTCTAGGGGACCCTTTTATAGCCAAAATCACGGCCCTGTATCACAATACGTCACCTAGGCTGAAGATAAAAGGAACTGTAGCACCCTGAGGGCTCGGTTGCTACAGAGGTATTGCACCTCACCCAGAGGTGTGATATCTCACTCTCAGGTAAGGATGGAGTGTGGATCAGGACCCGACACCTGCATGCATTACACCACATTGCCGTGGGGCAGGGTGACTAATATGCCTCTGAGATGGGCATGACAGTCCCTGTCCCTGGCTGGAGTGGGGGGAGGGAACACTGAGGAAGGGGAACCCTGTAGTGCAGGAGCAGGGAGGAAGCAGTTCCTGGGTGCATTGAGAAGGGAGTATAAAAGGTGGGCACCATCTTAGTTCAGTGCAGAGAAGTCTGAGCAGAAGTGGCAGGGAGCAGGGGCTCTGCATGAGCTCTGCTCCGGAGGCGGGCCTAGTAACAGAGGCCCAGGCCTGGAAGAGGGAGAAGGAAGGAAGAGGAGCGGAGAAGGCTCCAGGAACGAGGAATGAAGGGATCCCAGGGGTGCGGACGGGCGAGTCGCCACCGCACGCCCAAATCCACCTGCGTGGAGGGGTCAGGCCAAAGGGGGAGACCGGTCCCCGAAACTAGTGGAGGCAGGAAACGACCCTCTGCTAGAAACCGGAGGCTGTGACATTTTATGTGGCGCAGCCCCTCGCTACACCCGCTAGGAAGGCACCACATAGGGTCAGGGAAACTGGCGCCAAGTTTACCAAGAGGAGGCCCGAGGCAGCCGGACAGAAGGGTTGGTAAGAAAGGCCAGACAAAGGACACACAAAGGGGGTCCTGTGAAGCGCTCCAAAGTTATCTGGCAGTTGTCTGTGCCCCTCACCTGGTGAGCACAGTACGACGTGGGCAGCCGTTACCTGCAGACGTGGTCTGGATAATAAGAACTGTGAGTAAAGGCCCTGGACTGCATCACTGACTCCGTGTCGTTACGGCTCCTGCCCTGCACCATCACCCCCATCCCCCGCATACACTGCCCTGAGGCTATACTCCTCCCGTGGGGAGTTATGCTACGCTCTGCTGCACCCACAACACCAGCCTCAGCGGTCTGCCCTGCAGCGGCGGTTCACTCTGACCGCAATCCACGGGTGGCGTAGTCGGACATTTAAACATCAAAACCACATAAATAGTTCCGCCACTGGTTTGACCACCCTGAGCCACGGAACCGGGTCGCCGCCACGAAGACTACAACCACCAGCATCCACCAAAAAGGGTCCGGCTCCGGGTGTCCCAAGGCCCAGGGGGCGCGTCAGAACATTTTCATCACCTTTCACAATCACCAATGGGACAAGGCAGGGATGTTCTCTGTCCCCTCTCTTATACATCCTAGTGACGGAGCACCTGCTCTCATCAATTCGCCATAACCCCAATATTAGGTGGATTGAGGTGGGAGGCACCGAGTACAAGTGCTCTCTATTTGCTGATGATGTCCTCGTATATATCACTCAATCACATATATCCATCCATGCTGTTATGGCTGAAATAGATCACTTTGTTACATGGTCAAATTTTAAAATCAATGCATCGAAGTCTGAGGCCCTCGATGTCTCCCTCCCCAAATCCATATAGGATTCCATCCAGTCCAACTTTCCCTTTGCCTGGCCCTCACAGGGTATCAAATACTTAGGAATTCCTATTCATAGACACCTCTCCCATCTATGTTATCTTAATTTTGGGCCCTTTATTGAACAACTCCATACAGACCACGGTTGGCAAGTTAGAACTGTAAGATTCACTACGTCAACCACTGGTGTTTTGTGGAAAAGCACATGTACACTGCGTTCCAAATTATTATGCAAAAAGTGTTTAGGAGTGATAAGGGAAGAATTTGTTTGTTTGTCAGTTAAACTCATTGATGGTGATGTGTGTCAGGGCTCTTTATATCACTGTAAGCAATTGCAGACACCTGTGCTAATTAGTTTGGCAGGTGTGTCCAATGAAAGGCAAGACTACTTAAGAAGGCTGTCTCACATTATTAAGCAGCCTACATTTTCTGCCAAAATGGGAAAGAAAAAGGATGTGTCGGCTGCTGAGAAGCAACAAATTGTGGAGTGTTTAGGTCAAGGCATGACTACAATCAACATTGTGTGATGATCAGGATGAAGTGTCTTGGCAATCAAGAAGTATGTAGCTGATTCACAGTACACACGTGTGCGTGCTGATAAGGGCAAATTGAGGACTCTTTCCTACAGGCAATTACGTCAGGTTGAAAGAGCAGCGGCAAAAAAGCCTTGTCATAGCAGCAGACAAGTTTTTGAAGCTGCTTGTGCCTCCAACGTCCCCCGAATAACAAGATGCAGGGTCCTTCAGAGGTTTGCAGCTGTGCATACGCCATCCTGTCGACCTCCTCTATCCACTTCACACAAGCAGAAACGGCTCCAGTGGGCCAAACATTACATGAAGACTGATTTCAAAACTGTTTTGTTCACGGATGAGTGCCGTGCAGCGCTCGATGGTCCAGATGGATGGAGTGGAGGATGGCTGGTTGATGGACACCCCACGCAAACACGGCTACAGCGCCAACAAGGAGGAGGTGGAGTAATGTTTTGGGCTGGAATCATGGGGAGAGAGATTGTCGGCCCCTTTAGGATCCCTGAAGGCGCTAAAGATGAACTCCATAATGTATGTGGATTTTCTCAAACAGCACTTCCTGCCATGGTTCAAGAAGAAGAACCGTGTATTTCACAGCAAGATCATTTTTCTGCATGATAATGCACCATCTCATGCTGCACATAAAACATCTGCATCTCTGGCTGATATGGGCATAAAAGGGGACAAACTTATGGTGTGACCCCCATGCTCCCCTGACCTCTACCCCATTCAGAACCTTTGGAGCATCATTAAAAGGAGTGTCTATGATGGCGGGAGGCAGTTCACATCTAAGCAACAGCTCTGGGAGGGTATTCTGTCCTCATGCAAAACAATTGAAGCAGAAACCATCCAAAACCTGACAAATTCAATGGACGAGAGAGTTCAGAAGCTCCTTTCGAACAAGGGGTCCTATGTGAAAATGTAACATCACCTAGAATAAAGTTTTGAGTTGAAAACTGTTTGATTTCAGTTTCTAACAACCTGCTAATGCTTATAATTTCAAAAATGACCATTTTTTTGGTCTTTATTAAAATGAAAAGGTTGATCGAAAAGTTTGGGGGATCTAAGAGTGTGGCAACCCAGTAGTCATGATTACTTCGAATTCTGACAATATGAGGGTCATGCTGCAGGTAGTGCAGCAAGAAAGCACTTATGTGTCTTGCGCATCTCTGAGCCCCAAAATTATTTTCCGGGCTAGATGCAGCTAAAAATTATTATTAATTTTAAATCTGGTGAAGCTTTAGTATAGATGGCCTAATAGGATCAGAGCTGCACACTGCTACAAAGCCCAAATTATTTTCCAGCCAAGATACAGATAAACATGATTAGTAATTTGAAAGCTTAAAACGGTTGGTAGGGTGATTTTAACCAATCATCAAGCTTTTACTCTCCCCAGGATGACACAGGGGTAGAAAAGTCGTTTCGGATCCATGATTTGTTCATCTTTATGAACGTGAGTCTGTCTACATTATCAGTGGAGAGCCGCGTGCGCTTATCTGTCAGCACACCACCAGCAGCGCTGAACACACGTTCAGACAGAACGCTGGCTGCGGGGCATGACAAGATCTCCAAGGCGTAAGTGGCTAGCTCCGGCCATTTATCCAGATTGGAAGCCCAAAAAGAGCAAGGGTCCAGTGACACAGTCGTGGCTTCAATGTTTACTTGGAGATACTCCTGTACCATCGTCTCTAGGCGTTGACTATGTGTCAGACTTCTTGTCTCCTGTGGCCTTGCAAAGGATGGGCTAAAAAAGTGGTGAAATGATTCCGCAAAATTGATGTTACCAGCAGATACTGTGGTTCTGTTACGGTTTGAGTGCTGAACACTTGACGGTCCCACGGTTGGCAAGTTGGAACTGTGAGATTCACTACGTGCACCACTGGTATTTTGTGGAAAAGCACATGTAAGATTCTGCAACAGTCTCTGCTGATACTCCTGCATGCGTGCATCCCTTTCTATGGCAGGAATAATTTCTGCAAATTTACTTTTGTACCGGGGATCTAACAGTGTGGCAACCCAGTAGTCAGGATTATTTCTAATTCTCACAATTCGAGGGTCATGTTGCAGGTAGTGCAGCAAGAAGGCACTCATGTGTGTTGCGCATCCAGGAGCACCAAGTCCCTGTTGTGTTGGTGGCAAGGTAACAATCATGCTTCCTTCCTCTGTCCTCTCCCCCCAACCTCGCACAACAGAAATGTGATCAAGGTCTCCCTCATCTGATGAGTCTTCCATCAGTTCGTCCTCCACTTCTTCCTGGGCTCCTGCACCTTCCTCACTAGTTTGGCTGCTACTATTCGCCCTGGTAAAACCATCTCCCCCACCCTCACATGCCTGCTGCCTTGGTGCTGCCGACCGTCTGGACCTTGCAGATGTTAGCCCTTCCGCATACAACTCCTCCTCCTCTACTTCCTCCACCTCCTCTTGTGCCACCACCTGACTCCGAATTCTGTTTAACATGTGCTCCAGCATGTAAATCACCGGAATAGTCATGCTGATAATGGCATCGTCAGCACTAAACATCTTCGTCGCCATTTCAAAACTGTGCAGAAGGGTGCATAGGTCCCTGATCTGAGACCACTCCTCCAGCGTGATTTGCCCCACCTCTGAATCTCGTTGGCCCAGGCTATTTGTCAGAACGTATTGCACCAGGGCTTGTCGGTGCTGCCACAGTCGCTGCAACATGTGCAGAGTTGAATTCCACCGGGTAGGCACATCGCATTTTAGCCGGTGAAGTGGCAGGCCCAACGACTTCTGTAGAGATGTAAGTCGCTGAGCTGCGGGATGCGAACGGCGGAAGTGAGCACACAGCGACCGTGCCCTCTGCAGAAGGCCATCTAGTCTGGGATAGTGGGCTAAAAATTGCTGGACAACCAGGTTCAACACGTGAGCCATACAAGGCACGTGTGTGACATTGCCCCGGCGAAGGGCCGCACCCAGGTTTGCAGCATTGTCGCACACGGCCTTCCCTGGTTTCAGGTCCAGTGGAGACAACCATTCATGAAATTGGTTCTCCAGAGCTGACCACAACTCCTCAGCTGTGTGACTCACATTTCCCAGACATTTCAATGTAAAAACCGCCTGATGACGTTGAGCCCTACTGCCAGCATAGTAAGGAGGTGTGCAGGATCCCTTCTGCGCAGTTAGAAAGCTTGTGGCATGACCAGACAGGCTTTGGGTGCAGGTGGAAGACCGAGAGGAGGTTGAGGAGGCAGAAGCAGTGGAGGAACTTTGACATAAAGAGGATTGACACACAACTCGTGAGGACGGCAAGACTTGGACAGCAGCCCCTTGTCCTGCTGTCACCATAGTTACCCAGTGCCCAGTCAGCGACATGTAACGCCCCTGTCCATGCCTACTCGTCCAAGTGTTTGTGGTGAAATGCACCCTGTCACACACAGAGTTTCTCAAAGAAGCGGTGATGTTGTGTGCGACATGCTGGTGGAGCGCAGGCACACCTTTCTTTGAGAAGTAGTGCCGACTGGGCATCTGGTACTGGGGCACTGCGACGGACATAAGGTCTCGAAAATCCTCTGTGTCCACCAGGCGGAAAGGCAGCATTTCTGTAGCCAAGAGCTTGCAGATGGTGAAATTCAACCTCTTAGCTTTCTCATGGCTAGGAGGAAATGGTCTTTTACTTGTCCACATCTGAGGGACCGAGGGCTGGCTATTGTGCTTAGACGGGGTTGATAAGGGTGTCCCCGGCAAACTGCCGGTCTGTGAGGAAGATGCAGGCGGACATGTTAGGTTGCCTTGATCCAAAGGTGGTGCTATCGATGTCGGACAGCGCTCAACACCAGCTGGTGTTACCACCTCCAAAGAAAATGATGACCTGCCAATCACGCTGGCTGTTGCTGGTAAAGAGGTGGCAGGTCTGCGCCCCAAAACAGGTGTGACTGCTGTCCCCCCAGTCACAGAGGATGAAGAGGCCGCGGATGCACAAGATATGGCAGACGGTGGTTGGCCCGGCCGGCTAGGCCGCATTGTAGCACACTGAGCTTCCCACTGCAACTTATGCTTCATGTCCATGTGCCGGTTCATGCATGAAGTACTCAAACTATGTATTTTTTGGCCTCTACTTAGCTTTTGCTGACAAATGTTACAGATAACACGAGTTGGGTCATCTTTATCGATCTGAAAAAATGACCAGGCTATGCAAGGCTTAGCACCCATGCGACCTGAAGAGCCACCACGACTTGTGGTGAGAGGCAGAGTTGTGTTTGAGGATGCAGTTGTTGACGTGCTTCCAGTACTACGTCTCTGTCCAGGAAGGCGCAACCTGACCTCGTCGTCACTAGCACCTTCCTCCACCTCCTCTGCTGACCTCATCTCTTGGCTGACTGTGGGTTGACAGTAAGTGGGATCTCCAACCTCATCATTATCACCCTGTGCGTTATCACACCCGTCGTCCTCAGAGCCAACCTGTTCCTGCCCTGACAAAAAACTAAAGTTGTCGCTCCAATCAGGTATTTGAGTCTTATCATCGTCTTCCTCATTGTCTCCACCAACAGGAGTTACAGTTTGGGAATGAGGGTCTACATTATGGTCAGAACCTTCTGCGTCTGGTCCTGGATCCGACTCATAAAGATTCTGGGCATCAGTGCAGATCATTTCCTCGTCTGGATTCACAGAAGCGCTGTAGTCGACCTCTGATTCCCAGGCTATAGTATGAGTAAACAGCTCTGCAGACTCAACCATCTGTTCTACCTCATACTCAGACGGGCAGCTGGAGATTTGGGAGCTGTGAGGAAGCAAGTGCGATTTGGGTGACACCTTTGAGGACTGGAGTATTTGTGATGTTGAAGTTGATGTGGAGGAGAGCCCACTTAAAGGAGCACTTGATATCCGTTGAAGCACCTGCTGTTTTTGTGCCTCATCTGGAATTTGTAGCGATTGGCGTGGCCGTAAGAAAGGGATCTTATCACATTGTCCGCTAAAAGAAGTAGACATTTTAGTTTGGCTGGAAGATGGTCTTTCTTTTGCAGATGTTACTGTTGCTTTAACACCTACCCCACGGACACAACCTTTTTTCCCCTTCCCAACACGCCTATTCCCCTTTCCACCAGCAGCAGGCCTTTTTCCACTCATTTTGGTGGTTAACTAATTCACAACTCTGGAGTTGTTTGCACAAAAAAAACAATGGATGGGAACCGAGCAGAGCTGAGTGGCCAAACTGTGGTATTAGGCCAAAACTATTGGCTGGGTTAGATGCAGAAAAAAATTATATTCAATTTGCAACCTGATGGAGGTCTGTATAGATGGATTAATAGAACAAGTCCCACACAGAGCTAGAAGCCCAATATTTTTTCAGAGGTAGATGCAGAAAAAAATATATTCAGTTTGCAACCTGATGGAGGTCAGTATAGATGGACTAATACAACAAGTCCCACACACAGCTAGAAGCCCAATATTTTTTCAGAGGTAGATGCAGAAAAAAATATATTCAGTTTGCAACCTGATGGAGGTCTGTATAGATGGATTAATAGAACAGGTCCCACACACAGCTAGAAGCCCAATATTTTTTCAGAGCTAGATGCAGAAAAAAATATATTCAGTTTGCAACCTGATGGAGGTCTGTATAGATGGATTAATAGAACAAGTCCCACACACAGCTAGAAGCCCAATATTTTTTCAGAGGTAGATGCAGAAAAAAATATATTCAGTTTGCAACCTGATGGAGGTCAGTATAGATGGACTAATACAACAAGTCCCACACACAGCTAGAAGCCCAATATTTTTTCAGAGGTAGATGCAGAAAAAAATATATTCAGTTTGCAACCTGATGGAGGTCTGTATAGATGGATTAATAGAACAAGTCCCACACACAGCTAGAAGCCCAATATTTTTTCAGAGGTAGATGCAGAAAAAAATATATTCAGTTTGCAACCTGATGGAGGTCTGTATAGATGGATTAATAGAACAAGTCCCACACACAGCTAGAAGCCCAATATTTTTTCAGAGGTAGATGCAGAAAAAAATATATTCAGTTTGCAACCTGATGGAGGTCTGTATAGATGGATTAATAGAACAAGTCCCACACACAGCTAGAAGCCCAATATTTTTTCAGAGGTAGATGCAGAAAAAAATATATTCAGTTTGCAACCTGATGGAGGTCTGTATAGATGGATTAATAGAACAAGTCCCACACACAGCTAGAAGCCCGATATTTTTTCAGAGGTAGATGCAGAAAAAAATTATATTCAATTTGCAACCTGATGGAGGTCAGTATAGATGGACTAATAGAATGATGCTATGCCCAAAAGATTTTACTTCACTAGGTGCAGTAAAGTAATTGGTATTCTATACACAGGTGGTATATCTTGCAACACAGATAGGCTACTCCACTGACTAACACACTCTGCAATAGGCCAAAAAGGATTAGCTTTGCTAGATTCAGCCAAATGCTGTGAAAAAAACTTGCACAGCACTGGCTCAGACCTGCCTGGCAAAAACTTATAGGAACTGATGTAACCTAGTCCTGAAAAGGACTCCAATTACAATTAGTCTTTACTCCCACAATCTATCTATTTAAGAGCACAGACCTGCCTGATAAAAGTCGTAGGAAATGCTGTAACCTAGTCCTTAAAAGGACTGCAATCACAACTATTCCCTACTCCCAAGCTATCTGTAGATTTGTGCGAAAATTGGCTTGAAATTAACAAGGTATAGCGCACACAGCAACAGCGGTGCCGTCTAACACGCAGCTGCAGCAGTGAGAAAATGGTGGCGACGGGGAAAATGGCTTGGTCTTATACGGCAAGGACATGTGACATACACTGCCAATGACACATGCCCTTGCTTGTGTGAAAAAAAGCACTTCGCTCCGTGTGTGCGCTGCTGATAGGCTGACAGATTGCTCCTCCCCACTGCAAATGCGGGAAAGAGAAAAAAAAATGGAGATCTTCATTGTTCCTGCAGAGATCCATCCCCTGCCCCTCCCCCCATCCCGCTGTACACTCAAACTGCGTATTAACATTAATTTTCATCATTACTGAGAAAAAATCCAGTTATGATTTTGGTGCACAAACAGTTATCGAACATAACCTCGAACAGCCGAATTTTTCTCAAATTGTTCGTGTTCGCCGAACGGCTCGAACACCGCCCAAAACAGCTCGAATTTGAGATTGGCGAACAGTTCGAGTAGAACAACGCTCATCTCTAGCCACAAGCTGAAATGCAAACGCTCACAGTACTGCAACTACAAAACAAACGACTAATCAACATTTGGCAACAAACACGATCCATTGACTCTTTAAGTACTTCACTACTACTACAACAACAACAATATTTTACTCAGGATAAAAATAGTATTAAAGAACACAGCTGCGGTGACATGACCCATGTATGTGAAAATTGCCAAGCTTTGCATTTTGCAAATGAGATGCCTCTGGATAAAAACTTTACCTAGTGCTGTCAGAAGGGTAAAGTACATTTACCCATTATATAGTATCCCCATGTGTTGACAATGTTGATGACAGGAGAACATGAATACAGCAAAAATCTTATCAACAGTTCTTTTGCTTTTGTGTACATGGGAGCAAGTGTTTCACCACCTCCTGGATATGGCCCATAATGTTTTCGAATTCATGGACAGATCTATCATCGAACAGGCACACTGCATCCAGCTGACGAAGAACCACCTAAATTTGCACAATTTTACATTCAAGATACCACCCACGCTAATGAACAACGACTGAAATGTAAAGAAAATGAAAAATGTCATCCTACTTTAATGACCACTATTGCTGAGCTAATGCAAACACAAAATCCTTTCACTGCTGCCTATAGAATGCTACACGATGTGGAAGAACAAGAGACGATCAAAGCACTACAAAATGGAACTGTCGTGCCAAACATCACAATGGCTATTAAACAAGATCGGACTCAAGATCCCAGACGATGCTCTGATGTATCCTATCTTTTTCCCTTATGGAGAACAAGGCTGGCATGACGCTCTAAAACACCAAGGAGATAGTAAACGAAGGATTACCTAACTACAGTTTTACAGCTATGTTTTATCAGCAAGAAAGGATTTTAATCCACTACTAAATGGAGGTAAACTAGCACAACAATCTTTGGTAGATGCATATGTCTAAATCGAAGCTAATAGACTACATTACATTCGAATGCATCAAAAAGATCTAAAAGTAGAAGATTATTGCTTGCTACAAGAATATTTACTCAACAAATTTATTGAAAAGGGCATCCCTACTGGAAAAACTATCATTTTACCATCATCCTTCGAAGGCAGTGCACGAAATATGCAGCAGCGGTATCACGATGCTATGGCTATTGTTGCCAAATATGGTCGCCCTGATCTCTTTGTCACCATGACGTGTAATCCAAAGTGGAGGGAAATTACTGAAAATTTACAACAGTGGCAACGTGTTGAACATTGCCCCGACTTAGTTGCATGGGTCTTTAAAATTAAACTTGAATCCCTGTTATCTGACATCAACAATGGATTATTTGGATACATCTGTGCTATTGTGCATGTCATCGAGTTTCACGCATGCACATATTTTAATCATACTTGACAAAAATGTGAAAATCAGAACTGAAGAAGACATAGACAATATTGTGTGGGCTGAAATTCCTGACAAGACAACATACCCTCAGCTCCACAACATTGTTCTGACAAACATGATTCACAGTCCCTGTGGTGAAGCTAATCCTAACTGTCCATGTATGGATCATGGACACTGCACTAAAGGATTTTCAAAAAAATTTCAACAAAATACTTCTAAAGAAATGGATGGATATCCAATTTACAGCAGAAACATTGGCACTACATATCAACATAATTCTAAAACAATTGATAATTCATGGGTTGTACCATATAACCCATATTTGCTAAAAAAAATACAACTGCCATATTAATGTGGAAAGTGCTAGCATCCAAAGTGTCAAGTATTTGTTTAAATATGTATATAAAGGACATGATAAGGCTAATATTGAAATAGCTCAAACACAACTCCAACATGATGAAACAAATCAATTTGTTGATTCACGATACGTCAGTGCACCCGAAACTGCATGGAGAATCTTTGCTTTTCCTATGCATAGACAATCACAGGCAATTATTCGCCTTGCAGTACATCTACCTAACTCTCAGGCACTATATTTTCATCAAGATGAGCCCATTGACAACATACAACAAAAACTACTTCAAAATTCAACACTCATGGCGTACTTTAACCTTTATAAGATCGACCCTAATGCACATCAATATTATTACAGAGACATTCAAGAACACTACATTTGGAAACATGGCCTATGGGAACACAGAAAGAAAAGAGGCCACACTGTAATAGGAAGAATGTGTACAGTTAGTGTGAAAGACCAAGAAGGCTATAATTTACGTTTGTTGTTATTACATGTAAAAGGAGCAACAAGTTTTCAGGACCTTAAATCTGTCAATGGTATTACACATGAAACCTTTCGAGGTGCTGCTTTAGCACTGGGATTATTAATAGATGTCTGGAGAAATACTATACTAGATGCAACTGTTCTTAACATGCCTACACAACTTCGGGAGATGTTCGCTTACATCTGTATTTTTGGAACACCTACAAATCCAATAGAATTGTGGAAGAAATTTAAGCAACATTTCATACAAGACTACTGTTCCTGATACCACAACAACAGTGAACTGTGTATCAATTGTGAAAGCTATGCTATGAAAGATGTTCAAGATGTTGTAATAATACATGGCAAGTCTTACTTGGATGTTAATTTGCCACGCCCTTCAACAAACATACACCAGCCTCAAGAAGACTACGATAAAGACTATGAATTAGCTACAGCTATTGAGATGAAAAAAAATCTTAATCCTGAGCAACTGTTGGCTTTCAATGCCATTGTGGAGGCTCTACAAGACAACATGTCGACACCTAAGTGTTTCTTTATTGATGGTCCAGGGGGCAGTGGAAAAACCTACTTATCCCATCTACTTATACATTATGTCAGAGGACAAGGACACGTGGTCTCACCTGCTGCCGCTACAGGAATAGCTGCAAACTTGCTACCAGGAGGACGAACTATGCACTCTCTGGATGGCATTCCAATTCCAATTAATGAAACATCAGTTTCCAGGATTAAAACTGACACTAACGCTGCCAACAAGTTAAAAAATACTATACTTTTTATACTTGATGAGTCTACAGTGGCACAAAACTATTCTTTGAATGTCATTGATAGACTTCTACGTGATGTCATGACAATACATGTTGATGACAAAAATAATGTTCCCTTTGGTGGTAAAGTTTTCCTACTTGGAGGAGATTTCCGCCAATGCTTTCCTGTACTTACACATGCCACCAGAACTGAAATTGTGAATTGTTGTCTTAAATATTGTCAACTCTGGAAATACAGTCATATGAAAAAGTTTGGGCACCCCTATTAATCTTAAGCTTAATGTTTTATAAAATTTGGTGTTTTTGCAACAGCTATTTCAGTTTGATATATGTAATAACTGTTGGACACAGTAATGTTTCTGCCTTGAAATTAGGTTTATTGTGCTAACAGAAAATGTGCAATCTGCATTCAAACAAAATTTGACAGGTGCATAAGTATGGGCACCTCACCAGAAAAGTGACATTAATATTTAGTAGATCCTCCTTTTGCAAAAATAACAGCCTCTAGTCGCTTCCTGTAGCTTTTAATGAGTTCCTGGATCCTGGATGAAGGTATTTTTGACCATTCCTCTTTACAAAACAATTCCAGTTCAGTTAAGTTTGATGGTCGCCGAGCATGGACAGCCCTCTTCAAATGATCCCACAGATGTTCAATGATATTCAGGTCTGGGGACTGGGATGGCCATTCCAGAACATTGTAATTGTTCCTCTGCATGAATGCCTGAGTAGATTTGGAACGGTGTTTTGGATCATTGTCTTGCTGAAAGATCCATCCCATGTGTAACTTCAACTTTATCACTGATTCTTGAACAGTGTTGTCAAGAATCTGCTGATACTGAGTGGAATCCATGCATCCCTCGACTTTAACAAGCCCCAAAGCATGATGGAACCTCCATCAAATTTTACTGTGGGTAGCAAGTGTTTTTCTTGGAATGCTGTGTTTTTTTGCCACCATGCATAACGCCTTTTTGTGTGACCAAACAACTCAATCTTGGTTTCATCAGTCCACATGACCTTCTTCCAATAAGAAATTGGCTTCTCCAAATGTGCTTTTGCATACCTCAGCCGACTCGGTTTGTGGCGTGCTTGCAGAAACGGCTTCACTCTCCCATACAGCTTCTTCTTGTGCAAAGTGCGTTGTATAGTTGACCGATGCACAGTGACACCATCTGCAGTAAGTTGATGCTGCAGCTCTCTGGAGGTGGTCTGAGGATTGTCCTTGACTGATCTCACCATTCTTCTTCTCTGCCTTTCTGATGTTTTTCTTGGCCTGCCACTTCTGGCCTTAACAAGAACTGTCCTGGTGTTCTTCCATATCCTTACTATGTTCCTCACAGTGGAAACTGACAGGTTAAATCTCTGAGACAGCTTTATGTATCCTTCCCCTGAACAACTATGTTGAATAATCTTGGTTTTCAGATCATTTGACAGTTGTTTTGAGGAGCCCCTGATGCCACTCTTCAGAGGAGATTCAAACAGGAGAACAACTTGCAAGTGGCCACTTTAAGTAGCTTTTCTCATGGTTGCATACACCTGGCTATGAAGTTCAAATCTCAATGAGGTTACAAAACCAAAAAAAGTGCTTTAGTAAGTCAGTAAAAAGTAGGTAGGAGAATTTAAAACAAGAAAATGATAAGGTTGCCCATACTTATGCACCTGTCAAATTTTGTTTGAATGCAGATTGCACATTTTCTGTTAGTACAATAAACCTCATTTCAAGGCAGAAACATTACTGTGTCCAACAGTTATTACATATATCAAACTGAAATAGCTGTTGCAAAAACACCAATTTTTATAAAACATTAAGCTTAAGATTAATAGGGATGCCCAAACTTTTTCATATGACTGTACTTCCTAAGACTCCTGTAATTCAACAACATGAGATCCAGGAATCCAGAATACAGCACTTGGTTACTTAAACTAGGCAATGGTCAGCTCTCAAGCGAATACAATCTTGGAGAGGATGTTATTGAAATTCCTCCAGACATGCTGTCCTCTACCTGTTTAATCACAGACATATTTGGCACAAACATTCATATTAATGTTAATGACACTGAAAGTGTTTTGTATGCTGCATCACATGCAATATTGTTTCCAAAAAATGAAGATGTTGAATTTCTCACTTCTCAAATTATGGACCGATTGAGTGGCCAATATGTCTTATATACAAGTGATGATTCTGTGGATGCGGATGATGCTTATGAAACTGAACACTACCCAGTCAAATTTTTACATTTTCTGACACCATCTGGAATGCCACCACATCGCCTGCAACTAAAAATAGGAACAATTGTCATGCTACTGCGAAACCTGAATACAAAAAAAGGATTATGTAATGGAACTCGGCTCATTGTAACATTCTTAAATCCACATATCATACAGGCAAAAGTCATCAGCTGAAGGAGACTTTGTTTTTATTCCACGCATTGATTTTTGTCCATCTGAAACTGGGTTACCATTCAAACTACAAAGACGACATTTTCCTGTTAAGCCAGCTTTCGCAATGACAATTAACAAGGCACAAGGACAGACCCTAAATCGAGTGGGTATTTATCTACCTCAACCTGTCTTTGTCCGTGGGCAGCTATATGTTGCTTTCTCCAGAGTCAAGCAATGCTCCCATGTCAAAGTCAAGGTTTTAGATACACCACTTCAAGGACAGTTGTTACATGGTAGTGATAAAGTGTCCACTAAAAATGTAGTTTATAAAAATGTTTTAAATTAATTTAGGTCTTTAGTAATCTCAATAACATGTACATAGTATTATATCACATCAATAGTGATTTACTTTTTGAACACATATTAATATGCCTTAGATACATACATATGTATAGATGCATATTGGATACATTTCTATGTATGTATATACATATATAAATACATAGTAGAACATACACATTGTTATATGATATATATAGATAACATATATTTTACACCATTAATTTTGTTGTAAATACATATATATAGAAATATTTAAGGTCATCACATGGGAGATATGTATCATCAACTTACAGTTGGTGATGGAAACCCATATTTGTAACTGCAGTGTCAAAGATGCTGTGAGACTTATTTGTCTTTTCACTGGGATGGTTTTTTTGTGAACAGCTGAAGAGATGGGTGGGATGACTGTTCACCATATCTCATCCTCTGGCTCTAATCCATGTGGATAGAGACATCACTACATAGATATACATTCGTATATATCTCTATTTATACCTTAAAAAATTGTAGATTTTAGACATATATTATACATAGATATATGATAGATATATACTTTAAATAATTCTATATTTTTCGTACATATATACATCATACCTAAACACATACATATATTAGTTTGTTAATATGATAAACATAGATGATATATATATAGACACATATAGATTGAGGAGACATAGATACATACTTACATAGTTTAACCATATATACATAAATAATATATTTATATAATGTAATAATGTATATAATAATATTTATTCATTTATATAGCACTATGAATTCCATACTCCAATACTTTCCCCATTGGAGCTCACAATCTAAACATCCTATCAGTATGTCTTTCAAGTTTCATAGTTACATTTATCTATCTAATATATAAAAATAGAAAGCTATTGAAAAAAAGTGAAGTGATACTACGAAACATGTTTGGAATTACATATTGTCATGCAGCTTAATTTCGGATTTTTTATCAACATCAACATTTGTGTGAAGCCACAAACTAACACCTATTTCATGCATCTTGGGCAAAACCACAAAACCATGAGTAACCCAAAATTGATGTGGACTAATCCTTAAACTAAACAGCAATGCCCTATAAATTTTATTGATATTCCATGAACTTATATACAATGGCTTGGGAAAGTATCCACCCTCATGGCATTTTTCGTGTTTTGCTACCTTACAATTCACCGTTTTTGTTTTTTTGGGGGGAGGGGATTGAATCAGTTCATGTAAATAACATGCCTACAACTGGAAACATTTGGTTTTCTTTTTTTTGTGAAGCAAACAACAAATAAGGCAAAATAAATGAAAACTTCAGTGTGCATAACTATGCACCCCCCTTCAGTCGGTACTTTGTATATCCTCCTTATGCTTCAATCACAGCTACAAGTCACTTTGGATAAGTTTCTATGAGCAGTACACGTCTTGCCACTGGGATTTTTGCCCATTCCTCAAGGAAAAACTGCTCCAGCTCATTAAAGTTAGATGGTTTCCTCTGGTGAACAGCAATCTTCAAGTCTGACCACAGATTCTCAATTGGATTAAGGTCTGAGCTTTGATTAGGCCACTCCAAAACATTTACACATTTCCCTGTAAACCTCTCGAGTGTTGCTTTAGCAGTATCCTTTGGGTAATTTTCTTGATAGAAGATTAACTTCCATCCCAATGTCAAATCACTGACAGACTGAAACAGGTTTTGCTCAAGAATATCCCTGTATTTCGCACCATCCATCTTCCCCTTGACTCAAACCATTTTCCCTGTCCCTGCTGCCAAAAAACACCCCCACAGCATGATGCTGCCACCACCATGTTTCACTCTGGGAATGGTGTTCTTGGCATCATGAGCTGTGTTGATTCGGCGCCATACATAGTGTTTACCTTGGTGGTCAAAAAGTTACATTTTGGTCTTATCTGACAACAGCACCTTCCTCCATACATTTGGAGAGTCTCCCACGTGTCTTTTGAAAAACTTAAATGAGCCTCACAATTTTTGTGTTTAAGTAAAGGCATTTTTCTGCTCACTCTTCCATAAAGGCTACGTCTATGGAGTGTTAGGCATTTATGATCATATGGACAGATACTCGAGTGTCTGCTTGGGAACTCTGCAGCTACTACAAGGTTACCTTTGGTCTCTGTGCTCCCTCTCTCATTAATGCCCTCCTTGCCTGGTCTGAGTGCTTTGATGGGTGGCCCTCTCTTGGCAGGTTTCTTGTGGTACCATGTTCTTTCCATTTGATCATAATGGATTTGATGGTTCTCAGGGGATCATCAGAGCTTGAGATATTCTTTTAGAACCCAACCCTGACTTGTTTGTAGATCTCCTTGGTCTTCATGGTGTTGTTTGGTTAGTGGTGCCTCATGATTAATTGTTCTGCAGCCTCTGTGGCCTTTCAGAAAATGTGTATATATACTGACAGTCCATTTGACACTTAGATTGCTGACAGGTGGACTTTCTCTCACTAAGAATGTGACTTATGAATGTAATTGCTTGCACTACACATTTTAGGGGCTTCACAGTAAAAAAGGTGAATATAATGCATCCTCTGGGCCGTGGGGTACTTGGTAGCCGGGCCGGTCAGTGCTGGGGGATGTCACAGTGGCAGTGACCGGGTCCGTGATCCAGGGCGGTCAATAAAAAAGGGGATTATATTTTTTATAGTTTAATGTCTGTGATGCCACCAGTGGCATGCGGCTATATGGAGCCGCTGCTGCGGTACAGATCCTCTGGAGCTGATGGTGAAGCAGCAGAGTAGGGACAATTCTCCACAGGCAGAGCTTAGCTCCAGGGCAGTAAATGGTGATGTTATAGATGTTGCTGTGCAGTGTAATGTAGGGGATGGCGCAGATAATAACCAGTCCACAACTTAATGGCAGTTTCCTCTTATCTTTACTTGCGGTGGTTAGGCAGACCGGGGCACGGGTACTAGCTTGTAGTAGAGGTCCAGGCGGCCTGGAACCAAGTTGGGAATCCACCTCGCCAGGTGAAGTTGGAGACCTTCTCTTTGCGCTAATCTCTTTGGCCCTGCTGCTTATAGCTGTGCTGTGGCCCTCTTCCCTAAGTAAAATGTCTTTGTGCTCACCCGTATGGCAGGCAGCTCGGGCCTTCCTGGAGTGTCGCCACGTGGCGGTGCTAGGCCCTATGTGCTGCGGAGCCTCCAGGCATCTGATGGGGCCAGGAGACCTGCAGTCTTCTGCCGTCCGGTTTCTGCTGCTGGGCCTTCAGTGCCCACAACCTCGGACTCCGGTGTCCGGTTCTTCTACGCTCCTCTCTGGGGTTAGCTGCCGTGCAGCTCCACTCCCCAGGTCTTTTCTCTTCGCTGTCCTGTCTTCAACTCCTCTCACTAACTCTAACAAACCCTGCCTCCACTTTCCAGTTGCTCAGGGGAGTAGCTCCCCTTGCTGATCTGGAGCCAGGAAGGTGTTGCATGCTAGTATACCTGACTAGGGGACCCCTGCTTGCTTCCAGGCATGGCATCACCTCTTGTGAGAGAGGCAATGCCACTGTGGCAACCGGACCCATGGGGTGCCATATTTTCCCCCCAGTAAAATTCAGTACTCCCGGACTGAGGATACTTTTTTTTTTTAATTAACAATCAACAACAATATCAATTCACATTACAATTAGTTTACAAAGTCAAAAATTACAAACAACCCAGCCAAAAATTTATAGCAGTCACTGCGGCGTTTAGTCTTTACGCCACAATCCAGGGATTGTCTTTTTCTGGATAATTGAAATTTGGCTGGTGGGAACTGCATCAACCCACTTTGTGTATCGTCCCAGGGCATGGCTTCAGGGCACCCTATCGTTGCGTCCGATCTTCGGTCACACCTGCGGTTTATTTTCAAGGCCACTTATTAACTATTTTCAATATTGTCCCGACCACACCTAGTCCTGTGGTCCGATTGTCCAAAAAATTAACAACTATATATATCCAAGATTATTTAACGGTTACAACTATATATAACATACACTTTGGTTCCTCCAGCAGGCAGGGAGCTGACCTTTAGTACTTAGAGTCAATCTACGTAGTACATTTGTTGTCACTGACCAACCCTGGTCCCTAGTGTCTACCCCTGGTGTGGTGGGTTCAGTGTGAACTACACTACGGGTAGTCTGAGGTAACACCGGTAGGCAGGGTAATTTCCTACGAATTCTTTGGTTCACCCTGGGTACGACAGGTTCACTGCTAGCAGAGGGTAGATTCTCCTGATCTGCTGCTGATGAGGCAACTTTCTTTGGGGCCGATTGGTCTCTCTGCTGTTCTGGAGCCTCTGCAGCTTCCTGTGAGGCCGCTTGGAAAAAGGTAATGACTGGTACCACAATTGCTCTGTTCACCTGCGTCCAAGATTGGGGAAATGCTCCAAGGACTGTCTGGACAGTTTCCTCCACTTTTTCTATGGGCTGAGGGCTGTCTTGGTCTTATTCCCTGTCTTTCAACTGTTCAGGGCATATTTTCAGGTGGTCTCTTGAGACTGCCGTTGAAGTTTCCCCTCCATCTTTACTGATGAGGCACACTTTGGTGTTATCGTAATTCGAGGGTAAGATGGTGTATGGCTCAACCTCCCACTGGTCATCTAATTTATGGACTCGTCTCTTCCTCTTGATTACCTGTTGTCCAGGTGATAAGGGAACTGCAGGTGTGTGCTGATTATAATTTTCTCCTGCTTCTGTCTCGCCTGGGACAAACTTCTCTCCACACATACTTGCACCTTGCGGTATTGTTGCTGCTGCTCTGTATATCAATCTGCATCTGGTGATGCCGTCTCTGATGTTAAGACTCCCATGTCTAAGTCAATGGGTAACTTGCCAGGTATTGCTCTCATCAGGTAAGTGGGTGTACAGTTGGTTGAGTTCACCGGGAGGTGGTTATATAGATCAACCTAATCTAGTAACCTCTCTGGCCACAGGCTACGTTCTTCAACGGGCAACATCTTCAAGGGGTCTATTACCACCTGGTTCATTTTCTCGCACAAGCCGTTGGTCTGGGGATGATATGGCATTGTCCTTATTTTCTTGCTGCTGTACAAGTTACAGAATTCTTGAAACACTTCTGCTTCAAAGGCTGGACCTTGGTCAGTGAGCACTCGTTCAGGGTAACCGTGTGGGTGACAAAAGTGTTGTTGAAATGCTTTGGCTGCCATCTGAGCCATCTGATCTTTCACTGGCACTACTACCAAGAGCCTGTAATAGTAGTCTACTATGGTGAGAGCGTAGACATAGCCTGACCGGCTGGGGGCTAGCTTCACGTGGACCAAGGCTACCAGTTCAAGTGGTTGTTTGGTGATTATGGGCTGCAGGGGAGCCCTCGGGCTGTCACGGCCTTTCCATCTCAGGTTGCATGGATCACATTCTCAAAACCATCTCTCGATTGCTTTCCTCATGCCAACCCAGTAGAATCGCTTACGTAGCAGGACTTCCAACTTCTTCCACCCGAAGTGTCCTGCTCCATCGTGGTACGCTTCTAAGACCATTGGTGCATCCCGCCTCAGGACCACCACCTGCCAGACCAGTTCGTGTGTCCGGAGGTTAATACTTCTTCGACACAGCTTTCCCTCGTAGATGAACAGTTTGCCCTTCTCCTTCCACAACTGTTGGGCCTCCTATGGAGCATCTGGATCAGGGTGCGAGCCAGCTTGTGTCAGCAACTCCTTTACCAGGCAGACAGCGGGGTCACTATCCTGCGTCTCTGCCCATCCATGGTGGGGCAATGGGTTAAACGTGGCCTCTCTGCTGTCGGAGCGCTTGTCCCTCACACAGTGGGAGCACTGGGTCACCCCGTGGCTATGGAAAGCGGGTAGCTCTATCTCCTCCAGATCTTCCGGGTCTTCTCCCCCATCTTGCATGTTTGGCATCCTGGACAGCGCATCAGCATTGGTGTTCTTATGCCCCACCCGATACTTGATGGTAAACTCGTAGTTAGACAGTGGGGCCATCCATCGTTGCTCTAGGGCACCAAGCTTCACAGTCTCAAGGTGCGTCAGTGGGTTGTTGTCTGTGAAGACTGTAAATCTGGAGGAGGCGAGGTAGTATTTGAAGCGCTCCGTTACAGCCCAGACAATGGCTAAAAACTCCAACTTAAAGGAACTATAGTTGTCGGGGTTACTTTCTGTAGGACGGAGCTTCCTGCTGGTGTAGGCAATCATTCTCTCTCTGCCCTGCTGTACCTGGGACAGCACCGCTCCCCATCCCACGTTGCTGGCATCCGTATGGAGTATAAAGGGTTGGCCATAGTCGGGGTAGTCCAGGACTTCGTCTCCAGTGAGTGTCATTTTCAGTCGAGTGAAAGATTCATCTTCTGGTTAACCCCATTTGAACAAAGGTTTCGGGTTCTTGGCCTTCTTGGACTGGCTCACTAAGAGGTCCTGCATGGGTGCCGCTATCTTAGTGAAACCCTTGATGAATCTCCTGTAGTATCCTACCAGCCCGAGGAACTGCCACACTTCCTTGATAGTGGAAGATCTTGGCCAGTCCTTGTTCACAGTGACTTTTTCAGGGTCTGGTGCTACACCTTCGGCACTTACCACATGACCTAGGTACTGCACCATGGGCTTCAACAGGTGGCACTTGGACGGCTTTACTTTCAGGCCATAACCAGATAGGGCTTCAAACACCTTGGCCAAGTGCTCCAGGTGGTCTTCATATGTCTTTGAGTAGACAATTACGTCGTCTAGGTACAGCAGAACGGTTTTGAAGTTTTTGTGTCTCAGGCAACACTCCATTAACCGCTGGAAAGTTTCTGGGGCATTGCAGAGCCCAAATGGCATGCAGTTGAACTCACTGAGGCACATTGGTGTTGTAAACGCGGTCTTCTCTCTTTCTGCCTCTGCCACAGGAACCTGCCAGTGCCCACTGGTGAGATGCAAAGTGGAGAAATAGTTAGCTGATCTCAATGCTGATAATGATTCCTTAATTCTGGGTAATGGGTAGGCGTTCTTATGTGAAATGCGGTTAATCTGCCTGTAATCAACACACATTATCATTGTACCATCTTTCTTTCTGACGAGAACTAATGGAGCTGCCCAGGTGCTACAATTATCTCTGATCACCCTAGCCTCCTTCATCTCCTGTAACATTCCTTTGGCACATTGATAGTGAAATGGGGGTAGAGGCTGGTACCTCTCTTTAATAGGTGGATGATCTCCAGTGGGAATATGATGTGGGACCCCTTTTACCTGCCCAAAATCTAGTGGGTGTTTGCTGAAGACTCGCTCATATTCTTGGACCACCCAGTATACTCCATGCTTTTGGTGCAAAGGGGTGGAGTCAGTGCCCACTTGTAGCTTCTGACACCAATCCTCCATCTGTCCCTTGGAGCCATTATCCTCCGCTGGTTTGGACGGAGGCAACGGTTCCATTGTCTTTATTGCATTGTTACTGACAGTGAATAGCTTAGCAAGGGTAGCATACCAGGGTAAATGGACCTCTTTCTCCCCACAATTCAGGATGCGTATCGGTACTCTCCCCTTGCGGACATCGACTACCCCTCTGGCTGTCAAGATGGTTGGCCTACTATCAGAGTGCATGGGTTCTACCAGTGCCTGATAATCTTGACACCTGAGACCGATTGCTGCCCGACGCCATATTAACATTTCACTCCTAGGGGGCATTGCAATGGGGAATGGATCACTCATTCTGACACTGCCAACTTCTCCTTCAGACAGCTCTACCTGTTGTCTTTTCATCAGGGCTCTGATTTCCTTCTGCAGAACTCGCTGATGACTGGAACTGGCAGTCTCTGCGACCTGTTGCAACAAAAGAATAATTTCCCCAATACATTTATCTATCACATTGGTGCCTATAGTTATCATAGGATGACTTTCTCGGCGATCAATATCAACAATAATCATTCCTTGTGATGGCAATTCTACTCGGTCAACTTTTATGGTCACCTCTTTAGACCCCACCAGAGGCAAGGGCTGACCATTGCTGACATAGATGCTAAGATGTTCATCTGGACGGTGGGTAATGTCTGAATCAGTCCAGTATTGCTTATAAAGGATATATGGCATCGTTGTCACCTGGGACCCAGTGTCCAGCAGTGCGTTCATCGGGATGCCATCAAGCACGACAGGTAGGGTCGGTCGTCCTCCCATGTACTTGTCTCGCCAGCTTTGTGGGCCTGGTCATCTTACTCCTGGGGGTTGGCCCTTAAATTACTGAATCATGCGTAATGCCCCGCCTTTTGACAACGGCGGCAGATGGGTTGTCCATTCTGGTCATAGCGATCGCTGTTCCTCCCTCTGGTTGGTGGAATTCTTTTCTGTCATCGCCACGGGACGTCATCTGGACTAGAAGCCAGCTGGATCCCTTCCTTTGGAGACACTTGCATGGCCTGCACGGTTTTAGTTAACGCAGCCACAATTTTGGTCAGCTCCAGGACCTAAAGGCGTAGGTCCGCAGACGGATCATTATCTAGGGTCTGCGCATCAGCCTCCACAGGTTCTGGGGAAAAGGACGCCACCTCCTGGTAGTATGTGATAGCTGGGCACCGGACGGATGCAGTGCCACCCGGGGTTGGTTCTCGTAGCACCCGGATGGCTTGGTCTTTAAATTGCGCAAAGTCCAAATCAGGGTTTTGCAGAGCCAAAATGTGCAGCTGTGTCCGGTGAGCGTTAGACAGGAGCCCCTCATTAAACTGCTCAGTTAGCAATCTGTCCTTGTCTCGCACACTGTCGGGGTCTACCTGTTTAATGGCCTGCAGCGCCTCCTGCAGGTTTAGAGCATAGTCCCGTACACTATCCTGCACCCTTTGTTTGCACCCATAGAACTTTGTTTTAATTTCTGCTGCTGTGCGGGTATCAAAGGTATCCTTTAACCGGGCCAGTATTTCCTTAACAGTGCCTTTGTCCCTGCCTGGCCAGGACTTCACCTCTCTCTGGGCTGCACCGATTAGCTTGCCTATGAGGATGCTGAATTTTTGCTCCTCAGACAGGGGGTACACTTTAAACAAACTGCACAGTCTCTCCTCAAAGTCGCTCAGGGTGTGAGACTCCCCTGAATACTGGGGCAACCACTCCGCCCCTGGTATATACCGCATGGATAACGGCATTACAGTTGCGGCGGCCGCATCTGCGGCTGAATCCTCTCCCAGGTTGGGCATCTTCCTCCCCCATAGTGAACCTCAGCCAGGTCCTGGATTTCTGATGACGTACCAGTATGCTGCTCTGCAGGCGGAAGGGATCGCTTACCCAGTGGCTCCGGATTGGGGCCTCCTGCTTCCCCTCGGCGAATGGCAAATGACATGATCACACCGTTCAGTAAAGTCTATGGCACACAGGACCTGGTTATACCGGGCTTCGTGAATCCTGTTCGTGGGCCATGGGGTACTCGGTAGCCAGGCCGGTCGGTGCTGGGGGATGTCACAGTGGCGGTGACCCAGTCCGTGACCCAGTGCGGTCAATAAAAAAGAGGATTATTGTTTTTATAGTTTAATGTCTGCGACGCCACCTGTGGTATGGGGATATATGGAGCCGCCGCTGCGGTACAGATCCTCTGGAGCTGATGGTGACGCAGCAGAGTTGGGACAGCTCTCCACAGGCAGAGCTTAGCTCCAAGGCAGGAAATGGTGGTGTTATAGATGTTGCTGTGCAGTGTAATGCAGGGGATGGCGCAGATCATAACCAGTCCACAACTTAATTGGCGGTTTCCTCTTATCTTTACTTGCGGTGGTTAGGCAGACCGGAGCACGTGTACTAGCTTGTAGTAGAGGTCCGGGCGGCCTGGAAGCAAGTTGGGAATCCACCTCGCCAGGTGAAGTTGGAGGCCTTCTCTTTGCGCTAATCTCTTTGGCCCTGCTGCTTATAGCTGTGCTGTGGCCCTCCTCCCTGAGTAAAACGTCTTTGTGCTCACCCGTATGGCTGGCAGCTCGGGCCTTCCTGGAGTGTCGCTCCCACGTGGCGGTGCTGGGCCCTATGTGCTGCAGAGCCTCCAGGGTCTGATGGGGCCAGGAGAAATACAGTCTTCTGTCCTCGGGTCTCTGAAGCTGGGCCTTCAGTGCCCCACAACCTCGGACTCCGGTTTCCGGTTCTTCTGCGCTCCTCTCTGGGGTGAGCTGCCGTGCAGCTCCACTCCCCAGGTCTTTTCTCTTCGCTATCCTGTCTTCAACTCCTCTAACTCTAACTAACCCTGCCTCCAGATTCCAGTTGCTAAGGGGAGGAACTCCCCTTGCTGGTCTGGAGCCAGGAAAGTGTTGCATGCTAGTATACCTGACTAGGGGACCCCTGCTTGCTTCCAGGCATGGCAGCACCTCTTGTGAGAGAGGCAATGCCACTGAGGCAACCGGACCCATGGGGTGCCACAAATACTTATGCACATGCCAATTTTTAGATATTTGATCCCATAAATTTAATTTATGATTATATTTTTTTTATTTCACAGCACCAACTTAGACTATTTAATGCTGATGCATCACACACAAATCGGATTAGAGAAATATTTGAGCACAGGTTGTAATATAACAAAATAGGTAAAAAGCGAAGGTGGGTGAATACTTTCACATGCACTGTACTGTTACACCCCTATCCAGGTTCTGGGCTCTGATCCCTAAACCCTGGTCCACTAAAATTTCTGATGCTCCATACCAGGCTTTGCAAGTTTCCCGGTATACTCCCATGTGTTGAACTTCTTAGGCCTGTATAAAGCCTCCCAAGGCACATACCTGCATCTTGGTATTAAGACTTTCTAATGGACTTTTAGTTGGCTTGGGCAGAGCTCATATCCTTAGTCTTCAGGACGTCTCCTGGCTGCCTGTGTTTTCCAATCCTTGAGTTACCTGTCTGTGGCTTTCAGTATCACTGATAACAGTTTAGTGTCTACATAACACCTCTTATCTGTCTACAGCTTCCATGGTATTCAGGCTTTCTAGTTACTCCAGCATTCTGTCTTCTACATATTCCTGGTTTTCTAGGACCTCTACTGCGTGTCCACTGGTGGTTTCCAGGATGTCTTTCTTGTTACTCTGGAGTTTTTTCTGCAACCTATCTGCCTGCAGCTTCCAGTCCTTCAGTCTGCTGTTTCCATGCGAGCTTAAGTAACTCTGCAACCTGTCTGTGGTCTCCAATATATTTCCTAGCTGGTTGCAGCCTCCGGTACTTCTTTTGTCTGCTTGTGGCCCTCAGAAGCTCTGCAACCTGTCTGCAGTCTCCAAGACATCTCCTGACTAGAGATGAGTGGTGTTCAACTCGAACTGTTCGCCAATCTCAAATTCGAGCTGTTTTGGGCGGTGTTCGAGCGGTTCGGCGAACACGAAAGTTTTGAAAAAAATTCGGCTGTTCGAGGTTATGTTCGATAACTGTTCGTGCACCAAAATCATAACTGGATTTTTTCTCAGTAATGATGAAAATTAATGTTAATACGCAGTTTGAGTGTACAGCGGGGCGGGGGGAGGGGCAGGGGATGGATCTCTGCAGGAATAATGAAGATCTCCATTTTTTTTTTCTCTTTCCCGCATTTACAGAGGGGAGGTGCAATATGTCAGCCTATCAGCAGCGCACACACGGAGCGAAGTGCTTTTTTTCACATAAGCAAGGGCATGTGTCATTGGTAGTGTATGTCATATGTCCTTGCCCTATAAGACCCAGCCATTTTCCCCGTCGCCACCATTTTCTCACTGCTGCAGCTGCATGTTAGACGGCACCGCTGTTGCTTTGTGCGCTATACCTTGTTAATTTCAAGCGAATTTTCGCACAAATCTACAGATAGCTTGGGAGTAGGGAATAGTTGTGATTGCAGTCCTTTTAAGGACTAGGTTACAGCATTTCCTACGACTTTTATCAGGCAGGTCTGTGCTCTTAAATAGATAGGTTGGGAGTAAAGACTAATTGTAATTGCAGTCCTTTTCAGGACTAAGATAGATCAGTTCCTATCAGTTTTTGCCAGGCAGGTCAGTGCCAGTGCTGTGCAAGTTTTTTTCACAGCATTTGGCTAAATCTAGCAAAGCTAATCCTTTTTGGCCTATTGCAGAGTGTGTTAGTCAGTGGAGTAGCCTATCTGTGTTGCAAGCTACACCACCTGTGTATAGAATACCAATTTTTTTACTGCACCTAGTGAAGTAAAACCTTTTGGGCATAGCATCATTCTATTAGTCCATCTATACTGACCTCCATAAGGTTGCAAATTGAATATAATTTTTTTCTGCATCTACCTCTGAAAAAATATTTGGGCTTCTAGCTGTGTGTGGGACTTGCTCTATTAGTCCTTCTATACTGACCTCCATCAGGTTGCAAATTGAATATAATATTTTTCTTCATCTAGCTCTGAAAAAATATTTGGCCTTCTAGCAGTGTGTGGGACTTGTTCTATTAGTCCATCTATACTGACCTCCATCAGGCTGCAAATTGAATATAATATTTTTCTGCATCTAGCTCTGAAAAAATATATGGGCTTCTAGCAGTGTGTGGGACTTGTTCTATTAGTCCATCTATACTGACCTCCATCAGGTTGCAAATTGAATATAATATTTTTCTGCATCTAGCTCTGAAAAAATATTTGGCCTTCTAGCAGTGTGTGGGACTTGTTCTAATAGTCCATCTATACTGACCTCCATCAGGTTGCAAATTGAATGTAATATTTTTCTGCATCTAGCTCTGAAAAAATATTTGGGCTTCTAGCAGTGTGTGGGACTTGTTCTATTAGTCCATCTATACTGACCTCCATCACGTTGCAAATTGAATATAATTTTTTTCTGCATCTAGCTCTGAAAAAATATTTGGGCTTCTAGCTGTGTGTGGGACTTGTTCTATTAGTCCATCTATACTGACCTCCATCAGGTTGCAAACTGAATATAATTTTTTTCTGCATCTACCTCTCAAAAAATATTTGGGCTTCTAGCTGTGTGTGGGACTTGTTCTATTAGTCAATCTATACTGACCTCCATCAGGTTGCAAATTGAATATAATATTTTTCTGCATCTAGCTCTGAAAAAATATTTGGCCTTCTAGCAGTGTGTGGGACTTGTTCTATTAGTCCATCTATACTGACCTCCATCAGGTTGCAAATTGAATATAATATTTTTCTGCATCTAGCTCTGAAAATGATTTGGCCTTCTAGCAGTGTGTGGGACTTGTTCTATTAGTCCATCTATACTGACCTCCATCAGGTTGCAAATTGAATATAATATTTTTCTGCATCTAGCTCTGAAAAAATATTTGGCCTTCAAGCAGTGTGTGGGACTTGTTGTATTAGTCCATCTATACTGACCTCCATCAGGTTGCAAATTGAATATAATATTTTTCTGCATCTAGCTCTGAAAAAATATTTGGGCTTCTAGCAGTGTGTGGGACTTGTTCTATTAGTCCATCTATACTGACCTCCATCAGGTTGCAAATTGAATATAATTTTTTTCTGCATCTAGCTCTGAAAAAATATTTGGCCTTCTTACAGTGTGTGGGACTTGTTCTATTAGTCCATCTATACTGACCTCCATCAGGTTGCAAACTGAATATAATTTTTTTCTGCATCTAACCCAGAGAATAGTTTTGGCCTAATACCACAGTTTGGCCACTCAGCTATGCTCGGTTCCCATCCATTGTTTTTTTTTGCAAACAACTCCAGAGTTGTGAATTAGTTAACCACCAAAATGAGTGGAAAAAGGCCTGCTGCTGGTGGAAAGGGGAATAGGCGTGTTGGGAAGGGGAAAAAAGGTTGTGTCCATGGAGTTGGTGTTAAAGCAACAGTAACATCTGCAGAAGAAAGACCATCTTCCAGCAAACTAAAATGTCTACTTCTTTTAGCGGACAATGTGATAAGATCCCTTTCTTACGGCCACGCCAATCGCTACAAATTCCAGATGAGGCACAAAAACAGCAGGTGCTTCAACGGATATCAAGTGCTCCTTTAAGTGGGCTCTCCTCCACATCAACTTCAACATCACAAATACTCCAGTCCTCAGAGGTGTCACCCCAATCGCACTTGCTTCCTCACAGCTCCCAAATCTCCAGCTGCCCGTCAGAGTATGAGGTAGAACAGATGGTTGAGTCTGCAGAGCTGTTTACTCATACTATACTCTGGGAATCAGAGGTCGGCTCCAGCGCTTCTGTGAATCCACACGAGGAAATGATCTGCACTGATGCCCAGAATCTTTATGAGTCGGATCCAGGACCAGACGCAGAAGGTTCTGACCATAATGTAGACCCTCATTCCCAAACTGTAACTCCTGTTGGTGGAGACAATGAAGAAGACGATGATGAGACTCAAATACCTGATTGGAGCGACAACTTTAGTTTTTTGTCAGGGCAGGAACAGGTTGGCTCTGAGGATGACGGGTGTGATAACCCACAGGGTGATGATGATGAGGTTGGAGATCCCACTTACTGTCAACCCACAGTCAGCCAAGAGATGAGGTCAGCAGAGGAGGTGGAGGAGGATGCTAGTAAAAACGAGGTCAGGTTGCGCCTTCCTGGACAGAGACATAGTATTGGAAGCATGTCAACAACTGCATCCTCAAACACAACTCTGCCTCTGACCACAAGTCGTGGTGGCTCTTCAGGTTGCATGGGTGCTAAGCCTTGCATAGCCTGGGCATTTTTTCAGATCGATAAAGATGACCCAACTCGTGTTATCTGTAACATTTGTCAACAAAAGCTAAGTAGAGGCAAAAAAATACATAGTTTGAGTACTTCATGCATGAACCTGCACATGGACATGAAGCATAAGTTGCAGTGGGAAGCTCACTGTGCTACAATGCGGCCTAGCCGGCCGGGCCAACTACCGTCTGCCCCATCTTGTGCATCTGCGGCCTCTTCATCCTCTGTGACTGGGGGGACAGCAGTCACACCTGTTTTGGGACGCAGACCTGCCACCTCTTTACCCGCAACTGCCAGCGTGATTGGCAGGTCATCATTTTCTTTGGAGGTGGTAACACCAGCTGGTGTTGAGTGCTGTCCGACATCGATAGCACTTCCTTTGGATCAAGGCAACCTAACATGTCTGCCTGCATCTTCCTCACAGACAGGCAGTTTGCCGGGGACACCCTTATCAACCCCGTCTAAGCACAACAGCCAGCCCTCAGTCCCTCAGATGTGGACAAGTAAAAGACCATTTCCTCCTAGCCATGAGAAAGCTAAGAGGTTGAATTTCACCATCTGCATGCTCTCGGCTACAGAAATGCTGCCTTTCCGCCTGGTGGACACAGAGGATTTTCGAGACCTTATGTCCGTCGCAGTGCCCCAGGGATCCTAAAGGGGCTGACAATCTCTCTCCCCATGATTCCAGCCAAAAACATTACTCCACCTCCTCCTTGTTGGCGCTGTAGCCGTGTTTGCGTGGGTTGTCCATCAACCAGCCATCCTCCACTCCATCCATCTGGACCATCGAGCGTTGCACGGCACTCATCCGTGAACAGAACAGTTTTGAAATCAGTCTTCATGTAATGTTTGGCCCACTGGAGCCATTTCTGCTTGTGTGCAGTGGATAGAGGAGGTCGACAGGGTGGCGTACGCACAGCTGCAAACCTCTGATGGACCCTGCATCTTGTTGTTTGGGGGACGTTGGAGGCACCAGCAGCTTCAAAAACTTGTCTGCTGCTATGACAAGGCTTTTTTGTCGCTGCTCTTTTAACCTGACGTAATTGCCTGTAGGGAAGAGTCCTCAATTTTCCCTTATCAGCACGCACACGTGTGTACTGTGAATCAGCTACATACTTTTTGATTGCCAAGACACTTCATCCTGATCATCGCACAATGTTGATTGTAGTCATGCGTTGACCTAAACACTCCACAATTTGTTGCTTCTCAGCAGCCGACACATCCTTTTTTTTTCCCATTTTGGCAGAAAATGTAGGCTGCTTAATAATGTGGGACAGCCTTACAGTGATATAAAGAGCCCTGACACACATCACCATCAATGAGTTTAACTGACAAACAAACAAATTCTTCCCTTATCACTCCTAAACACTTTTTGCATAATAATTTGGAACACAGTGTACATGTGCTTTTCCACAAAACACCAGTAGTTCACGTAGTGAATCTTACAGTTCTAACTTGCCAACCGTGGTCTGTATGGAGTTGTTCAATAAAGGGCCCAAAATTAAGATAACATAGACGGGAGAGGTCTCTATGAATAGGAATTCCTAAGAATTTGATACCCTGTGAGGGCCAGGCAAAGGGAAAGTTGGACTGGATGGAATCCTGGATGGAATCCTGTATGGATTTGGGGAGGGAGACATCGAGGGCCTCAGACTTCGCTGTATTGATTTTAAAATTTGACCATGTAACAAAGTGATCTATTTCAGCCATAACAGCAGGGATGGATATAAGTGATTGAGTGATATATACTAGGACATCATCAGCAAATAGAGAGCACTTGTACTCGGTGCCTCCCACCTCAATCCACCTAATATTGGGGTTATGGCGAATTGATGAGAGCAGGTGCTCCATCACTAGGATGTATAAGAGAGGGGACAGAGGACATCCCTGCCTTGTCCCATTAGTGATTATGAAAGGTGATGAAAATGTTCTGACGCGCCCCCTGGGCCTTGGGACATCCGGAGCCGGACCCTTTTTGGTGGATGCTGGTAGTTGTAGTCTCCGTGGTGGTGACCCGGTTCCATGGCTCGGGGCGGACAAACCATTTATGTGGTTTTGATGTTTAAATGTCCGACTACGCCACCCGTGGATTGCGGTCAGAGTGAACCACGCTGCAGGGCAGACCGCTGAGGCTGGTGTTGTGGGTGCAGCAGAGCGTAGCATAACTCCCCACGGGAGGAGTATAGCCTCAGGGCAGTGTATGCGGAGGATGGGGGTGATGGTGCAGGGCAGCAGCAGTAATGACACGGAGTCAGTGATGCAGTCCAGGGCCTTTACTCACAGTTCTTATTATCCAGACCACTTCTGCAGGTAACGGCTGCCCACGTCGTTCTGTGCTCACCAGGTGAGGGGCTCAGACAACTCCCCGATAACTTTGGAGCGCTTCACAGGACCCCCTTTGTGTGTCCTTTGTCTGGCCTTTCTTACCAACCCTTCTGTCCGGCTGCCTCGGGCCTCCTCTTGGTAAACTTGGCGCCAGTTTCCCTGACCCTATGTGCTGCCCTCCTAGCGGGTGTAGCGAGGGGCTGCACCACATAAAATGTCACAGCCTCCGGTCTCTAGCTGAGGGTCGTTTCCCGCCTCCACTAGTGTCGGGGACCGGTCTCCCCCTTTGGCCTGACCCCTCCACGCAGGTGGATTCGGGCGTGCGGTGGCGACTCGCCCGTCCACACCCCTGGGATCCCTTCATTCCTCATTCCTGGAGCCTTCTCCGCTCCTCTTCCTTCCTTCTCTCTCTTCCAGGCCTGGGCCTCTGTTACTAGGCCCGCCTCTGGAGCAGAGCTCATGCAGAGCCCCTGCTCTCTGTCACTTCTGCTCAGACTTCTCTGCACTGAACTAAGATGGTGCCCACCTTTTATACTCCCTTCTCAATGCACCCAGGAACTGCTCCTGCACTACAGGGTTCCCCTTCCTCAGTGTTCCCTCCCCCCACTCCAGCCAGGGACAGGGACTGTCGTGCCCATCTCAGGGGCATATTGGTCGCCCTGCCCCACGGCAATGTGGTGTAATGCATGCAGGTGTCGGGGTCCTGATCCACACTCCATCCTTACCTGAGAGTGAGATATCACACCTCTGGGTGAGGTGCAATACCTCTGCAGCAACCGAGCCCTCGGGGTGCTACAGTTCTATTTATCTTCAGCCCAGGTGACCCATTGCGATACAGGGCCGTGATTTTGGCTATAAAAGGGTCCCCTAGACCCCTACCTCAAGCTTTTTAAGAGAATAATATATGGCGTGCCAGGAGACTCTATGGAATGCTTTCTCAGCATCCAACGAGAGTATCTAATTACAAATTTTTAACTGCATCTAGCCCAGGAAATACTTTGTGCCTAGTAGCAGTGTCTGCTAGTCAGCGGATTATCCCGGCTGTTATGCAAGCTACACCACCTGTAGTTTGGACACTTAATTTTTTCAAAGGAAATACTTCAGGACCACGGGATACTCAGTGAAGAGCATCAGGAGGCACCCCAAGGCATAGGGGCTGGGACTGGCGGTAGGATGCCTTGCAGTGGACAGCCGAGCTCGATCCTTATAAAAGCTTTTTAACTGCAGCAGCTTTAGTGGACGCTACTGGAGCTGGAATTACGCGGCTGCCGGCTTGAGACTTGCCCTTCAATAGATCCTTGTAAAAGGATTTAAAGTGTATTCATTCAAATTAGCGAGACAATTTAAATTAAAAAGCTTAGAGCTGCCTGCACCACAGGGGGGCTCGCTCGACCCACCAGTGGACAGGCACCAGTATTGGGAGAGGGCGGCTGGCCATCAGGGTCCACCGTGGCTCTGGCACAAAGAGAGGTGGCACGGGCAGGAATGGACTGGCCGTGTCAGCTTCTCACTTTTTGGATTTTAGAAGGGCATGACATGCCTATATCTGTGTCTCCCCCTCCTTTTACTCCTCCACCTCTTTTCTTTTCGCATGACTATATCTACTTGTCACTTTTCCTTGTGTTAGTTATGTCTTCTGAGCAGTTTGTCAGCTTTTGGACACCTTTGAAGGTTTTTTCTATGTGTTTCTATGTGTTTTTGTTTGCCTGCCATTGGTTTTAACGGTGTTCGAAGGTGTTCGACGAACAGTTCGACGAACAGTTCGGCGAACATAAAGGGTGTTCGACGAACCAAACCGAACTCGAACACTACGGGGGTGGCTCAACACTACTCCTGACTGCTTGTGGTTTTCAGTCCTTCATTCTCTTGTTTGTATGTGTACTTCAGAAACTCTGCAACCTGTCTGCCTGCAGCTTCCAGTTCTTCAGTCTCTTGTCTGCTTGCAGCCATCAGTAACTCTGCAACATGTCCAACATGTCTGTGGTCTCCAAGACATCTCCTGGCTGCTCGTGACTTCAAATACTTCAGTCCCCTATTTGCCTGCGTACTTCTGTAACTCTGCAAACTGTCTGCAATCTGTCTATGTCCTTTGTGCCTCACCCGTTTGCTGCATTGACACCCGTGGCCAGTTTGCCATTCCAGAACTTGTACTTAAAGTATCCACATCACCTAATGAGCCCCCTTTTTGTGACATATTGTTTATACATTGTAGAATTTTGAACACAGTCAGCTGAGGCTGAGGTAGACCCAGGAAGCATTTCATAAAATGTCCCTCAGGTTTATTATGACTGCATAAACCGCACTTTAGTAGTAAAGAAAATGACAGCCTTTTCCGGCACAAACAGGGAAAAACAGAAAATAAACACTCCATACAGTATGGTGGGTTTTCCCACTCATGGTCAGTGTCCTTTAACAAACAAAACACCCTGGAGGTCTCCACACCTCCAGTCACAGACAATGAATGAGACACTTGGTCTCCATTTTATCTCCCAAACAATGCCCCTGGGGTGGGGATATGTGAGCAGCCACTCCCATCCATCTCTATGAATGCTTGTAAAACCTGGCCCTGATACACCCTATTAACTATCTCAGCACTGTACGTGCTGGAGCATGCTTTCCGGGGCTTACATCACCGAAGCTACCAACCTCGATTATACATATCTCCCCTCAAGGACCAGTCCAGCGGCCATCTTACAACATAAAATTTCATCTTGTGGATCCACATTTATCTAACAATTATACCTGCAATACTGTCCACGCACATACCGGGTCAATCCACAACCATGAGTAACCCATAATTAATGTGGAATACTGTTAACAACTACTTTTGGTTGACCTGCAACTATTTGTCAATGAGAATGGGGATTATACAACACATTAAAATTGTCATCATATGTTTTACTGGCATTTTTATGTAAATTTATTTTCATTTTATTGTGAATGTCCAGCAATCATATACAACTGAACTAGACCAGTAAATATGCAAATGCAATACAAACTGTAGATTTATACCTACATTTATGCATGTTTTTGAATCAATGTAATTATTCAATAAATGTGTTTGCATTTTAACACTTTGAGAGTTGGCATATTATTATACTTTTGTTTGTTCATCATACTGTTATGTTGATAAAAACAAAAAAAGATATGGCTCTGAGAAAAATCAGAGGAAAAAATTAAAGAGCAAAATTGAAAATTTGCCTTGTCCGTATGGAGTTTAGAAGCAAGGGGCTTTGTGACAAGAAAGGCAAAAAAAGCAAACTGTACATGACTAGCATCTTTGATCTGGTGCCTACCACTAATAAAAATAAAGTAGGTACGGAAAGTATTCAGACCCCTTTACATTTTTCACTCTTTGTTTCATTGCAGCCATTTGGTAAATTCTAAAAAGTTCAATTTTTTCTTATTAAAGTACACTCTACACCTCATCTTGACTAAAAAAAAACAAAAATGCAGAAATTTTTTGCAAATGTATTAAAAAAGAAAAACTAAAATATCACATGGTCATAAGTATTCAGACCCTTTGCTCAGTATTGAGAATAAGCACCCTTTTGAGCTAGTACAGCCATGAGTCTTCTTGGGAATGATGCAACAAGTTTTTCAGACCTGGATTTGGGTATCCTCTGCCATTCTTCCTTGCAGATCCACTACAGTTCCGTCAGGTTGAATGGTGAACGTTGGTGGACAGCCATTTTCTGATGCTCAATTTGGTTTAGGCCGGCTGGGCCAGTTGAGAATGGTCACAGAGTTGTTCTGAAGCCACTCCTTTGTTATTTTAGCTGGGTGCTTAGGGTCATTGTCTTGTTTGAAGGTGAACCTTCAGCCAAGTCTGAGGTCCAGAGCACTCTGGAAGAGGTTTTCATCCAGGATATCTCTGTACTTGGCCAAATTCATGTTTCCTTCAATTGCAACCAGTCGTCCTGTCCCTGCAGCTGAAAAACACCCCATAGCATGATGCTGCCACCACCATGTTTCACTGTTGGGATTGTATTGGGCAGGTGATGAGCAGTGCCTGGTTTTCTCCACACATACCTCTTCGAATTATCACCAAAAAGTTCTATCTTCGTCTCATCAGACCAGAGAATCTTATTTCTCATAGTCTGGGAGTCCTTCATGTGTTTTTGAGCAAACTCTATGCGTGCTTTCATATCTCTTGCACTGAGGAGAGGCTTCTGTCTGGCCACTCTGCCATGAAGGCCCGACTGGTGGAGGGCTGCAGTGATAGTTGACTTTGTGGAACTTTCTCCCATTTCCCTACTACATCTCGGGAGCTCAGCCACAGTAATCTTGGGGTTCTTCTTTACCTCTCTCACCAATGCTCTTCTCCCATGATTGCTCAGTTTGGCTGGACGGCCATGTCTAGAAGACTTCTGGTGGTCCCAAACTTCTTCCATTTAAGAATTATGGAGGCCACTGTGCTCTTAGGAACCTTGAGTAATGCAGAAATTCTTTTGTAACCTTGGCCAGATCTGTGCCTTGCCATAATTCTGTCTCTGAGCTCTTTGGGCAGTTCCTTTGAGCTCATGATTCTTATTTGGCCTCACTTGCACTGTGAGCTGTGAGGTCTTATATAGACAGGTGTGTGCCTTTCCAAATCAAGTCCTATCAGTTTAATTAAACAACTCTGGACTCCAATGAAGGAGTAGAACCATCTCAAGGAGGATCACAAGTAAATGGACAGAATGTGACTTAAATAAGAGTGTCTGGGCAAAGGGTTTGAATACTTATGACAATGTGATATTTCAGTTTTTCTTTTTTAATAAATTTGCAAAATTGTCTACAATTCTGTTTTTTTTTCAGTCAAGATGGGGTGTAGAGTGTACTTTATTGAGAAAAATATGAACTTTTTAGAATTTACCAAATGGCTGCAATGAAACAACGAGTGAAAAATTTAAAAGGGTCTGAATACATTCCGTACCCACTGTATATGCAAGTACTGGGGCCCTGTGGCATACATAGAGGTGTCCTAAGAAGGGCACATACAGAATAATTTTGCCCCTATTGAAGAACCTTACGGTTCTCATCTATAATACCCTTTTAAGGGTATTATAGAGTATGATACTCCCAAAAATACCCCCACCTACACACACAGAGCATAGTATACCCACAGTGAATTCCTTCCCAACTTTTCACTCCACTGCCCACACACATACAAAATGATGATTCCACAGTGCCTCCAGCAAAATATAACACCCCCATATTGCCTCCAACACAGTATAATGCCACAGAGAATGATGCAACTAGAGTGACCTCCCCCAGTATGATGTCCCCATAATTCCCCTATACACAGTATTATGGCCCCCATACAGTGTGTTGACCTATCAGTATATTGGCCCCCACTCAGTATGATGCACACAGCCATCAATGAGTATGATGGCCCCACTCAGTATGATACCCCAACGTCCCCCACACAGCATGATGGATGCCCAGTATGATGTTCCAACAGCCCCTACTCAGTATGATGACCCCCAATCAGTATGATGTCCCACAACCCCCACTCAATATGATACCCCCACATCTCTGCACACAGTATATTGCCCCCCCAGCCACCCCACACAGAATGATGGTCCTTCCCTCCTCCACACACACAGACACAGTAAGGTATGATGGTCCCCCTTCATAGCATGTTAGTCCCCCCAGCAACCCTGTATAGTATGATGGTCTCCCACAGCCCACAAAAAAATACAAAACTTATATTCATGTAATCAAGAATCCTCTTCCTCTTCATCCTCTGTCTCATCAAGTGGACGCTGGCAGTGCAATGCAAAGACGTCATCACACCACCAACGACCCCTGCATGGGTCTGGCCTTCAGGAGGCGGCAAGTAGAAAATAATCCATCAACCTGCCGGAGTAAGTGATGGAGTACAGGTCAGGTGTCTCTATGCTACGTCACAACTGTTAACAGTATCAACATCTTGAGGATGCCTATACTGTTAAAAGTGTAGACAATGAGGCCACATTTGCCGGATGGCCAGCCTGGCCCTGCACAACAGTCATAAGATTGCTGCGTATATGGAGAGAGTAGGCTCTGCTGGGTCATAGGAGACCAAGACAGCTCTGCTGTGTAACCAGGAGTCTGCATTTCCTTTGTAATTGGGGCTAATATACCAGCCCAGTTACAAGGGAAATGAGATGAAATTAAAAATGTTTCAATATTTAAATGCCTCTTCCCTCAAGATGTCTTTAATGACCTTTTGAGGGACACACTGTTTAAAATAAATGACAAATAAAATGAAAAAAAGACACAAAACTACTTGAGTATATACTCCCTGACTGAAGTTATGTCGCTTATCCATGTTATGTAAATAAAAGCTTATAACCTGACGTTAAATTCATCCATTGGTTTTATAAATTACTCTTTTGGAAGCTGAAACCCTCCGAAATTTAGTTTAGGTTAAGAATATAAATTGGCATCAATGCTGAAATATTGATCATTTAATGAACACAGAATGGTCAGATTTTGGCAAGACAAAAGTTTTGTCGCCTGGTGATATAATGCACCCAATTCCTAGTTTACATCCTCACCAGTGCTCAGTAAATGATCGGTTAATAGTGGGTGTGTATAGAAAGAAACCCAGCACCCCAGACCTTCACTTTAACTGCAACTTGAGCTCTGACAACATGCCAAAAATCCACCCTGCGACCAAAGCCTTGATTATCAAGAGACTGAAGACCAGATTCACTGCAGAGGTGGCTGGCACCTTTAATGTGTCTTAGCTTCAAGTACAAAGAATTAAAAAAAGATTTGAAGAGACTGGAGATGTGTTTGACAAGCCCAGGTCCAGCAGACCTGGTAAGACAACTGCTCAGGAGGAACGTTTGTTGGTTAGAAAATCCAAAGCAAGCCCCTCTTCCACTGCAGCAGAGCTCCAACAGGCCTGGTCACCTCAAGTCCCTGTGTCAACTAGAACAGTTTGTAGGATTCTGTCTCAAAATGGCCTCCATGGTCGAATCAGTGCCCCGAAGCCAACACTAAACAAAAGGCAAATAAAAAGCATTTGCAAAGTCCCACAGCATGCTAAACAGATGGACGCTGGAAAAGTGGCAGAAGGTGGATTTCTCTGATGAATCTTCAGTAGATTTACACCACAGCCGCTGCAAATACTGCAGGAGACCTACTGGAGCCCGTATGGATCAAAAATACACCCAGAGAACAGTTACATTTAGTGATGGAAAGATCATGGTCTGGGGTTACATTCAGTATGGGGGTGTGCGAAACATTTGCAAGGTGGAAGGCAATATCAATAGCCTAAAATATCAAGAAGTATTAGCTACCTCTTACATTCCAAATCATAAAAGGGGTCAAATTCTGCAGCAGGATGGTGCTCCATCTCATACATCCATCTCTACAACAAAGTTCCTCCAAGCAGAAAAGATCAAGGTGCTCAAGGACTGTCCAGCCCTGTCACCAGACATGAACATCATTCAGCATGTTTGGGGTAGGATGAAAGAGGAAGCTTGGAAGACAAAACCAAAGAATCTAGATGAACTCTGGGAGGCATGTAAGACGGCATTCTCTGCTATTCCTGATGACTTCATTAAAAAATTGTATGAATCATTGTTGAACCGCATGGATGCAGTCCTTCAAACTCATGGAAGTCACACAAAATATTAAATATGAGTCTAATAACAGCACAACTTCATTCACCAATGTTATGCAACATATATTTGTATTTTAAGATAATTATTTGTTTGAATATCACATTACTTTCTGTGGGCGACAAAACTTTTGTCTTGCCAAAATCTGACCATTCTGTGTTCATGAAATGATCAATATTTCAGCATTGATGCCAAATTATTTTCTTAACCCAAACCAAATTTGGGAGGGTTTCAGCTTTCAAAAGAGTAATTTATAAAACCAATGGATAAATTTAACGTCAGGTTATAAGCTTTTATTTACATAACATGGATAAGCGACATAACTTCTGTCAGGGACTGTACAAACGAGGAAAAAAATTACAGCTTTTTGAACTGCATGTATGAAAAAAAAAAAAAAAAAATGTGCCCGATCAGGATGCAGTAAATGGCCCGGTCCTGAACTGGTTAAAGTATGTTTAAATAAAAATTTGATTGAAACAATAGATCTTTCTCTGATGATATATTCCCTTTAAATGTAAAATTACAATTTAATTAGGAACTTTTATATGCTAATAGAAATCTGTAATTTATTTGTAGTCTAAAATATTTCATTGAGAACAGACATTAAAAACAATTAAATAGCGTTACAGCTTTTTTATTGCCATTCACATAGTTCACACATCAAAATGTCAACTTTTCAATAATTGACAGCACAATATAAGCCTTTGTAAATGATGGGGAAATGCTTTATTACCTGCTAAGCTATATTTATTTATCTTTTAATTGGGAAGATGAAATACCATTATAATAAGTTCACATACCTTAGTGTATATCACGGTAATTGGGAAATATGGATGTTTCAGTAGTTAGTGAAATTATAAAATGATTAATATACTCATTGATATTTGGAATGTGAAATATATACAGAACAGCCATAATATTAAAACTACAGAGAAATAACATGAATAACATTGGTAATTTTGTGACGGTAACATCTGTCAAGGGTTGGGATATATTATATAGAAAGTTCAGTCAGTTATTGAAGTTGATGTGTTAGAAGCAGGGTAAATAAGTAAGTGTAGGAATTTGAGCAACATGTACAAGTGGCAAATTGTGATGGTACGTTTATTACTGTATGGTCACATACCTTTAACCCCTTTCTGACATGGGGCGTACTAATACGTATCTGTGCCCTGGGCTTATTGGACCAGATAAGTATTAGTACACCCCGGTGATCGTGCCCGCACAGAGCCTGTGCGGGCGCGATCGCCGCCGGATGTCAGCTGAATCTCACAGCTGGCACCTGGTGCTCTGTGCTAGGAGCACTGCACCGCTCCCAGCACATTAACCTCCAAAATGCTGAGAGCCTGCATTGCAAAGAGATGCTGCTACTGCATCTCTATGCTATACAAGTGATCAGCCTGAAAAAAATGAAAGTCCCATAGTGGGACAAAGTGTAAAAGTTAATAAAGTGTCAGAAAGTAAAAAAAAATTGTAAAAATATTTTAAAAAAATGAAAAAAATAATCCCCAAAAAATAAAAATATACTGTACCCAATAATAAATATTATTATAAAAAAACAAACGAAAAACAATAAAAGTAAACATATTTGGTATCGCCACATCCGGAATGACCTGTCCTATAAAACTGTCCCACAAGTTTACCCCTTTAAAGAACATGGTAAAAAAAAAATAAAAAAATCAAGAAGCAAAGAATGATGATTTACCATCATACCGGCAAACAAAAAATAGAATAAAACGAGATCAAAAAGACGAATGTAAATAAAAATGATATGGCTGAAAACGTCATCTTGCCCCACAAAAAACAAGCTGCCATACAGCTCCATCAGCAGAAAAACAAAAAAGTTACAGCTCCCAGAATAAAGAGATACAAAAAAAATATTTTTTTCTATAAAATAGTTTTTATTATGTAAAAAATAAAAAAAACAATATAAATATGGTACCGCTGTAAATGTACTGACCTAAAGAATAAAGCTATCTTTTCAATTTTACCACACGCAGAACGACATAAAAAAAACAACAATTCCTACATTGTTTGTTTTTTTTTACTCTGCCTCCCAAAAATCGGAAAGCGATCAAAAAATGTTACATGCCCAAAAATAGTACCAATAAAAGTGTCAACTCGTCCCGCAAAAAAACAAGCCATCATATGACTTTGTCGATAGAAATATGGACAAATTATAGTTCTCAAAATAAGGCGATGTGTGATAAGGTGTGTGACAGCTGTCAATCATAAAAACCCGATATGAATCTGGTATCGCTGTAATCGCACCGACCCAAAGAATAAAGTCGTCTAACCACTTATATCGCACGAGGAACGGTGTAAAAAATAAACTCTAGGGTTAAGGTTCTGTTAGGGTTGTGCTAGGGTTAGGGTTAGGGTTGTGCTAGGGTTAGGGTTGTGCTAGGGTTAGGTATGTGCTTGGGTCAGGGTTAGGGTTTTGCTAGGTTAGGGTTGTGCTAGGGTTACGGTTCGGGTTGTGCTAGGGTTAGGGTTGTGCTAGGGTTAGGGTTGTGCTAGGGTAGGGTTGTGTTAGTGTTACGGTTGTACTAGGGATAGGATTGTGCTAGGGTTAGGGTTGTGTTGGGGTTGGGATTTTTTCAAAAGTAAAGAAAAAGAATAATGATGACGATATGGCGACTAGTGCTGAGCGCAAGTGCTCGCTACTTGAGTTTGCATCGGGTGCTCAGGTATGCACCGAGTATCGCGGGTACTCGAGTGACATGCTCGAGTCTTCGCCCCATATGCTTCGCGGCCAAAAAAAAACTTGCGAGGATTCCATGTCATCCACGAGAGGTCCCCGTATGTTGTTTTTTGGGTCTCTAACAACCATGAAACATGCAGGGCGGGGACTTGAACATGTCACTCAAACACCCGCGATTCATGGTGCATACCCGAGTACCCTATGCAAACTCAAGTAGCGAGCACTTGCGCACAAGACTAATGACAACTTATTCAATATGATGACCTAATGTTATCAAATTCTGTGTCGTACCTCTGGGTTCAAAATTTTCACTATACCCCTTGATAAATTTCTTGCGGGGTGTAGTTTCCAAAATGGGGTCACTTGTGGGGGGTTTCCACTATTTAGGTGCATCGGGGGCTCTCCAAATGCGACATGGCACCTGCTCTCGATTCCAGCCAATTTTGAGTTCAAAAAGTCACACAGTGTATTTTCCCAACATATGGGGTATCGGCATACTCAGGAGAAATTGCACAACAATTTTTGGGGTACATTTTCTCCTCTTACCATTGTGAAAATAAAAAATTTGGGGCTAAAAGATTATTTTTGTGGAAAAAGTTTGATTTTTTTATTTTCACGGCTCAATGTTGAAAAACATTTTTGTGGGAAAAATGTGAAAATGTTATTTTTGCAGCTCAATGTTATAAACATCTGTGAAGCACCTGGAAGTTCAAGGTGCACACCACACATCTAGACAAGTTCCCTGAGGGGTCTAGTTTCCAAATTGGTGTCACTTATGGGGGGTTTCCACTGTTTAGGCACATCAGGGGCTCCCCAAAGACAACATGGCGTCCGCTAATTATTCAAGCAAATTTTACCTTCAAAAAGTCAAATGGCGCTCCTTCCCTTCTGAACCCTGCCGTGTGCCCAAACAGTGGTTTTCACCCACATATGGCATATCGGCTTACTCAGGAGAAATTGTTCAACAAATTTCATGGTGCATTTCCTCCTATTACTCTTATGAAAATGCTAAATTGGAGGCTGAAAAACATTTTTGTGGGAAAAATGTGAAAATTTTATTTTTACAGCTCAATGTTATAAACTTCTGTGAAGCACTTGGAGGATCAAGGTGCTCACCACACATCTAGATAAGTTCCCCGTGGGGTCTACTATCCAAAATGGTGTCACTTGTGGGGGGTTTCCACTATTTACGCGCATCAGGGGTTCCCCAAACGCAATATGGCGTCCGCTAATTATTCAAGCAAATTTTACATTCAAAAAGTCAAATTGCGCTCCTTCCCTTCCGAACCCTGCCATGCGCCCAAACACTAGGTTTCTCCCACACCAAGAGTTTTTCTAAAAAAATTCTTCTACCTTTGGTATTCATGATTTATTAATGCTTTAGTAATAGTTAGTGTTGAGCGATACCTTCCGATATCAGGAAATATCGTATCGGATTGAATCGGACCGATACCCAAAAAGTATCGGATATCGCCGATTCCGATACCGGAAACCAATGCAAGTCAATGGGACACAAATATCGGAATGAAAATAAACCCTTTCTTTCCTTGTAGGTTAATTCTACATGAAGTAAAACAACTAAGAATAATGTAGAATGTATTACATGAAAAGCCGGCAATTCATCAGCGGCATACACCGGTACCCGACAATTTAGAACAGAAAGAAGAGAGCTTCACACATAGATTAGATAGATAGAAACATGTCAGTCACATATATATGAAGTACAGTGACAGTGTTGCTTACTGTACTTGTCATTTAGTGTAAAGGATTTGTTTAAAAAAATAATTGTGTTTTCATGCACTGTCTCTTTAAAAAAGCCGGCCGGCAATTCAGCAGCGGTACCCGACAATTTATAACAGACAGAATAGAGCTTCACACATAGATTAGATAGATAGAAACATGTCAGTCACATATATATGAAGTACAGTGACAGTGTTGCTTACTGTACTTGTCATTTAGTGTTAAAATAAAGGATTTATTTAAAAAAAAATTGGCGTGGGGTTCCCCTTAATTATAGTCTCTAGCGGAGGTTAAGCAGACGGCTGGGGCAGATGTTTGAAGCCTGGGAAGGGGGTAATACCCACGGAGCTTCCCAGGCTACTAATATGAGCCCCCAGCTGAATACCTAGCCCTTACTAGCTATTAAAATGGGGGACCCCCTCAAAAAAATGACGTGGGGTCCCCCCTAATTTAATAGCTAGCAAAGGCTAGGCAGACAGCTGGGGGCTGACATTAATAGCCCAGGAAGGGTGCCATGAATATTGGCCCCCTCCCAGGCTAGAAACACCAGCCATCAGGCGCCCCAGAAATGGCGCATCCATAGGATGCGCCAATTCTGGCACTTAGCCTCGCTCTTCCCACCGTCCTGTAGCGGTTGCAGTGGGGTAATAGGGCTGGGGTTGATGTCAGCTTATAATGCCTGCTGACATCAAGCCCAGGTTAGTAATGGAGAGGTGTCTATAAGACACCCCCATTACTAACCCCATAGTCAAAGTTAAAAAAAAAACACAAACACCCAGAATAAAGTCCTTTAATTGAAATAAACACACAATTCTTTATTGTTCTAAATTAAACTCTACTTACCATCACGCCCATTCCAGCTGAAGCCAAAGATCTCCTGCAATAAAAGAAAAATAATAAAGCAACCTCATCCTTACCTTTCCATGGTTCCCAGGACAGCTTCAGCTCTGCTACATCAAGATGACAGGCTGGACCGCAGCAGAACGCTGCCATCCAGCCTGTCATCCCGCAGACACTGAGAAGCGCAGGCATGCTTGCGCTCCTCAGTGTCTCCCTGTGACGGCATCCAGATGAGCTGAGTTCATGTCCAATGAACTCAGCTCACCTCATGCACGTCACTGACAGCGTGGGAGTATTCTCCTGCACTCAGCGCTTCAGCGTGAGAATTTTCCCACGCTGTCAGTGACGTGCATGAGGTGAGCTGAGTTCATTAGACATGACCTCACCTCATTCACGTCACTGACAGCGTGGGAAAATTCTCACGCTGAAGCCCTGAGTGCAGGAGAATTTTCCCACGCTGTCAGTGACGTGCATGAGGTGAGCCGAGTTCATTGGACATGACCTCGGCTCATCTTTATGCCGTCACAGAGAGACACTGAGGAGCGCAAGCATGCCTGCACTTCTCAGTGTCTGCGGGATGACAGGCTGGATTGCAGCGTTCTGCTGCGGTCCAGCCTGTCATCTCGATGTAGCAGAGCTGAAGCTGTCGTGGGAGCCATGGAAAGGTAAGGATGAGGTTGGTTTATTATTTTACTTTTATTGCAGGAGATCGTTGGCTTCAGCTGGAATGGGCGTGATGGTAAGTAGAGTTTAATTTAGAACAATAAAGAATTGTGTGTTTATTTCAATTAAAGGACTTTTTTCTGGGTGTTGTGTTTTTTTTAAATACTTTACTAGAAATTCATGGTGGTCATGTCTAATATTGGCGTGACCCCATGAATTTCGGGCTTAGGGCCAGCTGATAATGCCAAGCTGGCCTTAACCCCTTTATTACCCAGTGAGCCACCGCACCAGGGCCCTGGATGAGTTGGGTACAGCGCCAGAAGATGGCGCTTCTATGAACGCGCCATTTTCTGGGGTGGCTGCGGACTGCAATTTGCAGCGGGTGGGGCCCAGAAAGCTTGGGCCTCCCTGCGCTGCGGATTCCAGCCCCCATCTGCCTAGTTGTACCTGGCTGGACACAAAAATAGGGCGAAGCCCCACGTATTTTTTTTTTAATTATTTCATGAAATTCATGAAATAATTAAGAAAAAAAGGGCTTCCCTATATTGTTGTGTACAACCAGGTACAAATAGGCAGCTGGTAGTTGGGGGCAGCCCGTTCCTGCCTGCTGTACCTGGCTGGACACAAATATAGTGCGAAGCACCACGTCAATTTTTTTAAAATTATTTCATGAAATAATTTTTTAAAAAAAGGGCTTCCCTATATTGTTGTGTCCGGCCAGGTACAAATAGGCAGCTGGTGGTTGGGCGCAGCCCGTTCCTGCCTGCTGTACCTGGCTGGACACAAATATAGGGCGAAGCCCCACATCAATTTTTTTTTAATTATTTCATGAATTTCCTGAAATAATTAAAAAAAAATTGACGTGGGGCTTCGCACTATATTTGTGTCCAGCCAGGTACAGCAGGCAGGAACGGGCTGCGCCCAACCACCAGCTGCCTATTTGTACCTGGCCGGACACAACAATATAGGGAAGCCCTTTTTTTCTTTATTATTTCATGAATTTCATGAAATAATTAAAAAAAAAAATACGTGGGGCTTCTCCCTATTTGTGTGTCCAGCCAGGTACAACTAGGCAGCTGGGGGCTGGAATCTGCAGCTCAGGGAGGCCCAAGCTTTCTGCCCCTTACCCGGTGCAAATTGCAGTCCGCAGCCACCCCGGAAAATGGCGCGTTCATAGAAGCTGGATGCTGTACCTGGCTGGCATACAAAAATATGGCAAAGCCCACGTCAAAATTTTTGGGAAAAATTAATTAAAAATTAAATAATAATTTAGGGACTGCATCTTTATTAACTCCTCAAATGTCATTTAGTGTTAAAATAAAGGATTTATTTAAAAAAAAATTGGCATGGGATCCCCCATAATTTTAGGCTCTAGCGGAGGTTAAGCAGACGGCTGGGGCAGATGTTTGAAGCCTGGGAAGTGGGTAATACCCACGGAGCTTCCCAGGCTACTAATATCAGTCCCCAGCTGAATACCTAGCCTTTACTAGCTATTAAAATGGGGGACCCCCCCAAAAAAATTACGTGGGGTACCCCCTATTTAATAGCTAGCAAAGGCTAGGCAGACAGCTGGGGGCTGATATTAATAGCCCAGGAAGGGTGCCATGAATATTGGCCCCCTCCCAGGCTAGAAACACCAGCCGTCAGCCGCCCCAGAAATGGCGCATCCATAGGATGCGCCAACTCTGGCACTTAGCCTCGCTCTTCCACGCTGCCCTGGTGCGGTGGCAGGGGGTAATAGTGGTGGGGTTCATGTCAGCGCCAGCTGCCATGAAGCCCAGGTTAGTAATGATGGGCGTCTATAAGACACCCCCATTACTAACCTACAAAGTGTTAAAAAGAAAAAACACACTACACCCAGAAAAAAATAATTTATTTGAAATAAAACACACAATTTTATTTAATTCTTAGTTTACTAAAAAAAAATAGTTACCTGTCCACGTTCCTGCGCTGATCTCCCATGCACAGCTGTCACATCTGGAGATGGTGACAGCTGTGCATGGCTGCTGTAAGCTCACACTGCCGGGAACACGTCTGCTCCCGGCAGCAGGAGCCACTGACTGAGGTCACCGGAGTGCATTCAGGCAGTGCAGCTCCGGAGACCTTCTTTACGGCACTGCTGTACCGTGGGAATTTCTCACGATACAGCAGGGCCGTAAAGGAGCTAACCGGTGCAGCGCTGCCTGAACTCCGGCGAACCCGCTTATGAAATGACGGGGCTGCTTTACGGCCCTGTCATTCTAGCGGCGGCAGTGGTTCAGAGAGGTCACATTCTATGTGGCTGCTCTAAACTGGAGATCATCGTGGGACACTCGTGGACTACTACGTAGGGGTAAGGATAAGGTTGTGGTTTATTATTTTATATTTTATTACAGGAGATCAATGGCTTCGGGGAATTAGGTGTCTAGGTGAGTATAGGTGTAGTTTTTTATTTTTTACTTTATTTTAGGTGGCGATCGGCGGGGACAGGTAATGTATAAACTAATTTATTTTAGGTAACCACTGGCCACTAATGACATGTATTTAAAATTTATTGGGGACACAGTAGGGTAATTTAAATAGCAGGATCAGGCTGATGGGAACTACTGCTCCCATCGAGCTGATCCCGCTGGCACGAGTGGACGGGGGACAGACATAGGCCGATGGGAGTAGTAGTGTCACATCGGCCTATGTCTGCCTGCACGCACACACCCGCAGACATCGCACAGACACCGCACACACTCGCAGACACACGCACAGACACCCCGCACACACTCGCAGACACCACGCACAGACACCCACACACACCAATCATGACGGGCTGATCGTCTGGGAGGTGAGGCTGACCTGTGCGGCCGTGGGAAAGTTCATGTGAGTTCATGCAATGCAGTCAAGCATGAACTCATATGAACCCTCTGAGGGCACCGTGGCGACTTCAAATGAACAGCTGATCAGCATCACCTGATACCTCAGCTGTTCATTTGAAATAACCGGCGGGAAAGCGCAGCACAGAACGGGAAAGCCGGCGGTGAAGTCTTTTCACTGCCGGCTTCACCGCCCGGGTCCTTCGCTCCCCGCTCCTTGGTGCTGCGCTCCCCGCCCGGTCCTAACTTACGATCGGGATGGGAGGTGGTGAGGGGAGCGGAGGATCGTGGTGGTAGGCTGCGGGGAAGCAGTATGAGGCTGTGTGATTGTTTAAAAGCTGGCGGCTCTTTACCGCCCGCCGGCTTTTAAACGATCAGGAGAATTCTCCCACGCTGGGATGGCATTCTGACGACAGGCTGGATCTCAGCTGAGCGCTGCCATCCAGCTTGTCATCCTTCAGAGACACTGCAGAGCGCAGGCATTATGGGAACTTCCGATTCCGGTATTCGATATTGTAAAAGTATCGGAATTAAGTATCGGAATTCCGATACCGCGAATATCGGCCGATACCCGATATTTCAGTATCGGAATGCTCAACACTAGTAATAGTATAATTAATCTCTCTTATGAAGGTTCAGAAGTAAAGCTACAATGTACTTTATTGTCCCATAATTGCTTTTGAATTTCAATTTTTTATTTTTCACTGAAATGGGATGGGGCGAGAAGTTAGAATTGGTATATCATGGGGAGGGGTTAGAACAGTCAATACAGTGAGGAGGAATCAAGGAAAATACATAAAGTACATGAATACTAATGCCAGAAGCCTCACAGAAGAGATTAATGAATTAGAGTTAATATTGTTGGAAGAAAATGATGATATGGTGGGGATAACAGAGACATCGCAGGACGAGAGCTATGACTGGGCTGTTAAATTACAGGGCTATAGTCTGTTCTGGAGTAACCATAAAAATAAGCATGGGAGCGGTGTTTGCATAAAATATTCCATAAATGTAAAATCTTCCCTAAAATCCATCCTTTGACAGGAGGTAAGGGGGAGGGAGAAAGTACAATAAGATACTGAAAGGGGTTTGTTGTATGTCGCCAAGTATAATTGAATCAGCAGAAAATATTCTCATAAAGTAAATAGATGAGCAAATAAAGGAGAAGTTATTTTTATGGGGGACTTTAAGGACCTGATATAAATTGGGGAGCAGAAATGTGCAGGTCCAGAAAAGGAGAGAAGTTTTTGACAATAATAAAAAGTTATTACCTTTCACTAGTGGTGCAGGACGCAAAAAGAGGGGGGCACTTCTCGACCTAATTTTAACAAATATGCCGAATAATATATCAAATGTCACTTGGGAAATAGTGATCGCAAAATAATACGTTTTCACTGATCCTTTAATAATATGTATAGTAGAGGGGCTAGAAGCAAACTAAACTTCTGGAAAGCAAATTTCCAACGGCTAAGAGATGATCTTAGTGCCATAAACTGGGACAATGGGACAAAATATGATCTGTGCACAATAAATACTTTATGGGACTAATAAGCAAGAAATCACTATGGTTAAATAGAGTTGTAAAGGGCACAGTAAATTACAAAAAGAAAGTGTATAAGGTATCAAAGCATGAAGGTAATGACGAGGTATTAAATAATAATAGAGAAAAAAATTAATTGTGTAAAAAACAAATCAATGCATCAAAGTTTGAGACAGGGAGGCTCATTGCCAAAGAAAGTAAAAATAACTCAAAAATACTCTTTAACTACATAAACAGTAAAAAACTAAAAATCTATAGTGTTAGCCACAGGAAAAGGCCAATCTACTAAATTCCTTTTTCTCTACAAAATTTACACAAAAAATCCCATGACAGATGACATAATCAGGGGTACCATAAATTCTCCAATAAATGTCATCTAATTAACCCATCAAAAAAAAGTTAACTGACTCAAAAACACAAATCAGTGGGCCTAGAAGGCATACATCCCCCTGTACTGTAGGGTTTAAGTACCATAATAGACAGAACACTATTTCTAACATTCAAGGATTCCATGATAAGAGGGTCTGTACCACAGGACTGGCGCACAGCAAATTTGGTGACAATATTCAAAAAGGCAACCAAATCTGAGCCTGGAAAGTATAGGTCATTAGCAGTGATGAGCGAGTATGCTCGCCACTGCTCGGTACTCGCCCGAGCATCTCAGTACTCGAGATGCTCGGAGCGCACCGAGTACTTTCGAGATCCTCGGGCGGGAGCTCGGGTCCCCATCCTGCATGTTTGGCGCTATTTAGAGCACCAATCATGCAGGCATTGTCTGCCACTCTCTGTAATGTGACAGCCATGGTGGTTGTGGCATTACAGTGATTGCCCAAATCGATGGGAACAGTGCTCACAGTGAAACATGAAAAGTCGGCAATTCATCAGCGGCATATACCGGTACCCGACAATTTAGAACAGAAAGAATAGAGCATCACACATAGATTAGATAGATAGAAACATGTCAGTCACATATATAATAAGTACAGTGACAGTGTTGGTTACTGTACTTGTTATTTAGTGTTAAAATAAAGGATTGATTTAAAAAAAATAAGTGTTTTTGTCTCTTTAAAAAAGCCGGCCGGCAATTCATCAACGGCATACATCGGTATGCCTATATATTCTGCCTGCCTGACGTTTAATTAAGCACTGTTCCCATCGATTTGGGCAATTTTTGATATTCTGCAGACCGCCGGGGGGAGCCGCCTGAAAAATGCTCGAGTTTCCCATAGACTTACATTGGGCTCGCTGCTCGGGTCGAGCACCCGAGTATTCCAATGTGCTCGACCCGAGCTTCGAGCACCCAAGCATTTAAGTGCTCGCTCATCACTAGTCATTAGGTTTCACCTCTACTGTGGGCAAAATCTTTGAAAGTTTTCCAAGAGATCCTATCCTTAAGTATCTCAATTAAAATAACCTCAGGACTCAACATCAACATGGGTTTATGAGGGATAGGTCCTATCAAACTAATCTGATCAGCTTCTATGAGGAGGTCAGTATGCAGACTGGACAATGGTAAGACTGTCCAAATTTTTCAAAGGTGTATGATGCCACATAAAAGGTTGATACATAAATTGAGAGCAATGGGAAAATATGTGTAAGAGGTTAAACAACTGGCTTAATGATAGAAAAAAAAGAGGGTGGTTATGAATGGAACACGATATAATTGGGTCACAGTTAATGGTGGGGTACCACTATGGCCAGAATTTGACCCTCTTCTTTTTCATATACTTATTATTGACCTTGTAAATGGCAGCATTTCAATATTTGCATATGATTCTTAACTCTGCAATGTACTCAACACAAAGGAGGATAATTTAATATTACAGTTGAATGCATTAAAAGAAGAATAGATGCTCATGAGTAGAACATAGTTTTGTTCCATACAAGTATACTGTGTATAATTTTGTGCTCCAGTGAAAAGAAGAACATTGATGAACTAAAGTGGCTGCAGAAAAGTGCGATCAAGGTTATTAAGGAAATGGGGAAACAGCTGCACCAAGACTGGTTATCAAACTTGGGGTTATTCAGTTTGGAAAAAGAAAGTCTTAGGGGTAGGGATGAGTGGACTCGTGGAAGTTTGGGTTCTGGTACCCAACCGAACTTTAGTCCAAAGTGCCATACGGGTACCAGAACTGTACCTGAACTTGAGCCTTAACCTGAACCCCATTGAAATCATTGAGAACCCAAACTTTGGGGCTGGAAAATGAAAATTGTATTCTCTCTCTCTGCTCCCTGGACTCCCGAACTGTAAAACAGGCTTCCAGGAGAAGTCTGTGTTTTGAGTTCAGCACCAGGGCTGAACTATTCGGGTTTGCTCATCTCTACTTATGGGCTATATTATTATCTATTTATATATTCTATCTATCTATAGCTGTATATAAGATTGCTTTATTAGTTAGAAAACTGGCTTTAAATTACATAGAGAATTATAATATGTGAAACACGATGTTAAAAACGCATTGCATATGGATTGCATACGCATGTCATATGGATGCTTGTTGAGAAAAATCTCATTGTGCTCACATGACACTCGCATGACACTCGTCCTACTTTTCTGGATCAACATCAAACTGCTTTTTTATGCGCTAATGTGACTCCAGCCTAATAAGAAGTATGCTAGGGGAGTTGGGATAGTGGAGAAACGTAGCAAATAAATGAAAGTCAATACTACAGCTATGATGCTTTTGGTATCAAAAGTAATGTGGTTTGCCACATTTTGAAATTGTTGCCTTGGATATGTAGAGTTTATCCTGCCCCTTATTGTAGCCAATCTTTAATACAAGGCATGCACAATTATTCATGCTAGAACTGTAGAAAAAAGATCACACATGCAAAAATCATTCATTGATCTAATGACTCTATGCAAAAATTTACAAAACTGAACATAAGGTTTTTAGTTTAACATTCTGATTAGACTGTATGAAGCCCCCTGCCACATCACGGTGATCCTCTCAGTGTGTCCCTAACTTAGTACAGCCTTAAAGGTGCGACGCCATACACCAACCACAGCCACAGCATCAGTGCACCATCAGGGTGGGCAACCTGGTGCCTCACAGCACAAATGCTGTAAGGCTGAGTCCCTGTGACTCCAGGCCACACCACTGAACAGGCACAAAACCACCTCAACAATGGCCGCCAGACAGCACTAATATCAAGTGAAAAAAGCAAAAAACTCACCTTCCACAAGCTCTCAGACTGATGATTCAATTCCATGCAACAATTACAGTGAACAATAATGTACACAAAAATTTCTGCAATTGTATTCAGGATGTGTCATGAATCACCTAATAGCTAGAATTTCTGTGCTAATGGATTAAGACTGTCTATAGTAAATAAATATCTAAAAAACATTTTGCATATATAATTTACAGATAGAATAATATTTTATGATTTGAAGTTTAGGAATATGTATCCTTCATTTGCATACATTTCTGTATGAATATGTATATGATAGTGCCCATAGGCGGATTATAATGAGGACAATCTGGACTACCGCCCGGGGCCCGAGGCTCCGTGGGGCCCATGGCCAGATTGCCCTCATTATAATTTTCCAGCAGGGCAGAGGCAGGGGGACCGCACTGTACCTACATGCTGTTAGACGCCAGTCGGTCGCATCACAGGGAGGCAGACACGCCCCCTGCACTGCACTGGCTGCATCTCCAGGACTGACATCACACAGCGGCGCCTGGAGCTGCATCATCCTGCCGGAGAAGAGCTCGCGCATTGGACCTGAGTGGATGGCGGTAAATGAGGTCGGGCCCCAAGCAGGTATCTGAAGTGAGGAGGGGGCTGCAGGACGCTGCTCCCCTCCTGATAAGTGCACACAGGATTCCATAGTGTCCCGTCAGCGACCGCTCTCCTGGGGCTCTGTGTGATTTATTGCAGGACTCTGACCTTTGCTGCAGATTAGGTCACTCTGGGTCATCGGCTCCAGCATCACCAGATCTTCAGGAAAATTGAGAGTCCGGCAATAAATCACACTGAGCCCCAGCAGAGCGACCACGGACATTAGCAGACAGGATCCTGCACTGACTGATCAACCCTGAATCTGCAGGACGTCACATACTATACTGCTCCATATGTAATATGTGAGGTCCTGTGTGCAGGTCCAGGTGTGATCAGTGCAGTGTATATCCCTGTACAAAGAATGTCATATCCAGTATACAGATTACTGCATGGTATACTGTGGTACAGACATCAGATGGGATATAACAATGTGTATAGTATATAACATCTGATGTCTGTACCACAGTATATCATGCTAGCTATTGAACTCGTTCTACACCTGGATGGCTAGCTTTTTTCTTAGTACATTTACGGCGCCTTTTTTTTTAATGACACTGTATGTGAATTTGCATACACAGTGTCTTCAATAAAATGGTGCCGGATAGCGTGTTATGCGCATGCACTGACTCCGGCACCATTTCATTGAAATATTGTGCTACAAAATTAAAGGGATCCTTTCATCAGAAATAATGCTATTAACCTGCATATATAACAGTTAATCTGCAGGTTAACAACGTTATTATGCTGCCCAGCAGCTGAATGCAGCGGGGAGAAAATTAACTTTATTCTCCTCGCCACCATTCTGTTTCAGTCATGGGGGCGGGACGGTGCCGGTTCGGTCACCACTGAGTATACAGTGCGTCCCCTATAACCGCGCCCCCAGCACTGACTGACACTGGCTCTACATTGAGGCTGGCTGTCAGTCAGGGCCGGGGTTACATCGCTGCTCTGTATTCTCAAAGCAATGACTGAACCGGCGCCGGACCAGATCCCATGACTGAAACCGAATGCTCCCCCATCCTGGTGTATGCTCCCCCATCCTGGTATATGCTCCTCCATCCGGGTTTCCCATCCTGGTATATGCTCCCCCATCCGGGTATATGGTCCCCTTATCCGGGTCTCCCATCCTGGTCCATGATCCCACATCCAGGTCCCCCATCCTGGTATATGCTCCCCCCATCCTGGTATATGGTCCCTATATCCAGGTCCCCCATCCTGGTACATGCTTCCCACCATCCTGGTATATGGTCCCCTTATCTGGGTCCCCCATTCTGGTCCATGCGCCCACATCCAGGTCTCCCATCCTGGTATATGCTCCCCCTCATCATGGTATATGGTCCCTTTATACAGGTCCCCCATCCTGGTACATGCTCTCCACCTTCCTGGTATATGGCTCCCTTATCCGGGTCCCCCATCCTCATCCATGCTCCCACATCCAGGTCTTCCATCCTGGTACATGCTCCCCCCCATACTGGTATATGGTCCCCTTATCCAGGTCCCCCATCCTGGTCCATGCTCCCACATCCAGGTCTTTCATCCTGGTATATGCTCCCCCATCCAGGTCTCCCATCCTGGTATATGCTACCCTATTCTGCCTGTTCTGCTGTTCTTCCATCCATAAAAAAAAACAAAAAAACACTCCGATTCACCTTTTCCCCTCCCCCTTGCAGTGCATCCTCGATCTCCGGAGAGGCTGGAGGAGTGTGGCGCCAAAGTTCGTGCCTGGACATATTGCGATTAGTTATTTGCGTGACAGCGTGGAAAATCAGGGATCTTCATGGGCGGAGACGATTTTTTTGCGCGAACAAGCCACAACCCCGAATATGAAACCGAATTTGAAATGCCGAACAAATTCGCTCAACTCTAATTGCGATCTCCGGCGCCATTTTGTTGAAGACAAATTTGCACACAGTGTCTTCAAAAAAATGGAGATCGAGGTATGTGTCCTAATGGCACTGGAGCTAGCAGTATGCAGTCAGCTCTTACGCATACTGTGATCTCTGGCATCACAATCCATTATCCTCGTCCTCCTACCTCTCATCTGTAATGTCTGATGTGTTCTTCTGTCTCTGGCCAGACTGCGCAGGCGCATTGTGTGCATAGTCTATAAAGGCTTCGAACAGACGGACACATCTCTGATTATATTATAGATGCCAGTCAAATATTCCCATATAGACCATATAGGGCCGTACCTAGGGGAAGAGGAGGGGCAGGTGACCTGGGTACAGCCGTCAGGGGGTGGCTTTGGGCCACCTCATGTAGTGGTCAGAGGTGTCTCCCAGGCAGCTGCATTTTGCCACCTCCAGAGAGGGATTCAATCATTCTCTGAGCTGGCTGTGGAACCGACAGTCGATCAGAGAAGGGAGCTATATACAGGCTCATATTGTATATAAGGAGTTATTTTGGGGCTCATACTGTATATATGAGGTTATTTTGGGGCTTATATTGTATATAAGGAGCTATGTGATGGGCTCATATTGTATATAGGAGGCTATGTGGGGGCCTCATACTGTATATAGGGAGGCTATGTGGGGCTCATACTGTATATATGAGGCTATGTTGGGACTAATATTGTATATAAGGAGCTATGTGAGGGGCTCATACTGTATATAGGAGGCTATGTGGGGGGCTCATACGGTATATAGGAAGCTATGTGGGGGAATGATACTGTATATAGGAGGCTATGTAGGGCTCATACTGTATATAGGAGGCTATGTGGGGCTCATATTGTATATAGGGAGGCTATCTGGGGCTCATACTGTAACTAGGAGGCTATATTGGGGCTCATATTGTATATAAGGAGCTATGTCAGGGGCTCATACTATATTTAGGAGGCTATGTGGGGGGCTCATACTGTATATAGGAGGCTATATGGGGGAATGATACTGTATATAGGAGGCTATGTGGGGCTCATACTGTATATAGGGAGGCTATGTGGGGTCATACTGTATATAAAGAGCTATGTGGAGGGGCTCATAATGTATATAGGGAGGCTATGGGGGCTCATACTGTATATAGGGAGCTATGCGGGGGCTCATACTGTATATAAGGAGCTATGCCGTGGCTCATACTGTATATAGGAGGCTATTTGGGGGCTCATACTGTATATAGGAGGTTATTTGGGTGCTCATACGATATATAGGGAGCTATGTGGGGCTCATACTGTATATAGGGAGCTATGCGGGGGCTCATACTGTATATAAGGAGCTATGCCGTGGCTCATACTGTATATAGGAGGCTATTTGGGGGCTCATACGATATATAGGGAGCTATGTGGGGCGCATACTGTATGTAGGGAGTAGTGTTGAGCCACCCCCGTAGTGTTCGAGTTCGGTTCGGTTCGTCGAACACCCGTGTGTTCGCCGAACTGTTCGTCGAACTGCTCATCTAACACCTTCGAACACCATTAAAACCAATGGCAGGCAAACAAAAACACATAGAAACACATAGAAAACACCTTCAAAGGTGTCCAAAAGCTGACAAACTGCTCAGAAGACACAACTAACACATGGAAAAGTGACAAGTACATATAGTCATGCGAAAAGAAAAGAGGTGGAGGAGTAAAAGGAGGGGGAGACACAGATATAGGCATGTCATGCCCTTCTAAAATCCAAAAAGTGAGAAGCCGACACGTTCAGTCCGCTCCTGCCCGTGCCACCTCCGTGTCGCCGGGTTTGTGCCAGAGCCGCGGTGAAGCCTGACGGCCAGCCCCCCTCTCCCAATACTGGTGCCTGTCCGCTGGTGGGTCGAGCGAGCCCCCCTGTGGTGGAGGCAGCTCTAAGCTTTTTAATTTAAATTGTCTCTCTAATTTGAATAAATACACCATAAATCCATTTACAAGGATCTATTGGAGGGCAAGTCTCATGCCAGCAGCCGCGTAATTCCAGCTCCAGTAGCGTCCACTAAAGCTGGTGCAGTTAAAAAGCTTTTATAAGGATCGAGCTCGGCTGTCTACCGCAAGGCATCCTACTGCCAGTCCGAGCCCCTATGCCTTGGGGTGCCTCCTGATGCTCTTCACTGAGTATCCCGTGGTCCCGAAGCATTTCCTTTGAAAAAATGAAGTGTCCAAACTACAGGTGGTGTAGCTTGCTTAACAGCCGGGATAATCCGCTGACTAGCAGACACTGCTACTAGGCACAAAGTATTTCCTGGGCTAGATGCAGTTAAAAATTTGTAATTAGATACTCTCGTTGGATGCTGAGAAAGCATTCCATAGAGTCTCCTGGCACGCCATATATGATTCTCTTAAAAAGCTTGGGGTAGGGGTCTAGGGGACCCTTTTATAGCCAAAATCACGGCCCTGTATCGCAATACGTCACCTAGGCTGAAGATAAATGGAACTGTAGCACCCTGAGGGCTCGGTTGCTACAGAGGTATTGCACCTCACCCAGAGGTGTGATATCTCACTCTCAGGTAAGGATGGAGTGTGGATCAGGACCCGACACCTGCATGCATTACACCACATTGCCGTGGGGCAGGGCGACCAATATGCCCCTGAGATGGGCACGACAGTCCCTGTCCCTGGCTGGAGTGGGGGGAGGGAACACTGAGGAAGGGGAACCCTGTAGTGCAGGAGCAGGGAGGAAGCAGTTCCTGGGTGCATTGAGAAGGGAGTATAAAAGGTGGGCACCATCTTAGTTCAGTGCAGAGAAGTCTGAGCAGAAGTGGCAGGGAGCAGGGGCTGTGCATGAGCTCTGCTCTGGAGGTGGGCCTAGTAACAGAGGCCCAGGACTGGAAGAGGGAGAAGGAAGGAAGAGGAGTGGAGAAGGCTCCAGGAACGAGGAACGAAGGGATCTCAGGGGTGCGGACGGGCGAGTCGCCACCGCACGCCCGAATCCACCTGCGTGGAGGGGTCAGGCCAAAGGGGGAGGCCGGTCCCCGAAACTAGTGGAGGCAGGAAACGACCGTCAGCTAGAAACAGGAGGCTGTGACATTTTATGTGGTGCAGCCCCTCGCTACACCCGCTAGGAAGGCACCACATAGGGTCAGGGAAACTGGCGCCAAGTTTACCAAGAGGAGGTCCGAGGCAGCCGGACAGAAGGGTTGGTAAGAAAGGCCAGACAAAGGACACACAAAGGGGGTCCTGTGAAGCACTCCAAAGTTATCTGGGAGTTGTCTGAGCCCCTCACCTGGTGAGCACAGTATGACGTGAGCAGCCATTACCTGCAGACGTGGTCTGGATAATAAGAACTGTGAGTAAAGGCCCTGGACTGCATCACTGACTCCGTGTCATTACTGCTGCTGCCCTGCACCATCACCCCCATCCTCCGCATACACTGCCCTGAGACTATACTCCTCCCGTGGGGAGTTATGCTACGCTCTGCTGCACCCACAACACCAGCCTCAGCGGTCTGCCCTGGAGCGGCGGTTCACTCTGACCGCAATTCACGGGTGGCGTAGTCGGACAATTAAACATCAAAACCACATAAATAGTTCCGCCACTGGTTTGACCGCCCTGAGCCACGGAACCGGGTTGCCGCCACGGAGACTACAACCACCAGCATCCACCAAAAAGGGTCCGGCTCCGGGTGTCCCAAGGCCAAGGGGGCGCGTCAGAACATTTTCATCACCTTTCACAATCACCAATGGGACAAGGCAGGGATGTTCTCTTTCCCCTCTCTTATACATCCTAGTGACGGAGCACCTGCTCTCATCAATTCGCCATAACCCCAATATTAGGTGGATTGAGGTGGGAGGCACCGAGTACAAGTGCTCTCTATTTGCTGATGATGTTCTAGTATATATCACTCAATCACATATATCCATCCATGCTGTTATGGCTGAAATAGATCACTTTGTTACATGGTCAAATTTTAAAATCAATGCAGCGAAGTCTGAGGCCCTCGATGTCTCCCTCCCCAAATCCATATAGGATTCCATCCAGTCCAACTTTCCCTTTGCCTGGCCCTCACAGGGTATCAAATACTTAGGAATTCCTATTCATAGAGACCTCTCCCATCTATGTTATCTTAATTTTGTGCCCTTTTTGTGTTCCAAATAGAATAGAGGTCAGGGGAGCATGGGGGTCACACCATAAGTTTGTCCCCTTTTATGCCCATATCAGCCAGAGATGCAGATGTTTTATGTGCAGCATGAGATGGTGCATTATCATGCAGAAAAATGATCTTGCTGTGAAATACACGGTTCTTCTTCTTAAACCATGGCAGGAAGTGCTGTTTGAGAAAATCCACATACATTATTGAGTTCATCTTTAGCGCCTTCAGGGATCCTAAAGGGGCCGACAATCTCTCTCCCCATGATTCCAGCCCAAAACATTACTCCACCTCCTCCTTGTTGGCGCTGTAGCCGTGTTTGCGTGGGGTGTCCATCAACCAGCCATCCTCCACTCCATCCATCTGGACCATCGAGCGCTGCACGGCACTCATCCGTGAACAAAACAGTTTTGAAATCAGTCTTCATGTAATGTTTGGCCCACTGGAGCCGTTTCTGCTTGTGTGAAGTGGATAGAGGAGGTCGACAGGATGGCGTATGCACAGCTGCAAACCTCTGAAGGACCCTGCATCTTGTTGTTCGGGGGACGTTGGAGGCACAAGCAGCTTCAAAAACTTGTCTGCTGCTATGACAAGGCTTTTTTGCCGCTGCTCTTTAAACCTGACGTAATTGCCTGTAGGAAAGAGTCCTCAATTTGCCCTTATCAGCACGCACACGTGTGTACTGTGAATCAGCTACATACTTCTTGATTGCCAAGACACTTCATCCTGATCATCGCACAATGTTGATTGTAGTCATGCCTTGACCTAAACACTCCACAATTTGTTGCTTCTCAGCAGCCGACACATCCTTTTTCTTTCCCATTTTGGCAGAAAATGTAGGCTGCTTAATAATGTGAGAGAGCCTTCTTAAGTAGTCTTGCCTTTCATTGGACACACCTGCCAAACTAATTAGCACAGGTGTCTGCAATTGCTTACAGTGATATAAAGAGCCCTGACACACATCACTATCAATGAGTTTAACTGACAAACAAACAAATTCTTCCCTTATCACTCCTAAACACTTTTTGCATAATAATTTGGAACGCAGTGTACATGTGCTTTTCCACAAAACACCAGTGGTTCACGTAGTGAATCTTACAGTTCTAACTTGCCAACCGTGGTCTGTATGAAATTGTTCAATAAAGGGCCCAAAATTAAGATAACATAGATGGGAGAGGTCTCTATGAATAGGAATTCCTAAGTATTTGATACCCTGTGAGGGCCAGGCAAAGGGAAAGTTGGACTGGATGGAATCCTATATGGATTTGGGGAGGGAGACATCGAGGGCCTCAGACTTCGCTGCATTGATTTTAAAATTTTACCATGTAACAAAGTGATCTATTTCAGCCATAACAGCAGGGATGGATATATGTGATTGAGTGATATATACTGTAACGGGTCTGGGAGGCGGAACCTCTGAGCTACTATACAAGGGGGCGGTCCTTGTAAGGGAGAGGGTGGCGACCAGGGAAGACGGGCAGGAAGTCACAGCAGGTGACCGGGACAGTCTCTGAGTGAACGGGCTGGAGGTCACGGCAAGTGACCGGGGCAGTCTCTGAATGAACGGGCAGATGGTCACGGCAAGTGACCGGGGCAGTCTCTGAATGAACGGGCAGATGGTCACGGCAAGTGACCGGGGCAGTCTCTGGATGAACGGGCAGATGGTCACGGCAAGTGACCGGGGCAGTCTCTGGGTAAAGGGTTGGTACGACCTGTGGCGGCTGATGATAGACGTGAGCTCCCAGGTGAGCAGGCAAGAGTCTCTGGATGAACGGGTGGTCACAGCATGTGACGGCGGAGCCTCCAGGAAGACCAACAGACAGGCGGCAGATGAGCGCTCCCAGGTGAGCGGGCAGAAGTCTCTGGACAGGCAGGTGGTCACAGCACGTGACGGCAGAGCCTCCAGGTAGGCTAGCAGACAGGCAGCAGATGAGCGCTCCCAGGTGAGCGGGCAGGAGTTACTGGACAGGCAGGTGGTCACAGCACGTGACGGCGGAGCCTCCAGGTAGGCTAGCAGGCAGGTAGCAGATGTGTGCTCCCAGGTGAGCAGGCAAGCTGGTCCATAGACAGACTGACAGGAGTTGGAAGGCAGACCGTCGGACCTCAGGCAAGCAGGCAGGTGGCTGAAGTGCGCTCCCAGGTGAGCGGACAGGCTGGTCCTTAGACAGACTGACAGGAGTAGTAAGGCAGACCGTCGGACCTCAGACTAGCAGGCAGGTAACAGATAATCAGGCAGGAATAAGACAGCAAGCTGGCAGGAATCTGGCAGGAGTCTGGCAGGTATCTGGCAGGTATCTGGCAGGTATCTGGCAACGGGACCTGAGGGCTGAAGCAGAGTAGTGAACAGTGCAACAACATTGCTCGGGCACCTCCATTTTGGAGGAGGTGCCTTATATATGGTGAAGTCCTCCGGCCATTGGCCGGGGACTCCTTAGGACGGCGCGCGCGGCCCCTTTAAGAGGGAGGGAGAGCGCGCGCGCGCGCCCTAAGCACAGTGGCCGGGAAGGAGCGCGCGCTGCCAGCAGAGCGGGAGGAGGACGCCGGGCACGGAGCAGAGAGGTGAGGGGAACAGCGTCCCTGCCTAGCAGAGGGCAGGGACGCCGGCGCTACAGTACCCCCCCTTTAGGCCCCCCCTTTTTTAGGCGAGACAGAAATTTAGCTAGGATAAGAGGGGCATGGATGTTCTCCCGGGGCTCCCACGTTCTCTCCTCAGGACCAAACCCCTTCCAATCTACTAGAAAAAAAGGTCTTTCCTCTTACCCTTTTGGTGGCAAGAATGTTCTCTACCTCAAACTCGTCCTCAGCAGAAACCGGAGCAGGAGGCGTACCTGTAGACTTGGAAAAAGAGTTAAGTACCACAGGTTTGAGGAGAGATACATGGAAGGAGTTAGGGATCCGTAAGTTGGCTGGGAGTTTCAATTTATAGGCCACCGGGTTGAGGCCCTAACTTGTAAGAAGGTATCTTGAGTCGGACATATTTAGATGAGAGCCAGACTTTATCTCCAGGACGAAATTGTGGAGGATCCAGGCGTTTTTTGTCAGCGTGTCTTTTCATCCGTTCGGACGACTGAAGGAGTGCGGATCGGGTACTCTCCCAAATGGAGGAAAATTTGCTAACGAGAGATTCCGCAGCCGGGTTGTCCACAGAGGTGGAGACAGGAAAAGGAATCCGAGGATGTTGACCGAAGACTACAAAAAACGGGGATTTGGAGGAGGATTCGCTCTCGTGATTGTTATAAGAGAACTCGGCCCATGGTAGGAGATCCACCCAGTCTGAATGATGGGCATTAACGAAGTGCCGGAGGTAACTGGTCAGGTTCTGATTGATCCGCTCCACTTGACCATTGGACTGTGGGTGGTAAGCGGAAGAGAAGTCCAGGGTGACGTCTAGCAGTTTACAAGTGGCTCTCCAGAAACGTGAGGTGAACTGTACCCCACGATCCGACACGATGTGGAGGGGCAGGCCATGAAGACGGAAGATGTGGCGGATAAAGTCTTTAGCTAGCTCGGGTGCAGACGGGAGGGCTGGCAGGGGAATAAAGTGAGCCATCTTGGAAAAGCGATCAGCGACCACCCAAATGACCGTGCAACCGGCGGAGACAGGGAGATCAGTTATGAAGTCCATAGCAATATGCTGCCAGGGGGCAGCAGGCACAGGAAGCGGAAGGAGGCGACCGGCTGGCAGGTGTCTCGGGACTTTGTTGCGGGCGCAGGACACACAGGCAGAAACATAGTCTATTACGTCCTTGTGCAGGGTAGGCCACCAGTAGTGCCGGGCAATAAGCTGGAGGGTCTTTTTCTGACCGGCGTGGCCAGCTAGTTTAGACGAATGGCCCCAGTGTAGGATCTTCTTGCGATCAGGTACTGAAACAAACGTCTTACCGGGAGGGAGACGATTTAGACTCACGGGAGCCACCTGCATTACTCTGGCGGGATCGATGATATGTTTAGGTTCTTCCTCGAGATCGGACACCAGAAAGGATCGGGACAAGGCGTCTGCTTTGACGTTTTTGTCAGCCGGGCGAAAATGAAGAACAAAATCAAAGCGAGCAAAAAACAAGGACCACCGGGCTTGGCGCGGGTTAAGTCTCTGGGCATGCTGGAGGTAAGCCAAGTTCTTGTGGTCAGTGTAAATTATTACCGGGTGAAGAGCCCCCTCGAGTAGGTAACGCCACTCCTCCAACGCCAGCTTGATGGCCAATAACTCTCGGTCTCCTATGGAATAGTTGCGCTCAGAAGAGGAGAAGAGTTTGGAGAAGAAGCCACAAGTTACCATTCTCCCGGAAGATGATTTTTGAGTAAGCACCGCTCTGGCTCCAGAGGAGGAGGCGTCAACTTCCAGGAAGAACTGCTTGTTGCCGTCCGGGCGATGCAGCACCGGGGCGGAAAAGAAGGCCTGTTTTAGGGAAAGAAAGGCCTCCTCTGCTTCGGGCGGCCACTCTTTGGGATTAGTACCCTTACGGGTGAGCGCGGAAATTGGGGCAGTCCGGGAAGAGAAGTGTGGTATGAAGAGGCGGTAGTAGTTAGCGAAGCCCAGGAATCGCTGAATGGCCTTCAACCCCTCCGGTCGAGGCCATTTCTCGATGGCAGACAGTTTCTCTGGATCCATTCTTAGGCCGGTCTGAGAAATAATGTAGCCCAAAAACGGAAGCGAGGTCTGCTCAAAAAGGCACTTCTCGTATTTAGCGAAGAGGTGATTCTGCCTGAGCCTGAGCAGGACCTGACGAACGTCCCTCCGGTGAGTCTGGAGATCCGGAGAGAAGACCAAGATGTCGTCCAGGTACACCACTACGCAGGAGTAGAGAAGGTCCCGGAAGATGTCATTGACCAACTCTTGAAAGACGGAAGGAGCGTTACAGAGACCAAAGGGCATTACCAGATATTCATAGTGGCCGTCCCGGGTGTTGAATGCCGTCTTCCATTCATCCCCCTGACGGATACGAACCAGGTTGTACGCCCCACGGAGGTCCAGTTTGGTGAAGATTCTAGCCCCCCTCAGACGATCAAATAACTCCGGAATGAGCGGAAGGGGGTACTTATTCTTCACCGTGATCTGGTTAAGGCCTCTATAGTCTATACAGGGACGGAGAGAGCCGTCCTTCTTTTTGACGAAAAAGAAGCCTGCTCCCGCCGGGGAGGTAGATTTCCGGATGAATCCCCTGGCCAGATTCTCCTCAATATATTCGGACATAGACCGGGTTTCAGCAGCGGATAATGGATAAATACGCCCACGGGGAGGAGTAGTACCAGGTAACAGGTCGATAGGGCAGTCGTATGGTCTATGAGGGGGTAGTGTCTCTGCTTCCTTTTTATTAAAGACATCAGCATAAGACCAATAAGGAATCGGAAGTCCAGGTAGATTAGCTGGGGTAGGAGAAGGACGGACGGGATGGACGGGAACCAGACAGGTCTTATGGCAGTCCTGTCCCAGGCGAAGGACTTCTCCGGTCTGCCAGTCAAGCACGGGTGCATGTCTCTGGAGCCAAGGTAGGCCTAGCAAGAGGGCGTGGGAGAGTCCAGGCAGAACATGAAAGGAGATACTCTCAGAATGCAGCATTCCCACCTGCAGAGTAATGGATTCGGTGATGAGTTGGATGGGGCGTGGTAAGAGACCCCCATCCACGACAGCAACAGACAAGGGTACAGCCAGAGGTTTGGTGGGGATGCGGTATTTCTCTACCAGGGACTGTGAAATAAGATTCCCGGCCGCTCCAGAGTCAAGTTGGGCTAGTTCGAAATAACGGTTCTCCCCGCAGACGATTGAGACTGACAACAGCAGAGATGGAGAGGATTTATTCTTGTCTAGGTCGACCTCTCTGAGCGAACCTAGACACAGGCATTTCCCGACCTCTCCGGGCAGGTACGGATCCGGTGCTCCTTACTGCCACAGTAGAAGCAGCTCCCCTCGGCACGGCGTAAGTCCTGACGGGTTTTGACCATCTTGGTCTGGTCGACCTGCATAGGCTCAGGAGAGTGTACCTGGGTAGAGACGGAGGGAGTGACGGGTTTCTGAAAAGTAGGAGCTAGACGTGGTAACCTCCTCTCACGGGTGACCTCTTTGGCACGCTCCTGGAACCGTAGGTCAATCCGGGTGGCAAGAGTTATTAGGTCATCGAGAGTGGTAGGGATGTCCCGACCGGCAAGTTCATCTTTAATACGGCCGGACAGACCCTCCCAGAAAACGGATACCAGAGCGTCGTTATCCCAGGCCAGCGAAGAGGCAAGGGTACGGAACCGTATGGCATATTGGCCCACGGTGAGACTTCCCTGACGGAGGCGTAGCAGTGATGATGCGGATGAGGTCTTCCGTCCGGGTTCGTCGAAGACTTTCCGGAAAGCCGTGAGAAAAGCAGGCAAGTTGGACACCAGGGGGTCTCCTCTCTCCCATAGAGGATTTAGCCAGGCCAGGGCCTCCCCGGTGAGATGGGACATGATGAATGCAATTTTGGCTCAGTCGGAGTTAAACTGGTGGGACAATAGTTCAAAGTGCAGGGTGCACTGATTTATGAAGCCCCGAGCCTGGGCGGAGTCGCCTCCGAAGCGAGGAGGTGCAGAAAGCCGGGGTCCGGGGTAGGATACCATGGTATTAGTGGGCAGAGGAGCTGCCGGATTGCGAGACATGGCACTGGCGGAGGTTGCTGGTGGAGCAGTCAGAGTGTCCAGGCGAGTATTGACATTCCGCAGGTGACCCAGGATGGACTCCTGTTGGGACCTTTGACGGGACAGTTCATGACACAGGTCCGAGAGCGAGGGAGCTTGGGTGCCACCGGGTTCCATGGCCCGAGCAAACTGTAACGGGTCTGGGAGGCGGAACCTCTGAGCTACTATACAAGGGGGCGGTCCTTGTAAGGGAGCGGGTGGCGACCAGGGAAGACGGGCAGGAAGTCACAGCAGGTGACCGGGACAGTCTCTGAGTGAACGGGCTGGAGGTCACGGCAAGTGACCGGGGCAGTCTCTGAATGAACGGGCAGATGGTCACGGCAAGTGACCGGGGCAGTCTCTGAATGAACGGGCAGATGGTCACGGCAAGTGACCGGGGCAGTCTCTGGATGAACGGGCAGATGGTCACGGCAAGTGACCGGGGCAGTCTCTGGGTAAAGGGTTGGTACGACCTGTGGCGGCTGATGATAGACGTGAGCTCCCAGGTGAGCAGGCGAGAGTCTCTGGATGAACGGGTGGTCACAGCATGTGACGGCGGAGCCTCCAGGAAGACCAACAGACAGGCGGCAGATGAGCGCTCCCAGGTGAGCGGGCAGAAGTCTCTGGACAAGCGGGTGGTCACAGCACGTGACGGCAGAGCCTCCAGGTAGGCTAGCAGACAGGCAGCAGATGAGCGCTCCCAGGTGAGCGGGCAGGAGTCACTGGACAGGCAGGTTATCACAGCACGTGACGGCGGAGCCTCCAGGTAGGCTAGCAGGCAGGTAACAGATGTGTGCTCCCAGGTGAGCAGGCAAGCTGGTCCATAGACAGACTGACAGGAGTTGGAAGGCAGACCGTCGGACCTCAGGCAAGCAGGCAGGTGGCTGAAGTGCGATCCCAGGTGAGCGGACAGGCTGGTCCTTAGACAGACTGACAGGAGTAGTAAGGCAGACCGTCGGACCTCAGACTAGCAGGCAGGTAACAGATAATCAGGCAGGAATAAGACAGCAAGCTGGCAGGAATCTGGCAGGAGTCTGGCAGGTATCTGGCAGGTATCTGGCAGGTATCTGGCAACGGGACCTGAGGGCTGAAGCAGAGTAGTGAACAGTGCAACAACATTGCTCGGGCACCTCCATTTTGGAGGAGGTGCCTTATATATGGTGAAGTCCTCCGGCCATTGGCCGGGGACTCCTTAGGACGGCGCGCGCGGCCCCTTTAAGAGGGAGGGAGAGTGCGCACGCGCGCCCTAAGCACAGTGGCCGGGAAGGAGCGCGCGCTGCCAGCAGAGCGGGAGGAGGACGCCGGGCACGGAGCAGAGAGGTGAGGGGAACAGCGTCCCTGCCTAGCAGAGGGCAGGGACGCCGGCGCTACATATACTAGGACATCATCAGCAAATAGAGAGCACTTGTACTCGGTGCCTCCCACCTCAATCCACCTAATATTGGGGTTATGGCGAATTGATGAGAGCAGGTGCTCCGTCACTAGGATGTATAAGAGAGGGGACAGAGGACATCCCTGCCTTGTCCCATTGGTGATTGTGAAAGGTGATGAAAATGTTCTGACGCACCCCCTGGGCCTTGGGACACCCGGAGCCGGACCCTTTTTCGTGGATGCTGGTGGTTGTAGTCTTCGTGGCGGCGACCCGGTTCCGTGGCTCAGGGCGGTCAAACCAGTGGCGGAACTATTTATGTGGTTTTGTTGTTTAAATGTCCGACTACACCACCCGTGGATTGCGGTCAGAGTGAACCGCCGCTACAGGGCAGACCGCTGAGGCTGGTGTTGTGGGTGCAGCAGAGGGTAGCATAACTCCCCACGGGAGGAGTATAGCCTCAGGGCAGTGTATGCGGAGGATGGGGGTGATGGTGCAGGGCAGCAGCAGTAACGACACGGAGTCAGTGATGCAGTCCAGGGCCTTTACTCACAGTTCTTATTATCCAGACCACGTCTGCAGGTAACGGCTGCCCACGTCGTACTGTGCTCACCAGGTGAGGGGCTCAGACAACTCCCAGATAATTTTGGAGCACTTCACAGGACCCCGTTTGTGTGTCCTTTGTCTGGCCTTTCTTACCAACAGTTCTGTCCGGCTGCCTCGGGCCTCCTTTTGGTAAACTTGGCGCCAGTTTCCCTGACCCTATGTGGTGCCTTCCTAGCGGGTGTAGCGAGGGGCTGCGCCACATAAAATGTCAGAGCCTCCGGTTTCTAGCTGAGGGTCGTTTCCTGCCTCCACTAGTTCGGGGACAGGTCTCCCCCTTTGGCCTGACCCCTCCACGCAGGTGGATTTGGGCGTGCGGTGGCGACTCGCCCGTCCGCACCCCTGGGATCCCTTCATTCCTCGTTCCTGGAGCCTTCTCCGCTCCTCTTCCTTCCTTCTCCCTCTTCCAGGCCTGGGCCTCTGTTACTAGGCCCGCCTCCGGAGCACAGCTCATGCAGAGCCCCTGCTCCCTGCCACTTCTGCTCAGACTTCTCTGCACTGAACTAAGATGGTGCCCACCTTTTATACTCCCTTCTCAATGCACCCAGGAACTGCTTCCTCCCTGCTCCTGCACTACAGGGTTCCCCTTCCTCAGTGTTCCCTCCCCCCACTCCAGCCAGGGACAGGGACTGTCGTGCCCATCTCAGGGGCATATTGGTCGCCCTGCCCCACGGCAATGTGGTGTAATGCATGCAGGTGTCGGGTCCTGATCCACACTACATCCTTACCTGAGAGTGAGATATCACACCTCTGGGTGAGGTGCAATACGTCTGTAGCAACCGAGCCCTCAGGGTGCTACCGTTCCATTTATCTTCAGCCTAGGTAATGTATTGCGATACAGGGCCATGATTTTGGCTATAAAAGGGTCCCCTAGACCCCTACCCCAAGCTTTTTAAGAGAATCATATATGGCGTGCCAGGAGACTCTATGGAATGCTTTCTCAGCATCCAACGAGAGTATCTAATTACAAATTTTTAACTGCATCTAGCCCAGGAAATACTTTGTGCCTAGTAGCAGTGTCTGCTAGTCAGCGGATTATCCCGGCTGTTAAGCAAGCTACACCACCTGTAGTTTAGACACTTAATTTTTTCAAAGGAAATGCTTCGGGACCATGGGATACTTAGTGAAGAGCATCAGGAGGCACCCCAAGGCATAGGGGCTGGGACTGGCAGTAGGATGCCTTGCGGTGGACAGCCGAGCTCGATCCTTATAAAAGCTTTTTAACTGCAGCAGCTTTAGTGAACGCTACTGGAGCTGGAATTACCGCGGCTGCTGGCATGAGACTTGCCCTCCAATAGATCCTTGTAAATGGATTTAAAGTGTATTCATTCAAATTAGAGAGACAATTTAAATTAAAAAGCTTAGAGCTGCCTCCACCACAGGGGGGCTCGCTCGACCCACCAGCGGACAGGCACCAGTATTGGGAGAGGGGGGCTGGCCGTCAGGGTTCACCGCGGCTCTGGCACAAACCCGGCGACACGGAGGTGGCACGGGCAGGAGCGGACTGGCCGTGTCGGCTTCTCACTTTTTGGATTTTAGAAGGGCATGACATGCCTATATCTGTGTCTCCCCCTCCTTTTACTCCTCCACCTCTTTTATTTTCGCATGACTATATGTACTTGTCACTTTTCCATGTGTTGGTTATGTCTTCTGAGCAGTTTGTCAGCTTTTGGACACCTTTGAAGGTGTTTTCTATGTGTTTCTATGTGTTTTTGTTTGCCTGCCATTGGTTTTAACGGTGTTCGAAGGTGTTCGACGAACAGTTCGACGAACAGTTCGGCGAACACACGGGTGTTCGACGAACCGAACCGAACTCGAACACTACGGGGTGGCTCAACACTACTGAAGAGCCACCACGACTTGTGGTGAGAGGTAGAGTTGTGTTTGAGGATGCAGTTGTTGACGTGCTTCCAGTACTACGTCTCTGTCCAGGAAGGCGCAACCTGACCTCGTCGTCACTAGCATCTTCCTCCACCTCCTCTGCTGACCTCATCTCTTGGCTGACTGTGGGTTGACAGTAAGTGGGATCTCCAACCTCATCATCATCACCCTGTGCGTTATCACACCCGTCGTCCTCAGAGCCAACCTGTTCCTGCCCTGACAAAAAACTAAAGTTGTCGCTCCAATCAGGTATTTGAGTCTTATCATCGTCTTCCTCATTGTCTCCACCAACAGGAGTTACAGTTTGGGAATGAGGGTCTACATTATGGTCAGAACCTTCTGCGTCTGGTCCTGGATCCGACTCATAAAGATTCTGGGCATCAGTGCAGATCATTTCCTCGTCTGGATTCACAAAAGCGCTGGAGTCGACCTCTGATTCCCAGGCTATAGTATGAGTAAACAGCTCTGCAGACTCAACCATCTGTTCTACCTCATACTCAGACGGGCAGCTGGAGATTTGGGAGCTGTGAGGAAGCAAGTGCGATTGGGGTGACACCTTTGAGGACTGGAGTATTTGTGATGTTGAAGTTGATGTGGAGGAGAGCCCACTTAAAGGAGCACTTGATATCCGTTGAAGCACCTGCTGTTTTTGTGCCTCATCTGGAATTTGTAGCGATTGGCGTGGCCGTAAGAAAGGGATCTTATCACATTGTCCGCTAAAAGAAGTAGACATTTTAGTTTGGCTGGAAGATGGTCTTTCTTCTGCAGATGTTACTGTTGCTTTAACACCTACCCCACGGACACAACCTTTTTTCCCCTTCCCAACACACCTATTCCCCTTTCCACCAGCAGCAGGCCTTTTTCCACTCATTTTGGTGGTTAACTAATTAACAACTCTGGAGTTGTTTGCACAAAAAAACAATGGATGGGAACCGAGCAAAGCTGAGTGGCCAAACTGTGGTATTAGGCCAAAACTATTGGCTGGGTTAGATGCAGAAAAAAATTATATTCAATTTGCAACCTGATGGAGGTCAGTATAGATGGACTAATAGAGAAAGTCCCACACACTGCTAGAAGGCAAAATATTTTTTCACAGCTAGATGCAGAAAAAAATATATTCAGTTTGCAACCTGATGGAGGTCTGTATAGATGGATTAATAGAACAAGTCCCACACACAGCTAGAAGCCCAATATTTTTTCAGAAGTACATGCAGAAAAAAATATATTCAGTTTGCAACCTGATGGAGATCAGTATAGATGGACTAATACAACAAGTCCCACACACAGCTAGAAGCCCAATATTTTTTCAGAGGTAGATGCAGAAAAAAATATATTCAGTTTGCAACCTGATGGAGGTCTGTATAGATGGATTAATAGAACAAGTCCCACACACAGCTAGAAGCCCAATATTTTTTCAGAGGTAGATGCAGAAAAAAATATATTCAGTTTGCAACCTGATGGAGGTCAGTATAGATGGACTAATACAACAAGTCCCACATACAGCTAGAAGCCCAATATTTTTTCAGAGGTAGATGCAGAAAAAAATATATTCAGTTTACAACCTGATGGAGGTCAGTATAGATGGACTAATACAACAAGTCCCACACACAGCTAGAAGCCCAATATTTTTTCAGAGGTAGATGCAGAAAAAAATATATTCAGTTTGCAACCTGATGGAGGTCTGTATAGATGGATTAATAGAACAAGTCCCACACACAGCTAGAAGCCCAATATTTTTTCAGAGGTAGATGCAGAAAAAAATATATTCAGTTTGCAACCTGATGGAGGTCAGTATAGATGGACTAATACAACAAGTCCCACATACAGCTAGAAGCCCAATATTTTTTCAGAGGTAGATGCAGAAAAAAATATATTCAGTTTACAACCTGATGGAGGTCAGTATAGATGGACTAATACAACAAGTCCCACACACAGCTAGAAGCCCAATATTTTTTCAGAGGTAGATGCAGAAAAAAATATATTCAGTTTGCAACCTGATGGAGGTCTGTATAGATGGATTAATAGAACAAGTCCCACACACAGCTAGAAGCCCAATATTTTTTCAGAGGTAGATGCAGAAAAAAATATATTCAGTTTGAAACCTGATGGAGGTCTGTATAGATGTATTAATAGAACAAGTCCCACACACAGCTAGAAGCCCAATATTTTTTCAGAGGTAGATGAAGAAAAAAATATATGCAGTTTGCAACCTGATGGAGGTCAGTATAGATGGACTAATACACAAGTCCCACACACAGCTAGAAGCCCAATATTTTTTCAGAGCTAGATGCAGAAAAAAATTATATTCAATTTGCAACCTGATGGAGGTCAGTATAGATGGACTAATAGAATGATGCTATGCCCAAAAGATTTTACTTCACTAGGTGCAGTAAAAAAATTGGTATTCTATACACAGGTGGTATATCTTGCAACACAGATAGGCTACTCCACTGACTAACACACTCTGCAATAGGCCAAAAAGGATTAGCTTTGCTAGATTCAGCCAAATGCTGTGAAAAAAACTTGCACAGCACTGGCACAGACCTGCCTGGCAAAAACTTATAGGAACTGATGTAACCTAGTCCTGAAAAGGACTCCAATTACAATTAGTCTTTACTCCCACAATCTATCTATTTAAGAGCACAGACCTGCCTGATAAAAGTCGTAGGAAATGCTGTAACCTAGTCCTTAAAAGGACTGCAATCACAACTATTCCCTACTCCCAAGCTATCTGTAGATTTTTGCGAAAATTGGCTTGAAATTAACAAGGTATAGCGCACACAGCAACAGCGGTGCCGTCTAACACGCAGCTGCAGCAGTGAGAAAATGGTGGCGACGGGGAAAATGGTTTGGTCTTATAGGGCAAGGACATGTGACATACACTGCCAATGACACATGCCCTTGCTTGTGTGAAAAAAAGCACTTCGCTCCGTGTGTGCGCTGCTGATAGGCTGACGGATTGCACCTCCCCACTGTAAATGCGGGAAAGAGAAAAAAAAAATTGAGATCTTCATTGTTCCTGCAGAGATCCATCCCCTGCCCCTCCCCCCACCCCGCTGTACACTCAAACTGCGTATTAACATTAATTTTCATCATTACTGAGAAAAAATCCAGTTATGATTTTGGTGCACGAACAGTTATCGAACATAACCTCGAACAGCCGAATTTTTCTCAAATTGTTCGTGTTCGCCGAACGGCTCGAACACCGCCCAAAACAGCTCGAATTTGAGATTGGCGAACAGTTCGAGTAGAACAACGCTCATCTCTAGTAGGGAGCTATGTGGGGCTCATACTGTATATAAGGAGCTATGTGGGGCTTATACTGTGCATAGGGAGTTATGTGGAGACTCATACTGTATATAGGGTGATGTCAGCATACTTAATTCTGCTCAATATTAAGTCATACAATTATTATAATTTTTTTATTATTTGGTTAATATTAATATTGTCCTGAATTAATTTCAGCCTATTGGTTTGGCCTCCACAACAGTCATAGTCTCTCATGTAGCCCCTTGGGAACATTAATCTCCCACCCCTGTTCTGCTATATATAGTTCTATATTATATAGAGGGTTGTACATAATGGAAAAAAAATTCTGCTCTTTTCCGTCTATAGATGTGATTAGAACTTCTGTGTGTTACTCACATGACCTATCACATGATCTATCAAACGAAGATCATGTGACATGTCACGTGATACATGTGGTACCCTGGGGGGGGGGGCCCACGCCTTTTAAACTGCTCGGGGCCCTGGCTACTCTTAATCCACCCCTGATAGTGCCACATAGGTTATTTTGTACTGGAATATTATTTTAAGATTAGAATCTAGAATCTTGATTTTTGAGCACAAAGGATTCTTAGGGTTTCTAAAATAATCTTTTCATACATAATAAATTTCCACTAATGTTTCTTGGTGTGTCCAATAAATTACACTTTTGTAAAACAACTTAATATAACTCCCTGTAGTCAAAATTTACACTAGTCTCTTGTAGTTAGTAACATTTTATACTCTTCCCAAACTGAAGCTATGCATTATATAAATTCAGCAGGGACTTTATCTATTGGGAAATGGCAATAAATTCTATGCATGCAAATTAAAATTCAGTGAACTGTGCTGCTAAATGATGTATGAACTGCAAGGTTTAAACATGTTTCTCTGCAGTCAATATTTCTATTACACGGGATGATTCAATAATCAACAATATGGTTCTCCGTGTGATTAACAATTCTGCAATTTTCAACAGCAGAGACCTTGTCATCATGAAAACTATGATCCTCAACATTAGAATTTCATCACCAAGAAGGAAAAGTCATGGATTTATATAAATCACAGGATTGATAGACAGGTTAATGATATGTAAGTTATGAAAAAAAGGAAAAAAAAATTTCAAAACATTTCAATTTATGCAGTATTGAGTGTGAGCACCATGGGCAGAAACATGCACACTTACACACCTGGAAATGCTATCGGTTAGGTTATTAATGGTTGTCTAAAGACTGTGCAACGCTGAATGAATTTGAGCATGCAAATGATCAAGGTTCGCTGCTGGCATGTCCCTTTGCAGACCAATGACATCTTAGATATGTTTTATGGGAGATGCAGTTGGCCATGGTATCACGTTTATACCACATAGACTTCTCACAGTAGCTCGAGTATCATGTGATTTTGCACTGTTGTGCTGAAAAATGGCTCCTGGGAAAATTTGGAGAAATGGCAATACCACTCATTTCAATTGTAATGCTGAGCTGTTGGTGAACCTGGAATGAAGACTAGAGTGGTCCGGATTTGCATTATGCCACCCAGCAACATAATTCCTGGAGAAGGACAGGTGTGATCCTCCCTCATAAAGGCTTCTCCATGGTGTTGCCCATGTGGTCTCCAGACCACAAACAACAAAGTATTAAAGACAAAAAATAATATAATGCAATAGTTCCCCAAAGTAATAAACACTTAAAAATGACAACACACATTTAGTTTTACTCTTACCCATATGTTGTAAGCAAATATTGGCAATATTCTATAAGCAATAAATGTCAGATATTAGCTATAATTAGCATAGGCAAGCAAGAAAGAAAAATATAAGTCAATAAAGCCCTAATAACATGGCTCTCTAAAGTGTTGGTTCCCAATTCAGGGATGAGTGAGGAGCAGAATGAGAAAACAAGCAGAGGCAGAAAGACAGTCAGATCCTGATGTAGCAAGTAATTTTGCTTATTCCTGATTTGGATTCACAGCCGCACAGCTTAGTGCTGAGACGTAATCTGTGTCATACTGCTGCTGCTAATTCTGTATATTTATGGGAGATATCACAGCATTTAGTCTCTTTCCACTACTTCAGAGACAACTGAAAATTAGATAGAGTCTGCAATGGGGAAAGCTAGGAAAAAATGCAGGATGCAAGTCATATAATTGCCTGAAATGTTGTTCTTCATCATGTATGGGCATAAGAACTTATGATGAAGTTTTAACTGAATAAATAGGTACGCTTTAAAGGGAATCTGTCAACAGGTTTTTGCTTCCTCATCTGAGAACAGCCTGATGTAGGCAAAGAGATCCTGAATCCAAAGATGTATCACTTAGTTTACTGGGTGAAGCAGTTCTGACACAATCAGAGCTTTTAGATTTAGAATGAAGCAGAGCTGAGAAAACTAACCCCGCACACACTAGGCTCTTTATATACAATGTCTACAGACCGTGAGCTGCTTATCACAGAAGGGGGCATGTCAGACTACCAGATATGTGCTGCTGTGCCTGAGCAATGATAAACTCCTAGTGCTAAAATAATCATTGCAAATATATAACAGCATTGGGCTTGATAAAAGAGGCATCACTGAAATCTGTGTTTTAACCCCTACCTCATGGTGTCTTCAGATTACATAGCAAAAACCTACCAACAGATTCCCTTTAACTGTGCAAAGGTGATTTAATTGGTTTTGCTAAATGATATAAGAAAAAGCACATCTGTATTATCTATTGGTAATCCTAGATTATGGCAGTGAACATTGCGGATGTGCTGCTAAATGCCATGGTGCACCTATACTTGCCATGCAAAACCAAGGCAAGTACAGGTGCACTATGGAACTTAGTGTTAAGCTATGGTACCTTGGTACAGATATATAATAATAACCTTGAAGATAACTTGTCAAAGCTTTTTGCTCCCTTGTTTATCAATATCTGCTCTAATCAATTATTTCCCAGGTCAGAACCTTAGGTACCATCAATAGGTGGTCTATTGAGCATTAGAAAATCCTGAAAATGTAGATTGTGCGTACTACAGTAAAATTGAAGCCAAAATTTTGCCTTTTACTTTGAACTTTTAAAGGGAATCTGTCACCACATTTGACCTATTATTAATATGGGCATACAGAATATAGATAGCTGAGGAGAGTGATCCCTGTATGCCTCATATTAGATGTGTTGTTGATAAATCATCTTTTATCACTTTATATAAATGACCTCCTCCAGGCTCTGGGGAGGACATTGCCTGGAGGATAACTCTGCCTCCAGAGATTATTTTACATGAAAGGGGAGTTACCAGTGTGAGACAAGTAACTAACACAGAAGACATTTTTTTACTTCTCTCTGAGCTCTGATTTCAGCAGTCTATAACCTGTATACCCATATTAAGAGTTTAAATAGTTCAAATGTAGTGACAGATTCCCTTTAAGTCACAAATAAATATGGCATTTGCACCTGTTTTTTGCTGAGTTTGTAATGTTTTGTGCCATTTTTTTTATATTTACACCTATTTTTAAGTCTATATATGTTTTCCTATTTTTCATTAGTGAGTGGGGTTAAAGGTTTACAGATTAATCATCATTTGCAACTTTTCAGACACAAACTTTGACCCCAAAGTCCTTTATTTGCTTCCTGGAGTGATTTTATGATATTTTTGCACAATTTTTGTCACATTTTTTAATGTGTGACTTTTTACCCTGAACAGTCACAAAAACAGTTGAAAACACAAGAAAAAATATTATTGGTGTTGCACAAAATTCATGAACTACGAGCTCCATTTTGATGACAAACGTAATCAAATATCACAAGAAAAAATAATGAAAACTGAATTAAAAAATAAATCAGGACCATAGTTCTATGCAACTATTAGCTGCAGTTGTACTATACAGACCAATTCGACCAGAAAGCAGAATTATGTGAAGTAGAATAGAGAGTGGTCAGTATTAGGGTAGGCTCACATGAGCATATTAGAAATCGTTCCGAGTTTCATCCAGAAAAGTTGGATGATTTTTACTCCATTACCATCCATGTGCAGTCTGTAAACAATCATCTTTTTTTCATCAGCAGCTAATAATCAGTTACAGGACCATTTACAGTTTCCTTCCTTTGTTATAGAATTAAAATGCATCTGTAGAAATCGGATATTATACTGTGTATTCGTACGATATTTTATTTTTTTCATGCACCCAGAGACTTTAATTTGGTGAGTCTCATTCATCCGATTTACGTAAGAAACCATTGCATGCAGCGATTTTTTTTCACAAACATATTCGGTCAGTAAAAAAAAATCACTCACCTGCACTGCCCCATTAAATATCATTGATCTGATTATGGACAGCTTTTTTCCACGGATAGCACTCGGACCGAAAATACGGTCATGTGAACGAGCCCTTACTAGTATTATCTTAGAAGATAGTGGAAAAGCATGACATATGTGTGGTTCAACTTCAGCCAACAGTTGCAGAGAAGAATGTAATGTCAGGAAAAGTGGAGTGGTTTTGGTAACATCATATATAATGACCATGTAAACATAAAGTAAATTGTGGATTCACATACACTCCGATACTATGTTGCAGATATTTTTTATTTGGCGCTGATTTTACCCACAACTGGTGAAACCCTCTTTAAAATTTGCAGCAAATAATAAATTCTGTGAATGAGGGCAAGGCAGCACGGTGGCTCAGTGGTTAGCACTGCAGCCTTGCAGAGCTGGATCCCAGGTTCAAATTCCACCAAGGACAACATCTGCAAGGAGTTTGTATGTTCTCCTTGTGTTTGCATGGGTTTCTTCCCACACTCCTAAGACATACTGCTAGGGAATGTAGATTGTGAGCCCCAATGGGGACAGTGCTGATAATGTCTGTAAATTGTCTGAATTGTAAAGCACTGTGAAATATGTTGGCGCTATGTAAGTAAAAGAAGAAAATGAGCTAAAAACAATTGTTTATTAACATAGTCACAGGAGTGAAAGCAAAGATGGATAGGAGTAGAAAACATCACTAAATACGGTAGGATGAATAGAATAGTTTCTAAAGCACAATTTCAGTGTTTTTTTTTTATTGAAGTCCTGGAATGATTCTATTAATGTGCACCCCTGTGTTATACTTGCTATCCGCCGTCTTCTACTGTTATCCGCCCGCTCTGGTCGGTCTTCAGCAGTTTGCGACCTACTGGATCGCTCCAGTGTTTGCTGGAGCGACACAGAAGTCCATTTTTAATGCAAGTCTATAAGAGCCTCATTCTAGCTTTGATAGGCTTACATTGAGAGCTTGAGACCTTTACCACTGACTTTCGGTCAGTCAGAATTTGCGGTCAAAAGATGGCATTGCGGGACCGGAGTGGCGCCAAAAATAGCTGAAGATGGCTGGTGGTGAGTACAAAACTAGATGTAGGGATCTTACGCTAGTAGTACTACTTCAGCGATGTAATAAAGAAAAACACTGGAGTGGTGTTTTAACCCCTTCAACATCCAAGCTGTTTTCGCATTCCTGACCAGGCCAATTTCCTCAATTCTGACCAGTTTCACTTTATGAAGTTATAACTTTGAAACATTTCAAAATATCACGGTGATTCCGAGAATTTTTTTTTTCGTGACACATTGTACTTCAGGTTAGTCGTAAATTTTGGTTGATATCATTTGCATTTAATAATGAAAAAATCAAAAATTTCTAATGTCAAATGGAGAATTTTGCAACTTTCAAACTTTTAATTTTTATGTCCTTAACCCAGATAGTTATATCATACAAAATAGTTAATAAATAATATTTACCATATGTCTACTTCACATCAGCATAATTTTTGAAACATTTTTTTTTTATTAGGACGTTAGTAGATTAAACGTTTATCAGTAATTTTTCATTTTTGTAACAAAATTTACAAAACCATTTACTTTTAGGGACCACTACATATTTGAAGTGACTTTGAGGAATCTATGTGACAAAAAATACCCAAAAGTGACACCATTTTAAAACTATACCCCTCAAAGTGCTCAAAACCAAATTCAAGAATTGTATTACCCATTTAAGGGCTTCACCGGAATTACAGCAATGTGGAAAGAAAAAATAAAAATTTTACTGTTTCCCTCAAAAATATTGTTTTAGCCCCAAGTTTTGCATTTTAAAAAGGGTAACAAGAGAAAATGGACCTTACAATTTGTTGTGCAGTTTCTCCTGAGTACACCACTTCCCCATATGTTGTGGAAAACTACTGCTTGGGCGCGGCTCAGAAGAGAAGGAGCACCGTTCAACTTTTGGAGTGCAAAATTGGCTGGAATAGATAGCGAACACTATGTTACATTTGCAGAGCACCTGGTGTGCCTGAACTGTGGAAACTCCCACAAGTGACCCCATTTTGGAAATTACACTTTTAAATCAACTTACCTACAGGTGTGCTGAGCACTTTTCTTCACAGAATTTTTTAACGTTGAGCCGTGAAAATGAAAAAATAATTTTTTCACACAAAAATGTTACTTCAGCCCCAAATTTTTCATTTCCGCAAGGGCAACAGGAGAAATTGGACCATAAAATTTGTTGTGCAATTTCTCCTCAGTATGTCAATACCCCATATGTGGTGGAAAATAACTGTTTGGATGCAAGGCAGGGCTTGGAAAGAAAGAATATCAATTGACTTTTGGAGAGCAAAATTGGCTGTAATAGATATTGGACACCATGTTGCATTTGCAAAGCCCCTGATGTGCCTAAACAGTGGAAACCCCCCAAACGTGACCGCATTTTTGAAACTACATCCCTCAAGGAACTTATCTAGAAGTGTGGTGAGCATTTTGCTTCACAGGATATTATAATGTTAAGCTGTGAAAATGAAAAAAAAATTCTCTCAAAAATGTTTTAGGACCAAACTTTTCATTTTCACAAGGGTAACAGGAAAAAATAGACCACAAAATCTGTTGTGCATTTTCTCCTGAGTACACCGATACCCCATATGTGATGGAAACCTACTTTTTGGACACATGGCAGAGCTCAGAAGAGAAGGAGCGCCAGATGAATTCAGGAGCACAATTTTGGCTGGAATAGATTGCAGATGCCATGTCACATTTGAAGAGTCATTGACATGCCAAAACAACAGAAACCCCCATAAAATGACCACATTTTACGAACTATATCTGTTTATGAATTAATCTAAGGGTGGAGTGATCAGATTAAAAAGACAGGTGTGTCACAGAATTTGATACCATTTGATAGTGAAGAAAAAACAATTCCAATTTTACCACAAAAATTTTGTTTTAGCCTAAGATTTTAGATTTTCACATTGGTAAATAGGTAACAATGGCACCAAAATTTGTCACACAATTTCTGCTGAATGTGGCAATACCCCATATGTGGCTGAATAGTACTGCTTACCCACATGGTGAAACTAGTGAGAAAAGGGGCGCTATTTGACTCTTGGAAAACAAATTATCATAGAATAGTTTGGGAACTCCATATATTGAGCCCATAAGTGCCAGAAGAGTAGAATCCCCCCTCAAGTCACCCCATTTTGAAAATTATGCCCCCCCTGAGAAGTAGAGACTGCATGGGTGTTTTTCAAAAACGAGCAGCAATGGATGACGCTGAGTGAAAATTGAAAATCTTCCTTTGTAGTGCCCAGTATTTTGGAGTGCCCAGTATTTTGTAGTGCTCAGTACATTGTAGTGCCCAGTATGTTGTAGTGCCCATACAATGTGCCCAGCTCGTGCTTCTGCAAAAACGCACCTTATAAATTAAGTGGGCTCTTATCACTACAGAAATGCTAAACATGTGGATGCTAAATGTGGTTTAGGCACACTGGGGCTCAGAAGGGAGGGGGCATTTGAATTTTAAAGTTAAAAATTTGCTGGATTTCTTTTGGGGGACAAGGAGTGATAGTGCTTTTCCAGAGTCCTTGTGCTACCATTAATGTGAAAGCCCCCTATATTTCCATTAACAGATGACGGACCTGAATGTGGATTGAGTTGAAGCTTATATTGGGAACATTTTACATAATATTTTGAATCACATTCATCCTGTTCTCTACACTGAGCACTTACATTGGGATTTTCATCTAAATCTCTGAATGACATGACTCAGATAAAACATCTGATGGAACTATTCACTATAATGAGGCAGCAGAGTTACTCTGTACTCCGTCTGACCTGTGTTCAACGGTATCCTTCTTTTCAGAGGTGCACAAAACTGTGGCCGACCGCACTTTTATGTACGCTTAACAAGAAAGACACGACTGGATCATATGCCAGACGGTGTCCACAATGTCTGCATCTGCCCCACTATAGGCAATCTTCCGCCGGGGGTTCTGTCTGAATCATGTATTTCAGAGATTTACATGGAAACTCCAGTGTCAGAGCTTAGAGTAGTGTGCTAGATAAATGTGAGACAAGCGTTACTGGGATCTTTGGGAGGCCAAATAAACAAATCAGCAGTAGGTAAAGAAATTGTTTTATTTCTTTTTTTAAGTCATTTCTCATGCGGTATAAGTGATTAGACAGATTTATTCTTCAGGTGGTGCGATGCCAGATTTTTATCATTTTTTTATGCTTTGCAACTCTCACACTATAAAAGTGCTTTGTTTTTTGCAAAAATAAGTTTTGCATTGCATATTTTGACAGCTATAATTTTCCTATATTTCTGCCAACATAGTCATGAGAGGGCTTGTTTTTTCTTGGACAAGTTGACATTTTTATTGGTAGCGTTTTAAGGCACATAATGTTTTTTGATGACTTTATATTCCAGAATGACCAAAAAACAACATTTCAGTAATTGTTGATTGCAAACTATTTTTATGCCAATTTACCATACAGTGAAAGTGATAAGGCAGCTTTAATCAGAATGATTACAGCGTTCCGGACATGGCGATACAAAAGTGTACTTTTCCCCATAGAATTGCATTAGATGAGGAAAATCCACAGTTAAAAGGGGCACATGAGTTTTTAGTGCATTTCCAAGGCAGAAACATATAAAAAACACACATAATCCACACATGACTACATCCATAAAGTTTTGTCACAGCAGAATACCAGGAATTATCAAAAACAAAGCAGCTTTATTTAAAACATGACACAACAACAAGAGACAAAAAACGCAGCTTCAAAAACGTGATAAAAACACAGTTAAAATATCGCAAATAACTTAATCTACTTAATAGGTGCACAACGGTGCAGAAAATCAAAAACTGACTAAAATCTCATCATGAGAACAAAGCCTAAATGGTTGTAACATAGCCACCTGACAAAATATATGTAAAAAAATGTTGACCCTAAGGAGTAATGGGTGTTGGTAGACCATGCCATTGTGATTATTATTGGAGATAAATTATTTTTTTTCTAAAAGTCAAATGCTCTTATCTTCATACTGAAGGTACATGCAGTCTTTATACTTACCATAATATCCATTATTTTTTTACTGTTCTTCTTATACTCATTATTATAATAATAAAAGTACCAAGAATAAAACTGTTAAAAAAAATAGTATATTAAACGTTTAGAGTGGCTGCACAGATTTTTCATCTTTTTTACATTGTTGCCAGCTTACCATAGTTTTGATGCATTAAATTCTGCTTTATACATCTGCTAGGTATAATCTGAAAGGCAATGAATAGTGATTAAAACCCTATTGTAATAAAAAAAAATTGACTGTCCATTCGAGTCACTTATTACATTTCATAAGGATGAATAATGGGAAACCATTATTCAACAAGTGATTACATTTGTTGCAAGAACATTGACTAATTTGTAGAAATTGTCTCCAGTCACAATGTCCCTGAACTATTAAATATTCTTCTAATAAGAAGCTCAAATGTTCCCAGCAACCTCACCTCCTAAATATCAATATTCACACACATTTTCTGAAGATATTGGTAAAAAGCTAATCCTATCAAGAACAGATGACTATTTCTTTTTTATGACCCTCTTTTATTACATTTTTGAGTCTGCTACAAAATGGTAACCATCATTTTGATTTTACTGTGAGGAGATTAGCATGAACGCAAGCTGCTGTCCTAAGTGTTATCAGACACTTACTGATTTTAATGCCCATGGAGTAGGAAAACTTTATAGTAAACGGTGAAATAAACAAGAAGCCTTACTTCATAAAATCCTTCCAAATTTTATAGTACTTAGATGTCTCCTGCAGCAGGAAACATTGTCGGAAATGGAGAAAAGTTTCTAAATAATTTCTAAACATTTACTGATACATAGAGCGGTAAAAATAAAAACAGTGTTGAAAAGCAACATTATTAATAATTGTTTGTTGACTTATATGCCTAATTAATTGTTTTATTGAACATTATTTTATTGTCAAGGCCTAACATCGGTGTGCATCATGACGTTAAATTATTACATTATATGGGCCTTTAGGTTGTCCAATAACTCAATATATCGATTCCCGCTACCCATAATATATTATATTTAGTAAAATAGAGTTATAAAATTTGCCAATAAATACTAATAACTGAATACACATTAATCAAATTGATGATATGTCCCTGAATATTTAGGATAATAATATATACCTAAAGGGATTTTTCCCATTTCAAAAAATTCCTGTCCTCAGGCATAGTTTGTTTGAGAAAAAACTAAATGTGCTTTTACTCACCTTTCTCAGGTCCAGCGCTGAGTCTCATCTCTTGCTCCTGATGTCTGCTACTGTCTGCAGCACAGATGCTACATTAACAGTGCTGCAGCCAATCAGTGAGCTCAGTGATACCCATAGAGTAGATGGCATGAGTTTTCCACTTTGAAGGTTCTTTAATGTTTAGTTTTCTTTGAGCTAGGGGATAAAGATAAGCATCTATGATGTCTACTATACACAGTGGGAGACATAGACATTAAGAATTCCTGCTACCCTTGTTTAAAAGCAGCAGCAGCATGGAACTCATTATATGGCAGTACTGATCAATGTAGCTGTCACGGGTTTACCACGACAAAGAGAAAGACCATTCTGTCTGATTTCTCCTACTCTTGCAATGATTAGAAGCACTCCACCTTCATATTAAACAGTGCAAGTTGCTTCTAGCAGTGCAGGGGTTAATCTGTTCAGTTGAGAGCTCCTGAAGCTTACCTGCTTTGATGCTCTCAGCTGTTCAGTGTTGGCCATTCCACTCTCCTATATATACTTGCCTCTGGCAAGCAGACATTGCCAGAATTAGCTTCATGCTGCATGGTTTTAGTAGTTTGTGGAGTTTTGTTTTTTTTTGGGGGGGGGGCATTTGGTGGATTTATCTAGACTGTTTCTTGGTTTTGGTTGTATGCAATTTCTTTCCTTCTCAAACTTTTTTTTTTTCCTTCCTTCACTACCCAGTGTTCCTCTCTGTTGTTTGTGAGAGCAATTTGTATGATTGTCATTTTCCTTTATCCCTGTACATCTTGCCTTGTTAGTCTGGTGTGCGTATTGCTATACACTACTACTCCCTTCTTCCCTGGGTGGGGGGAAACAGACTGAGAGTGGATTCAGGAGCTTAGCAAGGTATGTGGCCCTGTTATCTTCACCATGAGATCAAGCCGGGGAGCAGGGATAGCTAGGGCACCCCTAGCAGTAGGGACAGGAAAGGCGTCCCTGGCCCAGGGATAATCAACAGTAGAGTCATGACATTAACTCTGGGAGAAACCATTTTTTTATCTATCATGGATCCAATTACTTCTTTGACAGGGCAACTACAGCAACTCGGCCTGGAGGTGGCAGACCTACATACTGTAGTTTTGCAGCACCCTAACCCATTCGGTTTGGGGACCGTTACTCCCAGGCAACCACTAGTGGAGCCCAAGATCACTTTGCCTGACAGATTTTCTGGGGTGTGTGACAAGTTTGCTGTTTTCAGAGAGACCTGCAAGCTTTATTTTAAGTTCACTCCTCAGCAACCGAGGAGCAATGGGTGGTGATAGCAATTTTGCTCCTTCAGAGTGAACCTGTAACATGGGCATTTTCTCTTCCTGTGGACTCTCGGTCACTCTGGATGGTGGAGGAATTTTTTCTGGCGCTTGGTCATATATAAAATGACCCAGACCGTGTCTCCATGGCTGAGTCCATGCTATGTCAGCTTCAGCAGGGACACCGGCTGGCAGAGGAGCATTGCTCCGAGTTTCGGAGGTGGGCCACAGACACTAAGTGGAATAACCCTGTGCTCTGTAGGCAGTTCTGTCCAGAGCTATCTGTAAGGGTAAAGGATGCCTTTGCTTTGTATGAGACTCCTGTTTCCCTTGATGCGGCCATGTCTCTGGCTATTTGGGTGGATCACCTTCTTTGACAGAGACATAAAGAGACACTCCAATTTGCGGGGGGTCTGGGGTCAAGGGAACCTTTGTCTGAGTCATCTGAGGAACCCATGCAGTTGGGTGGAACAACTTGTTCTCTTAGCCCAACTGTAGTTTGTCGCAAAGGTGGAGTGTGTTTTTACTGTGATGCAAAGGGTCATTTTGTGGATGATTGTCCTTGCCTACCACACTGTAAACAGCTGCCAGAAAACTAAGGAGCCTGGGTTGCGGGGAGGTTAGCAACCAGGTGTACATATCTCCGCTGTGGGTAGCTCACAATTTTTTCTACCAGCTGAGATCCATCTGGGCAAAAATAAGATTGCTATTTCAGCCATTCTGGACAGTGGGGGGTTTACTTGATCTACGCTAGGTTGGTCCAGGTCCAGGGCCTCAAACCATATACACTGTTTGAACATATACCCATAATCGCCATTGACTCTACGCCCTTGAGCCAGGAGTATTTTATTCAAGTCGTCCGAGGGATACATCTACATATAGGGTCCATGCACTCAGAATGTATTCACTGTTATGTGCTAGAGCGTCTGCCATCTCCAGGGGTTTTTGGACTGCCTTAGCTTACTCTGCACAACCCTGTGGTAGATTGCCAGACTAGGGAGGTGGTAAAGTGGAGAAAGTATTATCAAGGACACTGCATGGGCACCCAGCTAGCCAGGGTAGGTACCCAATCTCGGCCTGAATACCTGTCTCACTTTGGCGATGTGTTTTCGGAACAGGGGTGCCAAGAAGTTCCTCCCCATCATTGTAATGTCTGCACCATTAATCTTATTCCTGGGGCTAAGCTGCCTAAAAACAGGTTATATAATATCTCTGGTCCTGAGATGCAGGTCATGAAGGAAAATATCACGGAGAGTCTGGCAGAGGGTAGTATTAGACCATCTTCACCCCCCCCTGCTGTGGGGTTTTTCTTTATATAGAATAAAGACGGGAGGTTACGCCCCTGCCTAGATTTCCATGAACTTAATCAGATCAGGGTTCGGGATCCCTATCTTCTCCCTCTGATCTCGGGCCTCTTTAACCAATTCATAGGAGGAAAAAGGTTTTCTAAATTGGATCTCAGAAGGGCACGTAATCTCATTTGTATTATAGAGGAGATGAGTGGAAAACACCTTTCAATACAAGTGAGGGATACTATGAGAACCTTGTGATGCCGTTTGGGTTGACTAATCCTCCTGCTATCTTTCATCACTTTGTAAATGCCATTTTTAGTCACCTGGCAGGTATATTTGTTGTGATCTATCTTGATGACATATTAATTTATTCATATAACCTTAAGTCACATCAGGTACATGTCAGGCAGGTATAAAGATAGTCAGAGACAATAAATTAATTGTCAAACTAGAGAAATGTATGTTCAAGACTGTTGCTTGGTTTTATTTGTATGAAAATCCTTTCCTTCTCCTACTTTGGATTTTTCCCTTCCTTCACTCCCCTTTGTTCCCCTCTGTTGTTTTTGAAAGCATATTTGTATGGCTGGTATTTTTCTTTATCCCTGTACATATTACCTTCTTAGTCTGGTGGGTGTATTGACATACGCTACTACTCCCCTCTTCCCTGGATGAGGGGAGGGAACAGACTGAGGGCGTATTCAAGAGCTCAGCAAAGTATGTGACCCTGGCGTTTTCACCATTAGAAGTAATCTAGGGAGCAGGGATAGCTAGGGCGCCACTAAAATTAGGGACAGGAAAGGAGTCCCTGGCCCTGCGATACCCCAAAACAGAGTTGTGACAGTAGCTGTGAATCTTGCACCGGGGCGAGGCACCACAATTATACAGAGTGCGAGTTCCAGCTTTCTAGTTGTCTCCTGGCTCTCTCAAACTTTGCTCCTCCCTCCTCTTTAACACTCCCTCTCTATAGGCTTCAAGACGGAGCTGTAATTTAATGTTTCAGTCAGTTGAAAGTCTGTCTTATTTTGACCAAGACTGATTTTAACACTTTTTATGATTGAATTATGAGTTTAGAGGTCATTGGGGAAAGAAAAAGTGGTCCATGTATGGAAAATAAAGCATAAAGAAAGCAGGAATTAAAGTTCAAGGGAGGTAATCTACATATTTTCGGTGCATTCTGGGAAGAGTGAAGAGTCCCCGCGAGTCTGAAGATTTTTGGGTGTTGCTGGATCGAGTTGTATGAAGAAAATCGTTAAGCCAGGAACTGAAGCTCGAGGGAGGTAGTTTACATATTTCCATTGCATTATGGGAAGCGTGAAGAGTCAGCCTGAGTCTGAAGATCTTTAGGTGTAGCTGGATCGAGCTGCTGGAAGAAAATCGGTCAACCAGGAATTGAAGCTCGAGGGAGGTAATTTACATATTTCTGGTGCATTCTGGGAAAAGTGAAGAGTCGACATGAGTCTGAAGATCTTTGAGTGTAGTTCGATCAAGCTGCTTGAAGAAAATCTTCAAACCAGGAATTGAAGCTCGAGGGAGGTAATTCACATATTTCTTTACGATAGTTCAACAATTAATTTTGTCCAACATGGAGAAGGACATTACCCATATGGTGGGCTGCAATATGTGCTGTTTATGTTTACAGACTTGCCAGAGAAAAAAAAGACAAACTTTACATGCCAGAAATGCAAGCTTGTGACTCTGTTAAAAGAAAATGTGCAACGTCTTCTTCAGGAGAAAATAGCAACGCTAAAGCTCATCAAAGAAGATGAAAATTTCCTTGACAGAGCAGAAGAATCTCTTCAGAATGTTGCAAGAGAAGAACTTTTCAGTGTTCCTGCAGAAGCTAATGACAGAGTAGAAATAACTATTTAGAATGTTTGAAGAGAAGCACATTTCAATGTACCTGCAGAAGAATAGAAATGGAAGCATGTGACCCAAAGAAGTAGGAGGATGAGGAGGCAGCACCCATACAACTGAAGAACTGCTATCAGGCTCTCACGCAGGACAATTTCAAAGATGTACATCAAAAAAGTGCTTTTCCCACAAAGAACACTCCAGTAAGCTCTCAGAAGCATCTTCAAGGGAGAAAAAGAAGCGCTATGGTGAAGAAGAAAAGGAAAGTGGTGGACATAACCTCACGAGAAGTGTAGTATCTACCAGGTGCCAAAATCAAAGATTAGTCTGCTAGGGTATCAAGGCTCTTCAGTGCTACAGACAACTACCAACATCTATTAATACACTTAGGAACAAATGACACACTAAAAAAAGACCTGAAAACTATATGTAGAGACTTTAAAGACATTGGCCGGAAAGTGAAGGAACTGGGAGATCAGGTCGTCTTCTCACCCATCCTCCCAGTGGATGGACATGGAACAAGGAGATTGAAAAGGATTCTATAGGTGAACAACTGGCTAAATTGATGGTGCCATCAGCAATGTTTTGGGTTTCTTGACATTGGAGTGAATTACTGGTATGATGGACTCCTTGTTAGAGATGGGTTGCATCTTATAAAAATAGGAAAACACTTATTTGGTAGATGCCTTGCTACACTCAAGAGGAGAGCTTTAAACTAGAGCAATATGGAATGGGAAATATATGGCCAGGAAAAAGTATGCAGCTAATGAATTCTTTTCAGAACCCTGCTATTAGAAGTGGAAATAAAGAACAAAGACAACAAATTCTGAATGAAAATAGAGGAGCAAGAGAAACCGACTACAAAATAAAATGTGTCTATGCAAATGCACAGAGCATGGGAAACAAGTAGAATTGGAGCTGCTAACTCAGGAAGAGAGATATTATGTTATAGGCATGACTGAAACTTGGTGGGATGATACACATGATTGTAATACAAACCCTGAAGACTACAATTTATTTATAATAAACAGGCTTAATAAGAGGGGAGGAGGTGTTGCACTGTAGGTCAGGAAAGTGTATATATCTCCACAGAGATCCAAACTTCAGAGAATGGTAGCTCTGTAGAAACTGTTTGGGTAAGAATACAAGGCAAGAAGAACAGAAAAGACACTATTGTAGCTGTTTACAATAGTTCACCTGGACAGACTGAAGATATGGATGAACTCTTTTTACATCAGATGTCTTTGATATCAAAAAAGTATGAAATAGTGATTATGGTAGATTTTAACTATCCAGAAATTTGTTGGGAATCTCTCTTAGGAAAAAGTAATGGGTCCAGAAAATTCTTATCTTCTCAGGCTAACAACTTTATCTTTCAAAAGGTAGAAGAGAGAACATGAGGATCTGCCATTTTGGACCTATTTTTTACCAATAGGGAGAAAATGGTTGAGGAAGTAAAGGTGGGTGGGAATTTAGGAGACAATGATCATGATATCCTCAAATTTTGGATTACAAGAGGAGGGAGACCTGAGAGGACTCAGACTTTAATGTTGGACTTGAGAAAGGCAGATTTTAATGGACTCAGAAAGAGGGTAGGAAAGGTCCAATGGATGGATGTTCTAAAGGACAGAAATGTCCAAGAAGGATGGGAAATTTTGCTAACTGATATTCTCACTGCACAATCAGTAAAAATCTCGAAAAGAAGGAAGAATTGGAAGCATTTAAAGGATGGATGAGCACAGAACTTAAACACTTGCTAAAACGTAAAAAGATATGTAAATCGAATGGAAAGAGGGGGGCATATCTAAAGAAGAATATAATGCTGTCTTCAGGTAATGCGGGGCTAGTGTTAGAAGAGCTAAAGCCAGTAATGAAGTGAGGCTTGCAAGGGAGACCAATAAAATAAAGCAATAAAAAAGGATTTTGGTGGTATGTCAAAATTAAGAGAAAAGTCAAAGATGCTATAGGATATTTACAGGATGTAAAGGATTAATTGGATAAGAAAAGGGTGAAGTGGTCAAAAGTGATGTTGAGAAGGCCGAACTTTTAAATTCATATTTTGCATTTGTGTTCTTTAAGAAAGCAAATGTAAAATCAACTGATCTTCACTGTGCTATCAAAGGAATAAAATGTAGAAGGAAATTATTGTAGAGAATCCGCACTGCTGATGAACAAAAGGACATATCCAAGTGCACACAAGGTTATTTGGTACCGCCCAACCTTGGGTGCACTTGGATTTGTCCTTTCCTCCATCAACAGTGCGAATTCTCCACAATAATTTCCTTCTATGTTACACATCTGGTCCTAGAACCCGTGGACTTGTAGCAGCTGGGATTACATGCTCTAATATTGTTGTGCAATACACAACATTACCAGGTTAGCATAATCTTTTTTTACTAATTAATTTTTATTTAGATAAAACCCTATTGCTCTTTTGTTTGCTTCCTAGCACTTTGTCATTGAAAGAATAAAAGAATCCACACTATAAATAGATAGATGGTGAAGGGACACAGCTAATTTAAATTAATTTATATTTCCTGGTCCAGATGAATTACATCCTAGGGTCCTGAAAGAGAGAGGAGAGGAAATTGCAGAACCACTAGCCAGAATCTTTGAAAAATCCTGGAGAATAGGAGAAATACCAGAAGATTGGAGAAGGGCAAATGTTGTCCCTATCTTCAAAAAAGAAATGAAGATGGAGCCAGTAAAGTACAGGCCAGTGAACCTTACTTCTATACCAGGGAAGATCTTTGAACAAATTATTAAACAGCATTTATGTAAGTACTTGGATAAATATACAGTATTTAACCAGAGCCAGCATAGGTTTGTAGCAAACAAGTCATGCCAGACTAATTTCCTTCTATGATGGAATCACTGACTGGGTGGATCAGGGAAATGTGGTAGATATAGTATATCTCGACTTCAGCAAAGCATTTAATGAAGTATTTCATACTACCCTTATTGAAAAAATGACCAAGTATGGGACTGACAATGCTACGGTTAGGTGGATTCATAACCGGTTCAGTGATCTCAAAGAGTGGAAATAAATTGTTGCACATCCGATTGGAAGAGTGTTTCAAGTGGGGTACCACAAGGCTTTGTCTTAGCCCCAGTGTTGTTCAACATTTTTATAAATGATCTAGATAAGGGAACTGAAGATAAATTAATTAAATTTGCAGGCGATGCAAAGCTAGGAGGGATAGCTAATACTAGAGAAGACAGAAAAGGGATTCAGAAGGATCTAGATAAGCTTGAACAATGGGCAGAGTATAATGGAATGGCATTTAACAGAGAGGAATGCAAGATTCTACACCTGGGCAAGAAAAAAAAAATTACGTCTATAAAATGGTAGGAATAGAACTAAGCAATAGCATGTGTGAAAAAGACTTGGGCATGCAAATAGATCACAGACTGCACATGTGTCAACAGGGTGATGCAGCAGCAAAAAAGTCAAACACAGTTCTGGGATGTATTAAGAGAAGCGTAGAGTCTAGATCACGTGAAGCAATTATTTGCCTCTACCCCTCCTTGGTCAGACCTCATCTGGAATACTGTGTCCAGTTCTGGGCACCACATTTTAAAAAAGACATCAAAGAACTGGAGCAAGTTCAGAAAAGAGCTATCAGGATGGTAAGTGGGCTGCACTTTATGTCCTACAAGGAACGGTTAAAGGATCTGGGAATTTTAGCTTGCAAAAAAGAAGGCTAAGAGTAGACTTAATAGCTGTCTACAAATATCTGAAGGAATGTCACAGTGTACAGGGATCATCCTTATTTTCATCTGTACATGGAAACATGAGAAGCAATGGAATGAAACTGAAAGGGAGAAGATACAGATTAGATAGAAGAAAAAAATTTTTGATAGTGAGCATGATTAATGAGTGGAACAGGCTGCCACGAGAGGTGGTGAGTTCTCCTTCAATGGAAGTTTTCAAACAGAGGCTGGACAGACATCTGTCTGAGATGGTTTAGTGAATCCTTCATTGAGCAGGGGGTTGGACCAGATGACCCTGGAGGTCCTTTACAACTCTAATATTCTATGATTCTATTATTCTATGATATTTCTTTGATAAGTTATGTTACAAATTTTCTTGGATTTGCTTAAGCTAATAATTTATGTAAAGTTCTGTTCAAATGACTGTTTAATACCAATCAATGTCTACGTAAAACATGAAAATTTCAGACACAACTGCCAGGAAAATTTCTAGGCATGCAAGGGAAATCCCACAAGCAATTTCTTTTGAATTTCAGGCTTCTTTGAGATAAAGATTAAAGAAGTAGGATTATTTTAGCACATAACGGATACTAGATATGTTTAAGCATCTCCTTAGTTACATGGTAGAATTTTCAGCAAAAATAAGCATTGCTATAGTATTGCCACAAAATAGCCTAATGTGTCATGAGAAAATAAATAACATGCTTGGGGAAAAGTCAACAATGTCTACAGGATACACCATAACGTTTAGGATAAAGTACTTTTTTGCAGTCAATTATTATAGTTTGGTCTGATATCTGAGAAAATCATTAGATAGCCATACACATTATATAAATAATGTCTGACCCTAGCGGCTGAGCTATGCTGTTTCCATAACTCCATAGTCATATAGTTGAGGTTTTCTTTACAGGATACTGTATGGTGTCTAGTGTAGAAAACTTTACTTTCAGGATATGCAAATTGCCTCTTCAGAGAAAAAGAGGACTATAGCGCCACCTATTGGAAGTAGAAATCCAACAAGTAACAATCAACCCTTTAACGAGTCATGCAATATGACTTAGGATAAAAGCCAAATCAGAATCACAGTTTGCAGACATGGTGTTTCAGGCTGTTGGCCCTCGTCAGTGCAAAGTACGAGAACTGATTTGGCTAGGTGAGAGGCTCTGGACTGAGGTCTAAGGATATAGACCTTTCATGATATAAAGTCACGAGAGAATGAACTTGTGTGGAATCACAGAAACAGCAAAAAACAATGAGATATTTCAGTAGGGAAGTCTATAGATTTGTCAATGATGCTTTGGGCTATAATATAGTCTGTAATATTATCTATTTACAAAAATTCGCAATTTTTCACCTATTTAAAATCTATATGAAAACTGCAAAAAAAAAGTGTTCACAAGTTGTCAGTGACTTTAAAGTTGTTGTCCAGACATAGGCTAAAAGTCTGCAGCCATTCGTTGTGACTGCACACTTGTGAATCCTCACATTGCTTGCAATATATACTGTGATAATTCTCTAGTACCAACTGCAGGAGTGGCGGGTGTGTGTTTGCAAGTATGTGATTTCCATATGTGCAGTCACGTGCTCAATGCACGTCTAGTCGGAATGTGCCCAGAAGTATACAAATCACTTACTTGCGGTCATAAGACTGCCTGCTCACGACGCCGACACAGGAGAATCCTCACAGTGCTCAGTGCGTGCTATGTTGGGATTCACAAGTCTGCAGTCATTGACTCGAGTGACCGCAGACCTGTAGCCTAAAGCTCTACAACCCCTTTAATGCTTTCTGAGTTTATAACTGACTAGGATTTTACTATTTTTTTAAACGTTCAACTCATTTTTCTTATATCCAACAGGACTATTATTATCATAATATACTTGATACTATCCTTATGCTATCCTATTATTTATATAGGTCCTGAGTGATTATTTACCACTCATTAGTTGGCTTTGGAAAAGCGTGGGAGCTTCCCTTCTAGGCTTCCCTAACTGTATTGTCAGTGACAGGAAAAAAGCTTAGCTTTAACAAAATCATTATTACAAGCCGTTATCAGACCCGGGGTGAGTGATTGTGATACACTTCATATAAATACATCCACCACAAAAGTGCTGCTTTAGGCAAAATACTCAACTTTCTTGCCTCAAGGTCGCCATAACCCAGAATGTGTAAAATGTCATACTTCTAAATGCGCTGGTAGATGATGCACATAAAATCTGTCACTAATCTGAGAAACAGTAAAAGTCAGCGTTGTAAATACACCATGCACCATATTGGTTAATTGACTTTGTCTTCATTCTTATTTTATCTAGTGCAAGTTAAAATCAGCATGTCTTGCAATGAAAAAAAAAGGCTTTCTGTAAGTGGCTGTGGATACATGCTGCTATAAATTATAAAATTATTTTAAATCAACGGTATCTGAGTTTGGAGATGATACTTTTTGTCCTGCTTATTTGCTTGTTTACAATTTTCCCCGCAGTATGGCATATGGTGGAGCCAGTGAACTCAGTCAAAAACACTTCAAGTTGCACTGAAAGGACATTTTATTTGTGATCTGTAAGTCTGTTACTAGCTTTTACTGTAATAACATTTAATAGTATAACTACTGTAAATCCTACTCCTAACATTGGTAAATGCTCTCTGTATCCAAAAAAGGCAAACTGGTTTTGGATGAAAATTATACAAAATAATACAATACCCTTGCGTTCTTTCTTTATTAACCCTTCATCTCAAGAAGTTTTGAAAAGAAAGGAACAGTTTTAAACATCTATTGTTTCATACAGCAGTATGCAGTAAAAAAAAAAGTACAATGGTGACCTATAGATGAGTGATGCCTCTATATGGCAGTTATCGGATGCATTCATTTAAAGGGAACCTGTCATGTAAAAAAACACTATTAACCTGCAGATATAGGGATAATCTGCAGGTTAATAGCATTCTGAAGCCGTGTGGCTGCAGCTCTGAGAGAGCTGCTTCTGGGAGGAAAATAAATTTATTCCTCCCTACAGCTGGCTGTCAGTCCACATCGGGGGAGTGGTTACAGCAGCCGCTCACTATGCACTGACTGATGACTGAAGTCACGCCCTCAACACCTTTATGACTGAAAGCCCAAGGCTGCCGGGAAGAATTAAGTTAATTTTCTCCTGTGAGTGGGGATCTCAGTGCAGCGGCCGGGAAGCCTCAGAATGCTATTAATCTGCTGATTAACCCCATTTATGCAGGTTAATAGCATTTTTTACATGACAGGTTCCCTTCATGAATCAGAGCCTGGCTACCTGATTGTAGCCAGCTATACTTTATTCTGAAAAACTCCAAGATTTCAGAGAAAATATACTTTAAACTGACAGGTCTCTTAATCATTTCCCATATCTCCAATATCTCTGTCAAACATCTCTAGCAGCACCGGGAAAAGCTGACCGGGGTCTGTAGCCAGAGACGAGACAAGTACAGAGGTGGATCTTTAAGGTCCAAATGCTCCAGGGCTTCAGAGAAAAACATACCTACCTGCGATCGTGCTGCGAGGCTCTGATTCATGCTGATCGTAGTTTGGGCAGCATGAACCTGGTGACAGGTCTCCTTTAACCTAAGCATTGTGACAAAAGGCATTACAATCTACAAGAGACAATTAAAGGAAGCATAACCCATTTAGCTGAAATATCAAAAATTTATAACAGAAATATTGCACAGTGTTATACATTTTTTATATATCCTTTTCATTTGGATGCCCACTGCATAGAGGGAGCGTTTCGTACTTATTGTGAGATAGTAGTAGGTGATTGCTATATTTCCCCAAGATTCCTCCCACATGCATATTAGGCTCCCGAAAGCAAATATCTTATCCAAGAAATGCTTGATGAGGAATAAGGAATACGGTAAAGCTGGATATACCTAGAAAAGTATAGTCTTAGTACTTTGGTAATTCCTGCTGTTATGGCCTGGATTTTTATGCGGTTACACGCAGTAGAGATGAGTTAATCGATTCGATGCAAATTGAATTTGTGTTGAATTTTTAGGAATCTGCTGAACTTGGAAAATTTGAACAATTTGCAATTTGTTTTGTACAAATCGCCTAAAATGACCACCTATTTTACACCTTGCAGAAGATCACATTACCTTCAGCCGTCTTTCCTCATAATGCCTTGTCAGTTATGACATCAGCTAGTATAACATAGCCAATTAGGAGGAACTATCATAGACTGCATGAAAACATAAGCAGGGAATTTAGCAGCCATTCTGTGGTGGATCTGGATAGTGATAAGACATCACAGCTCAAAGCTTGCTGATAGAGATAGGCAGAGGAAGCCATAAAATAATGAAGAAACAGTACAGATAGTGTGTGACAGCACAGCAGTGAGGAAGGTTAGTATTTCAGATAAAGAGAATAATGTCATATACAGTTTTCAGGGCATTTATTGACTCTGGAGTACTTTGGATTCGTAGTAAATCAATTTGCCATTTTACTGAATGGTGCGAGATCTGTATTGAATTAGCAGTGATACCAACATATGTTCTGGCTGATTTGTTTGGTTTTGTTTTAATTGTTTGTACTTTGTAGAAACAGGGGCATGGGTCCTCCTCTTTTTGGGCTGGGAATTCTATCTATGTATAGCTTCCCACGGGCAGGTGTCTGAACAGTCTGACCTGGATCCTGCTCTGCGCCCTTCTATATTCAGCTCTGCTGACTTTGGGTGAGGTTTAATAATAGAGATATGACTGTCTCGTTTGGGTGCTCCTTGTCGTGGTGGGATGGCTTTTATGCTTCTTTGATCAAAATTGTGTCAACTAAGTGCCCTATGCTATTTAGATTTAATGTTAATTTTTTTTATTTTCTTACTGCAGGGTCTTAGATTTTGTCTGTTGGGTGGCCACAGTGTGAACGTGTACTTAAATGTTGCACTTATACCAACATATGTTCTTTGTCATTTCTTTAATTTTGTTTGTTTTGAATTGGTATCATGACTAATGTTGAGTGAGTATGTATCATACTAATGATATGTACTTGCTCAACACTAATCATGACAAAAGTGACAATTAATTTTGGAAAGGTGATGAATGGACACATCTGTATTATTAAACTTGTTACATTTCCTAATACTCAACTAATATTTACTGAAAATGGGAGTAACCATAGACATTTATCTTAATACATTTATCTTAAGTTATTACTGAAGAGAAATATATGGGACTTGTTAAACAATATCCTTCATCAGCATTCTCCGACCGTGCTCCCCTCCAGTGCAAATAAACAAGCCAGAGGCTTGCCTGGGGCTAATATAGTGTTTGAAAGGTAATAGATTTCATTAGAGACAAAATTGCTGAATGAAGGAAATTGAACAAGAGAAAATATGACGTATGAATGGAAGAAAGCGCTTCCCTATTTAATAATCCAGATGAAGTACTGTGTTATACAAATCAGCAGTGTAGAATGCAGAGTTACTTGTATCTGAAGCACAGACATTACATCAGAATGTGTTGGGCCGTTATCTTCAAAAGCAACTTGCCTTCCTAATGCTCTAATGTTGTTTTCCTATCACAATTTAATCACCAAAGAACATATGACAATTGTTCAGTAAATTTTTGTTTCAGAGCAGGAACAATAAAACTGGGAGACATAAGCTGTAGTGTAGCCTTGTATGGTACTGATTACTGAATATTTGTAAGTTGTAAGTATAAATGAGACATATAATGATTAATATTGTTGAAATGGTAACCCAAGGTAACCAACAACGAATTTAACAACACACTGCAGTATCAGATTTTTTTAAGCTACCTAAATTGTGTAAATAGTCTAAAATGTATGCCTTTTGGGAGGGCAGATGCATGCATTAATGTTGTTTATAGACTAGTGCAAAAAATGGAAGAAGCCGTGGCATTTTCACACAGTTGGGTGCAATAATTAACCCTGTTTATGGAGTAAAAAGTGCTTTCCACATTTTTAAATGAAAAAATGCTAGCTTTTTCATAAGCTTTCAAAAATTGTCTCTTTAATTAGGGAAACAAAACAGGTGTACTGCACTGCTTTAAATGTGAAGAAGAAATGGGCACTCAACTAGAAGTAAAAAAACATTATGGCTTTTCTAGAAACAAAACAGTTGCTCTCTTTTGAACATGAAAACATCTGTTTCTTGAGGGTACAAAAACATGAGAGTATGTTTCCTAGCATCAGTAGTAATGTCTAGCCCTATGAAACATAGTGGGCAGCAAGGAGGTGTGTCGTTGGCATGGCTTTGCCTTGGCTGTTTCTGGAGCAGTATGGTACAGAGTTAAGACAGGGCAGGCAAGGAGATGCTTGGCAGTTTAGAGCCAGCAATGGCACGGGCACCAGCAGTACAGCCAACTATGAAACAGAGTGGGCAGCCAGTTGGTGTGTCATTGTCGTGGTTGTGCAGTGGCTATGACAGCAGCAGCATAGAACAGAGTTAAGACTAGAGATGAGCAGTGTTCGACTAGAACTGTTCGCCAATCTCAAATTCGAGCTGTTTTGGGCGGTGTTCGAGTTGTTCGACGAACCCGAGTGATTTGCAAAAAATTCGGCTGTTCGAGGTTATGTTCGATAACGGTTCGTGCACCAAAAGCGTGTCCTGCATGTCTGGCGCTATTTAGAGCACCAATCATGCAGGGATTGTCTGCCACTCACTGTAATGCCACAGCCATGGTGGTTGTGGCATTACAGTGATTGCCCAAATCGATGAGAACAGTGCTCACAGTGAAACATGAAAAGCCGGCAATTCATCAGCGGCATACACCGGTACCCGGCAATTTAGAACCGAAAGAATAGAGTATCACACATAGATTAGATAGATAGAAACATGTCAGTCACATATATAAGAAGTACAGTGACAGTGTTGGTTACTGTACTTGTCATTTAGTGTAAAGGATTTATTTAAAAAAATATTAGTGTTTTCATGCACCGTCTCTTTAAAAAAGCCGGCCGGCAATTCAGCAGCGGCACCCGACAATTTAGAATAGAAGGAATAGAGAATCACACATAGATTAGATAGATAGAAACATGTCAGTCACATATAAAGAAGTACAGTGACAGTGTTGGTTATTGTACTTGTCATTTAGTGTAAAGGATTAATTAAAAAAAATATTAGTGTTTTCATGCACTGTCTCTTTAAAAAAGCCGGCCGGCAATTCAGCAGCGGTACCCGACAATTTAGAATAGATGAATAGAGAATCACACATAGATTAGATAGATAGAAACATGTCAGTCACATATATATGAAGTACAGTGACAGTGTTGATTACTGTACTTGTCATTTAGTGTTAAAATAAAGGATTTATTTAAAAAAAAAATTGGCGTGGGGTTCCCTGTAATTTTAGGCTCTAGCGGAGGTTAAGCAGATGGCTGGGGCAGATGTTTGAAGCCTGGGAAGGGGTAATACCCACAGAGCTTCCCAGGCTACTAATAACAGCCCCCAGCTGAATACCTAGCCTTTACTAGCTATTAAAATGGGGGACCCCCCCAAAAAAAAATGACGTGGGGTCCCCCCTATTTTAATAGCTAACAAAGGCTAGGCAGACAGCTGGGGGTTGATATTAATAGCCCAGGAAGGGTGCCATGAATATTGGCCCCCTCCCAGGCTAGAAACACCAGCCGTCAGCCGCCCCAGAAATGGCGCATCCATAGGATGCACCAATTCTGGCACTTAGCCTCGCTCTTCCCACTGCCCTCTAGCGGTGGCAGTGGGGTAATAGGGCTGGGGTTGATGTCAGCTTATAATGCCAGCTGACATCAAGCCCAGGTTAGTAATGGAGAGGCGTCTATAAGACACCCCCATTACTAACCCCATAGTCAAAGTTTAAAAAAAACACAACACCCAGAATAAAGTCCTTTAATTGAAATAAACACACAATTCTTTATTGTTCTAAATTAAACCATACTTACCATCACGCCCATTCCAGATGAAGCCAATGATCTCCTGCAATAAAAGAAAAATAATAAAGCAACATCATCCTTACCTTTTGGTGGTTCCCAGGATGGCTTCAGCTCTGCTACATCGAGATGACAGACTGGACCGCAGCAGAAAGCTGCCATCCAGCCTGTCATCCCGCAGACACTGAGAAGCGCAGGCATGCTTGCGCTCCTCAGTGTCTCGCTATGACGGCATCCAGATGAGCCGAGTTCATGTCCATTAAACTCGGCTCACCTCATGCACGTCACTGACAGCGTGGGAAAATTCTCCTGCACTCAGCGCTTTAGCGTGAGAATTCTCTCACGCTGTCAGTGACGTACATGAGGTGAGCTGAGTTAATTGGACATGAGCTCACCTCATGCACGTCACTGACAGCGTGGGAGAATTCTCACACTAAAGCGCTGAGTGCAGGAGAATTTTCCCATGCTGTCAGTGACGTGCATGAGGTGAGCTGAGTTCATTGGACATGAACTCAACTCATGCACGTCACTGACAGCGTGGGAAAATTCTCACGCTGAAGCGCTGAGTGCAGGATTATTTTCCCACGCTGTCAGTGACGTGCATGAGGTGAGCTGAGTTCATTGGACATGACCTCGGCTCATCTTGATGCCGTCACAGCGAGACACTGAGGAGCGCAAGCATGTCTGCGCTTCTCAGTCTCTGCGGCATGGCAAGCTGGATGGCAGTGCTCTGCTGCGATCCAGCCTGTCATCTCGATGTAGCAGAGCAGAAGCTGTCCTGGGAACCATCGAAAGGTAAGGATGATGTTTCTTTATTATTTTTCTTTTATTGCAAAAGACATTGGCTTGAGCTGGAATGGGCGTGATGGTAAGTATGGTTTAATTTAGAACAATAAAGAATTGTGCCTTTATTTCAATTAAAGGACTTTACTCTGGGTGTTTGTGTTTTTTTTAACTTTGACTATGGGGTTAGTAATGGGGGTGTCTTATAGACGCCTCTCCATTACTAACCTGGGCTTGATGTCAGCTGGCATTATAAGCAGACATCAACCCCAGCCCTATTACCCCACTGCCACCGCTACAGGGCAGTGGGAAGAGCGAGGCTAAGTGCCAGAATTGGCACATGCTATGGATGCGCCATTTCTGGGGCGGCTGACGGCTGGGGTTTCTAGCCTGGGAGGGGGCAAATATTCATGGCACCCTTCCTGGGCTATTAATATCAGCCCCCAGCTATCTGCTTAGCCTTTGCTAGCTATTGAAATAGGGGGGACCCCACGTCATTTTTTTTGGGGGGGTCCCCCATTTTAATAGCTAGTAAAGGCTAGGTATTGAGCTGGGGGCTGATATTAGTAGCCTGGTAAGCTCCATGGGTATTACCCCCTTCCCAGGCTTCAAACATCTGCCCCAGCGGTCTGCTTAACCTCCGCTAGAGACTAAAATTATAGGGAACCCCACGCCAATTTTTTTTTTAATAAATCATTTATTTTAACACTAAATGACAAGTACAGTAACCAACACTGTCACTGTACTTCTTATATATGTGACTGACATGTTTCTATCTATCTAATCTATGTGTGATGCTCTATTCTTTCTGTTATAGATTGTCGGGTACCGCTGCAGAATTGCCAGCAGGCTTTTTTAAAGAGACAGTGCATGAAAACACTAATATTTTTTTTAATAAATCCTTTACACTAAATGACAAGTACAGTAACCAACACTGTCACTGTTCTTCTTATATATGTGACTGACATGTTTCTATCTATCTAATCTATGTGTGATGCTCTATTCCTTCTTGTCTAAAATGTCCGGTACCAGTGTATGCCACTGCTAAATTGCCGGCCGGCTTTTTTAAAGAGAGCGTCTTCTGAGCAGTTTGTCAGCTTTTGGACACCTTTGAAGGTGTTTTCTTTGTGTTTCTATGTGTTTTTGTTTGCCTGCCATTGGTTTTAACAGTGTCCGACGGTGTTTTAAGGTGTTCGACGAACAGTTCGATGAACAGTTCCTCGAACATCCCGGTGTTCGATGAACCCAACCGAACCCGAACACTACGGGGGTGGCTCAACACTAGTTAAGACGGAGCAAGCAAGGAGATGCTTAGTGTTGAGCCACCCCCATAGTGTTCGAGTTCGGTTCGGTTCGTCGAACACCCGTGTGTTCGCCGAACTGTTCGTCGAACTGTTCGTCGAACACCTTCGAACACCGTTAAAACCAATGGCAGGCAAACAAAAACACATAGAAACACATAGAAAACACCTTCAAATGTGTCCAAAAGCTGACAAACTGCTCAGAAGACACAACTAACACATCGAAAAGTGACAAGTACATATAGTCATGCGAAAAGTAAAGAGGTGGAGGAGTAAAAGGAGGGGGAGACACAGATATAGGCATGTCATGCCCTTCTAAAATCCAAAAAGTGAGAAGCCGAGACGGCCAGTCCGCTCCTGCCCGTGCCACCTCCGTGTCGCCGGGTTAGTGCCAGAGCCGCGGTGAACCCTGACGGCCAGCCCCCCTCTCCCAATACTGGTGCCTGTCCGCTGGTGGGTCGAGAGAGCCCCCCTGTGGTGGAGGCAGCTCTAAGCTTTTTAATTTAAATTGTCCCTCTAATTTGAATGAATACACTTTAAATCCATTTACAAGGATCTATTGGAGGGCAAGTCTCATGCCAGCAGCCGCGTAATTCCAGCTCCAGTAGCGTCCACTAAAGCTGCTGCAGTTAAAAAGCTTTTATAAGGATCGAGCTCGGCTGTCCACCGCAAGGCATCCTAGTGCCAGTCCCAGCCCCTATGCCTTGGGGTGCCTCCTGATGCTCTTCACTAAGTATCCCGTGGTCCCGAAGCATTTCATTTGAAAAAATTAAGTGTCCAAACTACAGGTGGTGTAGCTTGCTTAACAGCCGGGATAATCCGCTGACTAGCAGACACTGCTACTAGGCACAAAGTATTTCCTGGGCTAGATGCAGTTAAAAATTTGTAAGTAGATACTCTCGTTGGATGCTGAGAAAGCATTCCATAGAGTCTCCTGGCACGCCATATATGATTCTCTTAAAAAGCTTGGGGTAGGGGTCTAGGGGACCCTTTTATAGCCAAAATCACGGCCCTGTATCACAATACGTCACCTAGGCTGAAGATAAATGGAACTGTAGCACCGAGGGCTCGGTTGCTACAGACGTATTGCACCTCACCCAGAGGTGTGATATCTCACTCTCAGATAAGGATGGAGTGTGGATCAGGACCCGACACCTGCATGCATTACACCACATTGCCGTGGGGCAGGGCGACCAATATGCCCCTGAGATGGGCACGACAGTCCCTGTCCCTGGCTGGAGTGGGGGGAGGGAACACTGAGGAAGGGGAACCCTGCAGTGCAGGAGCAGGGAGGAAGCAGTTCCTGGGTGCATTGAGAAGGGAGTATAAAAGGTGGGCACCATCTTAGTTCAGTGCAGAGAAGTCTGAGCAGAAGTGGCAGGGAGCAGGGGCTCTGCATGAGCTCTGCTCCGGAGGCGGGCCTAGTAACAGAGGCCCAGGCCTGCAAGAGGGAGAAGGAAGGAAGAGGAGCGGAGAAGGCTCCAGGAATGAGGAATGAAGGGATCCCAGGGGTGCGGACGGGTGAGTCGCCACCGCACGCCCGAATCCACCTGCGTGGAGGGGTCAGGCCAAAGGGGGAGACCGGTCCCCGAACTAGTGGAGGCAGGAAACGACCCTCAGCTAGAAACCGGAGGCTCTGACATTTTATGTGGCGCAGCCCCTTGCTCCACCCGCTAGGAAGGCACCACATAGGGTCAGGGAAACTGGCGCCAAGTTTACCAAGAGGAGGCCCGAGGCAGCCGGACAGAAGTGTTGGTAAGAAAGGCCAGACAAAGGACACACAAAGGGGGTCCTGTGAAGCGCTCCAAAGTTATCTGGGAGTTGTCTGAGCCCCTCACCTGGTGAGCACAGTACGACGTGGGCAGCCGTTACCTGCAGACGTGGTCTGGATAATAAGAACTGTGAGTAAAGGCCCTGAACTGCATCACTGACTCCGTGTCGTTACTGCTGCTGCCCTGCACCATCACCCCCATCCTCCGCATACACTGCCCTGAGGCTATACTCCTCCCGTGGGGAGTTATGCTACGCTCTGCTGCACCCACAACACCAGCCTTAGCGGTCTGCCCTGTAGCGGCGGTTCACTCTGACCGCAATCCACGGGTGGCATAGTCGGACATTTAAACATCAAAACCACATAAATAGTTCCGCCACTGGTTTGACCGCCCTGAGCCACGGAACCGGATCGCCGCCACGAAGACTACAACCACCAGCATCCACCAAAAAGGGTCCGGCTCCGGGTGTCCCAAGGCCCAGGGGGTGCGTCAGAACATTTTCATCACCTTTCACAATCACCAATGGGACAAGGCAGGGATGTCCTCTGTCCCCTCTCTTATACATCCTAGTGACGGAGCACCTGCTCTCATCAATTCGCCATAACCCCAATATTAGGTGGATTGAGGTGGGAGGCACCGAGTACAAGTGCTCTCTATTTGCTGATGATGTCCTAGTATATATCACTCAATCACATATATCCATCCCTGCTGTTATGGCTGAAATAGATCACTTTGTTACATGGTAAAATTTTAAAATCAATGCAGCGAAGTCTGAGGCCCTCGATGTCTCCCTCCCTAAATCCATATAGGATTCCATCCAGTCCAACTTTCCCTTTGCCTGGCCCTCACAGGGTATCAAATACTTAGGAATTCCTATTCATAGAGACCTCTCCCATCTATGTTATCTTAATTTTGGGCCCTTTATTGAACAATTCCATACAGACCACGGTTGGCAAGTTAGAACTGTAAGATTCACTACGTGAACCACTGGTGTTTTGTGGAAAAGCACATGTAAGATTCTGCAACAGTCTCTGCTGATACTCCTGCATGCGTGCATCCCTTTCTATGGCAGGAATAATTTCTGCAAATTTACTTTTGTACCGGGGATCTAACAGTGTGGCAACCCAGTAGTCAGGATTATTTCTAATTCTCACAATTCGAGGGTCATGTTGCAGGTAGTGCAGCAAGAAGGCACTCATGTGTGTTGCGCATCCAGGAGCACCAAGTCCCTGTTGTGTTGGTGGCGAGGTAACAATCATGCTTCCTTCCTCTGTCCTCTCCCCCCAACCTCGCACAACAGAAATGTGATCAAGGTCTCCCTCATCTGATGAGTCTTCCATCAGTTCGTCCTCCACTTCTTCCTGGGCTCCTGCACCTTCCTCACTAGTTTGGCTGCTACCATGCGCCCTGGTAAAATCATCTCCCCCACCCTCACATGCCTGCCGCCCTGGTGCTGCCGACCGTCTGGACCTTGCAGATGTTAGCCCTTCCGCATACAACTCCTCCTCCTCTACTTCCTCCACCTCCTCTTGTGCCACCACCTGACTCCGAATTCTGTTTAACATGTGCTCCAGCATGTAAATCACCGGAATAGTCATGCTGATAATGGCATCGTCAGCATTAAACATCTTCGTCGCCATTTCAAAACTGTGCAGAAGGGTGCATAGGTCCCTGATCTGAGACCACTCCTCCAGCGTGATTTGCCCCACCTCTGAATCTCGTTGGCCCAGGCTATACGTCAGAACGTATTGCACCAGGGCTTGTCGGTGCTGCCACAGTCGCTGCAACATGTGTAGAGTTGAATTCCACCGGGTAGGCACATCGCATTTTAGCCGGTGAAGTGGCAGGCCCAACGACTTCTGTAGAGATGTAAGTCGCTGAGCTGCGGGATGCGAACGGCGGAAGTGAGCACACAGCGACCGTGCCCTCTGAAGAAGGCCATCTAGTCTGGGATAGTGGGCTAAAAATTGCTGGACAACCAGGTTCAACACGTGAGCCATACAAGGCACGTGTGTGACATTGCCCCGGCGAAGGGCCGCACCCAGGTTTGCAGCATTGTCGCACACGGCCTTCCCTGGTTTCAGGTCCAGTGGAGACAACCATTCATGAAATTGGTTCTCCAGAGCTGACCACAACTCCTCAGCTGTGTGACTCACATTTCCCAGACATTTCAATGTAAAAACCGCCTGATGACGTTGAGCCCTACTGCCAGCATAGTAAGGAGGTGTGCAGGATCCCTTCTGCGCAGTTAGAAAGCTTGTGGCATGACCAGACAGGCTTTGGGTGCAGGTGGAAGACCGAGAGGAGGTTGAGGAGGCAGAAGCAGTGGAGGAAAAATGACATAAAGAGGATTGACGCACAACTCGTGGGGACGGCAAGACTTGGACAGCAGCCCCTTGTCCTGCTGTCACCATAGTTACCCAGTGCCCAGTCAGCGACATGTAACGCCCCTGTCCATGCCTACTCGTCCAAGTGTCTGTGGTGAAATGCACCCTGTCACACACAGAGTTTCTCAAAGAAGCGGTGATGTTGTGTGCGACATGCTGGTGGAGCGCAGGCACACCTTTCTTTGAGAAGTAGTGCCGACTGGGCATCTGGTACTGGGGCACTGCGACGGACATAAGGTCTCGAAAATCCTCTGTGTCCACCAGGCGGAAAGGCAGCATTTCTGTAGCCAAGAGCTTGCAGATGGTGAAATTCAACCTCTTAGCTTTCTCATGGCTAGGAGGAAATGGTCTTTTACTTGTCCACATCTGAGGGACCGAGGGCTGGCTATTGTGCTTAGACGGGGTTGATAAGGGTGTCCCCGGCAAACTGCCGGTCTGTGAGGAAGATGCAGGTGGACATGTTAGGTTGCCTTGATCCAAAGGTGGTGCTATCGATGTCGGACAGCGCTCAAGACCAGCTGGTGTTACCACCTCCAAAGAAAATGATGACCTGCCAATCACGCTGGCTGTTGCGGGTAAAGAAGTGGCAGGTCTGCGCCCCAAAACAGGTGTGACTGCTGTCCCCCCAGTCACAGAGGATGAAGAGGCCGCGGATGCACAAGATATGGCAGACGGTGGTTGGCCCGGCCGGCTAGACCGCATTGTAGCACACTGAGCTTCCCACTGCAACTTATGCTTCATGTCCATGTGCCGGTTCATGCATGAAGTACTCAAACTATGTATTTTTTGGCCTCTACTTAGCTTTTGCTGACAAATGTTACAGATAACACGAGTTGGGTCATCTTTATCGATCTGAAAAAATGCCCAGGCTATGCAAGGCTTAGCACCCATGCGACCTGAAGAGCCACCACGACTTGTGGTGAGAGGCAGAGTTGTGTTTGAGGATGCAGTTGTTGACGTGCTTCCAGTACTACGTCTCTGTCCAGGAAGGCGCAACCTGACCTCGTCGTCACTAGCATCTTCCTCCACCTCCTCTGCTGACCTCATCTCTTGGCTGACTGTGGGTTGACAGTAAGTGGGATCTCCGACCTCATCATCATCACCCTGTGCGTTATCACACCCGTCGTCCTCAGAGCCAACCTGTTCCTGCCCTGACAAAAAACTAAAGTTGTCGCTCCAATCAGGTATTTGAGTCTTATCATCGTCTTCCTCATTGTCTCCACCAACAGGAGTTACAGTTTGGGAATGAGGGTCTACATTATGGTCAGAACCTTCTGCGTCTGGTCCTGGATCCGACTCATAAAGATTCTGGGCATCAGTGCAGATCATTTCCTCGTCTGGATTCACAGAAGCGCTGGAGTCGACCTCTGATTCCCAGGCTATAGTATGAGTAAACAGCTCTGCAGACTCAACCATCTGTTCTACCTCATACTCAGACGGGCAGCTGGAGATTTGGGAGCTGTGAGGAAGCAAGTGCGATTTGGGTGACACCTTTGAGGACTGGAGTATTTGTGATGTTGAAGTTGATGTGGAGGAGAGCCCACTTAAAGGAGCACTTGATATCCGTTGAAGCACCTGCTGTTTTTGTGCCTCATCTGGAATTTGTAGCGATTGGCGTGGCCGTAAGAAAGGGATCTTATCACATTGTCCGCTAAAAGAAGTAGACATTTTAGTTTGGCTGGAAGATGGTCTTTCTTCTGCACCTACCCCACGGACACAACCTTTTTTCCCCTTCCCAACACGCCTATTCCCCTTTCCACCAGCAGCAGGCCTTTTTCCACTCATTTTGGTGGTTAACTAATTCACAACTCTGGAGTTGTTTGCACAAAAAAACAATGGATGGTAACCGAGCAAAGCTGAGTGGCCAAACTGTGGTATTAGGCCAAAACTATTGGCTGGGTTAGATGCAGAAAAAAATTATTTTTAATTTGCAACCTGATGGAGGTCAGTATAGATGGACTAATAGACCAAGTCCCACACACCGCTAGAAGCCCAAATATTTTTTCAGAGCTAGATGCAGAAATTTTTTTTATTCAATTTGCAACCTGATGGAGGTCAGTATAGATGGACTAATAGACCAAGTCCCACACACTGCTAGAAGCCCAAATATTTTTTCAGAGCTAGATGCAGAAAAAAATTATTTTTAATTTGCAACCTGATGGAGGTCAGTATAGATGGACTAATAGACCAAGTCCCACACACCGCTAGAAGCCCAAATATTTTTTCAGAGCTAGATGCAGAAAAAAATTATTTTTAATTTGCAACCTGATGGAGGTCAGTATAGATGGACTAATAGACCAAGTCCCACACACCGCTAGAAGCCCAAATATTTTTTCAGAGCTAGATGCAGAAAAAAATTATATTCAATTTGCAACCTGCTGGAGGTCAGTATAGAAGGACTAATAGAACAAGTCCCACAAACTGCTAGAAGCCCAAATATTTTTTCAGAGCTAAATGAAGAAAAAAATTATTTTTAATTTGCAACCTGATGGAGGTCAGTATAGATGGACTAATAGACCAAGTCCCACACACTGCTAGAAGCCCAAATATTTTTTCAGAGCTAGATGCAGAAAAAAATTATTTTTAATTTGCAACCTGATGGAGGTCAGTATAGATGGACTAATAGACCAAGTCCCACACACCGCTAGAAGCCCAAATATTTTTTCAGAGCTAGATGCAGAAAAAAATTATATTCAATTTGCAACCTGCTGGACGTCAGTATAGAAGGACTAATAGAACAAGTCCCACACACTGCTAGAAGCCCAAATATTTTTTCAGAGCTAAATGAAGAAAAAAATTATTTTTAATTTGCAACCTGATGGAGGTCAGTATAGATGGACTAATAGACCAAGTCCCACACACTGCCAGAAGCCCAAATATTTTTTCAGAGCTAGATGCAGAAAAAATTATTTTTAATTTGCAACCTGCTGGAGGTCAGTATAGATGGACTAATAGACCAAGTCCCACACACTGCTAGAAGCCCAAATATTTTTTCAGAGCTAGATGCAGAAAAAAATTATTTTTAATTTGCAACCTGATGGAGGTCAGTATAGATGGACTAATAGAACAAGTCCCACACGCTGCTAGAAGCCCAAATATTTTTTCAGAGATAAATGAAGAAAAAAATTATTTTTAATTTGCAACCTGATGGAGGTCAGTATAGATGGACTAATAGACCAAGTCCCACACACTGCTAGAAGCCCAAATATTTTTTCAGAGCTAGATGCAGAAAAAAATGATTTTTAATTTGCAACCTGATGGAGGTCAGTATAGATGGACTAATAGACCAAGTCCCACACACCGCTAGAAGCCCAAATATTTTTTCAGAGCTAGATGCAGAAAAAAATTATATTCAATTTGCAACCTGCTGGAGGTCAGTATAGAAGGACTAATAGAACAAGTCCCACACACTGCTAGAAGCCCAAATATTTTTTCAGAGCTAAATGAAGAAAAAAATTATTTTTAATTTGCAACCTGATGGAGGTCAGTATAGATGGACTAATAGACCAAGTCCCACACACTGCTAGAAGCCCAAATATTTTTTCAGAGCTAGATGCAGAAAAAAATTATATTCAGTTTGCAAACTGATGGAGGTCAGTATAGATGGACTAATAGAATGATGCTATGCCCAAAAGATTTTACTTCACTAGGCGCAGTAAAAAAATTGGTATTCTATACACAGGTGGTATATCTTGCAACACAGATAGGCTACTCCACTGACTAACACACTCTGCAATAGGCCAAAAAGTATTAGCTTTGCTAGATTCAGCCAAATGCTGTGAAAAAAACTTGCACAGCACTGGCACAGACCTGCCTGGCAAAAACTGATAGGAACTGATGTAACCTAGTCCTGAAAAGGACTCCAATTACAATTAGTCTTTACTCCCACAATCTATCTATTTAAGAGCACAGACCTGCCTGATAAAAGTCGTAGGAAATGCTGTAACCTAGTCCTTAAAAGGACTGCAATCACAACTATTCTCTACTCCCAAGCTATCTGTATATTTGTGCGAAAATTGGCTTGAAATTAACAAGGTATAGCGCACACAGCAACAGCGGTGCCGTCTAACACGCAGCTGCAGCAGTGAGAAAATGGTGGCGACGGGGAAAATGGCTTGGTCTTATAGGGCAAGGACATGTGACATACACTGCCAATCACACATGCCCTTGCTTGTGTGAAAAAAAGCACTTTGCTCCGTGTGTGCGCTGCTGATAGGCTGACAGATTGCACCTCCCCACTGCAAATGCGGGAAAGAGAAAAAAAAATGGAGATCTTCATTGTTCCTGCAGAGATCCATCCCCTGCCCCTCCCCCCGCCCCGCTGTACACTCAAACTGCGTATTAACATTAATTTTCATCATTACTGAGAAAAAATCCAGTTATGATTTTGGTGCACGAACAGTTATCGAACATAACCTCGAACAGCCGAATTTTTCTCAAATTGTTCGTGTTCGCCGACCGGCTCGAACACCGCCCAAAACAGCTCGAATTTGAGATTGGCGAACAGTTCGAGTAGAACAACGCTCATCTCTAGAGATGCTTGACTTTGACGACAGGAAAATGTTGTAGACAACAGTCAATGGATAGCCAGGCTGGCAGACAGATGGTATGGGCAATTTAATCATTGACATCAGCTGTCGGTGTATTAAAGTCTGCACTGATCAAAGCCTAATCATTTTGACAAATATTAGGTTTTCCATACTTGTGCAGAAAACCTGGTCAACATTGATGTGACAAATCCACTCTGAGTATTGAATACCCTCTCTGACATGACACTGGAGGTTGGACATGACAGTAGTTCCATATCAAACTGGGCCAGTTCTTTCCACCGGTTAAATTTATTGACCCAGAAGTTCATGAGATCAGGGCTCAAAGTATCTGCCTGAGAAAGGATACAGTTTAGGTATGACTGAAGCTGGTTGTTCAAATGCTGCAACTGTGTTTCTTGAAGTGGCCAAAATTGTCACAACGGCAGAAAAAAGATCTGGTCCACTATATACCGCAAGTTTTGCAGCCTCGGCTACTTGTAATAACCCTAATGCTGGCACAGGCGAGGGAACATTGTGTCTGCATTGATTACAGAGGGGTCTGCTTGTCAAACATGCAGGTTGCAGCCGTTAGCTTAGCAAAAGCTTTGAACAGCAGGTAACAGAGCTTACTTACCTTGATAAACCTTGAAGGAGCAAATGGGTTGTTTTGCGTGGCCATGAAAGAATTGAGGATGCCAATCCACTAGTAAGTGGTTTATTCATCAACGCGTTTCAAAGCATACAGTTTCTTCATCAGCACAACCACGATCGTGATCGGCAGTAGAAAAGGAAATTCTGCACATCTATCCATAGCTAATATAAAAAAATTATTTTATTGTAGATCCAATAAAAAATGACAAACATACAAGGGGATAAAAAAAAATTAAGCATTTTCGAGCAGTAAACTGCTCTTAATCATAGCATAGTAAAAATCACAACAGCACACATTAAAAATATTAATTTGACCAATCATAAGCAAGAATGTAATAAACCAATGGTGAAATCCAAGATGGCAATAATCAACACATTGAAAACACCTGAAGGGAGAAAAAAAACAAAAAAAAACAACAACTTTTTTTGGGGAGAAGAAGGTCCAAAAACAGGTACGTGAGAGAATAGGATTAATTGCATTAGTTGAAATATGCATATATAAAGAAAGAGAGCTGGTGTACCACAAATAAGAGAAATAAATAGTACAGGGTGCTACATCAGAAGGGCAAAGCATGTATAGAGAAAGGGAAAGTATTACATACAGACATGCACACCTAAAATATGTAATGCAAAACAATTTATTGAACAGCGAGACAAGAATAAAACCACTTAAAAAAAACGTGAATGGTATACACTGAACATCACTAGAAAATTATGCACGTATGATAAACGTATACTAAACAGCAGCCAATCTTAACCAGTCAAAAACCAATAATAAATAAACCATAGACTTGAATGATGAAATACACTTGAATTAGAGTTGTATCACACGTATAAGATGTAAGCTATAATTTTAAACATGATTCAAGATATAGCAGTAACCTCCCCAAAATCATAGGTAAGGATAGCCTAGGTAGGGAGTTGCTTAACTCTAATTTAAGTGTATTTCAGTCTTTGGTCTATTTACTACACTTATTTATTATTGTCTTTTGACTGGTTAAGAGGCTGCTGTTTATTATACGTTTCTCATAGGTGTATAATTTTCTAGGGATGTTCTGTGCATACCATTCACTGTTTTTTTAAGTGGTTTTATTCTTGTCTCGCTGTTCAATGAACTTTTTTGCATTACATATTTTAGGTGTACACTTATCTATGTAGTACTTTCCCTTTCGCTATACATTAGTTGAAAGATGCAACATACATATAATCTACAAACACATGTAAATGTGATGATTGAAAAAGACTTTCCTTTAACATTAAAGAGAAATCATTAAACATAGATTTATACACACATCGTAACTCAAAACTGATAGATATAAAAAAGACCATTTTTATAATTCATCCCATTTGGGAATTTTTGTATCAAAGGTAAGTTTCCAAAGGCCTTCACGTTTAGTCAATTCTCCTTGCCAGTTACCTCTCCTATTGAGGCAGACTTCTTTATCAAGCCCATAAAATTTTAAAATAGAAATATCACCATTATGAATATTCACAAAGTGTATGACTGCCCCAGAGTACAAGCTTATTTTATTTCTTATGTTGGTTAGATGTTCTGCTATCCATCTTTTTCATTTCTTTATTGCACATCTGACATAACGTTTTTGACAGGCAGTACACTCAATGCAGTACACGACATGGTGCATGTCACAATTAATGAAAGCATTGATAGGGTGACAGCACCTGTAGGTAACGGGAATGATGGTCTTTTGTTGTGAGCAAATTCACATACATTGAAGAGCTTACCTGCACATTTGAAAAATCCCTTTTGTGACAACCAATTGTCCTTAGAAGGGGGTAGTCTGAATAAACTCTGTGACAAAGTATCTCCCAGAGAAGGTCCCCGCCTTGCAACATAGCGGCAACAATCATTTAATATGTGTTTCAAACATGTGACCAAATTGTAAGCTATGTGGGGTGGAAAACATAACAGGACATGGATTAGAATTGTTAGAGCTAGATTTATTGTGATACAAGTGTTCTAGATTTTGTACTTACTTTTTTGAGTGCTGAATGAATAGTTTTGTATCCTTTGTCTTTCAGTCTATTATATACTATTTCCTTCTCCACATTAAAGAAATCATCATTAGAGCAAATATGTCTAGCACGCACCAGCTCTCTGTATAGAATTGACTACGTAGTATGGCTGGGATGACAGCTAGATGCCAAAAGAATGGTATTACCGGAAATATCCTTTCTGTATAGCAATGTAGGAATTATACCAGCCACAGGATGACCTTGGAGATCAAGAAAAGGAGTACAGTTACCCGGGAGACAATGTGTAAATCTCAGGTTGAGGTCATTGGAATTCAGATAGGAGACAAATGAGGGTACGGACGATATGTCGCCAGAAAATACAATGAGAAGGTCATCAACATATTGTCCGTACCAAACCAGATTGACTAAGAATGGATTGTAATGGCTAAAAATGAATTTTACCCCCACCAGGCCATGTAAAGGATGGCAAGGATGGGTGAAAATTTAAACCCCATCGGGGCTCCCTCTTATTCTCTAATAAGTACTGAAGTGCAAGTATGATAAATTGCTTCAATTCAACACTATATGAGCTGTAACAATCCATATGATGTAAAACAGCCCTGATGGCAAGATGGTGCAGAATAACCGAATAAAGATTCACTACATCACATGAAAAGAAGAAATAACTAGAGTTCCATTTGAAATCATCAAAAATCTGCAGCACAGTGGAACTATCTTTAAGGTAACTTGGTATGCAAGAAACTAGTGGCTAAAAGTACTCTGATTACCTTTTACTAATTTTTTCATTCAGTGATTCAATGCTGGCTATAATGGGGCGTAATGGAGGAGGAAATATATTTTTGACCATGAAAAATTGGGAGAGTAGGATGTTCTGGCAAAAGGCAATTAAAAAATATTGTAGATTCAGAATTAAGACATCTATATGTGTATTTGTTACTTAAGATTACAGAGACCTGTTTTAAGTTAAGTGCAGAATCCTTAACTACTACACACACAGCCTTGTTGGATTGCCTATTGACACGGTTTGTGATTTTCTTGTAGTTTCCAGATGGCTTCAAAATTATTTTTCCTAATATTTTTTTTCTATATGGCATAAATCAAGTGTTTGGAAAAGGTCCAGAGATGGCACCCTGGATTAAAGTGTGTAAAATGTTAGATGTTTTAATTTTACCGTTATATCAGAATAAGATAATGGAAATGAGCTAGCACTTTCACTCTGTTACTGCTATAGAAATAATAGAACACACTGCTCCTCAAACAACTTATCACAAAATTCATTAGTATTAGAAGGAGGAGGAACATTAGGAAAGCCTGTTGATTATGCAGATTCATTGAAAAAATGTCTCCTAACAGTAAGAAGGCATGCGACCCCATCAACATCCTGAATGGTGTGAAATACGTTCGGACTAGGAGCAAAATTAAGTCCCTTAGCCAGACCCTCAACCTGCATATCAGAAAGAAAGGTAGGTGACAAAATAAGCGTGCTGCTAAAGTGCTCAGTTAACATAGAAACCTTCTTCTTCTCTCTCATCGGATTTCTCCTGTAGCCTCCCATGTTGGAAACATTTGCTTCTCCTCCTCCTCTTCATCCTCTTGCATTTTTTGAAGCATTTTCTGAAACAAAAAATCTCTTCCATTGCTTGTGTCTCAACTTTAGTCAATGGAGTCCCATTCTGAGGAGGAAAAGGAAACATGTATAACTACCATGTTTCTGTCTTGAGAAATATCTTCACGTCTGCGTGAGCATGATTTTAAAATCAATCCCGTCCTGACTTTGAATATTTTCCATGTGTAAACTTGATTATTTTTATAGTCCAATGAGTCTCTAGTAAATTTTGTCTTTTTTGTTTTCAGTATTATTTCCAAATACGCAGACACGAGTGAATACGATAACTCATAAAAAAAAAACACAATACAATTTAAACGTGCTGGAGGATAGCATACTGAAAACAAACAAGACAAAACTTTTGTCCACTGATGTATAATTAGCAGAAAACTTTAAATGGTGATTACAGAAGAACAACAATGTGGATTTCTTCACCAAAGGTATCCATTTAACCTATATTACAGCACCATTACCGCCATGTCTTTACTTTACATTACAAAATTGTGCTCACAGGCTCTCGTTAAAGACTATGGGATTGACTGTCTCTGCAGGTGTTACAGACTTAAAGATAAACCAGTAGGGGAAAAAAAGTGCCAAAATCCAATTATATAATTTACATTTAGAGCATATTTTATTTACAGATTAGTACCATGTGCTTTAAATAGAATGGACTCCCATGGAAGAGGAGCTTTGCTCTCAGTATCGCACTTCAGAAATCTGAGGGGAACCATATGTCTAGCATCAAAAATACCTAAAACGAGTATTTTTTTTCTACTGACATTTTGCCTGCATGAATTTGCATTGCTTAACTGTTGCCTAGAGATATGGTAAATTGCCAATGTACAAGTGGAGATTGTGATACAACTTCCATTATTACTAAAAAAAAGTCTGTAAATAAAAAAAATAAAAGTAGCAGCAACAGGCATAGGAAATATTTTTAGCTTCTGTTAACATTGATGACTGAAAATTGCTATGCTTTGAAACCATTAAAGTAATTATTAGAGACCTACCAAGTGTAATTCTTGCAGAATCCTGGATTTTTTGTCTATGGCTCCCAACAGACTTATGAATGTATAGTGGACATCCACTTTTAGCTGACTTTTTGTATATAATCTTAGCTCTATGCCCTTGGACACACACACAGTCTTATATGTTTATATACTAATGCCAATGGCATAAATATAAATATATATATGTATATATATATATATATATATATATATATATTTATAAAAGCTTATGGTGCATACAGTAAAATATTGTGAAACTTATGTCTTCTGTTGAGCAGATGGCAATGTAAGTAAGTTAACTGTATTTGGCAGCCAAAAACATGCACTTCATTTTTCTACTTAGCAAACACTAGATTGTGAACTGTAAATACAGAAATGAGTGGATATGTGCCAAACAGTGAATTAGGGTGTTAAAAAAGGTATCCGCATTATGTGTTTAACAAGCTAAAAACTGTCAGAAATACATTTTTACAGTCTAGCACATGAAAAGCCAAAAGGAATTACATTTCTAAATAAATATGTGCTGAAAAATAAAAAAAATAGAATGACTTGAGAAATAAAATTATTTAATTGAATCTGTATTTATCCAAACATGAAGACTTTATTGAAATGTACGGTATATTTTATAAAACTTTGCTATCAAAGAATATTTATATTCTTCTATTGACGAATGAGGTAGTCTACATTTACATTTTTAAGGTCCATTGACTTGTTAAAAAAAATGTTATTACTTACCCTGCCAGCTTCAGCACTGCATTTCTGCTGCTAACCTGTCTTTCTTGACTTTCCTGCAGTTAAGAAGTCCAGTCTACAATGTGTGACTGTGAAAATGTTCAGCCCAGTGATTGGCTGCAGTGATAATGTGCTGCAGCCATGTCAACAAAGACCAGGTACAGCAGTGGAGAGGTGACGCTGGAGAAGGAAGGGGTAATTGTAGACAGAGCAACCTTATGAATTGAAAATGTACACAAGGGAAATCCCTTTAAAATTGCTTATATTTTATTATAAATAACTGGGCTAATATGCAGCTAAACTGGATCAACCAAGTTAGACCTAGAGGGTAGTTGTGCTCTCAGTTCACCAGGCTCCCTCTAGATACTTCCAAGTTACTTAGACACTGTTTGCGCCTTAAAGGAATCTGTCAGCAGATTTTTGTTTTTTAATCTGAGAGTAACATAATATAGGGCAAGGAAGCCTGATTCCAGCAATCTGTCACTTATTAGGATGTGTGCTGTAGTTTCAATAAAACCAGTGTTTTTTCAGCAGGAGATTATCTAGGCCTCACATACAGTTCTGTTGGGCTAACCTTTGTAATGACAGACTCCTTTATTTTAAAATAAAAAAACACTTATACTCATCTGTACGCCCATTCCATTGAAGCCCATGTCTCCTGTAACAAAAATAAAATAATAAAGCAACATAACTCACCTATCCCCGATGTAAAGATAGTCCTCCAGATGCCCTTGTCCCCTGTAAAAGAGTTAAAAAAAATAAACAACCATATTCCTTACCTCTGTGACGTGCAAATAATAAACAATTTGTGTCCCGCGGCGTGTCCAGCTCTGCTACTTCTGCTTGACAGGTTGAATGCTGGCTGGATGCTAGCATTCAGCCTGTCAGACAGCAGAGACACTGCACCAATTCTCACACTTAGCCTCCACTCTTTCCACTTGCCCTGGTGTGGTGGCAAGTGGGGTAATATTGTTGGGATTCATATCTGCCTTTTATTTTCAGCTGAGATGAAGTCCAGGTTAGTAATGGGGAGGCATCTATAAGACACTCCCATTACTAACCCCATAGTAAAATTGTAAGAAAATAAACTAACACCCAGAAAAAAGTACTTTATTAGAAATAATGACACACACTCCTTTATTTATGATTCCTAATTTACCAAAAACATTTATACTTAACTAACGCCCAATCCATTTGAAGCCCATGTCTCCTGTAACAAAAATAAAAATAAAAGACAACCATATCCTTCACCTGTCTGATGTGATGAAGTAATCCATCATCCATCAACATCAGCTGATGAACTCGTGTGACGTCGCTCAAGGAAGCCCATCACGATACACTACAGGTGTGATGATGCTCCTGTCAGTGTATCACCGGCTGCCATATAAAGCAGTCACATCTCTGGATGTGATTGTTCTATCAGTACTCTGATCACTGTGGGACAATCTGGATTACTGGGATTATGGCAGATAGTTGAGGATTATGGTGGTTTATTATTTTTTCTTTTTTAGAGGTGACATGGGCATCAGGGATTAGGCATTAAGGTGATTATATGGTGTTTTCTGTTGCTTTTTTACAGAGGAGAAGGGCATCGGGGATTAGGTGTAGGTGAGTATAATCTGTTTTTATTTTTATTTAAAAAATTATTTATTTTAACTTTTTTTTACTTTCAGAACAGGCGCCGGCTGATGAGAGACTACACCTCTCATCAGTGGCGTTTGCGCTCACTGTTAACAGTGACAGCAGTAGTCTCATCAGCCGGTGCCTGTCAACCACGGTAAGCTTTTTACCGAGGATCACGTTGACATTTGACGGCGTGATCCCGTAGCACTGTGACCAGGGGTAACTATGTTACCACAGATCAAAGCCCCTGTTTCCAGCACTGTCACGCAGATGACAAAATGGGAAACTAGGCATGTTTAGGTTCGTGCTTGACTTTTGCAGATTTTGAGAAAAATGCTCGGGGATCCGAGTACGAATCCGAATGTGCAATGTTTGTGCCGAATTTGAAATTCCTGAACGTCTTCTGAACATGTTTGCTCATTTCTACTCATTGGCACTGCGAACTCCACATCCAGGCAACTATAAAGGACAAATGAAGGATAAGAAAAAGTCCACAGTAATCAACAAAATATACCCTGATCCAATATTCAGCATGAAGGCAACAGTGCTCAGCTTACAGATAGATATAATACATAATGTTCAGAAGAAATTAGCAACTCTCGGTGCTGAAGAATAGTGCAGATTTTATTGAAGTGTATTCATATGGCATTGGACAGACACCATAACCATCGGCCAAGTGCATGGTGTCTGCCCGATACATTATGTAAACACCTCAATAAAATCAGGACTATTCTTTAGCGCTGAGTGCCACTAAGTTCCTCTGTGTAATCTCATAGCAAGATAATTAGTACAACTGAAAAAAGACATATGGCCTCAAGTTCAACTAATCGGATACAATACTGATAACAAAATCAGATATGACTTCCAGACCCATTCACATATTTGTTCTACCTATGGTTGCACATCTAACTATATGGGAACTTTTTATCTAGAAGAAATCTACCTATGTTTTAAAGCCAAAATAGAGTACATTTTTAGAAAAAAGTTAATATAGGGAGATGACTCATGCGATGGGAAGTCAGTGGCATAGTTAATAATTAACTTCTTATAATTGAACATCATGAATTGTAGATATTTTTTAAACAGGTTAATGTGATTTTATGATATTTCTAATGTTTTATATATTAAAATAATATAACCCATCATTCTAAGTGTGTACTTGCTCAGGCAAACTGCTGAAAAAATACTACACAATTAAGAGATCTGTATTGCTAATAAACTTAATCATTTCTGACATTTTAATTATATGGAAAAGTTTCTAATAATAAAACAGAATGTGATCATTTTAAGCATACAGTATTGATAGAAGTAATTCAAATTTCTAGCTTTAATTTTACATTTGTGTTTCCCATGTTCTATGCACAAAACTCATCTGTAACAGTATTTGTTAACGATAATGCTGTAAATGCATATGAGGCCTCATGTACAAGACAAAGCCACAGAGATTTGATGGACAAACTATAGCTGCTGTACACTATGTGCAGAATTATTAAGTAATTTGTATTTTTTGATGATTAATTTTATTCTTGAGCAACTACAGAGCTGTCGGTCACTCCAAAAGGTTAATAAATGCTCGACACTGCTCGGTACTCGCCCGAGCATCACGCTACTCGGGATGTTCGGCGAGCACCGAGCATTTTCGGGTTACTCGGGCGGGAGCTCGGGTCTCCGCCCTGCATGTTTGGCGCTCTTTACACAGCCAATGAACATGCAGGGATTGCCAGCCAGTCACTGTAATGCTGCAGCCATGTTGGTTGTGGGCATTACGTTGATTGGCTGGCCGCACAGCGTCAACTTGAGTGTTTAAAACCGGGCGCCACCATCTTGGACACAGTCGCTCCGGATTAAACAGTGTAGGGACAGCGCTGCTGATTAGGGAGAGATATAAACTGCGAAATAGTTAGTGTAGGGTCTGTAAAGGCTGCCAGAACAAACAAACAGTCCTTTTCAGGACTAATATCCATCCCAGATACCAGGCAGGCAGGCTGTATAGGAGACACAGTGGTTATACCAGCAAACACTGCATTACAGTCCTGTGTGCTCCTGTTGCTGAAATTGCTGGACTTAACACCAGGTGTCGGGGGCCAGGAAAAATCCTTTTTTTTCATCTAAATCCTCCTTTTTTTTTTCTCCTTCACACTGTACAAATACCAGTCTTATTAACCTTTTGGTGTGTCCCCACCCCCCCCAAAAAAAGCATGTCTCAGATTTTTCAGACACAAATATAACTGTTGAAAATAGTCTGGTGTAGGCTAGAGAAACAGAAGTGTTGTTTTGCTCTTCCACGGTCCAAACCTCTGTATTAACAATTTTGGGCCATTTGTATCTAAAAAAAACCAGATTGAGTGTGTCGCTCACTGTTCAGCCGCAAATCTATATATTTAAAAAAGTCTGGTATACCCCAGTAAACAATAACTGTGGTTTTGCCATCCCATGGTAAAAAATCTCTATTATTCAGGTTTTGGTATATTTTCCGTAAAGAAAAACAGTAGTGTCTCCTGACTGTTGTGACACAAAAATGTATCTGTTGAAAATAGTCTTGTTTAGGCACGACATCCCAGTGTGGTTTCGCAGTTCCATGGCTCAAATCACTGTACTATCCAGTTATGGGCCTTTGGTATCTAAAAAAAAAGCAGTTTGAGTGTGTCGCTCACTGTTCAGCCGCAAATATCTCTATTTAAAAAAGTGTGGTATACCCCAGTAAACAATAACTGTGGTTTTGCCATCCCACGGTAAAAAATTTCTATTATTCAGGTTTTGGTATATTTTCCGTAAAGAAAAACAGTTGTGTCTCCTGACTGTTGTGACACAAAAATATATCTGTTGAAAATAATCTTGTGTATACCCGACATCCCAGTGTGGTTTCGCAGTTCCATGGGTCAAATCGCTGTACTATCCAGTTTGGGGCCTTTGGTATCTAAAAAAAAAAGCAGTTTGAGTGTGTCGCTCACTGTTCAGCTGCAAATATCTCTATTTAAAAAAGTGTGGTATACCCCAGTAAACAATAACTGTGGTTTTGCCATCCCACGGTAAAAAATCTCTATTATTCAGCTTTTGGTAGTTTTTTCCGTAAAGAAAAACAGTAGTGTCTCCTGACTGTTGTGACGCAAAAATATATCTGTTGAAACTAGTCTTGTGTAGGCCCGACATCCCAGTGTGGTTTCGCAGTTCCACGGGTCAAGTCGCTGTACTATCCAGTTTTGGGCCTTTGGTATCTAAAAAAAAAGCAGTTTGAGTGTGTCGCTCACTGTTCAGCTGCAAATATTTCTTTTTAAAAAAGTGTGGTATACACCAGTAAACAATAACTGTGGTTTTGCCATCCCACGGTAAAATTCTCTATTATTCAGCTTTTGGTAGTTTTTTCCGTAAAGAAAAACAGTAGTGCCTCCTGACTGTTGTGACGCAAAAATATAGCTGTTGAAAATAGTCTTGTGTAGGCCCGACATCCCAGTGTGGTTTCGCAGTTCCACGGGTCAAGTCGCTGTACTATCCAGTTTTAGGCCTTTGGTATCTAAAAAAAAAGCAGTTTGAGTGTGTCGATCACTGTTCAGCCGCAAATATCTCTTTTTAAAAAAGTGTGGTATACCCCAGTAAACAATAACTGTGGTTTTGCCATCCCACGGTAAAAATCGCTATTATTCAGCTTTTGGTAGTTTTTTCCGTAAAGAAAAACAGTAGTGTCTCCTGACTGTTGTGATACAAAAATATATCTGTTGAAAATAGTCTTGTGTAGGCCCGACATCCTAGTTTGGTTTTGCAGTTCCATGGGTCAAATCGCTGTACTATCCAGTTTTGGGCCTTTGGTATCTAAAAAAAACAGTTTGAGTGTGTCGCTCTCTGTTCAGCCGCAAATATCTCTATTTAAAAAAGTGTGGTATACCCCAGTAAACAATAACTGTGGTTTTGCCATCCCACAGTAAAAAATCTCTATTATTCAGGTTTTGGTATATTTTCCGTAAAGAAAAACAGTAGTGTCTCCTGACTTTTGTGACACAAAAATATATCTGTTGAAAATAGTCTTGTGTAGGCCCGACATCCCAGTGTGGTTTCGCAGTTCCACGGGTCAAATGGCTGTACTATCCAGTTTTGGGCCTTTGGTATCTAAAAAAAAAGCAGTTTGAGTGCGTCGCTCACTGTTCAGCCACAAATTTCTCTATTTAAAAAAGTGTGGCATACCCCAGTAAACAATAAATGTGGTTTTGCCATCACACGGTAAAAAATCTCTATTATTCAGCTCTTGGTAGTTTTTTCCGTAAAGAAAAACAGTAGTGTCTCATGACTGTTGTGACACAAAAATATATCTGTTGAAAATAGTCTTGTGTAGGCCCGACATCCCAGTGTGGTTTCGCAGTTCCACGGGTCAAATCGCTGTACAATCCAGTTTTGGGCCTTCGGTATCTAAAAAAAACAGTTTGAGTGTGTCGCTCACTGTTCAGCCGCAAATATCTCTATTTAAAAAAGTGTGGTATACCCCAGTAAACAATAACTGTGGTTTTGCCATCCCACAGTAAAAAATCTCTATTATTCAGGTTTTGGTATATTTTCCGTAAAGAAAAACAGTAGTGTCTCCTGACTTTTGTGACACAAAAATATATCTGATGAAAATAGTCTTGTGTAGGCCCGACATCCCAGTGTGGTTTCGCAGTTCCACGGGTCAAATGACTGTACTATCCAGTTTTGGGCCTTTGGTATCTAAAAAAAAAGCAGTTTGAGTGTTTCGCTCACTGTTCAGCCGCAAATATCTCTATTTAAAAAAGTGTGGTATACCCCAGTAAACAATAACTGTGGTTTTGCCATCCCACGGTAAAAAATCTCTATTGTTAAGCTTTTGGTAGTTTTTTCCGTAAAGATAAACAGTAGTGTCTCATCACTGTTGTGACACAAAAATATATCTGTTGAAAATAGTCTTGTGTAGGCCCGACATCCCAGTGTGGTTTCGCAGTTCCATGGGTCAAATCGCTATACTATACAGTTTTGGGCCTTTGGTATCTAAAAAAAAAGCAGTTTGAGTGGGTCGCTCACTGTTCAGCCGCAAATATCTCTATTTAAAAAAGTGTGGTATACCCCAGTAAACAATAACTGTGGTTTTGCCATCCCACGGTAAAAAATCTCTATTATTCAGGTTTTGGTATATTTTCCGTAAAGAAAAACAGTAGTGTCTCCTGACTGTTGTGACACAATAATATATCTGTTGAAAATAGTCTTGTGTAGGCCCGACATCCCAGTGTGGTTTCGCAGTTCCATGGGTCAAATCACTGTACTATCCAGTTTTTGGCCTTTGGTATAAAAAAAAAAGCAGTTTTAGTGTGTTGCTCACTGTTCAACCACAGATATCTCTATTTAAAAAAGTGTGGTATACCCCAGTAAACAATAACTGTGGTTTTGCCATCCCATGGTAAAAAATCTCTATTATTCAGCTTTTGGTATATTTTCCGTAAAGAAAAACAGTAGTGTCTCCTGACTGTTGTGACACAAAAATATATCTGTTGAAAATAGTCTTGTGTAGGCCCGACATCCCAGTGTGGTTTCGCAGTTCCATGGGTCAAATCGCTATACTATCCAGTTTTGGGCCTTTGGTATTCAAAAAAAAAAGCAGTTTGAGTGGGTCGCTCACTGTTCAGCCGCAAATATCTCTGTTTAAAAAAGTGTGGTATACCCCAGTAAACAATAACTGTGGTTTTGCCATCCCATGGTAAAAAATCTCTATTATTCAGGTTTTGGTATATTTTCCGTAAAGAAAAACAGTAGTGTCTCCTGACTGTTGTGAAACAAAAATATATCTGTTGAAAATAGTCTTGTGTAGGCCCGACATCCCAGTGTGGTTTTGCAGTTCCATGGGTAAAATCGCTATACTATCCAGTTTTGGGCCTTTGGTATCTAAAAAAAAAGCAGTTTGAGTGTGTCGCTCACTGTTCAGCCGCAAATATCTCTATTTAAAAAATTGTGGTATACCCCAGTAAACAATAACTGTGGTTTTGCCATCCCATGGTAAAAATCTCTATTATTCAGCTTTTGGTAGTTTTTTCCGTAGAGAAAAACAGTAATGTATCCTGACTGTTGTGACGCAAAAATATATCTGTTGAAAATAGTCTTGTGTAGGCCCGACATCCCAGTGTGGTTTCGCAGTTCCATGGGTCAAGTCTCTGTAATATCCAGTTTTGGGCCTTTGGTATCTAAAAAAAAAGCAGTTTGAGTGTGTCGCTCACTGTTCAGCCGCAAATATCTCTTTTTAAAAAAGTGTGGTATACCCCAGTAAAAAATAACTGTGGTTTTGCCATTTCATGGTAAAAAATCTCTATTATTCAGCTTTTGGTAGTTTTTTCCGTAAAGAAAAACAGTAGTGTCTCCTGACTGTTGTGACACAAAAATATATCTGTTGAAAATAGTCTTGTGTAGGCTCGACATCCCAGTGTGGTTTTGCAGTTCCATGGGTCAAATTGCTGTACTATCCAGTTTTGGGCCTTTGGCATCTAAAAAAAACAGTTTGAGTGTGTCGCTCACTGTTCAGCCGCAAATATCTCTATTTAAAAAAGTGTGGTATACCCCAGTAAACAATAACTGTGGTTTTGCCATCCCACAGTAAAAAATCTCTATTATTCTGGTTTTGGTATATTTTCCGTAAAGAAAAACAGTAGTGTCTCCTGACTTTTGTGAAACAAAAATATATCTGTTGAAAATAGTCTTGTGTAGGCCTGACATCCCAGTGTGGTTTTGAAGTTCCAATAGTCAAATTGCTGTACTATCCAGTTTTGGGCCTTTGGTATCTATAAAAAAAGCAGTTTGAGTGTGTCGCTCACTGTTCAGCCACAAATTTCTCTATTTAAAAAAGTGTGGCATACCCCAGTAAACAATAACTGTGGTTTTGCCATCCCATAGTAAAAAATCTCTATTATTCAGCTTTTGGTAGTTTTTTCCGTAAAGAAAAACAGTAGTGTCTTCTGACTGTTGTGACACAAAAATATATCTGTTGAAAATAGTCTTGTGTAGGCCCGACATCCCAGTGTGGTTTCGCAGTTCCATGTGTCAAATCGCTGTACTATCCAGTTTTGGGCCTTTGGTATCTAAAAAAAAAGCAGTTTGAGTGGGTCGCTCACTGTTCAGCCGCAAATATCTCTTTTTAAAAAAGTGTGGTATACCCCAGTAAACAATAACTGTGGTTTTGCCATCCCACGGTAAAAAATCTCTATTATTCAGCTTTTGGTATATTTTCCGTAAAGAAAAACAGTAGTGTCTCCTGACTTTTGTGACACAAAAATATATCTGTTGAAAATAGTCTTGTGTAGGCCTGACATCCCAGTGTGGTTTTGAAGTTCCAATAGTCAAATTGCTGTACTATCCAGTTTTGGGCCTGTGGTATCTTAAAAAAAAGCAGTTTGAGTGTGTCGCTCACTGGTCAGCCGCAAATATCTCTATTTAAAAAAGTGTGGTATACCCCAGTAAACAATAACTATGGGTTTGCCATCCCACAGTAAAAAAATCTCTTTTATTCAGGTTTTGGTATATTTCCCGTGAAGAAAAACAGTAGTGTCTCCTGACTGCTGTGACACAAAAATATATCTGTTGAAAATAGTCTTGTGTGGGCCCGACATCCCAGTGTGGTTTCGCAGTTCCACTGGTCAAATCGCTGTACTATCCAGTTTTGTGCCTTTGGTATCTAAAAAAAAAGCAGTTTGAGTGTGTCGCTCACTGTTCAGCCGCAAATATCTCTATTTAAAAAAGTGTGGTATACCCCAGTAAACAATAACTGTGGTTTTGCCATCCCACGGTAAAAAATCTCTATTATTCAGCTTTTGGTAGTTTTTTCCGTAAAGAAAAACAGTAGTGTCTCCTGACTGTTGTGACACAAAAATATATCTGTTGAAAATAGTCTTGTGTAGGCCCGACATCCCAGTGTGGTTTTGCAGTTCCATGGGTCAAATCGCTGTACTATCCAGTTTTGGGCCTTTGGCATCTAAAAAAACCAGTTTGAGTGTGTCGCTCACTGTTCAGCCGCAAACATCTCTATTTAAAAAAGTGTGGTATACCCCAGTAAACAATAACTGTGGTTTTGCCATCCCACAGTAAAAAATCTCTATTATTCTGGTTTTGGTATATTTTCCGTTAAGAAAATCAGTAGTGTCTCCTGACTTTTGTGACACAAAAATATATCTGTTGAAAATAGTCTTGTGTAGGCCTGACATCCCAGTGTGGTTTCGCAGTTGCACGGGTCAAATTGCTGTACTATCCAGTTTTGGGCCTTTGGAATCTATAAAAAAATCAGTTTGAGTGCGTCGCTCACTGTTCAGCCACAAATTTCTCTATTTAAAAAAGTGTGGCATACCCCAGTAAACAATAACTGTGGTTTTGCCATCCCACGGTAAAAAATCTCTATTATTCAGCTTTTGGTATATTTTCCGTAAAGAAAAACAGTAGTGTCTCCTGACTGTTGTGACACAATAATATATCTGTTGAAAATAGTCTTGTGTAGGCCCGACATCCCAGTGTGGTTTCGCAGTTCCATGGGTCAAATCACTGTACTATCCAGTTTTTGGCCTTTGGTATAAAAAAAAAAGCAGTTTTAGTGTGTTGCTCACTGTTCAACCACAGATATCTCTATTTAAAAAAGTGTGGTATACCCCAGTAAACAATAACTGTGGTTTTGCCATCCCACGGTAAAAAATCTCTATTATTCAGCTTTTGGTATATTTTCCGTAAAGAAAAACAGTAGTGTCTCCTGACTGTTGTGACACAAAAATATATCTGTTGAAAATAGTCTTGTGTAGGCCCGACATCCCAGTGTGGTTTCGCAGTTCCATGGGTCAAATCGCTATACTATCCAGTTTTGGGCCTTTGGTATTCAAAAAAAAAAGCAGTTTGAGTGGGTCGCTCACTGTTCAGCTGCAAATATCTCTGTTTAAAAAAGTGTGGTATACCCCAGTAAACAATAACTGTGGTTTTGCCATCCCATGGTAAAAAATCTCTATTATTCAGGTTTTGGTATATTTTCCGTAAAGAAAAACAGTAGTGTCTCCTGACTGTTGTGAAACAAAAATATATCTGTTGAAAATAGTCTTGTGTAGGCCCGACATCCCAGTGTGGTTTTGCAGTTCCATGGGTAAAATCGCTATACTATCCAGTTTTGGGCCTTTGGTATCTAAAAAAAAAGCAGTTTGAGTGTGTCGCTCACTGTTCAGCCGCAAATATCTCTATTTAAAAAATTGTGGTATACCCCAGTAAACAATAACTGTGGTTTTGCCATCCCATGGTAAAAATCTCTATTATTCAGCTTTTGGTAGTTTTTTCCGTAAAGAAAAACAGTAATGTCTCCTGACTGTTGTGACGCAAAAATATATCTGTTGAAAATAGTCTTGTGTAGGCCTGACATCCCAGTGTGGTTTCGCAGTTCCATGGGTCAAGTCTCTGTAATATCCAGTTTTGGGCCTTTGGTATCTAAAAAAAAAGCAGTTTGAGTGTGTCGCTCACTGTTCAGCCGCAAATATCTCTTTTTAAAAAAGTGTGGTATACCCCAGTAAACAATAACTGTGGTTTTGCCATCCCATGGTAAAAAATCTCTATTATTCAGCTTTTGGTAGTTTTTTCCGTAAAGAAAAACAGTAGTGTCTCCTGACTGTTGTGACACAAAAATATATCTGTTGAAAATAGTCTTGTGTAGGCCCGACATCCCAGTGTGGTTTTGCAGTTCCATGGGTCAAATTGCTGTACTATCCAGTTTTGGGCCTTTGGCATCTAAAAAAAACAGTTTGAGTGTGTCGCTCACTGTTCAGCCGCAAATATCTCTATTTAAAAAAGTGTGGTATACCCCAGTAAACAATAACTGTGGTTTTGCCATCCCACAGTAAAAAATCTCTATTATTCTGGTTTTGGTATATTTTCCGTAAAGAAAAACAGTAGTGTCTCCTGACTTTTGTGACACAAAAATATATCTGTTGAAAATAGTCTTGTGTAGGCCTGACATCCCAGTGTGGTTTTGAAGTTCCAATAGTCAAATTGCTGTACTATCCAGTTTTGGGCCTTTGGAATCTATAAAAAAATCAGTTTGAGTGCGTCGCTCACTGTTCAGCCACAAATTTCTCTATTTAAAAAAGTGTGGCATACCCCAGTAAACAATAACTGTGGTTTTGCCATCCCATAGTAAAAAATCTCTATTATTCAGCTTTTGGTAGTTTTTTCCGTAAAGAAAAACAGTAGTGTCTTCTGACTATTGTGACATAAAAATATATCTGTTGAAAATAGTCTTGTATAGGCCCGACATCCCAGTGTGGTTTCGCAGTTCCATGTGTCAAATCGTTGTACTATCCAGTTTTGGGCCTTTGGTATCTAAAAAAATAGCAGTTTGAGTGGGTCGCTCACTGTTCAGCCGCAAATATCTCTATTTAAAAAAGTGTGGTATACCCCAGTAAACAATAACTGTGGTTTTGCCATCCCACAGTAAAAAATCTCTATTATTCAGGTTTTGGTATATTTTCCATAAAGAAAAACAGTAGTGTCTCCTGACTTTTGTGACACAAAAATATATCTGTTGAAAATAGTCTTGTGTAGTCCCGACATCCCAGTGTGGTTTCACAGTTCCACGGGTCAAATTGCTGTACTATCCAATTTTGGGCCTTTGTTATCTAAAAAAAAAGCAGTTTGAGTGTGTCGCTCACTGTTCAGCCGCAAATATCTCTATTTAAAAAAGTGTGGTATACCCCAGTAAACAATAACTGTGGTTTTGCCATCCCACAGTAAAAAATCTCTATTATTCAGGTTTTGGTATATTTTCTGTGAAGAAAAACAGTAGTGTCTCCTGACTGTTGTGACACAAAAATATATCTGTTGAAAATCGTCTTGTATAGGCCCGACATCCCAGTGTGGTTTTGCAGTTCCACTGGTCAAATCGCTGTACTATCCAGTTTTGGGCCTTTGGTATCTAAAAAAAAAGCAGTTTCAGTGTGTCGCTCACTGTTCAGCCGCAAATATCTCTATTTAAAAAAGTGTGGTATACCCCAGTAAACAATAACTGTGGTTTTGCCATCCCACGGCAAAAAATCTCTATTATTCAGGTTTTGGTATATTTTCCGTAAAGAAAAACAGTTGTGACTCCTGACTGTTGTGACACAAAAATATATCTGTTGAAAATAGTCTTGTGTAGGTCCGACATCCGAGTGTGGTTTTGCAGTTCCACTGGTCAAATCGCTGTACTATACAGTTTTGGGCCTTTGGTATCTAAAAAAGAAAGCAGTTTCAGTGTGTCGCTCACTGTTCAGCCGCAAATATCTCTATTTAAAAAAGTGTGGTATACCCCAGTAAACAATATCTGTGGTTTTGCCATCCCACGGTAAAAAATCTCTATTATTCAGCTTTTGGTAGTTTTTTCCGTAAAGAAAAACAGTAGTGTCTCCTGACTGTTGTGACAAAAAAATATATCTGTTGAAAATAGTCTTGTGTAGGCCCGACATCCCAGTGCGGTTTCGCAGTTCAATGGGTCAAATCGCTGTACTATCCAGTTTTGGGCCTGTGGTATCTTAAAAAAAAGCAGTTTGAGTGTGTCGCTCACTGTTCAGCCGCAAATATCTCTATTTAAAAAAGTGTGGTATACCCCAGTAAACAATAACTATGGGTTTGCCATCCCACAGTAAAAAAATCTCTTTTATTCAGGTTTTGGTATATTTCCCGTAAAGAAAAACAGTAGGGTCTCCTGACTGCTGTGACACAAAAATATATCTGTTGAAAATAGTCTTGTGTGGGCCCGACATCCCAGTGTGGTTTCGCAGTTCCACTGGTCAAATCGCTGTACTATCCAGTTTTGGGCCTTTGGCATCTAAAAAAAACAGTTTGAGTGTGTCGCTCACTGTTCAGCCGCAATCATCTCTATTTTAAAAAGTGTGGTATACCCCAGTAAACAATAACTGTGGTTTTGCCATCCCACAGTAAAAAATCTCTATTATTCTGGTTTTGGTATATTTTCCGTAAAGAAAAACAGTAGTGTCTCCTGACTGTTGTGATACAAAAATATATCTGTTGAAAATAGTCTTGTGTAGGCCCGACATCCCAGTGTGGTTTTGCAGCTCCATGGGTAAAATCGCTGTAATTTCCAATTTTGGGCCTTTGGTATCTTTAAAAAAAACAGTTTGAGTGTGTCGCTCACTGTTCAGCCGCAAATATCTCTTTTTAAAAAAATGTGGTATACCCCAGTAAACAATAACTGTGGTTTTGCCATCCCACGGTAAAAAATCTCTATTATTCAGGTTTTGGTAGTTTTTTCCGTAAAGAAAAACAGTAGTGTCTCCTGACTGTTGTGACGCAAAAATATATCTGTTGAAAATAGTCTTGTGTAGGCCCGATATCCCAGTGTGGTTTCGCAGTTCCATGGGTCAAATCGCTATACTATACAGTTTTGGGCCTTTGGTATCTAAAAAAAAAGCAGTTTGAGTGGGTCGCTCACTGTTCAGCCGCAAATATCTCTATTTAAAAAAGTGTGGTATACCCCAGTAAACAATAACTGTGGTTTTGCCATCCCACGGTAAAAAATCTCTATTATTCAGGTTTTGGTATATTTTCCGTAAAGAAAAACAGTAGTGTCTCCTGACTGTTGTGACACAATAATATATCTGTTGAAAATAGTCTTGTGTAGGCCCGACATCCCAGTGTGGTTTCGCAGTTCCATGGGTCAAATCACTGTACTATCCAGTTTTTGGCCTTTGGTATAAAAAAAAAAGCAGTTTTAGTGTGTTGCTCACTGTTCAACCACAGATATCTCTATTTAAAAAAGTGTGGTATACCCCAGTAAACAATAACTGTGGTTTTGCCATCCCACGGTAAAAAATCTCTATTATTCAGCGTTTGGTATATTTTCCGTAAAGAAAAACAGTAGTGTCTCCTGACTGTTGTGACACAAAAATATATCTGTTGAAAATAGTCTTGTGTAGGCCCGACATCCCAGTGTGGTTTCGCAGTTCCATGGGTCAAATCGCTATACTATCCAGTTTTGGGCCTTTGGTATTCAAAAAAAAAAGCAGTTTGAGTGGGTCGCTCACTGTTCAGCCGCAAATATCTCTGTTTAAAAAAGTGTGGTATACCCCAGTAAACAATAACTGTGGTTTTGCCATCCCATGGTAAAAAATCTCTATTATTCAGGTTTTGGTATATTTTCCGTAAAGAAAAACAGTAGTGTCTCCTGACTGTTGTGAAACAAAAATATATCTGTTGAAAATAGTCTTGTGTAGGCCCGACATCCCAGTGTGGTTTTGCAGTTCCATGGGTAAAATCGCTATACTATCCAGTTTTGGGCCTTTGGTATCTAAAAAAAAAGCAGTTTGAGTGTGTCGCTCACTGTTCAGCCGCAAATATCTCTATTTAAAAAATTGTGGTATACCCCAGTAAACAATAACTGTGGTTTTGCCATCCCATGGTAAAAATCTCTATTATTCAGCTTTTGGTAGTTTTTTCCGTAAAGAAAAACAGTAATGTATCCTGACTGTTGTGACGCAAAAATATATCTGTTGAAAATAGTCTTGTGTAGGCCCGACATCCCAGTGTGGTTTCGCAGTTCCATGGGTCAAGTCTCTGTAATATCCAGTTTTGGGCCTTTGGTATCTAAAAAAAAAGCAGTTTGAGTGTGTCGCTCACTGTTCAGCCGCAAATATCTCTTTTTAAAAAAGTGTGGTATACCCCAGTAAACAATAACTGTGGTTTTGCCATCCCATGGTAAAAAATCTCTATTATTCAGCTTTTGGTAGTTTTTTCCGTAAAGAAAAACAGTAGTGTCTCCTGACTGTTGTGACACAAAAATATATCTGTTGAAAATAGTCTTGTGTAGGCCCGACATCCCAGTGTGGTTTTGCAGTTCCATGGGTCAAATTGCTGTACTATCCAGTTTTGGGCCTTTGGCATCTAAAAAAAACAGTTTGAGTGTGTCGCTCACTGTTCAGCCGCAAATATCTCTATTTAAAAAAGTGTGGTATACCCCAGTAAACAATAACTGTGGTTTTGCCATCCCACAGTAAAAAATCTCTATTATTCTGGTTTTGGTATATTTTCCGTAAAGAAAAACAGTAGTGTCTCCTGACTTTTGTGACACAAAAATATATCTGTTGAAAATAGTCTTGTGTAGGCCTGACATCCCAGTGTGGTTTTGAAGTTCCAATAGTCAAATTGCTGTACTATCCAGTTTTGGGCCTTTGGTATCTATAAAAAAAGCAGTTTGAGTGTGTCGCTCACTGTTCAGCCACAAATTTCTCTACTTAAAAAAGTGTGGCATACCCCAGTAAACAATAACTGTGGTTTTGCCATCCCATAGTAAAAAATCTCTATTATTCAGCTTTTGGTAGTTTTTTCCGTAAAGAAAAACAGTAGTGTCTTCTGACTGTTGTGACACAAAAATATATCTGTTGAAAATAGTCTTGTGTAGGCCCGACATCCCAGTGTGGTTTCGCAGTTCCATGTGTCAAATCGCTGTACTATCCAGTTTTTCGCCTTTGGTATCTAAAAAAAAAGCAGTTTGAGTGGGTCGCTCACTGTTCAGCCGCAAATATCTCTTTTTAAAAAAGTGTGGTATACCCCAGTAAACAATAACTGTGGTTTTGCCATCCCACGGTAAAAAATCTCTATTATTCAGCTTTTGGTATATTTTCCGTAAAGAAAAACAGTAGTGTCTCCTGACTGTTGTGACACAAAAATATATCTGTTGAAAATAGTCTTGTGTAGGCCCGACATCCCAGTGTGGTTTTGCAGTTCCACTGGTCAAATCGCTGTACTATACAGTTTTGGGCCTTTGGTATCTAAAAAAGAAAGCAGTTTCAGTGTGTCGCTCACTGTTCAGCCGCAAATATCTCTATTTAAAAAAGTGTGGTATACCCCAGTAAACAATAACTGTGGTTTTGCCATCCCACGGTAAAAAATCTCTATTATTCAGCTTTTGGTAGTTTTTTCCGTAAAGAAAAACAGTAGTGTCTCCTGACTGTTGTGACACAAAAATATATCTGTTGAAAATAGTCTTGTGTAGGCCCGACATCCCAGTGTGGTTTTGCAGTTCCATGGGTCAAATCGCTGTACTATCCAGTTTTGGGCCTTTGGCATCTAAAAAAAACAGTTTGAGTGTGTCGCTCACTGTTCAGCCGCAAACATCTCTATTTAAAAAAGTGTGGTATACCCCAGTAAACAATAACTGTGGTTTTGCCATCCCACAGTAAAAAATCTCTATTATTCTGGTTTTGGTATATTTTCCGTTAAGAAAATCAGTAGTGTCTCCTGACTTTTGTGACACAAAAATATATCTGTTGAAAATAGTCTTGTGTAGGCCTGACATCCCAGTGTGGTTTCGCAGTTGCACGGGTCAAATTGCTGTACTATCCAGTTTTGGGCCTTTGGAATCTATAAAAAAATCAGTTTGAGTGCGTCGCTCACTGTTCAGCCACAAATTTCTCTATTTAAAAAAGTGTGGCATACCCCAGTAAACAATAACTGTGGTTTTGCCATCCCACGGTAAAAAATCTCTATTATTCAGCTTTTGGTATATTTTCCGTAAAGAAAAAAAGTAGTGTCTCCTGACTGTTGTGACACAATAATATATCTGTTGAAAATAGTCTTGTGTAGGCCCGACATCCCAGTGTGGTTTCGCAGTTCCATGGGTCAAATCACTGTACTATCCAGTTTTTGGCCTTTGGTATAAAAAAAAAAGCAGTTTTAGTGTGTTGCTCACTGTTCAACCACAGATATCTCTATTTAAAAAAGTGTGGTATACCCCAGTAAACAATAACTGTGGTTTTGCCATCCCACGGTAAAAAATCTCTATTATTCAGCTTTTGGTATATTTTCCGTAAAGAAAAACAGTAGTGTCTCCTGACTGTTGTGACACAAAAATATATCTGTTGAAAATAGTCTTGTGTAGGCCCGACATCCCAGTGTGGTTTCGCAGTTCCATGGGTCAAATCGCTATACTATCCAGTTTTGGGCCTTTGGTATTCAAAAAAAAAAGCAGTTTGAGTGGGTCGCTCACTGTTCAGCCGCAAATATCTCTGTTTAAAAAAGTGTGGTATACCCCAGTTAACAATAACTGTGGTTTTGCCATCCCATGGTAAAAAATCTCTATTATTCAGGTTTTGGTATATTTTCCGTAAAGAAAAACAGTAGTGTCTCCTGACTGTTGTGAAACAAAAATATATCTGTTGAAAATAGTCTTGTGTAGGCCCGACATCCCAGTGTGGTTTTGCAGTTCCATGGGTAAAATCGCTATACTATCCAGTTTTGGGCCTTTGGTATCTAAAAAAAAAGCAGTTTGAGTGTGTCGCTCACTGTTCAGCCGCAAATATCTCTATTTAAAAAATTGTGGTATACCCCAGTAAACAATAACTGTGGTTTTGCCATCCCATGGTAAAAATCTCTATTATTCAGCTTTTGGTAGTTTTTTCCGTAAAGAAAAACAGTAATGTCTCCTGACTGTTGTGACGCAAAAATATATCTGTTGAAAATAGTCTTGTGTAGGCCCGACATCCCAGTGTGGTTTCGCAGTTCCATGGGTCAAGTCTCTGTAATATCCAGTTTTGGGCCTTTGGTATCTAAAAAAAAAGCAGTTTGAGTGTGTCGCTCACTGTTCAGCCGCAAATATCTCTATTTAAAAAATTGTGGTATACCCCAGTAAACAATAACTGTGGTTTTGCTATCCCATGGTAAAAATCTCTATTATTCAGCTTTTGGTAGTTTTTTCCGTAAAGAAAAACAGTAATGTCTCCTGACTGTTGTGACGCAAAAATATATCTGTTGAAAATAGTCTTGTGTAGGCCCGACATCCCAGTGTGGTTTCGCAGTTCCATGGGTCAAGTCTCTGTAATATCCAGTTTTGGGCCTTTGGTATCTAAAAAAAAAGCAGTTTGAGTGTGTCGCTCACTGTTCAGCCGCAAATATCTCTTTTTAAAAAAGTGTGGTATACCCCAGTAAACAATAACTGTGGTTTTGCCATCCCATGGTAAAAAATCTCTATTATTCAGCTTTTGGTAGTTTTTTCCGTAAAGAAAAACAGTAGTGTCTCCTGACTGTTGTGACACAAAAATATATCTGTTGAAAATAGTCTTGTGTAGGCCCGACATCCCAGTGTGGTTTTGCAGTTCCATGGGTCAAATTGCTGTACTATCCAGTTTTGGGCCTTTGGCATCTAAAAAAAACAGTTTGAGTGTGTCGCTCACTGTTCAGCCGCAAATATCTCTATTTAAAAAAGTGTGGTATACCCCAGTAAACAATAACTGTGGTTTTGCCATCCCACAGTAAAAAATCTCTATTATTCTGGTTTTGGTATATTTTCCGTAAAGAAAAACAGTAGTGTCTCCTGACTTTTGTGACACAAAAATATATCTGTTGAAAATAGTCTTGTGTAGTCCCGACATCCCAGTGTGGTTTCGCAGTTCCACGGGTCAAATTGCTGTACTATCCAATTTTGGGCCTTTGTTATCTAAAAAAAAAGCAGTTTGAGTGTGTCGCTCACTGTTCAGCCGCAAATATCTCTATTTAAAAAATTGTGGTATACCCCAGTAAACAATAACTGTGGTTTTGCCATCCCACAGTAAAAAATCTCTATTATTCAGGTTTTGGTATATTTTCTGTGAAGAAAAACAGTAGTGTCTCCTGACTGTTGTGACACAAAAATATATCTGTTGAAAATCGTCTTGTATAGGCCCGACATCCCAGTGTGGTTTTGCAGTTCCACTGGTCAAATCGCTGTACTATCCAGTTTTGGGCCTTTGGTATCTAAAAAAAAAGCAGTTTCAGTGTGTCGCTCACTGTTCAGCCGCAAATATCTCTATTTAAAAAAGTGTGGTATACCCCAGTAAACAATAACTGTGGTTTTGCCATCCCACGGCAAAAAATCTCTATTATTCAGGTTTTGGTATATTTTCCGTAAAGAAAAACAGTTGTGACTCCTGACTGTTGTGACACAAAAATATATCTGTTGAAAATAGTCTTGTGTAGGTCCGACATCCGAGTGTGGTTTTGCAGTTCCACTGGTCAAATCGCTGTACTATACAGTTTTGGGCCTTTGGTATCTAAAAAAGAAAGCAGTTTCAGTGTGTCGCTCACTGTTCAGCCGCAAATATCTCTATTTAAAAAAGTGTGGTATACCCCAGTAAACAATAACTGTGGTTTTGCCATCCCACGGTAAAAAATCTCTATTATTCAGCTTTTGGTAGTTTTTTCCGTAAAGAAAAACAGTAGTGTCTCCTGACTGTTGTGACAAAAAAATATATCTGTTGAAAATAGTCTTGTGTAGGCCCGACATCCCAGTGCGCTTTCGCAGTTCAATGGGTCAAATCGCTGTACTATCCAGTTTTGGGCCTGTGGTATCTTAAAAAAAAGCAGTTTGAGTGTGTCGCTCACTGTTCAGCCGCAAATATCTCTATTTAAAAAAGTGTGGTATACCCCAGTAAACAATAACTATGGGTTTGCCATCCCACAGTAAAAAAATCTCTTTTATTCAGGTTTTGGTATATTTCCCGTAAAGAAAAACAGTAGGGTCTCCTGACTGCTGTGACACAAAAATATATCTGTTGAAAATAGTCTTGTGTGGGCCCGACATCCCAGTGTGGTTTCGCAGTTCCACTGGTCAAATCGCTGTACTATCCAGTTTTGGGCCTTTGGCATCTAAAAAAAACAGTTTGAGTGTGTCGCTCACTGTTCAGCCGCAATCATCTCTATTTTAAAAAGTGTGGTATACCCCAGTAAACAATAACTGTGGTTTTGCCATCCCACAGTAAAAAATCTCTATTATTCTGGTTTTGCTATATTTTCCGTAAAGAAAAACAGTAGTGTCTCCTGACTGTTGTGATACAAAAATATATCTGTTGAAAATAGTCTTGTGTAGGCCCGACATCCCAGTGTGGTTTTGCAGCTCCATGGGTCAAATCGCTGTAATTTCCAATTTTGGGCCTTTGGTATCTTTAAAAAAAACAGTTTGAGTTTGTCGCTCACTGTTCAGCCGCAAATATCTCTTTTTAAAAAAGTGTGGTATACCCCAGTAAACAATAACTGTGGTTTTGCCATCCCACGGTAAAAAATCTCTATTATTCAGGTTTTGGTAGATTTTTCCGTAAAGAAAAACAGTAGTGTCTCCTGACTGTTGTGACGCAAAAATATATCTGTTAAAAATAGTCTTGTGTAGGCCCGACATCCCAGTGTGGTTTCGCAGTTCCACGGGTCAAATTGCTGTACTATCCAGTTTTGGGCCTTTGGTATCTAAAAAAAAAGCAGTTTGAGTGCGTCGCTCACTGTTCAGCCACAAATATCTCTATTTAAAAAAGTGTGGTATACCCCAGTAAACAATAACTGTGGTTTTGCCATCACACGGTAAAAAATCTCTATTATTCAGCTTCTGGTCGTTTTTTCCGTAACGAAAAACAGGAGTGTCTTCTGACTGTTGTGACACAAAAATATATCTGTTGAAAATAGTCTTGTGCAGGCCCGACATCCCAGTATGGTTTCGCAGTTCCATGGGTCAAATCGCTGTACTATCCAGTTTTGGGCCTTTGGTATCTAAAAAAAAAGCAGTTTGAGTGCGTCGCTCACTGTTCAGCCACAAATATCTCTATTTAAAAAAGTGTGGTATACCCCAGTAAACAATAACTGTGGTTTTGCCATCACACGGTAAAAAATCTCTATTATTCAGCTTCTGGTCGTTTTTTCCGTAACGAAAAACAGGAGTGTCTTCTGACTGTTGTGACACAAAAATATATCTGTTGAAAATAGTCTTGTGCAGGCCCGACATCCCAGTATGGTTTCGCAGTTCCATGGGTCAAATCGCTGTACTATCCAGTTTTGGGCCTTTGGTATCTAAAAAAAAAGCAGCTTGAGTGTGTCGCTCACTGTTCAGCCAAAAATATCTCTATTTAAAAAAGGCTGGTATACCCCAGTAAACAATAACTGTGGTTTTGCCATCCCACGGTAAAAAATCTCTATTATTCAGCTTTTGGTTGTTTTTTCCGTAAAGAAAAACAGTAGTGTCTCATGACTGTTGTGACACAAAAATATATCTGTTGAAAATAGTCTTGTGTAGGCCCGACATCCCAGTGTGGTTTTGCAGCTCCATGGGTCAAATCGCTGTACTTTCCAATTTTGGGCCTTTGGTATCTAAAAAAAACAGTTTGAGTGTGTCGCTCACTGTTCAGCCACAAATATCTCTATTTAAAAAAGTGTGGTATACCCGAGTAAACAATAACTGTGGTTTTGCCATCCCACAGTAAAAATTCTCTATTATACAGGTTTTGGTATATTTTCCGTAAAGAAAAACAGTGGTGTCTCCTGACTTTTGTGACACAAAAATATATCTGTTGAAAATAGTCTTGTGTAGGCCCGACATTCCAGTGTGGTTTCGCAGTTCCACGGGTCAAATTGCTGTACTATCCTTTTTTGGGCCTTTGGTATCTATAAAAAAAGCAGTTTGAGTGCATCCCTCACTGTTCAGCCACAAATTTCTCTATTTAAAAAAGTGTGGCATTCCCCAGTAAACAATAACTGTGGTTTTGCCATCCCATAGTAAAAAATCTCTATTATTCAGCTTTTGGAAGTTTTTTCCGTAAAGAAAAACAGTAGTGTCTCCTGACTGTTGTGACGAAAAAATATATCTGTTGAAAATAGTCTTGTGTAGGCCCGACATCCCAGTGTGGTTTCGCAGTTCCACGGGTCAAGTCGCTGTACTATCCAGTTTTGGGCCTTTGGTATCTAAAAAAAAAGCAGTTTGAGTGTGTCGCTTACTGTTCAGCCGCAAATATCTCTTTTTAAAAAAGTGTGGTATACCTCAGTAAACAATAACTGTGGTTTTGAAATCACACGGTAAAAAATCTCTATTATTCAGCTTTTGGTCGTTTTTTCCGTAAAGAAAAAGAGTAGTGTCTCATGACTGTTGTGACACAAATATATATCTGTTGAAAATAGTCTTGTGTAGGCCCGACATCCCAGTGTGGTTTCACAGTTCCATGGGTCAAATCGCTGTATTAACCAGTTTTGGGCCTTTGGTATCTAAAAAAAATGCAGTTTGAGTGTGTCGCTCACTGTTCAGCCACAAATATCTCTATTTAAAAAAGTGTGGTATACCCCAGTAAACAATATCTGTGGTTTTGCCATCCTACGGTAAAAAATCTCTATTATTCAGCTTTTAGTAGCTTTTCCGTAAAGAAAAACAGTAGTGTCTCCTGACTGTTGTGACACAAAAATATATCTGTTGAAAATAGTCTTGTGTAGGCCCGACATCCCAGTGCGGTTTCGCAGTTCCATGGGTCAAATCGCTGTACTATCCAGTTTTGGGCCTTTGGTATCTAAAAAAAAAGCAGTTTGAGTGTGTCGCTCACTGTTCAGCCGCAAATATCTCTATTTAAAAAAGTGTGGTATACCCCAGTAAACAATAACTATGGTTTTGCCATCCCACGGTAAAAAATCTCTTTTATTCAGGATTTGGTATATTTCCCGTGAAGAAAAACAGTAGTGTCTCCTGACTGCTGTGACACAAAAATATATCTGTTGAAAATAGTCTTGTGTAGGCCCGACATCCCAGTGTGGTTTTGCAGTTCCATGGGTCAAATCGCTGTACTATCCAGTTTTGGGCCTTTGGCATCTAAAAAAACAGTTTGAGTGTGTTGCTCACTGTTCAGCCGCAAATATCTCTATTTAAAAAAGAGTGGTATACCCCAGTAAACAATAACTGTGGTTTTGCCATCCCACAGTAAAAAGTCTCTATTATTCTGGTTTTGGTATATTTTCCGTAAAGAAAAACAGTAGTGTCTCCTGACTTTTGTGACACAAAAATATATCTGTTGAAAATAGTCTTGTGTAGGCCTGACATCCCAGTGTGGTTTCGCAGTTCCTCGGGTCAAATTTCTGTACTATCCAGTTTTGGGCCTTTGGTATCTATAAAAAAAGCAGTTTGAGTGCATCGCTCACTGTTCAGCCACAAATTTCTCTATTTAAAAAAGTGTGGCATTCCCCAGTAAACAATAACTGTGGTTTTGCCATCCCATAGTAAAAAATCTCTATTATTCAGCTTTTGGAAGTTTTTTCCGTAAAGAAAAACAGTAGTGTCTCCTGACTGTTGTGACGAAAAAATATATCTGTTGAAAATAGTCTTGTGTAGGCCCGACATCCCAGTGTGGTTTCGCAGTTCCACGGGTCAAGTCGCTGTACTATCCAGTTTTGGGCCTTTGGTATCTAAAAAAAAAGCAGTTTGAGTGTGTCGCTTACTGTTCAGCCGCAAATATCTCTTTTTAAAAAAGTGTGGTATACCTCAGTAAACAATAACTGTGGTTTTGAAATCACACGGTAAAAAATCTCTATTATTCAGCTTTTGGTCGTTTTTTCCGTAACGAAAAACAGTAGTGTCTTCTGACTGTTGTGACACAAAAATATATCTGTTGAAAATAGTCTTGTGTAGGCCCGACATCCCAGTGTGGTTTCGCAGTTCCATGGGTCAAATCGCTGTACTATCCAGTTTTGGGCCTTTGGTATCTAAAAAAAAAGCAGCTTGAGTGTGTCGCTCACTGTTCAGCCACAAATATCTCTATTTAAAAAAGTCTGGTATACCCCAGTAAACAATAACTGTGGTTTTGCCATCCCACGGTAAAAAATCTCTATTATTCAGCTTTTGGCAGTTTTTTCCGTAAAGAAAAACAGTAGTGTCTCCTGACTGCTGTGACACAAAAATATATCTGTTGAAAATAGTCTTGTGTGGGCCCGACATCCCAGTGTGGTTTCGCAGTTCCACGGGTCAAATCGCTGTACTATCCAGTTTTGGGCCTTTGGTATCTAAAAAAAAAGCAGTTTGAGTGTGTCGCTCACTGTTCAGCCGCAAATATCTCTATTTAAAAAAGTGTGGTATACCCCAGTAAACAATAACTGTGGTTTTGCCATCCCACGGTAAAAAATCTCTATTATTCAGCTTTTGGTATGTTTTCCGTAAAGAAAAACAGTAGTGTCTCCTGACTGTTGTGACACAAAAATATATCTGTTGAAATTAGTCTTGTGTAGGCCCAACATCCCAGTGTGGTTTCGCAGTTCCACTGGTCAAATCGCTGTACTATCCAGTTTTGGGCCTTTGGTATCTAAAAAAAAAGCAGTTTGAGTGTTTCGCTCACTGTTCAGCCACAAATATCTCTATTTAAAAAAGTGTGGTATACCCCAGTAAACAATAACTATGGTTTTGCCATCCCACGGTAAAAAATCTCTATTGTTAAGCTTTTGGTAGTTTTTTCCGTAAAGAAAAACAGTAGTGTCTCCACACTGTTGTGACACAAAAATATATCTGTTGAAAATAGTCTTGTGTAGGCCCGACATCCCAGTGTGGTTTCGCAGTTCCATGGGTCAAATCGCTATACTATCCAGTTTTGGGACTTTGGTATCTAAAAAAAAAGCAGTTTGAGTGTGTCGCTCACTGTTCAGCCGCAAATATCTCTTTTTAAAAAAGTGTGGTATACCCCAGTAAACAATAACTGTGGTTTTGCCATCCCACGGTAAAAAATCTCTATTATTCAGCTTTTGGTAGTATTTTCCGTAAAGAAAAACAGTAGTGTCTCCTGACTGTTGTGATACAAAAATATATCTGTTGAAAATAGTCTTGTGTAGGCCCGACATCCCAGTGTGGTTTTGCAGCTCCATGGGTCAAATCGCTGTACTTTCCAATTTTGGGCCCTTGGTATCTAAAAAAAACAGTTTGAGTGTGTCGCTCACTGTTCAGACGCAAATATCTCTATTTAAAAAAGTGTGGTATACCCCAGTAAACAATAACTGTGGTTTTGCCGTCCCACAGTAAAAAATCTCTATTATACAGGTTTTGGTATATTTTCCGTAAAGAAAAACAGTAGTGTCTCCTGACTTTTGTGACACAAAAATATATCTGTTGAAAATAGTCTTGTGTAGGCCCGACATCCCAGTGTGGTTTCGCAGTTCCACGGGTCAAATTGCTGTACTATCCACTTTTGGGCCTTTGGTATCTAAAAAAAAGCAGTTTGAGTGCGTCGCTCACTGTTCAGCCACAAATTTCTTTATTTAAAAAAGTGTGGCATACCCCAGTAAACAATAACTGTGGTTTTGCCATCACACGGTAAAAAACCTCTATTATTCAGCTTTTGGTCGTTTTTTCCGTAACGAAAAACAGTAGTGTCTTCTGACTGTTGTGACACAAAAATATATCTGTTGAAAATAGTCTTGTGTAGGCCCGACATCCCTAAATAAATAAACTGGAGCAGTGGGCAGCAACCAACAGAATGGTTTTTAACAGGGAAAAATGCAAAGTACTACATCTGGGCAATAAAAATGAAAAAAGCATATACAGAATGGGAGGAATAGAGCTAAGCAACAGTACATGTGAAAAAGACTTAGGTATACTAATAGATCATAGAATGAACATGAGTCAACAGTGTGATGCAGCAGCAAAAAAGGCAAATACAATTCTGGGATGTATTAACAGAAGCATACAGTCTAGATCACGTGAAGTCATTATCGGTCTTTACTCCTCTTTGGTCAGACCTCATCTGGAATACTGTGTACAGTTTTGGGCACCACATTTTAAAAAAGACATAGACAAACTGGAACAAGTTCAGAGAAGAGCGACCAGAATGGTGACTGGTCTGCAAACCATGTCCTATGAGGAACGGTTGCAGGATTTGGGAATGTTTAGCTTGCAAAAAAGAAGACTGAGAGGAGACTTAATAGCTGTCTACAAATATGTCAAGGGCTGTCACATTGTAGAAGGATCATCTTTATTCTCATTTGCACAGGGAAAGACTAGAAGCAACGGGATGAAACTAAATGGGAGGAGACACAGATTAGATATTAGAAAAAACTTTTTGACAGTTAGGGTGATTAATGAGTGGAACAGGCTGCCACGAGAGGTGGTGAGTTCCCCTTCAATGGACGTCTTCTAACAGAGGCTGAACAGACATCTGTCTGAGATGATTTAGTGAATCCTGCTTTGAGCAGGGGGTTGGACCAGATGACCCAGGAGGTCCCTTCCAACTCTACCATTCTATGATTCTATGATTCTCTATGATTCATCCCAGTGTGGTTTCGCAGTTCCATGGGTCAAATCGCTGTACTATCCAGTTTTGGGCCTTTGGTATCTAAAAAAAAAGCAGCTTGAGTGTGTCGCTCACTGTTCAGCCACAAATATCTCTATTTAAAAAAGTCTGGTATACCCCAGTAAACAATAACTATGGTTTTGCCATCCCACGGTAAAAAATCTCTTTTATTCAGGTTTTGGTATATTTCCCGTAAAGAAAAACAGTAGTGTCTCCTGACTGCTGTGACACAAAAATATATCTGTTGAAAATAGTCTTGTGTGGGCCCGACATCCCAGTGTGGTTTCGCAGTTCCATGGGTCAAATTGCTATACTATCCAGTTTTGGGACTTTGGTATCTAAAAAAAAAGCAGTTTGAGTGTGTCGCTCACTGATCAGCCGCAAATATCTCTTTTTAAAAAAGTGTGGTATACCCCAGTAAACAATAACTGTGGTTTTGCCATCCCACGGTAAAAAATCTCTATTATTCAGCTTTTGGTAGTTTTTTCCGTAAAGAAAAACAGTAGTGTCTCCTGACTGTTGTGATACAAAAATATATCTGTTGAAAATAGACTTGTGTAGGCCCGACATCCCAGTGTGGTTTTGCAGCTCCATGGGTCAAATCGCTGTACTTTCCAATTTTGGGCCTTTGGTATCTAAAAAAAACAGTTTGAGTGTGTCGCTCACTGTTCAGCCGCAAATATCTCTATTTAAAAAAGTGTAGTATACCCCAGTAAACAATAACTGTGGTTTTGCCGTCCCACAGTAAAAAATCTCTATTATACAGGTTTTGGTATATTTTCCGTAAAGAAAAACAGTAGTGTCTCCTGACTTTTGTGACACAAAAATATATCTGTTGAAAATAGTCTTGTGTAGGCCCGACATCCCAGTGTGGTTTCGCAGTTCCACGGGTCAAATTGCTGTACTATCCACTTTTGGGCCTTTGGTATCTAAAAAAAAGCACTTTGAGTGCGTCGCTCACTGTTCAGCCACAAATTTCTTTATTTAAAAAAGTGTGGCATACCCCAGCAAACAATAACTGTGGTTTTTGCCATCACACGGTAAAAAATCTCTATTATTCAGCTTTTTGTCGTTTTTTCCGTAACGAAAAACAGTAGTGTCTTCTGACTGTTGTGACACAAAAATATATCTGTTGAAAATAGTCTTGTGTAGGCCCGACATCCCAGTGTGGTTTCGCAGTTCCATGGGTCAAATCGCTGTACTATCCAGTTTTGGGCCTTTGGTATCTAAAAAAAAAGCAGCTTGAGTGTGTCGCTCACTGTTCAGCCACAAATATCTCTATTTAAAAAAGTCTGGTATACCCCAGTAAACAATAACTGTGGTTTTGCCATCCCACGGTAAAAAATCTCTATTATTCAGCTTTTGGCAGTTTTTTCCGTAAAGAAAAACAGTAGTGTCTCCTGACTGCTGTGACACAAAAATATATCTGTTGAAAATAGTCCTGTGTGGGCCCGACATCCCAGTGTGGTTTCGCATTTCCACGGGTCAAATCGCTGTACTATCCAGTTTTGGGCCTTTGGTATCTAAAAAAAAATCAGTTTGAGTGTGTCGCTCACTGTTCAGCCGCAAATATCTCTATTTAAAAAAGTGTGGTATACCCCAGTAAACAATAACTGTGGTTTTGCCATCCCACGGTAAAAAATCTCTATTATTCAGCTTTTGGTATATTTTCCGTAAAGAAAAACAGTAGTGTCTCCTGACTGTTGTGACACAAAAATATATCTGTTGAAATTAGTCTTGTGTAGGCCCAACATCCCAGTGTGGTTTCGCAGTTCCACTGGTCAAATCGCTGTACTATCCAGTTTTGGGCCTTTGGTATCTAAAAAAAAAGCAGTTTGAGTGTTTCGCTCACTGTTCAGCCGCAAATATCTCTATTTAAAAAAGTGTGGTATACCCCAGTAAACAATAACTATGGTTTTGCCATCCCACGGTAAAAAATCTCTATTGTTAAGCTTTTGGTAGTTTTTTAAGTAAAGAAAAACAGTAGTGTCTCCACACTGTTGTGACACAAAAATATATCTGTTGAAAATAGTCTTGTGTAGGCCCGACATCCCAGTGTGGTTTCACAGTTCCATGGGTCAAATCGCTATACTATCCAGTTTTGGGCCTTTGGTATCTAAAAAAAAAGCAGTTTGAGTGTGTCGCTCACTGTTCAGCCGCAAATATCTCTTTTTAAAAAAGTGTGGTATACCCCAGTAAACAATAACTGTGGTTTTGCCATCACACGGTAAAAAATCTCTATTATTCAGCTTTTGGTCGTTTTTTCCGTAACGAAAAACAGTAGTGTCTTCTGACTGTTGTGACACAAAAATATATCTGTTGAAACTAGTCTTGTGTAGGCCCAACATCCCTAAATAAATAAACTGGAGCAGTGGGCAGCAACCAACAGAATGGTTTTTAACAGGGAAAAATGCAAAGTACTACATCTGGGCAATAAAAATGAAAAAAGCATATACAGAATGGGAGGAATAGAGCTAAGCAACAGTACATGTGAAAAAGACTTAGGTATACTAATAGATCATAGAATGAACATGAGTCAACAGTGTGATGCAGCAGCAAAAAAGGCAAATACAATTCTGGGATGTATTAACAGAAGCATACAGTCTAGATCACGTGAAGTCATTATCGGTCTTTACTCCTCTTTGGTCAGACCTCATCTGGAATACTGTGTACAGTTTTGGGCACCACATTTTAAAAAAGACATAGACAAACTGGAACAAGTTCAGAGAAGAGCGACCAGAATGGTGACTGGTCTGCAAACCATGTCCTATGAGGAACGGTTGCAGGATTTGGGAATGTTTAGCTTGCAAAAAAGAAGACTGAGAGGAGACTTAATAGCTGTCTACAAATATGTCAAGGGCTGTCACATTGTAGAAGGATCATCTTTATTCTCATTTGCACAGGGAAAGACTAGAAGCAACGGGATGAAACTAAATGGGAGGAGACACAGATTAGATATTAGAAAAAACTTTTTGACAGTTAGGGTGATTAATGAGTGGAACAGGCTGCCACGAGAGGTGGTGAGTTCCCCTTCAATGGACGTCTTCTAACAGAGGCTGAACAGACATCTGTCTGAGATGATTTAGTGAATCCTGCTTTGAGCAGGGGGTTGGACCAGATGACCCAGGAGGTCCCTTCCAACTCTACCATTCTATGATTCTATGATTCTCTATGATTCATCCCAGTGTGGTTTCGCAGTTCCATGGGTCAAATCGCTGTACTATCCAGTTTTGGGCCTTTGGTATCTAAAAAAAAAGCAGCTTGAGTGTGTCGCTCACTGTTCAGCCACAAATATCTCTATTTAAAAAAGTCTGGTATACCCCAGTAAACAATAACTATGGTTTTGCATCCCACGGTAAAAAATCTCTTTTATTCAGGTTTTGGTATATTTCCCGTAAAGAAAAACAGTAGTGTCTCCTGACTGCTGTGACACAAAAATATATCTGTTGAAAATAGTCTTGTGTGGGCCCGACATCCCAGTGTGGTTTCGCAGTTCCATGGGTCAAATTGCTATTCTATCCAGTTTTGGGACTTTGGTATCTAAAAAAAAAGCAGTTTGAGTGTGTCGCTCACTGATCAGCCGCAAATATCTCTTTTTAAAAAAGTGTGGTATACCCCAGTAAACAATAACTGTGGTTTTGCCATCCCACGGTAAAAAATCTCTATTATTCAGCTTTTGGTAGTTTTTTCCGTAAAGAAAAACAGTAGTGTCTCCTGACTGTTGTGATACAAAAATATATCTGTTGAAAATAGACTTGTGTAGGCCCGACATCCCAGTGTGGTTTTGCAGCTCCATGGGTCAAATCACTGTACTTTCCAATTTTGGGCCTTTGGTATCTAAAAAAAACAGTTTGAGTGTGTCGCTCACTGTTCAGCCGCAAATATCTCTATTTAAAAAAGTGTAGTATACCCCAGTAAACAATAACTGTGGTTTTGCCGTCCCACAGTAAAAAATCTCTATTATACAGGTTTTGGTATATTTTCCGTAAAGAAAAACAGTAGTGTCTCCTGACTTTTGTGACACAAAAATATATCTGTTGAAAATAGTCTTGTGTAGGCCCGACATCCCAGTGTGGTTTCGCAGTTCCACGGGTCAAATTTCTGTACTATCCACTTTTGGGCCTTTGGTATCTAAAAAAAAGCACTTTGAGTGCGTCGCTCACTATTCAGCCACAAATTTCTTTATTTAAAAAAGTGTGGCATACCCCAGCAAACAATAACTGTGGTTTTTGCCATCACACGGTAAAAAATCTCTATTATTCAGCTTTTTGTCGTTTTTTCCGTAACGAAAAACAGTAGTGTCTTCTGACTGTTGTGACACAAAAATATATCTGTTGAAAATAGTCTTGTGTAGGCCCGACATCCCAGTGTGGTTTCACAGTTCCATGGGTCAAATCGCTATACTATCCAGTTTTGGGCCTTTGGTATCTAAAAAAAAAGCAGTTTGAGTGTGTCGCTCACTGTTCAGCCGCAAATATCTCTTTTTAAAAAAGTGTGGTATACCCCAGTAAACAATAACTGTGGTTTTGCCATCCCACGGTAAAAAATCTCTATTATTCAGCTTTTGGTAGTTTTTTCCGTAAAGAAAAACAGTAGTGTCTCCTGACTGTTGTGATACAAAAATATATCTGTTGAAAATAGTCTTGTGTGGGCCCGACATCCCAGTGTGGTTTTGCAGCTCCATGGGTCAAATCGCTGTACTTTAAAATTTTGGGCCTTTGGTATCTAAAAAAAACAGTTTGAGTGTGTCGCTCACTGTTCATACGCAAATTTCTCTATTTAAAAAAGTGTGGTATACCCCAGTAAACAATAACTGTGGTTTTGCCGTCCCACAGTAAAAAATCTCTATTATACAGGTTTTGGTATATTTTCCGTAAAGAAAAACAGTAGTGTCTCCTGACTTTTGTGACACAAAAATATATCTGTTGAAAATAGTCTTGTGTAGGCCCGACATCCCAGTGTGGTTTAACAGTTCCACGGGTCAAATTGCTGTACTATCCACTTTTGGGCCTTTGGTATCTAAAAAAAAGCACTTTGACTGCGGCGCTCACTGTTCAGCCACAAATTTCTTTATTTAAAAAAGTGTGGCATACCCCAGTAAACAATAACTGTGGTTTTGCCATCACACGGTAAAAAATCTTTATTATTCAGCTTTTGGTCGTTTTTTCCTTAACGAAAAACAGTAGTGTCTTCTGACTGTTGTGACACAAAAATATATCTGTTGAAAATAGTCTTGTGTAGGCCCGACATCCCAGTGTGCTTTCGCAGTTCCATGGGTCAAATCACTGTACTATCCAGTTTTGGGCCTTTGGTATCTAAAAAAAAAGCAGCTTGAGTGTGTCGCTCACTGTTCAGCCACAAATATCTCTATTTAAAAAAGTCTGGTATACCCCAGTAAACAATAACTGTGGTTTTGCCATCCCACGGTAAAAAATCTCTATTATTCAGCTTTTGGTAGTTTTTTCCGTAAAGAAAAACAGTAGTGTCTCATGACTGTTGTGACACAAAAATATATCTGTTGAAAATAGTCTTGTGTAGGCCCGACATCCCAGTGTGGTTTCGCAGTTCCATGGGTCAAATCGCTGTATTATCCAGTTTTGGGCCTTTGGTATCTAAAAAAAATGCAGTTTGAGTGTGTCGCTAACTGTTCAGCCACAAATATCTCTATTTAAAAAAGTGTGGTATACCCCAGTAAACAATATCTGTGGTTTTGCCATCCCACGGTAAAAAATCTCTATTATTCAGCTTTTGGTAGCTTTTTCCGTAAAGAAAAACAGTAGTGTCTCCTGACTGTTGTGACACAAAAATATATCTGTTGAAAATAGTCTTGTGTAGGCCCGACATCCCAGTGCGGTTTCGCAGTTCCATGGGTCAAATCGCTGTACTATCCAGTTTTGGGCCTGTGGTATCTAAAAAAAAGCAGTTTGAGTGTGTCGCTCACTGTTCAGCCGCAAATATCTCTATTTAAAAAAGTGTGGTATACCCCAGTAAACAATAACTGTGGTTTTGCCATCCCACGGTAAAAAATCTCTATTATTCAGGTTTCGGTATATTTACCGTAAAGAAAAACAGTAGTGTCTCCTGACTGCTGTGACACAAAAATATATCTGTTGAAAATAGTCTTGTGTAGGCCCGACATCCCAGTGTGGTTTTGCAGTTCCATGGGTCAAATCGCTGTACTATCCAGTTTTGGGCCTTTGGCATCTAAAAAAACAGTTTCAGTGTGTCGCTCACTGTTCAGCCGCAAATATCTCTATTTAAAAAAGTGTGGTATACCCGAGTAAACAATAACTGTGGTTTTGCCATCCCACAGTAAAAAATCTCTATTATTCTTGTTTTGGTATATTTTCCGTAAAGAAAAACAGTAGTGTCTCCTGACTTTTGTGACACAAAAATATATCTGTTGAAAATAGTCTTGTGTAGGCCTGACATTCCAGTGTGGTTTCGCAGTTCCACGGGTCAAATTGCTGTACTATCCAGTTTTGGGCCTTTGGTATCTATAAAAAAAGCAGTTTGAGTGCGTCGCTCACTGTTCAGCCACAAATTTCTCTATTTAGAAAAGTGTGGCATACCCCAGTAAACAATAACTGTGGTTTTGCCATCCCATAGTAAAAAATCTCTATTATTCAGCTTTTGGTAGTTTTTTCCGTAAAGAAAAACAGTAGTGTCTTCTGACTGTTGTGACACAAAAATATATCTGTTGAAAATAGTCTTGTGTAGGCCCAACATCCCAGTGTGGTTTCGCAGTTCCATGTGTCAAATCGCTGTACTATCCAGTTTTGGGCCTTTGGTATCTATAAAAAAAGCAGTTTGAGTGGGTCGCTCACTGTTCAGCCGCAAATATCTCTATTTAAAAAAGTGTGGTATACCCCAGTAAACAATAACTGTGGTTTTGCCATCCCACAGTAAAAAATCTCTATTATTCAGGTTTTGGTATATTTTCCGTAAAGAAAAACAGTAGTGTCTCCTGACTTTTGTGACACAAAAATATATCTGTTGAAAATAGTCTTGTGTAGGCCCGACATCCCAGTGTGGTTTCGCAGTTCCACGGGTCAAATTGCTGTACTATCCAGTTTTGGGCCTTTGCTATCCAAAAAAAAAGCAGTTTGAGTGTGTCGCTCACTGTTCAGCCGCAAATATCTCTATTTAAAAAAGTGTGGTATAACCCAGTAAACAATAACTGTGGTTTTGCGATCCCACAGTAAAAAATCTCTATTATTCAGGTTTTGGTATATTTTCCGTAAAGAAAAACAGTAGTGTCTCCTGACTGTTGTGACACAAAAATATATCTGTTGAAAATAGTCTTGTGTAGGCGCGACATCCCAGTGTGGTTTTGCAGTTCCACTGGTCAAATCGCTGTACTATCCAGTTTTGGGCCTTTGGTATCTAAAAAAAAAGCAGTTTGATTGTGTCGCTCACTGTTCAGCCACAAATATCTCTATTTAAAAAAGTGTGGTATACCCCAGTAAACAATAACTGTGGTTTTGCCATCCCACGGTAAAAATTCTCTATTATTCAGGTTTTGGTATATTTTCCGTAAAGAAAAACAGTAGTGTCTCCTGACTGTTGTGACGCAAAAATATATCTGTTGAAAATAGTCTTGTGTAGGCCCGACATCCCAGTGTGGTTTTGCAGTTCCACTGGTCAAATCGCTGTACTTTCCAGTTTTGGGCCTTTGGTATCTAAAAAAAAAGCAGTTTGAGTGTGTCGCTCACTGTTCAGCCGCAAATATCTCTATTTAAAAAAGTGTGGTATACCCCAGTAAACAATAACTGTGGTTTTGCAATCCCACGGTAAAAAATCTCTATTATTCAGGTTTTGGTAGTTTCTTCCGTAACGAAAAACAGTAGTGTCTTCTGACTGTTGTGACACAAAAATATATCTGTTGAAAATAGTCTTGTGAAGGCCCAACATCCCAGTGTGGTTTCGCAGTTCCATGGGTCAATTCGCTGTACTATCCAGTTTTGGGCCTTTGGTATCTAAAAAAAAAAAGCAGTTTGAATGTGTCGCTCACTGTTCAGCCACAAATATCTCTATTTAAAAAAGTGTGGTATACCCCAGTAAACACTAACTGTGGTTTTGCCATCCCACGGTAAAAAATCTCTATTATTCAGCTTTTGGTAGTTTTTTCCGTAAAGAAAAACAGTAGTGTCTTCTGACTGTTGTGACACAAAAATATATCTGTTGAAAATAGTCTTGTGTAGGCCCAACATCCCAGTGTGGTTTCGCAGTTCCATGTGTCAAATCGCTGTACTATCCAGTTTTGGGCCTTTGGTATCTATAAAAAAAGCAGTTTGAGTGGGTCGCTCACTGTTCAGCCGCAAATATCTCTATTTAAAAAAGTGTGGTATACCCCAGTAAACAATAACTATGGTTTTGCCATCCCACAGTAAAAAATCTCTATTATTCAGGTTTTGGTATATTTTCCATAAAGAAAAACAGTAGTGTCTCCTGACTTTTGTGACACAAAAATATATCTGTTGAAAATAGTCTTGTGTAGGCCCGACATCCCAGTGTGGTTTCGCAGTTCCACGGGTCAAATTGCTGTACTATCCAGTTTTGGGCCTTTGCTATCCAAAAAAAAAGCAGTTTGAGTGTGTCGCTCACTGTTCAGCCGCAAATATCTCTATTTAAAAAAGTGTGGTATAACCCAGTAAACAATAACTGTGGTTTTGCGATCCCACAGTAAAAAATCTCTATTATTCAGGTTTTGGTATATTTTCCGTAAAGAAAAACAGTAGTGTCTCCTGACTGTTGTGACACAAAAATATATCTGTTGAAAATAGTCTTGTGTAGGCGCGACATCCCAGTGTGGTTTTGCAGTTCCACTGGTCAAATCGCTGTACTATCCAGTTTTGGGCCTTTGGTATCTAAAAAAAAAGCAGTTTGATTGTGTCGCTCACTGTTCAGCCACAAATATCTCTATTTAAAAAAGTGTGGTATACCCCAGTAAACAATAACTGTGGTTTTGCCATCCCACGGTAAAAATTCTCTATTATTCAGGTTTTGGTATATTTTCCGTAAAGAAAAACAGTAGTGTCTCCTGACTGTTGTGACGCAAAAATATATCTGTTGAAAATAGTCTTGTGTAGGCCCGACATCCCAGTGTGGTTTTGCAGTTCCACTGGTCAAATCGCTGTACTATCCAGTTTTGGGCCTTTGGTATCTAAAAAAAAAGCAGTTTGAGTGTGTCGCTCACTGTTCAGCCGCAAATATCTCTATTTAAAAAAGTGTGGTATACCCCAGTAAACAATAACTGTGGTTTTGCCATCCCACGGTAAAAAATCTCTATTATTCAGGTTTTGGTAGTTTCTTCCGTAACGAAAAACAGTAGTGTCTTCTGACTGTTGTGACACAAAAATATATCTGTTGAAAATAGTCTTGTGAAGGCCCAACATCCCAGTGTGGTTTCGCAGTTCCATGGGTCAATTCGCTGTACTATCCAGTTTTGGGCCTTTGGTATCTAAAAAAAAAAGCAGTTTGAATGTGTCGCTCACTGTTCAGCCACAAATATCTCTATTTAAAAAAGTGTGGTATACCCCAGTAAACACTAACTGTGGTTTTGCCATCCCACGGTAAAAAATCTCTATTATTCAGCTTTTGGTAGTTTTTTCCGTAAAGAAAAACAGTAGTGTCTTCTGACTGTTGTGACACAAAAATATATCTGTTGAAAATAGTCTTGTGTAGGCCCAACATCCCAGTGTGGTTTCGCAGTTCCATGTGTCAAATCGCTGTACTATCCAGTTTTGGGCCTTTGGTATCTATAAAAAAAGCAGTTTGAGTGGGTCGCTCACTGTTCAGCCGCAAATATCTCTATTTAAAAAAGTGTGGTATACCCCAGTAAACAATAACTATGGTTTTGCCATCCCACAGTAAAAAATCTCTATTATTCAGGTTTTGGTATATTTTCCGTAAAGAAAAACAGTAGTGTCTCCTGACTTTTGTGACACAAAAATATATCTGTTGAAAATAGTCTTGTGTAGGCCCGACATCCCAGTGTGGTTTCGCAGTTCCACGGGTCAAATTGCTGTACTATCCAGTTTTGGGCCTTTGCTATCCAAAAAAAAAGCAGTTTGAGTGTGTCGCTCACTGTTCAGCCGCAAATATCTCTATTTAAAAAAGTGTGGTATAACCCAGTAAACAATAACTGTGGTTTTGCGATCCCACAGTAAAAAATCTCTATTATTCAGGTTTTGGTATATTTTCCGTAAAGAAAAACAGTAGTGTCTCCTGACTGTTGTGACACAAAAATATATCTGTTGAAAATAGTCTTGTGTAGGCGCGACATCCCAGTGTGGTTTTGCAGTTCCACTGGTCAAATCGCTGTACTATCCAGTTTTGGGCCTTTGGTATCTAAAAAAAAAGCAGTTTGATTGTGTCGCTCACTGTTCAGCCACAAATATCTCTATTTAAAAAAGTGTGGTATACCCCAGTAAACAATAACTGTGGTTTTGCCATCCCACGGTAAAAATTCTCTATTATTCAGGTTTTGGTATATTTTCCGTAAAGAAAAACAATAGTGTCTCCTGACTGTTGTGACACAAAAATATATCTGTTGAAAATAGTCTTGTGTAGGCCCGACATCCCAGTGTGGTTTTGCAGTTCCACTGGTCAAATCGCTGTACTTTCCAGTTTTGGGCCTTTGGTATCTAAAAAAAAAGCAGTTTGAGTGTGTCGCTCACTGTTCAGCCGCAAATATCTCTATTTAAAAAATTGTGGTATACCCCAGTAAACAATAACTGTGGTTTTGCCAACCCATGGTAAAAATCTCTATTATTCAGCTTTTGGTAGTTTTTTCCGTAAAGAAAAACAGTAATGTATCCTGACTGTTGTGACGCAAAAATATATCTGTTGAAAATAGTCTTGTGTAGGCCCGACATCCCAGTGTGGTTTCGCAGTTCCATGGGTCAAGTCTCTGTAATATCCAGTTTTGGGCCTTTGGTATCTAAAAAAAAAGCAGTTTGAGTGTGTCGCTCACTGTTCAGCCGCAAATATCTCTTTTTAAAAAAGTGTGGTATACCCCAGTAAACAATAACTGTGGTTTTGCCATCCCATGGTAAAAAATCTCTATTATTCAGCTTTTGGTAGTTTTTTCCGTAAAGAAAAACAGTAGTGTCTCCTGACTGTTGTGACACAAAAATATATCTGTTGAAAATAGTCTTGTGTAGGCCCGACATCCCAGTGTGGTTTTGCAGTTCCATGGGTCAAATTGCTGTACTATCCAGTTTTGGGCCTTTGGCATCTAAAAAAAACAGTTTGAGTGTGTCGCTCACTGTTCAGCCGCAAATATCTCTATTTAAAAAAGTGTGGTATACCCCAGTAAACAATAACTGTGGTTTTGCCATCCCACAGTAAAAAATCTCTATTATTCTGGTTTTGGTATATTTTCCGTAAAGAAAAACAGTAGTGTCTCCTGACTTTTGTGACACAAAAATATATCTGTTGAAAATAGTCTTGTGTAGGCCTGACATTCCAGTGTGGTTTCGCAGTTCCACGGGTCAAATTGCTGTACTATCCAGTTTTGGGCCTTTGGTATCTATAAAAAAAGCAGTTTGAGTGCGTCGCTCACTGTTCAGCCACAAATTTCTCTATTTAGAAAAGTGTGGCATACCCCAGTAAACAATAACTGTGGTTTTGCCATCCCATAGTAAAAAATCTCTATTATTCAGCTTTTGGTAGTTTTTTCCGTAAAGAAAAACAGTAGTGTCTTCTGACTGTTGTGACACAAAAATATATCTGTTGAAAATAGTCTTGTGTAGGCCCAACATCCCAGTGTGGTTTCGCAGTTCCATGTGTCAAATCGCTGTACTATCCAGTTTTGGGCCTTTGGTATCTATAAAAAAAGCAGTTTGAGTGGGTCGCTCACTGTTCAGCCGCAAATATCTCTATTTAAAAAAGTGTGGTATACCCCAGTAAACAATAACTGTGGTTTTGCCATCCCACAGTAAAAAATCTCTATTATTCAGGTTTTGGTATATTTTCCGTAAAGAAAAACAGTAGTGTCTCCTGACTTTTGTGACACAAAAATATATCTGTTGAAAATAGTCTTGTGTAGGCCCGACATCCCAGTGTGGTTTCGCAGTTCCACGGGTCAAATTGCTGTACTATCCAGTTTTGGGCCTTTGCTATCCAAAAAAAAAGCAGTTTGAGTGTGTCGCTCACTGTTCAGCCGCAAATATCTCTATTTAAAAAAGTGTGGTATAACCCAGTAAACAATAACTGTGGTTTTGCGATCCCACAGTAAAAAATCTCTATTATTCAGGTTTTGGTATATTTTCCGTAAAGAAAAACAGTAGTGTCTCCTGACTGTTGTGACACAAAAATATATCTGTTGAAAATAGTCTTGTGTAGGCGCGACATCCCAGTGTGGTTTTGCAGTTCCACTGGTCAAATCGCTGTACTATCCAGTTTTGGGCCTTTGGTATCTAAAAAAAAAGCAGTTTGATTGTGTCGCTCACTGTTCAGCCACAAATATCTCTATTTAAAAAAGTGTGGTATACCCCAGTAAACAATAACTGTGGTTTTGCCATCCCACGGTAAAAATTCTCTATTATTCAGGTTTTGGTATATTTTCCGTAAAGAAAAACAGTAGTGTCTCCTGACTGTTGTGACGCAAAAATATATCTGTTGAAAATAGTCTTGTGTAGGCCCGACATCCCAGTGTGGTTTTGCAGTTCCACTGGTCAAATCGCTGTACTTTCCAGTTTTGGGCCTTTGGTATCTAAAAAAAAAGCAGTTTGAGTGTGTCGCTCACTGTTCAGCCGCAAATATCTCTATTTAAAAAAGTGTGGTATACCCCAGTAAACAATAACTGTGGTTTTGCCATCCCACGGTAAAAAATCTCTATTATTCAGGTTTTGGTAGTTTCTTCCGTAACGAAAAACAGTAGTGTCTTCTGACTGTTGTGACACAAAAATATATCTGTTGAAAATAGTCTTGTGAAGGCCCAACATCCCAGTGTGGTTTCGCAGTTCCATGGGTCAATTCGCTGTACTATCCAGTTTTGGGCCTTTGGTATCTAAAAAAAAAAGCAGTTTGAATGTGTCGCTCACTGTTCAGCCACAAATATCTCTATTTAAAAAAGTGTGGTATACCCCAGTAAACACTAACTGTGGTTTTGCCATCCCACGGTAAAAAATCTCTATTATTCAGCTTTTGGTAGTTTTTTCCGTAAAGAAAAACAGTAGTGTCTTCTGACTGTTGTGACACAAAAATATATCTGTTGAAAATAGTCTTGTGTAGGCCCAACATCCCAGTGTGGTTTCGCAGTTCCATGTGTCAAATCGCTGTACTATCCAGTTTTGGGCCTTTGGTATCTATAAAAAAAGCAGTTTGAGTGGGTCGCTCACTGTTCAGCCGCAAATATCTCTATTTAAAAAAGTGTGGTATACCCCAGTAAACAATAACTGTGGTTTTGCCATCCCACAGTAAAAAATCTCTATTATTCAGGTTTTGGTATATTTTCCGTAAAGAAAAACAGTAGTGTCTCCTGACTTTTGTGACACAAAAATATATCTGTTGAAAATAGTCTTGTGTAGGCCCGACATCCCAGTGTGGTTTCGCAGTTCCACGGGTCAAATTGCTGTACTATCCAGTTTTGGGCCTTTGCTATCCAAAAAAAAAGCAGTTTGAGTGTGTCGCTCACTGTTCAGCCGCAAATATCTCTATTTAAAAAAGTGTGGTATAACCCAGTAAACAATAACTGTGGTTTTGCGATCCCACAGTAAAAAATCTCTATTATTCAGGTTTTGGTATATTTTCCGTAAAGAAAAACAGTAGTGTCTCCTGACTGTTGTGACACAAAAATATATCTGTTGAAAATAGTCTTGTGTAGGCGCGACATCCCAGTGTGGTTTTGCAGTTCCACTGGTCAAATCGCTGTACTATCCAGTTTTGGGCCTTTGGTATCTAAAAAAAAAGCAGTTTGATTGTGTCGCTCACTGTTCAGCCACAAATATCTCTATTTAAAAAAGTGTGGTATACCCCAGTAAACAATAACTGTGGTTTTGCCATCCCACGGTAAAAATTCTCTATTATTCAGGTTTTGGTATATTTTCCGTAAAGAAAAACAATAGTGTCTCCTGACTGTTGTGACACAAAAATATATCTGTTGAAAATAGTCTTGTGTAGGCCCGACATCCCAGTGTGGTTTTGCAGTTCCACTGGTCAAATCGCTGTACTTTCCAGTTTTGGGCCTTTGGTATCTAAAAAAAAAGCAGTTTGAGTGTGTCGCTCACTGTTCAGCCGCAAATATCTCTATTTAAAAAATTGTGGTATACCCCAGTAAACAATAACTGTGGTTTTGCCATCCCATGGTAAAAATCTCTATTATTCAGCTTTTGGTAGTTTTTTCCGTAAAGAAAAACAGTAATGTATCCTGACTGTTGTGACGCAAAAATATATCTGTTGAAAATAGTCTTGTGTAGGCCCGACATCCCAGTGTGGTTTCGCAGTTCCATGGGTCAAGTCTCTGTAATATCCAGTTTTGGGCCTTTGGTATCTAAAAAAAAAGCAGTTTGAGTGTGTCGCTCACTGTTCAGCCGCAAATATCTCTTTTTAAAAAAGTGTGGTATACCCCAGTAAACAATAACTGTGGTTTTGCCATCCCATGGTAAAAAATCTCTATTATTCAACTTTTGGTAGTTTTTTCCGTAAAGAAAAACAGTAGTGTCTCCTGACTGTTGTGACACAAAAATATATCTGTTGAAAATAGTCTTGTGTAGGCCCGACATCCCAGTGTGGTTTTGCAGTTCCATGGGTCAAATTGCTGTACTATCCAGTTTTGGGCCTTTGGCATCTAAAAAAAACAGTTTGAGTGTGTCGCTCACTGTTCAGCCGCAAATATCTCTATTTAAAAAAGTGTGGTATACCCCAGTAAACAATAACTGTGGTTTTGCCATCCCACAGTAAAAAATCTCTATTATTCTGGTTTTGGTATATTTTCCGTAAAGAAAAGCAGTAGTGTCTCCTGACTTTTGTGACACAAAAATATATCTGTTGAAAATAGTCTTGTGTAGGCCTGACATCCCAGTGTGGTTTTGAAGTTCCAATAGTCAAATTGCTGTACTATCCAGTTTTGGGCCTTTGGTATCTATAAAAAAAGCAGTTTGAGTGTGTCGCTCACTGTTCAGCCACAAATTTCTCTACTTAAAAAAGTGTGGCATACCCCAGTAAACAATAACTGTGGTTTTGCCATCCCATAGTAAAAAATCTCTATTATTCAGCTTTTGGTAGTTTTTTCCGTAAAGAAAAACAGTAGTGTCTTCTGACTGTTGTGACACAAAAATATATCTGTTGAAAATAGTCTTGTGTAGGCCCGACATCCCAGTGTGGTTTCGCAGTTCAATGGGTCAAATCGCTGTACTATCCAGTTTTGGGCCTGTGGTATCTTAAAAAAAAGCAGTTTGAGTGTGTCGCTCACTGGTCAGCCGCAAATATCTCTATTTAAAAAAGTGTGGTATACCCCAGTAAACAATAACTATGGGTTTGCCATCCCACAGTAAAAAAATCTCTTTTATTCAGGTTTTGGTATATTTCCCGTGAAGAAAAACAGTAGTGTCTCCTGACTGCTGTGACACAAAAATATATCTGTTGAAAATAGTCTTGTGTGGGCCCGACATCCCAGTGTGGTTTCGCAGTTCCACTGGTCAAATCGCTGTACTATCCAGTTTTGGGCCTTTGGTATCTAAAAAAAAAGCAGTTTGAGTGTGTCGCTCACTGTTCAGCCGCAAATATCTCTATTTAAAAAAGTGTGGTATACCCCAGTAAACAATAACTGTGGTTTTGCCATCCCACGGTAAAAAATCTCTATTATTCAGCTTTTGGTAGTTTTTTCCGTAAAGAAAAACAGTAGTGTCTCCTGACTGTTGTGACACAAAAATATATCTGTTGAAAATAGTCTTGTGTAGGCCCGACATCCCAGTGTGGTTTTGCAGTTCCATGGGTCAAATCGCTGTACTATCCAGTTTTGGGCCTTTGGCATCTAAAAAAAACAGTTTGAGTGTGTCGCTCACTGTTCAGCCGCAAACATCTCTATTTAAAAAAGTGTGGTATACCCCAGTAAACAATAACTGTGGTTTTGCCATCCCACAGTAAAAAATCTCTATTATTCTGGTTTTGGTATATTTTCCGTTAAGAAAATCAGTAGTGTCTCCTGACTTTTGTGACACAAAAATATATCTGTTGAAAATAGTCTTGTGTAGGCCTGACATCCCAGTGTGGTTTCGCAGTTGCACGGGTCAAATTGCTGTACTATCCAGTTTTGGGCCTTTGGAATCTATAAAAAAATCAGTTTGAGTGCGTCGCTCACTGTTCAGCCACAAATTTCTCTATTTAAAAAAGTGTGGCATACCCCAGTAAACAATAACTGTGGTTTTGCCATCCCACGGTAAAAAATCTCTATTATTCAGCTTTTGGTATATTTTCCGTAAAGAAAAACAGTAGTGTCTCCTGACTGTTGTGACACAATAATATATCTGTTGAAAATAGTCTTGTGTAGGCCCGACATCCCAGTGTGGTTTCGCAGTTCCATGGGTCAAATCACTGTACTATCCAGTTTTTGGCCTTTGGTATAAAAAAAAAAGCAGTTTTAGTGTGTTGCTCACTGTTCAACCACAGATATCTCTATTTAAAAAAGTGTGGTATACCCCAGTAAACAATAACTGTGGTTTTGCCATCCCACGGTAAAAAATCTCTATTATTCAGCTTTTGGTATATTTTCCGTAAAGAAAAACAGTAGTGTCTCCTGACTGTTGTGACACAAAAATATATCTGTTGAAAATAGTCTTGTGTAGGCCCGACATCCCAGTGTGGTTTCGCAGTTCCATGGGTCAAATCGCTATACTATCCAGTTTTGGGCCTTTGGTATTCAAAAAAAAAAGCAGTTTGAGTGGGTCGCTCACTGTTCAGCCGCAAATATCTCTGTTTAAAAAAGTGTGGTATACCCCAGTTAACAATAACTGTGGTTTTGCCATCCCATGGTAAAAAATCTCTATTATTCAGATTTTGGTATATTTTCCGTAAAGAAAAACAGTAGTGTCTCCTGACTGTTGTGAAACAAAAATATATCTGTTGAAAATAGTCTTGTGTAGGCCCGACATCCCAGTGTGGTTTTGCAGTTCCATGGGTAAAATCGCTATACTATCCAGTTTTGGGCCTTTGGTATCTAAAAAAAAAGCAGTTTGAGTGTGTCGCTCACTGTTCAGCCGCAAATATCTCTATTTAAAAAATTGTGGTATACCCCAGTAAACAATAACTGTGGTTTTGCCATCCCATGGTAAAAATCTCTATTATTCAGCTTTTGGTAGTTTTTTCCGTAAAGAAAAACAGTAATGTCTCCTGACTGTTGTGACGCAAAAATATATCTGTTGAAAATAGTCTTGTGTAGGCCCGACATCCCAGTGTGGTTTCGCAGTTCCATGGGTCAAGTCTCTGTAATATCCAGTTTTGGGCCTTTGGTATCTAAAAAAAAAGCAGTTTGAGTGTGTCGCTCACTGTTCAGCCACAAATTTCTCTATTTAAAAAAGTGTGGCATACCCCAGTAAACAATAACTGTGGTTTTGCCATCCCACGGTAAAAAATCTCTATTATTCAGCTTTTGGTATATTTTCCGTAAAGAAAAACAGTAGTGTCTCCTGACTGTTGTGACACAATAATATATCTGTTGAAAATAGTCTTGTGTAGGCCCGACATCCCAGTGTGGTTTCGCAGTTCCATGGGTCAAATCACTGTACTATCCAGTTTTTGCCTTTGGTATAAAAAAAAAAGCAGTTTTAGTGTGTTGCTCACTGTTCAACCACAGATATCTCTATTTAAAAAAGTGTGGTATACCCCAGTAAACAATAACTGTGGTTTTGCCATCCCACGGTCAAAAATCTCTATTATTCAGCTTTTGGTACATTTTCCGTAAAGAAAAACAGTAGTGTCTCCTGACTGTTGTGACACAAAAATATATCTGTTGAAAATAGTCTTGTGTAGGCCCGACATCCCAGTGTGGTTTCGCAGTTCCATGGGTCAAATCGCTATACTATCCAGTTTTGGGCCTTTGGTATTCAAAAAAAAAAGCAGTTTGAGTGGGTCGCTCACTGTTCAGCTGCAAATATCTCTGTTTAAAAAAGTGTGGTATACCCCAGTAAACAATAACTGTGGTTTTGCCATCCCATGGTAAAAAATCTCTATTATTCAGGTTTTGGTATATTTTCCGTAAAGAAAAACAGTAGTGTCTCCTGACTGTTGTGAAACAAAAATATATCTGTTGAAAATAGTCTTGTGTAGGCCCGACATCCCAGTGTGGTTTTGCAGTTCCATGGGTAAAATCGCTATACTATCCAGTTTTGGGCCTTTGGTATCTAAAAAAAAAGCAGTTTGAGTGTGTCGCTCACTGTTCAGCCGCAAATATCTCTATTTAAAAAATTGTGGTATACCCCAGTAAACAATAACTGTGGTTTTGCGATCCCATGGTAAAAATCTCTATTATTCAGCTTTTGGTAGTTTTTTCCGTAAAGAAAAACAGTAATGTCTCCTGACTGTTGTGACGCAAAAATATATCTGTTGAAAATAGTCTTGTGTAGGCCTGACATCCCAGTGTGGTTTCGCAGTTCCATGGGTCAAGTCTCTGTAATATCCAGTTTTGGGCCTTTGGTATCTAAAAAAAAAGCAGTTTGAGTGTGTCGCTCACTGTTCAGCCGCAAATATCTCTTTTTAAAAAAGTGTGGTATACCCCAGTAAACAATAACTGTGGTTTTGCCATCCCATGGTAAAAAATCTCTATTATTCAGCTTTTGGTAGTTTTTTCCGTAAAGAAAAACAGTAGTGTCTCCTGACTGTTGTGACACAAAAATATATCTGTTGAAAATAGTCTTGTGTAGGCCCGACATCCCAGTGTGGTTTTGCAGTTCCATGGGTCAAATTGCTGTACTATCCAGTTTTGGGCCTTTGGCATCTAAAAAAAACAGTTTGAGTGTGTCGCTCACTGTTCAGCCGCAAATATCTCTATTTAAAAAAGTGTGGTATACCCCAGTAAACAATAACTGTGGTTTTGCCATCCCACAGTAAAAAATCTCTATTATTCTGGTTTTGGTATATTTTCCGTAAAGAAAAACAGTAGTGTCTCCTGACTTTTGTGACACAAAAATATATCTGTTGAAAATAGTCTTGTGTAGGCCTGACATCCCAGTGTGGTTTTGAAGTTCCAATAGTCAAATTGCTGTACTATCCAGTTTTGGGCCTTTGGAATCTATAAAAAAATCAGTTTGAGTGCGTCGCTCACTGTTCAGCCACAAATTTCTCTATTTAAAAAAGTGTGGCATACCCCAGTAAACAATAACTGTGGTTTTGCCATCCCATAGTAAAAAATCTCTATTATTCAGCTTTTGGTAGTTTTTTCCGTAAAGAAAAACAGTAGTGTCTTCTGACTATTGTGACATAAAAATATATCTGTTGAAAATAGTCTTGTATAGGCCCGACATCCCAGTGTGGTTTCGCAGTTCCATGTGTCAAATCGTTGTACTATCCAGTTTTGGGCCTTTGGTATCTAAAAAAATAGCAGTTTGAGTGGGTCGCTCACTGTTCAGCCGCAAATATCTCTATTTAAAAAAGTGTGGTATACCCCAGTAAACAATAACTGTGGTTTTGCCATCCCACAGTAAAAAATCTCTATTATTCAGGTTTTGGTATATTTTCCATAAAGAAAAACAGTAGTGTCTCCTGACTTTTGTGACACAAAAATATATCTGTTGAAAATAGTCTTGTATAGGCCCGACATCCCAGTGTGGTTTTGCAGTTCCACTGGTCAAATCGCTGTACTATCCAGTTTTGGGCCTTTGGTATCTAAAAAAAAAGCAGTTTCAGTGTGTCGCTCACTGTTCAGCCGCAAATATCTCTATTTAAAAAAGTGTGGTATACCCCAGTAAACAATAACTGTGGTTTTGCCATCCCACGGCAAAAAATCTCTATTATTCAGGTTTTGGTATATTTTCCGTAAAGAAAAACAGTTGTGACTCCTGACTGTTGTGACACAAAAATATATCTGTTGAAAATAGTCTTGTGTAGGTCCGACATCCGAGTGTGGTTTTGCAGTTCCACTGGTCAAATCGCTGTACTATACAGTTTTGGGCCTTTGGTATCTAAAAAAGAAAGCAGTTTCAGTGTGTCGCTCACTGTTCAGCCGCAAATATCTCTATTTAAAAAAGTGTGGTATACCCCAGTAAACAATATCTGTGGTTTTGCCATCCCACGGTAAAAAATCTCTATTATTCAGCTTTTGGTAGTTTTTTCCGTAAAGAAAAACAGTAGTGTCTCCTGACTGTTGTGACAAAAAAATATATCTGTTGAAAATAGTCTTGTGTAGGCCCGACATCCCAGTGCGGTTTCGCAGTTCACTGGGTCAAATCGCTGTACTATCCAGTTTTGGGCCTGTGGTATCTTAAAAAAAAGCAGTTTGAGTGTGTCGCTCACTGTTCAGCCGCAAATATCTCTATTTAAAAAAGTGTGGTATACCCCAGTAAACAATAACTATGGGTTTGCCATCCCACAGTAAAAAAATCTCTTTTATTCAGGTTTTGGTATATTTCCCGTAAAGAAAAACAGTAGGGTCTCCTGACTGCTGTGACACAAAAATATATCTGTTGAAAATAGTCTTGTGTGGGCCCGACATCCCAGTGTGGTTTCGCAGTTCCACTGGTCAAATCGCTGTACTATCCAGTTTTGGGCCTTTGGCATCTAAAAAAAACAGTTTGAGTGTGTCGCTCACTGTTCAGCCGCAATCATCTCTATTTTAAAAAGTGTGGTATACCCCAGTAAACAATAACTGTGGTTTTGCCATCCCACAGTAAAAAATCTCTATTATTCTGGTTTTGGTATATTTTCCGTAAAGAAAAACAGTAGTGTCTCCTGACTGTTGTGATACAAAAATATATCTGTTGAAAATAGTCTTGTGTAGGCCCGACATCCCAGTGTGGTTTTGCAGCTCCATGGGTAAAATCGCTGTAATTTCCAATTTTGGGCCTTTGGTATCTTTAAAAAAAACAGTTTGAGTGTGTCGCTCACTGTTCAGCCGCAAATATCTCTTTTTAAAAAAATGTGGTATACCCCAGTAAACAATAACTGTGGTTTTGCCATCCCACGGTAAAAAATCTCTATTATTCAGGTTTTGGTAGTTTTTTCCGTAAAGAAAAACAGTAGTGTCTCCTGACTGTTGTGACGCAAAAATATATCTGTTGAAAATAGTCTTGTGTAGGCCCGATATCCCAGTGTGGTTTCGCAGTTCCATGGGTCAAATCGCTATACTATACAGTTTTGGGCCTTTGGTATCTAAAAAAAAAGCAGTTTGAGTGGGTCGCTCACTGTTCAGCCGCAAATATCTCTATTTAAAAAAGTGTGGTATACCCCAGTAAACAATAACTGTGGTTTTGCCATCCCACGGTAAAAAATCTCTATTATTCAGGTTTTGGTATATTTTCCGTAAAGAAAAACAGTAGTGTCTCCTGACTGTTGTGACACAATAATATATCTGTTGAAAATAGTCTTGTGTAGGCCCGACATCCCAGTGTGGTTTCGCAGTTCCATGGGTCAAATCACTGTACTATCCAGTTTTTGGCCTTTGGTATAAAAAAAAAAGCAGTTTTAGTGTGTTGCTCACTGTTCAACCACAGATATCTCTATTTAAAAAAGTGTGGTATACCCCAGTAAACAATAACTGTGGTTTTGCCATCCCACGGTAAAAAATCTCTATTATTCAGCGTTTGGTATATTTTCCGTAAAGAAAAACAGTAGTGTCTCCTGACTGTTGTGACACAAAAATATATCTGTTGAAAATAGTCTTGTGTAGGCCCGACATCCCAGTGTGGTTTCGCAGTTCCATGGGTCAAATCGCTATACTATCCAGTTTTGGGCCTTTGGTATTCAAAAAAAAAAGCAGTTTGAGTGGGTCGCTCACTGTTCAGCCGCAAATATCTCTGTTTAAAAAAGTGTGGTATACCCCAGTAAACAATAACTGTGGTTTTGCCATCCCATGGTAAAAAATCTCTATTATTCAGGTTTTGGTATATTTTCCGTAAAGAAAAACAGTAGTGTCTCCTGACTGTTGTGAAACAAAAATATATCTGTTGAAAATAGTCTTGTGTAGGCCCGACATCCCAGTGTGGTTTTGCAGTTCCATGGGTAAAATCGCTATACTATCCAGTTTTGGGCCTTTGGTATCTAAAAAAAAAGCAGTTTGAGTGTGTCGCTCACTGTTCAGCCGCAAATATCTCTATTTAAAAAATTGTGGTATACCCCAGTAAACAATAACTGTGGTTTTGCCATCCCATGGTAAAAATCTCTATTATTCAGCTTTTGGTAGTTTTTTCCGTAAAGAAAAACAGTAATGTATCCTGACTGTTGTGACGCAAAAATATATCTGTTGAAAATAGTCTTGTGTAGGCCCGACATCCCAGTGTGGTTTCGCAGTTCCATGGGTCAAGTCTCTGTAATATCCAGTTTTGGGCCTTTGGTATCTAAAAAAAAAGCAGTTTGAGTGTGTCGCTCACTGTTCAGCCGCAAATATCTCTTTTTAAAAAAGTGTGGTATACCCCAGTAAACAATAACTGTGGTTTTGCCATCCCATGGTAAAAAATCTCTATTATTCAGCTTTTGGTAGTTTTTTCCGTAAAGAAAAACAGTAGTGTCTCCTGACTGTTGTGACACAAAAATATATCTGTTGAAAATAGTCTTGTGTAGGCCCGACATCCCAGTGTGGTTTTGCAGTTCCATGGGTCAAATTGCTGTACTATCCAGTTTTGGGCCTTTGGCATCTAAAAAAAACAGTTTGAGTGTGTCGCTCACTGTTCAGCCGCAAATATCTCTATTTAAAAAAGTGTGGTATACCCCAGTAAACAATAACTGTGGTTTTGCCATCCCACAGTAAAAAATCTCTATTATTCTGGTTTTGGTATATTTTCCGTAAAGAAAAACAGTAGTGTCTCCTGACTTTTGTGACACAAAAATATATCTGTTGAAAATAGTCTTGTGTAGGCCTGACATCCCAGTGTGGTTTTGAAGTTCCAATAGTCAAATTGCTGTACTATCCAGTTTTGGGCCTTTGGTATCTATAAAAAAAGCAGTTTGAGTGTGTCGCTCACTGTTCAGCCACAAATTTCTCTACTTAAAAAAGTGTGGCATACCCCAGTAAACAATAACTGTGGTTTTGCCATCCCATAGTAAAAAATCTCTATTATTCAGCTTTTGGTAGTTTTTTCCGTAAAGAAAAACAGTAGTGTCTTCTGACTGTTGTGACACAAAAATATATCTGTTGAAAATAGTCTTGTGTAGGCCCGACATCCCAGTGTGGTTTCGCAGTTCCATGTGTCAAATCGCTGTACTATCCAGTTTTGGGCCTTTGGTATCTAAAAAAAAAGCAGTTTGAGTGGGTCGCTCACTGTTCAGCCGCAAATATCTCTTTTTAAAAAAGTGTGGTATACCCCAGTAAACAATAACTGTGGTTTTGCCATCCCACGGTAAAAAATCTCTATTATTCAGCTTTTGGTATATTTTCCGTAAAGAAAAACAGTAGTGTCTCCTGACTGTTGTGACACAAAAATATATCTGTTGAAAATAGTCTTGTGTAGGCCCGACATCCCAGTGTGGTTTTGCAGTTCCACTGGTCAAATCGCTGTACTATACAGTTTTGGGCCTTTGGTATCTAAAAAAGAAAGCAGTTTCAGTGTGTCGCTCACTGTTCAGCCGCAAATATCTCTATTTAAAAAAGTGTGCTATACCCCAGTAAACAATAACTGTGGTTTTGCCATCCCACGGTAAAAAATCTCTATTATTCAGCTTTTGGTAGTTTTTTCCGTAAAGAAAAACAGTAGTGTCTCCTGACTGTTGTGACACAAAAATATATCTGTTGAAAATAGTCTTGTGTAGGCCCGACATCCCAGTGTGGTTTTGCAGTTCCATGGGTCAAATCGCTGTACTATCCAGTTTTGGGCCTTTGGCATCTAAAAAAAACAGTTTGAGTGTGTCGCTCACTGTTCAGCCGCAAACATCTCTATTTAAAAAAGTGTGGTATACCCCAGTAAACAATAACTGTGGTTTTGCCATCCCACAGTAAAAAATCTCTATTATTCTGGTTTTGGTATATTTTCCGTTAAGAAAATCAGTAGTGTCTCCTGACTTTTGTGACACAAAAATATATCTGTTGAAAATAGTCTTGTGTAGGCCTGACATCCCAGTGTGGTTTCGCAGTTGCACGGGTCAAATTGCTGTACTATCCAGTTTTGGGCCTTTGGAATCTATAAAAAAATCAGTTTGAGTGCGTCGCTCACTGTTCAGCCACAAATTTCTCTATTTAAAAAAGTGTGGCATACCCCAGTAAACAATAACTGTGGTTTTGCCATCCCACGGTAAAAAATCTCTATTATTCAGCTTTTGGTATATTTTCCGTAAAGAAAAAAAGTAGTGTCTCCTGACTGTTGTGACACAATAATATATCTGTTGAAAATAGTCTTGTGTAGGCCCGACATCCCAGTGTGGTTTCGCAGTTCCATGGGTCAAATCACTGTACTATCCAGTTTTTGGCCTTTGGTATAAAAAAAAAAGCAGTTTTAGTGTGTTGCTCACTGTTCAACCACAGATATCTCTATTTAAAAAAGTGTGGTATACCCCAGTAAACAATAACTGTGGTTTTGCCATCCCACGGTAAAAAATCTCTATTATTCAGCTTTTGGTATATTTTCCGTAAAGAAAAACAGTAGTGTCTCCTGACTGTTGTGACACAAAAATATATCTGTTGAAAATAGTCTTGTGTAGGCCCGACATCCCAGTGTGGTTTCGCAGTTCCATGGGTCAAATCGCTATACTATCCAGTTTTGGGCCTTTGGTATTCAAAAAAAAAAGCAGTTTGAGTGGGTCGCTCACTGTTCAGCCGCAAATATCTCTGTTTAAAAAAGTGTGGTATACCCCAGTTAACAATAACTGTGGTTTTGCCATCCCATGGTAAAAAATCTCTATTATTCAGGTTTTGGTATATTTTCCGTAAAGAAAAACAGTAGTGTCTCCTGACTGTTGTGAAACAAAAATATATCTGTTGAAAATAGTCTTGTGTAGGCCCGACATCCCAGTGTGGTTTTGCAGTTCCATGGGTAAAATCGCTATACTATCCAGTTTTGGGCCTTTGGTATCTAAAAAAAAAGCAGTTTGAGTGTGTCGCTCACTGTTCAGCCGCAAATATCTCTATTTAAAAAATTGTGGTATACCCCAGTAAACAATAACTGTGGTTTTGCCATCCCATGGTAAAAATCTCTATTATTCAGCTTTTGGTAGTTTTTTCCGTAAAGAAAAACAGTAATGTCTCCTGACTGTTGTGACGCAAAAATATATCTGTTGAAAATAGTCTTGTGTAGGCCCGACATCCCAGTGTGGTTTCGCAGTTCCATGGGTCAAGTCTCTGTAATATCCAGTTTTGGGCCTTTGGTATCTAAAAAAAAAGCAGTTTGAGTGTGTCGCTCACTGTTCAGCCGCAAATATCTCTATTTAAAAAATTGTGGTATACCCCAGTAAACAATAACTGTGGTTTTGCCATCCCATGGTAAAAATCTCTATTATTCAGCTTTTGGTAGTTTTTTCCGTAAAGAAAAACAGTAATGTCTCCTGACTGTTGTGACGCAAAAATATATCTGTTGAAAATAGTCTTGTGTAGGCCCGACATCCCAGTGTGGTTTCGCAGTTCCATGGGTCAAGTCTCTGTAATATCCAGTTTTGGGCCTTTGGTATCTAAAAAAAAAGCAGTTTGAGTGTGTCGCTCACTGTTCAGCCGCAAATATCTCTTTTTAAAAAAGTGTGGTATACCCCAGTAAACAATAACTGTGGTTTTGCCATCCCATGGTAAAAAATCTCTATTATTCAGCTTTTGGTAGTTTTTTCCGTAAAGAAAAACAGTAGTGTCTCCTGACTGTTGTGACACAAAAATATATCTGTTGAAAATAGTCTTGTGTAGGCCCGACATCCCAGTGTGGTTTTGCAGTTCCATGGGTCAAATTGCTGTACTATCCAGTTTTGGGCCTTTGGCATCTAAAAAAAACAGTTTGAGTGTGTCGCTCACTGTTCAGCCGCAAATATCTCTATTTAAAAAAGTGTGGTATACCCCAGTAAACAATAACTGTGGTTTTGCCATCCCACAGTAAAAAATCTCTATTATTCTGGTTTTGGTGTATTTTCCGTAAAGAAAAACAGTAGTGTCTCCTGACTTTTGTGACACAAAAATATATCTGTTGAAAATAGTCTTGTGTAGGCCTGACATCCCAGTGTGGTTTTGAAGTTCCAATAGTCAAATTGCTGTACTATCCAGTTTTGGGCCTTTGGAATCTATAAAAAAATCAGTTTGAGTGCGTCGCTCACTGTTCAGCCACAAATTTCTCTATTTAAAAAAGTGTGGCATACCCCAGTAAACAATAACTGTGGTTTTGCCATCCCATAGTAAAAAATCTCTATTATTCAGCTTTTGGTAGTTTTTTCCGTAAAGAAAAACAGTAGTGTCTTCTGACTATTGTGACATAAAAATATATCTGTTGAAAATAGTCTTGTATAGGCCCGACATCCCAGTGTGGTTTCGCAGTTCCATGTGTCAAATCGTTGTACTATCCAGTTTTGGGCCTTTGGTATCTAAAAAAATAGCAGTTTGAGTGGGTCGCTCACTGTTCAGCCGCAAATATCTCTATTTAAAAAAGTGTGGTATACCCCAGTAAACAATAACTGTGGTTTTGCCATCCCACAGTAAAAAATCTCTATTATTCAGGTTTTGGTATATTTTCCATAAAGAAAAACAGTAGTGTCTCCTGACTTTTGTGACACAAAAATATATCTGTTGAAAATAGTCTTGTGTAGTCCCGACATCCCAGTGTGGTTTCGCAGTTCCACGGGTCAAATTGCTGTACTATCCAATTTTGGGCCTTTGTTATCTAAAAAAAAAGCAGTTTGAGTGTGTCGCTCACTGTTCAGCCGCAAATATCTCTATTTAAAAAAGTGTGGTATACCCCAGTAAACAATAACTATGGGTTTGCCATCCCACAGTAAAAAAATCTCTTTTATTCAGGTTTTGGTATATTTCCCGTAAAGAAAAACAGTAGGGTCTCCTGACTGCTGTGACACAAAAATATATCTGTTGAAAATAGTCTTGTGTGGGCCCGACATCCCAGTGTGGTTTCGCAGTTCCACTGGTCAAATCGCTGTACTATCCAGTTTTGGGCCTTTGGCATCTAAAAAAAACAGTTTGAGTGTGTCGCTCACTGTTCAGCCGCAATCATCTCTATTTTAAAAAGTGTGGTATACCCCAGTAAACAATAACTGTGGTTTTGCCATCCCACAGTAAAAAATCTCTATTATTCTGGTTTTGGTATATTTTCCGTAAAGAAAAACAGTAGTGTCTCCTGACTGTTGTGATACAAAAATATATCTGTTGAAAATAGTCTTGTGTAGGCCCGACATCCCAGTGTGGTTTTGCAGCTCCATGGGTAAAATCGCTGTAATTTCCAATTTTGGGCCTTTGGTATCTTTAAAAAAACAGTTTGAGTGTGTCGCTCACTGTTCAGCCGCAAATATCTCTTTTTAAAAAAATGTGGTATACCCCAGTAAACAATAACTGTGGTTTTGCCATCCCACGGTAAAAAATCTCTATTATTCAGGTTTTGGTAGTTTTTTCCGTAAAGAAAAACAGTAGTGTCTCCTGACTGTTGTGACGCAAAAATATATCTGTTGAAAATAGTCTTGTGTAGGCCCGATATCCCAGTGTGGTTTCGCAGTTCCATGGGTCAAATCGCTATACTATACAGTTTTGGGCCTTTGGTATCTAAAAAAAAAGCAGTTTGAGTGGGTCGCTCACTGTTCAGCCGCAAATATCTCTATTTAAAAAAGTGTGGTATACCCCAGTAAACAATAACTGTGGTTTTGCCATCCCACGGTAAAAAATCTCTATTATTCAGGTTTTGGTATATTTTCCGTAAAGAAAAACAGTAGTGTCTCCTGACTGTTGTGACACAATAATATATCTGTTGAAAATAGTCTTGTGTAGGCCCGACATCCCAGTGTGGTTTCGCAGTTCCATGGGTCAAATCACTGTACTATCCAGTTTTTGGCCTTTGGTATAAAAAAAAAAGCAGTTTTAGTGTGTTGCTCACTGTTCAACCACAGATATCTCTATTTAAAAAAGTGTGGTATACCCCAGTAAACAATAACTGTGGTTTTGCCATCCCACGGTAAAAAATCTCTATTATTCAGCGTTTGGTATATTTTCCGTAAAGAAAAACAGTAGTGTCTCCTGACTGTTGTGACACAAAAATATATCTGTTGAAAATAGTCTTGTGTAGGCCCGACATCCCAGTGTGGTTTCGCAGTTCCATGGGTCAAATCGCTATACTATCCAGTTTTGGGCCTTTGGTATTCAAAAAAAAAAGCAGTTTGAGTGGGTCGCTCACTGTTCAGCCGCAAATATCTCTGTTTAAAAAAGTGTGGTATACCCCAGTAAACAATAACTGTGGTTTTGCCATCCCATGGTAAAAAATCTCTATTATTCAGGTTTTGGTATATTTTCCGTAAAGAAAAACAGTAGTGTCTCCTGACTGTTGTGAAACAAAAATATATCTGTTGAAAATAGTCTTGTGTAGGCCCGACATCCCAGTGTGGTTTTGCAGTTCCATGGGTAAAATCGCTATACTATCCAGTTTTGGGCCTTTGGTATCTAAAAAAAAAGCAGTTTGAGTGTGTCGCTCACTGTTCAGCCGCAAATATCTCTATTTAAAAAATTGTGGTATACCCCAGTAAACAATAACTGTGGTTTTGCCATCCCATGGTAAAAATCTCTATTATTCAGCTTTTGGTAGTTTTTTCCGTAAAGAAAAACAGTAATGTATCCTGACTGTTGTGACGCAAAAATATATCTGTTGAAAATAGTCTTGTGTAGGCCCGACATCCCAGTGTGGTTTCGCAGTTCCATGGGTCAAGTCTCTGTAATATCCAGTTTTGGGCCTTTGGTATCTAAAAAAAAAGCAGTTTGAGTGTGTCGCTCACTGTTCAGCCGCAAATATCTCTTTTTAAAAAAGTGTGGTATACCCCAGTAAACAATAACTGTGGTTTTGCCATCCCATGGTAAAAAATCTCTATTATTCAGCTTTTGGTAGTTTTTTCCGTAAAGAAAAACAGTAGTGTCTCCTGACTGTTGTGACACAAAAATATATCTGTTGAAAATAGTCTTGTGTAGGCCCGACATCCCAGTGTGGTTTTGCAGTTCCATGGGTCAAATTGCTGTACTATCCAGTTTTGGGCCTTTGGCATCTAAAAAAAACAGTTTGAGTGTGTCGCTCACTGTTCAGCTGCAAATATCTCTATTTAAAAAAGTGTGGTATACCCCAGTAAACAATAACTGTGGTTTTGCCATCCCACAGTAAAAAATCTCTATTATTCTGGTTTTGGTATATTTTCCGTAAAGAAAAACAGTAGTGTCTCCTGACTTTTGTGACACAAAAATATATCTGTTGAAAATAGTCTTGTGTAGGCCTGACATCCCAGTGTGGTTTTGAAGTTCCAATAGTCAAATTGCTGTACTATCCAGTTTTGGGCCTTTGGTATCTATAAAAAAAGCAGTTTGAGTGTGTCGCTCACTGTTCAGCCACAAATTTCTCTACTTAAAAAAGTGTGGCATACCCCAGTAAACAATAACTGTGGTTTTGCCATCCCATAGTAAAAAATCTCTATTATTCAGCTTTTGGTAGTTTTTTCCGTAAAGAAAAACAGTAGTGTCTTCTGACTGTTGTGACACAAAAATATATCTGTTGAAAATAGTCTTGTGTAGGCCCGACATCCCAGTGTGGTTTCGCAGTTCCATGTGTCAAATCGCTGTACTATCCAGTTTTGGGCCTTTGGTATCTAAAAAAAAAGCAGTTTGAGTGGGTCGCTCACTGTTCAGCCGCAAATATCTCTTTTTAAAAAAGTGTGGTATACCCCAGTAAACAATAACTGTGGTTTTGCCATCCCACGGTAAAAAATCTCTATTATTCAGCTTTTGGTATATTTTCCGTCAAGAAAAACAGTAGTGTCTCCTGACTGTTGTGACACAAAAATATATCTGTTGAAAATAGTCTTGTGTAGGCCCGACATCCCAGTGTGGTTTTGCAGTTCCACTGGTCAAATCGCTGTACTATACAGTTTTGGGCCTTTGGTATCTAAAAAAGAAAGCAGTTTCAGTGTGTCGCTCACTGTTCAGCCGCAAATATCTCTATTTAAAAAAGTGTGCTATACCCCAGTAAACAATAACTGTGGTTTTGCCATCCCACGGTAAAAAATCTCTATTATTCAGCTTTTGGTAGTTTTTTCCGTAAAGAAAAACAGTAGTGTCTCCTGACTGTTGTGACACAAAAATATATCTGTTGAAAATAGTCTTGTGTAGGCCCGACATCCCAGTGTGGTTTTGCAGTTCCATGGGTCAAATCGCTGTACTATCCAGTTTTGGGCCTTTGGCATCTAAAAAAAACAGTTTGAGTGTGTCGCTCACTGTTCAGCCGCAAGCATCTCTATTTAAAAAAGTGTGGTATACCCCAGTAAACAATAACTGTGGTTTTGCCATCCCACAGTAAAAAATCTCTATTATTCTGGTTTTGGTATATTTTCCGTTAAGAAAATCAGTAGTGTCTCCTGACTTTTGTGACACAAAAATATATCTGTTGAAAATAGTCTTGTGTAGGCCTGACATCCCAGTGTGGTTTCGCAGTTGCACGGGTCAAATTGCTGTACTATCCAGTTTTGGGCCTTTGGAATCTATAAAAAAATCAGTTTGAGTGCGTCGCTCACTGTTCAGCCACAAATTTCTCTATTTAAAAAAGTGTGGCATACCCCAGTAAACAATAACTGTGGTTTTGCCATCCCACGGTAAAAAATCTCTATTATTCAGCTTTTGGTATATTTTCCGTAAAGAAAAAAAGTAGTGTCTCCTGACTGTTGTGACACAATAATATATCTGTTGAAAATAGTCTTGTGTAGGCCCGACATCCCAGTGTGGTTTCGCAGTTCCATGGGTCAAATCACTGTACTATCCAGTTTTTGGCCTTTGGTATAAAAAAAAAAGCAGTTTTAGTGTGTTGCTCACTGTTCAACCACAGATATCTCTATTTAAAAAAGTGTGGTATACCCCAGTAAACAATAACTGTGGTTTTGCCATCCCACGGTAAAAAATCTCTATTATTCAGCTTTTGGTATATTTTCCGTAAAGAAAAACAGTAGTGTCTCCTGACTGTTGTGACACAAAAATATATCTGTTGAAAATAGTCTTGTGTAGGCCCGACATCCCAGTGTGGTTTTGCAGTTCCATGGGTAAAATCGCTATACTATCCAGTTTTGGGCCTTTGGTATCTAAAAAAAAAGCAGTTTGAGTGTGTCGCTCACTGTTCAGCCGCAAATATCTCTATTTAAAAAATTGTGGTATACCCCAGTAAACAATAACTGTGGTTTTGCCATCCCATGGTAAAAATCTCTATTATTCAGCTTTTGGTAGTTTTTTCCGTAAAGAAAAACAGTAATGTCTCCTGACTGTTGTGACGCAAAAATATATCTGTTGAAAATAGTCTTGTGTAGGCCCGACATCCCAGTGTGGTTTCGCAGTTCCATGGGTCAAGTCTCTGTAATATCCAGTTTTGGGCCTTTGGTATCTAAAAAAAAAGCAGTTTGAGTGTGTCGCTCACTGTTCAGCCGCAAATATCTCTATTTAAAAAATTGTGGTATACCCCAGTAAACAATAACTGTGGTTTTGCCATCCCATGGTAAAAATCTCTATTATTCAGCTTTTGGTAGTTTTTTCCGTAAAGAAAAACAGTAATGTCTCCTGACTGTTGTGACGCAAAAATATATCTGTTGAAAATAGTCTTGTGTAGGCCCGACATCCCAGTGTGGTTTCGCAGTTCCATGGGTCAAGTCTCTGTAATATCCAGTTTTGGGCCTTTGGTATCTAAAAAAAAAGCAGTTTGAGTGTGTCGCTCACTGTTCAGCCGCAAATATCTCTTTTTAAAAAAGTGTGGTATACCCCAGTAAACAATAACTGTGGTTTTGCCATCCCATGGTAAAAAATCTCTATTATTCAGCTTTTGGTAGTTTTTTCCGTAAAGAAAAACAGTAGTGTCTCCTGACTGTTGTGACACAAAAATATATCTGTTGAAAATAGTCTTGTGTAGGCCCGACATCCCAGTGTGGTTTTGCAGTTCCATGGGTCAAATTGCTGTACTATCCAGTTTTGGGCCTTTGGCATCTAAAAAAAACAGTTTGAGTGTGTCGCTCACTGTTCAGCCGCAAATATCTCTATTTAAAAAAGTGTGGTATACCCCAGTAAACAATAACTGTGGTTTTGCCATCCCACAGTAAAAAATCTCTATTATTCTGGTTTTGGTATATTTTCCGTAAAGAAAAACAGTAGTGTCTCCTGACTTTTGTGACACAAAAATATATCTGTTGAAAATAGTCTTGTGTAGGCCTGACATCCCAGTGTGGTTTTGAAGTTCCAATAGTCAAATTGCTGTACTATCCAGTTTTGGGCCTTTGGAATCTATAAAAAAATCAGTTTGAGTGCGTCGCTCACTGTTCAGCCACAAATTTCTCTATTTAAAAAAGTGTGGCATACCCCAGTAAACAATAACTGTGGTTTTGCCATCCCATAGTAAAAAATCTCTATTATTCAGCTTTTGGTAGTTTTTTCCGTAAAGAAAAACAGTAGTGTCTTCTGACTATTGTGACATAAAAATATATCTGTTGAAAATAGTCTTGTATAGGCCCGACATCCCAGTGTGGTTTCGCAGTTCCATGTGTCAAATCGTTGTACTATCCAGTTTTGGGCCTTTGGTATCTAAAAAAATAGCAGTTTGAGTGGGTCGCTCACTGTTCAGCCGCAAATATCTCTATTTAAAAAAGTGTGGTATACCCCAGTAAACAATAACTGTGGTTTTGCCATCCCACAGTAAAAAATCTCTATTATTCAGGTTTTGGTATATTTTCCATAAAGAAAAACAGTAGTGTCTCCTGACTTTTGTGACACAAAAATATATCTGTTGAAAATAGTCTTGTGTAGTCCCGACATCCCAGTGTGGTTTCGCAGTTCCACGGGTCAAATTGCTGTACTATCCAATTTTGGGCCTTTGTTATCTAAAAAAAAAGCAGTTTGAGTGTGTCGCTCACTGTTCAGCCGCAAATATCTCTATTTAAAAAATTGTGGTATACCCCAGTAAACAATAACTGTGGTTTTGCCATCCCACAGTAAAAAATCTCTATTATTCAGGTTTTGGTATATTTTCTGTGAAGAAAAACAGTAGTGTCTCCTGACTGTTGTGACACAAAAATATATCTGTTGAAAATCGTCTTGCATAGGCCCGACATCCCAGTGTGGTTTTGCAGTTCCACTGGTCAAATCGCTGTACTATCCAGTTTTGGGCCTTTGGTATCTAAAAAAAAAGCAGTTTCAGTGTGTCGCTCACTGTTCAGCCGCAAATATCTCTATTTAAAAAAGTGTGGTATACCCCAGTAAACAATAACTGTGGTTTTGCCATCCCACGGCAAAAAATCTCTATTATTCAGGTTTTGGTATATTTTCCGTAAAGAAAAACAGTTGTGACTCCTGACTGTTGTGACACAAAAATATATCTGTTGAAAATAGTCTTGTGTAGGTCCGACATCCGAGTGTGGTTTTGCAGTTCCACTGGTCAAATCGCTGTACTATACAGTTTTGGGCCTTTGGTATCTAAAAAAGAAAGCAGTTTCAGTGTGTCGCTCACTGTTCAGCCGCAAATATCTCTATTTAAAAAAGTGTGGTATACCCCAGTAAACAATAACTGTGGTTTTGCCATCCCACGGTAAAAAATCTCTATTATTCAGCTTTTGGTAGTTTTTTCCGTAAAGAAAAACAGTAGTGTCTCCTGACTGTTGTGACAAAAAAATATATCTGTTGAAAATAGTGTTGTGTAGGCCCGACATCCCAGTGCGCTTTCGCAGTTCAATGGGTCAAATCGCTGTACTATCCAGTTTTGGGCCTGTGGTATCTTAAAAAAAAGCAGTTTGAGTGTGTCGCTCACTGTTCAGCCGCAAATATCTCTATTTAAAAAAGTGTGGTATACCCCAGTAAACAATAACTATGGGTTTGCCATCCCACAGTAAAAAAATCTCTTTTATTCAGGTTTTGGTATATTTCCCGTAAAGAAAAACAGTAGGGTCTCCTGACTGCTGTGACACAAAAATATATCTGTTGAAAATAGTCTTGTGTGGGCCCGACATCCCAGTGTGGTTTCGCAGTTCCACTGGTCAAATCGCTGTACTATCCAGTTTTGGGCCTTTGGCATCTAAAAAAAACAGTTTGAGTGTGTCGCTCACTGTTCAGCCGCAATCATCTCTATTTTAAAAAGTGTGGTATACCCCAGTAAACAATAACTGTGGTTTTGCCATCCCACAGTAAAAAATCTCTATTATTCTGGTTTTGCTATATTTTCCGTAAAGAAAAACAGTAGTGTCTCCTGACTGTTGTGATACAAAAATATATCTGTTGAAAATAGTCTTGTGTAGGCCCGACATCCCAGTGTGGTTTTGCAGCTCCATGGGTCAAATCGCTGTAATTTCCAATTTTGGGCCTTTGGTATCTTTAAAAAAAACAGTTTGAGTTTGTCGCTCACTGTTCAGCCGCAAATATCTCTTTTTAAAAAAGTGTGGTATACCCCAGTAAACAATAACTGTGGTTTTGCCATCCCACGGTAAAAAATCTCTATTATTCAGGTTTTGGTAGATTTTTCCGTAAAGAAAAACAGTAGTGTCTCCTGACTGTTGTGACGCAAAAATATATCTGTTGAAAATAGTCTTGTGTAGGCCCGACATCCCAGTGTGGTTTCGCAGTTCCACGGGTCAAATTGCTGTACTATCCAGTTTTGGGCCTTTGGTATCTAAAAAAAAAGCAGTTTGAGTGCGTCGCTCACTGTTCAGCCACAAATATCTCTATTTAAAAAAGTGTGGTATACCCCAGTAAACAATAACTGTGGTTTTGCCATCACACGGTAAAAAATCTCTATTATTCAGCTTCTGGTCGTTTTTTCCGTAACGAAAAACAGGAGTGTCTTCTGACTGTTGTGACACAAAAATATATCTGTTGAAAATAGTCTTGTGCAGGCCCGACATCCCAGTATGGTTTCGCAGTTCCATGGGTCAAATCGCTGTACTATCCAGTTTTGGGCCTTTGGTATCTAAAAAAAAAGCAGCTTGAGTGTGTCGCTCACTGTTCAGCCAAAAATATCTCTATTTAAAAAAGGCTGGTATACCCCAGTAAACAATAACTGTGGTTTTGCCATCCCACGGTAAAAAATCTCTATTATTCAGCTTTTGGTTGTTTTTTCCATAAAGAAAAACAGTAGTGTCTCATGACTGTTGTGACACAAAAATATATCTGTTGAAAATAGTCTTGTGTAGGCCCGACATCCCAGTGTGGTTTTGCAGCTCCATGGGTCAAATCGCTGTACTTTCCAATTTTGGGCCTTTGGTATCTAAAAAAAACAGTTTGAGTGTGTCGCTCACTGTTCAGCCACAAATATCTCTATTTAAAAAAGTGTGGTATACCCGAGTAAACAATAACTGTGGTTTTTGCCATCCCACAGTAAAAATTCTCTATTATACAGGTTTTGGTATATTTTCCGTAAAGAAAAACAGTGGTGTCTCCTGACTTTTGTGACACAAAAATATATCTGTTGAAAATAGTCTTGTGTAGGCCCGACATTCCAGTGTGGTTTCGCAGTTCCACGGGTCAAATTGCTGTACTATCCTTTTTTGGGCCTTTGGTATCTATAAAAAAAGCAGTTTGAGTGCATCCCTCACTGTTCAGCCACAAATTTCTCTATTTAAAAAAGTGTGGCATTCCCCAGTAAACAATAACTGTGGTTTTGCCATCCCATAGTAAAAAATCTCTATTATTCAGCTTTTGGAAGTTTTTTCCGTAAAGAAAAACAGTAGTGTCTCCTGACTGTTGTGACGAAAAAATATATCTGTTGAAAATAGTCTTGTGTAGGCCCGACATCCCAGTGTGGTTTCGCAGTTCCACGGGTCAAGTCGCTGTACTATCCAGTTTTGGGCCTTTGGTATCTAAAAAAAAAGCAGTTTGAGTGTGTCGCTTACTGTTCAGCCGCAAATATCTCTTTTTAAAAAAGTGTGGTATACCTCAGTAAACAATAACTGTGGTTTTGAAATCACACGGTAAAAAATCTCTATTATTCAGCTTTTGGTCGTTTTTTCCGTAAAGAAAAAGAGTAGTGTCTCATGACTGTTGTGACACAAATATATATCTGTTGAAAATAGTCTTGTGTAGGCCCGACATCCCAGTGTGGTTTCACAGTTCCATGGGTCAAATCGCTGTATTAACCAGTTTTGGGCCTTTGGTATCTAAAAAAAATGCAGTTTGAGTGTGTCGCTCACTGTTCAGCCACAAATATCTCTATTTAAAAAAGTGTGGTATACCCCAGTAAACAATATCTGTGGTTTTGCCATCCTACGGTAAAAAATCTCTATTATTCAGCTTTTAGTAGCTTTTCCGTAAAGAAAAACAGTAGTGTCTCCTGACTGTTGTGACACAAAAATATATCTGTTGAAAATAGTCTTGTGTAGGCCCGACATCCCAGTGCGGTTTCGCAGTTCCATGGGTCAAATCGCTGTACTATCCAGTTTTGGGCCTTTGGTATCTAAAAAAAAAGCAGTTTGAGTGTGTCGCTCACTGTTCAGCCGCAAATATCTCTATTTAAAAAAGTGTGGTATACCCCAGTAAACAATAACTATGGTTTTGCCATCCCACGGTAAAAAATCTCTTTTATTCAGGATTTGGTATATTTCCCGTGAAGAAAAACAGTAGTGTCTCCTGACTGCTGTGACACAAAAATATATCTGTTGAAAATAGTCTTGTGTAGGCCCGACATCCCAGTGTGGTTTTGCAGTTCCATGGGTCAAATCGCTGTACTATCCAGTTTTGGGCCTTTGGCATCTAAAAAAACAGTTTGAGTGTGTTGCTCACTGTTCAGCCGCAAATATCTCTATTTAAAAAAGAGTGGTATACCCCAGTAAACAATAACTGTGGTTTTGCCATCCCACAGTAAAAAGTCTCTATTATTCTGGTTTTGGTATATTTTCCGTAAAGAAAAACAGTAGTGTCTCCTGACTTTTGTGACACAAAAATATATCTGTTGAAAATAGTCTTGTGTAGGCCTGACATCCCAGTGTGGTTTCGCAGTTCCTCGGGTCAAATTTCTGTACTATCCAGTTTTGGGCCTTTGGTATCTATAAAAAAAGCAGTTTGAGTGCATCGCTCACTGTTCAGCCACAAATTTCTCTATTTAAAAAAGTGTGGCATTCCCCAGTAAACAATAACTGTGGTTTTGCCATCCCATAGTAAAAAATCTCTATTATTCAGCTTTTGGAAGTTTTTTCCGTAAAGAAAAACAGTAGTGTCTCCTGACTGTTGTGACGAAAAAATATATCTGTTGAAAATAGTCTTGTGTAGGCCCGACATCCCAGTGTGGTTTCGCAGTTCCACGGGTCAAGTCGCTGTACTATCCAGTTTTGGGCCTTTGGTATCTAAAAAAAAAGCAGTTTGAGTGTGTCGCTTACTGTTCAGCCGCAAATATCTCTTTTTAAAAAAGTGTGGTATACCTCAGTAAACAATAACTGTGGTTTTGAAATCACACGGTAAAAAATCTCTATTATTCAGCTTTTGGTCGTTTTTTCCGTAACGAAAAACAGTAGTGTCTTCTGACTGTTGTGACACAAAAATATATCTGTTGAAAATAGTCTTGTGTAGGCCCGACATCCCAGTGTGGTTTCGCAGTTCCATGGGTCAAATCGCTGTACTATCCAGTTTTGGGCCTTTGGTATCTAAAAAAAAAGCAGCTTGAGTGTGTCGCTCACTGTTCAGCCACAAATATCTCTATTTAAAAAAGTCTGGTATACCCCAGTAAACAATAACTGTGGTTTTGCCATCCCACGGTAAAAAATCTCTATTATTCAGCTTTTGGCAGTTTTTTCCGTAAAGAAAAACAGTAGTGTCTCCTGACTGCTGTGACACAAAAATATATCTGTTGAAAATAGTCTTGTGTGGGCCCGACATCCCAGTGTGGTTTCGCAGTTCCACGGGTCAAATCGCTGTACTATCCAGTTTTGGGCCTTTGGTATCTAAAAAAAAAGCAGTTTGAGTGTGTCGCTCACTGTTCAGCCGCAAATATCTCTATTTAAAAAAGTGTGGTATACCCCAGTAAACAATAACTGTGGTTTTGCCATCCCACGGTAAAAAATCTCTATTATTCAGCTTTTGGTATGTTTTCCGTAAAGAAAAACAGTAGTGTCTCCTGACTGTTGTGACACAAAAATATATCTGTTGAAATTAGTCTTGTGTAGGCCCAACATCCCAGTGTGGTTTCGCAGTTCCACTGGTCAAATCGCTGTACTATCCAGTTTTGGGCCTTTGGTATCTAAAAAAAAAGCAGTTTGAGTGTTTCGCTCACTGTTCAGCCACAAATATCTCTATTTAAAAAAGTGTGGTATACCCCAGTAAACAATAACTATGGTTTTGCCATCCCACGGTAAAAAATCTCTATTGTTAAGCTTTTGGTAGTTTTTTCCGTAAAGAAAAACAGTAGTGTCTCCACACTGTTGTGACACAAAAATATATCTGTTGAAAATAGTCTTGTGTAGGCCCGACATCCCAGTGTGGTTTCGCAGTTCCATGGGTCAAATCGCTATACTATCCAGTTTTGGGACTTTGGTATCTAAAAAAAAAGCAGTTTGAGTGTGTCGCTCACTGTTCAGCCGCAAATATCTCTTTTTAAAAAAGTGTGGTATACCCCAGTAAACAATAACTGTGGTTTTGCCATCCCACGGTAAAAAATCTCTATTATTCAGCTTTTGGTAGTATTTTCCGTAAAGAAAAACAGTAGTGTCTCCTGACTGTTGTGATACAAAAATATATCTGTTGAAAATAGTCTTGTGTAGGCCCGACATCCCAGTGTGGTTTTGCAGCTCCATGGGTCAAATCGCTGTACTTTCCAATTTTGGGCCCTTGGTATCTAAAAAAAACAGTTTGAGTGTGTCGCTCACTGTTCAGACGCAAATATCTCTATTTAAAAAAGTGTGGTATACCCCAGTAAACAATAACTGTGGTTTTGCCGTCCCACAGTAAAAAATCTCTATTATACAGGTTTTGGTATATTTTCCGTAAAGAAAAACAGTAGTGTCTCCTGACTTTTGTGACACAAAAATATATCTGTTGAAAATAGTCTTGTGTAGGCCCGACATCCCAGTGTGGTTTCGCAGTTCCACGGGTCAAATTGCTGTACTATCCACTTTTGGGCCTTTGGTATCTAAAAAAAAGCAGTTTGAGTGCGTCGCTCACTGTTCAGCCACAAATTTCTTTATTTAAAAAAGTGTGGCATACCCCAGTAAACAATAACTGTGGTTTTGCCATCACACGGTAAAAAACCTCTATTATTCAGCTTTTGGTCGTTTTTTCCGTAACGAAAAACAGTAGTGTCTTCTGACTGTTGTGACACAAAAATATATCTGTTGAAAATAGTCTTGTGTAGGCCCGACATCCCTAAATAAATAAACTGGAGCAGTGGGCAGCAACCAACAGAATGGTTTTTAACAGGGAAAAATGCAAAGTACTACATCTGGGCAATAAAAATGAAAAAAGCATATACAGAATGGGAGGAATAGAGCTAAGCAACAGTACATGTGAAAAAGACTTAGGTATACTAATAGATCATAGAATGAACATGAGTCAACAGTGTGATGCAGCAGCAAAAAAGGCAAATACAATTCTGGGATGTATTAACAGAAGCATACAGTCTAGATCACGTGAAGTCATTATCGGTCTTTACTCCTCTTTGGTCAGACCTCATCTGGAATACTGTGTACAGTTTTGGGCACCACATTTTAAAAAAGACATAGACAAACTGGAACAAGTTCAGAGAAGAGCGACCAGAATGGTGACTGGTCTGCAAACCATGTCCTATGAGGAACGGTTGCAGGATTTGGGAATGTTTAGCTTGCAAAAAAGAAGACTGAGAGGAGACTTAATAGCTGTCTACAAATATGTCAAGGGCTGTCACATTGTAGAAGGATCATCTTTATTCTCATTTGCACAGGGAAAGACTAGAAGCAACGGGATGAAACTAAATGGGAGGAGACACAGATTAGATATTAGAAAAAACTTTTTGACAGTTAGGGTGATTAATGAGTGGAACAGGCTGCCACGAGAGGTGGTGAGTTCCCCTTCAATGGACGTCTTCTAACAGAGGCTGAACAGACATCTGTCTGAGATGATTTAGTGAATCCTGCTTTGAGCAGGGGGTTGGACCAGATGACCCAGGAGGTCCCTTCCAACTCTACCATTCTATGATTCTATGATTCTCTATGATTCATCCCAGTGTGGTTTCGCAGTTCCATGGGTCAAATCGCTGTACTATCCAGTTTTGGGCCTTTGGTATCTAAAAAAAAAGCAGCTTGAGTGTGTCGCTCACTGTTCAGCCACAAATATCTCTATTTAAAAAAGTCTGGTATACCCCAGTAAACAATAACTATGGTTTTGCCATCCCACGGTAAAAAATCTCTTTTATTCAGGTTTTGGTATATTTCCCGTAAAGAAAAACAGTAGTGTCTCCTGACTGCTGTGACACAAAAATATATCTGTTGAAAATAGTCTTGTGTGGGCCCGACATCCCAGTGTGGTTTCGCAGTTCCATGGGTCAAATTGCTATACTATCCAGTTTTGGGACTTTGGTATCTAAAAAAAAAGCAGTTTGAGTGTGTCGCTCACTGATCAGCCGCAAATATCTCTTTTTAAAAAAGTGTGGTATACCCCAGTAAACAATAACTGTGGTTTTGCCATCCCACGGTAAAAAATCTCTATTATTCAGCTTTTGGTAGTTTTTTCCGTAAAGAAAAACAGTAGTGTCTCCTGACTGTTGTGATACAAAAATATATCTGTTGAAAATAGACTTGTGTAGGCCCGACATCCCAGTGTGGTTTTGCAGCTCCATGGGTCAAATCGCTGTACTTTCCAATTTTGGGCCTTTGGTATCTAAAAAAAACAGTTTGAGTGTGTCGCTCACTGTTCAGCCGCAAATATCTCTATTTAAAAAAGTGTAGTATACCCCAGTAAACAATAACTGTGGTTTTGCCGTCCCACAGTAAAAAATCTCTATTATACAGGTTTTGGTATATTTTCCGTAAAGAAAAACAGTAGTGTCTCCTGACTTTTGTGACACAAAAATATATCTGTTGAAAATAGTCTTGTGTAGGCCCGACATCCCAGTGTGGTTTCGCAGTTCCACGGGTCAAATTGCTGTACTATCCACTTTTGGGCCTTTGGTATCTAAAAAAAAGCACTTTGAGTGCGTCGCTCACTGTTCAGCCACAAATTTCTTTATTTAAAAAAGTGTGGCATACCCCAGCAAACAATAACTGTGGTTTTTGCCATCACACGGTAAAAAATCTCTATTATTCAGCTTTTTGTCGTTTTTTCCGTAACGAAAAACAGTAGTGTCTTCTGACTGTTGTGACACAAAAATATATCTGTTGAAAATAGTCTTGTGTAGGCCCGACATCCCAGTGTGGTTTCGCAGTTCCATGGGTCAAATCGCTGTACTATCCAGTTTTGGGCCTTTGGTATCTAAAAAAAAAGCAGCTTGAGTGTGTCGCTCACTGTTCAGCCACAAATATCTCTATTTAAAAAAGTCTGGTATACCCCAGTAAACAATAACTGTGGTTTTGCCATCCCACGGTAAAAAATCTCTATTATTCAGCTTTTGGCAGTTTTTTCCGTAAAGAAAAACAGTAGTGTCTCCTGACTGCTGTGACACAAAAATATATCTGTTGAAAATAGTCCTGTGTGGGCCCGACATCCCAGTGTGGTTTCGCATTTCCACGGGTCAAATCGCTGTACTATCCAGTTTTGGGCCTTTGGTATCTAAAAAAAAATCAGTTTGAGTGTGTCGCTCACTGTTCAGCCGCAAATATCTCTATTTAAAAAAGTGTGGTATACCCCAGTAAACAATAACTGTGGTTTTGCCATCCCACGGTAAAAAATCTCTATTATTCAGCTTTTGGTATATTTTCCGTAAAGAAAAACAGTAGTGTCTCCTGACTGTTGTGACACAAAAATATATCTGTTGAAATTAGTCTTGTGTAGGCCCAACATCCCAGTGTGGTTTCGCAGTTCCACTGGTCAAATCGCTGTACTATCCAGTTTTGGGCCTTTGGTATCTAAAAAAAAAGCAGTTTGAGTGTTTCGCTCACTGTTCAGCCGCAAATATCTCTATTTAAAAAAGTGTGGTATACCCCAGTAAACAATAACTATGGTTTTGCCATCCCACGGTAAAAAATCTCTATTGTTAAGCTTTTGGTAGTTTTTTAAGTAAAGAAAAACAGTAGTGTCTCCACACTGTTGTGACACAAAAATATATCTGTTGAAAATAGTCTTGTGTAGGCCCGACATCCCAGTGTGGTTTCACAGTTCCATGGGTCAAATCGCTATACTATCCAGTTTTGGGCCTTTGGTATCTAAAAAAAAAGCAGTTTGAGTGTGTCGCTCACTGTTCAGCCGCAAATATCTCTTTTTAAAAAAGTGTGGTATACCCCAGTAAACAATAACTGTGGTTTTGCCATCACACGGTAAAAAATCTCTATTATTCAGCTTTTGGTCGTTTTTTCCGTAACGAAAAACAGTAGTGTCTTCTGACTGTTGTGACACAAAAATATATCTGTTGAAACTAGTCTTGTGTAGGCCCAACATCCCTAAATAAATAAACTGGAGCAGTGGGCAGCAACCAACAGAATGGTTTTTAACAGGGAAAAATGCAAAGTACTACATCTGGGCAATAAAAATGAAAAAAGCATATACAGAATGGGAGGAATAGAGCTAAGCAACAGTACATGTGAAAAAGACTTAGGTATACTAATAGATCATAGAATGAACATGAGTCAACAGTGTGATGCAGCAGCAAAAAAGGCAAATACAATTCTGGGATGTATTAACAGAAGCATACAGTCTAGATCACGTGAAGTCATTATCGGTCTTTACTCCTCTTTGGTCAGACCTCATCTGGAATACTGTGTACAGTTTTGGGCACCACATTTTAAAAAAGACATAGACAAACTGGAACAAGTTCAGAGAAGAGCGACCAGAATGGTGACTGGTCTGCAAACCATGTCCTATGAGGAACGGTTGCAGGATTTGGGAATGTTTAGCTTGCAAAAAAGAAGACTGAGAGGAGACTTAATAGCTGTCTACAAATATGTCAAGGGCTGTCACATTGTAGAAGGATCATCTTTATTCTCATTTGCACAGGGAAAGACTAGAAGCAACGGGATGAAACTAAATGGGAGGAGACACAGATTAGATATTAGAAAAAACTTTTTGACAGTTAGGGTGATTAATGAGTGGAACAGGCTGCCACGAGAGGTGGTGAGTTCCCCTTCAATGGACGTCTTCTAACAGAGGCTGAACAGACATCTGTCTGAGATGATTTAGTGAATCCTGCTTTGAGCAGGGGGTTGGACCAGATGACCCAGGAGGTCCCTTCCAACTCTACCATTCTATGATTCTATGATTCTCTATGATTCATCCCAGTGTGGTTTCGCAGTTCCATGGGTCAAATCGCTGTACTATCCAGTTTTGGGCCTTTGGTATCTAAAAAAAAAAGCAGCTTGAGTGTGTCGCTCACTGTTCAGCCACAAATATCTCTATTTAAAAAGTCTGGTATACCCCAGTAAACAATAACTATGGTTTTGCATCCCACGGTAAAAAATCTCTTTTATTCAGGTTTTGGTATATTTCCCGTAAAGAAAAACAGTAGTGTCTCCTGACTGCTGTGACACAAAAATATATCTGTTGAAAATAGTCTTGTGTGGGCCCGACATCCCAGTGTGGTTTCGCAGTTCCATGGGTCAAATTGCTATTCTATCCAGTTTTGGGACTTTGGTATCTAAAAAAAAAGCAGTTTGAGTGTGTCGCTCACTGATCAGCCGCAAATATCTCTTTTTAAAAAAGTGTGGTATACCCCAGTAAACAATAACTGTGGTTTTGCCATCCCACGGTAAAAAATCTCTATTATTCAGCTTTTGGTAGTTTTTTCCGTAAAGAAAAACAGTAGTGTCTCCTGACTGTTGTGATACAAAAATATATCTGTTGAAAATAGACTTGTGTAGGCCCGACATCCCAGTGTGGTTTTGCAGCTCCATGGGTCAAATCACTGTACTTTCCAATTTTGGGCCTTTGGTATCTAAAAAAAACAGTTTGAGTGTGTCGCTCACTGTTCAGCCGCAAATATCTCTATTTAAAAAAGTGTAGTATACCCCAGTAAACAATAACTGTGGTTTTGCCGTCCCACAGTAAAAAATCTCTATTATACAGGTTTTGGTATATTTTCCGTAAAGAAAAACAGTAGTGTCTCCTGACTTTTGTGACACAAAAATATATCTGTTGAAAATAGTCTTGTGTAGGCCCGACATCCCAGTGTGGTTTCGCAGTTCCACGGGTCAAATTGCTGTACTATCCACTTTTGGGCCTTTGGTATCTAAAAAAAAGCACTTTGAGTGCGTCGCTCACTATTCAGCCACAAATTTCTTTATTTAAAAAAGTGTGGCATACCCCAGCAAACAATAACTGTGGTTTTTGCCATCACACGGTAAAAAATCTCTATTATTCAGCTTTTTGTCGTTTTTTCCGTAACGAAAAACAGTAGTGTCTTCTGACTGTTGTGACACAAAAATATATCTGTTGAAAATAGTCTTGTGTAGGCCCGACATCCCAGTGTGGTTTCGCAGTTCCATGGGTCAAATCGCTGTTCTATCCAGTTTTGGGCCTTTGGTATCTAAAAAAAAAGCAGCTTGAGTGTGTCGCTCACTGTTCAGCCATAAATATCTCTATTTAAAAAAGTCTGGTATACCCCAGTAAACAATAACTGTGGTTTTGCCATCCCACGGTAAAAAATCTCTATTATTCAGCTTTTGGCAGTTTTTTCCGTAAAGAAAAACAGTAGTGTCTCCTGACTGCTGTGACACAAAAATATATCTGTTGAAAATAGTCTTGTGTGGGCCCGACATCCCAGTGTGGTTTCGCATTTCCACGGGTCAAATCGCTGTACTATCCAGTTTTGGGCCTTTGGTATCTAAAAAAAAAGCAGTTTGAGTGTGTCGCTCACTGTTCAGCCGCAAATATCTCTATTTAAAAAAGTGTGGTATACCCCAGTAAACAATAACTGTGGTTTTGCCATCCCACGGTAAAAAATCTCTATTATTCAGCTTTTGGTATATTTTCCGTAAAGAAAAACAGTAGTGTCTCCTGACTGTTGTGACACAAAAATATATCTGGTGAAATTAGTCTTGTGTAGGCCCAACATCCCAGTGTGGTTTCGCAGTTCCACTGGTCAAATCGCTGTACTATCCAGTTTTGGGCCTTTGGTATCTAAAAAAAAAGCAGTTTGAGTGTTTCGCTCACTGTTCAGCCGCAAATATCTCTATTTAAAAAAGTGTGGTATACCCCAGTAAACAATAACTATGGTTTTGCCATCCCACGGTAAAAAATCTCTATTGTTAAGCTTTTGGTAGTTTTTTAAGTAAAGAAAAACAGTAGTGTCTCCACACTGTTGTGACACAAAAATATATCTGTTGAAAATAGTCTTGTGTAGGCCCGACATCCCAGTGTGGTTTCACAGTTCCATGGGTCAAATCGCTATACTATCCAGTTTTGGGCCTTTGGTATCTAAAAAAAAAGCAGTTTGAGTGTGTCGCTCACTGTTCAGCCGCAAATATCTCTTTTTAAAAAAGTGTGGTATACCCCAGTAAACAATAACTGTGGTTTTGCCATCCCACGGTAAAAAATCTCTATTATTCAGCTTTTGGTAGTTTTTTCCGTAAAGAAAAACAGTAGTGTCTCCTGACTGTTGTGATACAAAAATATATCTGTTGAAAATAGTCTTGTGTGGGCCCGACATCCCAGTGTGGTTTTGCAGCTCCATGGGTCAAATCGCTGTACTTTAAAATTTTGGGCCTTTGGTATCTAAAAAAAACAGTTTGAGTGTGTCGCTCACTGTTCAGACGCAAATTTCTCTATTTAAAAAAGTGTGGTATACCCCAGTAAACAATAACTGTGGTTTTGCCGTCCCACAGTAAAAAATCTCTATTATACAGGTTTTGGTATATTTTCCGTAAAGAAAAACAGTAGTGTCTCCTGACTTTTGTGACACAAAAATATATCTGTTGAAAATAGTCTTGTGTAGGCCCGACATCCCAGTGTGCTTTAACAGTTCCACGGGTCAAATTGCTGTACTATCCACTTTTGGGCCTTTGGTATCTAAAAAAAAGCACTTTGACTGCGGCGCTCACTGTTCAGCCACAAATTTCTTTATTTAAAAAAGTGTGGCATACCCCAGTAAACAATAACTGTGGTTTTGCCATCACACGGTAAAAAATCTTTATTATTCAGCTTTTGGTCGTTTTTTCCGTAACGAAAAACAGTAGTGTCTTCTGACTGTTGTGACACAAAAATATATCTGTTGAAAATAGTCTTGTGTAGGCCCGACATCCCAGTGTGCTTTCGCAGTTCCATGGGTCAAATCACTGTACTATCCAGTTTTGGGCCTTTGGTATCTAAAAAAAAAGCAGCTTGAGTGTGTCGCTCACTGTTCAGCCACAAATATCTCTATTTAAAAAAGTCTGGTATACCCCAGTAAACAATAACTGTGGTTTTGCCATCCCACGGTAAAAAATCTCTATTATTCAGCTTTTGGTAGTTTTTTCCGTAAAGAAAAACAGTAGTGTCTCATGACTGTTGTGACACAAAAATATATCTGTTGAAAATAGTCTTGTGTAGGCCCGACATCCCAGTGTGGTTTCGCAGTTCCATGGGTCAAATCGCTGTATTATCCAGTTTTGGGCCTTTGGTATCTAAAAAAAATGCAGTTTGAGTGTGTCGCTAACTGTTCAGCCACAAATATCTCTATTTAAAAAAGTGTGGTATACCCCAGTAAACAATATCTGTGGTTTTGCCATCCCACGGTAAAAAATCTCTATTATTCAGCTTTTGGTAGCTTTTTCCGTAAAGAAAAACAGTAGTGTCTCCTGACTGTTGTGACACAAAAATATATCTGTTGAAAATAGTCTTGTGTAGGCCCGACATCCCAGTGCGGTTTCGCAGTTCCATGGGTCAAATCGCTGTACTATCCAGTTTTGGGCCTGTGGTATCTAAAAAAAAGCAGTTTGAGTGTGTCGCTCACTGTTCAGCCGCAAATATCTCTATTTAAAAAAGTGTGGTATACCCCAGTAAACAATAACTGTGGTTTTGCCATCCCACGGTAAAAAATCTCTATTATTCAGGTTTCGGTATATTTACCGTAAAGAAAAACAGTAGTGTCTCCTGACTGCTGTGACACAAAAATATATCTGTTGAAAATAGTCTTGTGTAGGCCCGACATCCCAGTGTGGTTTTGCAGTTCCATGGGTCAAATCGCTGTACTATCCAGTTTTGGGCCTTTGGCATCTAAAAAAACAGTTTCAGTGTGTCGCTCACTGTTCAGCCGCAAATATCTCTATTTAAAAAAGTGTGGTATACCCGAGTAAACAATAACTGTGGTTTTGCCATCCCACAGTAAAAAATCTCTATTATTCTTGTTTTGGTATATTTTCCGTAAAGAAAAACAGTAGTGTCTCCTGACTTTTGTGACACAAAAATATATCTGTTGAAAATAGTCTTGTGTAGGCCTGACATTCCAGTGTGGTTTCGCAGTTCCACGGGTCAAATTGCTGTACTATCCAGTTTTGGGCCTTTGGTATCTATAAAAAAAGCAGTTTGAGTGCGTCGCTCACTGTTCAGCCACAAATTTCTCTATTTAGAAAAGTGTGGCATACCCCAGTAAACAATAACTGTGGTTTTGCCATCCCATAGTAAAAAATCTCTATTATTCAGCTTTTGGTAGTTTTTTCCGTAAAGAAAAACAGTAGTGTCTTCTGACTGTTGTGACACAAAAATATATCTGTTGAAAATAGTCTTGTGTAGGCCCAACATCCCAGTGTGGTTTCGCAGTTCCATGTGTCAAATCGCTGTACTATCCAGTTTTGGGCCTTTGGTATCTATAAAAAAAGCAGTTTGAGTGGGTCGCTCACTGTTCAGCCGCAAATATCTCTATTTAAAAAAGTGTGGTATACCCCAGTAAACAATAACTGTGGTTTTGCCATCCCACAGTAAAAAATCTCTATTATTCAGGTTTTGGTATATTTTCCGTAAAGAAAAACAGTAGTGTCTCCTGACTTTTGTGACACAAAAATATATCTGTTGAAAATAGTCTTGTGTAGGCCCGACATCCCAGTGTGGTTTCGCAGTTCCACGGGTCAAATTGCTGTACTATCCAGTTTTGGGCCTTTGCTATCCAAAAAAAAAGCAGTTTGAGTGTGTCGCTCACTGTTCAGCCGCAAATATCTCTATTTAAAAAAGTGTGGTATAACCCAGTAAACAATAACTGTGGTTTTGCGATCCCACAGTAAAAAATCTCTATTATTCAGGTTTTGGTATATTTTCCGTAAAGAAAAACAGTAGTGTCTCCTGACTGTTGTGACACAAAAATATATCTGTTGAAAATAGTCTTGTGTAGGCGCGACATCCCAGTGTGGTTTTGCAGTTCCACTGGTCAAATCGCTGTACTATCCAGTTTTGGGCCTTTGGTATCTAAAAAAAAAGCAGTTTGATTGTGTCGCTCACTGTTCAGCCACAAATATCTCTATTTAAAAAAGTGTGGTATACCCCAGTAAACAATAACTGTGGTTTTGCCATCCCACGGTAAAAATTCTCTATTATTCAGGTTTTGGTATATTTTCCGTAAAGAAAAACAGTAGTGTCTCCTGACTGTTGTGACGCAAAAATATATCTGTTGAAAATAGTCTTGTGTAGGCCCGACATCCCAGTGTGGTTTTGCAGTTCCACTGGTCAAATTGCTGTACTTTCCAGTTTTGGGCCTTTGGTATCTAAAAAAAAAGCAGTTTGAGTGTGTCGCTCACTGTTCAGCCGCAAATATCTCTATTTAAAAAAGTGTGGTATACCCCAGTAAACAATAACTGTGGTTTTGCCATCCCACGGTAAAAAATCTCTATTATTCAGGTTTTGGTAGTTTCTTCCGTAACGAAAAACAGTAGTGTCTTCTGACTGTTGTGACACAAAAATATATCTGTTGAAAATAGTCTTGTGAAGGCCCAACATCCCAGTGTGGTTTCGCAGTTCCATGGGTCAATTCGCTGTACTATCCAGTTTTGGGCCTTTGGTATCTAAAAAAAAAAAGCAGTTTGAATGTGTCGCTCACTGTTCAGCCACAAATATCTCTATTTAAAAAAGTGTGGTATACCGCAGTAAACACTAACTGTGGTTTTGCCATCCCACGGTAAAAAATCTCTATTATTCAGCTTTTGGTAGTTTTTTCCGTAAAGAAAAACAGTAGTGTCTTCTGACTGTTGTGACACAAAAATATATCTGTTGAAAATAGTCTTGTGTAGGCCCAACATCCCAGTGTGGTTTCGCAGTTCCATGTGTCAAATCGCTGTACTATCCAGTTTTGGGCCTTTGGTATCTATAAAAAAAGCAGTTTGAGTGGGTCGCTCACTGTTCAGCCGCAAATATCTCTATTTAAAAAAGTGTGGTATACCCCAGTAAACAATAACTATGGTTTTGCCATCCCACAGTAAAAAATCTCTATTATTCAGGTTTTGGTATATTTTCCGTAAAGAAAAACAGTAGTGTCTCCTGACTTTTGTGACACAAAAATATATCTGTTGAAAATAGTCTTGTGTAGGCCCGACATCCCAGTGTGGTTTCGCAGTTCCACGGGTCAAATTGCTGTACTATCCAGTTTTGGGCCTTTGCTATCCAAAAAAAAAGCAGTTTGAGTGTGTCGCTCACTGTTCAGCCGCAAATATCTCTATTTAAAAAAGTGTGGTATAACCCAGTAAACAATAACTGTGGTTTTGCGATTCCACAGTAAAAAATCTCTATTATTCAGGTTTTGGTATATTTTCCGTAAAGAAAAACAGTAGTGTCTCCTGACTGTTGTGACACAAAAATATATCTGTTGAAAATAGTCTTGTGTAGGCGCGACATCCCAGTGTGGTTTTGCAGTTCCACTGGTCAAATCGCTGTACTATCCAGTTTTGGGCCTTTGGTATCTAAAAAAAAAGCAGTTTGATTGTGTCGCTCACTGTTCAGCCACAAATATCTCTATTTAAAAAAGTGTGGTATACCCCAGTAAACAATAACTGTGGTTTTGCCATCCCACGGTAAAAATTCTCTATTATTCAGGTTTTGGTATATTTTCCGTAAAGAAAAACAGTAGTGTCTCCTGACTGTTGTGACGCAAAAATATATCTGTTGAAAATAGTCTTGTGTAGGCCCGACATCCCAGTGTGGTTTTGCAGTTCCACTGGTCAAATCGCTGTACTTTCCAGTTTTGGGCCTTTGGTATCTAAAAAAAAAGCAGTTTGAGTGTGTCGCTCACTGTTCAGCCGCAAATATCTCTATTTAAAAAAGTGTGGTATACCCCAGTAAACAATAACTGTGGTTTTGCCATCCCACGGTAAAAAATCTCTATTATTCAGGTTTTGGTAGTTTCTTCCGTAACGAAAAACAGTAGTGTCTTCTGACTGTTGTGACACAAAAATATATCTGTTGAAAATAGTCTTGTGAAGGCCCAACATCCCAGTGTGGTTTCGCAGTTCCATGGGTCAATTCGCTGTACTATCCAGTTTTGGGCCTTTGGTATCTAAAAAAAAAAGCAGTTTGAATGTGTCGCTCACTGTTCAGCCACAAATATCTCTATTTAAAAAAGTGTGGTATACCCCAGTAAACACTAACTGTGGTTTTGCCATCCCACGGTAAAAAATCTCTATTATTCAGCTTTTGGTAGTTTTTTCCGTAAAGAAAAACAGTAGTGTCTTCTGACTGTTGTGACACAAAAATATATCTGTTGAAAATAGTCTTGTGTAGGCCCAACATCCCAGTGTGGTTTCGCAGTTCCATGTGTCAAATCGCTGTACTATCCAGTTTTGGGCCTTTGGTATCTATAAAAAAAGCAGTTTGAGTGGGTCGCTCACTGTTCAGCCGCAAATATCTCTATTTAAAAAAGTGTGGTATACCCCAGTAAACAATAACTATGGTTTTGCCATCCCACAGTAAAAAATCTCTATTATTCAGGTTTTGGTATATTTTCCGTAAAGAAAAACAGTAGTGTCTCCTGACTTTTGTGACACAAAAATATATCTGTTGAAAATAGTCTTGTGTAGGCCCGACATCCCAGTGTGGTTTCGCAGTTCCACGGGTCAAATTGCTGTACTATCCAGTTTTGGGCCTTTGCTATCCAAAAAAAAAGCAGTTTGAGTGTGTCGCTCACTGTTCAGCCGCAAATATCTCTATTTAAAAAAGTGTGGTATAACCCAGTAAACAATAACTGTGGTTTTGCGATCCCACAGTAAAAAATCTCTATTATTCAGGTTTTGGTATATTTTCCGTAAAGAAAAACAGTAGTGTCTCCTGACTGTTGTGACACAAAAATATATCTGTTGAAAATAGTCTTGTGTAGGCGCGACATCCCAGTGTGGTTTTGCAGTTCCACTGGTCAAATCGCTGTACTATCCAGTTTTGGGCCTTTGGTATCTAAAAAAAAAGCAGTTTGATTGTGTCGCTCACTGTTCAGCCACAAATATCTCTATTTAAAAAAGTGTGGTATACCCCAGTAAACAATAACTGTGGTTTTGCCATCCCACGGTAAAAATTCTCTATTATTCAGGTTTTGGTATATTTTCCGTAAAGAAAAACAATAGTGTCTCCTGACTGTTGTGACACAAAAATATATCTGTTGAAAATAGTCTTGTGTAGGCCCGACATCCCAGTGTGGTTTTGCAGTTCCACTGGTCAAATCGCTGTACTTTCCAGTTTTGGGCCTTTGGTATCTAAAAAAAAAGCAGTTTGAGTGTGTCGCTCACTGTTCAGCCGCAAATATCTCTATTTAAAAAATTGTGGTATACCCCAGTAAACAATAACTGTGGTTTTGCCAACCCATGGTAAAAATCTCTATTATTCAGCTTTTGGTAGTTTTTTCCGTAAAGAAAAACAGTAATGTATCCTGACTGTTGTGACGCAAAAATATATCTGTTGAAAATAGTCTTGTGTAGGCCCGACATCCCAGTGTGGTTTCGCAGTTCCATGGGTCAAGTCTCTGTAATATCCAGTTTTGGGCCTTTGGTATCTAAAAAAAAAGCAGTTTGAGTGTGTCGCTCACTGTTCAGCCGCAAATATCTCTTTTTAAAAAAGTGTGGTATACCCCAGTAAACAATAACTGTGGTTTTGCCATCCCATGGTAAAAAATCTCTATTATTCAGCTTTTGGTAGTTTTTTCCGTAAAGAAAAACAGTAGTGTCTCCTGACTGTTGTGACACAAAAATATATCTGTTGAAAATAGTCTTGTGTAGGCCCGACATCCCAGTGTGGTTTTGCAGTTCCATGGGTCAAATTGCTGTACTATCCAGTTTTGGGCCTTTGGCATCTAAAAAAAACAGTTTGAGTGTGTCGCTCACTGTTCAGCCGCAAATATCTCTATTTAAAAAAGTGTGGTATACCCCAGTAAACAATAACTGTGGTTTTGCCATCCCACAGTAAAAAATCTCTATTATTCTGGTTTTGGTATATTTTCCGTAAAGAAAAACAGTAGTGTCTCCTGACTTTTGTGACACAAAAATATATCTGTTGAAAATAGTCTTGTGTAGGCCTGACATTCCAGTGTGGTTTCGCAGTTCCACGGGTCAAATTGCTGTACTATCCAGTTTTGGGCCTTTGGTATCTATAAAAAAAGCAGTTTGAGTGCGTCGCTCACTGTTCAGCCACAAATTTCTCTATTTAGAAAAGTGTGGCATACCCCAGTAAACAATAACTGTGGTTTTGCCATCCCATAGTAAAAAATCTCTATTATTCAGCTTTTGGTAGTTTTTTCCGTAAAGAAAAACAGTAGTGTCTCCTGACTGTTGTGACACAAAAATATATCTGTTGAAAATAGTCTTGTGTAGGCCCAACATCCCAGTGTGGTTTCGCAGTTCCATGTGTCAAATCGCTGTACTATCCAGTTTTGGGCCTTTGGTATCTATAAAAAAAGCAGTTTGAGTGGGTCGCTCACTGTTCAGCCGCAAATATCTCTATTTAAAAAAGTGTGGTATACCCCAGTAAACAATAACTGTGGTTTTGCCATCCCACAGTAAAAAATCTCTATTATTCAGGTTTTGGTATATTTTCCGTAAAGAAAAACAGTAGTGTCTCCTGACTTTTGTGACACAAAAATATATCTGTTGAAAATAGTCTTGTGTAGGCCCGACATCCCAGTGTGGTTTCGCAGTTCCACGGGTCAAATTGCTGTACTATCCAGTTTTGGGCCTTTGCTATCCAAAAAAAAAGCAGTTTGAGTGTGTCGCTCACTGTTCAGCCGCAAATATCTCTATTTAAAAAAGTGTGGTATAACCCAGTAAACAATAACTGTGGTTTTGCAATCCCACAGTAAAAAATCTCTATTATTCAGGTTTTGGTATATTTTCCGTAAAGAAAAACAGTAGTGTCTCCTGACTGTTGTGACACAAAAATATATCTGTTGAAAATAGTCTTGTGTAGGCGCGACATCCCAGTGTGGTTTTGCAGTTCCACTGGTCAAATCGCTGTACTATCCAGTTTTGGGCCTTTGGTATCTAAAAAAAAAGCAGTTTGATTGTGTCGCTCACTGTTCAGCCACAAATATCTCTATTTAAAAAAGTGTGGTATACCCCAGTAAACAATAACTGTGGTTTTGCCATCCCACGGTAAAAATTCTCTATTATTCAGGTTTTGGTATATTTTCCGTAAAGAAAAACAGTAGTGTCTCCTGACTGTTGTGACGCAAAAATATATCTGTTGAAAATAGTCTTGTGTAGGCCCGACATCCCAGTGTGGTTTTGCAGTTCCACTGGTCAAATCGCTGTACTTTCCAGTTTTGGGCCTTTGGTATCTAAAAAAAAAGCAGTTTGAGTGTGTCGCTCACTGTTCAGCCGCAAATATCTCTATTTAAAAAAGTGTGGTATACCCCAGTAAACAATAACTGTGGTTTTGCCATCCCACGGTAAAAAATCTCTATTATTCAGGTTTTGGTAGTTTCTTCCGTAACGAAAAACAGTAGTGTCTTCTGACTGTTGTGACACAAAAATATATCTGTTGAAAATAGTCTTGTGAAGGCCCAACATCCCAGTGTGGTTTCGCAGTTCCATGGGTCAATTCGCTGTACTATCCAGTTTTGGGCCTTTGGTATCTAAAAAAAAAAGCAGTTTGAATGTGTCGCTCACTGTTCAGCCACAAATATCTCTATTTAAAAAAGTGTGGTATACCCCAGTAAACACTAACTGTGGTTTTGCCATCCCACGGTAAAAAATCTCTATTATTCAGCTTTTGGTAGTTTTTTCCGTAAAGAAAAACAGTAGTGTCTTCTGACTGTTGTGACACAAAAATATATCTGTTGAAAATAGTCTTGTGTAGGCCCAACATCCCAGTGTGGTTTCGCAGTTCCATGTGTCAAATCGCTGTACTATCCAGTTTTGGGCCTTTGGTATCTATAAAAAAAGCAGTTTGAGTGGGTCGCTCACTGTTCAGCCGCAAATATCTCTATTTAAAAAAGTGTGGTATACCCCAGTAAACAATAACTGTGGTTTTGCCATCCCACAGTAAAAAATCTCTATTATTCAGGTTTTGGTATATTTTCCGTAAAGAAAAACAGTAGTGTCTCCTGACTTTTGTGACACAAAAATATATCTGTTGAAAATAGTCTTGTGTAGGCCCGACATCCCAGTGTGGTTTCGCAGTTCCACGGGTCAAATTGCTGTACTATCCAGTTTTGGGCCTTTGCTATCCAAAAAAAAAGCAGTTTGAGTGTGTCGCTCACTGTTCAGCCGCAAATATCTCTATTTAAAAAAGTGTGGTATAACCCAGTAAACAATAACTGTGGTTTTGCGATCCCACAGTAAAAAATCTCTATTATTCAGGTTTTGGTATATTTTCCGTAAAGAAAAACAGTAGTGTCTCCTGACTGTTGTGACACAAAAATATATCTGTTGAAAATAGTCTTGTGTAGGCGCGACATCCCAGTGTGGTTTTGCAGTTCCACTGGTCAAATCGCTGTACTATCCAGTTTTGGGCCTTTGGTATCTAAAAAAAAAGCAGTTTGATTGTGTCGCTCACTGTTCAGCCACAAATATCTCTATTTAAAAAAGTGTGGTATACCCCAGTAAACAATAACTGTGGTTTTGCCATCCCACGGTAAAAATTCTCTATTATTCAGGTTTTGGTATATTTTCCGTAAAGAAAAACAATAGTGTCTCCTGACTGTTGTGACACAAAAATATATCTGTTGAAAATAGTCTTGTGTAGGCCCGACATCCCAGTGTGGTTTTGCAGTTCCACTGGTCAAATCGCTGTACTTTCCAGTTTTGGGCCTTTGGTATCTAAAAAAAAAGCAGTTTGAGTGTGTCGCTCACTGTTCAGCCGCAAATATCTCTATTTAAAAAATTGTGGTATACCCCAGTAAACAATAACTGTGGTTTTGCCATCCCATGGTAAAAATCTCTATTATTCAGCTTTTGGTAGTTTTTTCCGTAAAGAAAAACAGTAATGTATCCTGACTGTTGTGACGCAAAAATATATCTGTTGAAAATAGTCTTGTGTAGGCCCGACATCCCAGTGTGGTTTCGCAGTTCCATGGGTCAAGTCTCTGTAATATCCAGTTTTGGGCCTTTGGTATCTAAAAAAAAAGCAGTTTGAGTGTGTCGCTCACTGTTCAGCCGCAAATATCTCTTTTTAAAAAAGTGTGGTATACCCCAGTAAACAATAACTGTGGTTTTGCCATCCCATGGTAAAAAATCTCTATTATTCAACTTTTGGTAGTTTTTTCCGTAAAGAAAAACAGTAGTGTCTCCTGACTGTTGTGACACAAAAATATATCTGTTGAAAATAGTCTTGTGTAGGCCCGACATCCCAGTGTGGTTTTGCAGTTCCATGGGTCAAATTGCTGTACTATCCAGTTTTGGGCCTTTGGCATCTAAAAAAAACAGTTTGAGTGTGTCGCTCACTGTTCAGCCGCAAATATCTCTATTTAAAAAAGTGTGGTATACCCCAGTAAACAATAACTGTGGTTTTGCCATCCCACAGTAAAAAATCTCTATTATTCTGGTTTTGGTATATTTTCCGTAAAGAAAAGCAGTAGTGTCTCCTGACTTTTGTGACACAAAAATATATCTGTTGAAAATAGTCTTGTGTAGGCCTGACATCCCAGTGTGGTTTTGAAGTTCCAATAGTCAAATTGCTGTACTATCCAGTTTTGGGCCTTTGGTATCTATAAAAAAAGCAGTTTGAGTGTGTCGCTCACTGTTCAGCCACAAATTTCTCTACTTAAAAAAGTGTGGCATACCCCAGTAAACAATAACTGTGGTTTTGCCATCCCATAGTAAAAAATCTCTATTATTCAGCTTTTGGTAGTTTTTTCCGTAAAGAAAAACAGTAGTGTCTTCTGACTGTTGTGACACAAAAATATATCTGTTGAAAATAGTCTTGTGTAGGCCCGACATCCCAGTGTGGTTTCGCAGTTCCATGTGTCAAATCGCTGTACTATCCAGTTTTGGGCCTTTGGTATCTAAAAAAAAAGCAGTTTGAGTGGGTCGCTCACTGTTCAGCCGCAAATATCTCTTTTTAAAAAAGTGTGGTATACCCCAGTAAACAATAACTGTGGTTTTGCCATCCCACGGTAAAAAATCTCTATTATTCAGCTTTTGGTATATTTTCCGTAAAGAAAAACAGTAGTGTCTCCTGACTGTTGTGACACAAAAATATATCTGTTGAAAATAGTCTTGTGTAGGCCCGACATCCCAGTGTGGTTTTGCAGTTCCATGGGTCAAATCGCTGTACTATCCAGTTTTGGGCCTTTGGCATCTAAAAAAAACAGTTTGAGTGTGTCGCTCACTGTTCAGCCGCAAACATCTCTATTTAAAAAAGTGTGGTATACCCCAGTAAACAATAACTGTGGTTTTGCCATCCCACAGTAAAAAATCTCTATTATTCTGGTTTTGGTATATTTTCCGTTAAGAAAATCAGTAGTATCTCCTGACTTTTGTGACACAAAAATATATCTGTTGAAAATAGTCTTGTGTAGGCCTGACATCCCAGTGTGGTTTCGCAGTTGCACGGGTCAAATTGCTGTACTATCCAGTTTTGGGCCTTTGGAATCTATAAAAAAATCAGTTTGAGTGCGTCGCTCACTGTTCAGCCACAAATTTCTCTATTTAAAAAAGTGTGGCATACCCCAGTAAACAATAACTGTGGTTTTGCCATCCCACGGTAAAAAATCTCTATTATTCAGCTTTTGGTATATTTTCCGTAAAGAAAAACAGTAGTGTCTCCTGACTGTTGTGACACAATAATATATCTGTTGAAAATAGTCTTGTGTAGGCCCGACATCCCAGTGTGGTTTCGCAGTTCCATGGGTCAAATCACTGTACTATCCAGTTTTTGGCCTTTGGTATAAAAAAAAAAGCAGTTTTAGTGTGTTGCTCACTGTTCAACCACAGATATCTCTATTTAAAAAAGTGTGGTATACCCCAGTAAACAATAACTGTGGTTTTGCCATCCCACGGTAAAAAATCTCTATTATTCAGCTTTTGGTATATTTTCCGTAAAGAAAAACAGTAGTGTCTCCTGACTGTTGTGACACAAAAATATATCTGTTGAAAATAGTCTTGTGTAGGCCCGACATCCCAGTGTGGTTTCGCAGTTCCATGGGTCAAATCGCTATACTATCCAGTTTTGGGCCTTTGGTATTCAAAAAAAAAAGCAGTTTGAGTGGGTCGCTCACTGTTCAGCCGCAAATATCTCTGTTTAAAAAAGTGTGGTATACCCCAGTTAACAATAACTGTGGTTTTGCCATCCCATGGTAAAAAATCTCTATTATTCAGATTTTGGTATATTTTCCGTAAAGAAAAACAGTAGTGTCTCCTGACTGTTGTGAAACAAAAATATATCTGTTGAAAATAGTCTTGTGTAGGCCCGACATCCCAGTGTGGTTTTGCAGTTCCATGGGTAAAATCGCTATACTATCCAGTTTTGGGCCTTTGGTATCTAAAAAAAAAGCAGTTTGAGTGTGTCGCTCACTGTTCAGCCGCAAATATCTCTATTTAAAAAATTGTGGTATACCCCAGTAAACAATAACTGTGGTTTTGCCATCCCATGGTAAAAATCTCTATTATTCAGCTTTTGGTAGTTTTTTCCGTAAAGAAAAACAGTAATGTCTCCTGACTTTTGTGACGCAAAAATATATCTGTTGAAAATAGTCTTGTGTAGGCCCGACATCCCAGTGTGGTTTCGCAGTTCCATGGGTCAAGTCTCTGTAATATCCAGTTTTGGGCCTTTGGTATCTAAAAAAAAAGCAGTTTGAGTGTGTCGCTCACTGTTCAGCCGCAAATATCTCTTTTTAAAAAAGTGTGGTATACCCCAGTAAACAATAACTGTGGTTTTGCCATCCCATGGTAAAAAATCTCTATTATTCAGCTTTTGGTAGTTTTTTCCGTAAAGAAAAACAGTAGTGTCTCCTGACTGTTGTGACACAAAAATATATCTGTTGAAAATAGTCTTGTGTAGGCCCGACATCCCAGTGTGGTTTTGCAGTTCCATGGGTCAAATTGCTGTACTATCCAGTTTTGGGCCTTTGGCATCTAAAAAAACCAGTTTGAGTGTGTCGCTCACTGTTCAGCCGCAAATATCTCTATTTAAAAAAGTGTGGTATACCCCAGTAAACAATAACTGTGGTTTTGCCATCCCACAGTAAAAAATCTCTATTATTCTGGTTTTGGTATATTTTCCGTAAAGAAAAACAGTAGTGTCTCCTGACTTTTGTGACACAAAAATATATCTGTTGAAAATAGTCTTGTGTAGGCCTGACATCCCAGTGTGGTTTTGAAGTTCCAATAGTCAAATTGCTGTACTATCCAGTTTTGGGCCTTTGGAATCTATAAAAAAATCAGTTTGAGTGCGTCGCTCACTGTTCAGCCACAAATTTCTCTATTTAAAAAAGTGTGGCATACCCCAGTAAACAATAACTGTGGTTTTGCCATCCCATAGTAAAAAATCTCTATTATTCAGCTTTTGGTAGTTTTTTCCGTAAAGAAAAACAGTAGTGTCTTCTGACTATTGTGACATAAAAATATATCTGTTGAAAATAGTCTTGTATAGGCCCGACATCCCAGTGTGGTTTCGCAGTTCCATGTGTCAAATCGTTGTACTATCCAGTTTTGGGCCTTTGGTATCTAAAAAAATAGCAGTTTGAGTGGGTCGCTCACTGTTCAGCCGCAAATATCTCTATTTAAAAAAGTGTGGTATACCCCAGTAAACAATAACTGTGGTTTTGCCATCCCACAGTAAAAAATCTCTATTATTCAGGTTTTGGTATATTTTCCGTAAAGAAAAACAGTAGTGTCTCCTGACTTTTGTGACACAAAAATATATCTGTTGAAAATAGTCTTGTGTAGTCCCGACATCCCAGTGTGGTTTCGCAGTTCCACGGGTCAAATTGCTGTACTATCCAATTTTGGCCTTTGTTATCTAAAAAAAAAGCAGTTTGAGTGTGTCGCTCACTGTTCAGCCGCAAATATCTCTATTTAAAAAAGTGTGGTATACCCCAGTAAACAATAACTATGGGTTTGCCATCCCACAGTAAAAAAATCTCTTTTATTCAGGTTTTGGTATATTTCCCGTAAAGAAAAACAGTAGGGTCTCCTGACTGCTGTGACACAAAAATATATCTGTTGAAAATAGTCTTGTGTGGGCCCGACATCCCAGTGTGGTTTCGCAGTTCCACTGGTCAAATCGCTGTACTATCCAGTTTTGGGCCTTTGGCATCTAAAAAAAACAGTTTGAGTGTGTCGCTCACTGTTCAGCCGCAATCATCTCTATTTTAAAAAGTGTGGTATACCCCAGTAAACAATAACTGTGGTTTTGCCATCCCACAGTAAAAAATCTCTATTATTCTGGTTTTGGTATATTTTCCGTAAAGAAAAACAGTAGTGTCTCCTGACTGTTGTGATACAAAAATAAATCTGTTGAAAATAGTCTTGTGTAGGCCCGACATCCCAGTGTGGTTTTGCAGCTCCATGGGTCAAATCGCTGTAATTTCCAATTTTGGGCCTTTGGTATCTTTAAAAAAAACAGTTTGAGTGTGTCGCTCACTGTTCAGCCGCAAATATCTCTTTTTAAAAAAGTGTGGTATACCCCAGTAAACAATAACTGTGGTTTTGCCATCCCACGGTAAAAAATCTCTATTATTCAGGTTTTGGTAGTTTTTTCCGTAAAGAAAAACAGTAGTGTCTCCTGACTGTTGTGACGCAAAAATATATCTGTTGAAAATAGTCTTGTGTAGGCCCGACATCCCAGTGTGGTTTCGCAGTTCCACGGGTCAAATTGCTGTACTATCCAGTTTTGGGCCTTTGGTATCTAAAAAAAAAGCAGTTTGAGTGCGTCGCTCACTGTTCAGCCACAAATATCTCTATTTAAAAAAGTGTGGTATACCCCAGTAAACAATAACTGTGGTTTTGCCATCACACGGTAAAAAATCTCTATTATTCAGCTTCTGGTCGTTTTTTCCGTAACGAAAAACAGGAGTGTCTTCTGACTGTTGTGACACAAAAATATATCTGTTGAAAATAGTCTTGTGCAGGCCCGACATCCCAGTATGGTTTCGCAGTTCCATGGGTCAAATCGCTGTACTATCCAGTTTTGGGCCTTTGGTATCTAAAAAAAAAGCAGCTTGAGTGTGTCGCTCACTGTTCAGCCAAAAATATCTCTATTTAAAAAAGGCTGGTATACCCCAGTAAACAATAACTGTGGTTTTGCCATCCCACGGTAAAAAATCTCTATTATTCAGCTTTTGGTTGTTTTTTCCGTAAAGAAAAACAGTAGTGTCTCATGACTGTTGTGACACAAAAATATATCTGTTGAAAATAGTCTTGTGTAGGCCCGACATCCCAGTGTGGTTTTGCAGCTCCATGGGTCAAATCGCTGTACTTTCCAATTTTGGGCCTTTGGTATCTATAAAAAAAGCAGTTTGAGTGCATCGCTCACTGTTCAGCCACAAATTTCTCTATTTAAAAAAGTGTGGCATTCCCCAGTAAACAATAACTGTGGTTTTGCCATCCCATAGTAAAAAATCTCTATTATTCAGCTTTTGGAAGTTTTTTCCGTAAAGAAAAACAGTAGTGTCTCCTGACTGTTGTGACGAAAAAATATATCTGTTGAAAATAGTCTTGTGTAGGCCCGACATCCCAGTGTGGTTTCGCAGTTCCACGGGTCAAGTCGCTGTACTATCCAGTTTTGGGCCTTTGGTATCTAAAAAAAAAGCAGTTTGAGTGTGTCGCTTACTGTTCAGCCGCAAATATCTCTTTTTAAAAAAGTGTGGTATACCTCAGTAAACAATAACTGTGGTTTTGAAATCACACGGTAAAAAATCTCTATTATTCAGCTTTTGGTCGTTTTTTCCGTAAAGAAAAAGAGTAGTGTCTCATGACTGTTGTGACACAAATATATATCTGTTGAAAATAGTCTTGTGTAGGCCCGACATCCCAGTGTGGTTTCACAGTTCCATGGGTCAAATCGCTGTATTAACCAGTTTTGGGCCTTTGGTATCTAAAAAAAATGCAGTTTGAGTGTGTCGCTCACTGTTCAGCCACAAATATCTCTATTTAAAAAAGTGTGGTATACCCCACTAAACAATATCTGTGGTTTTGCCATCCTACGGTAAAAAATCTCTATTATTCAGCTTTTAGTAGCTTTTCCGTAAAGAAAAACAGTAGTGTCTCCTGACTGTTGTGACACAAAAATATATCTGTTGAAAATAGTCTTGTGTAGGCCCAACATCCCAGTGCGGTTTCGCAGTTCCATGGGTCAAATCGCTGTACTATCCAGTTTTGGGCCTTTGGTATCTAAAAAAAAAGCAGTTTGAGTGTGTCGCTCACTGTTCAGCCGCAAATATCTCTATTTAAAAAAGTGTGGTATACCCCAGTAAACAATAACTATGGTTTTGCCATCCCACGGTAAAAAATCTCTTTTATTCAGGATTTGGTATATTTCCCGTGAAGAAAAACAGTAGTGTCTCCTGACTGCTGTGACACAAAAATATATCTGTTGAAAATAGTCTTGTGTAGGCCCGACATCCCAGTGTGGTTTTGCAGTTCCATGGGTCAAATCGCTGTACTATCCAGTTTTGGGCCTTTGGCATCTAAAAAAACAGTTTGAGTGTGTTGCTCACTGTTCAGCCGCAAATATCTCTATTTAAAAAAGAGTGGTATACCCCAGTAAACAATAACTGTGGTTTTGCCATCCCACAGTAAAAAGTCTCTATTATTCTGGTTTTGGTATATTTTCGTAAAGAAAAACAGTAGTGTCTCCTGACTTTTGTGACACAAAAATATATCTGTTGAAAATAGTCTTGTGTAGGCCTGACATCCCAGTGTGGTTTCGCAGTTCCTCGGGTCAAATTTCTGTACTATCCAGTTTTGGGCCTTTGGTATCTATAAAAAAAGCAGTTTGAGTGCATCGCTCACTGTTCAGCCACAAATTTCTCTATTTAAAAAAGTGTGGCATTCCCCAGTAAACAATAACTGTGGTTTTGCCATCCCATAGTAAAAAATCTCTATTATTCAGCTTTTGGAAGTTTTTTCCGTAAAGAAAAACAGTAGTGTCTCCTGACTGTTGTGACGAAAAAATATATCTGTTGAAAATAGTCTTGTGTAGGCCCGACATCCCAGTGTGGTTTCGCAGTTCCACGGGTCAAGTCGCTGTACTATCCAGTTTTGGGCCTTTGGTATCTAAAAAAAAAGCAGTTTGAGTGTGTCGCTTACTGTTCAGCCGCAAATATCTCTTTTTAAAAAAGTGTGGTATACCTCAGTAAACAATAACTGTGGTTTTGAAATCACACGGTAAAAAATCTCTATTATTCAGCTTTTGGTCGTTTTTTCCGTAACGAAAAACAGTAGTGTCTTCTGACTGTTGTGACACAAAAATATATCTGTTGAAAATAGTCTTGTGTAGGCCCGACATCCCAGTGTGGTTTCGCAGTTCCATGGGTCAAATCGCTGTACTATCCAGTTTTGGGCCTTTGGTATCTAAAAAAAAAGCAGCTTGAGTGTGTCGCTCACTGTTCAGCCACAAATATCTCTATTTAAAAAAGTCTGGTATACCCCAGTAAACAATAACTGTGGTTTTGCCATCCCACGGTAAAAAATCTCTATTATTCAGCTTTTGGCAGTTTTTTCCGTAAAGAAAAACAGTAGTGTCTCCTGACTGCTGTGACACAAAAATATATCTGTTGAAAATAGTCTTGTGTGGGCCCGACATCCCAGTGTGGTTTCGCAGTTCCACGGGTCAAATCGCTGTACTATCCAGTTTTGGGCCTTTGGTATCTAAAAAAAAAGCAGTTTGAGTGTGTCGCTCACTGTTCAGCCGCAAATATCTCTATTTAAAAAAGTGTGGTATACCCCAGTAAACAATAACTGTGGTTTTGCCATCCCACGGTAAAAAATCTCTATTATTCAGCTTTTGGTATGTTTTCCGTAAAGAAAAACAGTAGTGTCTCCTGACTGTTGTGACACAAAAATATATCTGTTGAAATTAGTCTTGTGTAGGCCCAACATCCCAGTGTGGTTTCGCAGTTCCACTGGTCAAATCGCTGTACTATCCAGTTTTGGGCCTTTGGTATCTAAAAAAAAAGCAGTTTGAGTGTTTCGCTCACTGTTCAGCCACAAATATCTCTATTTAAAAAAGTGTGGTATACCCCAGTAAACAATAACTATGGTTTTGCCATCCCACGGTAAAAAATCTCTATTGTTAAGCTTTTGGTAGTTTTTTCCGTAAAGAAAAACAGTAGTGTCTCCACACTGTTGTGACACAAAAATATATCTGTTGAAAATAGTCTTGTGTAGGCCCGACATCCCAGTGTGGTTTCGCAGTTCCATGGGTCAAATCGCTATACTATCCAGTTTTGGGACTTTGGTATCTAAAAAAAAAGCAGTTTGAGTGTGTCGCTCACTGTTCAGCCGCAAATATCTCTTTTTAAAAAAGTGTGGTATACCCCAGTAAACAATAACTGTGGTTTTGCCATCCCACGGTAAAAAATCTCTATTATTCAGCTTTTGGTAGTATTTTCCGTAAAGAAAAACAGTAGTGTCTCCTGACTGTTGTGATACAAAAATATATCTGTTGAAAATAGTCTTGTGTAGGCCCGACATCCCAGTGTGGTTTTGCAGCTCCATGGGTCAAATCGCTGTACTTTCCAATTTTGGGCCCTTGGTATCTAAAAAAAACAGTTTGAGTGTGTCGCTCACTGTTCAGACACAAATATCTCTATTTAAAAAAGTGTGGTATACCCCAGTAAACAATAACTGTGGTTTTGCCGTCCCACAGTAAAAAATCTCTATTATACAGGTTTTGGTATATTTTCCGTAAAGAAAAACAGTAGTGTCTCCTGACTTTTGTGACACAAAAATATATCTGTTGAAAATAGTCTTGTGTAGGCCCGACATCCCAGTGTGGTTTCGCAGTTCCACGGGTCAAATTGCTGTACTATCCACTTTTGGGCCTTTGGTATCTAAAAAAAAGCAGTTTGAGTGCGTCGCTCACTGTTCAGCCACAAATTTCTTTATTTAAAAAAGTGTGGCATACCCCAGTAAACAATAACTGTGGTTTTGCCATCACACGGTAAAAAACCTCTATTATTCAGCTTTTGGTCGTTTTTTCCGTAACGAAAAACAGTAGTGTCTTCTGACTGTTGTGACACAAAAATATATCTGTTGAAAATAGTCTTGTGTAGGCCCGACATCCCTAAATAAATAAACTGGAGCAGTGGGCAGCAACCAACAGAATGGTTTTTAACAGGGAAAAATGCAAAGTACTACATCTGGGCAATAAAAATGAAAAAAGCATATACAGAATGGGAGGAATAGAGCTAAGCAACAGTACATGTGAAAAAGACTTAGGTATACTAATAGATCATAGAATGAACATGAGTCAACAGTGTGATGCAGCAGCAAAAAAGGCAAATACAATTCTGGGATGTATTAACAGAAGCATACAGTCTAGATCACGTGAAGTCATTATCGGTCTTTACTCCTCTTTGGTCAGACCTCATCTGGAATACTGTGTACAGTTTTGGGCACCACATTTTAAAAAAGACATAGACAAACTGGAACAAGTTCAGAGAAGAGCGACCAGAATGGTGACTGGTCTGCAAACCATGTCCTATGAGGAACGGTTGCAGGATTTGGGAATGTTTAGCTTGCAAAAAAGAAGACTGAGAGGAGACTTAATAGCTGTCTACAAATATGTCAAGGGCTGTCACATTGTAGAAGGATCATCTTTATTCTCATTTGCACAGGGAAAGACTAGAAGCAACGGGATGAAACTAAATGGGAGGAGACACAGATTAGATATTAGAAAAAACTTTTTGACAGTTAGGGTGATTAATGAGTGGAACAGGCTGCCACGAGAGGTGGTGAGTTCCCCTTCAATGGACGTCTTCTAACAGAGGCTGAACAGACATCTGTCTGAGATGATTTAGTGAATCCTGCTTTGAGCAGGGGGTTGGACCAGATGACCCAGGAGGTCCCTTCCAACTCTACCATTCTATGATTCTATGATTCTCTATGATTCATCCCAGTGTGGTTTCGCAGTTCCATGGGTCAAATCGCTGTACTATCCAGTTTTGGGCCTTTGGTATCTAAAAAAAAAGCAGCTTGAGTGTGTCGCTCACTGTTCAGCCACAAATATCTCTATTTAAAAAAGTCTGGTATACCCCAGTAAACAATAACTATGGTTTTGCCATCCCACGGTAAAAAATCTCTTTTATTCAGGTTTTGGTATATTTCCCGTAAAGAAAAACAGTAGTGTCTCCTGACTGCTGTGACACAAAAATATATCTGTTGAAAATAGTCTTGTGTGGGCCCGACATCCCAGTGTGGTTTCGCAGTTCCATGGGTCAAATTGCTATACTATCCAGTTTTGGGACTTTGGTATCTAAAAAAAAAGCAGTTTGAGTGTGTCGCTCACTGATCAGCCGCAAATATCTCTTTTTAAAAAAGTGTGGTATACCCCAGTAAACAATAACTGTGGTTTTGCCATCCCACGGTAAAAAATCTCTATTATTCAGCTTTTGGTAGTTTTTTCCGTAAAGAAAAACAGTAGTGTCTCCTGACTGTTGTGATACAAAAATATATCTGTTGAAAATAGACTTGTGTAGGCCCGACATCCCAGTGTGGTTTTGCAGCTCCATGGGTCAAATCGCTGTACTTTCCAATTTTGGGCCTTTGGTATCTAAAAAAAACAGTTTGAGTGTGTCGCTCACTGTTCAGCCGCAAATATCTCTATTTAAAAAAGTGTAGTATACCCCAGTAAACAATAACTGTGGTTTTGCCGTCCCACAGTAAAAAATCTCTATTATACAGGTTTTGGTATATTTTCCGTAAAGAAAAACAGTAGTGTCTCCTGACTTTTGTGACACAAAAATATATCTGTTGAAAATAGTCTTGTGTAGGCCCGACATCCCAGTGTGGTTTCGCAGTTCCACGGGTCAAATTGCTGTACTATCCACTTTTGGGCCTTTGGTATCTAAAAAAAAGCACTTTGAGTGCGTCGCTCACTGTTCAGCCACAAATTTCTTTATTTAAAAAAGTGTGGCATACCCCAGCAAACAATAACTGTGGTTTTTGCCATCACACGGTAAAAAATCTCTATTATTCAGCTTTTTGTCGTTTTTTCCGTAACGAAAAACAGTAGTGTCTTCTGACTGTTGTGACACAAAAATATATCTGTTGAAAATAGTCTTGTGTAGGCCCGACATCCCAGTGTGGTTTCGCAGTTCCATGGGTCAAATCGCTGTACTATCCAGTTTTGGGCCTTTGGTATCTAAAAAAAAAGCAGCTTGAGTGTGTCGCTCACTGTTCAGCCACAAATATCTCTATTTAAAAAAGTCTGGTATACCCCAGTAAACAATAACTGTGGTTTTGCCATCCCACGGTAAAAAATCTCTATTATTCAGCTTTTGGCAGTTTTTTCCGTAAAGAAAAACAGTAGTGTCTCCTGACTGCTGTGACACAAAAATATATCTGTTGAAAATAGTCTTGTGTGGGCCCGACATCCCAGTGTGGTTTCGCATTTCCACGGGTCAAATCGCTGTACTATCCAGTTTTGGGCGTTTGGTATCTAAAAAAAAAGCAGTTTGAGTGTGTCGCTCACTGTTCAGCCGCAAATATCTCTATTTAAAAAAGTGTGGTATACCCCAGTAAACAATAACTGTGGTTTTGCCATCCCACGGTAAAAAATCTCTATTATTCAGCTTTTGGTATATTTTCCGTAAAGAAAAACAGTAGTGTCTCCTGACTGTTGTGACACAAAAATATATCTGTTGAAATTAGTCTTGTGTAGGCCCAACATCCCAGTGTGGTTTCGCAGTTCCACTGGTCAAATCGCTGTACTATCCAGTTTTGGGCCTTTGGTATCTAAAAAAAAAGCAGTTTGAGTGTTTCGCTCACTGTTCAGCCGCAAATATCTCTATTTAAAAAAGTGTGGTATACCCCAGTAAACAATAACTATGGTTTTGCCATCCCACGGTAAAAAATCTCTATTGTTAAGCTTTTGGTAGTTTTTTAAGTAAAGAAAAACAGTAGTGTCTCCACACTGTTGTGACACAAAAATATATCTGTTGAAAATAGTCTTGTGTAGGCCCGACATCCCAGTGTGGTTTCACAGTTCCATGGGTCAAATCGCTATACTATCCAGTTTTGGGCCTTTGGTATCTAAAAAAAAAGCAGTTTGAGTGTGTCGCTCACTGTTCAGCCGCAAATATCTCTTTTTAAAAAAGTGTGGTATACCCCAGTAAACAATAACTGTGGTTTTGCCATCACACGGTAAAAAATCTCTATTATTCAGCTTTTGGTCGTTTTTTCCGTAACGAAAAACAGTAGTGTCTTCTGACTGTTGTGACACAAAAATATATCTGTTGAAACTAGTCTTGTGTAGGCCCAACATCCCTAAATAAATAAACTGGAGCAGTGGGCAGCAACCAACAGAATGGTTTTTAACAGGGAAAAATGCAAAGTACTACATCTGGGCAATAAAAATGAAAAAAGCATATACAGAATGGGAGGAATAGAGCTAAGCAACAGTACATGTGAAAAAGACTTAGGTATACTACTAGATCATAGAATGAACATGAGTCAACAGTGTGATGCAGCAGCAAAAAAGGCAAATACAATTCTGGGATGTATTAACAGAAGCATACAGTCTAGATCACGTGAAGTCATTATCGGTCTTTACTCCTCTTTGGTCAGACCTCATCTGGAATACTGTGTACAGTTTTGGGCACCACATTTTAAAAAAGACATAGACAAACTGGAACAAGTTCAGAGAAGAGCGACCAGAATGGTGACTGGTCTGCAAACCATGTCCTATGAGGAACGGTTGCAGGATTTGGGAATGTTTAGCTTGCAAAAAAGAAGACTGAGAGGAGACTTAATAGCTGTCTACAAATATGTCAAGGGCTGTCACATTGTAGAAGGATCATCTTTATTCTCATTTGCACAGGGAAAGACTAGAAGCAACGGGATGAAACTAAATGGGAGGAGACACAGATTAGATATTAGAAAAAACTTTTTGACAGTTAGGGTGATTAATGAGTGGAACAGGCTGCCACGAGAGGTGGTGAGTTCCCCTTCAATGGACGTCTTCTAACAGAGGCTGAACAGACATCTGTCTGAGATGATTTAGTGAATCCTGCTTTGAGCAGGGGGTTGGACCAGATGACCCAGGAGGTCCCTTCCAACTCTACCATTCTATGATTCTATGATTCTATATGATTCATCCCAGTGTGGTTTCGCAGTTCCATGGGTCAAATCGCTGTACTATCCAGTTTTGGGCCTTTGGTATCTAAAAAAAAAGCAGCTTGAGTGTGTCGCTCACTGTTCAGCCACAAATATCTCTATTTAAAAAAGTCTGGTATACCCCAGTAAACAATAACTATGGTTTTGCATCCCACGGTAAAAAATCTCTTTTATTCAGGTTTTGGTATATTTCCCGTAAAGAAAAACAGTAGTGTCTCCTGACTGCTGTGACACAAAAATATATCTGTTGAAAATAGTTTTGTGTGGGCCCGACATCCCAGTGTGGTTTCGCAGTTCCATGGGTCAAATTGCTATACTATCCAGTTTTGGGACTTTGGTATCTAAAAAAAAAGCAGTTTGAGTGTGTCGCTCACTGATCAGCCGCAAATATCTCTTTTTAAAAAAGTGTGGTATACCCCAGTAAACAATAACTGTGGTTTTGCCATCCCACGGTAAAAAATCTCTATTATTCAGCTTTTGGTAGTTTTTTCCGTAAAGAAAAACAGTAGTGTCTCCTGACTGTTGTGATACAAAAATATATCTGTTGAAAATAGACTTGTGTAGGCCCGACATCCCAGTGTGGTTTTGCAGCTCCATGGGTCAAATCACTGTACTTTCCAATTTTGGGCCTTTGGTATCTAAAAAAAACAGTTTGAGTGTGTCGCTCACTGTTCAGCCGCAAATATCTCTATTTAAAAAAGTGTAGTATACCCCAGTAAACAATAACTGTGGTTTTGCCGTCCCACAGTAAAAAATCTCTATTATACAGGTTTTGGTATATTTTCCGTAAAGAAAAACAGTAGTGTCTCCTGACTTTTGTGACACAAAAATATATCTGTTGAAAATAGTCTTGTGTAGGCCCGACATCCCAGTGTGGTTTCGCAGTTCCACGGGTCAAATTGCTGTACTATCCACTTTTGGGCCTTTGGTATCTAAAAAAAAGCACTTTGAGTGCGTCGCTCACTGTTCAGCCACAAATTTCTTTATTTAAAAAAGTGTGGCATACCCCAGCAAACAATAACTGTGGTTTTTGCCATCACACGGTAAAAAATCTCTATTATTCAGCTTTTTGTCGTTTTTTCCGTAACGAAAAACAGTAGTGTCTTCTGACTGTTGTGACACAAAAATATATCTGTTGAAAATAGTCTTGTGTAGGCCCGACATCCCAGTGTGGTTTCGCAGTTCCATGGGTCAAATCGCTGTTCTATCCAGTTTTGGGCCTTTGGTATCTAAAAAAAAAGCAGCTTGAGTGTGTCGCTCACTGTTCAGCCATAAATATCTCTATTTAAAAAAGTCTGGTATACCCCAGTAAACAATAACTGTGGTTTTGCCATCCCACGGTAAAAAATCTCTATTATTCAGCTTTTGGCAGTTTTTTCCGTAAAGAAAAACAGTAGTGTCTCCTGACTGCTGTGACACAAAAATATATCTGTTGAAAATAGTCTTGTGTGGGCCCGACATCCCAGTGTGGTTTCGCATTTCCACGGGTCAAATCGCTGTACTATCCAGTTTTGGGCCTTTGGTATCTAAAAAAAAAGCAGTTTGAGTGTGTCGCTCACTGTTCAGCCGCAAATATCTCTATTTAAAAAAGTGTGGTATACCCCAGTAAACAATAACTGTGGTTTTGCCATCCCACGGTAAAAAATCTCTATTATTCAGCTTTTGGTATATTTTCCGTAAAGAAAAACAGTAGTGTCTCCTGACTGTTGTGACACAAAAATATATCTGGTGAAATTAGTCTTGTGTAGGCCCAACATCCCAGTGTGGTTTCGCAGTTCCACTGGTCAAATCGCTGTACTATCCAGTTTTGGGCCTTTGGTATCTAAAAAAAAAGCAGTTTGAGTGTTTCGCTCACTTGTCAGCCGCAAATATCTCTATTTAAAAAAGTGTGGTATACCCCAGTAAACAATAACTATGGTTTTGCCATCCCACGGTAAAAAATCTCTATTGTTAAGCTTTTGGTAGTTTTTTAAGTAAAGAAAAACAGTAGTGTCTCCACACTGTTGTGACACAAAAATATATCTGTTGAAAATAGTCTTGTGTAGGCCCGACATCCCAGTGTGGTTTCACAGTTCCATGGGTCAAATCGCTATACTATCCAGTTTTGGGCCTTTGGTATCTAAAAAAAAAGCAGTTTGAGTGTGTCGCTCACTGTTCAGCCGCAAATATCTCTTTTTAAAAAAGTGTGGTATACCCCAGTAAACAATAACTGTGGTTTTGCCATCCCACGGTAAAAAATCTCTATTATTCAGCTTTTGGTAGTTTTTTCCGTAAAGAAAAACAGTAGTGTCTCCTGACTGTTGTGATACAAAAATATATCTGTTGAAAATAGTCTTGTGTGGGCCCGACATCCCAGTGTGGTTTTGCAGCTCCATGGGTCAAATCGCTGTACTTTAAAATTTTGGGCCTTTGGTATCTAAAAAAAACAGTTTGAGTGTGTCGCTCACTGTTCAGACGCAAATTTCTCTATTTAAAAAAGTGTGGTATACCCCAGTAAACAATAACTGTGGTTTTGCCGTCCCACAGTAAAAAATCTCTATTATACAGGTTTTGGTATATTTTCCGTATGAAAAACAGTAGTGTCTCCTGACTTTTGTGACACAAAAATATATCTGTTGAAAATAGTCTTGTGTAGGCCCGACATCCCAGTGTGGTTTAACAGTTCCACGGGTCAAATTGCTGTACTATCCACTTTTGGGCCTTTGGTATCTAAAAAAAAGCACTTTGACTGCGGCGCTCACTGTTCAGCCACAAATTTCTTTATTTAAAAAAGTGTGGCATACCCCAGTAAACAATAACTGTGGTTTTGCCATCACACGGTAAAAAATCTCTATTATTCAGCTTTTGGTCGTTTTTTCCGTAACGAAAAACAGTAGTGTCTTCTGACTGTTGTGACACAAAAATATATCTGTTGAAAATAGTCTTGTGTAGGCCCGACATCCCAGTGTGCTTTCGCAGTTCCATGGGTCAAATCACTGTACTATCCAGTTTTGGGCCTTTGGTATCTAAAAAAAAAGCAGCTTGAGTGTGTCGCTCACTGTTCAGCCACAAATATCTCTATTTAAAAAAGTCTGGTATACCCCAGTAAACAATAACTGTGGTTTTGCCATCCCACGGTAAAAAATCTCTATTATTCAGCTTTTGGTAGTTTTTTCCGTAAAGAAAAACAGTAGTGTCTCATGACTGTTGTGACACAAAAATATATCTGTTGAAAATAGTCTTGTGTAGGCCCGACATCCCAGTGTGGTTTCGCAGTTCCATGGGTCAAATCGCTGTATTATCCAGTTTTGGGCCTTTGGTATCTAAAAAAAATGCAGTTTGAGTGTGTCGCTAACTGTTCAGCCACAAATATCTCTATTTAAAAAAGTGTGGTATACCCCAGTAAACAATAACTATGGTTTTGCCATCCCACGGTAAAAAATCTCTATTGTTAAGCTTTTGGTAGTTTTTTAAGTAAAGAAAAACAGTAGTGTCTCCACACTGTTGTGACACAAAAATATATCTGTTGAAAATAGTCTTGTGTAGGCCCGACATCCCAGTGTGGTTTCACAGTTCCATGGGTCAAATCGCTATACTATCCAGTTTTGGGCCTTTGGTATCTAAAAAAAAAGCAGTTTGAGTGTGTCGCTCACTGTTCAGCCGCAAATATCTCTTTTTAAAAAAGTGTGGTATACCCCAGTAAACAATAACTGTGGTTTTGCCATCCCACGGTAAAAAATCTCTATTATTCAGCTTTTGGTAGTTTTTTCCGTAAAGAAAAACAGTAGTGTCTCCTGACTGTTGTGATACAAAAATATATCTGTTGAAAATAGTCTTGTGTGGGCCCGACATCCCAGTGTGGTTTTGCAGCTCCATGGGTCAAATCGCTGTACTTTAAAATTTTGGGCCTTTGGTATCTAAAAAAAACAGTTTGAGTGTGTCGCTCACTGTTCAGACGCAAATTTCTCTATTTAAAAAAGTGTGGTATACCCCAGTAAACAATAACTGTGGTTTTGCCGTCCCACAGTAAAAAATCTCTATTATACAGGTTTTGGTATATTTTCCGTAAAGAAAAACAGTAGTGTCTCCTGACTTTTGTGACACAAAAATATATCTGTTGAAAATAGTCTTGTGTAGGCCCGACATCCCAGTGTGGTTTAACAGTTCCACGGGTCAAATTGCTGTACTATCCACTTTTGGGCCTTTGGTATCTAAAAAAAAGCACTTTGACTGCGGCGCTCACTGTTCAGCCACAAATTTCTTTATTTAAAAAAGTGTGGCATACCCCAGTAAACAATAACTGTGGTTTTGCCATCACACGGTAAAAAATCTCTATTATTCAGCTTTTGGTCGTTTTTTCCGTAACGAAAAACAGTAGTGTCTTCTGACTGTTGTGACACAAAAATATATCTGTTGAAAATAGTCTTGTGTAGGCCCGACATCCCAGTGTGCTTTCGCAGTTCCATGGGTCAAATCACTGTACTATCCAGTTTTTTGCCTTTGGTATCTAAAAAAAAAGCAGCTTGAGTGTGTCGCTCACTGTTCAGCCACAAATATCTCTATTTAAAAAAGTCTGGTATACCCCAGTAAACAATAACTGTGGTTTTGCCATCCCACGGTAAAAAATCTCTATTATTCAGCTTTTGGTAGTTTTTTCCGTAAAGAAAAACAGTAGTGTCTCATGACTGTTGTGACACAAAAATATATCTGTTGAAAATAGTCTTGTGTAGGCCCGACATCCCAGTGTGGTTTCGCAGTTCCATGGGTCAAATCGCTGTATTATCCAGTTTTGGGCCTTTGGTATCTAAAAAAAATGCAGTTTGAGTGTGTCGCTAACTGTTCAGCCACAAATATCTCTATTTAAAAAAGTGTGGTATACCCCAGTAAACAATATCTGTGGTTTTGCCATCCCACGGTAAAAAATCTCTATTATTCAGCTTTTGGTAGCTTTTTCCGTAAAGAAAAACAGTAGTGTCTCCTGACTGTTGTGACACAAAAATATATCTGTTGAAAATAGTCTTGTGTAGGCCCGACATCCCAGTGCGGTTTCGCAGTTCCATGGGTCAAATCGCTGTACTATCCAGTTTTGGGCCTGTGGTATCTAAAAAAAAGCAGTTTGAGTGTGTCGCTCACTGTTCAGCCGCAAATATCTCTATTTAAAAAAGTGTGGTATACCCCAGTAAACAATAACTGTGGTTTTGCCATCCCACGGTAAAAAATCTCTATTATTCAGGTTTCGGTATATTTACCGTAAAGAAAACAGTTGTGTCTCCTGACTGCTGTGACACAAAAATATATCTGTTGAAAATAGTCTTGTGTAGGCCCGACATCCCAGTGTGGTTTTGCAGTTCCATGGGTCAAATCGCTGTACTATCCAGTTTTGGGCCTTTGGCATCTAAAAAAACAGTTTCAGTGTGTCGCTCACTGTTCAGCCGCAAATATCTCTATTTAAAAAAGTGTGGTATACCCGAGTAAACAATAACTGTGGTTTTGCCATCCCACAGTAAAAAATCTCTATTATTCTGGTTTTGGTATATTTTCCGTAAAGAAAAACAGTAGTGTCTCCTGACTTTTGTGACACAAAAATATATCTGTTGAAAATAGTCTTGTGTAGGCCTGACATTCCAGTGTGGTTTCGCAGTTCCACGGGTCAAATTGCTGTACTATCCAGTTTTGGGCCTTTGGTATCTATAAAAAAAGCAGTTTGAGTGCGTCGCTCACTGTTCAGCCACAAATTTCTCTATTTAGAAAAGTGTGGCATACCCCAGTAAACAATAACTGTGGTTTTGCCATCCCATAGTAAAAAATCTCTATTATTCAGCTTTTGGTAGTTTTTTCCGTAAAGAAAAACAGTAGTGTCTTCTGACTGTTGTGACACAAAAATATATCTGTTGAAAATAGTCTTGTGTAGGCCCAACATCCCAGTGTGGTTTCGCAGTTCCATGTGTCAAATCGCTGTACTATCCAGTTTTGGGCCTTTGGTATCTATAAAAAAAGCAGTTTGAGTGGGTCGCTCACTGTTCAGCCGCAAATATCTCTATTTAAAAAAGTGTGGTATACCCCAGTAAACAATAACTGTGGTTTTGCCATCCCACAGTAAAAAATCTCTATTATTCAGGTTTTGGTATATTTTCCGTAAAGAAAAACAGTAGTGTCTCCTGACTTTTGTGACACAAAAATATATCTGTTGAAAATAGTCTTGTGTAGGCCCGACATCCCAGTGTGGTTTCGCAGTTCCACGGGTCAAATTGCTGTACTATCCAGTTTTGGGCCTTTGCTATCCAAAAAAAAAGCAGTTTGAGTGTGTCGCTCACTGTTCAGCCGCAAATATCTCTATTTAAAAAAGTGTGGTATAACCCAGTAAACAATAACTGTGGTTTTGCGATCCCACAGTAAAAAATCTCTATTATTCAGGTTTTGGTATATTTTCCGTAAAGAAAAACAGTAGTGTCTCCTGACTGTTGTGACACAAAAATATATCTGTTGAAAATAGTCTTGTGTAGGCGCGACATCCCAGTGTGGTTTTGCAGTTCCACTGGTCAAATCGCTGTACTATCCAGTTTTGGGCCTTTGGTATCTAAAAAAAAAGCAGTTTGATTGTGTCGCTCACTGTTCAGCCACAAATATCTCTATTTAAAAAAGTGTGGTATACCCCAGTAAACAATAACTGTGGTTTTGCCATCCCACGGTAAAAATTCTCTATTATTCAGGTTTTGGTATATTTTCCGTAAAGAAAAACAGTAGTGTCTCCTGACTGTTGTGACGCAAAAATATATCTGTTGAAAATAGTCTTGTGTAGGCCCGACATCCCAGTGTGGTTTTGCAGTTCCACTGGTCAAATCGCTGTACTTTCCAGTTTTGGGCCTTTGGTATCTAAAAAAAAAGCAGTTTGAGTGTGTCGCTCACTGTTCAGCCGCAAATATCTCTATTTAAAAAAGTGTGGTATACCCCAGTAAACAATAACTGTGGTTTTGCCATCCCACGGTAAAAAATCTCTATTATTCAGGTTTTGGTAGTTTCTTCCGTAACGAAAAACAGTAGTGTCTTCTGACTGTTGTGACACAAAAATATATCTGTTGAAAATAGTCTTGTGAAGGCCCAACATCCCAGTGTGGTTTCGCAGTTCCATGGGTCAATTCGCTGTACTATCCAGTTTTGGGCCTTTGGTATCTAAAAAAAAAAGCAGTTTGAATGTGTCGCTCACTGTTCAGCCACAAATATCTCTATTTAAAAAAGTGTGGTATACCCCAGTAAACACTAACTGTGGTTTTGCCATCCCACGGTAAAAAATCTCTATTATTCAGCTTTTGGTAGTTTTTTCCGTAAAGAAAAACAGTAGTGTCTTCTGACTGTTGTGACACAAAAATATATCTGTTGAAAATAGTCTTGTGTAGGCCCAACATCCCAGTGTGGTTTCGCAGTTCCATGTGTCAAATCGCTGTACTATCCAGTTTTGGGCCTTTGGTATCTATAAAAAAAGCAGTTTGAGTGGGTCGCTCACTGTTCAGCCGCAAATATCTCTATTTAAAAAAGTGTGGTATACCCCAGTAAACAATAACTGTGGCTTTGCCATCCCACAGTAAAAAATCTCTATTATTCAGGTTTTGGTATATTTTCCGTAAAGAAAAACAGTAGTGTCTCCTGACTTTTGTGACACAAAAATATATCTGTTGAAAATAGTCTTGTGTAGGCCCGACATCCCAGTGTGGTTTCGCAGTTCCACGGGTCAAATTGCTGTACTATCCAGTTTTGGGCCTTTGCTATCCAAAAAAAAAGCAGTTTGAGTGTGTCGCTCACTGTTCAGCCGCAAATATCTCTATTTAAAAAAGTGTGGTATAACCCAGTAAACAATAACTGTGGTTTTGCGATCCCACAGTAAAAAATCTCTATTATTCAGGTTTTGGTATATTTTCCGTAAAGAAAAACAGTAGTGTCTCCTGACTGTTGTGACACAAAAATATATCTGTTGAAAATAGTCTTGTGTAGGCGCGACATCCCAGTGTGGTTTTGCAGTTCCACTGGTCAAATCGCTGTACTATCCAGTTTTGGGCCTTTGGTATCTAAAAAAAAAGCAGTTTGATTGTGTCGCTCACTGTTCAGCCACAAATATCTCTATTTAAAAAAGTGTGGTATACCCCAGTAAACAATAACTGTGGTTTTGCCATCCCACGGTAAAAATTCTCTATTATTCAGGTTTTGGTATATTTTCCGTAAAGAAAAACAATAGTGTCTCCTGACTGTTGTGACACAAAAATATATCTGTTGAAAATAGTCTTGTGTAGGCCCGACATCCCAGTGTGGTTTTGCAGTTCCACTGGTCAAATCGCTGTACTTTCCAGTTTTGGGCCTTTGGTATCTAAAAAAAAAGCAGTTTGAGTGTGTCGCTCACTGTTCAGCCGCAAATATCTCTATTTAAAAAAGTGTGGTATACCCCAGTAAACAATAACTGTGGTTTTGCCATCCCACGGTAAAAAATCTCTATTATTCAGGTTTTGGTAGTTTCTTCCGTAACGAAAAACAGTAGTGTCTTCTGACTTATGTGACACAAAAATATATCTGTTGAAAATAGTCTTGTGAAGGCCCAACATCCCAGTGTGGTTTCGCAGTTCCATGGGTCAATTCGCTGTACTATCCAGTTTTGGGCCTTTGGTATCTAAAAAAAAAAGCAGTTTGAATGTGTCGCTCACTGTTCAGCCACAAATATCTCTATTTAAAAAAGTGTGGTATACCCCAGTAAACAATAACTGTGGTTTTGCCATCCCACGGTAAAAAATCTCTATTATTCAGTTTTTGGTAGTTTTTTCCGTAAAGAAAAACAGTAGTGTCTCCTGACTGTTGTGACACAAAAATATATCTGTTGAAAATAGTCTTGTGTCGGCCCGACATCCCAGTGTGGTTTCGCAGTTCCATGGGTCAAATCACTGTACTATCCAGTTTTTGGCCTTTGGTATAAAAAAAAAGCAGTTTTAGTGTGTTGCTTACTGTTCAACCACAGATATCTGTATTTAAAAAAGTGTGGTATACCCCAGTAAACAATAACTGTGGTTTTGCCATCCCACAGTAAAAAATCTCTATTATTCAGCTTTTGGTAGTTTTTTCCGTAAAGAAAAACAGTAGTGTCTCCTAACTGTTGTGATACAAAAATATATCTGTTGAAACTAGTCTTGTGTAGGCCCGACATCCCAGTGTGGTTTTGCAGTTCCATGGGTCAAATCGCTGTACTTTCCAGTTTTGGGCCTTTGGTATCTAAAAAAAACAGTTTGAGTGTGTCGCTCACTGTTCAGCCGCAAATATCTCTATTTAAAAAAGTGTGGTATACCCGAGTAAACAATAACTGTGGTTTTGCCATCCCACAGTAAAAAATCTCTATTATACATGTTTTGGTATATTTTCCGTAAAGAAAAACAGTAGTGTCTCCTGACTTTTGTGACACAAAAATATATCTGTTGAAAATAGTCTTGTGTAGGCCCGACATCCCAGTGTGGTTTCGCATGTTCCACGGGTCAAATTGCTGTACTATCCAGTTTTGGGCCTTTGGTATCTAAAAAAAAAGCAGCTTGAGTGTGTCGCTCACTGTTCAGCCACAAATATCTCTACTTAAAAAAGTCTGGTATACCCCAGTAAACAATAACTGTGGTTTTGCCATCCCACGTTAAAAAATCTCTATTATTCAGCTTTTGGTAGTTTTTTCCATAAAGAAAAACAGTAGTGTCTCATGACTGTTGTGACACAAAAATATATCTGTTGAAAATAGTCTTGTGTAGGCCCGACATCCCAGTGTGGTTTTGCAGTTCCATGGGTCAAATCGCTGTATTATCCAGTTTTGGGCCTTTGGTATCTAAAAAAAATGCAGTTTGAGTGTGTCGCTCACTGTTCAGCCACAAATATCTCTATTTAAAAAAGTGTGGTATACCCCAGTAAACAATATCTGTGGTTTTGCCATTCCACGGTAAAAAATCTCTATTATTCAGCTTTTGGTAGCTTTTTCCGTAAAGAAAAACAGTAGAGTCTCCTGACTGCTGTGACACAAAAATATATCTGTTGAAAATAGTCTTGTGTAGGCCCGACATCCCAGAGCGGTTTCGCAGTTCCATGGGTCAAATCGCTGTACTATCCAGTTTTGGGCCTGTGGTATCTAAAAAAAAAGAAGTTTGAGTGTGTCGCTCACTGTTCAGCCGCAAATATCTCTATTTAAAAAAGTGTGGTATACCCCAGTAAACAATAACTGTGGTTTTGCAATCCCACGGTAAAAAATCTCTATTATTCAGGTTTTGGTATATTTTCCGTAAAGAAAAACAGTTGTGTCTCCTGACTGTTGTGACACAAAAATATATCTGTTGAAAATAGTCTTGTGTATACCCAACATCCCAGTGTGGTTTCGCAGTTCCATGGGTCAAATCGCTGTACTATCCAGTTTTGGGCCTTTGGTATCTAAAAGAAAAGCAGTTTGAGTGTGTCGCTCACTGTTCAGCCGCAAATATCTCTATTTAAAAAAGTGTGGTATACCCCAGTAAACAATAACTGTGGATTTGCCATCCCACGGTAAAAAATCTCTATTATTCAGCTTTTGGTAGTTTTTTCCGTAAAGATAAACAGTAGTGTCTCCTGACTGTTGTGACGCAAAAATATATCTGTTGAAAATAGTCTTGTGTAGGTCCGACATCCCAGTGTGGTTTTGCAGTTCCACGGGTCAAATCGCTGTACTTTCCAGTTTTGGGCCTTTGGTATCTAAAAAAAACTGTTTAGTGTGTCGCTCACTGTTCAGCCGCAAATATCTCTATTTAAAAAAGTGTGGTATACCCGAGTAAACAATAACTGTGGTTTTGCTATCCCACAGTAAAAAATCTCTATTATTCAGGTTTTGGTATATTTTCCGTAAAGAAAAACAGTAGTGTCTCCTGACTTTTGTGACACAAAAATAAATCTGTTGAAAATAGTCTTGTGTAGGCCCGACATCCCACTGTGGTTTCGCAGTTCCACGGGTCAAATTGCTGTACTATCCAGTTTTGGGCCTTTGGTATCTAAAAAAAAAGCAGTTTGAGTGCGTCGCTCACTGTTCAGCCGCAAATTTCTCTATTTAAAAAAGTGTGGCATACCCCAGTAAACAATAACTGTGGTTTTGCCATCACACAGTAAAAAATCTCTATTATTCAGCTTTTGGTAGTTTTTTCCGTAATGAAAAACAGTAGTGTCTTCTGACTGTTGTGACACAAAAATATATCTGTTGAAAATAGTCTTGTGTAGGCCCGACATCCCAGTGTGGTTTCACAGTTCCACGGGTGAAATCGCTGTATTATCCAGTTTTGGGCCTTTGGTATCTAAAAAAAATGCAGTTTGAGTTTGTCGCTCACTGTTCAGCCACAAATATCTCTATTTAAAAAATTGTGGTATACCCCAGTAAACAATATCTGTGGTTTTGCCATTCCACGGTAAAAAATCTCTATTATTCAGCTTTTGTTAGCTTTTTCCGTAAAGAAAAACAGTAGTGTCTCCTGACTGTTGTGACACAAAAATATATCTGTTGAAAATAGTCTTGTGTAGGCCCGACATCCCAGTGTGGTTTCGCAGTTCCATGGGTCAAATCGCTGTACTATCCAGTTTTGGGCCTTTGGTATCTAAAAGAAAAGCAGTTTGAGTGTGTCGCTCACTGTTCAGCCGCAAATATCTCTATTTAAAAAAGCGTGGTATACCCCAGTAAACAATAACTATGGTTTTGCCATTCCGCGATAAAAAATCTCTTTTATTCAGGTTTTGGTATATTTCCCGTAAAGAAAAACAGTAGTGTCTCCTGACTGCTGTGACACAAAAATATATCTGTTGAAAATAGTCTTGTGTGGGCCCGACATCCCAGTGTGGTTTCGCAGTTCCACGGGTCAAATCGCTGTACTATCCAGTTTTGGGCCTTTGGTATCTAAAAAAAAAGCAGTTTGAGTGTGTCGCTCACTGTTCAGCCACAAATATCTCTATTTAAAAAAGTGTGGTATACCCCAGTAAACAATAACTGTGGTTTTGCCATCCCGCGGTAAAAAATCTCTATTATTCAGCTTTTGGTAGTTTTTTCCGTAAAGAAAAACAGTAGTGTCTCATGACTGTTGTGACACAAAAATATATCTGTTAAAAATAGTCTTGTGTAGGCCCGACATCCCAGTGTGGTTTCGCAGTTCCACGGGTCAAATCGCTGTATTATCCAGTTTTGGGCCTTTGGTATCTAAAAAAAATGCAGTTTGAGTGTGTCGCTCACTGCTCAGCCACAAATATCTCTATTTAAAAAAGTGTGGTATACCCCAGTAAACAATATCTGTGGTTTTGCCATCCCACGGTAAAAAATCTCTATTATTCAGCTTTTGGTAGCTTTTTCCGTAAAGAAAAACAGTAGTGTCTCCAGATTGTTGTGACACAAAAATATATCTGTTGAAAATAGTCTTGTGTAGGCCCGACATCCCAGTGTGGTTTCGCAGTTCCATGGGTCAAATCGCTGTTCTATCCAGTTTTGGGCCTTTGGTATCTAAAAAAAAAGCAGTTTGAGTGTGTCGCTCACTGTTCAGCCGCAAATATCTCTATTTAAAAAGTGTGGTATACCCCAGTAAACAATAACTGTGGTTTTGCCATCCCACAGTAAAAAATCTCTATTATTCAGCTTTTGGTAGTTTTTTCCGTAACGAAAAACAGTAGTGTCTCCTGACTGTTGTGACACAAAAATATATCTGTTGAAAATAGTCTTGTGTAGGCCCGACATCCCAGTGTGGTTTCGCAGTTCCATGGGTCAAATCACTGTACTATCCAGTTTTTGGCCTTTGGTATAAAAAAAAAAGGAGTTTTAGTGTGTTGCTTACTGTTCAACCACAGATATCTGTATTTAAAAAAGTGTGGTATACCCCAGTAAACAATAACTGTGGTTTTGCCATCCCACAGTAAAAAATCTCTATTATTCAGCTTTTGGTAGTTTTTTCCGTAAAGAAAAACAGTAGTGTCTCCTGACTGTTGTGACACAAAAATATATCTGTTGAAAATAGTCTTGTGTAGGCCCGACATCCCAGTGTGGTTTCGCAGTTCCATGGGTCAAATCGCTGTACTATCCAGTTTTGGGCCTTTGGTATCTAAAAGAAAAGCAGTTTGAGTGTGTCGCTCACTGTTCAGCCGCAAATATCTCTATTTAAAAAAGCGTGGTATACCCCAGTAAACAATAACTATGGTTTTGCCATTCCGCGATAAAAAATCTCTTTTATTCAGGTTTTGGTATATTTCCCGTAAAGAAAAACAGTAGTGTCTCCTGACTGCTGTGACACAAAAATATATCTGTTGAAAATAGTCTTGTGTGGGCCCGACATCCCAGTGTGGTTTCGCAGTTCCACGGGTCAAATCGCTGTACTATCCAGTTTTGGGCCTTTGGTATCTAAAAAAAAAGCAGTTTGAGTGTGTCGCTCACTGTTCAGCCACAAATATCTCTATTTAAAAAAGTGTGGTATACCCCAGTAAACAATAACTGTGGTTTTGCCATCCCGCGGTAAAAAATCTCTATTATTCAGCTTTTGGTAGTTTTTTCCGTAAAGAAAAACAGTAGTGTCTCATGACTGTTGTGACACAAAAATATATCTGTTAAAAATAGTCTTGTGTAGGCCCGACATCCCAGTGTGGTTTCGCAGTTCCACCGGTCAAATCGCTGTATTATCCAGTTTTGGGCCTTTGGTATCTAAAAAAAATGCAGTTTGAGTGTGTCGCTCACTGCTCAGCCACAAATATCTCTATTTAAAAAAGTGTGGTATACCCCAGTAAACAATATCTGTTTTTTTGCCATCCCACGGTAAAAAATCTCTATTATTCAGCTTTTGGTAGCTTTTTCCGTAAAGAAAAACAGTAGTGTCTCCAGATTGTTGTGACACAAAAATATATCTGTTGAAAATAGTCTTGTGTAGGCCCGACATCCCAGTGTGGTTTCGCAGTTCCATGGGTCAAATCGCTGTTCTATCCAGTTTTGGGCCTTTGGTATCTAAAAAAAAAGCAGTTTGAGTGTGTCGCTCACTGTTCAGCCGCAAATATCTCTATTTAAAAAGTGTGGTATACCCCAGTAAACAATAACTGTGGTTTTGCCATCCCACAGTAAAAAATCTCTATTATTCAGCTTTTGGTAGTTTTTTCCGTAACGAAAAACAGTAGTGTCTCATGACTGTTGTGACACAAAAATATATCTGTTGAAAATAGTCTTGTGTAGGCCCGACATCCCAGTGTGGTTTCGCAGTTCCATGGGTCAAATCACTGTACTATCCAGTTTTTGGCCTTTGGTATAAAAAAAAAAGGAGTTTTAGTGTGTTGCTTACTGTTCAACCACAGATATCTGTATTTAAAAAAGTGTGGTATACCCCAGTAAACAATAACTGTGGTTTTGCCATCCCACAGTAAAAAATCTCTATTATTCAGCTTTTGGTAGTTTTTTCCGTAAAGAAAAACAGTAGTGTCTCCTGACTGTTGTGATACAAAAATATATCTGTTGAAACTAGTCTTGTGTAGGCCCGACATCCCAGTGTGGTTTTGCAGTTCCATGGGTCAAATCGCTGTACTTTCCAGTTTTGGGCCTTTGGTATCTAAAAAAAACAGTTTGAGTGTGTCGCTCACTGTTCAGCCGCAAATATCTCTATTTAAAAAAGTGTGGTATAGCCGAGTAAACAATAACTGTGGTTTTGCCATCCCACAGTAAAAAATCTCTATTATTCAGGTTTTGGTATATTTTCCGTAAAGAAAAACAGTAGTGTCTCCTGACTTTTGTGACACAAAAATATATCTGTTGAAAATAGTCTTGTGTAGGCCCGACATCCCAGTGTGGTTTCGCATGTTCCACGGGTCAAATTTCTGTACTATCCAGTTTTGGGCCTTTGGTATCTAAAAAAAAAGCAGCTTGAGTGTGTCGCTCACTGTTCAGCCACAAATATCTCTACTTAAAAAAGTCTGGTATACCCCAGTAAACAATAACTGTGGTTTTGCCATCCCACAGTAAAAAATCTCTATTATTCAGCTTTTGGTAGTTTTTTCCGTAAAGAAAAACAGTAGTGTCTCATGACTGTTGTGACACAAAAATATATCTGTTGAAAATAGTCTTGTGTAGGCCCGACATCCCAGAGCGGTTTCGCAGTTCCATGGGTCAAATCGCTGTACTATCCAGTTTTGGGCCTGTGGTATCTAAAAAAAAAGCAGTTTGAGTGTGTCGCTCACTGTTCAGCCGCAAATATCTCTATTTAAAAAAGTGTGGTATACCCCAGTAAACAATAACTGTGGTTTTGCAATCCCACGGTAAAAAATCTCTATTATTCAGGTTTTGGTATATTTTCCGTAAAGAAAAACAGTTGTGTCTCCTGACTGTTGTGACACAAAAATATATCTGTTGAAAATAGTCTTGTGTGTACACGACATCCCAGTGTGGTTTCGCAGTTCCATGGGTCAAATCGCTGTACTATCCAGTTTTGGGCCTTTGGTATCTAAAAAAAACTGTTTAGTGTGTCGCTCACTGTTCAGCCGCAAATATCTCTATTTAAAAAAGTGTGGTATACCCGAGTAAACAATAACTGTGGTTTTGCCATCCCACAGTAAAAAATCTCTATTATTCAGGTTTTGGTATATTTTCCGTAAAGAAAAACAGTAGTGTCTCCTGACTTTTGTGACACAAAAATAAATCTGTTGAAAATAGTCTTGTGTAGGCCAGACATCCCACTGTGGTTTCGCAGTTCCACGGGTCAAATTGCTGTACTATCCAGTTTTGGGCCTTTGGTATCTAAAAAAAAAGCAGTTTGAGTGCGTCGCTCACTGTTCAGCCACAAATTTCTCTATTTAAAAAAGTGTGGCATACCCCAGTAAACAATAACTGTGGTTTTGCCATCCCGCGGTAAAAAATCTCTATTATTCAGCTTTTGGTAGTTTTTTCCGTAAAGAAAAACAGTAGTGTCTCATGACTGTTGTGACACAAAAATATATCTGTTAAAAATAGTCTTGTGTAGGCCCGACATCCCAGTGTGGTTTTGCAGTTCCACGGGTCAAATCGCTGTATTATCCAGTTTTGGGCCTTTGGTATCTAAAAAAAATGCAGTTTGAGTGTGTCGCTCACTGTTCAGCCACAAATATCTCTATTTAAAAAAGTGTGGTATACCCCAGTAAACAATATCTGTGGTTCTGCCATCCCACGGTAAAAAATCTCTATTATTCAGCTTTTGGTAGCTTTTTCCGTAAAGAAAAACAGTAGTGTCTCCAGATTGTTGTGACACAAAAATATATCTGTTGAAAATAGTCTTGTGTAGGCCCCACATCCCAGTGTGGTTTCGCAGTTCCACGGGTCAAGTCGCTGTACTATCCAGTTTTGGGCCTTTGGCATCTAAAAAAAAAGCAGTTTGAGTGTGTCGCTCACTGTTCAGCCGCAAATATCTCTATTTAAAACAGTGTGGTATACCCCAGTAAACAATAACTGTGGTTTTGCCATCCCACGGTAAAAAATCTCTATTATTCAGCTTTTGGTAGTTTTTTCCGTAAAGAAAAACAGTAGTGTCTCCTGACTGTTGTGACACAAAAATATATCTGTTGAAAATAGTCTTGTGTAGGCCCGACATCCCAGTGTGGTTTCGCAGTTCCATGGGTCAAATCGCTGTTCTATCCAGTTTTGGGCCTTTGGTATCTAAAAATAAAGCAGTTTGAGTGTGTCGCTCACTGTTCAGCCGCAAATATCTCTATTTAAAAAGTGTGGTATACCCCAGTAAACAATAACTGTGGTTTTGCCATCCCACGGTAAAAAATCTCTATTATTCAGCTTTTGGTAGTTTTTTCCGTAACGAAAAACAGTAGTGTCTCCTGACTGTTGTGACACAAAAATATATCTGTTGAAAATAGTCTTGTGTAGGCCCGACATCCCAGTGTGGTTTCGCAGTTCCATGGGTCAAATCGCTGTTCTATCCAGTTTTGGGCCTTTGGTATCTAAAAAAAAAGCAGTTTGAGTGTGTCGCTCACTGTTCAGCCGCAAATATCTCTATTTAAAAAGTGTGGTATACCCCAGTAAACAATAACTGTGGTTTTGCCATCCCACGGTAAAAAATCTCTATTATTCAGCTTTTGGTAGTTTTTTCCGTAACGAAAAACAGTAGTGTCTCCTGACTGTTGTGACACAAAAATATATCTGTTGAAAATAGTCTTGTGTAGGCCCGACATCCCAGTGTGGTTTCGCAGTTCCATGGGTCAAATCGCTATACTATCCAGTTTTGGGCCTTTGGTATCTAAAAAAAAAGCAGGTTGAGTGGGTCGCTCACTGTTCAGCCGCAAATATCTCTGTTTAAAAAACTGTGGTATATCCCAGTTAACAATAACTGTGGTTTTGCCATCCCATGGTAAAAAATCTCTATTATTCAGGTTTTGGTATATTTTCCGTAAAGAAAAACAGTAGTGTCTCCTGACTGTTGTAAAACAAAAATATATCTGTTGAAAATAGTCTTGTGTATACCCGACATCCCAGTGTGGTTTCGCAGTTCCATGGGTCAAATCGCTGTACTATCCAGTTTTGGGCCTTTGGTATCTAAAAAGAAAGCAGTTTGAGTGTGTCGCTCACTGTTAAGCCGCAAATATCTCTATTTAAAAAAGTGTGGTATACCCCAGTAAACAATAACTGTGGTTTTGCCATCCCACGGTAAAAAATCTCTATTATTCAGGTTTTGGTATATTTTCCGTAAAGAAAAACAGTAGTGTCTCCTGACGTTTGTGACACAAAAATATATCTGTTGAAAATAGTCTTGTGTAGGCCCGACATCCCAGTGTGGTTTCGCAGTTCCACGGGTCAAATTGCTGTACTATCCAGTTTTGGGCCTTTGGTATCTAAAAAAAAATTAGTTTGAGTGTGTCGCTCACTGTTCAGCCGCAAATATCTCTATTTAAAAAAGTGTGGTATACCCCAGTAAACAATACCTGTGGTTTTGCGATCCCACAGTAAAAAATCTCTATTATTCAGGTTTTGGTATATTTTCCGTAAAGAAAAACAGTAGTGTCTCCTGACTATTGTGACACAAAAATATATCTGTTGAAAATAGTCTTGTGTAGGCCCGACATCCCAGTGTGGTTTTGCAGTTCCACTGGTCAAATCGCTGTACTTTCCAGTTTTGGGCCTTTGGTATCTAAAAAAAAAGCAGTTTGAGTGCGTCGCTCACTGTTCAGCCACAAATTTCTCTATTTAAAATGTGTGGCATACCCCAGTAAACAATAACTGTGGTTTTGCCATCACACAGTAAAAACTCTCTATTATTCAGCTTTTGGTAGTTTCTTCCGTAACGAAAAACAGTAGTGTCTTCTGACTGTTGTGACACAAAAATATATCTGTTGAAAATAGTCTTGTGTAGGCCCGACATCCCAGTGTGGTTTCGCAGTTCCATGGGTCAATTCGCTGTACTATCCAGTTTTGGGCCTTTGGTATCTAAAAAAAAAGCAGCTTGAGTGTGTCGCTCACTGTTCAGCCACAAATTTCTCTATTTAAAAAAGTGTGGCATACCCCAGTAAACAATAACTGTGGTTTTGCCATCACACAGTAAAAAATCTCTATTATTCAGCTTTTGGTAGTTTTTTCCGTAACGAAAAACAGTAGTGTCTTCTGACTGTTGTGACACAAAAATATATCTGTTGAAAATAGTCTTGTGTAGGCCCGACATCCCAGTGTGGTTTCGCAGTTCCACGGGTGAAATCGCTGTATTATCAAGTTTTGGGCCTTTGGTATCTAAAAAAAATGCAGTTTGAGTGTGTCGCTCACTGTTCAGCCACAAATATCTCTATTTAAAAAAGTGTGGTATACCCCAGTAAACAATAACTGTGGTTTTGCCATCCCACGGTAAAAAATCTCTATTATTCAGCTTTTGGTAGTTTTTTCCGTAAAGAAAAACAGTAGTGTCTCCTGACTGTTGTGACACAAAAATATATCTGTTGAAAATAGTCTTGTGTAGGCCCGACATCCCAGTGTGGTTTCGCAGTTCCATGGGTCAAATCACTGTACTATCCAGTTTTTTTCCTTTGGTATAAAAAAAAAGCAGTTTTATTGTGTTGCTTACTGTTCAACCACAGATATCTGTATTTAAAAAAGTGTGGTATACCCCAGTAAACAATAACTGTGGTTTTGCCATCCCACAGTAAAAAATGTCTATTATTCAGCTTTTGGTAGTTTTTTCCGTAAAGAAAAACGGTAGTGTCTCCTGACTGTTGTGATACAAAAATATATCTGTTGAAACTAGTCTTGTGTAGGCCCGACATCCCAGTGTGGTTTTGCAGTTCCATGGGTCAAATCACTGTACTTTCCAGTTTTGGGCCTTTGGTTTCTAAAAAAAAACAGTTTGAGTGTGTCGCTCACTGTTCAGCCGCAAATATCTCTATTTAAAAAAGTGTGGTATACCCCAGTAAACAATAACTGTGGTTTTGCCATCCCACAGTAAAAAATCTCTATTATACAGGTTTTGGTATATTTTCCGTAAAGAAAGACAGTAGTGTCTCCTGACTTTTGTGACACAAAAATATATCTGTTGAAAATAGTCTTGTGTAGGCCCGACATCCCAGTGCGCTTTCGCAGTTCCATGGGTCAAATCGCTGTACTATCCAGTTTTGGGCCTGTGGTATCTAAAAAAAAAGCAGTTTGAGTGTGTCGCTCACTGTTCAGCTGCAAATATCTCTATTTAAAAAAGAGTGGTATACCCCAGTAAACAATAACTATGGTTTTGCCATCCCACGGTAAAAAATCTCTTTTATTCAGGTTTTGGTATATTTCCCGTAAAGAAAAACAGTAGTGTCTGCTGACTGCTGTGACACAAAAATATATCTGTTGAAAATAGTCTTGTGTGGGCCCGACATCCCAGTGTGGTTTCGCAGTTCCACGGGTCAAATCGCTGTACTATCCAGTTTTGGGCCTTTGGTATCTAAAAAAAAAGCAGTTTGAGTGTGTCGCTCACTGTTCAGCCACAAATATCTCTATTTAAAAAAGTGCGGTATACCCCAGTAAACAATAACTGTGGTTTTGCCATCCCACGGTAAAAAATCTCTATTATTCAGCTTTTGGTAGTTTTTTCCGTAAAGAAAAACAGTAGTGTCTCCTGACTGTTGTGACACAAAAATATATCTGTTGAAAATAGTCTTGTGTAGGCCCGACATCCCAGTGTGGTTTCGCAGTTCCATGGGTCAAATCACTGTACTATCCAGTTTTTGGCCTTTGGTATAAAAAAAAAAGCAGTTTTAGTGTGTTGCTTACTGTTCAACCACAGATATCTGTATTTAAAAAAGTGTGGTATACCCCAGTAAACAATAACTGTGGTTTTGCCATCCCACAGTAAAAAATCTCTATTATTCAGCTTTTGGTAGTTTTTTCCGTAAAGAAAAACAGTAGTGTCTCCTGACTGTTGTGATACAAAAATATATCTGTTGAAACTAGTCTTGTGTAGGCCCGACATCCCAGTGTGGTTTTGCAGTTCCATGGGTCAAATCACTGTACTTTCCAGTTTTGGGCTTTTGGTATCTTAAAAAAAACAGTTTGAGTGTGTCGCTCACTGTTCAGCCGCAAATATCTCTATTTAAAAAAGTGTGGTATACCCGAGTAAACAATAACTGTGGTTTTGCCATCCCACAGTAAAAAATCTCTATTATACAGGTTTTGGTATATTTTCCGTAAAGAAAAACAGTAGTGTCTCCTGACTTTTGTGACAGAAAAATATATCTGTTGAAAATAGTCTTGTGTAGGCCCGACATCCCAGTGTGGTTTCGCATGTTCCACGGGTCAAATTGCTGTACTATCCAGTTTTGGGCCTTTGATATCTAAAAAAAAAGCAGCTTGAGTGTGTCGCTCACTGTTCAGCCACAAATATCTCTACTTAAAAAGTCTGGTATACCCCAGTAAACAATAACTGTGGTTTTGCCATCCCACGTTAAAAAATCTCTATTATTCAGCTTTTGGTAGTTTTTTCCGTAAAGAAAAACAGTAGTTTCTCATGACTGTTGTGACACAAAAATATATCTGTTGAAAATAGTCTTGTGTATACCCGACATCCCAGTGTGGTTTCGCAGTTCCATGGGTCAAATCGCTGTACTATCCAGTTTTGGGCCTTTGGTATCTAAAAGAAAAGCAGTTTGAGTGTGTCGCTCACTGTTCAGCCGCAAATATCTCTATTTAAAAAAGTGTGGTATACCCCAGTCAACAATAACTGTGGTTTTGCCATCCCACGGTAAAAAATCTCTATTATTCAGCTTTTGGTTGTTTTTTCCGTAAAGAAAAACAGTAGTGTCTCCTGACTGTTGTGACGCAAAAATATATCTGTTGAAAATAGTCTTGTGTAGGCCCGACATCCCAGTGTGGTTTCGCAGTTCCACGGGTCAAGTCGCTGTACTATCCAGTTTTGGGCCTTTGGTATCTAAAAAAAAAGCAGTTTGAGTGTGTCGCTCACTGTTCAGCCGCAAATATCTCTTCTTAAAAAAGAGTGGTATACCCGAGTAAACAATAACTGTGGTTTTGCCATCCCACAGTAAAAAATCTCTATTATTCAGCTTTTGGTATATTTTCCGTAAAGGAAAACAGTAGTGTCTCCTGACTTTTGTGACACAAAAATAAATCTGTTGAAAATAGTCTTGTGTAGGCCCGACATCCCACTGTGGTTTCGCAGTTCCACGGGTCAAATTGCTGTACTATCCAGTTTTGGGCCTTTGGTATCTAAAAAAAAAGCAGTTTGAGTGCGTCGCTCACTGTTCAGCCACAAATTTCTCTATTTAAAAAAGTGTGGCATACCCCAGTAAACAATAACTGTGGTTTTGCCATCACACAGTAAAAAATCTCTATTATTCAGCTTTTGGTAGTTTTTTCCGTAACGAAAAACAGTAGTGTCTTCTGACTGTTGTGACACAAAAATATATCTGTTGAAAATAGTCTTGTGTAGGCCCGACATCCCAGTGTGGTTTCGCAGTTCCATGGGTCAAATCGCTGTACTATCCAGTTTTGGGCTTTTGGTATCTAAAAAAAAAGCAGCTTGAGTGTGTCGCTCACTGTTCAGCCAGAAATATCTCTATTTAAAAAAGTGTGGAATACCCCAGTAAACAATAACTGTGGTTTTGCCATCCTGCGGTAAAAAATCTCTTTTATTCAGGTTTTGGTATATTTCCCGTAAAGAAAAACAGTAGTGTCTCCTGACTGCTGTGACACAAAAATATATCTGTTGAAAATAGTCTTGTGTGGGCCCGACATCTAAGTGTGGTTTCGCAGTTCCACGGGTCAAATCGCTGTACTATCCAGTTTTGGGCCTTTGGTATCTAAAAAAAAAGCAGTTTGAGTGTGTCGCTCACTGTTCAGCCACAAATATCTCTATTTAAAAAAGTGTGGTATACCCCAGTAAACAATAACTGTGGTTTTGCCATCCCGCGGTAAAAAATCTCTATTATTCAGCTTTTGGTATTTTTTTCCGTAAAGAAAAACAGTAGTGTCTCATGACTGTTGTGACACGAAAATATATCTGTTGAAAATAGTCTTGTGTAGGCCCGACATCCCAGTGTGGTTTCGCAGTTCCACGGGTCAAATCGCTGTATTATCCAGTTTTGGGCCTTTGGTATCTAAAAAAAAAGCAGTTTGAGTGTATCGCTCACTGTTCAGCCGCAAATATCTCTTCTTAAAAAAGAGTGGTATACCCGAGTAAACAATAACTGTGGTTTTGCCATCCCACAGTAAAAAATCTCTATTATTCAGCTTTTGGTATATTTTCCGTAAAGGAAAACAGTAGTGTCTCCTGACTTTTGTGACACAAAAATAAATCTGTTGAAAATAGTCTTGTGTATGCCCGACATCCCACTGTGGTTTCGCAGTTCCACGGGTCAAATTTCTGTACTATCCAGTTTTGGGCCTTTGGTATCTAAAAGAAAAGCAGTTTGAGTGCGTCGCTCACTGTTCAGCCACAAATTTCTCTATTTAAAAAAGTGTGGCATACCCCAGTAAACAATAACTGTGGTTTTGCCATCACACAGTAAAAAATCTCTATTATTCAGCTTTTGGTAGTTTTTTCCGTAACGAAAAACAGTAGTGTCTTCTGACTGTTGTGACACAAAAATATATCTGTTGAAAATAGTCTTGTGTAGGCCCGACATCCCAGTGTGGTTTCGCAGTTCCATGGGTCAAATCGCTGTACTATCCAGTTTTGGGCTTTTGGTATCTAAAAAAAAAGCAGCTTGAGTGTGTCGCTCACTGTTCAGCCAGAAATATCTCTATTTAAAAAAGTGTGGAATACCCCAGTAAACAATAACTGTGGTTTTGCCATCCCGCGGTAAAAAATCTCTTTTATTCAGGTTTTGGTATATTTCCCGTAAAGAAAAACAGTAGTGTCTCCTGACTGCTGTGACACAAAAATATATCTGTTGAAAATAGTCTTGTGTGGGCCCGACATCTAAGTGTGGTTTCGCAGTTCCACGGGTCAAATCGCTGTACTATCCAGTTTTGGGCCTTTGGTATCTAAAAAAAAAGCAGTTTGAGTGTGTCGCTCACTGTTCAGCCACAAATATCTCTATTTAAAAAAGTGTGGTATACCCCAGTAAACAATAACTGTGGTTTTGCCATCCCGCGGTAAAAAATCTCTATTATTCAGCTTTTGGTAGTTTTTTCCGTAAAGAAAAACAGTAGTGTCTCATGACTGTTGTGACACAAAAATATATCTGTTGAAAATAGTCTTGTGTAGGCCCGACATCCCAGTGTGGTTTCGCAGTTCCACGGGTCAAATCGCTGTATTATCCAGTTTTGGGCCTTTGGTATCTAAAAAAAATGCAGTTTGAGTGTGTCGCTCACTGTTCAGCCGCAAATATCTCTATTTAAAAAAGTGTGGTATACCCCAGTAAACAATATCTGTGGTTTTGCCATCCCACGGTAAAAAATCTCTATTATTCAGCTTTTGGTAGCTTTTTCCGTAAAGAAAAACAGTAGTGTCTCCAGATTGTTGTGACACAAAAATATATCTGTTGAAAATAGTCTTGTGTAGGCCCCACATCCCAGTGTGGTTTCGCAGTTCCATGGGTCAAGTCGCTGTACTATCCAGTTTTGGGCCTTTGGCATCTAAAAAAAAAGCAGTATGAGTGTGTCGCTCACAGTTCAGCCGCAAATATCTCTATTTAAAAAAGTGTGGTATACCCCAGTAAACAATAACTGTGGTTTTGCCATCCCACATTAAAAAATCTCTATTATTCAGCTTTTGGTAGTTTTTTCCGTAAAGAAAAGCAGTAGTGTCTCCTGACTGTTGTGACACAAAAATATATCTGTTGAAAATAGTCTTGTGTAGGCCGACATCCCAGTGTGGTTTCGCAGTTCCATGGGTCAAATCGCTGTTCTATCCAGTTTTGGGCCTTTGGTATCTAAAAAAAAAGCAGTTTGAGTGTGTCGCTCACTGTTCAGCCGCAAATATCTCTATTTAAAAAGTGTGGTATACCCCAGTAAACAATAACTGTGGTTTTGCCATCCCACGGTAAAAAATCTCTATTATTCAGCTTTTGGTAGTTTTTTCCGTAACGAAAAACAGTAGTGTCTCCTGACTGTTGTGACACAAAAATATATCTGTTGAAAATAGTCTTGTGTAGGCCCGACATCCCAGTTTGGTTTCGCAGTTCCATGGGTCAAATCGCTATACTATCCAGTTTTGGGCCTTTGGTATCTAAAAAAAAAGCAGTTTGAGTGGGTCGCTCACTGTTCAGCCGCAAATATCTCTGTTTAAAAAAGTGTGGTATATCCCAGTTAACAATAACTGTGGTTTTGCCATCCCATGGTAAAAAATCTCTATTATTCAGGTTTTGGTATATTTTCCGTAAAGAAAAACAGTAGTGTCTCCTGACTGTTGTAAAACAAAAATATATCTGTTGAAAATAGTCTTGTGTATACCCGACATCCCAGTGTGGTTTCGCAGTTCCATGGGTCAAATCGCTGTACTATCCAGTTTTGGGCCTTTGGTATCTAAAAAGAAAACAGATTGAGTGTGTCGCTCACTGTTCAGCCGCAAATATCTCTATTTAAAAAAGTGTGGTATACCCCAGTAAACAATAACTGTGGTTTTGCCATCCCACGGTAAAAAATCTCTATTATTCAGGTTTTGGTATATTTTCCGTAAAGAAAAACAGTAGTGTCTCCTGACGTTTGTGACACAAAAATATATCTGTTGAAAATAGTCTTGTGTAGGCCCGACATCCCAGTGTGGTTTCGCAGTTCCACGGGTCAAATTGCTGTACTATCCAGTTTTGGGCCTTTGGTATCTAAAAAAAAAGCAGTTTGAGTGCGTCGCTCACTGTTCAGCCACAAATTTCTCTATTTAAAAAAGTGTGGCACACCCCAGTAAACAATAACTGTGGTTTTGCCATCACACAGTAAAAATTCTCTATTATTCAGCTTTTGGTAGTTTCTTCCGTAACGAAAAAGAGTAGTGTCTTCTGACTGTTGTGACACAAAAATATATCTGTTGAAAATAGTCTTGTGTAGGCCCGACATCCCAGTGTGGTTTCGCAGTTCCATGGGTCAATTCGCTGTACTATCCAGTTTTGGGCCTTTGGTATCTAAAAAAAAAGCAGTTTGAGTGGGTCGCTCACTGTTCAGCCGCAAATATCTCTGTTTAAAAAAGTGTGGTATATCCCAGTTAACAATAACTGTGGTTTTGCCATCCCATGGTAAAAAGTCTCTATTATTCAGGTTTTGGTATATTTTCCGTAAAGAAAAACAGTAGTGTCTCCTGACTGTTGTAAAACAAAAATATATCTGTTGAAAATAGTCTTGTGTATACCCGACATCCCAGTGTGGTTTCGCAGTTCCATGGGTCAAATCGCTGTACTATCCAGTTTTGGGCCTTTGGTATCTAAAAAGAAAACAGATTGAGTGTGTCGCTCACTGTTCAGCCGCAAATATCTCTATTTAAAAAAGTCTGGTATACCCCAGTAAACAATAACTGTGGTTTTGCCATCCCACGGTAAAAAATCTCTATTATTCATGTCTTGGTATATTTTCCGTAAAGAAAAACAGTAGTGTCTCCTGACGTTTGTGACACAAAAATATATCTGTTGAAAATAGTCTTGTGTAGGCCCGACATCCCAGTGTGGTTTCGCAGTTCCACGGGTCAAATTGCTGTACTATCCAGTTTTGGGCCTTTGGTATCTAAAAAAAAAGCAGTTTGAGTGCGTCGCTCACTGTTCAGCCACAAATTTCTCTATTTAAAAAAGTGTGGCATACCCCAGTAAACAATAACTGTGGTTTTGCCATCACACAGTAAAAATTCTCTATTATTCAGCTTTTGGTAGTTTCTTCCGTAACGAAAAACAGTAGTGTCTTCTGACTGTTGTGACACAAAAATATATCTGTTGAAAATAGTCTTGTGTAGGCCCGACATCCCAGTGTGGTTTCGCAGTTCCATGGGTCAAATCGCTGTACTATCCAGTTTTGGGCTTTTGGTATCTAAAAAAAAAGCAGCTTGAGTGTGTCGCTCACTGTTCAGCCAGAAATATCTCTATTTAAAAAAGTGTGGAATACCCCAGTAAACAATAACTGTGGTTTTGCCATCCCGCGGTAAAAAATCTCTTTTATTCAGGTTTTGGCATATTTCCCGTAAAGAAAAACAGTAGTGTCTCCTGACTGCTGTGACACAAAAATATATCTGTTGAAAATAGTCTTGTGTGGGCCCGACATCTAAGTGTGGTTTCGCAGTTCCACGGGTCAAATCGCTGTACTATCCAGTTTTGGGCCTTTGGTATCTAAAAAAAAAGCAGTTTGAGTGTGTCGCTCACTGTTCAGCCACAAATATCTCTATTTAAAAAAGTGTGGTATACCCCAGTAAACAATAACTGTGGCTTTGCCATCCCGCGGTAAAAAATCTCTATTATTCAGCTTTTGGTATTTTTTTCCGTAAAGAAAAACAGTAGTGTCTCATGACTGTTGTGACACAAAAATATATCTGTTGAAAATAGTCTTGTGTAGGCCCGACATCCCAGTGTGGTTTCGCAGTTCCACGGGTCAAATCGCTGTATTATCCAGTTTTGGGCCTTTGGTATCTAAAAAAAAAGCAGTTTGAGTGTATCGCTCACTGTTCAGCCGCAAATATCTCTTCTTAAAAAAGAGTGGTATACCCGAGTAAACAATAACTGTGGTTTTGCCATCCCACAGTAAAAAATCTCTATTATTCAGCTTTTGGTATATTTTCCGTAAAGGAAAACAGTAGTGTCTCCTGACTTTTGTGACACAAAAATAAATCTGTTGAAAATAGTCTTGTGTATGCCCGACATCCCACTGTGGTTTCGCAGTTCCACGGGTCAAATTGCTGTACTATCCAGTTTTGGGCCTTTGGTATCTAAAAAAAAAGCAGTTTGAGTGCGTCGCTCACTGTTCAGCCACAAATTTCTCTATTTAAAAAAGTGTGGCATACCCCAGTAAACAATAACTGTGGTTTTGCCATCACACAGTAAAAAATCTCTATTATTCAGCTTTTGGTAGTTTTTTCCGTAACGAAAAACAGTAGTGTCTTCTGACTGTTGTGACACAAAAATATATCTGTTGAAAATAGTCTTGTGTAGGCCCGACATCCCAGTGTGGTTTCGCAGTTCCATGGGTCAAATCGCTGTACTATCCAGTTTTGGGCTTTTGGTATCTAAAAAAAAAGCAGCTTGAGTGTGTCGCTCACTGTTCAGCCAGAAATATCTCTATTTAAAAAAGTGTGGAATACCCCAGTAAACAATAACTGTGGTTTTGCCATCCCGCGGTAAAAAATCTCTTTTATTCAGGTTTTGGTATATTTCCCGTAAAGAAAAACAGTAGTGTCTTCTGACTGCTGTGACACAAAAATATATCTGTTGAAAATAGTCTTGTGTGGGCCCGACATCTAAGTGTGGTTTCGCAGTTCCACGGGTCAAATCGCTGTACTATCCAGTTTTGGGCCTTTGGTATCTAAAAAAAAAGCAGTTTGAGTGTGTCGCTCACTGTTCAGCCACAAATATCTCTATTTAAAAAAGTGTGGTATACCCCAGTAAACAATAACTGTGGTTTTGCCATCCCGCGGTAAAAAATCTCTATTATTCAGCTTTTGGTAGTTTTTTCCGTAAAGAAAAACAGTAGTGTCTCATGACTGCTGTGACACAAAAATATATCTGTTGAAAATAGTCTTGTGTAGGCCCGACATCCCAGTGTGGTTTCGCAGTTCCACGGGTCAAATCGCTGTATTATCCAGTTTTGGGCCTTTGGTATCTAAAAAAAATGCAGTTTGAGTGTGTCGCTCACTGTTCAGCCGCAAATATCTCTATTTAAAAAAGTGTGGTATACCCCAGTAAACAATATCTGTGGTTTTGCCATCCCACGGTAAAAAATCTCTATTATTCAGTTTTTGGTAGCTTTTTCCGTAAAGAAAAACAGTAGTGTCTCCAGATTGTTGTGACACAAAAATATATCTGTTGAAAATAGTCTTGTGTAGGCCCCACATCCCAGTGTGGTTTCGCAGTTCCATGGGTCAAGTCGCTGTACTATCCAGTTTTGGGCCTTTGGCATCTAAAAAAAAAGCAGTATGAGTGTGTCGCTCACAGTTCAGCCGCAAATATCTCTATTTAAAAAAGTGTGGTATACCCCAGTAAACAATAACTGTGGTTTTGCCATCCCACATTAAAAAATCTCTATTATTCAGCTTTTGGTAGTTTTTTCCGTAAAGAAAAGCAGTAGTGTCTCCTGACTGTTGTGACACAAAAATATATCTGTTGAAAATAGTCTTGTGTAGGCCGACATCCCAGTGTGGTTTCGCAGTTCCATGGGTCAAATCGCTGTTCTATCCAGTTTTGGGCCTTTGGTATCTAAAAAAAAAGCAGTTTGAGTGTGTCGCTCACCGTTCAGCCGCAAATATCTCTATTTAAAAAGTGTGGTATACCCCAGTAAACAATAACTGTGGTTTTGCCATCCCACGGTAAAAAATCTCTATTATTCAGCTTTTGGTAGTTTTTTCCGTAACGAAAAACAGTAGTGTCTCCTGACTGTTGTGACACAAAAATATATCTGTTGAAAATAGTCTTGTGTAGGCCCGACATCCCAGTTTTGTTTCGCAGTTCCATGGGTCAAATCGCTATACTATCCAGTTTTGGGCCTTTGGTATCTAAAAAAAAAGCAGTTTGAGTGGGTCGCTCACTGTTCAGCCACAAATATCTCTGTTTAAAAAAGTGTGGTATATCCCAGTTAACAATAACTGTGGTTTTGCCATCCCATGGTAAAAAATCTCTATTATTCAGGTTTTGGTATATTTTCCGTAAAGAAAAACAGTAGTGTCTCCTGACTGTTGTAAAACAAAAATATATCTGTTGAAAATAGTCTTGTGTATACCCGACATCCCAGTGTGGTTTCGCAGTTCCATGGGTCAAATCGCTGTACTATCCAGTTTTGGGCCTTTGGTATCTAAAAAGAAAACAGATTGAGTGTGTCGCTCACTGTTCAGCCGCAAATATCTCTATTTAAAAAAGTGTGGTATACCCCAGTAAACAATAACTGTGGTTTTGCCATCCCACGGTAAAAAATCTCTATTATTCAGGTTTTGGTATATTTTCCGTAAAGAAAAACAGTAGTGTCTCCTGACGTTTGTGACACAAAAATATATCTGTTGAAAATAGTCTTGTGTAGGCCCGACATCCCAGTGTGGTTTCGCAGTTCCACGGGTCAAATTGCTGTACTATCCAGTTTTGGGCCTTTGGTATCTAAAAAAAAAGCAGTTTGAGTGCGTCGCTCACTGTTCAGCCACAAATTTCTCTATTTAAAAAAGTGTGGCATACCCCAGTAAACAATAACTGTGGTTTTGCCATCACACAGTAAAAATTCTCTATTATTCAGCTTTTGGTAGTTTCTTCCGTAACGAAAAACAGTAGTGTCTTCTGACTGTTGTGACACAAAAATATATCTGTTGAAAATAGTCTTGTGTAGGCCCGACATCCCAGTGTGGTTTCGCAGTTCCATGGGTCAATTCGCTGTACTATCCAGTTTTGGGCCTTTGGTATCTAAAAAAAAAGCAGTTTGAGTGGGTCGCTCACTGTTCAGCCGCAAATATCTCTGTTTAAAAAAGTGTGGTATATCCCAGTTAACAATAACTGTGGTTTTGCCATCCCATGGTAAAAAATCTCTATTATTCAGGTTTTGGTATATTTTCCGTAAAGAAAAACAGTAGTGTCTCCTGACTGTTGTAAAACAAAAATATATCTGTTGAAAATAGTCTTGTGTATACCCGACATCCCAGTGTGGTTTCGCAGTTCCATGGGTCAAATCGCTGTACTATCCAGTTTTGGGCCTTTGGTATCTAAAAAGAAAACAGATTGAGTGTGTCGCTCACTGTTCAGCCGCAAATATCTCTATTTAAAAAAGTGTGGTATACCCCAGTAAACAATAACTGTGGTTTTGCCATCCCACGGTAAAAAATCTCTATTATTCAGGTTTTGGTATATTTTCCGTAAAGAAAAACAGTAGTGTCTCCTGACGTTTGTGACACAAAAATATATCTGTTGAAAATAGTCTTGTGTAGGCCCGACATCCCAGTGTGGTTTCGCAGTTCCACGGGTCAAATTGCTGTACTATCCAGTTTTGGGCCTTTGGTATCTAAAAAAAAAGCAGTTTGAGTGCGTCGCTCACTGTTCAGCCACAAATTTCTCTATTTAAAAAAGTGTGGCATACCCCAGTAAACAATAACTGTGGTTTTGCCATCACACAGTAAAAATTCTCTATTATTCAGCTTTTGGTAGTTTCTTCCGTAACGAAAAACAGTAGTGTCTTCTGACTGTTGTGACACAAAAATATATCTGTTGAAAATAGTCTTGTGTAGGCCCGACATCCCAGTGTGGTTTCGCAGTTCCATGGGTCAATTCGCTGTACTATCCAGTTTTGGGCCTTTGGTATCTAAAAAAAAAGCAGCTTGAGTGTGTCGCTCACTGTTCAGCCACAAATTTCTCTATTTAAAAAAGTGTGGCATAGCCCAGTAAACAATAACTGTGGTTTTGCCATCACACAGTAAAAAATCTCTATTATTCAGCTTTTGGTAGTTTTTTCCGTAAAGAAAAACAGTAGTGTCTTCTGACTGTTGTGACACAAAAATATATCTGTTGAAAATAGTCTTGTGTAGGCCCGACATCCCAGTGTGGTTTCGCAGTTCCACGGGTGAAATCGCTGTATTATCAAGTTTTGGGCCTTTGGTATCTAAAAAAAACAGTTTGAGTGTGTCGCTCACTGTTCAGCCACAAATATCTCTATTTAAAAAAGTGTGGTATACCCCAGTAAACAATATCTGTGGTTTTGCCATGCCACGGTAAAAAATCTCTATTATTCAGCTTTTGGTAGCTTTTTCCGTAAAGAAAAACAGTAGTGTCTCCTGACTGTTGTGACACAAAAATATATCTGTTGAAAATAGTCTTGTGTAGGCCCGACATCCCAGTGCGGTTTCGCAGTTCCATGGGTCAAATCGCTGTACTATCCAGTTTTGGGCCTGTGGTATCTAAAAAAAAAGCAGTTGGAGTTTGTCGCTCACTGTTCAGCCGCAAATATCTCTATTTAAAAAAGCGTGGTATACCCCAGTAAACAATAACTATGGTTTTGCCATCCCACGGTAAAAAATCTCTTTTATTCAGGTTTTGGTATATTTCCCGTAAAGAAATACAGTAGTGTCTCCTGACTGCTGTGACACAAAAATATATCTGTTGAAAATAGTCTTGTGTGGGCCTGACATCCCAGTGTGGTTTCGCAGTTCCACGGGTCAAATCGCTGTACTATCCAGTTTTGGGCCTTTGGTATCTAAAAAAAAAGCAGTTTGAGTGTGTCGCTCACTGTTCAGCCACAAATATCTCTATTTAAAAAAGTGTGGTATACCCCAGTAAACAATAACTGTGGTTTTGCCATCCCACGGTAAAAAATCTCTATTATTCAGCTTTTGGTAGTTTTTTCCGTAAAGAAAAACAGTAGTGTCTCCTGACTGTTGTGACACAAAAATATATCTGTTGAAAATAGTCTTGTGTAGGCCCGACATCCTAGTGTGGTTTCGCAGTTCCATGGGTCAAATCACTGTACTATCCAGTTTTTGGCCTTTGGTATAAAAAAAAAAGCAGTTTTAGTGTGTTGCTTACTGTTCAACCACAGATATCTGTATTTAAAAAAGTGTGGTATACCCCAGTAAACAATAACTGTGGTTTTGCCATCCCACAGTAAAAAATCTCTATTATTCAGCTTTTGGTAGTTTTTTCCGTAAAGAAAAACAGTAGTGTCTCCTGACTGTTGTGATACAAAAATATATCTGTTGAAACTAGTCTTGTGTAGGCCCGACATCCCAGTGTGGTTTTGCAGTTCCATGGGTCAAATCGCTGTACTTTCCAGTTTTGGGCCTTTGGTATCTAAAAAAAACAGTTTGAGTGTGTCGCTCACTGTTCAGCCGCAATTATCTCTATTTAAAAAAGTGTGGTATAACCGAGTAAACAATAACTGTGGTTTTGCCATCCCACAGTAAAAAATCTCTATTATACAGGTTTTGGTATATTTTCCGTAAAGAAAAACAGTAGTGTCTCCTGACTTTTGTGACACAAAAATATATCTGTTGAAAATAGTCTTGTGTAGGCCCGACATCCCAGTGTGGTTTCGCATGTTCCACGGGTCAAATTGCTGTACTATCCAGTTTTGGGCCTTTGGTATCTAAAAAAAAAGCAGCTTGAGTGTGTCGCTCACTGTTCAGCCACAAATATCTCTACTTAAAAAAGTCTGGTATACCCCAGTAAACAATAACTGTGGTTTTGCCATCCCACGTTAAAAAATCTCTATTATTCAGCTTTTGGTAGTTTTTTCCATAAAGAAAAACAGTAGTGTCTCATGACTGTTGTGACACAAAAATATATCTGTTGAAAATAGTCTTGTGTAGGCCCGACATCCCAGTGTGGTTTCGCAGTTCCATGGGTCAAATCGGTGTATTATCCAGTTTTGGGCCTTTGGTATCTAAAAAAAATGCAGTTTGAGTGTGTCGCTCACTGTTCAGCCGCAAATATCTCTATTTAAAAAAGTGTGCTATACCCCAGTAAACAATAACTGTGGTTTTGCAATCCCACGGTAAAAAATCTCTATTATTCAGGTTTTGGTATATTTTCCGTAAAGAAAAACAGTTGTGTCTCCTGACTGTTGTGACACAAAAATATATCTGTTGAAAATAGTCTTGTGTATACCCGACATCCCAGTGTGGTTTCGCAGTTCCATGGGTCAAATCGCTGTACTATCCAGTTTTGGGCCTTTGGTATCTAAAAGAAAAGCAGTTTGAGTGTGTCGCTCACTGTTCAGCCGCAAATATCTCTATTTAAAAAAGTGTGGTATACCCCAGTCAACAATAACTGTGGTTTTGCCATCCCACGGTAAAAAATCTCTATTATTCAGCTTTTGGTAGTTTTTTCCGTAAAGAAAAACAGTAGTGTCTCCTGATTGTTGTGACGCAAAAATATATCTGTTGAAAATAGTCTTGTGTAGGCCCGACATCCCAGTGTGGTTTCGCAGTTCCACGGGTCAAGTCGCTGTACTATCCAGTTTTGGGCCTTTGGTATCTAAAAAAAAAGCAGTTTGAGTGCGTCGCTCACTGTTCAGCCACAAATTTCTCTATTTAAAAAAGTGTGGCATACCCCAGTAAACAATAACTGTGGTTTTGCCATCACACAGTAAAAAATCTCTATTATTCAGCTTTTGGTAGTTTTTTCCGTAACGAAAAACAGTAGTGTCTTCTGACTGTTGTGACACAAAAATATATCTGTTGAAAATAGTCTTGTGTAGGCCCGACATCCCAGTGTGGTTACGCAGTTCCATGGGTCAAATCGCTGTACTATCCAGTTTTGGGCTTTTGGTATCTAGAAAAAAAGCAGCTTGAGTGTGTCGCTCACTGTTCAGCCACAAATATCTCTATTTAAAAAAGTGTGGAATACCCCAGTAAACAATAACTGTGGTTTTGCCATCCCCCGGTAAAAAATCTCTATTATTCAGCTTTTGGTAGTTTTTTCCGTAAAGAAAAACAGTAGTGTCTCATGACTGTTGTGACACAAAAATATATCTGTTGAAAATAGTCTTGTGTAGGCCCGACATCCCAGTGTGGTTTCACAGTTCCACGGGTGAAATCGCTGTATTATCCTATTTTGGGCCTTTGGTATCTAAAAAAAATGCAGTTTGAGTTTGTCGCTCACTGTTCAGCCACAAATATCTCTATTTAAAAAAGTGTGGTATACCCCAGTAAACAATATCTGTGGTTTTGCCATGCCACGGTAAAAAATCTCTATTATTCAGCTTTTGGTAGCTTTTTCCGTAAAGAAAAACAGTAGTGTCTTCTGACTGTTGTGACACAAAAATATATCTGTTGAAAATAGTCTTGTGTAGGCCAGACATCCCAGTGCGGTTTCGCAGTTTCATGGGTCAAATCGCTGTACTATCCAGTTTTGGGCCTGTGGTATCTAAAAAAAAAGCAGTTTGAGTGTGTCGCTCACTGTTCAGCCGCAAATATCTCTATTTAAAAAAGCGTGGTATACCCCAGTAAACAATAACTATGGTTTTGACATCCCGCGGTAAAAAATCTCTTTTATTCAGGTTTTGGTATATTTCCCGTAAAGAAAAACAGTAGTGTTTCCTGACTGCTGTGACACAAAAATATATCTGTTGAAAATAGTCTTGTGTAGGCCCGACATCCCAGTGTGGTTTCGCAGTTCCATGGGTCAAGTCGCTGTACTATCCAGTTTTGGGCCTTTGGCATCTAAAAAAAAAGCAGTATGAGTGTGTCGCTCACTGTTCAGCCGCAAATATCTCTATTTAAAAAAGTGTGGTATACCCCAGTAAACAATAACTGTGGTTTTGCCATCCCACGGTAAAAAATCTCTATTATTCAGCTTTTGGTAGTTTTTTCCGTAAAGAAAAACAGTAGTGTCTCATGACTGTTGTGACACAAAAATATATCTGTTGAAAATAGTCTTGTGTAGGCCCGACATCCCAGTGTGGTTTCGCAGTTCCATGGGTCAAATCGCTGTTCTATCCAGTTTTGGGCCTTTGGTATCTAAAAAAAAAGCAGTTTGAGTGTGTCGCTCACTGTTCAGCCGCAAATATCTCTATTTAAAAAGTGTGGTATACCCCAGTAAACAATAACTGTGGTTTTGCCATCGCACGGTAAAAAATCTCTATTATTCAGCTTTTGGTAGTTTTTTCCGTAACGAAAAACAGTAGTGTCTCCTGACTGTTGTGACACAAAAATATATCTGTTGAAAATAGTCTTGTCTAGGCCCGACATCCCAGTGTGGTTTCGCAGTTCCATTGGTCAAATCGCTATACTATCCAGTTTTGGGCCTTTGGTATCTAAAAAAAAAGCAGTTTGAGTGGGTCGCTCACTGTTCAGCCGCAAATATCTCTGTTTAAAAAAGTGTGGTATATCCCAGTTAACAATAACTGTGGTTTTGCCATCCCATGGTAAAAAATCTCTTTTATTCAGGTTTTGGTATATTTTCCGTAAAGAAAAACAGTAGTGTCTCCTGACGTTTGTGACACAAAAATATATCTGTTGAAAATAGTCTTGTGTAGGCCCGACATCCCAGTGTGGTTTCGCAGTTCCACGGGTCAAATTGCTGTACTATCCAGTTTTGGGCCTTTGGTATCTAAAAAAAAAGCAGTTTGAGTGTGTCGCTCACTGTTCAGCCGCAAATATCTCTATTTAAAAAATTGTGGTATACCCCAGTAAACAATACCTGTGGTTTTGCGATCCCACAGTAAAAAATCTCTATTATTCAGGTTTTGGTATATTTTCCATAAAGAAAAACAGTAGTGTCTTCTGACTGTTGTGACACAAAAATATATCTGTTGAAAATAGTCTTGTGTAGGCCCGACATCCCAGTGTGGTTTCGCAGTTCCATGGGTCAATTCGCTGTACTAACCAGTTTTGGGCCTTTGGTATCTAAAAAAAAAGCAGCTTGAGTGTGTCGCTCACTGTTCAGCCAAAATTTCTCTATTTAAAAAAGTGTGGCATACCCCAGTAAACAATAACTGTGGTTTTGCCATCACACAGTAAAAAATCTCTATTATTCAGCTTTTGGTAGTTTTTTCCGTAAAGAAAAACAGTAGTGTCTTCTGACTGTTGTGACACAAAAATATATCTGTTGAAAATAGTCTTGTGTAGGCCCGACATCCCAGTGTGGTTTCGCAGTTCCACGGGTGAAATCGCTGTATTATCAAGTTTTGGGCCTTTGGTATCTAAAAAAAATGCAGTTTGAGTGTGTCGCTCACTGTTCAGCCGCAAATATCTCTATTTAAAAAAGTGTGGTATAACCGAGTAAACAATAACTGTGGTTTTGCCATCCCACAGTAAAAAATCTCTATTATACAGGTTTTGGTATATTTTCCGTAAAGAAAAACAGTAGTGTCTCCTGACTTTTGTGACACAAAAATATATCTGTTGAAAATAGTCTTGTGTAGGCCCGACATCCCAGTGTGGTTTCGCATGTTCCACGGGTCAAATTGCTGTACTATCCAGTTTTGGGCCTTTGATATCTAAAAAAAAAGCAGCTTGAGTGTGTCGCTCACTGTTCAGCCACAAATATCTCTACTTAAAAAAGTCTGGTATACCCCAGTAAACAATAACTGTGGTTTTGCCATCCCACGTTAAAAAATCTCTATTATTCAGCTTTTGGTAGTTTTTTCCATAAAGAAAAACAGTAGTGTCTCATGACTGTTGTGACACAAAAATATATCTGTTGAAAATAGTCTTGTGTAGGCCCGACATCCCAGTGTGGTTTCGCAGTTCCATGGGTCAAATCGGTGTATTATCCAGTTTTGGGCCTTTGGTATCTAAAAAAAATGCAGTTTGAGTGTGTCGCTCACTGTTCAGCCGCAAATATCTCTATTTAAAAAAGTGTGCTATACCCCAGTAAACAATAACTGTGGTTTTGCAATCCCACGGTAAAAAATCTCTATTATTCAGGTTTTGGTATATTTTCCGTAAAGAAAAACAGTTGTGTCTCCTGACTGTTGTGACACAAAAATATATCTGTTGAAAATAGTCTTGTGTATACCCGACATCCCAGTGTGGTTTCGCAGTTCCATGGGTCAAATCGCTGTACTATCCAGTTTTGGGCCTTTGGTATCTAAAAGAAAAGCAGTTTGAGTGTGTCGCTCACTGTTCAGCCGCAAATATCTCTATTTAAAAAAGTGTGGTATACCCCAGTCAACAATAACTGTGGTTTTGCCATCCCACGGTAAAAAATCTCTATTATTCAGCTTTTGGTAGTTTTTTCCGTAAAGAAAAACAGTAGTGTCTCCTGATTGTTGTGACGCAAAAATATATCTGTTGAAAATAGTCTTGTGTAGGCCCGACATCCCAGTGTGGTTTCGCAGTTCCACGGGTCAAGTCGCTGTACTATCCAGTTTTGGGCCTTTGGTATCTAAAAAAAAAGCAGTTTGAGTGTGTCGCTCACTGTTCAGCCGCAAATATCTCTTCTTAAAAAAGAGTGGTATACCCGAGTAAACAATAACTGTGGTTTTGCCATCCCACAGTAAAAAATCTCTATTATTCAGGTTTTGGTATATTTTCCGTAAAGAAAAACAGTAGTGTCTCCTGACTTTTGTGACACAAAAATAAATCTGTTGAAAATAGTCTTGTGTAGGCCCGACATCCCACTGTGGTTTCGCAGTTCCACGGGTCAAATTGCTGTACTATCCAGTTTTGGGCCTTTGGTATCTAAAAAAAAAGCAGTTTGAGTGCGTCGCTCACTGTTCAGCCACAAATTTCTCTATTTAAAAAAGTGTGGCATACCCCAGTAAACAATAACTGTGGTTTTGCCATCACACAGTAAAAAATCTCTATTATTCAGCTTTTGGTAGTTTTTTCCGTAACGAAAAACAGTAGTGTCTTCTGACTGTTGTGACACAAAAATATATCTGTTGAAAATAGTCTTGTGTAGGCCCGACATCCCAGTGTGGTTACGCAGTTCCATGGGTCAAATCGCTGTACTATATAGTTTTGGGCTTTTGGTATCTAGAAAAAAAGCAGCTTGAGTGTGTCGCTCACTGTTCAGCCACAAATATCTCTATTTAAAAAAGTGTGGAATACCCCAGTAAACAATAACTGTGGTTTTGCCATCCCCCGGTAAAAAATCTCTATTATTCAGCTTTTGGTAGTTTTTTCCGTAAAGAAAAACAGTAGTGTCTCATGACTGTTGTGACACAAAAATATATCTGTTGAAAATAGTCTTGTGTAGGCCCGACATCCCAGTGTGGTTTCACAGTTCCACGGGTGAAATCGCTGTATTATCCAGTTTTGGGCCTTTGGTATCTAAAAAAAATGCAGTTTGAGTTTGTCGCTCACTGTTCAGCCACAAATATCTCTATTTAAAAAAGTGTGGTATACCCCAGTAAACAATATCTGTGGTTTTGCCATGCCACGGTAAAAAATCTCTATTATTCAGCTTTTGGTAGCTTTTTCCGTAAAGAAAAACAGTAGTGTCTTCTGACTGTTGTGACACAAAAATATATCTGTTGAAAATAGTCTTGTGTAGGCCAGACATCCCAGTGCGGTTTCGCAGTTTCATGGGTCAAATCGCTGTACTATCCAGTTTTGGGCCTGTGGTATCTAAAAAAAAAGCAGTTTGAGTGTGTCGCTCACTGTTCAGCCGCAAATATCTCTATTTAAAAAAGCGTGGTATACCCCAGTAAACAATAACTATGGTTTTGACATCCCGCGGTAAAAAATCTCTTTTATTCAGGTTTTGGTATATTTCCCGTAAAGAAAAACAGTAGTGTTTCCTGACTGCTGTGACACAAAAATATATCTGTTGAAAATAGTCTTGTGTAGGCCCGACATCCCAGTGTGGTTTCGCAGTTCCATGGGTCAAGTCGCTGTACTATCCAGTTTTGGGCCTTTCGCATCTAAAAAAAAAGCAGTATGAGTGTGTCGCTCACTGTTCAGCCGCAAATATCTCTATTTAAAAAAGTGTGGTATACCCCAGTAAACAATAACTGTGGTTTTGCCATCCCACGGTAAAAAATCTCTATTATTCAGCTTTTGGTAGTTTTTTCCGTAAAGAAAAAGAGTAGTGTCTCCTGACTGTTGTGACACAAAAATATATCTGTTGAAAATAGTCTTGTGTAGGCCCGACATCCCAGTGTGGTTTCGCAGTTCCATGGGTCAAATCGCTGTTCTATCCAGTTTTGGGCCTTTGGTATCTAAAAAAAAAGCAGTTTGAGTGTGTCGCTCACTGTTCAGCCGCAAATATCTCTATTTAAAAAGTGTGGTATACCCCAGTAAACAATAACTGTGGTTTTGCCATCGCACGGTAAAAAATCTCTATTATTCAGCTTTTGGTAGTTTTTTCCGTAACGAAAAACAGTAGTGTCTCCTGACTGTTGTGACACAAAAATATATCTGTTGAAAATAGTCTTGTGTAGGCCCGACATCCCAGTGTGGTTTCGCAGTTCCATTGGTCAAATCGCTATACTATCCAGTTTTGGGCCTTTGGTATCTAAAAAAAAAGCAGTTTGAGTGGGTCGCTCACTGTTCAGCCGCAAATATCTCTGTTTAAAAAAGTGTGGTATATCCCAGTTAACAATAACTGTGGTTTTGCCATCCCATGGTAAAAAATCTCTTTTATTCAGGTTTTGGTATATTTTCCGTAAAGAAAAACAGTAGTGTCTCCTGACGTTTGTGACACAAAAATATATCTGTTGAAAATAGTCTTGTGTAGGCCCGACATCCCAGTGTGGTTTCGCAGTTCCACGGGTCAAATTGCTGTACTATCCAGTTTTGGGCCTTTGGTATCTAAAAAAAAAGCAGTTTGAGTGTGTCGCTCACTGTTCAGCCGCAAATATCTCTATTTAAAAAATTGTGGTATACCCCAGTAAACAATACCTGTGGTTTTGCGATCCCACAGTAAAAAATCTCTATTATTCAGGTTTTGGTATATTTTCCATAAAGAAAAACAGTAGTGTCTTCTGACTGTTGTGACACAAAAATATATCTGTTGAAAATAGTCTTGTGTAGGCCCGACATCCCAGTGTGGTTTCGCAGTTCCATGGGTCAATTCGCTGTACTAACCAGTTTTGGGCCTTTGGTATCTAAAAAAAAAGCAGCTTGAGTGTGTCGCTCACTGTTCAGCCAAAATTTCTCTATTTAAAAAAGTGTGGCATACCCCAGTAAACAATAACTGTGGTTTTGCCATCACACAGTAAAAAATCTCTATTATTCAGCTTTTGGTAGTTTTTTCCGTAAAGAAAAACAGTAGTGTCTTCTGACTGTTGTGACACAAAAATATATCTGTTGAAAATAGTCTTGTGTAGGCCCGACATCCCAGTGTGGTTTCGCAGTTCCACGGGTGAAATCGCTGTATTATCAAGTTTTGGGCCTTTGGTATCTAAAAAAAATGCAGTTTGAGTGTGTCGCTCACTGTTCAGCCACAAATATCTCTATTTAAAAAAGTGTGGTATACCCCAGTAAACAACATCTGTGGTTTTGCCATGCCACGGTAAAAAATCTCTATTATTCAGCTTTTGGTAGCTTTTTCCGTAAAGAAAAACAGTAGTGTCTCCTGACTGTTGTGACACAAAAATATATCTGTTGAAAATAGTCTTGTGTAGGCCCGACATCCCAGTGCGGTTTCGCAGTTCCATGGGTCAAATCGCTGTACTATCCAGTTTTGGGCCTGTGGTATCTAAAAAAAAAGCAGTTTGAGTGTGTCGCTCACTGTTCAGCCGCAAATATCTCTATTTAAAAAAGAGTGGTATACCCCAGTAAATAATAACTATGGTTTTGCCATCCCACGGTAAAAAATCTCTTTTATTCAGGTTTTGGTATATTTCCCATAAAGAAAAACAGTAGTGTCTCCTGACTGCTGTGACACAAAAATATATCTGTTGAAAATAGTGTTGTGTAGGCCCGACATCCCAGTGTGGTTTCGCATGTTCCACGGGTCAAATTGCTGTACTATCCAGTTTTGGGCCTTTGGTATCTAAAAAAAAAGCAGCTTGAGTGTGTCGCTCACTGTTCAGCCACAAATATCTCTACTTAAAAAAGTCTGGTATACCCCAGTAAACAATAACTGTGGTTTTGCCATCCCACGTTAAAAAATCTCTATTATTCAGCTTTTGGTAGTTTTTTCCGTAAAGAAAAACAGTAGTGTCTCACGACTGTTGTGACACAAAAATATATCTGTTGAAAATAGTCTTGTGTAGGCCCGACATCCCAGAGCGGTTTCGCAGTTCCATGGGTCAAATCGCTGTACTATCCAGTTTTGGGCCTGTGGTATCTAAAAAAAAAGCAGTTTGAGTGTGTCGCTCACTGTTCAGCCGCAAATATCTCTATTTAAAAAAGTGTGGTATACCCCAGTAAACAATAACTGTGGTTTTGCAATCCCACTTTAAAAAATCTCTATTATTCAGGTTTTGGTATATTTTCCGTAAAGAAAAACAGTTGTGTCTCCTGACTGTTGTGACACAAAAATATATCTGTTGAAAATAGTCTTGTGTATACCCGACATCCCAGTGTGGTTTCGCAGTTCCATGGGTCAAATCGCTGTACTATCCAGTTTTGGGCCTTTGGTATCTAAAAGAAAAGCAGTTTGAGTGTGTCGCTCACTGTTCAGCCGCAAATATCTCTATTTAAAAAAGTGTGGTATACCCCAGTCAACAATAACTGTGGTTTTGCCATCCCACGGTAAAAAATTTCTATTATTCAGCTTTTGGTAGTTTTTTCCGTAAAGAAAAACAGTAGTGTCTCCTGACTGTTGTGACGCAAAAATATATCTGTTGAAAATAGTCTTGTGTAGGCCCGACATCCCAGTGTGGTTTCGCAGTTCCACGGGTCAAGTCGCTGTACTATCCAGTTTTGGGCCTTTGGTATCTAAAAAAAAAGCAGTTTGAGTGTGTCGCTCACTGTTCAGCCGCAAATATCTCTTCTTAAAAAAGAGTGGTTTACCCCAGTAAACAATAACTGTGGTTTTGCCATCCCACAGTAAAAAATCTCTATTATTCAGGTTTTGGTATATTTTCCGTAAAGAAAAACAGTAGTGTCTCCTGACTTTTGTGACACAAAAATAAATCTGTTGAAAATAGTCTTGTGTAGGCCCGACATACCACTGTGGTTTCGCAGTTCCACGGGTCAAATTGCTGTACTATCCAGTTTTGGGCCTTTGGTATCTAAAAAAAAAGCAGTTTGAGTGCGTCGCTCACTGTTCAGCCACAAATTTCTCTATTTAAAAAAGTGTGGCATACCCCAGTAAACAATAACTGTGGTTTTGCCATCACACAGTAAAAAATCTCTATTATTCAGCTTTTGGTAGTTTTTTCCGTAACAAAAAACAGTAGTGTCTTCTGACTGTTGTGACACAAAAATATATCTGTTGAAAATAGTCTTGTGTAGGCCCGACATCCCAGTGTGGTTTCGCAGTTCCATGGGTCAAATCGCTGTACTATCCAGTTTTGGGCTTTTGGTATCTAAAAAAAAAGCAGCTTGAGTGTGTCGCTCACTGTTCAGCCACAAATATCTCTATTTAAAAAAGTGTGGTATACCCCAGTAAACAATAACTGTGGTTTTGCCATCCCACGGTAAAAAATCTCTATTATTCAGCTTTTGGTAGTTTTTTCTGTAAAGAAAAACAGTAGTGTCTCATGACTGTTGTGACACAAAAATATATCTGTTGAAAATAGTCTTGTGTAGGCCCGACATCCCAGTGTGGTTTCACAGTTCCACGGGTGAAATCGCTGTATTATCCAGTTTTGGGCCTTTGGTATCTAAAAAAAATGCAGTTTGAGTTTGTCGCTCACTGTTCAGCCACAAATATCTCTATTTAAAAAAGTGTGGTATACCCCAGTAAACAATATCTGTGGTTTTGCCATGCCACGGTAAAAAATCTCTATTATTCAGCTTTTGGTAGCTTTTTCCGTAAAGAAAAACAGTAGTGTCTCCTGACTGTTGTGACACAAAAATATATCTGTTGAAAATAGTCTTGTGTAGGCCCGACATCCCAGTGCGGTTTCGCAGTTCCATGGGTCAAATCGCTGTACTATCCAGTTTTGGGCCTGTGGTATCTAAAAAAAAAGCAGTTTGAGTGTGTCGCTCACTGTTCAGCCGCAAATATCTCTATTTAAAAAAGCGTGGTATACCCCAGTAAACAATAACTATGGTTTTGCCATCCCGCGGTAAAAAATCTCTTTTATTCAGGTTTTGGTATATTTCCCGTAAAGAAAAACAGTAGTGTCTCCTGACTGCTGTGACACAAAAATATATCTGTTGAAAATAGTCTTGTGTGGGCCCGACATCCCAGTGTGGTTTCGCAGTTCCACGGGTCAAATCGCTGTACTATCCAGTTTTGGGCCTTTGGTATCTAAAAAAAAAACAGTTTGAGTGTGTCGCTCACTGTTCAGCCACAAATATCTCTATTTAAAAAAGTGTGGTATACCATAGTAAACAATAACTGTGGTTTTGCCATCCCACGGTAAAAAATCTCTATTATTCAGCTTTTGGTAGCTTTTTCCGTAAAGAAAAACAGTAGTGTCTCATTACTGTTGTGACACAAAAATATATCTGTTGAAAATAGTGTTGTGTAGGCCCGACATCCCAGTGTGGTTTCGCAGTTCCATGGGCAAATCGCTGTATTATCCAGTTTTGGGCCTTTGGTATCTAAAAAAAATGCAGTTTGAGTGTGTCGCTCACTGTTCAGCCACAAATATCTCTATTTAAAAAAGTGTGGTATACCCCAGTAAACAATATCTGTGGTTTTGCCATCCCACGGTAAAAAATCTCTATTATTCAGCTTTTGGTAGCTTTTTCCGTAAAGAAAAACAGTAGTGTCTCCAGATTGTTGTGACACAAAAATATATATGTTGAAAATAGTCTTGTGTAGGCCCCACATCCCAGTGTGGTTTCACAGTTCCATGGGTCAAATCGCTATACTATCCAGTTTTGGGCCTTTGGTATCTAAAAAAAAAGCAGTTTGAGTGGGTCGCTCACTGTTCAGCCGCAAATATCTCTGTTTAAAAAAGTGTGGTATATCCCAGTTAACAATAACTGTGGTTTTGCCATCCCATGGTAAAAAATTTCTATTATTCAGGTTTTGGTATATTTTCCGTAAAGAAAAACAGTAGTGTCTCCTGACTGTTGTAAAACAAAAATATATCTGTTGAAAATAGTCTTGTGTATACCCGACATCCCAGTGTGGTTTCGCAGTTCCATGGGTCAAATCGCTGTACTATCCAGTTTTGGGCCTTTGGTATCTAAAAAGAAAGCAGTTTGAGTGTGTCGCTCACTGTTCAGCCGCAAATATCTCTATTTAAAAAAGTGTGGTATACCCCAGTAAACAATAACTGTGGTTTTGCCATCCCACGGTAAAAAATCTCTATTATTCAGCTTTTGGTAGTTTTTTCCGTAAAGAAAAACAGTAGTGTCTCCTGACTGTTGTGACGCAAAAATATATCTGTTGAAAATAGTCTTGTGTAGCCCCGACATCCCAGTGTGGTTTCACAGTTCCACGGGTCAAGTCGCTGTACTATCCAGTTTTGGGCCTTTGGTATCTAAAAAAAAAGCAGTTTGAGTGTGTCGCTCACTGTTCAGCCGCAAATATCTCTTTTTAAAAAAGTGTGGTATACCCCAGTAAACAATAACTGTGGTTTTGCCATCCCACGGTAAAAAATCTCTATTATTCAGCTTTTGGTAGTTTTTTCCGTAAAGAAAAACAGTAGTGTCTCCTGACTGTTGTGACACAAAAATATATCTGTTGAAAATAGTCTTGTGTAGGCCCGACATCCCAGTGTGGTTTTGCAGTTCCATACGTCAAATCGCTGTACTATCCAGTTTTGGGCCTTTGGTATCTAAAAAATACAGTTTGAGTGTGTCGCTCACTGTTCAGCCGCAAATATCTCTATTTAAAAAAGTGTGGTATACCCCAGTAAACAATAACTGTGGTTTTGCCATCCCACAGTAAAAAATCTCTATTATTCTGGTTTTGGTATATTTTCCGTAAAGAAAAACAGTAGTGTCTCCTGACTTTTGTGACACAAAAATATATCTGTTGAAAATAGTCTTGTGTAGGCCTGACATCCCCGTGTGGTTTCGCAGTTCCACGGGTCAAATTGCTGTACTATCCAGTTTTGGGCCTTTGGTATCTATAAAAAAAGCATTTTGAGTGCATCGCTCACTGTTCAGCCACAAATTTCTCTATTTAAAAAAGTGTGGTATACCCCAGTAAACAATAACTGTGGTTTTGCCATCCCACGGTAAAAAATCTCTATTATTCAGCTTTTGGTAGTTTTTTCCGTAAATAAAAACAGTAGTGTCTCATGACTGTTGTGACACAAAAATATATCTGTTGAAAATAGTCTTGTGTAGGCCCGACATCCCAGTGTGGTTTCGCAGTTCCATGGGTCAAATCGCTGTACTATCCAGTTTTGGGCCTTTGGTATCTAAAAAAACTGTTTGAGTGTGTCGCTCACTGTTCAGCCGCAAATATCTCTATTTAAAAAAGTGTGGTATACCCGAGTAAACAATAACTGTGGTTTTGCCATCCCACAGTAAAAAATCTCTATTATTCAGGTTTTGGTATATTTTCCGTAAAGAAAAACAGTAGTGTCTCCTGACTTTTGTGACACAAAAATAAATCTGTTGAAAATAGTCTTGTGTAGGCCCGACATACCACTGTGGTTTCGCAGTTCCACGGGTCAAATTGCTGTACTATCCAGTTTTGGGCCTTTGGTATCTAAAAAAAAAGCAGTTTGAGTGCGTCGCTCACTGTTCAGCCACAAATTTCTCTATTTAAAAAAGTGTGGCATACCCCAGTAAACAATAACTGTGGTTTTGCCATCACACAGTAAAAAATCTCTATTATTCAGCTTTTGGTAGTTTTTTCCGTAACGAAAAACAGTAGTGTCTTCTGACTGTTGTGACACAAAAATATATCTGTTGAAAATAGTCTTGTGTAGGCCCGACATCCCAGTGTGGTTTCACAGTTCCACGGGTGAAATCGCTGTATTATCCAGTTTTGGGCCTTTGGTATCTAAAAAAAATGCAGTTTGAGTTTGTCGCTCACTGTTCAGCCACAAATATCTCTATTTAAAAAAGTGTGGTATACCCCAGTAAACAATATCTGTGGTTTTGCCATGCCACGGTAAAAAATCTCTATTATTCAGCTTTTGGTAGCTTTTTCCGTAAAGAAAAACAGTAGTGTCTCCTGACTGTTGTGACACAAAAATATATCTGTTGAAAATAGTCTTGTGTAGGCCCGACATCCCAGTGCGGTTTCGCAGTTACATGGGTCAAATCGCTGTACTATCCAGTTTTGGGCCTGTGGTATCTAAAAAAAAAGCAGTTTGAGTGTGTCGCTCACTGTTCAGCCGCAAATATCTCTATTTAAAAAAGCGTGGTATACCCCAGTAAACAATAACTATGGTTTTGCCATCCCGCGGTAAAAAATCTCTTTTATTCAGGTTTTGGTATATTTCCCGTAAAGAAAAACAGTAGTGTCTCCTGACTGCTGTGACACAAAAATATATCTGTTGAAAATAGTCTTGTGTGGGCCCGACATCCCAGTGTGGTTTCGCAGTTCCACGGGTCAAATCGCTGTACTATCCAGTTTTGGGCCTTTGGTATCTAAAAAAAAAACAGTTTGAGTGTGTCGCTCACTGTTCAGCCACAAATATCTCTATTTAAAAAAGTGTGGTATACCGTAGTAAACAATAACTGTGGTTTTGCCATCCCACAGTAAAAAATCTCTATTATTCAGCTTTTGGTAGTTTTTTCCGTAAAGAAAAACAGTAGTGTCTTCTGACTGTTGTGACACAAAAATATATCTGTTGAAAATAGTCTTGTGTAGGCCCGACATCCCAGTGTGGTTTCGCAGTTCCACGGGTGAAATCGCTGTATTATCAAGTTTTGGGCCTTTGGTATCTAAAAAAAATGCAGTTTGAGTGTGTCGCTCACTGTTCAGCCGCAAATATCTCTATTTAAAAAAGTGTGGTATAACCGAGTAAACAATAACTGTGGTTTTGCCATCCCACAGTAAAAAATCTCTATTATACAGGTTTTGGTATATTTTCTGTAAAGAAAAACAGTAGTGTCTCCTGACTTTTGTGACACAAAAATATATCTGTTGAAAATAGTCTTGTGTAGGCCCGACATCCCAGTGTGGTTTCGCATGTTCCACGGGTCAAATTGCTGTACTATCCAGTTTTGGGCCTTTGATATCTAAAAAAAAAGCAGCTTGAGTGTGTCGCTCACTGTTCAGCCACAAATATCTCTACTTAAAAAAGTCTGGTATACCCCAGTAAACAATAACTGTGGTTTTGCCATCCCACGTTAAAAAATCTCTATTATTCAGCTTTTGGTAGTTTTTTCCATAAAGAAAAACAGTAGTGTCTCATGACTGTTGTGACACAAAAATATATCTGTTGAAAATAGTCTTGTGTAGGCCCGACATCCCAGTGTGGTTTCGCAGTTCCATGGGTCAAATCGGTGTATTATCCAGTTTTGGGCCTTTGGTATCTAAAAAAAATGCAGTTTGAGTGTGTCGCTCACTGTTCAGCCGCAAATATCTCTATTTAAAAAAGTGTGCTATACCCCAGTAAACAATAACTGTGGTTTTGCAATCCCACGGTAAAAAATCTCTATTATTCAGGTTTTGGTATATTTTCCGTAAAGAAAAACAGTTGTGTCTCCTGACTGTTGTGACAAAAAAATATATCTGTTGAAAATAGTCTTGTGTATACCCGACATCCCAGTGTGGTTTCGCAGTTCCATGGGTCAAATCGCTGTACTATCCAGTTTTGGGCCTTTGGTATCTAAAAGAAAAGCAGTTTGAGTGTGTCGCTCACTGTTCAGCCGCAAATATCTCTATTTAAAAAAGTGTGGTATACCCCAGTCAACAATAACTGTGGTTTTGCCATCCCACGGTAAAAAATCTCTATTATTCAGCTTTTGGTAGTTTTTTCCGTAAAGAAAAACAGTAGTGTCTCCTGATTGTTGTGACGCAAAAATATATCTGTTGAAAATAGTCTTGTGTAGGCCCGACATCCCAGTGTGGTGTCGCAGTTCCACGGGTCAAGTCGCTGTACTATCCAGTTTTGGGCCTTTGGTATCTAAAAAAAAAGCAGTTTGAGTGTGTCGCTCACTGTTCAGCCGCAAATATCTCTTCTTAAAAAAGAGTGGTATACCCGAGTAAACAATAACTGTGGTTTTGCCATCCCACAGTAAAAAATCTCTATTATTCAGGTTTTGGTATATTTTCCGTAAAGAAAAACAGTAGTGTCTCCTGACTTTTGTGACACAAAAATAAATCTGTTGAAAATAGTCTTGTGTAGGCCCGACATCCCACTGTGGTTTCGCAGTTCCACGGGTCAAATTGCTGTACTATCCAGTTTTGGGCCTTTGGTATCTAAAAAAAAAGCAGTTTGAGTGCGTCGCTCACTGTTCAGCCACAAATTTCTCTATTTAAAAAAGTGTGGCATACCCCAGTAAACAATAACTGTGGTTTTGCCATCACACAGTAAAAAATCTCTATTATTCAGCTTTTGGTAGTTTTTTCCGTAACGAAAAACAGTAGTGTCTTCTGACTGTTGTGACACAAAAATATATCTGTTGAAAATAGTCTTGTGTAGGCCCGACATCCCAGTGTGGTTACGCAGTTCCATGGGTCAAATCGCTGTACTATATAGTTTTGGGCTTTTGGTATCTAGAAAAAAAGCAGCTTGAGTGTGTCGCTCACTGTTCAGCCACAAATATCTCTATTTAAAAAAGTGTGGAATACCCCAGTAAACAATAACTGTGGTTTTGCCATCCCCCGGTAAAAAATCTCTATTATTCAGCTTTTGGTAGTTTTTTCCGTAAAGAAAAACAGTAGTGTCTCATGACTGTTGTGACACAAAAATATATCTGTTGAAAATAGTCTTGTGTAGGCCCGACATCCCAGTGTGGTTTCACAGTTCCACGGGTGAAATCGCTGTATTATCCAGTTTTGGGCCTTTGGTATCTAAAAAAAATGCAGTTTGAGTTTGTCGCTCACTGTTCAGCCACAAATATCTCTATTTAAAAAAGTGTGGTATACCCCAGTAAACAATATCTGTGGTTTTGCCATGCCACGGTAAAAAATCTCTATTATTCAGCTTTTGGTAGCTTTTTCCGTAAAGAAAAACAGTAGTGTCTTCTGACTGTTGTGACACAAAAATATATCTGTTGAAAATAGTCTTGTGTAGGCCAGACATCCCAGTGCGGTTTCGCAGTTTCATGGGTCAAATCGCTGTACTATCCAGTTTTGGGCCTGTGGTATCTAAAAAAAAAGCAGTTTGAGTGTGTCGCTCACTGTTCAGCCGCAAATATCTCTATTTAAAAAAGCGTGGTATACCCCAGTAAACAATAACTATGGTTTTGACATCCCGCGGTAAAAAATCTCTTTTATTCAGGTTTTGGTATATTTCCCGTAAAGAAAAACAGTAGTGTTTCCTGACTGCTGTGACACAAAAATATATCTGTTGAAAATAGTCTTGTGTAGGCCCGACATCCCAGTGTGGTTTCGCAGTTCCATGGGTCAAGTCGCTGTACTATCCAGTTTTGGGCCTTTGGCATCTAAAAAAAAAGCAGTATGAGTGTGTCGCTCACTGTTCAGCCGCAAATATCTCTATTTAAAAAAGTGTGGTATACCCCAGTAAACAATAACTGTGGTTTTGCCATCCCACGGTAAAAAATCTCTATTATTCAGCTTTTGGTAGTTTTTTCCGTAAAGAAAAAGAGTAGTGTCTCCTGACTGTTGTGACACAAAAATATATCTGTTGAAAATAGTCTTGTGTAGGCCCGACATCCCAGTGTGGTTTCGCAGTTCCATGGGTCAAATCGCTGTTCTATCCAGTTTTGGGCCTTTGGTATCTAAAAAAAAAGCAGTTTGAGTGTGTCGCTCACTGTTCAGCCGCAAATATCTCTATTTAAAAAGTGTGGTATACCCCAGTAAACAATAACTGTGGTTTTGCCATCGCACGGTAAAAAATCTCTATTATTCAGCTTTTGGTAGTTTTTTCCGTAACGAAAAACAGTAGTGTCTCCTGACTGTTGTGACACAAAAATATATCTGTTGAAAATAGTCTTGTGTAGGCCCGACATCCCAGTGTGGTTTCGCAGTTCCATTGGTCAAATCGCTATACTATCCAGTTTTGGGCCTTTGGTATCTAAAAAAAAAGCAGTTTGAGTGGGTCGCTCACTGTTCAGCCGCAAATATCTCTGTTTAAAAAAGTGTGGTATATCCCAGTTAACAATAACTGTGGTTTTGCCATCCCATGGTAAAAAATCTCTTTTATTCAGGTTTTGGTATATTTTCCGTAAAGAAAAACAGTAGTGTCTCCTGACGTTTGTGACACAAAAATATATCTGTTGAAAATAGTCTTGTGTAGGCCCGACATCCCAGTGTGGTTTCGCAGTTCCACGGGTCAAATTGCTGTACTATCCAGTTTTGGGCCTTTGGTATCTAAAAAAAAAGCAGTTTGAGTGTGTCGCTCACTGTTCAGCCGCAAATATCTCTATTTAAAAAATTGTGGTATACCCCAGTAAACAATACCTGTGGTTTTGCGATCCCACAGTAAAAAATCTCTATTATTCAGGTTTTGGTATATTTTCCATAAAGAAAAACAGTAGTGTCTTCTGACTGTTGTGACACAAAAATATATCTGTTGAAAATAGTCTTGTGTAGGCCCGACATCCCAGTGTGGTTTCGCAGTTCCATGGGTCAATTCGCTGTACTAACCAGTTTTGGGCCTTTGGTATCTAAAAAAAAAGCAGCTTGAGTGTGTCGCTCACTGTTCAGCCAAAATTTCTCTATTTAAAAAAGTGTGGCATACCCCAGTAACAATAACTGTGGTTTTGCCATCACACAGTAAAAAATCTCTATTATTCAGCTTTTGGTAGTTTTTTCCGTAAAGAAAAACAGTAGTGTCTTCTGACTGTTGTGACACAAAAATATATCTGTTGAAAATAGTCTTGTGTAGGCCCGACATCCCAGTGTGGTTTCGCAGTTCCACGGGTGAAATCGCTGTATTATCAAGTTTTGGGCCTTTGGTATCTAAAAAAAATGCAGTTTGAGTGTGTCGCTCACTGTTCAGCCACAAATATCTCTATTTAAAAAAGTGTGGTATACCCCAGTAAACAACATCTGTGGTTTTGCCATGCCACGGTAAAAAATCTCTATTATTCAGCTTTTGGTAGCTTTTTCCGTAAAGAAAAACAGTAGTGTCTCCTGACTGTTGTGACACAAAAATATATCTGTTGAAAATAGTCTTGTGTAGGCCCGACATCCCAGTGCGGTTTCGCAGTTCCATGGGTCAAATCGCTGTACTATCCAGTTTTGGGCCTGTGGTATCTAAAAAAAAAGCAGTTTGAGTGTGTCGCTCACTGTTCAGCCGCAAATATCTCTATTTAAAAAAGAGTGGTATACCCCAGTAAATAATAACTATGGTTTTGCCATCCCACGGTAAAAAATCTCTTTTATTCAGGTTTTGGTATATTTCCCATAAAGAAAAACAGTAGTGTCTCCTGACTGCTGTGACACAAAAATATATCTGTTGAAAATAGTGTTGTGTAGGCCCGACATCCCAGTGTGGTTTCGCATGTTCCACGGGTCAAATTGCTGTACTATCCAGTTTTGGGCCTTTGGTATCTAAAAAAAAAGCAGCTTGAGTGTGTCGCTCACTGTTCAGCCACAAATATCTCTACTTAACAAAGTCTGGTATACCCCAGTAAACAATAACTGTGGTTTTGCCATCCCACGTTAAAAAATCTCTATTATTCAGCTTTTGGTAGTTTTTTCCGTAAAGAAAAACAGTAGTGTCTCACGACTGTTGTGACACAAAAATATATCTGTTGAAAATAGTCTTGTGTAGGCCCGACATCCCAGAGCGGTTTCGCAGTTCCATGGGTCAAATCGCTGTACTATCCAGTTTTGGGCCTGTGGTATCTAAAAAAAAAGCAGTTTGAGTGTGTCGCTCACTGTTCAGCCGCAAATATCTCTATTTAAAAAAGTGTGGTATACCCCAGTAAACAATAACTGTGGTTTTGCAATCCCACTTTAAAAAATCTCTATTATTCAGGTTTTGGTATATTTTCCGTAAAGAAAAACAGTTGTGTCTCCTGACTGTTGTGACACAAAAATATATCTGTTGAAAATAGTCTTGTGTATACCCGACATCCCAGTGTGGTTTCGCAGTTCCATGGGTCAAATCGCTGTACTATCCAGTTTTGGGCCTTTGGTATCTAAAAGAAAAGCAGTTTGAGTGTGTCGCTCACTGTTCAGCCGCAAATATCTCTATTTAAAAAAGTGTGGTATACCCCAGTCAACAATAACTGTGGTTTTGCCATCCCACGGTAAAAAATTTCTATTATTCAGCTTTTGGTAGTTTTTTCCGTAAAGAAAAACAGTAGTGTCTCCTGACTGTTGTGACGCAAAAATATATCTGTTGAAAATAGTCTTGTGTAGGCCCGACATCCCAGTGTGGTTTCGCAGTTCCACGGGTCAAGTCGCTGTACTATCCAGTTTTGGGCCTTTGGTATCTAAAAAAAAAGCAGTTTGAGTGTGTCGCTCACTGTTCAGCCGCAAATATCTCTTCTTAAAAAAGAGTGGTTTACCCCAGTAAACAATAACTGTGGTTTTGCCATCCCACAGTAAAAAATCTCTATTATTCAGGTTTTGGTATATTTTCCGTAAAGAAAAACAGTAGTGTCTCCTGACTTTTGTGACACAAAAATAAATCTGTTGAAAATAGTCTTGTGTAGGCCCGACATACCACTGTGGTTTCGCAGTTCCACGGGTCAAATTGCTGTACTATCCAGTTTTGGGCCTTTGGTATCTAAAAAAAAAGCAGTTTGAGTGCGTCGCTCACTGTTCAGCCACAAATTTCTCTATTTAAAAAAGTGTGGCATACCCCAGTAAACAATAACTGTGGTTTTGCCATCACACAGTAAAAAATCTCTATTATTCAGCTTTTGGTAGTTTTTTCCGTAACAAAAAACAGTAGTGTCTTCTGACTGTTGTGACACAAAAATATATCTTTTGAAAATAGTCTTGTGTAGGCCCGACATCCCAGTGTGGTTTCGCAGTTCCATGGGTCAAATCGCTGTACTATCCAGTTTTGGGCTTTTGGTATCTAAAAAAAAAGCAGCTTGAGTGTGTCGCTCACTGTTCAGCCACAAATATCTCTATTTAAAAAAGTGTGGTATACCCCAGTAAACAATAACTGTGGTTTTGCCATCCCACGGTAAAAAATCTCTATTATTCAGCTTTTGGTAGTTTTTTCTGTAAAGAAAAACAGTAGTGTCTCATGACTGTTGTGACACAAAAATATATCTGTTGAAAATAGTCTTGTGTAGGCCCGACATCCCAGTGTGGTTTCACAGTTCCACGGGTGAAATCGCTGTATTATCCAGTTTTGGGCCTTTGGTATCTAAAAAAAATGCAGTTTGAGTTTGTCGCTCACTGTTCAGCCACAAATATCTCTATTTAAAAAAGTGTGGTATACCCCAGTAAACAATATCTGTGGTTTTGCCATGCCACGGTAAAAAATCTCTATTATTCAGCTTTTGGTAGCTTTTTCCGTAAAGAAAAACAGTAGTGTCTCCTGACTGTTGTGACACAAAAATATATCTGTTGAAAATAGTCTTGTGTAGGCCCGACATCCCAGTGCGGTTTCGCAGTTCCATGGGTCAAATCGCTGTACTATCCAGTTTTGGGCCTGTGGTATCTAAAAAAAAAGCAGTTTGAGTGTGTCGCTCACTGTTCAGCCGCAAATATCTCTATTTAAAAAAGCGTGGTATACCCCAGTAAACAATAACTATGGTTTTGCCATCCCGCGGTAAAAAATCTCTTTTATTCAGGTTTTGGTATATTTCCCGTAAAGAAAAACAGTAGTGTCTCCTGACTGCTGTGACACAAAAATATATCTGTTGAAAATAGTCTTGTGTGGGCCCGACATCCCAGTGTGGTTTCGCAGTTCCACGGGTCAAATCGCTGTACTATCCAGTTTTGGGCCTTTGGTATCTAAAAAAAAAACAGTTTGAGTGTGTCGCTCACTGTTCAGCCACAAATATCTCTATTTAAAAAAGTGTGGTATACCATAGTAAACAATAACTGTGGTTTTGCCATCCCACGGTAAAAAATCTCTATTATTCAGGTTTTGGTAGCTTTTTCCGTAAAGAAAAACAGTAGTGTCTCATTACTGTTGTGACACAAAAATATATCTGTTGAAAATAGTGTTGTGTAGGCCCGACATCCCAGTGTGGTTTCGCAGTTCCATGGGCAAATCGCTGTATTATCCAGTTTTGGGCCTTTGGTATCTAAAAAAAATGCAGTTTGAGTGTGTCGCTCACTGTTCAGCCACAAATATCTCTATTTAAAAAAGTGTGGTATACCCCAGTAAACAATATCTGTGGTTTTGCCATCCCACGGTAAAAAATCTCTATTATTCAGCTTTTGGTAGCTTTTTCCGTAAAGAAAAACAATAGTGTCTCCAGATTGTTGTGACACAAAAATATATATGTTGAAAATAGTCTTGTGTAGGCCCCACATCCCAGTGTGGTTTCGCAGTTCCATGGGTCAAATCGCTATACTATCCAGTTTTGGGCCTTTGGTATCTAAAAAAAAAAAAAACAGTTTGAGTGGGTCGCTCACTGTTCAGCCGCAAATATCTCTGTTTAAAAAAGTGTGGTATATCCCAGTTAACAATAACTGTGGTTTTGCCATCCCATGGTAAAAAATTTCTATTATTCAGGTTTTGGTATATTTTCCGTAAAGAAAAACAGTAGTGTCTCCTGACTGTTGTAAAACAAAAATATATCTGTTGAAAATAGTCTTGTGTATACCCGACATCCCAGTGTGGTTTCGCAGTTCCATGGGTCAAATCGCTGTACTATCCAGTTTTGGGCCTTTGGTATCTAAAAAGAAAGCAGTTTGAGTGTGTCGCTCACTGTTCAGCCGCAAATATCTCTATTTAAAAAAGTGTGGTATACCCCAGTAAACAATAACTGTGGTTTTGCCATCCCACGGTAAAAAATCTCTATTATTCAGCTTTTGGTAGTTTTTTCCGTAAAGAAAAACAGTAGTGTCTCCTGACTGTTGTGACGCAAAAATATATCTGTTGAAAATAGTCTTGTGTAGCCCCGACATCCCAGTGTGGTTTCACAGTTCCACGGGTCAAGTCGCTGTACTATCCAGTTTTGGGCCTTTGGTATCTAAAAAAAAAGCAGTTTGAGTGTGTCGCTCACTGTTCAGCCGCAAATATCTCTTTTTAAAAAAGTGTGGTATACCCCAGTAAACAATAACTGTGGTTTTGCCATCCCACGGTAAAAAATCTCTATTATTCAGCTTTTGGTAGTTTTTTCCGTAAAGAAAAACAGTAGTGTCTCCTGACTGTTGTGACACAAAAATATATCTGTTGAAAATAGTCTTGTGTAGGCCCGACATCCCAGTGTGGTTTTGCAGTTCCATGCGTCAAATCGCTGTACTATCCAGTTTTGGGCCTTTGGTATCTAAAAAATACAGTTTGAGTGTGTCGCTCACTGTTCAGCCGCAAATATCTCTATTTAAAAAAGTGTGGTATACCCCAGTAAACAATAACTGTGGTTTTGCCATCCCACAGTAAAAAATCTCTATTATTCTGGTTTTGGTATATTTTCCGTAAAGAAAAACAGTAGTGTCTCCTGACTTTTGTGACACAAAAATATATCTGTTGAAAATAGTCTTGTGTAGGCCTGACATCCCAGTGTGGTTTCGCAGTTCCACGGGTCAAATTGCTGTACTATCCAGTTTTGGGCCTTTGGTATCTATAAAAAAAGCATTTTGAGTGCATCGCTCACTGTTCAGCCACAAATTTCTCTATTTAAAAAAGTGTGGTATACCCCAGTAAACAATAACTGTGGTTTTGCCATCCCACGGTAAAAAATCTCTATTATTCAGCTTTTGGTAGTTTTTTCCGTAAATAAAAACAGTAGTGTCTCATGACTGTTGTGACACAAAAATATATCTGTTGAAAATAGTCTTGTGTAGGCCCGACATCCCAGTGTGGTTTCGCAGTTCCATGGGTCAAATCGCTGTACTATCCAGTTTTGGGCCTTTGGTATCTAAAAAAACTGTTTGAGTGTGTCGCTCACTGTTCAGCCGCAAATATCTCTATTTAAAAAAGTGTGGTATACCCGAGTAAACAATAACTGTGGTTTTGCCATCCCACAGTAAAAAATCTCTATTATTCAGGTTTTGGTATATTTTCCGTAAAGAAAAACAGTAGTGTCTCCTGACTTTTGTGACACAAAAATAAATCTGTTGAAAATAGTCTTGTGTAGGCCCGACATACCACTGTGGTTTCGCAGTTCCACGGGTCAAATTGCTGTACTATCCAGTTTTGGGCCTTTGGTATCTAAAAAAAAAGCAGTTTGAGTGCGTCGCTCACTGTTCAGCCACAAATTTCTCTATTTAAAAAAGTGTGGCATACCCCAGTAAACAATAACTGTGGTTTTGCCATCACACAGTAAAAAATCTCTATTATTCAGCTTTTGGTAGTTTTTTCCGTAACGAAAAACAGTAGTGTCTTCTGACTGTTGTGACACAAAAATATATCTGTTGAAAATAGTCTTGTGTAGGCCCGACATCCCAGTGTGGTTTCGCAGTTCCATGGGTCAAATCGCTGTACTATCCAGTTTTGGGCTTTTGGTATCTAAAAAAAAAGCAGCTTGAGTGTGTCGCTCACTGTTCAGCCACAAATATCTCTATTTAAAAAAGTGTGGTATACCCCAGTAAACAATAACTGTGGTTTTGCCATCCCACGGTAAAAAATCTCTATTATTCAGCTTTTGGTAGTTTTTTCCGTAAAGAAAAACAGTAGTGTCTCATGACTGTTGTGACACAAAAATATATCTGTTGAAAATAGTCTTGTGTAGGCCCGACATCCCAGTGTGGTTTCACAGTTCCACGGGTGAAATCGCTGTATTATCCAGTTTTGGGCCTTTGGTATCTAAAAAAAATGCAGTTTGAGTTTGTCGCTCACTGTTCAGCCACAAATATCTCTATTTAAAAAAGTGTGGTATACCCCAGTAAACAATATCTGTGGTTTTGCCATGCCACGGTAAAAAATCTCTATTATTCAGCTTTTGGTAGCTTTTTCCGTAAAGAAAAACAGTAGTGTCTCCTGACTGTTGTGACACAAAAATATATCTGTTGAAAATAGTCTTGTGTAGGCCCGACATCCCAGTGCGGTTTCGCAGTTACATGGGTCAAATCGCTGTACTATCCAGTTTTGGGCCTGTGGTATCTAAAAAAAAAGCAGTTTGAGTGTGTCGCTCACTGTTCAGCCGCAAATATCTCTATTTAAAAAAGCGTGGTATACCCCAGTAAACAATAACTATGGTTTTGCCATCCCGCGGTAAAAAATCTCTTTTATTCAGGTTTTGGTATATTTCCCGTAAAGAAAAACAGTAGTGTCTCCTGACTGCTGTGACACAAAAATATATCTGTTGAAAATAGTCTTGTGTGGGCCCGACATCCCAGTGTGGTTTCGCAGTTCCACGGGTCAAATCGCTGTACTATCCAGTTTTGGGCCTTTGGTATCTAAAAAAAAAACAGTTTGAGTGTGTCGCTCACTGTTCAGCCACAAATATCTCTATTTAAAAAAGTGTGGTATACCGTAGTAAACAATAACTGTGGTTTTGCCATCCCACGGTAAAAAATCTCTATTATTCAGCTTTTGGTAGCTTTTTCCGTAAAGAAAAATAGTAGTGTCTCATTACTGTTGTGACACAAAAATATATCTGTTGAAAATAGTGTTGTGTAGGCCCGACATCCCAGTGTGGTTTCGCAGTTCCATGGGTCAAATCGCTGTATTATCCAGTTTTGGGCCTTTGGTATCTAAAAAAAATGCAGTTTGAGTGTGTCGCTCACTGTTCAGCCACAAATATCTCTATTTAAAAAAGTGTGGTATACCCCAGTAAACAATATCTGTGGTTTTGCCATCCCACGGTAAAAAATCTCTAATATTCAGCTTTTGGTAGCTTTTACCGTAAAGAAAAACAGTAGTGTCTCCAGATTGTTGTGACACAAAAATATATCTGTTGAAAATAGTCTTGTGTAGGCCCCACATCCCAGTGTGGTTTCGCAGTTCCATGGGTCAAATCGCTATACTATCCAGTTTTGGGCCTTTGGTATCTAAAAAAAAAGCAGTTTGAGTGGGTCGCTCACTGTTCAGCCGCAAATATCTCTGTTTAAAAAAGTGTGGTATATCCCAGTTAACAATAACTGTGGTTTTGCCATCCCATGGTAAAAAATCTCTATTATTCAGGTTTTGGTATATTTTCTGTAAAGAAAAACAGTAGTGTCTCCTGACTGTTGTAAAACAAAAATATATCTGTTGAAAATAGTCTTGTGTATACCCGACATCCCAGTGTGGTTTCGCAGTTCCATGGGTCAAATCGCTGTACTATCCAGTTTTGGGCCTTTGGTATCTAAAAAGAAAGCAGTTTGAGTGTGTCGCTCACTGTTCAGCCGCAAATATCTCTATTTAAAAAAGTGTGGTATACCCCAGTAAACAATAACTGTGGTTTTGCCATCCCACGGTAAAAAATCTCTATTATTCAGCTTTTGGTATTTTTTTCCGTAAAGAAAAACAGTAGTGTCTCCTGACTGTTGTGACGCAAAAATATATCTGTTGAAAATAGTCTTGTGTAGCCCCGACATCCCAGTGTGGTTTCACAGTTCCACGGGTCAAGTCGCTGTACTATCCAGTTTTGGGCCTTTGGTATCTAAAAAAAAAGCAGTTTGAGTGTGTCGCTCACTGTTCAGCCGCAAATATCTCTTTTTAAAAAAGTGTGGTATACCCCAGTAAACAATAACTGTGGTTTTGCCATCCCACGGTAAAAAATCTCTATTATTCAGCTTTTGGTAGTTTTTTCCGTAAATAAAAACAGTAGTGTCTCATGACTGTTGTGACACAAAAATATATCTGTTGAAAATAGTCTTGTGTAGGCCCGACATCCCAGTGTGGTTTCGCAGTTCCATGGGTCAAATCGCTGTACTATCCAGTTTTGGGCCTTTGGTATCTAAAAAAACTGTTTGAGTGTGTCGCTCACTGTTCAGCCGCAAATATCTCTATTTAAAAAAGTGTGGTATACCCGAGTAAACAATAACTGTGGTTTTGCCATCCCACAGTAAAAAATCTCTATTATTCAGGTTTTGGTATATTTTCCGTAAAGAAAAACAGTAGTGTCTCCTGACTTTTGTGACACAAAAATAAATCTGTTGAAAATAGTCTTGTGTAGGCCCGACATACCACTGTGGTTTCGCAGTTCCACGGGTCAAATTGCTGTACTATCCAGTTTTGGGCCTTTGGTATCTAAAAAAAAAGCAGTTTGAGTGCGTCGCTCACTGTTCAGCCACAAATTTCTCTATTTAAAAAAGTGTGGCATACCCCAGTAAACAATAACTGTGGTTTTGCCATCACACAGTAAAAAATCTCTATTATTCAGCTTTTGGTAGTTTTTTCCGTAACGAAAAACAGTAGTGTCTTCTGACTGTTGTGACACAAAAATATATCTGTTGAAAATAGTCTTGTGTAGGCCCGACATCCCAGTGTGGTTTCGCAGTTCCATGGGTCAAATCGCTGTACTATCCAGTTTTGGGCTTTTGGTATCTAAAAAAAAAGCAGCTTGAGTGTGTCGCTCACTGTTCAGCCACAAATATCTCTATTTAAAAAAGTGTGGTATACCCCAGTAAACAATAACTGTGGTTTTGCCATCCCACGGTAAAAAATCTCTATTATTCAGCTTTTGGTAGTTTTTTCCGTAAAGAAAAACAGTAGTGTCTCATGACTGTTGTGACACAAAAATATATCTGTTGAAAATAGTCTTGTGTAGGCCCGACATCCCAGTGTGGTTTCACAGTTCCACGGGTGAAATCGCTGTATTATCCAGTTTTGGGCCTTTGGTATCTAAAAAAAATGCAGTTTGAGTTTGTCGCTCACTGTTCAGCCACAAATATCTCTATTTAAAAAAGTGTGGTATACCCCAGTAAACAATATCTGTGGTTTTGCCATGCCACGGTAAAAAATCTCTATTATTCAGCTTTTGGTAGCTTTTTCCGTAAAGAAAAACAGTAGTGTCTCCTGACTGTTGTGACACAAAAATATATCTGTTGAAAATAGTCTTGTGTAGGCCCGACATCCCAGTGCGGTTTCGCAGTTACATGGGTCAAATCGCTGTACTATCCAGTTTTGGGCCTGTGGTATCTAAAAAAAAAGCAGTTTGAGTGTGTCGCTCACTGTTCAGCCGCAAATATCTCTATTTAATAAAGCGTGGTATACCCCAGTAAACAATAACTATGGTTTTGCCATCCCGCGGTAAAAAATCTCTTTTATTCAGGTTTTGGTATATTTCCCGTAAAGAAAAACAGTAGTGTCTCCTGACTGCTGTGACACAAAAATATATCTGTTGAAAATAGTCTTGTGTGGGCCCGACATCCCAGTGTGGTTTCGCAGTTCCACGGGTCAAATCGCTGTACTATCCAGTTTTGGGCCTTTGGTATCTAAAAAAAAAACAGTTTGAGTGTGTCGCTCACTGTTCAGCCACAAATATCTCTATTTAAAAAAGTGTGGTATACCGTAGTAAACAATAACTGTGGTTTTGCCATCCCACGGTAAAAAATCTCTATTATTCAGCTTTTGGTAGCTTTTTCCGTAAAGAAAAATAGTAGTGTCTCATTACTGTTGTGACACAAAAATATATCTGTTGAAAATAGTGTTGTGTAGGCCCGACATCCCAGTGTGGTTTCGCAGTTCCATGGGTCAAATCGCTGTATTATCCAGTTTTGGGCCTTTGGTATCTAAAAAAAATGCAGTTTGAGTGTGTCGCTCACTGTTCAGCCACAAATATCTCTATTTAAAAAAGTGTGGTATACCCCAGTAAACAATATCTGTGGTTTTGCCATCCCACGGTAAAAAATCTCTAATATTCAGCTTTTGGTAGCTTTTACCGTAAAGAAAAACAGTAGTGTCTCCAGATTGTTGTGACACAAAAATATATCTGTTGAAAATAGTCTTGTGTAGGCCCCACATCCCAGTGTGGTTTCGCAGTTCCATGGGTCAAATCGCTATACTATCCAGTTTTGGGCCTTTGGTATCTAAAAAAAAAGCAGTTTGAGTGGGTCGCTCACTGTTCAGCCGCAAATATCTCTGTTTAAAAAAGTGTGGTATATCCCAGTTAACAATAACTGTGGTTTTGCCATCCCATGGTAAAAAATCTCTATTATTCAGGTTTTGGTATATTTTCTGTAAAGAAAAACAGTAGTGTCTCCTGACTGTTGTAAAACAAAAATATATCTGTTGAAAATAGTCTTGTGTATACCCGACATCCCAGTGTGGTTTCGCAGTTCCATGGGTCAAATCGCTGTACTATCCAGTTTTGGGCCTTTGGTATCTAAAAAGAAAGCAGTTTGAGTGTGTCGCTCACTGTTCAGCCGCAAATATCTCTATTTAAAAAAGTGTGGTATACCCCAGTAAACAATAACTGTGGTTTTGCCATCCCACGGTAAAAAATCTCTATTATTCAGCTTTTGGTATTTTTTTCCGTAAAGAAAAACAGTAGTGTCTCCTGACTGTTGTGACGCAAAAATATATCTGTTGAAAATAGTCTTGTGTAGCCCCGACATCCCAGTGTGGTTTCACAGTTCCACGGGTCAAGTCGCTGTACTATCCAGTTTTGGGCCTTTGGTATCTAAAAAAAAAGCAGTTTGAGTGTGTCGCTCACTGTTCAGCCGCAAATATCTCTTTTTAAAAAAGTGTGGTATACCCCAGTAAACAATAACTGTGGTTTTGCCATCCCACGGTAAAAAATCTCTATTATTCAGCTTTTGGTAGTTTTTTCCGTAAAGAAAAACAGTAGTGTCTACTGACTGTTGTGACACAAAAATATATCTGTTGAAAATAGTCTTGTGTAGGCCCGACATCCCAGTGTGGTTTTGCAGTTCCATGCGTCAAATCGCTGTACTATCCAGTTTTGGGCCTTTGGTATCTAAAAAATACAGTTTGAGTGTGTCGCTCACTGTTCAGCCGCAAATATCTCTATTTAAAAAAGTGTGGTATACCCCAGTAAACAATAACTGTGGTTTTGCCATCCCACAGTAAAAAATCTCTATTATTCTGGTTTTGGTATATTTTCCGTAAAGAAAAACAGTAGTGTCTCCTGACTTTTGTGACACAAAAATATATCTGTTGAAAATAGTCTTGTGTAGGCCTGACATCCCAGTGTGGTTTCGCAGTTCCACGGGTCAAATTGCTGTACTATCCAGTTTTGGGCCTTTGGTATCTATAAAAAAAGCATTTTGAGTGCATCGCTCACTGTTCAGCCACAAATTTCTCTATTTAAAAAAGTGTGGTATACCCCAGTAAACAATAACTGTGGTTTTGCCATCCCACGGTAAAAAATCTCTATTATTCAGCTTTTGGTAGTTTTTTCCGTAAATAAAAACAGTAGTGTCTCATGACTGTTGTGACACAAAAATATATCTGTTGAAAATAGTCTTGTGTAGGCCCGACATCCCAGTGTGGTTTCGCAGTTCCATGGGTCAAATCGCTGTACTATCCAGTTTTGGGCCTTTGGTATCTAAAAAAAATGCAGTTTGAGTGTGTCGCTCACTGTTCAGCCACAAATATCTCTATTTAAAAAAGTGTGGTATACCCCAGTAAACAATATCTGTGGTTTTGCCATCCCACGGTAAAAAATCTCTATTATTCAGCTTTTTCTCGCTTTTTCCATAAAGAAAAACAGTAGTGTCTCCTGACTGTTGTGACACAAAAATATATCTGTTGAAAATAGTCTTGTGTAGGCCCGACATCCCAGTGTGGTTTCGCAGTTCCATGGGTCAAATCGCTGTACTATCCTGTTTGGGGCCCGTGGTATCTAAAAAAAATAGCAGTTTGAGTGTGTCGCTCACTGTTCAGCCGCAAATATCTCTATTTAAAAAAGTGTGGTATACCCCAGTAAACAATAACTATGGTTTTGCCATCCCACGGTAATAAATCTCTTTTATTCAGGTTTTGGTATATTTTCCGTAAGGAAAATCAGTAGTGTCTCCTGACTGCTGTGACACAAAAATATATCTGTTGAAAATAGTCTTGTGTGGGCCCGACATCCCAGTGTGGTTTCGCAGTTCCACGGGTCAAATCGCTGTACTATCCAGTTTTGGGCCTTTCGTATCTAAAAAAAAAGCAGTTTGAGTGTGTCGCTCACTGTTCAGCCGCAAATATCTCTATTTAAAAATGTGTGGTATACCCCAGTAAACAATAACTGTGGTTTTGCCATCCCACGGTAAAAAATCTCTATTATTCAGGTTTTGGTACATTTTTCATAAAGAAAAACAGTAGTGTCTCCTGACTGTTGTGACACAAAAATATATCTGTTGAAAATAGTCTTGTGTAGGCCCGACATCCCAGTGTGGTTTCGCAGTTACACGGGTCAAATCGCTGTACTATCCAGTTTTGGGCCTTTGGTATCTAAAAAAAAAGCAGTTTGAGTGTGTCGCTCACTGTTCAGCCGCAAATATCTCTATTTAAAAGATTGTGGTATACCCCAGTAAACAATAACTGTGGTTTTCCTCTTCCCCGGTTCTAATCTACTCTTTATTACCCTTTTTCCATTGATAGTGCAAGTGTAAGCTATTTTACTTCATTTACAATGTGCAAGGCGTGTGGCAAGGGACGTGGAAGTGGACGTTCTGGTGATGGTTCGTGGAGAGGACGGAGCCGTGGCCAAGGTGAAAATGTGCCACAACAAACAGCCACATCTTCTCGTTCCCACTTCTTGACCGAATTACAAGGGAAGCACAGAACAACACCAGTATTGAGAACTGATCAGTGTGAACAGGTTATTAATTGGATAGCAGACAATACTTCCAGTTACCTGGGCACCACCACCTCCGGTCTGTTTTCCACACGGTCAACTCTTAGTAGCCGTGAGTCTCGACCGCATACTCCTCCTCACCCTGATGCTCCTTCCTCCCACCATGCCGAGTGTCGTCAGACAGCAAGTGATCCCACACTTGGACACTCTGAAGAGCTGTTCACTGGTCCATTTCCATATTTGGGCCCCTCGCCTGATACGCTTGAAGTGGTGGAAGAGGAGATCCCATGTTGCGATGCCCAAATATTTGAACAGCAACGGCCACAGGAAGTCGACGTTGGCAATCTGTCACAAGAGGTGGACGATGACGAGACACAATTTCCAGGAAGTGAGGAGGAGGATTGTGATGCGCAAGTGGAAGAGGAGGAGGTGGTGGATGATCTAGTTACTGACCCAACGTGGAAGGAGGACATGCAGAGTGAGGCCAGCAGCACACAGGGGGAGGGAGGTAGAGTACCCCAACAGGCAGGAAGAAGCAGTGTGGTGGCCGCAGACAGAAGGCAGGCAACTGTTCCCCGTAACACCAACACGAGGGACGTGGCCAGTACAAGTGGTAGGTCTTCCAGAGTCTGGAATTTTTTTAAAGACTCTGCTGATAACCCCAAAAAGGCCATATATTCCACCTGCCATTCCAGCATCAGCAGGGGTGACAAAACTACCAGCCTGACCACCACCAGCATGATCAGGGACATGGCAGCAAAGCACCCGACTTTGAGGGGCGAAACCCAGGGACCACGACCAGTGTCAGCGGGTGTCACCACTGCTTCTTCCACTGTTGTGCGTGCAATAGAACCCCCTGTTGTGTGTGCAAGGCAATCCCCTGTCCATACTGCATGTAAAGATGCCCACTCCTCTCAGTCTTCACTTGTTATGGCAGTTTCTCAAGAAACAGCATCAACGTCCACGTCCCACCGCAGCGTTCAATTGTCCATATCCCAGACCTTTGAACGAAAGCGGAAATTCGCAGATAACGCCCCACAGGCCACAGTCCTAAATTCGCACATTTCACGACTGCTTGCGTTGGAAATGCTGCCATTTAGGCTGGTGGAGATGGAATCCTTCCGCAATCTTATGGCGGTGGCCGTCCCTCGGTACTCGGTCCCCAGCCGACACTATTTTGCCCGGTGTGCCATCCCTGCACTACACAAGCACGTGTCCCAAAGCATCTGCCGTGCCCTCAACAACGCAGTTACTGGGAGAGTCCACCTGACAATGCACACGTGGACAAGTGCTTGTGGACAGGGACGGTACTTCTCTCTGACGGCACACTGGGTAAACATAGTGGAAGCCGGGACCCAGTCGGACCTTGGAACGGAACACATCCTCCCCACACCGAGGATTGCGGGCCCTATGTCAGTCAGAGTTGCCCCCACAGTGTACAGCTCCTGCGCATCCTCCTCCTCCTCCTCATGTTCAGCCTCCATCTCAGATATCACCACATCAGTTACAAGCTGGAAGCATTGCAGTACTGCCTCCGCCAAGCGGCAACAGGCTGTGCTGAAACTCATAAGCTTAGGTGATAAACCTCACACTGCTTGTGAGTTGTGGACAGCTGTGAAAGAGCAGGCAGATCTGTGGCTTAGACCGCTGAACCTACATCCCGGCATGGTCGTGTGTGACAATGGCCGTAACCTGGTTGCGGCTCTGAGGCGTGGTGAGATCACACACGTACCATGCCTGGCTCATGTGCTTAACCTCGTGGTTCAGAGGTTTCTTAAATTGTACCCCGAGTTGCCAGATCTGCTCGTGAAAGTATGCCACCTGTCAGCTCATTTTTGCAAGTCGGCTACAGCTTCCGCCGCCCTTGCTGTGTTGCAGCAGCGTTTGCAGCTTCCGGCACACCGACCAGTGTGTGATGTCCCCACATGATGGAACTCTACCCTCCACATGTTGCAAAGGATTTGTGAGCAGAAGAGAGCAGTTGTGGAGTACCAGCTGCAACAAGGCCGTCGATATTCAGGTCAGACACCACACATAAGACCTCAGGAGTGGACCTGGATGTCTGACATATGTACCATCCTGACAAACTTTGAGGAGGCCACCAAGATGGTGAGTGGCAATGACGCCATCATTAGTGTCAGCATCCCACTTGTCTGTCTTTTGCAATGCTCTCTGCAGAGAATTAAAGAGGAGGCATTGCAGCCAGAGTATGATGAGATGGATCAAGAAGCCGTAGCGGGCGATTACACACAGCCCAGCCTCATCTCATCCCAACGTGCATTGGGGGACAATGAGGGAGAGGAGGAGGAGGAGGAGGAAGAACAGGAGCTGGTATCAAACGTTGAAGACGGTAGTACCTGTACAAGTGTCATACCGTCGGTTCAGCGTGGGTGGCCTGAGGACAGGGGGGAGGAGGAAGAGGAGGAGGAGAGCATGGTCAGTCGTCATCTTGTTGAGGACAAGGAAATCTTGCCCGTTACCAGTCTGGCACGCATGGCTGACTTTATGTTACGCTACCTTAACCCTGACCCTCGCGTTGTCAAAATGTTGGGTGACAGTCATTACTGGTTGGTGACACTTGTAGACCCCCGCTACAAGAAGAACTCTTCACTCTCTTATTCCTGAGTGGGAGAGTTCAACAAAAATGGGGCAGTACCAGAAGGCCCTTGCTGCAGAACTCTTAAAAAAATTCCCATCTGAACACGCTAGCGGCAGAGGTCACAGTTCGCTGCCCAACCAAGGCGTACAGGCGAGAGAGACGCAACTCCAGTCCAGCAGAGGCAGGGAAACACTGTCAACGTTCTGGGACAGTTTTCTGACACCCGCCCAGCTTACAGGCCCTGAGGCGCGGGGTACTCTCACAAGGAGTGGAAAGTTTCAATAGATGGTGAGGGAGTACCTTGCCGACCGTACCAGCATCCTCCGTGATTCCTCTGTGCCTTTTAATTATTGGGTATCCAAGCTGGACACTTTGAATGAACTCGCTCTGTACGCCTTGGAGGTCCAGGCCTGCCCTGCCGCTAGCGTGTTATCGGAGCGTGTTTTTAGTGCCGCTGGGGGAATTATAACTGATAAGCGCACTCGCCTGTCAACTGACAATGCTGACAAGCTGACCCTTATCAAAATGAACAAGGGCTGGATTGGGCCAGACTTCTCATCACCACCAAATGACAGCAGAGTAACATAAAGTCAAATCCACTGTGTTATTTCGGGAGGTGTATTCACATGCACTGCTTCACACCCACACATGGGTATACGCTTCCTCGTTTCGGCTGTTTTATCTTCTTCTCCTTATCCTCAGCCTCCACCACCACTATACCACCAGGGTGCCAGAATTGCAAGTTCCTCCGTCCTTATTTTTGGCAGCTTTTGCTTGCAAGGCAAAAGCAAATAATATGGGACATCCACTCCCCAATAATGGGGCTTATGTTTGTAATATGCTGTACTGCATGGCTCTTGTAAGGGGCATTGCAAGTTCTCCGTCCTAACTTTTGGCAGCTTTTGCTTGGAAAGCATAAGCAAATACTATGGGAGACCCACTCCCCAATAATGGGACTTATGTTTGTAATATGCTGTACTGCATGGCTCTTGTAAGGGGCATTGCAAGTTGCTCCATCCTAATTTTTGGCAGCTTTTGCTTGCAAGGCATAAGCAAATACTATGGGAGACCCACTCCCATTAATGAGCCATATGTTTGTAATATGCTGTACTGCATGGCTCTTGTAAGGGACATTGCAAGTTGCTCCGTCCTAATTTTTGGCAGCTTTTGCTTGCAAGGCATAAGCAAATACTATGGGAGACCCACTCCCCAATAATGGGACTTATGTTTGTAATATGCTGTACTGCATGGCTCTTGTAAGGGGCATTGCAAGTTGCTCCGTCCTAATTTTTGGCAGCTTTTGCTTGCAAGGCATAAGCAAATACTATGGGACACCCACTCCCCAATAATGGGACTTATGTTTGTAATATGCTGTACTGCATTGCTCTTGTAAGGGGCATTTCAAGTTGCTCCGTCCCAATTTTTGGCAGCTTTTGCTTGGAAAGCATAAGCAAATACTATGGGACACCCACTCCCCAATAATGGGACTTATGTTTGAAATATGCTGTACTGCATGGCTCTAGTAAGGGGCATTGCAAGTTGCTCCATCCTAATTTTTGGCAGCTTTTGCTTGCAAGGCATAAGCAAATACTATGGGACACCCACTCCCCAATAATGGGACTTATGTTTGTAATATGCTGTACTGCATGGCTCTTGTAAGTGGCATTGCAAGTTGCTCCGTCCTAATTTTTGGCAGCTTTTGCTTGGAAAGCATAAGCAAATACTATGGGAGACCCACTCCCCAATAATGGGACTTATGTTTGTAATATGCTGTACTGCATTGCTCTTGTAAGGGGCATTTCAAGTTGCTCCATCCTAATTTTTGGCAGCTTTTGCTTGGAAAGCATAAGCAAATACTATGGGACACCCACTCCCCAATAATGGGACTTATGTTTGAAATATGCTGTACTGCATGGCTCTAGTAAGGGGCATTGCAAGTTGCTCCATCCTAATTTTTGGCAGCTTTTGCTTGCAAGGCATAAGCAAATACTATGGGACACCCACTCCCCAATAATGGGACTTATGTTTGTAATATGCTGTACTGCATGGCTCTTGTAAGTGGCATTGCAAGTTGCTCCGTCCTAATTTTTGGCAGCTTTTGCTTGGAAAGCATAAGCAAATACTATGGGAGACCCACTCCCCAATAATGGGACTTATGTTTGTAATATGCTGTACTGCATGGCTCTAGTAAGGGGCATTGCAAGTTGCTCCATCCTAATTTTTGGCAGCTTTTGCTTGCAAGGCATAAGCAAATACTATGGGACACCCACTCCCTAATAATGGGACTTATGTTTGCAATATGCTGTACTGCATGTGAAGCGCCCCCTGGGCCGTGTGTACACATGTGTGGGATACCCGGTGCCGGGTCTCTGGGGTCTGTAGTCTCCGTGGCGGTGACCCGATCCCGTGGCTCAGGCTGGTCAAACCAGTGGCAGTCTTTCTTAGGTTTTGAGGTTAATTGTCCGACTGCGCCACCCGTGGATTGCGGTCAGGGAGTACCACCGCTGCGAGGCAGACCGCTGAGGCTGGTGTTGTGTGCACAGCAGAGAATGGGATAACTCCCCACGGGAGGAGTATAGCCTCAGGGCAGTGAGTGTCGTTGATGGGGGTGATGGTGCACGAGCGCAGCAGGAACGACTCAGAGTCTTTGCAGTGCAGTTCAGGGTCTTTACTGATAATTATAAGGTAGACCCTCGCGGGAGTAGTGGCTAGCATAAGAGGCCTGGTCAGTCTGTGAGCAAGAAGGAGTTCCCCTGGCCAGGTGGAGTTGTAGGCCTCCCCGTCTGTCTGCACTCTTCTTGGCTACCTTGCTGTAAGCGGGTAGAAGTAGACAACGTCCCTGAGTGTACCGTGTAGTGCTCACCCGTATGGCTGGTGACTTGGGGCCTTCTGTTAGCCTCCGCTCCACGACGGCGGTGCTGGTCCCTTGCTTGTGACTGAGCCTCCGGGCTTCTATGGCCAGAGGACCTGAAATCCCCTGCCGGCTGGTTTCTGCTGCTGGATATATAAGTCCTCACAGCCTCGGACTCCTGTGTCCGGTTCCTATTGTCTTCCGCCAGGGCGAGCTCTGCTCAGCTTCCAGCCCCTGGTCTTTAGCTCCTAGCTCCTACAGAGCTCCTTGCTGTTACATTCCCTTGCTCTCACTCTGACTCTGACTGTTCTCTGTTCTCTGACTCACTCAACCCCGCCCCAGATCCAGTTTATAAGGGCAGAATTCTCCCCTCCCAGGACTGGGGCAGGAGGATGTTGCATGTTTAAGGGATCCTGACCAGGAAACCTCCCACTTGCTCTCTGATGTAATATCTCTATTACTGTGGGGACCAGACCCTGGGGTGCCACACATGGCTCTTGTAAGGGGCATTGCAGTTCCTCATAATTTTTGGAAAGCCTTCCATTCACTGCTTAGGCCAACAGTGCACAGGAGACCCAGTTGCTATAAATGGAAAAAAAGCTTTAGTTAACGCCCTCTGACCTCCATGTCATTTCCAAGGGGCATTGGAGTGCCTCGAAATTTTTGGTAGGCATTACACTCACTGTATGCCCTATAACTGTGTAGCCGAACCGCTCCTTTTGTTACAGAAACATATCCTACAAGACATATCTGGTTGACTGGCCTGATATTGATGTGAATGGTCCCTGTTCCTCCTGCTCTTTCTCCTTTGCCACTACCTCATCCATCATTTATCACCTGAAGCTTTGTTTTAATGGGAGTCATAGAACTTGGATAGTAGCAGGAAAACATCCAGCAATCCTTGGAGGAGGTAGGATATGCGCCAAAATGCTGACCACCTCAGGCCTAGCCGCTACTACATACATGCACTTGCATTACAACAAAACAAAGCAGATGCTAACTTCTATCATCCTCATCATGCTCCTCACCTTGGCACTCTCAACTCCCCTGATGGAGAAGCCAGGGCCCACCGGAGGAGTCTGATAGTCCAGTGGGCTCAGCCAATGCTGCCCTAAAGCAGGCCAGGCTAAGAAAAGTGTGGGAAAGGTTACCGGGACAAATAGGAGTGGCTGGGGACCGAGTATGGACACCCGGCCACCCCCTGGAGGCTGGGGAGCAAGCGGGGACACCCGGCCACCAGGCGGCTGGGGACTGAGTATGGATACCAGGCCGCCGACACAGCCATGGCGTGGTGGCCAGATTCTGCCTCCACATGCCTAAAAGGCCCAATTTAAAGTGCAAGCAAGCAAGCAGTATGGTATTGCAGCCTGGGGGTGGGTGGGTGGCAGGCTGCATACTTGCGCTTGCATTGCAAGGAATGGGAGAGGTACAATTGAACACTGCCCTGGGACAAGGACTTGAATGGGGATAGTTGCAAGTCTGCAACAACAGGTGCAAGGTGGGAGGAATCTTCGCATGTACCATGAACAGGGGTTTGGCATGCACACACTACAGCGGAATAGGCTCTCCTTCCCACTAAATGCACTGGGGAGGGCACAGGTAATGTTTTGGTATACGCGCTTAATCTTATGTATAAGGCACACCAGGACAAATAGGGGTGGTTGGGGACTGAGTATGGATACCTCGCTGCCGAAGCAGCCATGAGGTAGTGGCCTGCTTCGGCCTCCTCCAAGCTAAAAGGCCCCATTTCAAGTGCAAGCTAGCAGTATGGAATTGCAGTCTGGGGGTGGGAGGGTGGCAGGCTGCACAATTACACTTGCATTAAAAGAAAACATAGCAGATACTAACTTCTGTCATCATCATCATGCTCCTCACCTTGGCACTCTCAACTCCACCGATGGAGAAGTCAGGGCCCACCGGAGGAGTCTGGTTCTCTGGTGGGCTCGTGCAATGCTGCCTAAAGCAGGCCGGGCTAAGAAAAGTGTGTGGGGGGATGTTCCAAGGAGAAAAAGGGGCGGCTGGGGACCGTTTATGGACACCCGGCTGCCCCCAGGCGGCTGGGGACCGTGTGTGGGCACCCGACCGCGGGGCGGCTGGGGACCGAGTATGGACACCCGGCCGCCGGGCGGCTGGGGACTGAGTATGGATTCCAGGCCGCCAACACAGCCATGACGTGGTGGCCAGATTCCGCCTCCACATGCATAAAAGGCCCAATTTCAAGTTCAAGCAAGCAAGCAGTATGGTATTGCAGCCTGGGGGTGGGTGGGTGGCAGGCTGCATACTTGCGCTTGTATTGCAAGGAATGGGGGAGGTACAATTGAACACTGCCCTGGGACTAGAACTTGCATGGGGATAGTTGCAAGTCTGCATTTTTTTTTTGCCTTCCTCTGGATCAACATGTTAGGCTATGGGTTGAACTAGATGGACTTAGTCTACCTTCAACCTTAAAAATTATGTTGACTTTTTGCAACAAAACTTTTGATGGTTTGGTGATCATATCCCAATATCTTAGAAATTTTAAAAGTGCTGCATCTCTCTGTAAGACTTGTAACACTTTTTGACTTTTTCATTGTCAATCAAAACTTTTTTTTGGACCATTTTGTCTGAGAAAAACAAGCTGCATAATAATTCTGCACATCACGGTCTCCTTTGAAACTTGGTCACAGACTGGGTTTCAAGAAAGCTCCATAATGGCAAGCATAGAGGTCTTCAACAGATCATCTGCTATCATAGCAACCTATAGATCACCCGTGATCACGTCATGGGTACACTGATGGGCATTTAGAATGATGCACCCCCATGCTGTTAGTGGCGCTGTAAGAGTTTGACAGCGCCATTTCACGGACTTACAATCGAGGGTGGTGCTCTTAGCACCATGCGTAATTGTTAGAGGCGGGTCCTGGCTGTTCCATGGCAAGATGTCACAATTTCTGTTCAGCAATAATTTGTATTCTCTTGTTTTACACAATGAAAATGTCAGTCATAATTTTTAATGTTCTTTCTTTTACAATTAAAATAAAAACATGTTTTTTTCACTAGAGCAGTCAAAATACATAAATCTCCAAAGTTTCTTAGTCAAAATTTAGAAAATAAACCATATACACATTTACACATCTTTTACAATACTATTTAAACATATCACACTCCTGCAGTATTATCAGTAAGCAAAGTAATAAGCAAATATTAAACACTAACTGATAATTAAAATACCTAGGTGGTGAGGGTGGAGAACTGGTTATGCTGTTGGATGAGGATGAATTCTCTGAAATCTAATGTTTTGACAAATTAGAATGTCCACCCAACATAGATGGCAGAGAAGGTGAGTAGGAGGATTGATGGGAAGGAGAAGCACAAAGGGTTACATAAAGATGTGATGATTTGTTCGATAAGAAGCAGAAGGGGTGGCATAAATGATAAAACACCAATATGGCCTGTTTAACACCAATGCTCCAAAGCTGCGAAGCAATCTTGCTGAACACAGGGTGGAATGGCTGCTTCGAGCAATATATACCCACTCATAATTTTCAGCTATCAATACAAATCTTTTTTTGTTATCATCATGTGCTTCACAACCATCTCAAGGACATTTATGGTGCTTCACCCAAAGTTTGGAAATCACACCTTAAAGCACCTTTTAATATTTGAAATGCAACTTGAAAAAATATCCCCATCCTGGTATGCATGGCACAGTGATCCCCATCCTGGTATGCATGGCACCCCTGATCCCTGTCTTCATATGCATGGCACCCCTGATCCCTGTCCTGGTATTCATGGCACCCCTCATCCCCGTCCTGGTATGCATGGCACCCCTAATCCCTATCCTGGTATGCATGGCACCCCTAATCCCTATCCTGGTATGCATGGCACCCCTAATCCTTATCTTGGTATGTATGGCCCCCTCATCTTTATCCTGTTATGTATGGCCTCCTCATCTTTATCCTGTTATGTATGGCCCCCTCAGCGTTACCCTGGTATGTATGGTCCCCTCATCCTTACCCTGGTATGTATGGCCCCCTCATCCTTACCCTGGTATGTATGGCCCCCTCATCCTTATCATGGTATGTATGGCCCCCTCATCCTTAAACTGGTATGTATGGCCCCCTCATCCTTATCCTAGTATGCATGGTCCCCCTAATACCCATCAGGCTGCACATAAAAAATAAATAAACAGTCCTACTCACCTTTTTCTTCTCGCTCCTCCAGCGCTGCGTCCTGTCTGCCCGCACTAATCTCTCCATGTGAGTTGCGCATGGCGTCACTACCATGCGTGGCTCACATGGAGAGATCAGCTGCCGGAAGTCACTGCTCCCCAAGCCGGGACTGTGTGCGTGGGGAGCAGTGACTTCATGCTGCTTAATAGCCGGCACACAGTGTAGCCGCGCTGTGGCTAGTGCTGCTGTCGGGCTATCGCGTGTGCCTTCTTATTAAAGGGCATGAATATTCACCCCCTCCCCACGCCCATGGGCGTGGAGAGAGGTTGAATATTCATGCCCTTTAACATCGGGCTCAGACGATTCCGGCAGCAGCAGGAGCCGCGCTCCTGATACACTGTGTGCTGCTATTAAGAAGCATAGGGAGAAGTGAATATTCATTTTCTTTAGCAGCGGGGACAGTGTATGCTGCAGCGCGTGGTTGCTGCCTCCTGTGCCCCGCTCCTCCACCACTACCGCTCCCCCCACACCCCACATATATATACACCCCCACCCCAACATTCAGACTATGAGATGCACCCCCCATTTTCCTCCAAAATTTTGGAGAAAAAGGTGCGTCTTATAGTCCAAAAAATACGATACTTGGGCTTATGTATATAGAGGATCTGTCGGCTCTACTATGTGGTGTAGTATATAGAGGATCTGTCGGCTCTCATGTGTAGTGTATTATATAGAGAATCTGTCATCTCTCCTATGTGGTATAGTATATAGAGAATCTGTTGACTCTCCTCTGTGGTGTACTATATGGACGATCTATCGGCTGTCCTGTGTTGTGTAGTATATGGCAGATCGGTCGGCTCTCCAACGTGGTGTAGTATATAGAGAATCTGTCAGCTCTCCTATGTGGTGTAGTATATAGAGGATCAGTCAGCACTCCTAAGTGGTGTAGCATATAGAGGATCAGTCAGCTCTCCTGTGTGGTGTAGTATATAGTGGATCTGTCAGCTCTCCTGTGTGGTGTAGTATATAGAGGATCTGTCAGCTCTCCTATGTGGTGTACTATATAGAGGATCTGTAAGCTATCCTGTGTAGTGTACTATATAGAGGATCTGTCCACTCTCCCGTCTGATGTAGTATATAGAGGATCTGTCAGCTCTCCTGTGTGGTGTACTCGTAGTATATAGAGGATCTGTCAGCTCGCCAGTGTGGTGTAGTATATAGAGGATCTGTCAGCTCTCCTGTGTGGTGTAGTATATAGAGGATCTGTCAGCTCTACTGTGTGCTGTAATATATAGAGGATCTGTCAGCTCTCCTGTGTGGTGTAGTATGTAGAAGATCTGTCAGCTCTCCTGTGTGGTGTATAGAGGATCTGTCAGCTCTCCTGTGTGGCGTAGTAAACAGAGGATCTATCAATTCTCTCATGTGGTGTAGTATATAGAGGATCTGTCAGCTCTTCTGTGTTGTGTACTATATGGAGGATCTGTTGGCTCTTCTGTGTTGTGTACTATATGGAGTATCTGTCGGCTGTCCTGTGTGGTGTAGTATATAAAGGATCTGTTGGCTTTTCTGTGTGGTGTAGTATATAGATGATCTGTCAGCTTTCCAGTGTGGTGTAGTATATATAGGATCTGTCAGCACTCCAGTGTGGTGTGCAGAAGAACTGTCAGCTCCCCTGTGTGGCGTAGTAAACAGAGGATCTATCAGCTCTCTTGTGTGGTGTAGTATATAGAGTATCTGTTGGCTCTTTTGTGTTGTGTACTATATGGAGGATCAGTCGGCTCTTCTGTGTTGTGTACTATATGGAGGATCTGTCCGCAGCCCTGTGTGGTGTAGTATAAATAGGATCTGTTGGCTGTCCTGTGTGGTGTACTAAATAGAGGATCTGTCAGCTCCACTGTGTGGTGTAGTATATAGAGGAAATGTCGACTCTCCTGTGTGGTGCAGTATATAGAGGATCTGTCAGCTCTCCCGTGTGGTGTAGTATATAGAGGATCTGTCAGCTCTCTCATGTGGTGTAGTATATAGAGGTTCTGTCAGCTCTCCCGTGTGGTGTAGTATATAGAGGATCTGTCAGCTCTCCCATGTGGTGTAGTATATAGAGGATCTGTCAGCTCTCCGGTGTGGTGCAGTTATAGAGGATTTGTCAGCTCTTCCATGTGGTGCAGTATATAGAGGATCTGTCAGCTCTCCTGTATAGTGTGTTATATAGACGATCTGTCAGCTCTCCTGTGTGATGTAGTATACAGAGGATCTGTCAGCTCTCTTTTGTGGTGTAGTATATAGACGATCTGTAAGCTCTCCCATGTGGTTTGGTATATAGAGGATCTGTCATGTGTGGTGTAGTGTATAGAGGATGGGTCAGTATAAATGTGTTGTGTAGTATATAGAGGATCTTTCAGCTCTACTGTGTGGTGTACTATATAGAGGATTGGTCAGCTCTCCTGTATGGTGTACTATAGAGAGGATCTGTCAGCTCTCCTGTGTGGCGTAGTACTGTATATAGAGGATCTGTCAGTTCTCCTGTGTGGTATAGTATATAGAGGATCTGTCAGCTCTCCTATGTGGTGTAGTATAAAGAGGATCTGTCAGCTCTCCTGTGTGGTGTAGTATATAATAGATCTGTCAGCTCTCCTGTGTGGTGTAGTATATAGAGGATCTGTCAGCTTTCCTGTGTGGTGTAGTATATAGAGGATCTGTCAGCTCTCCTGTGTGGCGTAGTACTGTATATAGAGGATCTGTCAGTTCTCCTGTGTGGTATAGTATATAGAGGATCTGTCAGCTCTCCTATGTGGTGTAGTATAAAGAGGATCTGTCAGCTCTCCTGTGTGGTGTATTATATAATAGATCTGTCAGCTCTCCTGTGTGGTGTAGTATATAGAGGATCTGTCAGCTTTCCTGTGTGGTGTAGTATGTAGAGGATCTGTCCTATGTGGTGTAGTATATAGAGGATCTGTCCTGTGTGGTGTAGTATATAGAGGATCTGTCACCTCTCCTGAGTGGTGTAGTATATAGAGGATTTGTCAGCTCTCCGGTGTGGCATAGTATATAGAGGATCTGTCAGCTCTGCTGTGTGGTGTAGCATATAGAGGATCTGTCAGCTCTCCTGTGTGGTGTAGTATATGGAGGATCTGTCAGCTCTCCTGTGTGGTGTAGTATATAGAGGATCTGTCAGCTCTCCTGTGTAGTGTACTATATAGAGGATCTGTCAGCTCTACGGTGTGGTGTAGTATATAGAGGATCTGTCAGCTCTTCAGTGTGGTGTAGTATATAGAGGATCTGTCAGCTCTCCCGTGTGGTGCAGTATATAGAGGATCTAACAGCTCTCCTGTATGATGCAGTATATAGAGGAACTGTCAGCTCTCCTGTGTGGTGTAGTATATAGAAGATCTTTCAGCTCTCCAGTGTGGTGTAGTATATAGAGGATTTGTCAGCTCTCCTGTGTGGTGTATTATATAGAGGATCTGTCAGCTCTACGGTGTGGTGTAGTATATAGAGGATCTGTCAGCTCTTCAGTGTGGTGTAGTATATAGAGGATCTGTCAGCTCTCCCGTGTGGTGCAGTATATAGAGGATCTGTCAGCTCTCCTGTGTGGTGTATTATATAGACGATCGGTCAGCTCTCCTGTGTGGTGTAGTATACAGAAGATCTGTCAGCTCTCCCTTGTGGTTTGGTATATACACGATCTGTCCTGTGTGGTGTAGTGTAAAGAGGATCGGTCAGCTTTCCTGTGTTGTGTAGTATATAGAGGTTCTTTCAGCTCTACTGTGTGGAGTACTATATAGAGGATTGGTCAGCTCTCCTGTGTGGTGTACTATATAGAGGATCTGTCCTGTGTGGTGTAGTATATAGAGGATCTGTCCTGTGTGGCGTAGTATATATAGTATTTGTCCTGTGTGTTGTAGTATATAGAGGATCGGTCAGCTCTCCTGTGTGGTGTATTATATAGAGGATCTGTCCAGTGTGGTGAAGTATATAGAGGATCTGTCAGCTCTCCTGTGTGGTGTAGTATATAGAGGATCTGTCAGCTCTCCTGTGTGGTGTAGTACTGTATATAGTGGATCTGTCAGTTCTCCTGTGTGGTATAGTATATAGAGGATCTGTCAGCTCTCCTGTGTGGTGTAGTCTATAGAGGATCTGTCAGCTCTCCTGTGTGGTGTAGTATATAGGGGATCTGTCAGCTCTCCTGTGTGGTGTAGTATATAGAGGATCTGTCCTGTGTGGTGTAGTATATAGAGGATCTGTCCTGTTTGGTGTAGTTTATAGAGGATCTGTCAGCTCTCTTGTGTGGTGTAGTATATAGAGTATCTGTCGGCTCTTTTGTGTTGTGTACTATATGGAGGATCAGTCGGCTCTTCTGTGTTGTGTATTATATGGAGGATCTGTCCGCAGTCCTGTGTGGTGTAGTATATATAGGATCTGTTGGCTGTTCTGTGTGGTGTACTAAATAGAGGATCTGTCAGCTCCACTGTGTGATGTAGTATATAGAGGAACTGTCGACTCTCCTGTGTGATGCAGTATATAGAGGATCTGTCAGCTCTCCCGTGTGGTGTAGTATATAGAGGATCTGTCAGCTCTCTCATGTGGTGTAGTATATAGAGGTTCTGTCAGCTCTCCCGTGTGGTGTAGTATATAGAGGATCTGTCAGCTCTCCCATGTGGTGTAGTATATAGAGGATCTGTCAGCTCTCCGGTGTGGTGCAGTTATAGAGGATCTGTCAGCTCTTCCATGTGGTGCAGTATATAGAGGATCTGTCAGCTCTCCAGTATAGTGTGTTATATAGACGATCTGTCAGCTCTCCTGTGTGGTGTAGTATACAGAGGATCTGTCAGCTCTCTTTTGTGGTGTAGTATATAGACAATCTGTAAGCTCTCCCATGTGGTTTGGTATATAGAGGATCTGTCATGTGTGGTGTAGTGTATAGAGGATGGGTCAGCATTCCTGTGTTGTGTAGTATATAGAGGATCTTTCAGCTCTACTGTGTGGTGTACTATATAGAGGATTGGTCAGCTCTCCTGTGTGGTGTACTATAGAGAGGATCTGTCCTGTGTGGTGTAGTGTATAGAGGATCTGTCCAGTGTGGTGTAGTATAAAGAGGATCTGTCAGATCTCCTGTGTGGTGTAGTATATAGAGGATCTGTCAGCTCTCCTGTGTGGTGCAGTACTGTATATAGAGGATCTGTCAGTTCTCCTGTGTGGTATAGTATATAGAGGATCTGTCAGCTCTCCTGTGTGGTGTAGTATAAAGAGGATCTGTCAGCTCTCCTGTGTGGTGTAGTATATAATAGATCTCTCAGCTCTCCTGTGTGGTGTAGTATATAGAGGATCTGTCAGCTTTCCTGTGTGGTGTAGTATATAGAGGATCTGTCCTATGTGGTGTAGTATATAGAGGATCTGTCCTGTGTGGTGTTGTATATAGAGGATCTGTCACCTCTCCTGAGTGGTGTATTATAAAAAGGATTTGTCAGCTCTCCGGTGTGGCATAGTATATAGAGGATCTGTCAGCTCTGCTGTGTGGTGTAGTATATAGAGGATCTGTCAGCTCTCCTGTGTAGTGTAGTATATGGAGGATCTGTCAGCTCTCCTCTGTGGTGTAGTATATAGAGGATCTGTCAGCTCTCCTGTGTAGTGTACTTTATAGAGAATCTAACAGCTCTCCTGTATGATGCAGTATATAGAGGAACTGTCAGCTCTCCTGTGTGGTGTAGTATATAGAAGATCTTTCAGCTCTCCAGTGTGGTGTAGTATATAGAGGATCTGTCTGCTCTCCTGTGTGGTGTATTATATAGAGGATCTGTCAGCTCTACTGTGTGGTGTAGTATATAGAGGATCTGTCAGCTCTTCAGTGTGGTGTAGTATATAGAGGATCTGTCAGCTTTCCCGTGTGGTGCAGTATATAGAGGATCTGTCAGTTCTCCTGTGTGGTGTATTATATATACGATCGGTCAGCTCTCCTGTGTGCTGTAGTATACAGAAGATCTGTCAGCTCTCCCATGTGGTTTGGTATATACAGGATCTGTCCTGTGTGGTGTAGTGTAAAGAGGATCGGTCAGCTTTCCTGTGTTGTGTAGTATATAGAGGATCTTTCAGCTCTACTGTGTGGTGTACTATATAGAGGATTGGTCAGCTCTCCTGTGTGGTGTACTATATAGAGGATCTGTCCTGTGTGGTGTACTATATAGAGGATCTGTCCTGTGTGGCGTAGTATATATAGTATTTGTCCTGTGTGTTGTAGTATATAGAGGATCGGTCAGCTCTCCTGTGTGGTGTATTATATAGAGGATCTGTCCAGTGTGGTGAAGTATATAGAGGATCTGTCATCTCTCCTGTGTGGTGCAGTATATAGAGGATCTGTCAGCTCTCCTGTGTGGTGTAGTACTGTATATAGTGGATCTGTCAGTTCTCCTGTGTGGTATAGTATATAGAGGATCTGTCAGCTCTCCTGTGTGGTGTAGTCTATAGAGGATCTGTCAGCTCTCCTGTGTGGTGTAGTATATAGGGGATCTGTCAGCTCTCCTGTGTGGTGTAGTATATAGAGGATCTGTCCTGTGTGGTGTAGTATATAGAGGATCTGTCCTGTTTGGTGTAGTTTATAGAGGATCTGTCAGCTCTCCTGTGTGGTGTAGTATATTGAGGATTTGTCAGCTCTCCTGTATGGCATAGTATATAGAGTATCTGTCAGCTCTACTGTGTGGTATAGTATATAGAGGATCTGTCAGCTCTCCTGTGTGGTGTAGTATATAGAGGATCTGTCAGCTCTCCTGTGTGATGTTGTATATGGAGGATCTGTCAGCTCTCCTGTGAGGTGTAGTATATAGATGATCTGTCAGCTCTCCTGTGTGGTGTACTATATAGATGGTCTGTCTGCTCTCCTGTGTAGTGTACTATATAGAGAATCTGTCAGCTCTCCTGTATGATGTAGTATGTAGAGGATGTTATGATTTGCTACAAGCACTAAGGAAAGAAAGGAGATCTGTCCCTACAATAGAACTAAGCTAGATCCCTACGATCAGACCCGCTAAAGTCCTCGGCTAGTCTGGACGAAGACCTATAGATGCAAGGGAGAGATCCCTAAGAACTAGGGACTGGGATAAAGTTGGGCACCTCCTAGCAGAAATTGTAGCAGTAAAAGACAAACACACAACATAGAACATAAAGGTCCGAAGACCAAGCTAAACAAACTGAGAAAGGTTACTAAGCACCAGGCTAACTTAAGAGTAGAAATTACAATGAAGTCCTGCAAGGCCAGGAGGACGGAGCAGGATTAAATAGGCAAACAAGGTCATGTGACCAGCAAGATAGAAAAAACCTAACAGGAGAGTTCTAACAGAGGATCTGTCAGCTCTCCTGTGTGGTGTAGTATATAGAAGATCTTTCAGCTCTTCAGTGTGGTGTAGTATATAGAGGATCTGTCAGCTCTCCTGTGTGGTGTAGTATATAAAGGATCTGTCAGCTCTCCTGTGGGGTGTAGTTTATAGAGGATCTGTCAGCTCTCCAGTGAGGTGTAGTATACAGTCATGGCAAAAAGTATTGAGAATGAGACAAATAGTAATTTTTCCAAAGTTTACTGCTTCATTTCTTGTAATGGCAATTTGCATATACTCCTGAATGTCAAAGAGTGATCAGCTTAACAGCAATTACTGTACTTGCAAAGTCAATATTTGCCCAGAAAATGAACTTTAACCCCCAAAACACATTTCAACATCATTGCAGTCCTGTCTTAAAAGGAGCAGCTAACATCGTTTTAGTGATTGATCCATTAACACAGGTGTGGGTGTTGATGAGGACAGGGCTGGCGATCAATCAGTCATGATTAAGTAAGAATGACATCACTGGACACTTTAAAAGGAGGCTGGTTCTTGGTATCATTGTTTCTCTTCAGTTAACCATGGTTATCTCTAAAGAAACACGTGCAGCCATCATTGCACTGCACAAAAATGGCCTAACAGGGAAGAATATTGCAGCTGCAAAGATTGCACCTCAGTCAACAATCTATTGCATCATCAAAAACTTCAAGGAGAGAGCTTCCATTGTTGTCAAAAAGGCTCCAGGGCGCCCAAGAAAGACCAGCAAGCGCCAGGACCGTATCTTAAAACTGTTTCAGCTGCGGGATCGGACTACCATCAGTGCCGAGCTTGCTCAGGAATGGCAGCAGGCTGATGTGAGTGCTTCTGCAGGCACTGTGAGGCGGAGACTCTTTGAGCAAGGGCTGGTTTCAAGGAGGGCAGCAAAGAAGCCACTTATCTCCAGAAAAAACATCAGGGACCGACTGATATTCTGCAAAAGGTACAGGGAGTGGACTGCTGAGGACTGGGGCAAAGTCATTTTCTCTGATGAATCCCCTTTTCGATTGTTTGGGACATATGGAAAACAGCTTATTCGGAGAAGAGGTGAGCGCTACCACCAGTCTTGTCTCATGCCAACTGTAAAACATCCTGAAACCATTCATGTGTGGGGTTGCTTCTCAGCCAAGGGAATCGGCTCACTCACAGTCTTGCCTAAAAACACAGCCATGAATAAAGAATGGTACCAGAATGTCCTCCAAGAGCAACTTCTCCCAACCGTCCAAGAGCAGTTTGGCGCCCAACAATGCCTTTTCCAGCATGATAGACCACCTTACCATAAAGCAAAGGTGTTAACTAAATGGCTCATGGAACAAAACATAGAGATTTTGGGTCCATGGCGTGGAAACTCCCCAGATCTTAATCCCATTGAGAACTTGTGGTCAATCATCAAGAGACGGGTGGACAAACAAAAACCAGCAAATTCTGGAAAATGCAAGCATTGATTATGCAACAATGGACAGCTATTAGTCAGGATTTGGTCCAAAAGTTGATTGAGAGCATGCCAGGGAGAATTACAGAGGTCTTGAAGAAGAAGGGGCAACACTGCAAATATTGACTTGCTGCATTAACTCATTCTAACTGTCAATATAACCTATTGGTACTCATAATATGATTGCAATTATATTTCTGTATGTGATATAAACATCAGACAAACACTAATAAAAACCAGAGGCCAGCAAATAATGTGAAAATATAATTTTGGTGTCATTCTCAAAACTTTTGGCCATGACTGTATAGAGGATCTGTCAGCTCTCCTGTGTGGTGTAGTATATAGATGATCTGTCAGCTATCCTGTGTGGTGTAATATATAGAGGATCTATCAGCTCTTCTGTGTGGTGTAGTATGTAGAGGATCTGTCTGCTCTCCTGTGTGGTGTAATATATAGAGGATCTGTCAGCTCTACTGTGTGGTGTTGTATATAGAGGATCTGTCAGCTCTCCTGTGTGGTGCAATATATAGAGGATCTGTCAGCTCTCCTGTGTGGTGAAGTATATAGAGTATCTGTCAGCTCTCCTGTGTGGTGTAGTACATAGAAGATCTTTCAGCTTTGCAGTGTGGTGTAGTATATAGAGGATCTGTCAGCTCTACTAAGTAGTGTACTATATAGAGGATCTGTCAGCTCTCCTGTGTAGTGTACTATATAGAGGATGTGTCAGCTCTCCAGTGTGGTGTAATATATAGAGGATTTGTCAGCTCTCCTGTGTGGTGTAGTATGCAGAGGTTCTGTCAGCTCTCCTGTGTGGTGTAGTATATAGAGGATCTGTCAGCTCTCCTGTGTGGTGTTGGATACAGAGGATCTGTCAGCTCTCCTGTGTGGTGTTGTATATAGAGGATCTGTCAGCTCTCCTGTGTGGTGCAGTATATAGAGGATATGTCAGCTCTCCTGTGTGGTGTAGTATATAGAGTATCTGTCAGCTCTCCTGTGTAGTGTACTATATAGAGGATTTGTCCGCTCTCCTGTCTGATGTAGTATATAGAGAATTTGTCAGTTCTCCTGTGTGGTGTAGCATATAGAAGATCTTTCAGCTCTCCTATGTGGTGTAGTATATAGAGGATCTGTCAGCTTTCCTGTGTGGTATAGTATGTAGAGGATCTGTCAGCTCTCCTGTGTGGTGTAGTATATAGAGGATCTGTCAGCTCTCAGGTGTGGTGTAGTATATATATGATCTGTCAGCTCTCCTGTCTGGTGTAGTATACAGAGGATCTGTCATCTCTCCTGTGTGGTGTAGTATATAGAGGATCTCACAGCTCCCCTGTGTGGTGTAGTATATAGAGGATCTGTCAGCTCTCCTGTCTGGTGTAGTATATAGAGGATCTGACAGCTCTCCCGTGTTGTGTACTACATGGAGGATCTGTCACCTCTCCCGTGTAGTGTACTATATGGAGGATCTGTCGGCTCTCCTTGTGGTGTAGTATATAGATGATCTGACAGATCTCCTGTGTGGTGTAGTATATGGAGTATCTGTCAGCTCTCCTGTGTGGTGTGGTATATAGAGGATCTGTCAGCTCTACTAAGTGGTGTAGTATATAAAGGATCTGTCAGCTCTCCTGTGTGGTGTAGTATATAGAAGATCTCTCAGCTCTCCAGTGTGGTGTAGTATATAGAGGATCTGTCAGCTCTCCTGTGTGGTGTAGTATATAGAAGATCTCTCAGCTCTCCAGTGTGGTGTAGTATATAGAGGATCTGTCAGCTCTCCTGTGTGGTGTAGTATATAGAGGATCTGTCAGGTCTCCTGTGTGGTGTAGTATATAGAGGATCTGACAGCTCTCCAGTGTGGTGTAGTATGTAGAGGATTTGTCAGCTCTCCTGTGTGGTGTAGTATATAGAGGATCTGTCAGCTCTCCTGTGTGGTATAGTATAAAGAGGATCTGTCAGCTCTCCTGTGTGGTGTTGTATATAGAGGATCTGTCAACTCTCCTGTGTGGTGTAGTATATAGAGGATCTGTCAGCTCTCTTGTGTGGTGTAGTATATAGACGATCTGTAAGCTCTCCCATGTGGTTTGGTATATAGAGGATCTGTCTTGTGTGGTGTAGTGTATAGAGGATCGATCAGCTTTCCTGTGTTGTGTAGTATATAGAGGATCTTTCAGCTCTACCGTGTGGTGTACTATATAGATGATCTGTCCTGTGTGGTGTAGTATATAGAGGAACTGTCCTGTGTGGCATAGTATATATAGTATATGTCCTGTGCGTTGTAATATATAGAGGATCTGTCAGCTCTCCTGTGTGGTGTAGTATATAGAGGATCTTTCAGCTCTCCTGTGTGGCGTAGTACTGTATATAGAGGATCTGTCAGTTCTCCTGTGTGGTATAGTATATAGAGGATCTGTCAGCTCTCCTGTGTGGTGTAGTCTATAGAGGATCTGTCAGCTCTCCTGTGTGGTGTAGTATATAGAGGATCTGTCAGCTCTCCTGTGTGGTGTAGTATATAGAGGATCTGTCAGCTCTCTTGTGTGGTGTTGTATATAGACGATCAGTAAGTTCTCCCATGTGGTTTGGTATATAGAGGATCTGTCCTGTGTGGTGTAGTATATAGAGGATCTGTCTGCTCTCCTGTGTGGTGTAGTATATAGAATATCTGTCAGCTCTCCTGTGTGGTGTAGTGTATAGAGGATCGGTCAGCTTTCCTGTGTTGTGTAGTATATAGAGGATCTTTCAGCTCTACTGTGTGGTGTACTATATAGAGGATTGTTGAGCTCTCCTGTGTGGTGTACTATATAGAGGATCTGTCCTGTGTGGTGTAGTATATAGAGGATCTGTCCAGGGTTGTGTAGTTTATAGAGGATCTGTCAGCTCTCCTGTGTGGTGTAGTATATCGAGGATCTGTCAGCTCTCCTGTGTGGCGTAGTACTGTATATAGAGGATCTGTCAGTTCTCCTGTTTGGTATAGTATATAGAGGATCTGTCAGCTCTCCTGTGTGGTGTATTATATAGAGGATCTGTCCTGTGTGGTGTAGTATATAGAGGATCTGTCCTGTGTGGTGTAGTATATAGAGGATTTGTCAGCTCTCCTGTGTGGCATAGTATATAGAGGATCTGTCAGCTCTACTGTGTGGTTTATTATATAGAGGATCTGTCAGCTCTCCTGTGTGGTGTATTATATAGAGGATCTGTCAGCTCTTCTGTGTGGTGTAGTATATGGAGGATCTGTCAGCTCTCCTGTGTGGTGTAGTATATAGACGATCTGTCAGCTCTCCTGTGTGGTGTACTATATAGAGAATCTGTCAGCTCTCCTGTATGATGTAGTATATAGAGAATCTGTCAGCTCTCCTGTGTGGTGTAGCATATAGAAAATCTTTCAGCTCTCCAGTGTGGTGTAGTATATAGAGGATCTGTCAGCTCTCCAGTATGATGTAGTATATAGAGAATCTGTCAGCTCTCCTGTGTGGTGTAATATATAGAGGATCTGTCAGCTCTCCTGTGTAGTATAGTATATAGAGTATCTTTCAGCTCTCCAGTGTTGTGTAATATATAGAGGATCTGTCAGCTCTACTTTGTGGTGTAGTATGTAGAGGATCTGTCAACTCTCCTGTGTGGTGTAGTATATAGAGGATCTGTCAGCTCCCCTGTGTGGTGTAGTATATAGAGGATCTGTCAGCTCTCCTGTGTGGTGTAGTATATAGAGGATCTGTGAGCTCTACTAAGTAGTGTAGTATATAGAGTAACTGTCAGCTTTCCTGTGTAGTGTACTATATAGAGGATCTGTCAGCTCTCCTGTGTGGTGTAATATATAGAGGATCAGTCAGCTCTCCCGTGTGGTGTAGTATGTAGAGGATCTGTCAGCTCTCCTGTGTGGTGTAGTATATAGAGGATCTGTCAGCTCTCCTGTGTGGTGTTGTATATAGAGGATCTGTCAGCTCTCCTGTGTGGTGTTGTAAATAGATGATCTGTCAGCTCTCCTGTGTGGTGCAGTATATAGAGGATCTGTCAGCTCTCCTGTGCGGTGTAGTATATAGAAGATCTTTCAGCTCTCCTGTGTCGTGTAGTATGTAGAGGATCTGTCAGCTCTCCTGTGTGGTATAGTATAGAGTATCTGTCAGCTCTTCTGTGTAGTGTACTATATAGAGTATCTGTCCGCTCTCCTGTCTGATGTAGTATATAGAGGATCTGTCAGCTCTCCTGTGTGGTGTAGTATATAGAAGTTCTTTCAGCTCTCCTGTGTGGTGTAGTATATAGAGGATCTATCAGCTCTCCTGTGTGGTATAGTATATAGAGAATCTGTCAGCTCTCCTGTGTGGTGTAGTATATAGAGGATCTGTCAGCTTTCCTGTGTGGTGTATAGAGGATCTGTCAGCTCCCCTGTGTGGCGTAGTAAACAGAGGATCTATCAGTTCTCTCATGTGGTCTAGTATATAGAGGATCTGTTGGCTCTTCTGTGTTGTGTACTATATGGAGGATCTGTTCGCTCTTCTGTGTTGTGTACTATATGGAGGATCTGTCGGCTGTCCTGTGTGGTGTAGTATATAAAGGATCTGTTGGCTGTTCTGTGTGTTGTAGTATATAGATGATCTGTCAACTTTCCAGTGTGGTGTAGTATATATAGGATCTGTCAGCGCTCCAGTGTGGTGTATAGAAGATCTGTCAGCTCTCCTGTGTGGCGTAGTAAACAGAGGATCTATCAGGTCTCCTGTGTGGCATAGTATATAGACAATGTTTCTGCTCTCCTGTGTGGTGTAGTATATAGAGGATCTGTCAGCTCTCCTGTATGATGCAGTATATAGAGGATCTGTCAGCTCTCCTGAGTGGTGTAGTATATAGAGTATCTGTCAGCTCTCCTGTGTGGTGTAGTATATAGAGGATCTGTCCTGTGTGGTATAATATAGAGAGGATCTGTCAGCTCTCCTGTGTGGTGTAGTGTATAGGATCTATCCTGTGTTGTATTTTTACATAACTGCATGGTGGGCCCCAAGAATGATTTTTTTCTGGTGGGTCCAAGGTACTCCAGTCCAACATTGTATGTACTTCGTACGAATGTGAATTTAGCATATTTACATACAAAATGCAGCATTCTGTGGGTATACAGTTTTTATGATGTATTTCCAGTAAGCTTCCTTTTAAAACACCACAAAAAAAATACAAAATTTTACAAAAAACATCAACCAAAATGTCCTAAAGAAAAATAATTGTAAAGCCTATATTTTGACTATTATTAACAATGTTTTACTTTGCTGAACAAAATGTGCTTGCATTTGATCTGAACTAACGATAGCTTCTATAAGTGTTATTTATTATCTTGAAGAATCCACTATAGCAACATTTGATTTTCAGTTTATTTGTAGCAAAACCCATCAATATGGCTTTGTCTGATGTTTTTTCTGAAACACATCTTCTGTTAGAAGGTAAGTCCAATTTCATATAGCAATATCAGCCCAGCTACTTAGACTCTCTTTTTTATTTCATTTCTAAAGACTGCATTCACATGTGGCTGAATGCGTTTTTTTGCTGCAATCGCTATAATGTCTCACCATTTTACTGCAGTTTTCAAAAATCACTTTAAAAATTATGCATTTTTACCGTGAGCATGATAAATAAAAGAAATAAAAAAACAGTGTTAATAAATACTTTAGATAGTAGTGTTTAGTTTATTTTTAATAATCATACATAATGAATAATAAAAAGATAATACAATATATTAATAAAATACATTCTAGCACCTAGAAAACAAAATATGGGTGTAATGCTGGTGGGTGTTGGACCACTGCGCAAGGGCTGGGCTTACCCGGGAGGGGCATGACTAAGTGTCTACTGGGACTTCACTAGAGTCTCTCATGGTGAGGATAGGCTGGGCTGCCGGTAGACACCAGGTACCATTCCAGGACAGTCCCCGAGACTGCAGCAGTTGACCAAAAGGTCAGAGGTGAAGGTACGTTGTTCAGGAAGGTGAGACAGAAGCATAGCCAGATGGTTCAAGGTCGGGGCAGACAGCATGAGTTCACAATACAAAGCTGGAGTCAGGGATGGAGAAGTAAAACAGAGCCGGTAAACAGGCCGGGTCGATAATGGGAGACTGAATATGGAGATATGTAGAAATAGGTGCTAGAAGGCTAGGGACCAACATTCGGGACAGAAATGGTGGGAGTAGCTGCCTAATATAGACCCTGTTGACACAGAAGAGGCCAGAGAGCCTAATCTCTGCAGGACACAGCAGGGTTAAATTCCAGAAGTGACTGTCCAAGCACCCATAAAGCCAAATGGAAACAACATGCAGATGCAGCAGTGCTGAGGAGTGCTGCAAGAGGTAAACTCAGCGAGATGGCCTGCCATGAGAAGAAGTCGCTCACTAGGGCGAAGCTGAAGGAGGCATGCGAGTTAATTTTGGTTTACTTAAATTAATATATTTTTTTTAATCCTTTTTAAATTGAGCCTTATACAGTTATTTGAAAAAGTTTGGGCACCCCTATTAATCTTAAGCTTAATGTTTTATAAAAATTGGTGTTTTTGCAACAGCTATTTCAGTTTGATATATGTAATAACTGTTGGACACAGTAATGTTTCTGCCTTGAAATGAGGTTTATTGTACTAACAGAAAATGTGCGTTTTTATGCGTTTTAGCACTTTTGTATTGCTTTCAACCGTGACAAATGCATTCACCGGGTAATTTCATTTTAACATTTTACAACCTTGTCTGGCCATGTGATGTGTGACACATGCATACAGTGCTGAAAGACATGGGAACAGCATGGGGAAGACCCCTGGAAGCATCTCTGACACCCAGGTCACTGCCTAAAAGTGTGCCCATCAGAAGTGATCCTTGCCGCATCAGAAGATGCAGACTTGCAACTACCCCGTGCAAGTCCTTGTCCCAGGGCTGTGTTCAATTGTACCTCCCCCATTCCTTGCATTGCAAGCGCAAGTATGCAGCCCGCCACCCACCCAACCCAAGGCTGCAATACCATACTGCTTTCTTGCTTGCACTTGAAATTGGGACTTTTAGGCAAGTGGAGTGGGAATCTGGCCACTATGTCATGGCAGCGTCGGCGGCCTGGTATCCATACTCAGTCCCCAGTCGCCTGGCGGCCAGGTGTCCACGCTTGGTCCCCAGCCACCAGGGGGCGGCCGGGTGTCCATACTCGGCCCCCAGCCGCCCCACGGCCGGGTGCCCACACGGTCCCCAGTCGCCTGGGGGCGGCCGGGTGTCCTTAAATGGTCCCCAGCCGCCCCTATTTGAAGGACAGTCTAACCACAAACACGTGGACAAGTGAATGTGGCCAGGCATGGGCCATCTCACTGACGCCTTCACACTGGGTTAATATTGTGGAAGCCAGGACACAGTTGGACACTGGGATGCAACACGTCCTCCAGACATAGAGGATTGCGGGTGCTGGGTCAATCAGGCTTCAACATAAAGTTCAGAAGGTAGACAGCAACAGTGGTCGGCCTCCTACGCAACGAGTAAATTATTCATGATCATGAGGCCATCCATCTCATTAGCTTTCTGTTCCTTGGTATGCAAGCGCATGTCTGTAGTAGCGGCTAGGCCAGAGGTGGTCAGCGTTTTGGCGCATATCCTACCTCCTCCGAGGATTGCTGGATGTTTTCCTGCTACTATCCCAGTTCTATGACTCCCGTTAAAACAAAGCTTCAGGTGATGATTGATGGATGAGCTGGTGGCAAAGTAGAAAGAGCAGGAGGAACAGGGACCATTCACATCAATATCAGGCCAGTCAACCACACATGTCTTGTAGGATATGCTTCTGTACCAAAAGGAGCGGTTTGGCTACACAGGTATAGGGCATACAGAGAGTGCAATGCATACCAAAAATTTTGAAGCACTCCAATACCCTTTGGAAGTGACATGGAGGTCAGAGAGCCTTAACTAAACAATTTCTCCATTAATAGCAACTAGGTCTCCTGTACACTGTTGGCCTAAGCAGTGAATGGAAGGCTTTCCAAAAATTATGAGGAACTGCAATGCCCCTTGAAACAGACGTGGATTACAGCGTACTAAAAACCTTCTACCCACTATTGGGGAGTGGGTCTCCCTTAGTGTTCGCCTATGCATTGAAAAGCAAAAGCTGACTAAAATTAGGAGGAAATGCAATGCCCATTATAAGAGTCATGGAGGTTAGAGGTAAAAGAACATTTCAATGCCCCTTGGAAGAGCTGTGGAGTTCAGAGTGGTTTAAAAAGACGGTTTTAATGCCCCTTGGAGGAGCTGTGGAGTTCAGAGTGGTTTAACAAGACTGTTTTAATGCCCCTTGGAAAAGTGGTGGAGGTCACAGTAGCTTAACAAGACGGTTTTAATGCCCCTTGGAAGAGTGGTGGAGGTCAAAGTAGCTTAAGAAGACGGTTTTAATGCCCCTTGGAAGAGACGTGGACTTCAGAGTGGTTTAACAAGACAGTTTTAATGCCCCTTGGAAGAGACGTGGAGGTCACAGTAGCTTAACAAGACAGTTTTAATGCCCCTTAGAAGAGTGGTGGAGGTCGAAGTGGAATAGAAAGACATTATCAATGCCCCTTGGAAGAGTGGTGGCGGTCACAGTAGCCTAACAAGACGGTTTTAATGCGCCTTGGAAGAGCGGTGGAAGTCACAGTAACTTAACAAGACAGTCTTAATGCCCCTTGGAAGAGTGGTGGAGGTCACAGTAGCTTAACAAGATGGCTTTAATGCCCCTTGGAAGTGTGGTGGAGGTCACAGTAGCTTAACAAAATGGTTTCAATGCCCCTTGGAAGAGACGTGGAGGTCACAGTAGCTTAACAAGACAGTTTTAATGCCCCTTGGAAGAGTGGTGGAGGTCACAGTAGCTTAACAAGATGGTTTTAATGCCCCTTGGAAGAGTGGTAGAGGTCGTTGTAGCTTAACAAGATGGTTTTAATGCCCCTTGGAAGAGTGGTAGAGGTCGCTGTAGCTTAACAAGATGGTTTTAATGCCCCTTGGAAGAGTGGTGGAGGTCACAGTAGCTTAACAAGATGGTTTTAATGACCCTTGGAAGAGTGGTGGAGGTCACAGTAGCTTAACAAGATGGTTTTAATGCCCCTTGGAAGAGACGTGGAGTTTAGAGTGGTATAACAAGATAGTTTTAATGCCCCTTGGAAGAGACGTGGAGATCACAGTAGCTTAACAAGACAGTTTTAATGCCCCTTGGAAGAGTGGTGAAGGTCGCAGTGGAATAAAAAGACAATATCAATGCCCCTTGGAAGAGTGGTGGAGGTCACAGTAGATTAACAAGATGGTTTTAACGCCCCTTGGAAGAGTGGTGGAGGTCACAGTAGCTTAACAAGATGGTTTTAATGCCCCTTGGTAGCGACGTGGAGGTCAGAGTGGTTTAGCAAGACGGTTTTAATGCCCCTTGGAAGAGACGTGGAGTTCAGAGTAGCTTAACAAGACGGTTTTCATGCCCCTTACAAGAGCCATGCAGTACAGCATATTAAAAACATTATTTCCATTATTGGGGAGTGGGTCTCCCATAGTCTTTGCCTATGCCTTCCAAGCAAAAGCTGCCAAAAATTAGGACGGAGGAACTTGCAATGCTGGCAACACGGACCACGGTCACTGTGGTGGTATAGTGGTGGTGGAGGTTGAGGATAAGGAGAAGAGCAAAATACAGCCGAAATGAGGAAGCGTATACCCATGTGTGGGTGTGAAGCGGTGCAAGGGAATACACCTCCCGAAATAACACAGTGGATTTGACTTTATGTTACTCTGCTGTCATTTGGTGGTGATGAGAAGTCTGGCCCAATCCAGCCCTTGCTCATTTTGATAAGGGTCAGCTTGTCAGTATTGTCAGTTGACAGGCGAGTGTGCTTATCAGTTATAATTCCCCCAGCGGCACTAAAAACACGCTCCGATAACACGCTAGCGGCAGGGCAGGCCAGGATCTCCAGGGTGTACAGAGCGAGTTCATTCCAAGTGTCCACCTTTGATACCCAATAATTAAAAGGCACAGAGGAATCACGGAGGACGCTGGTACGGTCGGCAAGGTACTCCCTCACCATCTTTTGAAAATTTCCACTCCTTGTTAGAGTACCCCGCACCTCAGGGCCTGTGAGCTGGGCGGGTCTCAGAAAACTGTCCCAGAACTTTGACAGTGTTTCCCTGCCTCTGCTGGACTGGAGTTGCATCTCTCTCGCCTGTACGCCTTGGTTGGGCAACGAACTGTGACCTCTGCTGCTAGAGTTAACAGTTCTGCAGCAAGGGCCTTCGGGTACTGCCCCATTTTTGTAGACCTCTCCACCTCAGGAATAGGAGAGTGAAAGTTCTCCTTGTAGTGGGGGTCTAAAAGTGTCACCAACCAGTAATGACTGTCACCCAACATTTTGACAATGCGAGGGTCACGGTTAAGGCAGTGTAACATAAAGTCAGCCATACGTGTCACACTGGTAACGGGCAAGACTTCCTTGTCCTCACCAAGATGATGACTGACCATGCTCTTCTCCTCCTCCTCCTCCTCTCCCCTGTCCTCAGGCCACCCACGCTGAACCGACGGTATGACAGTTGTACAGGTACTACCATCTACAGAGCATGATACCAGCTCCTGTTCTTCCTCATCATCCTCCTTCTCCTCCTCCTCCTCTCTCTCATTGTCCCCCAATGCACGTTGGGATGAGATGAGGCTGAGCTGTGTGTAATCGCCCGTTGCGGCTTCTTGATATATCTCATCATACTCTGGCTGCAATGCCTGCTCTTTAATTCTCTGCAGAGAGCGTTGCAAAAGATAGCCAAGTGGGATGCTGACGCTAATGATGGCATCATCGCCACTCACCATCTTGGTGGACTCCTCAAAGTTTGTCAGGATGGTACATATGTCAGACATCCAGGTCCACTCCTGAGGTCTTATGTGTGGAGTCTGACCTGAATATCGACGGCCTTGTTGCAGCTGGTACTCCACAACTGCTCTCTTCTGCTCACAAATCCTTTGCAACATGTGGAGGGTAGAGTTCCAACGTGTGGGGACATCACACACCAGTCGGTGTGCCGGAAGCTGCAAACGCTGCTGCAACACAGCATGAGCGGCAGAAGCTGTAGCCAACTTCCGAAAATGATCTGACAGGTGGCGTACTTTGATGAGCAGATCTGGCAACTTGGTGTACGATTTAAGAAACCGCTGAACCACGAGGTTAAGTACATGAGCCAGGCATGGTACGTGCGTTATCTCGCCTCGCCTCAGAGCCACCACAAGGTTACGGCCATTGTCACACACGACCATGCCTGGATGTAGGTTCAGCGGTCTCAGCCACACATCTGCCTTCTCTTTCACAACTGTCCACAACTCACAAGCAGTGTGAGGTTTATCACCTAAGCTTATGAGTTTCAGCACAGCCTGTTGCCGCTTGGCGGAGGCAGTACTGCAATGCTTCCAGCTTGTAACTGATGTGGTGATATCTGAGATGGAGGCTGAACATGAGAAGGAGGAGGAGGATGATGCACAGGAACTGTACACTGTGGGGGCAACTCTGACTGACATAGGGCCCGCAATCCTCGGTGTGGGGAGGATGTGTTCCGTCCCAAGGTCCGACTGGATCCCGGCTTCCATTATGCTTACTTAGTGTGCCGTCAGGGAGATGTACTATACCTGGCCACAAGCACTTGTCCACGTGTGCATTGTCAGGTGGACTCTCCCAGTAACTGCGTTGTTGAGGGCACGGCAGATGAATTTGGACACGTGCTTGTGTAGTGTGGGGATGGCACACCGGGCAAAATAGTGTCGGCTGGGGACTGAGTACCGAGGGACGGCCACCGCCATAAGGTTGCGGAAGGATTCCGTCTCCACCAACCTAAAAGGCAGCATTTCCAACGCAAGTAGTCGTGAAATGTGCAAATTTAGGACTGTGGCCTGTGGGGCGTTGGCTGTGAATTTGCGCTTTCATTCAAAGGTCAGGGATATGAACAACTGAACACTGTGGTGGGACGTGGACCTTGATGCTGTTTCTTGAGAAACTGCCATAACAAGTGAAGACTGAGAGGAGGGGGCATCTTTGCATGCAGTATGGAAAGGGGATTGCCTTGCACGCACAACAGGGGGTTCTCTTACACGCACAACAGCGGAAGAAGCAGTGGTGACATCCCCTGACACTGGTCGTGGACCCTGGTGTTCGCCCCACAAAGTCGGGTGCTTTGCTGACATGTGCCTGATCATGCTGGTGGTGGTCAGGCTGGTAGTTTTGTCACCCCTGCTGATGCTGACATGGCAGGTGGTACAAATGGCCTTTTTGGGGTTATCAGCAGAGTCTTTAAAAAAATTCCAGACTCTGGAAGACCTAGTGGTTGTACTGGCAACGTCCCTTGTGTTGGTGTTACGGGGAAGTGTTGCCCGCCTTCTGTGTGCAGCCACCACACTGCTTCTTCCTGCCTGTTGGGGTACTCTGCCTCCCTCCCCCTGTGTGCTGCGAGGGCTCTGCGTGTCCTCCTGCCATGTTGGGTCAGTTACTAGATCATCCACCACCTCCTCCTCTTCCACTTTCGCATCACGATCCTCCTCCTCACTTCGTGGCAATTGTGTCTTGTCATCGTCCACCTGTTGTGACAAATTGCCAGCGTCGACTTCCTCTGGCCGTGGCTGTTCAAATATTTGGGCATCGCTACATGGGATCTCCTCTTCCACCACTTCAAGTGGAGCAGGCGAGGGGCACATATATGGAAATGGACCAGTGAACAGCTATTCAGAGTGTCCAACTGTGGGATCAGTTGCTGTCAGACGACACTCCGCATGGTGGGAGGAAGGAGCATCAGGGTGAGGAGGAGTATGCGGTTGAGACTCACGGCTACTTAAACTAGACCGTGTGGAAGACAGACCGGAGGTGGTGGTGCCCAGGTTACTAGAAGTATTATCTGCTATCCAATTAATAACCTGTTCACACTGATCAGTTCGCAATAGTGGTGTTGTAGTGTGTTGTAGTGTACTTCCCTAGTAATCCGGTCAAGAAGTGGGAGCGAGATGATGTGGCAGTTGGTTGTGGCACATTTTCACCTTGGCCACGGCCCCGTGGCAATTGTGTCTTGTCATCGTCCACCTCTTGTGACAAATTGCCAGTGTCGACTTCCTCTGGCCGTGGCTGTTGAAATATTTGGGCATCGCTACATGGGATCTCCTCTTCCACCACTTCAAGTGGAGCAGGCGAGGGGCACATACAGTACAGACCAAAAGTTTGGACACACCTTCTCATTTAAAGATTTTTCTGTATTTTCATGAATATGAAAATTGTAAATTCACACTGAAGGCATCAAAACTATGAATTAACACATGTGGAATTATATACTTAACAAAAAAGTGTGAAACATCTGAAAATATGTCTTATATTCTAGGTTCTTCAAAGTAGTCACCTTTTGCTTTGATGACTGCTTTGCACACTCTTGGCATTCTCTTGATGAGCTTCAAGAGGTAGTCACCGGAAATGGTCTTCAAATAATCTTAAAAGAGCTCCCAGAGACGCTTAGCACATGTTGGCCCTTTTGCCTTCACTCTGCGGTCCAGCTCACCCCAAACCATCTCGATTCAGGTCTGGTATCTGTGGAGGCCAGGTCATTTGGCGTAGCACCCCATCACTCTCATTCTTGGTCAAATAGCCCTTACACAGCCTGGAGGTGTGTTTGGGGTCATTGTCCTGTTTAAAAATAAATTATGGTCCAACTAAACGCAAACCGGATGGAATAGCATGCTGCTGCAAGATGCTGTGGTAGCCATGCTGGTTCAGTATGCCTTCAATTTTGAATAAATCCCCAACAGTGTCACCAGCAAAGCACCCCCACACCATCACACCTCCTCCTCCACGCTTCATGGTGGGAACCAGGCATGTAGAGTCCATCCGTTCACCTTTTCTGCGTCACACAAAGACACGGTGGTTGGAACCAAAAATCTCAAATTTGGACTCATCAGACCAAAGCACAGATTTCCACTGGTCTAATGTCCATTCTTTGTGTAATTTAGCCCAAACAAGTCTCTTCTACTTGTTTCCTGTCCTTAACAGTGGTTTCCTAGCAGCTATTTTACCATGAAGGCCTGCTGCACAAAGTCTCCTCTTAACAGTTGTTGTAGAGATGTGTCTGCTGCTAGAACTCTGTGTGGCATTGACCTGGTCTCTAATCTGAGCTGCTGTTAACCTGTGATTTCTGAGGCTGGTGACTCGGATAAACTTATCCTCAGAAGCAGAGGTGACTTTTGGTCTTCCTTTCCTGGAGCGGTCCTCATGTGAGCCGGTTTCTTTGTAGCGCTTGATGATTTTTGCAACTGCACTTGGGGACACTTTCAAAGTTTGCCCAATTTTTTGGACTGACTGACCTTCATTTCTTAAAGTAATGATGGCCACTCGTTTTTGTTTGCTTAGCTGCTTTTTTCTTGCCATAATACAAATTCTAACAGTCTATTCAGTAGGACTATCAGCTGTGTATCCACCTGACTTCTGCACAACACAACTGATGGTCCCAACCCCATTTATAAGGCAAGAAATCCCACTTATTAAAACTGACAGGGCACACTTGTGAAGTGAAAACCATTTCCGGTGACTACCTCTTGAAGCTCATCAAGAGAATGCCAAGAGTGTGCAAAGCAGTCATCAAAGCAAAAGGTGGCTACTTTGAAGAACCTAGAATATAAGACATATTTTCAGTTGTTTCACACTTTTTTGTTAAGTAAATAATTCCACATGTGTTAATTCATAGTTTTGATGCCTTCAGTGTGAATGTACAATTTTCAAAGTCATGAAAATACAGAAAAATCTTTAAATGAGAAGGTGTGTCCAAACTTTTGGTCTGTACTGTATATGGAAATGGACCAGTGAACAGCTATTCAGAGTGTCCAACTGTGGGATCAGTTGCTGTCTGACGACACTCGGCATGGTGGGAGGAAGGAGCATCAGGGTGAGGAGGAATATGCGGTTGAGACTCACGGCTACTAAAACTTGACCGTGTGGAAGACAGACCAGAGGTGGTGGTGCCCAGGTAACTGGAAGTATTATCTGCTATCCAATTAATAACATGTTCACACTGATCAGTTCGCAATAGTGGTGTTGTAGCATGCTGTGGTGTGCTTCCCTAGTAATCCGGTCAAGAAGTGGGAGCGAGATGATGTGGCTGTTGGTTGTGGCACATTTTCACCTTGGCCACGGCCCCGTCCTCTACACGCACCATCCCCAGAACATCCAGTTCCACGTCCCTTGCCACGTGCCTTGCCCATTGTAAATGAAGTAAAATAGCTTACACTCGCACTATCAATGGAAAAAGGGTAATAGAAAGGAGATTAGAACCGTGGAAGAGGAAAACCACAGTTCTATTTCTCTGGCCTACACCAGAATCTTTTAAACAGATATATTTGTGTCTGAACACTGAGCGAGACACTCAAACTGTTTTTTTTTATGTAAAAAAGGACAAAAGCTGGATAATACAGAGATTTGAACCGTGGAACTGCAAAACCAAACTTCTAGTTATCTGGCCTACACCAGAATATTTTAAACAGATATATTTGTCTCTGAACAGTCAGGGAGACACTATTACTGTTTTTTTTTTTACGGAAAAAGGCCAAAAGCTGTATAATACAGAGATTTGAACCGTGGAACTGCAAATCCAAACTTCTAGTTATCTGGCCTACACCAGAATATTTTAAACAGATAAATATGTGTCTGAACAGTCAGGGAGGCACTATTACTGTTTTTTTTTATGGAAAAATGGCCAAAAGCTGGATAATACAGAGATTTGAACTGTGGAACTGCAAAACCAAACTTCTAGTTATCTGGCCTACACCAGAATATTTTAAACAGATATATTTGTGTCTGAACAGTCAGGGAGACACTATTACTGATTTTTTTTACGGAAAAAAGGCCAAAAGCTGGATAATACAGAGATTTGAACCGTGGAACTGCAAAACCAAACTTCTAGTTATCTGGCCTACACAAGAATATTTTAAACAGATATATTTGTTTCTGAACAGTCAGGGAGACACTATTACTGTTTTTTTTTACGGAAAAAAAGGCCAAAAGCTGGATAATACAGAGATTTGAACCGTGGAACTGCAAAACCAAACTTCTAGTTATCTGGCCTACACCTGAATATTTTAAACAGATATAATGGTGTCTGAACAGTCACAGACACACTCAATTTTTTTTTTTTTGGGGGGAGGGAATACCAAAAGGTTAATAAGACGCGTATTTGTACAGTCTGACTGAGGGAAAAAAAAATACAGCATTTAGATGAAAAAAAAAGGATTTTTCCTGGCCCCTGAGACCGGGGGATAAGTCTTGCAATTTGACCAGCAGGAGCACACAGGACTGTAATGCACTGTTTGTTGGTATAATCACTGCGTCTCCTATATAGCCTGACTGCCTGATATGTGGGATGGATATTAGTCCTGAGAAGGACTGCTTGTTTGATTTGGCAGCCTTTAGAGACCCTACACTAACTATTTCGAACTATGTATCTCTCCCTAACTCAGCAGCACTCTCCCTACATTGTCTGATCCCGGGCGACTGTGTGCAAGATGGCGGCGCCCGGTTTTAAATGCTCGAGGTGACGCTCTGCGGCCAGCCAATCACTGTAATGCCCACAAACAACATGTCTGTGGCATTACAGTGACTGGCTGGCAATCCCTGCATGTTCATTGGCTCTGTAAAGATCGCCAAACGTGCAGGGCAGAGACCCGAGCTCCCGCCCAAATAACCCGGAAATGCTCAGTGCTCGCCAAACATCTCGAATAGCGAGATGCTCGGGCGAATACCGAGCAGTGTCGAGCATGCTCGCTCAACACTAGTCATTATACAAGAAAGAATGATTCTTAACATTTTTTTTCCTGTAAACTCCAATCTCTCTTTGATTTTGAATGTTTTATTGCCAGTCCTTAAAGTGGAGTAAAAGTGTGATACCGTTGTTCTCAGCAGCAATCTGGAAGTCATAGAAACTTCCAGGGATCTTCCCCATGCTTTTCTCCTTCCATTCAGCACATTTTCCATCCATTTCAACATTTTCATTGCCCCCCTGACCTCCTTGTAGGGTTTGCCGGAAAAATACTTGGATTTCCCATTAACTCCCATTATACTCGTTAATCGAAATGAGCATGTGAGAATTAGGAATTGCTCGGTTCGAGTAACAAGCATTGGCGCATTTTAGTGCTCGCTCATCCCTACCTACATGCCCCTTTTGAATGTCATGTCTATCTATACCAGCATTGTTTCTTTGTATTCAATACTGTGGTTTGTCCTGATGAAGAAGTTTGGAAATTCGAAGCGCGTTGACTAATAAATCGCATTCCTGGATACCTTAATACGGGCAGCACAGAATTAACCCATTCATTTCAATTTTGATGTTAACTTTGCCGTGGGTCTGCAGCAGCCTTAAGCCTTTACAGTGGTTGTGGTCCTCAACCACACCAGGTGAGTACCATTGGTTTTGGTCTCCCCATTTTTACTTGGATAAGACCCTATTGATTTTATTGTATCAAATAGAGAACCCAACAAAGTGTATGGGATAAAAAATACATGATCTTTATTTAGAAAAATTAGATATATCACACAACATTATTATATGCTAAATATTACACAATATACAGAGTAACAGAAAACAGAAAGCTACTGGTCGAACACTGATCCCACTTGATATATATTCAGCCTGTCAAGATGTAAAACATGCAATGGCAGGAGATGTGTGGCATAATAGGCTATGCAGCATATAATATTAAATTGTATCCACACTGCATGAAGATATTAAGCCCATATGCTATAGAGCATAATCAGGTATACATATGAATTACCATTTCTTGTATCCAAATATTACTGCCTATATATATAATGGCCAAGTAAATCTCACAGACATACCTATGCTCATGATTGTAAGGAACACCCCCAGATACCAAGGTGTGAAGAAGGAAAGCCAGTAAGACTGCCTCGACGCACGTTTCACCGCCTCAACTTGCGGCATCATCAGGAGGTATAAGGACACCCTTTGCCGGTGAATATTTATATAGTGGCCGTCACTCTCATAATCAAGTGCACCTGCGGCAGTGCCGCCGTCATGTTACCCGCGCCAGCATGAGGACGGCGCTCCCATGTGAGCATCACCAAGGCACATGACCAGGTCAGCTGACCCAGGTCATTGCTGCGGCAACGCGTCACACTTGAGGAAGCACCGCCCCATGATGGATGAGCAACGCATGTTCGGTGCGCGCTCACAGCTGATGTGATGGAGGGCACAGTACGTACTGCATATAAGTACATAGAGGGCATAAAGATCACGATCGCAACAATATCAAGGATTTACCTCTATACTCTATAATCCCCACAATTCCTTACTGGAGCATAGATAGCATAGCAGGTCTAAATAGCATGGCCCTATACTAGTATCAGATAACAATATCCTGCCTATAACCCTTAGTAAACAGGTACAAAGGCTAATACAAGGATAAGGATCCCATCAAGGATCCAGGATGACAATTATATTATTATCACTGACTTGCTATCAAACCTCTAAAGTGTCAGGTATATCAAGATGCACCAGAGACATAAAAAAATAAATAGATAATGGGGGTCATATCTCAAAGGGTACATATATTAAAAATGCATACCAGATGACTCCATTTGTACATACTGTAGATATATATTTTTTATGACATACTATTGACCCATACATTTATACACCATAATTGCAATGAAAAACATAAGCTACATCAACCCAAATAGAATGTATTGTTATATATTGATGAACCCAGGCATCCAGTATGGAAATATTAGAGTGCTTACAGTAGATTTTAATTCCATTGATTGTCAATGAATGAATCACAGCAACCAGCATATAAAGTGCTAAGTGCTTACCGTAAGTATTAATTATATTAATCATCAATGGGTAGACCATAACAACCAACCTATAAAGTGCTAGAGTGTTTACAATAGATATTAGGTTAGTTGTATAATTAGTCATATCACTCATCCGTATGTAAAGTGCTCGAGTGCAACACTAGATATTAATTGTGTCCTATATATAGCCTATGGGCTTGTATTGCATGATTGTAGTTGAATATAAACACTTTCCTTTATTGACATGTGATCTCTCTCCTAGATATTAATAGACCACACCGAACATCACAACATAAAGTACTAAAGTACTATGTACTTTATCTCATATAGGTATAAACAACTACAAAACCAACTATCCAAGCCTCAATATGAACAGAAGTACATTCTCAGGTATCACTTTTAGAATGCATCATTACAATAAACAGGTGAGAGGGCAACCCACCACATGTATGTACTATTCCACCAGAGGACCTGATATCACCCAAATACTGGAAATACTGCACTCATATGTCCATGTTGCAATACTACAATACTAAACCTCTTATCAGACATGTCTGCAAGAACATGCCATCAACTAGTTCACATATTCAACACAATGGGCAGAAAGGAAACACCATCAAATCCAAAGTATATTATGTAGTTAGTCCATCCTTTTCATATCTTCTCAGATGAAGAGAAGATGTGGATCCTTCTTCTTACACATAATCTTGGGGGAAGACTCCTAGCAAAGATGACAGCCGAAGAAGATATGTCATCATTCCTCATCAGTCCTGGAGAGGTACCAAACAGCCACTACAACAAACAAATGTAAGTAACTATCATGTATATAACCACATACCCAAACGACCTAAAAATATGAAGTAATTAAAATCAATTAAAACACGTCTTACAAAAAAGATTTGAAGCTGATATTTTCGCAAAGACCTCCTGGTGTTAATGTGCCAAGTGTGTAGATCCATGTAGTCCCTCATTTGAATAATTCTTTTTCATAGTTGCCTCCCCTGATCCCTAGATGGACTTGGTCTATTCCTTTAACCCATAAATCGCGGGGATTATTGTTGTGATACATCCGAACGTGGCAAGGAATAGTTTTTAATTCTTCAACACTCTCAGCCAATGATGCATTTCGGATATCACGTACATGTTCCAAAATACGCACTCGTAGTTGTCTGGCGGTCAACCCAATGTAGATTTTTTTGCAAGAACAATATGCATAATATACGATCATTTAAGACTTGCAGGTTATGTGGTGCGTGATGGTAAATGTACGATTTTCATTGCTATCAGGAAAGCTTTTAGACCTATCCACATACCTGCAAGCCGAGCAGTCACCACATTGCAATGACCCCCATTTTGGACCACTGATCCCAGGAAACAATGGTGTCCTAGGCACTGTGTAATGGCTCCTTGTTATCAAATCCTTTAAGTTTTTTGATCTACGCCATGTCATGGATGGTTTGTCAGGTAGACAACGAACCAAGTCATTGTCAGCCATTAGTATGGACCAATGCTTTCTAAATGCAGCATTTATCTCTGTCCATCTTGAGTTAAAAGAGGTAATGTATCATGTGACACTGTTGTTGTCCAGTTGTGCCTTTTTCCCTTGGGTTAACAGTGGATTCCTTTGTGACCCCTTAGCTCTACTGTACCCCATCCTGATCCATTAATGGTTGTATCCCTGTTGTCTCAGATTATCTTTTAAGAGGTTAGCCTGTTGCTCAAATTTTTTGTCATCAGAACAGATTCTTTTCATCCGAAGAAATTGACTTGTTGGTATTGCTTTCTTGGTGACAATGAGCCGAGGTTGCATGAAGCAAAGTGTTTGTAGCCGTTGCTTTACGGAATACATCTGTTGAAATAAAACCCCTACTGTCTCTTTCCAACAATATATCCAGAAATTCCACCCTATCTTTACTGTATTGCCATGAAAGTTTTATGTTTCTATTGTTGTCATTAAGTCTATGAAGAAAGTTATCCAATGCCATTTGAGATCCCTACCTTATAAAAAATATATCATCAATATATCTGGACCATGAGATTATGGCATCAATGTCCTCCATGTTTTGCACCGTCTCTCTTTCCCACAGCCCCAGGAACAAATTGGCATATGAGGGCGCACAATTGTTTTTATTGTTATTCCAGCATTCTACCTCACCCAAGGTGATAGAGACACTGTCCATGGTAGTAGCACTCTGAGCCATGGCGAACCTCAGGATGGGAATCAGGCAAGGGAGCAAGGAGCACTGGCCTTTTCATACATAGAGACACCTGTTAGCTGAATCTTGGGAGATGATTCTGTGCTGGACAAAACCTGGGAACCAAGCAAGTGTGACGAGGAGTTGAAGTCATCACAGGAGGAGGTTGCTGGCATCAGCAATACAAAGCCCAGGAGCCATGTATCAAAAATTAAAATTCTCTGGGCCCAAATCAGCTATTCTTGTGGTCAGCTCTGGAGTAGGTAATGCCACAATTGCTCTTAGTTGAGTAGGTTCTCCAGAGCCTGAAAGGTTTGGTCGCAGTATTGGCGAATTATACGTTTCAGCTTCTCATGTGATGGAGTTTGCACTATTCTTTTTCACTCTGCAGGCTCTGCAAAAGTAAAATATATATGACTAACGTCATGAATTTAATAATGCAAAATTTATTTTGCAAATATACATGCTTGAGAATGGTGCTTGTTATGACCAGAAAAGTGTTGGCCAATTTCAATAGGCTTTATATGGCAAATCACGCCCTCCTGGCTTTTCAAAAACACTGGCCTTCCAGTGAATAACTCCTGGGTGCCCACTGTGTTTCATATTGCTTGATTGTACTAATGTTGCAGGGAAATGTACTCTCATGTTTGTGCTCCCGCAAGGAACAGCTGTAAAAATTGGCATAATTTTTGTAAAAGCAAAAATTCTTCACGTTCAAAACAGTGCCACAATTTTTTCTCCAGAAATAAAAGGATAATTTTTGGACAGCTTGATAAAAAGCTTTTGCAACTGCCTAATGATTTTGTGATTAGCAAACGAGTTGCAGATCACAAAAAAGAGATTATTTTCACTTCTGGTTGAGAGGCCATTAGTGATGAGTGAGCATGTTCGCTACTGCTCGGTGCTCGCCCGAGCATCTCACTGCTCGAGATGCTCAGCACTCGCCGAGTATTTCCGGGGTTGCTCGGCGGGAGCTTGGGTCTCCTCTCTGCATGTTTGGCACTCTTTAGAGAGCCAATGAACATGCAGGGATTGCCTGCCACTCACTGTAATGCCGTAGCCATGTTGGTTGTGGCATTACAGTGATTGGCTGGCCACACTGCATCATCAGGTCTATATCAGACCTGGCGCCGCCATGCTCTTCCCAGTCACTCTGGAATCAGACAGTGTAGGGAGAGGTGCTGCTGAGCTAAGGAGAGATTTGCTTGTTTCTAATTAGTGTAGGTGTACCAACCTATATTAGATACACATAACCATCTCAACAAACAGTCCTTCTGAGGACTAATCCATCTGCAGAGATATCAGGCAGGCAGTGTATATAGGCAGGTGGGCAGACTGCAGTGCATATAGCACAAGAGGCTCCATTCCAGTTCAGTCTGCTGCTGCTGTTAGATATATCTAGAAATAGGCCCAGGTCTCAGGGGGCAGGAATAATTTTTTTTTTCGATCTTAATCCTCATTATTTGCTTAAAAAGCAATCCAGAGAACACAGTTTTTCTGCGCCATTTGCTTGTTGGCACTGCAGAATACAGTCAGGTTCTTTCCATATTACAGCGCTAAAAATCCAGCTATTTAAAACTATGGTTTGTCCGTCACAAGGATCACATATAATTGCGCTTGAAAATACTGCAATTTATGGCCTCCATTAAAAATTTGTTTCCGTGTGCCAGTGAAGCAATTAACAACAGTTTGCTGTTCATAATAGTTACCTACAGGCTAGGTATGTAAAACTGTGTTTCCTCTGTCACACGGATCATATATAAGTTTTCAGAAAATACTGCCAATTCTGACCTCCATTAAAAATTTGTTTGAGTGTGTCAGTGAAGCAATTGACACCAGATTGCTGTTCAAAATAGTTACCTATAGGCCAGGTATTTAAAACTGTGTTTTCTCCGTCACACGGATCACATATAAGTTTTCCAAAAATACTGCCATTTCTGACTTCCATTAAAAATTTGTTTCTGTGTGTCAGTGATGCAACTGACACCAGTTTGCTGTTCAAAATAGTTACCTACAGGCCAGGTATTTAAAAAATGTGTTTTCTCTGTCACACGGATCACATAAACGTTTTCAGAAAATGCTGCCATTTCTGACCTCCATTACAAATTTTTTCAGTGTGTCAGTGAAGCAATTGACACCAGATTGCTGTTCAAAATAGTTACCTACAGGCCTGGTAGTTAAACTAAGTTTTCTCCGTCACACGAATCACATATACGTTTTCAGAAAATACTGCCATTTCTGACCTCCATTAAAATTTTATTTCAGTGTGTCAGTGAAGTTATTGACCCCGGTTTGCTGTTCAAAATACTTACTTACAGGCTAGGTATGTAAAACTGTGTTTTCTCTGTCACACGGATCACATGTACATTTTCAGAAAATACTGCCATGTCTGACCTCCATTAAAAATTTGTTTCAGTGTGTCAGTGAAGCAACTGACACCAGATTGCTGTTCAAAATAGTTACCTACAGGCCAGGGATTTAAAACTGTGTTTTCTTCGTCACACGGATCACATATAAGTTTTCCAAAAATACTGCCATTTCTGACTTCCATTAAAAATTTGTTTCAGTGTGTCAGTGATGCAATTGACACCAGTTTGCTGTTCAAAATAGTTACCTACAGGCCAGGTATTTAAAAAATGTGTTTTCTCCGTCACACGGATCACATAAACGTTTTCAGAAAATACTGCCATTTCTGACCTCCATTAAAAAAAATTTCAGTGTGTCAGTGAAGCAATTGACACCAGTTTGCTGTTCAAAATAGTTACCTACAGGCCAGGGATTTAAAACTGTGTTTTCTCCGTCACACGGATCATATATACGTTTTCAGAAAATACTGCCATTTCTGACTTCCATTAAACTTTGTTTCAGTGTGCAAGTGAAGCAATTGACACTAGTTTGCTGTTCAAAAAAGTTAAATACAGGCAAGGTATTTAAAATTGTGCTTTCTCCATCACACGGATCACATATACATTTTCAAAAAATACTGCCATTTCTGACCTCCATTACAAATTTTTTCAGTGTGTCAGTGAAGCAATTGAAGCGAGTTTGTTGTTCAAAATAGTTACCTACAGGCCAGCTATTTAAAACTATGTTTTCTCCGTCACACGGATCACATATACGTTTTCAGAAAATACTGCCATTTCTGACCTCCATTAAAATTTTGTTTCAGTGTGTCAGTGAAGTTATTGACACCTGTTTGCTGTTCAAAATACTTATCTACAGGCTAGGTATGTAAAACTGTGTTTTCTCTGTCACACGGTTCATAGATACGTTTTCAGAAAATACTGCCATTTCTGACCTCCATTAAAAATTTGTTTCAGTGTGTCAGTGAAGTAATTGACACCAGATTGCTGTTCAAAATAGTTACCTACAGGCCAGGGATTTAAAACTGTGTTTTCTCCGTCACACGGATCATATATACGTTTTCAGAAAATACTGCCATTTCTGACTTCCATTAAACTTTGTTTCAGTGTGCAAGTAAAGCAATTGACACTAGTTTGCTGTTCAAAAAAGTTAAATACAGGCAAGGTATTTAAAATTGTGCTTTCTCCATCACACGGATCACATATACATTTTCAGAAAATACTGCCATTTCTGACCTCCATTACAAATTTTTTCAGTGTGTCAGTGAAGCAATTGAAACCAGTTTGTTGTTCAAAATAGTTACCTACAGGCCAGCTATTTAAAACTATGTTTTCTCCGTCACACGGATCACATATACGTTTTCAGAAAATACTGCCATTTCTGACTTCCATTAAAAAAAATTTCAGTGTGTCAGTGAAGCAATTGACACCAGATTGCTGTTCAAAATAGTTACCTACAGGCCAGGTATTTAAAACTGTGTTTTCTCCGTCACACGGATCATATATGCGTTTTCAGAAAATACTGCCATTTCTGACTTCCATTAAACTTTGTTTCAGTGTGCAAGTGAAGCAATTGACACTAGTTTGCTGTTCAAAATAGTTACCTACAGGCCAGGTATTTAAAAAATGTGTTTTCTCTGTCACACGGATCGCATAAACGTTTTCAGAAAATACTGCCATTTCTGACTAGTGTTGAGCCACCCCCGTAGTGTTCGAGTTCGGTTCGGTTCTTCGAACACCCGTGTGTTCGCCGAACTGTTCGTCGAACTGTTCGTCGAACACCTTTGAACACCGTTAAAACCAATGGCAGGCAAACAAAAACACATAGAAACACATAGAAAACACCTTCAAAGGTGTCCAGAAGCTGACAAACTGCTCAGAAGACATAACTAACACATGGAAAAGTGACAAGTACATATAGTCATGCGAAAAGAAAAGAGGTGGAGGAGTAAAAGGAGGGGGAGACACAGATATAGGCATGTCATGCCCTTCTAAAATCCAAAAAGTGAGAAGCCGACATGGCCAGTCCGTTCCTGCCCGTGCCACCTCCGTGTCGCCGGGTTTGTGCCAGAGCCGCGGTGGACCCTGACGGCCAGCCCCCCTCTCCCAATACTGGTGCCTGTCCGCTGGTGGGTCGAGCGAGCCCCCCTGTGGTGGAGGCAGCTCTAAACTTTTTAATTTAAATTGTCTCTCTAATTTGAATGAATACACTTTAAATCCATTTACAAGGATCTATTGGAGGGCAAGTCTCATGCCAGCAGCCGCGTAATTCCAGCTCCAGTAGCGTCCACTAAAGCTGCTGCAGTTAAAAAGCTTTTATAAGGATCGAGCTCGGTTGTCCACCGCAAGGCATCCTACTGCCAGTCCCAGCCCCTATGCCTTGGGGTGCCTCCTGATGCTCTTCACTGAGTATCCCGTGGTCCCGAAGCATTTCCTTTGAAAAAATGAAGTGTCCAAACTACAGGTGGTGTAGCTTGCTTAACAGCCGGGATAATCCGCTGACTAGCAGACCCTGCTACTAGGCACAAAGTATTTCCTGGGCTAGATGCAGTTAAAAATTTGTAATTAGATACTCTCGTTGGATGCTGAGAAAGCATTCCATAGAGTCTCCTGGCACGCCATATATGATTCTCTTAAAAAGCTTGGGGTAGGGGTCTAGGGGACCCTTTTATAGCCAAAATCACGGCCCTGTATCGCAATACGTCAACTAGGCTGAAGATAAATGGAACTGTAGCACCCTGAGGGCTCGGTTGCTACAGAGGTATTGCACCTCACCCAGAGGTGTGATATCTCACTCTCAGGTAAGGATGTAGTGTGGATCAGGACCCGACACCTGCATGCATTACACCACATTGCCGTGGGGCAGGGCGACCAATATGCCCCTGAGATGGGCACGACAGTCCCTGTCCCTGGCTGGAGTGGGGGGAGGGAACACTGAGGAAGGGGAACCCTGTAGTGCAGGAGCAGGGAGGAAGCAGTTCCTGGGTGCATTGAGAAGGGAGTATAAAAGGTGGGCACCATCTTAGTTCAGTGCAGAGAAGTCTGAGCAGAAGTGGCAGGGAGCAGGGGCTCTGCATGAGCTCTGCTCCGGAGGCGGGCCTAGTAACAGAGGCCCAGGCCTGGAAGAGGGAGAAGGAAGGAAGAGGAGCGGAGAAGGCTCCAGGAACGAGGAACGAAGGGATCTCAGGGGTGCGGACGGGCGAGTCGCCACCACACGCCAGAATCCACCTGCGTGGAGGGGTCAGGCCAAAGGGGGAGACCGGTCCCCGAAACTAGTGGAGGCAGGAAACGACCCTCAGCTAGAAACAGGAGGCTGTGACATTTTATGTGGCGCAGCCCCTCGCTACACCCGCTAGGAAGGCACCACATAGGGTCAGGGAAACTGGCGCCAAGTTTACCAAGAGGAGGGCCGAGGCAGCCGGACAGAAGGGTTGGTAAGAAAGGCCAGACAAAGGACACACAAAGGGGTTCCTATGAAGTGCTCCAAAGTTATCTGGGAGTTGTCTGAGCCCCTCACCTGGTGAGCACAGTACGACGTGGGCAGCCGTTACCTGCAGACGTGGTCTGGATAATAAGAACTGTGAGTAAAGGCCCTGGACTGCATCACTGACTCCGTGTCATTACTGCTGCTGCCCTGCACCATCACCCCCATCTTCCGCATACACTGCCCTGAGGCTATACTCCTCCCGTGGGGAGCTATGCTACGCTCTGCTGCACCCACAACACCAGCCTCAGCGGTCTGCCCTGGAGCGGCGGTTCACTCTGACCGCAATCCACGGGTGGCGTAGTCGGACATTTAAACATCAAAACCACATAAATAGTTCCGCCACTGGTTTGACCACCCTGAGCCACGGAACCGGGTTGCCGCCACGGAGACTACAACCACCAGCATCCACCAAAAAGGGTCCGGCTCCGGGTGTCCCAAGGCCCAGGGGGCGCGTCAGAACATTTTCATCACCTTTCACAATCACCAATGGGACAAGGCAGGGATGTTCTCTGTCCCCTCTCTTATACATCCTAGTGACGGAGCACCTGCTCTCATCAATTCGCCACAAGTGCTCTCTATTTGCTGATGATGTCCTAATATATATCACTCAATCACATATATCCATCCATGCTGTTATGGCTGAAATAGATCACTTTGTTACATGGTCAAATTTTAAAATCAATGCAGAGAAAGTCTGAGGCCCTCGATGTCTCCCTCCCCAAATCCATATAGGATTCCATCCAGTCCAACTTTCCCTTTGCCTGGCCCTCACAGGGTATCAAATACTTAGGAATTCCTATTCATAGAGACCTCTCCCATCTATGTTATCTTAATTTTGGGCCCTTTATTGAACAACTCCATACAGACCACGGTTGGCAAGTTAGAACTGTAAGATTCACTACGTGAACCACTGGTGTTTTGTGGAAAAGCACATGTACACTGTGTTCCAAATTATTATGCAAAAAGTGTTTAGGAGTGATAAGGGAAGAATTTGTTTGTTTGTCAGTTAAACTCATTGATGGTGATGTGTGTCAGGGCTCTTTATATCACTGTAAGCAATTGCAGACACCAGTGCTAATTAGTTTGTCAGGTGTGTCCAATGAAAGGCAAGACTACTTAAGAAGGCTCTCTCACATTATTCAGCAGCCTACATTTTCTGCCAAAATGGGAAAGAAAAAGGATGTGTCGGCTGCTGAGAAGCAACAAATTGTGGAGTGTTTAGGTCAAGGCATGACTACAATCAACATTGTGCGATGATCAGGATGAAGTGTCTTGGCAATCAAGAAGTATGTAGCTGATTCACAGTACACACGTGTGCGTGCTGATAAGGGCAAATTGAGGACTCTTTCCTACAGGCAATTACGTCAGGTTGAAAGAGCAGCAGCAAAAAAGCCTTGTCATAGCAGCAGACAAGTTTTTGAAGCTGCTTGTGCCTCCAACGTCCCCCGAACAACAAGATGCAGGGTCCTCCAGAGGTTTGCAGCTGTGCATACGCCATCCTGTCGACCTCCTCTATCCACTTCACACAAGCAGAAACGGCTCCAGTGGGCCAAACATTACATGAAGACTGATTTCAAAACTGTTTTGTTCACGGCTGACTGTCGTGCAGCACTCGATGGTCCAGATGGATGGAGTGGAGGATGGCTGGTTGATGGACACCCCACGCAAACACGGCTACAGCGCCAACAAGGAGGAGGTGGAGTGATGTTTTGGGCTGGAATCATGGGGAGAGAGATTGTCGGCCACTTTAGGATCCCTGAAGGCGCTAAAGATGAACTCCATAATGTATGTGGATTTTCTCAAACAGCACTTCCTGCCATGGTTCAAGAAGAAGAACCGTGTATTTCACAGCAAGATCATTTTTCTGCAGGATAATGCACCATCTCATGCTGCACATAAAACATCTGCATCTCTGGCTGATATGGGCATAAAAGGGGACAAACTTATGGTGTGACCCCCATGCTCCCCTGACCTCTACCCCATTCAGAACCTTTGGAGCATCATTAAAAGGAGTGTCTATGATGGCGGGAGGCAGTTCACATCTAAGCAACAGCTCTGGGAGGGTATTCTGTCCTCATGCAAAACAATTGAAGCAGAAACCATCCAAAACTTGACAAATTCAATGGACGAGAGAGTTCAGAAGCTCCTTTCGAACAAGGGGTCCTATGTGAAAATGTAACATCACCTAGAATAAAGTTTTGAGTTGAAAACTGTTTGATTTCAGTTTCTAACAACCTGCTAATGCTTATAATTTCAAAAATGACCATTTTTTTGGTCTTTATTAAAATGAAAAGGTTGATCGAAAAGTTTGGGGGATCTAAGAGTGTGGCAACCCAGTAGTCATGATTACTTCGAATTCTGACAATATGAGGGTCATGCTGCAGGTAGTGCAGCAAGAAGGCACTTATGTGTCTTGCGCATCTCGGAGCCCCAAAATTATTTTCCGGGCTAGATGCAGCTAAAAATTATTTTTAATTTTAAATCTGGTGGAGCTTATTATAGATGGCCTTATAGGATCAGTGCTGCACACTGCTACAAAGCCCAAATTATTTTCCAGTCAAGATACAGATAAACATGATTAGTAATTTGAAAGCTTAAAACGGTTGGTAGGGTGATTTTAACCAATCATCAAGCTTTTACTCTCCCCAGGATGACACAGGGGTAGAAAAGTCGTTTCGGATCCATGATTTGTTCATCTTTATGAACGTGAGTCTGTCTACATTATCAGTGGAGAGCCGCGTGCGCTTATCTGTCAGCACACCACCAGCAGCGCTGAACACACGTTCAGACAGAACGCTGGCTGCGGGGCATGACAAGATCTCCAAGGCGTAAGTGGCTAGCTCCGGCCATTTATCCAGATTGGAAGCCCAAAAAGAGCAAGGGTCCAGTGACACAGTCGTGGCTTCAATGTTTACTTGGAGATACTCCTGTACCATCGTCTCTAGGCGTTGACTATGTGTCAGACTTCTTGTCTCCTGTGGCCTTGCAAAGGATGGGCTAAAAAAGTGGTGAAATGATTCCGCAAAATTGATGTTACCACCAGATACTGTGGTTCTGTTACGGTTTGAGTGCTGAACACTTGACGGTCCCACGGTTGGCAAGTTGGAACTGTGAGATTCACTACGTGCACCACTGGTATTTTGTGGAAAAGCACATGTAAGATTCTGCAACAGTCTCTGCTGATACTCCTGCATGCGTGCATCCCTTTCTATGGCAGGAATAATTTCTGCAAATTTACTTTTGTACCGGGGATCTAACAGTGTGGCAACCCAGTAGTCAGGATTATTTCTAATTCTCACAATTCGAGGGTGATGTTGCAGGTAGTGCAGCAAGAAGGCACTCATGTGTGTTGCGCATCCAGGAGCACCAAGTCCCTGTTGTGTTGGTGGCGAGGTAACAATCATGCTTCCTTCCTCTGTCCTCTCCCCCCAACCTCGCACAACAGAAATGTGATCAAGGTCTCCCTCATCTGATGAGTCTTCCATCAGTTCGTCCTCCACTTCTTCCTGGGCTCCTGCACCTTCTTCACTAGTTTGGCTGCTACCATGCGCCCTGGTAAAACCATCTCCCCCACCCTCACATGCCTGCCGCCTTGGTGCTGCCGAGCGTCTGGACCTTGCAGATGTTAGCCCTTCCGCATACAACTCCTCCTCCTCTACTTCCTCCACCTCCTCTTGTGCCACCACCTGACTCCGAATTCTGTTTAACATGTGCTCCAGCATGTAAATCACAGGAATAGTCATGCTGATAATGGCATCGTCAGCAATAAACATCTTCGTCGCCATTTCAAAACTGTGCAGAAGGGTGCATAGGTCCCTGATCTGAGACCACTCCTCCAGCGTGATTTGCCCCACCTCTGAATCTCGTTGGCCCAGGCTATACATCAGAACGTATTGCACCAGGGCTTGTCGGTGCTGCCACAGTCGCTGCAACATGTGCAGAGTTGAATTCCACCGGGTAGGCACATCGCATTTTAGCCGGTGAAGTGGCAGGCCCAACGACTTCTGTAGAGATGTAAGTCGCTGAGCTGCGGGATGCGAACGGCGGAAGTGAGCACACAGCGACCGTGCCCTCTGCAGAAGGCCATCTAGTCTGGGATAGTGGGCTAAAAATTGCTGGACAACCAGGTTCAACACGTGAGCCATACAAGGCACGTGTGTGACATTGCCCCGGCGAAGGGCCGCACCCAGGTTTGCAGCATTGTCGCACACGGCCTTCCCTGGTTTCAGGTCCAGTGGAGACAACCATTCATGAAATTGGTTCTCCAGAGCTGACCACAACTCCTCAGCTGTGTGACTCACATTTCCCAGACATTTCAATGTAAAAACCGCCTGATGACGTTGAGCCCTACTGCCAGCATAGTAAGGAGGTGTGCAGGATCCCTTCTGCGCAGTTAGAAAGCTTGTGGCATGACCAGACAGGCTTTGGGTGCAGGTGGAAGACCGAGAGGAGGTTGAGGAGGCAGAAGCAGTGGAGGAACTTTGACATAAAGAGGATTGACGCACAACTCGTGGGGACGGCAAGACTTGGACAGCAGACCCTTGTCCTGCTGTCGCCATAGTTACCCAGTGCCCAGTCAGCGACATGTAACGCCCCTGTCCATGCCTACTCGTCCAAGTGTCTGTGGTGAAATGCACCCTGTCACACACAGAGTTTCTCAAAGAAGCGGTGATGTTGTGTGCGACATGCTGGTGGAGCGCAGGCACACCTTTCTTTGAGAAGTAGTGCCGACTGGGCATCTGGTACTGGGGCACTGCGACGGACATAAGGTCTCGAAAATCCTCTGTGTCCACCAGGCGGAAAGGCAGCATTTCTGTAGCCAAGAGCTTGCAGATGGTGAAATTCAACCTCTTAGCTTTCTCATGGCTAGGAGGAAATGGTCTTTTACTTGTCCACATCTGAGGGACCGAGGGCTGGCTATTGTGCTTAGACGGGGTTGATAAGGGTGTCCCCGGCAAACTGCCGGTCTGTGAGGAAGATGCAGGCGGACATGTTAGGTTGCCTTGATCCAAAGGTGGTGCTATCGATGTCGGACAGCGCTCAACACCAGCTGCTGTTACCACCTCCAAAGAAAATGATGACCTGCCAATCACGCTGGCTGTTGCGGGTAAAGACGTGGCAGGTCTGCGCCCCAAAACAGGTGTGACTGCTGTCCCCCCAGTCACAGAGGATGAAGAGGCCGCGGATGCACAAGATATGGCAGACGGTGGTTGGCCCGGCCGGCTAGGCCGCATTGTAGCACACTGAGCTTCCCACTGCAACTTATGCTTCATGTCCATGTGCCGGTTCATGCATGAAGTACTCAAACTATGTATTTTTTGGCCTCTACTTAGCTTTTGCTGACAAATGTTACAGATAACACGAGTTGGGTCATCTTTATCGATCTGAAAAAATGCCCAGGCTATGCAAGGCTTAGCACCCATGCGACCTGAAGATCCACCATGATTTGTGGTGAGAGGCAGAGTTGTGTTTGAGGATGCAGTTGTTGACGTGCTTCCAGTACTACGTCTCTGTCCAGGAAGGCGCAACCTGACCTCGTCGTCACTAGCATCTTCCTCCACCTCCTCTGCTGACCTCATCTCTTGGCTGACTGTGGGTTGACAGTAAGTGGGATCTCCAACCTCATCATCATCACCCTGTGTGTTATCACACCCGTCGTCCTCAGAGCCAACCTGTTCCTGCCGTGACAAAAAACTAAAGTTGTCGCTCCAATCAGGTATTTGAGTCTTATCATCGTCTTCCTCATTGTCTCCACCAACAGGAGTTACAGTATGGGAATGAGGGTCTACATTATGGTCAGAATCTTCTGCGTCTGGTCCTGGATCCGACTCATAAAGATTCTGGGCATCAGTGCAGATCATTTCCTCGTCTGGATTCACAGAAGCGCTGGAGTCGACCTCTGATTCCCAGGCTATAGTATGAGTAATCAGCTCAACCATCTGTTCTACCTCATACTCAGACGGGCAGCTGGAGATTTGCAACCTGATGGAGGTCAGTATAGATGGAATAATACAACAAGTCCCACACACAGCTAGAAGCCCAAATATTTTTTCAGAGGTACTGTAGATGCAGATAAAAATTATTTTTAATTTGCAACCTGATGGAGGTCAGTATAGATGGACTAATACAACAAGTCCCACACACAGCTAGAAGCCCAAATATTTTTTCAGAGGTACTGTAGATGCAGATAAAAATTATTTTTAATTTGCAACCTGATGGAGGTCAGTATAGATGGACTAATACAACAAGTCCCACACACAGCTAGAAGCCCAAATATTTTTTCAGAGGTACTGTAGATGCAGATACAAATTATTTTTAATTTGCAACCTGATGGAGGTCAGTATAGATGGACTAATACAACAAGTCCCACACACAGCTAGAAGCCCAAATATTTTTTCAGAGGTAGATGCAGAAAAAAATATATTCAGTTTGCAACCTGATGGAGGTCAGTATAGATGGACTAATACAACAAGTCCCACACACAGCTAGAAGCCCAAATATTTTTTCAGAGGTACTGTAGATGCAGATAAAAATTATTTTTAATTTGCAACCTGATGGAGGTCAGTATAGATGGACTAATACAACAAGTCCCACACACAGCTAGAAGCCCAAATATTTTTTCAGAGGTACTGTAGATGCAGATACAAATTATTTTTAATTTGCAACCTGATGGAGGTCAGTATAGATGGACTAATACAACAAGTCCCACACACAGCTAGAAGCCCAAATATTTTTTCAGAGGTAGATGCAGAAAAAAATATATTCAGTTTGCAACCTGATGGAGGTCAGTATAGATGGACTAATACAACAAGTCCCACACACAGCTAGAAGCCCAAATATTTTTTCAGAGGTACTGTAGATGCAGATACAAATTATTTTTAATTTGCAACCTGATGGAGGTCAGTATAGATGGACTAATACAACAAGTCCCACACACAGCTAGAAGCCCAAATATTTTTTCAGAGGTACTGTAGATGCAGATAAAAATTATTTTTAATTTGCAACCTGATGGAGGTCAGTATAGATGGACTAATAGAGAAAGTCCGACACACTGCTAGAAGGCCAAATATTTTTTCAGAGCTAGATGCAGAAAAAAATTATATTCAGTTTGCAACCTGATGGAGGTCAGTATAGATGGATTAATAGAACAAGACCCACACACAGCTAGAAGCCCAATATTTTTTCAGAGGTAGATGCAGAAAAAAATATATTCAGTTTGCAACCTGATGGAGGTCAGTATAGATGGACTAATACAACAAGTCCCACACACAGCTAGAAGCCCAAATATTTTTTCAGAGGTACTGTAGATGCAGATAAAAATTATTTTTAATTTGCAACCTGATGGAGGTCAGTATAGATGGACTAATACAACAAGTCCCACACACAGCTAGAAGCCCAAATATTTTTTCAGAGGTACTGTAGATGCAGATACAAATTATTTTTAATTTGCAACCTGATGGAGGTCAGTATAGATGGACTAATACAACAAGTCCCACACACAGCTAGAAGCCCAAATATTTTTTCAGAGGTAGATGCAGAAAAAAATATATTCAGTTTGCAACCTGATGGAGGTCAGTATAGATGGACTAATACAACAAGTCCCACACACAGCTAGAAGCCCAAATATTTTTTCAGAGGTACTGTAGATGCAGATACAAATTATTTTTAATTTGCAACCTGATGGAGGTCAGTATAGATGGACTAATACAACAAGTCCCACACACAGCTAGAAGCCCAAATATTTTTTCAGAGGTACTGTAGATGCAGATACAAATTATTTTTAATTTGCAACCTGATGGAGGTCAGTATAGATGGACTAATAGAGAAAGTCCGACACACTGCTAGAAGGCCAAATATTTTTTCAGAGCTAGATGCAGAAAAAAATTATATTCAGTTTGCAACCTGATGGAGGTCAGTATAGATGGATTAATGCAACAAGACCCACACACAGCTAGAAGCCCAAATATTTTTTCAGAGGTAGATGCAGAAAAAAATATATTCAGTTTGCAACCTGATGGAGGTTAGTATAGATGGACTAATACAACAAGTCCCACACACAGCTAGAAGCCCAAATATTTTTTCAGAGGTACTGTAGATGCAGATAAAAATTAGTTTTAATTTGCAACCTGATGGAGGTCAGTATAGATGGACTAATAGAATGATGCTATGCCCAAAAGATTTTACTTCACTAGGTGCAGTAAAAAAATTGGTATTCTATACACAGGTGGTATATCTTGCAGCACAGATAGGCTACTCCACTGACTAACACACTCTGCAATAGGCCAAAAAGGATTAGCTTTGCTAGATTCAGCCAAATGCTGTGAAAAAAACTTGCACAGCACTGGCACAGACCTGCCTGGCAAAAACTGATAGGAACTGATGTAACCTAGTCCTGAAAAGGACTCCAATTACAATTAGTCTTTACTCCCACAACCTATCTATTTAAGAGCACAGACCGCCCTGATAAAAGTCGTAGGAAATGCTGTAACCTAGTCCTTAAAAGGACTGCAATCACAACTATTCCCTACTCCCAAGCTATCTGTAGATTTGTGCGAAAATTGGCTTGAAATTAACAAGGTATAGCGCACACAGCAACAGCGGTGCCGTCTAACACGCAGCTGCAGCAGTGAGAAAATGGTGGCGACGGGGAAAATGGCTTGGTCTTATAGGGCAAGGACATGTGACATACACTGCCAATGACACATGCCCTTGCTTGTGTGAAAAAAAGCACTTCGCTCCGTGTGTGCGCTGCTGATAGGCTGATAGATTGCACCTCCCCACTTCAAATGCGGGAAAGAGAAAAAAAAATGGAGTACTTCATTGTTCCTGCAGAGATCCATCCCCTGCCCCTCCCCCCACCCCGCTGTACACTCAAACTGCGTATTAACATTAATTTTCATCATTACTGAGAAAAAATCCAGTTATGATTTTGGTGTACGAACAGTTATCGAACATAACCTCGAACAGCCGAATTTTTATCAAATTGTTCGTGTTCTCCGAACGGCTCGGACACCGCCCAAAACAGCTCGAATTTGAGATTGGCGAACAGTTCGAGTAGAACAACCACATCTCTATTTCTGACCTCCATTATAATTTTTTTCAGTGTGTCAGTGAAGCAATTGACACCAGTTTGCTGTTCAAAATAGTTACCTACAGGCCAGGTAGTTAAAACTATGTTTTCTCCGTCACACGGATCACATATACGTTTTCAGAAAATTCTGCCATTTCTGACCTCCATTAAAATTTTGTTTCAGTGAGTCAGTGAAGTTATTGACACCGGTTTGCTGTTCAAAATACTTACTTACAGGCTAGGTATGTAAAACAGTGTTTTCTCTGTCACACGGATCACATATACGTTTTCAGAAAATACTGCCATTTCTGACCTCCATTAAAAATTTGTTTCAGTGTGCCAGTGAAGCAACTGACACCAGATTGCTGTTCAAAATAGTTACCTACAGGCCAGGGATTTAAAACTGTGTTTTCTCCGTCACACGGATCACATATAAGTTTTCCAAAAATACTGCCATTTCTGACCTCCTTAAAAATTTGTTTCAGTGTGTCAGTGATGCAATTGACACCAGTTTGCTGTTCAAAATAGTTACCTACAGGCCATGTATTTAAAATTTGTTTTCTCCGTCACATGGGTCACATAAACGTTTTCAGAAAATACTGCCATTTTTGACATCCATTACAATTTTTTTCAGTGTGTCAGTGAAGCAATTGACACCAGTTTGCTGTTCAAAATAGTTACCTACAGGCCAGGTAGTTAAAACTATGATTTCTCCGTCACACGGATCACGTATAAGTTTTCAGAAAATACTACCATTTCTGACCTCCATTAAAATTTTGTTTCAGTGTGTCAGTGAAGCATTTGACACCAGTTTACTGTTCAAAATAGTTACTTACAGGCCAGGTATTTAATACTGTGGTTTCTCCGTCACACGGATCACATATAAGTTCGCTCCAAATTCAGTCATTTGCAGTGAGCGTGGAAGATATTGTCCTCCATTTAAAATGGGCAAGGCACGTGGTAAAGGATGGGGAACTGGACGTGATGGTGATGATGGTGCATGCAAAGGTTGAGACTGTGGGCAAGCTAAAATTGTGCCACAATAAGCACCCACATCTTCTCGCTCGACCTTCCTGTCCCAATTAATAGGGGACCGCAGAACACCATTATTAAACACAGAGCAGTGTGAAAAGGTTATTGGTTGGATAGCAGATAATACTTCCAGTCACTTAGCCACCACCACTTTGTCTTCCACACGGTCAAGTCTCAGTAGCTGTGAGTCTGGACCGCATATTCCTCACCCTGAAACTCCTTCCTCCCACCATGCCGAGTGCCCAGAGACAACTGATCCCACACTTGGACACTCTGAAGAGCTGTTCACTTTTCCATTTATTGATTCGGGCCTCTCGCCCGATCCACTTGAAGCGGGGCAAGAGGAGATCGCATGTAGCGATGTGCAAATATTTGAGCAGCCACAGTCATATGAAGGCGACGGTGGGAAAATGTCACAGGAGGTGGACGATGATGAGACACAATTGCCAGAAAGTCTGGAGGGGGACCAGAGTGCGAAAGTGGAAGATGAGGTGATGGAAGATATAGTAACTGACCAATCCTGGCAGGAAGACATGCAGAGCTAGGACAGCAGAACACAGGGGGAGGAAGGCAGAGCACCCGAACAGGCAGGAAGAAGCAGTGTGGTGGCAGCAGAAAGAAGGCAGGCAACTTTTCCCCGTAACACCAACACGAAGGAAGTTGCCAGTACAACTGTTAGGTCTTCCCAAGTCTGGTTGTCTTTTAAAGACTCTGCCGATAACCCAAAAAATGCCATTTGCACCACCTGCTAGGCCAACATCAGCAGGGGTGGCAAAGCGACCTGTGTGACCACCACCAGCATGACAAGGCACATGGCAGCAAAGCACCCAACTTTGTGGGCCGAACTCCAGGATCCAGGATCAATGTCTGTGGGTGGCACCATTGCTTCTTCCGCTGTTGTGCATGCAAGCCAATCCCCTGTCCATGGTGCATGCGAAGATGCCTCCTGCCCTGCACCAGTCTTGCACACTCACAAGTAGCAGCATCAGGAAGCACGTCCACTTTCTTGTCCCAGCACAGTGTTCAGTTGTCCATACCCCAGTCCTTGGAACGCAAGCGCAAATACGCAGCCAGCGCACCACAGGCCACACTACTAAATTCCCACATTTCACGACTGCTTGCGCTTGAAATTTTGCCTTTTAAGCTCGTGAAGACGGACGCATTCCGCAACCTCGGTCCCCAGCCGCCATATTTCTCCCGGTGTGCTGTGTCTGCATTACCCAAGCATGTGTCCCAAAACATTAGCTGTGCCCTCAACAGCACAGTTACAGGGAAAGTACACCTAACCATGGACACGTGGACAAGTGCTTGTGGGCAGGGACGGTACATCTCGCTGACGGCACACTTGGTTAACATAGTGGAAGCCGGGACACAGTCATACCTTGGGATGGAACACGTCCTCCCGACGACAAGGATTGCGAGCCTTAGGTCAATCAGGGTGGCCCCCCCAGTCTACAGCTCCTGCATCTCATCCTCCTCAGCCTCCTCCTCCTCTTCAGCCTCCATTTCCAAAATGACCACATCAGTCACAAGCTGGAAGCACTGCAGCACTGCCTTGGCCAAGCGGCAACAGGCTGTGCTGAAGCTAATATGTTTAGGTGACAAACTGCACAATGCTGAAGAGTTGTGGACAGTTCTGAAAGAGCAGGCAGATCTGTGGCTCACACCGCTGAGCCTACAGCTAGGTATGGTCGTGTGTGACAATGGCCGGAACCTGGTGGCGACTCTGAGGTAAGGTGAGCTCATACACGTACCATGTCTGGCCCATGTGCTTAACCTCGTGGTTAAAATCCTACCTGGAACTGCCGGATATGATTGTTAAAGTAAGCCACCTGTGTGCCCATTTTAGAAAGTCACCTACAGCTTCTGCCGCCCTTGCCATGTTTCAGCAGTGTTTGCAGATTCCGGCTCTCAGACTGGTATGTGATGTCCCCATGTGTTGGAACTCTACATTGCAGATGTCGGTAAGGATTTGTGAGCAGAAGAGGGCAGTTGTTGACTACCAGCATCAACAAGGCCGTCTGTATTCAGCTCAGACTCCACACATAAGACATCAGGAGTGGACCTAGATGTCATACATATATACCATCCTCCAAAACTTTGAGGACTCCACCAAGATGGTGAGTGGCGATGACGCCATAATTAGCATCACCATCCCGCTTCTCTGTCTTCTGAAACGCTCACTGCTCACAATCAAAGAGGATGCATTGCAGGCACAGCACGATGAGATGGAGCAAGGAACCATACAGGGTGATTACACACAGCCAAACCTCATCTCATCCCAACGTGGATTGGGTGACAATGAGGAAGAGGAGTTGGAGGAGGAAGAACAGGAGCTAGTTTCATGCGCTATAGATGGTACTACCTGCACAACTGTCATACAGTTTGTTCAACGTGGATGGTCAGAGTACAGAGAGGAGGAGGAGAGCATGGTCAGTCATCCTGTTAGTGAAGACACGGAAGTCTTGCCAGTTAGCAGTATGGCACGCATGGCTGAGTTTAAGTTACGTTGGCTTTCCCATGACCCTCACGTTCACAAAATTTTGGGTGACAGTCATTACTAGTTGGTGACACTTCTAGACCCACATTACAAGGAGAACTTTATATCTCTTATTCCTGAGGCTGACTGGTCTACAAAAATGGGGCAGTACCAGAAGGCCCTTGTTGCGGAACTATTAAAAAAATTCCTATCTGAAAATGCTGGTGGCAGAGTTCACACTTCGTTGGACAACCAAGGGGTACAGGCGAGAGAGACACAACTTCAATCCAGCAGAGGCAGGGGAACACTGTCAAAGTTCTGGGAAAGTTTTCTCAGACTCTCCATCGCACAGGCCCTGAGGTGTGGGGTACTCTCACAAGGAGTGGAAAGTTTGGGAAGATGCTGAGAGAGTACCTTACCGACAGTACCAACTTCCTCCGTGATTCCTCTATGCCTTATAATTATTGAATATTCAAGCTGGATACATGTAATGAACAGTCTCTCTATGCCTTGGAGCTCCTGGGCTGCCCTGCGCTAGCATTTTATCACAGCGGGTTTTTAGTGCCGCTGGTGGAATTATAACTGATAAGCGCATCCACCTGTCAACTGAAAATGCTGAGAGGCTGACTCTTATGAAAATGAACAAGGGCTGGATTGGGCCAAACTTCTCAACACCACCGAATGATAGCAGCGTAACATAAACTCAAATCTAGTGTCTTTTTTGGGGAGGTGTATTCCCATGCACCTCTTCATACCCACACATGGGTATACACTTCCTGATTTTGGCTATTTGCTCTTGTCCTCCTCCTTCTCCTCATCCTCCACCACCATATCACCAGGGTGACCGTGGTCCGTGATGCAATGCCCACATAATTTTTTTAAAGGGTGTTTATGATGCCCTTAAAAAAAATGTATACAGTATGTTCATGTATACCCCCCAGGGGTAAATGTTTGTCAGCCCATACACTTAGTGCATGGGCGTTACAAGTATAGGAGACCCGCTCCTTTCTAATGGTAACATTTTTTTATGAGGCCCTCTAAGTCTCTTCCAAGGGGCATTGGAATGCCTCCCAATTTTTGGAAGCCCTTGCATTCACTGCATAGGTCAACACTATGGGAGACCCTCTCCTTTCTAATGAAATCCTTTCGAATTTGTCATTACTGTGGCCCTGCTCTATGTGTCTTTAAATTCTTAGTGAGTTTTTTCCTAAATTTGGTCTGCCGTTGGACTTACTGCATACCCTATAACTGTACAGCAGACCCTCTCCTTTCTAATGGGAACATGTCGTACTTGTTACTGTGGCCCTGCTCTATGTGTCTTTAAAATGTTAGTGGGGTTTTTCCTAAATTTGGTCAGCTGTTGGACTCAATGCATACCCTATAACTGTATAACAGACTCTCTCCTTTCTAATGGGAACATGTCGTTACTAGTGTTGAGCCACCCCCGTAGTGTTCGAGCTCGGTTCGGTTCGTCGAACACCCGTGTGTTCGCCGAACTGTTCGTCGAACTGTTCGTCGAACACCTTCGAACACCGTTAAAACCAATGGCAGGCAAACAAAAACACATAGAAACACATAGAAAACACCTTCAAAGGTGTCCAAAAGCTGACAAACTGCTCAGAAGACACAACTAACACATGGAAAAGTGACAAGTACATATAGTCATGCGAAAAGAAAAGAGGTGGAGGAGTAAAAGGAGGGGGAGACACAGATATAGGCATGTCATGCCCTTCTAAAATCCAAAAAGTGAGAAGCCGACAGGTTCAGTCCGCTCCTGCCCGTGCCACCTCCGTGTCGCCGGGTTTGTGCCAGAGCCGCGGTGAACCCTGACGGCCAGCCCCCCTCTCCCAATACTGGTGCCTGTCCGCTGGTGGGTCGAGCGAGCCCCCCTGTGGTGGAGGCAGCTCTAAGCTTTTTAATTTAAATTGTCTCTCTAATTTGAATGAATACACTTTAAATCCATTTACAAGGATCTATTGGAGGGCAAGTCTCATGCCAGCAGCCGCGTAATTCCAGCTCCAGTAGCGTCCACTAAAGCTGCTGCAGTTAAAAAGCTTTTATAAGGATCGAGCTCGGTTGTCCACCGCAAGGCATCCTACTGCCAGTCCCAGCCCCTATGCCTTGGGGTGCCTCCTGATGCTCTTCACTGAGTATCCCGTGGTCCCGAAGCATTTCCTTTGAAAAAATTAAGTGTCCAAATTACAGGGGGTGTAGCTGGCTTAACAGCCGGGATAATCTGCTGACTAGCAGACACTGCTACTAGGCACAAAGTATTTCCTGGGCTAGATGCAGTTAAAAATTTGTAATTAGATACTCTCGTTGGATGCTGAGAAAGCATTCCATAGAGTCTCCTGGCACGCCATATATGATTCTCTTAAAAAGCTTGGGGTAGGGGTCTAGGGGACCCTTTTATAGCCAAAATCACGGCCCTGTATCACAATACGTCACCTAGGCTGAAGATAAATGGAACTGTAGCACCCTGAGGGCTCGGTTGCTACAGAGGTATTGCACCTCACCCAGAGGTGTGATATCTCACTCTCAGGTAAGGATGGAGTGTGGATCAGGACCCGACACCTGCATGCATTACACCACATTGCCGTGGGGCAGGGCGACCAATATGCCTCTGAGATGGGCACGACAGTCCCTGTCCCTGGCTGGAGTGGGGGGAGGGAACACTGAGGAAGGGGAACCCTGTAGTGCAGGAGCAGGGAGGAAGCATTTCCTGGGTGCATTGAGAAGGGAGTATAAAAGGTGGGCACCATCTTAGTTCAGTGCAGAGAAGTCTGAGCAGAAGTGGCAGGGAGCAGGGGCTCTGCATGAGCTCTGCTCCGGAGGCGGGCCTAGTAACAGAGGCCCAGGCCTGGAAGAGGGAGATGGAAGGAAGAGGAGCGGAGAAGGCTCCAGGAACGAGGAATGAAGGGATCCCAGGGGTGCAGACGGGCGAGTCGCCACCGCACGCCCGAATCCACCTGCGTGGAGGGGACAGGCCAAAGGGGGAGACCGGTCCTCGAAACTAGTGGAGGCAGGAAACGACCCTCAGCTAGAAACCGGAGGTTGTGACATTTTATGTGGCGCAGCCCCTCGCTACACCCGCTAGGAAGGCACCACATAGGGTCAGGGAAACTGGCGCCAAGAAAGGCCAGACAAAGGACACACAAAGGGGGTCCTGTGAAGCGCTCCAAAGTTATCTGGGAGTTGTCTGAGCCCCTCACCTGGTGAGCACAGTACGACGTGGGCAGCCGTTACCTGCAGACGTGGTCTGGATAATAAGAACTGTGAGTAAAGGCCCTGGACTGCATCACTGACTCCGTGTCATTACTGCTGCTTCCCTGCACCATCACCCCCATCCTCCGCATACACTGCCCTGAGGCTATACTCCTCCCGTGGGGAGTTATGCTATGCTCTGCTGCACCCACAACACCAGCCTCAGCGGTCTGCCCTGCAGCGGCGGTTCACTCTGACCGCAATCCACGGGTGGCGTAGTCGGACATTTAAACATCAAAACCACATAAATAGTTCTGCCACTGGTTTGACCACCCTGAGCCACGGAACCGGGTCGCCGCCACGAAGACTACAACCACCAGCATCCACCAAAAAGGGTCCGGCTCCGGGTGTCCCAAGGCCCAGGGGGTGCATCAGAACATTTTCATCACCTTTCACAATCACCAATGGGACAAGGCAGGGATGTCCTCTGTCCCCTCTCTTATACATCCTAGTGATGGAGCACCTGCTCTCATCAATTCGCCATAACCCCAATATTAGGTGGATTGAGGTGGGAGGCACCGAGTACAAGTGCTCTCCATTTGCTGATGATGTCCTAGTATATATCACTCAATCACATATATCCATCCATGCTGTTATGGCTGAAATAGATCACTTTGTTACATGGTCAAATTTTAAAATCAATGCAGCGAAGTCTGAGGCCCTCGATGTCTCCCTCCCCAAATCCTTATAGGATTCCATCCAGTCCAACTTTCCCTTTGCCTGGCCCTCACAGGGTATCAAATACTTAGGAATTCCTATTCATAGAGACCTCTCCCATCTATGTTATCTTAATTTTGGGCCCTTTATTGAACAACTCCATACAGACCACGGTTGGCAAGTTAGAACTGTAAGATTCACTACGTGAACCACTGGTGTTTTGTGGAAAAGCACATGTACACTGTGTTCCAAATTATTATGCAAAAAGTGTTTAGGAGTGATAAGGGAAGAATTTGTTTGTTTGTCAGTTAAACTCATTGATGGTGATGTGTGTCAGGGCTCTTTATATCACTGTAAGCAATTGCAGACACCTGTGCTAATTAGTTTGGCAGGTGTGTCCAATGAAAGGCAAGACTACTTAAGAAGGCTGTCTCACATTATTAAGCAGCCTACATTTTCTGCCAAAATGGGAAAGAAAAAGGATGTGTCGGCTGCTGAGAAGCAACAAATTGTGGAGTGTTTAGGTCAAGGCATGACTACAATCAACATTGTGCGATGATCAGGATGAAGTGTCTTGGCAATCAAGAAGTATGTAGCTGATTCACAGTACACACGTGTGCGTGCTGATAAGGGCAAATTGAGGACTCTTTCCTACAGGCAATTACGTCAGGTTAAAAGAGCAGCGGCAAAAAAGCCTTGTCATAGCAGCAGACAAGTTTTTGAAGCTGCTGGTGCCTCCAACGTCCCCCGAACAACAAGATGCAGGGTCCTTCAGAGGTTTGCAGCTGTGCATACGCCATCCTATCGACCTCCTCTATCCACTTCACACAACTAGAAACAGCTCCAGTGGGCTAAACATTACATGAAGACTGATTTCAAAACTGTTTTGTTCACGGATGAGTGCCGTGCAGCGCTCGATGGTCCAGATGGATGGAGTGGAGGATGGCTGGTTGATGGACACCCCACGCAAACACGGCTACAGCGACAACAAGGAGGAGGTGGAGTAATGTTTTGGGCTGGAATCATGGGGAGAGAGATTGTCGGCCCTTTAGGATCCCTGAAGGCGCTAAAGATGAACTCCATAATGTATGTGGATTTTCTCAAACAGCACTTCCTGCCATGGTTCAAGAAGAAGAACCGTGTATTTCACAGCAAGATCATTTTTTTGCATGATAATGGACCATCTCATGCTGCACATAAAACATCTGCATCTCTGTCTGATATGGGCATAAAAGGGGACAAACTTATGGTGTGACCCCCATGCTCCCCTGACCTCTACCCCATTCTGAACCTCTGGAGCATCATCAAAAGGAGTGTCTATGATGGCGGGAGGCAGTTCACAACTAAGCAACAGCTCTGGGAGGGTATTCTGTCCTCATGCAAAACAATTGAAGCAGAAACCATCCAAAACCTGACAAATTCAATGGACGAGAGAGTTCAGAAGCTCCTTTCGAACAAGGGGTCTTATGTGAAAATGTAACATCACCTAGAATAAAGTTTTGAGTTGAAAACTGTTTGATTTCAGTTTCTAATAACCTGCTAATGCTTATAATTTCAAAAATGACAATTTTTTTGGTCTTTATTAAAATGAAAAGGTTGATCGAAAAGTTTGGGGGATCTAAGAGTGTGGCAACCCAGTAGTCATGATTACTTCGAATTCTGACAATATGAGGGTCATGTTGCAGGTAGTGCAGCAAGAAGGCACTTATGTGTCTTGCGCATCTCGGAGCCCCAAAATTATTTTCCGGGCTAGATGCAGCTAAAAATTATTATTAATTTTAAATCTGGTGGAGCTTAGTATAGATGGCCTAATAGGATCAGTGCTGCATACTGCTACAAAGCCCAAATTATTTTCCAGCCAAGATACAGATAAACATGATTAGTAATTTTAAATCTGGTGGAGCTTATTATAGATGGCCTAATAGAATCAGTGCTGCACACTGCTACAAAGCCCAAATTATTTTCCAGCCAAGATACAGATAAACATGATTAGTAATTTGAAAGCTTAAAACGGTTGGTAGGGTGATTTTAACCAATCATCAAGCTTTTACTCTCCCCAGGATGACACAGGGGTAGAAAAGTCGTTTCGGATCCATGATTTGTTCATCTTTATGAACGTGAGTCTGTCTACATTATCAGTGGAGAGCCGCGTGCGCTTATCTGTCAGCACACCACCAGCAGCGCTGAACACACGTTCAGACAGAACGCTGGCTGCGGGGCATGACAAGATCTCCAAGGCGTAAGTGGCTATCTCCGGCCATTTATCCAGATTGGAAGCCCAAAAAGAGCAAGGGTCCAGTGACACAGTCATGGCTTCAATGTTTACTTGGAGATACTCCTGTACCATCGTCTCTAGGCGTTGACTATGTGTCAGACTTCTTGTCTCCTGTGGCCTTGCAAAGGATGGGCTAAAAAAGTGGTGAAATGATTCCGCAAAATTGATGTTACCAGCAGATACTGTGGTTCTGTTACGGTTTGAGTGCTGAACACTTGACGGTCCCACGGTTGGCAAGTTGGAACTGTGAGATTCACTACGTGCACCACTGGTGTTTTGTGGAAAAGCACATGTAAGATTCTACAACAGTCTCTGCTGATACTCCTGCATGCGTGCATCCCTTTCTATGGCAGGAATAATTTCGGCAAATTTACTTTTGTACCGGGGATCTAACAGTGTGGCAACCCAGTAGTCAGGAATATTTCTAATTATCACAATTCGAGGGTCATGTTGCAGGTAGTGCAGCAAGAAGGCACTCATGTGTGTTGCGCATCCAGGAGCACCAAGTCCCTGTTGTGTTGGTGGCGAGGTAACAATCATGCTTCCTTCCTCTGTCCTCTCCCCCCAACCTCGCACAACAGAAATGTGATCAAGGTCTCCCTCATCTGATGAGTCTTCCATCAGTTCGTCCTCCACTTCTTCCTGGGCTCCTGCACCTTCCTCACTAGTTTGGCTGCTACCATGCGCCCTGGTAAAACCATCTCCCCCACCCTCACATGCCTGCCGCCTTGGTGCTGCCGAGCGTCTGGACCTTGCAGATGTTAGCCCTTCCGCATACAACTCCTCCTCCTCTACTTCCTCCACCTCCTCTTGTGCCACCACCTGACTCCGAATTCTGTTTAACATGTGCTCCAGCATGTAAATCACCGGAATAGTCATGCTGATAATGGCATCGTCAGCACTAAACATCTTCGTCGCCATTTCAAAACTGTGCAGAAGGGTGCATAGGTCCCTGATCTGAGACCACTCCTCCAGCGTGATTTGCCCCACCTCTGGATCTCTTTGGCCCAGGCTATACGTCAGAACGCATTGCACCAGGGCTTGTCGGTGCTGCCACAGTCGCTGCAACATGTGCAGAGTTGAATTCCACCGGGTAGGCACATCGCATTTTAGCCGGTGAAGTGGCAGGTCCAACGACTTCTGTAGAGATGTAAGTCGCTGAGCTGCGGGATGCGAACGGCGGAAGTGAGCACACAGCGACCGTGCCCTCTGCAGAAGGTCATCTAGTCGGGGATAGTGGGCTAAAAATTGCTGGACAACCAGGTTCAACACGTGAGCCATACAAGGCACGTGTGTGACATTGCCCCAGCAAAGGGCCACACCCAGGTTTGCAGCATTGTCGCACATGGCCTTCCCTGGTTTCAGGTCCAGTGGAGACAACTATTCATGAAATTGGTTCTCCAGAGCTGACCACAACTCCTCAGCTGTGTGACTCACATTTCCCAAACATTTCAAAGTAAAAACCGCCTGATGACCTTGAGCCCTATTGCCAGCATAGTAAGGAGGTGTGCAGGATCCCTTCTGCGCAGTTAGAAAGCTTGTGGCATGACCAGACAGGCTTTGGGTGCAGGTGGAAGACCGAGAGGAGGTTGAGGAGGCAGAAGCAGTGGAGGAACTTTGACATAAAGAGGATTGACGCACAACTCGTGGGGACGGCAAGACTTGGACAGCAGCCCCTTGTCCTGCTGTCACCATAGTTACCCAGTGCCCAGTCAGCGACATGTAACGCCCCTGTCCATGCCTACTCGTCCAAGTGTCTGTGGTGAAATGCACCCTGTCACACACAGAGTTTCTCAAAGAAGCGGTGATGTTGTGTGCGACATGCTGGTGGAGCGCAGGCACACCTTTCTTTGAGAAGTAGTGCCGACTGGGCATCTGGTACTGGGGCACTGCGACGGACATAAGGTCTCGAAAATCCTCTGTGTCCACCAGGCGGAAAGGCAGCATTTCTGTAGCCAAGAGCTTGCAGATGGTGAAATTCAACGTCTTAGCTTTCTCATGGCTAGGAGGAAATGGTCTTTTACTTGTCCACATCTGAGGGACCGAGGGCTGGCTATTGTGCTTAGACGGGGTTGATAAGGGTGTCCCCGGCAAACTGCCGGTCTGTGAGGAAGATGCAGGTGGACATGTTAGGTTGCCTTGATCCAAAGGTGGTGCTATCGATGTCGGACAGCGCTCAACACCAGCTGGTGTTACCACCTCCAAAGAAAATGATGACCTGCCAATCACGCTGGCTGTTGCGGGTAAAGAGGTGGCAGGTCTGCGCCCCAAAACAGGTGTGACTGCTGTCCCCCCAGTCACAGAGGATGAAGAGGCCGCGGATGCACAAGATATGGCAGATGGTGGTTGGCCCGGCCGGCTAGGCCGCATTGTAGCACACTGAGCTTCCCACTGCAACTTATGCTTCATGTCCATGTGCCGGTTCATGCATGAAGTACTCAAACTATGTATTTTTTGGCCTCTACTTAGCTTTTGCTGACAAATGTTACAGATAACACGAGTTGGGTCATCTTTATCGATCTGAAAAAATGCCCAGGCTATGCAAGGCTTAGCACCCATGCGACCTGAAGAGCCACCACGACTTGTGGTGAGAGGCAGAGTTGTGTTTGAGGATGCAGTTGTTGACGTGCTTCCAGTACTACGTCTCTGTCCAGGAAGGCGCAACCTGACCTCGTCGTCACTAGCATCTTCCTCCACCTCCTCTGCTGACCTCATCTCTTGGCTGACTGTGGGTTGACAGTAAGTGGGATCTCCAACCTCATCATCATCACCCTGTGCGTTATCACACCCGTCGTCCTCAGAGCCAACCTGTTAATGCCCTGACAAAAAACTAAAGTTGTCGCTCCAATCAGGTATTTGAGTCTCATCATCGTCTTCCTCATTGTCTCCACCAACGGGAGTTACAGTTTGGGAATGAGGGTCTACATTATGGTCAGAACCTTCTGCGTCTGGTCCTGGATCCGACTCATAAAGATTCTGGGCATCAGTGCAGATCATTTCCTCGTCTGGATTCACAGAAGCGCTGGAGTCGACCTCTGATTCCCAGGATATAGTATGAGTAAACAGCTCTGCAGACTCAACCATCTGTTCTACCTCATACTCAGACGAGCAGCTGGAGATTTGGGAGCTGTGAGGAAACAAGTGCGATTGGGGTGACACCTTTGAGGACTGGAGTATTTGTGATTTTGAAGTTGATGTGGAGGAGAGCCCACTTAAAGGAGCACTTGATATCCGTTGAAGCACCTGCTGTTTTTGTGCCTCATCTGGAATTTGTAGCGATTGGCGTGGCCGTAAGAAAGGGATCTTATCACATTGTCCGCTAAAAGAAGTAGACATTTTAGTTTGGCTGGAAGATGGTCTTTCTTCTGCAGATGTTACTGTTACTTTAACACCTACCCCACGGACACAACCTTTTTTCCCCTTCCCAACACGCCTATTCCCCTTTCCACCAGCAGCAGGCCTTTTTCCACTCATTTTGGTGGTTAACTAATTCACAACTCTGGAGTTGTTTGCACAAAAAAACAATGGATGGGAACCGAGCAGAGCTGAGTGGCCAAACTGTGGTATTAGGCCAAAACTATTGGCTGGGTTAGATGCAGAAAAAAATTATATTCGATTTGCAACCTGATGGAGGTCAGTATAGATGGACTAATAGAACAAGTCCCACACACAGCTAGAAGCCCAAATATTTTTTCAGAGGTAGATGCAGAAAAAAATTATATTCAGTTTGCAACCTGATGGAGGTCTGTATAGATGGATTAATAGAACAATATTTTTTCAGAGGTAGATGCAGAAAAAAAATGATTTTTAATTTGCAACCTGATGGAGGTGACTATAGATGGACTAATAGAGAAAGTCCCACACACTGCTAGAAGGCCAAACATTTTTTCAGAGCTAGATGCAGAAAAAAATTATATTCAGTTTGCAACCTGATGGAGGTCAGTATAGATGGACTAATAGAACAAGTCCCACACACAGCTAGAAGCCCAAATATTTTTTCAGAGGTAGATGCAGATAAAAATTATTTTTAATTTGCAACCTGATGGAGGTCAGTATAGATGGACTAATAGAGAAAGTCCCACACACTGCTAGAAGGCCAAATATTTTTTCAGAGCTAGATGCAGAAAAAAATTATATTCAGTTTGCAACCTGATGGAGGTCAGTATAGATGGACTAATAGAACAAGTCCCACACACAGCTAGAAGCCCAAATATTTTTTCAGAGGTTGATGCAGATAAAAATAATTTTTAATTTGCAACCTGATGGAGGTCAGTATAGATGGACTAATAGAGAAAGTCCCACACACTGCTAGAAGGCCAAATATTTTTTCAGAGATAGATGCTAATAAATATTATTTTTAATTTGCAACCTGATGGAGGTCAGTATAGATGGAATAATAGAGAAAGTCCCACACACTGCTAGAAGGCCAAATATTTTTTCAGAGCTAGATGCAGAAAAAAATTATATTCAGTTTGCAACCTGATGGAGGTCAGTATAGATGGACTAATAGAACAAGTCCCACACACAGCTAGAAGCCCAAATATTTTTTCAGAGGTAGATGCAGAAAAAAATTATATTCAGTTTGGAACCTGATGGAGGTCTGTATAGATGGATTAATAGAACAAGTCCCACACACAGCTAGAAGCCCAATATTTTTTCAGAGCTAGATGCAGAAAAAAAATTATTTTTAATTTGCAACCTGATGGAGGTCAGTATAGATGGACTAATAGAGAAAGTCCCACACACTGCTAGAAGGCCAAATATTTTTTCAGAGCTAGATGCAGAAAAAAATTATATTCAGTTTGCAACCTGATGGAGGTTAGTATAGATGGACTAATAGAACAAGTCCCACACACAGCTAGAAGCCCAAATATTTTTTAGAGGTAGATGCAGATAAAAATTATTTTTAATTTGCAACCTGATGGAGGTCAGTATAGATGGACTAATAGAGAAAGTCCCACACACTGCTAGAAGGCCAAATATTTTTTCAGAGCTAGATGCAGAAAAAAATTATATTCAGTTTGCAACCTGATGGAGGTCAGTATAGATGGACTAATAGAACAAGTCCCACACACAGCTAGAAGCCCAAATATTTTTTCAGAGGTAGATGCAGATAAAAATTATTTTTAATTTGCAACCTGATGGAGGTCAGTATAGATGGACTAATAGAGAAAGTCCCACACACTGCTAGAAGGCCAAATATTTTTTTCAGAGCTAGATGCAGATAAAAATTATTTTTAATTTGCAACCTGATGGAGGTCAGTATAGATGGACTAATAGAGAAAGTCCCACACACTGCTAGAAGGCCAAATATTTTTTCAGAGCTAGATGCAGAAAAAAATTATTATCAGTTTGCAACCTGATGGAGGTCAGTATAGATGGACTAATAGAACAAGTCCCACACACAGCTAGAAGCCCAAATATTTTTTCAGAGATAGATTCAGATAAAAATTATTTTTAATTTTCAACCTGATGGAGGTCAGTATAGATGGACAAATAGAGAAAGTCCCACACACTGCTAAAAGGCCAAATATTTTTTCAGAGCTAGATGCAGAAAAAAATTATATTCAGTTTGCAACCTGATGGAGGTCAGTATAGATGGACTAATAGAACAAGTCCCACACACAGCTAGAAGCCCAAATATTTTTTCAGAGGTAGATGCAGAAAAAAATTATTTTCAGTTTGCAACCTGATGGAGGTCTGTATAGATGGATTAATAGAACAAGTCCCACACACAGCTAGAAGCCCAATATTTTTTCAGAGGTAGATGCAGAAAAAAAATTATTTTTAATTTGCAACCTGATGGAGGTCAGTATAGATGGACTAATAGAGAAAGTCCCACACACTGCTAGAAGGCCAAATATTTTTTCAGAGCTAGATGCAGAAAAAAATTATATTCAGTTTGCAACCTGATGGAGGTCAGTATAGATGGACTAATAGAACAAGTCCCACACACAGCTAGAAGGACAAATATTTTTTCAGAGGTAGATGCAGATAAAAATTATTTTTAATTTGCAACCTGATGGAGGTCAGTATAGATGGACTAATAGAGAAAGTCCCACACACTGCTAGAAGGCCAAATATTTTTTCAGAGCTAGATGCAGAAAAAAATTATATTCAGTTTGCAACCTGATGGAGGTCAGTATAGATGGACTAATAGAACAAGTCCCACACACAGCTAGAAGCCCAAATATTTTTTCAGACGTAGATGCAGATAAAAATTATTTTTAATTTGCAACCTGATGGAGGTCAGTATAGATGGACTAATAGAGAAAGTCCCACACACTGCTAGAAGGCCAAATATTTTTTTCAGAGCTAGATGCAGATAAAAATTATTTTTAATTTGCAACCTGATGGAGGTCAGTATAGATGGACTAATAGAGAAAGTCCCACACACTACTAGAAGGCCAAATATTTTTTCAGAGCTAGATGCAGAAAAAAATTATATTCAGTTTGCAACCTGATGGAGGTTAGTATAGATGGACTAATAGAACAAGTCCCACACACAGCTAGAAGCCCAAATATTTTTTCAGAGGTAGATGCAGATAAAAATTATTTTTAATTTGCAACCTGATGGAGGTCAGTATAGATGGACTAATAGAGAAAGTCCCACACACTGCTAGAAGGCCAAATATTTTTTCAGAGCTAGATGCAGAAAAAAATTATATTCAGTTTGCAACCTGATGGAGGTCAGTATAGATGGACTAATAGAACAAGTCCCACACACAGCTAGAAGCCCAAATATTTTTTCAGAGGTAGATGCAGATAAAAATTATTTTTAATTTGCAACCTGATGGAGGTCAGTATAGATGGACTAATAGAGAAAGTCCCACACACTGCTAGAAGGCCAAATATTTTTTCAGAGGTAGATGCAGAAAAAAATTATTTTCAGTTTGCAACCTGATGGAGGTCTGTATAGATGGATTAATAGAACAAGTCCCACACACAGCTAGAAGCCCAATATTTTTTCAGAGGTAGATGCAGAAAAAAAAATATTTTTAATTTGCAACCTGATGGAGGTCAGTATAGATGGACTAATAGAGAAAGTCCCACACACTGCTAGAAGGCCAAATATTTTTTCAGAGCTAGATGCAGAAAAAAATTATATTCAGTTTGCAACCTGATGGAGGTCAGTATAGATGGACTAATAGAACAAGTCCCACACACAGCTAGAAGGACAAATATTTTTTCAGAGGTAGATGCAGATAAAAATTATTTTTAATTTGCAACCTGATGGAGGTCAGTATAGATGGACTAATAGAGAAAGTCCCACACACTGCTAGAAGGCCAAATATTTTTTCAGAGCTAGATGCAGAAAAAAATTATATTCAGTTTGCAACCTGATGGAGGTCAGTATAGATGGACTAATAGAACAAGTCCCACACACAGCTAGAAGCCCAAATATTTTTTCAGACGTAGATGCAGATAAAAATTATTTTTAATTTGCAACCTGATGGAGGTCAGTATAGATGGACTAATAGAGAAAGTCCCACACACTGCTAGAAGGCCAAATATTTTTTTCAGAGCTAGATGCAGATAAAAATTATTTTTAATTTGCAACCTGATGGAGGTCAGTATAGATGGACTAATAGAGAAAGTCCCACACACTACTAGAAGGCCAAATATTTTTTCAGAGCTAGATGCAGAAAAAAATTATATTCAGTTTGCAACCTGATGGAGGTTAGTATAGATGGACTAATAGAACAAGTCCCACACACAGCTAGAAGCCCAAATATTTTTTCAGAGGTAGATGCAGATAAAAATTATTTTTAATTTGCAACCTGATGGAGGTCAGTATAGATGGACTAATAGAGAAAGTCCCACACACTGCTAGAAGGCCAAATATTTTTTCAGAGCTAGATGCAGAAAAAAATTATATTCAGTTTGCAACCTGATGGAGGTCAGTATAGATGGACTAATAGAACAAGTCCCACACACAGCTAGAAGCCCAAATATTTTTTCAGAGGTAGATGCAGATAAAAATTATTTTTAATTTGCAACCTGATGGAGGTCAGTATAGATGGACTAATAGAGAAAGTCCCACACACTGCTAGAAGGCCAAATATTTTTTTCAGAGCTAGATGCAGATAAAAATTATTTTTAATTTGCAACCTGATGGAGGTCAGTATAGATGGACTAATAGAGAAAGTCCCACACACTGCTAGAAGGCCAAATATTTTTTCAGAGCTAGATGCAGAAAAAAATTATTATCAGTTTGCAACCTGATGGAGGTCAGTATAGATGGACTAATAGAACAAGTCCCACACACAGCTAGAAGCCCAAATATTTTTTCAGAGATAGATTCAGATAAAAATTATTTTTAATTTTCAACCTGATGGAGGTCAGTATAGATGGACAAATAGAGAAAGTCCCACACACTGCTAAAAGGCCAAATATTTTTTCAGAGCTAGATGCAGAAAAAAATTATATTCAGTTTGCAACCTGATGGAGGTCAGTATAGATGGACTAATAGAACAAGTCCCACACACAGCTAGAAGCCCAAATATTTTTTCAGAGGTAGATGCAGAAAAAAATTATTTTCAGTTTGCAACCTGATGGAGGTCTGCATAGATGGATTAATAGAACAAGTCCCACACACAGCTAGAAGCCCAATATTTTTTCAGAGGTAGATGCAGAAAAAAAATTATTTTTAATTTGCAACCTGATGGAGGTCAGTATAGATGGACTAATAGAGAAAGTCCCACACACTGCTAGAAGGCCAAATATTTTTTCAGAGCTAGATGCAGAAAAAAATTATATTCAGTTTGCAACCTGATGGAGGTCAGTATAGATGGACTAATAGAACAAGTCCCACACACAGCTAGAAGGACAAATATTTTTTCAGAGGTAGATGCAGATAAAAATTATTTTTAATTTGCAACCTGATGGAGGTCAGTATAGATGGACTAATAGAGAAAGTCCCACACACTGCTAGAAGGCCAAATATTTTTTCAGAGCTAGATGCAGAAAAAAATTATATTCAGTTTGCAACCTGATGGAGGTCAGTATAGATGGACTAATAGAACAAGTCCCACACACAGCTAGAAGCCCAAATATTTTTTCAGACGTAGATGCAGATAAAAATTATTTTTAATTTGCAACCTGATGGAGGTCAGTATAGATGGACTAATAGAGAAAGTCCCACACACTGCTAGAAGGCCAAATATTTTTTTCAGAGCTAGATGCAGATAAAAATTATTTTTAATTTGCAACCTGATGGAGGTCAGTATAGATGGACTAATAGAGAAAGTCCCACACACTGCTAGAAGGCCAAATATTTTTTCAGAGGTAGATGCAGAAAAAAATTATATTCAGTTTGCAACCTGATGGAGGTCAGTATATATGGACTAATAGAACAAGTCCCACACACAGCTAGAAGCCCAAATATTTTTTCAGAGATAGATGCAGATAAATATTATTTTTAATTTGCAACCTGATGGAGGTCAGTATAGATGGACAAATAGAGAAAGTCCCACACACTGCTAGAAGGCCAAATATTTTTTCAGAGCTAGATGCAGAAAAAAATTATATTCAGTTTGCAACCTGATGGAGGTCAGTATAGATGGACTAATAGAACAAGTCCCACACACTGCTAGAAGCCCAAATATTTTTTCAGAGCTAGATGCAGAAAAAAATTATATTCAATTTGCAACCTGATGGAGGTCAGTATAGATGGACTAATAGAATGATGCTATGCCCAAAAGATTTTACTTCACTAGGTGCAGTAAAAAAATTGGTATTCTATACACAGGTGGTATATCTTGCAACACAGATAGGCTACTCCACTGACTAACACACTCTGCAATAGGCCAAAAAGGATTAGCTTTGCTAGATTCAGCCAAATGCTGTGAAAAAAACTTGCACAGCACTGGCACAGACCTGCCTGGCAAAAACTGATAGGAACTGATGTAACCTAGTCCTGAAAAGGACTGCAATTACAATTAGTCTTTACTCCCACAATCTATCTATTTAAGAGCACAGACCTGCCTGATAAAAGTCGTAGGAAATGCTGTAACCTAGTCCTTAAAAGGACTGCAATCACAACTATTCCCTACTCCCAAGCTATCTGTAGATTTGTGCGAAAATTGGCTTGAAATTAACAAGGTATAGCGCACACAGCAACAGCGGTGCCGTCTAACACGCAGCTGCAGCAGTGAGAAAATGGTGGCGACGGGGAAAATGGCTTGGTCTTATAGGGCAAGGACATGTGACATACACTGCCAATGACACATGCCCTTGCTTGTGTGAAAAACAGCAGTTCGCTCTGTGTGTGCGCTGCTGATAGGCTGACAGACTGCACCTCCCCACTGCAAATGCGGGAAAGAGAAAAAAAAATGGAGATCTTCATTATTCCTGCAGAGATCCATCCCCTGCCCCTCCCCCCACCCCGCTGTACACTCAAACTGCGTATTAACATTAATTTTCATCATTACTGAGAAAAAATCCAGTTATGATTTTGGTGCACGAACAGTTATCGAACATAACCTCGAACAGCCGAATTTTTCTCAAATCGTTCGTGTTCGCCGAACGGCTCGAACACCGCCCAAAACAGCTCGAATTTGAGATTGGTGAACAGTTCGAGTAGAACAACGCTCATCTCTAGTCGTTACTGTGGCCTGCTCTATGTGTCTTTAAATTGTTAGTGGGGTTTTTCCCAAATTTTGGCTGCCCTTGCAGTCATAGCATGGGCATTACCACTATAGGAGACCCACTCCTTTATAATGGGAACATGTTTTTTACTGAGACCCTCCTCTATGTCTCTTCAGAGGGGTATTGGGATGCGTTTGAATTTTTGGCAGCCCTTGCAGTCACTGCATACGCAATAACAGTATAGGAGACCCGCTCGTTAATAATCGGAACAACAAAGCATAGCCGGCTGATGGCTCTCTAACAATAGCGAGGGCCGACTGCTGGCCTTTTATGAATAGTAAGGGCCGCCTGATGGCCCTATAAAAATAGGCTTTGTGACTTTCAGAGTCCCTCCATCATAAATGAAACAGGATGTGTCTGATGATGTGTCACACACCAGATTGCCAGAAAAGGTTGTAAAATGTTAAAATGACATTTCATGCATTTGTCTTAAAAAATCATGTAAAAAAAAAACGGTAGGATCTTTCTTTAGTATAATAAACAGAGTTGCCAATGTAACCTCAATGTAATCACATTGTTCATCTCCTGCACCTCCTCCTCCATCTCCGAAATGACCACATCAGTCACAAGCTGAAAGAACTGCAGCACTGCCTTGGCCAAGCGGCAACAGGCTGTGCTGAAGATAACATGGGTGGGTGGGTGTGTGGCTGGCTGCATACTTGCGCTTGCATTCCAAGTAACAGAAAACAAAGCAGATGGTGGCCTCTATCATCATCATGGCCTCACCTCAGCACTATGAACTCTCCAGAAGGAGAAGCCAGGGCCCACCGGAGGATTATCCGGTTTTCTGGTGGGTCCGTCCAACCCTGCCAAGAAGCAGCCCTGGCTAAGAAAAGTGGGGGAAGGTTCCCGGACACTCAATGGTTGCTTTTTTAATGTGGATTGGACGTGCTTATGCATGTTATTGCCCAACTCTGTAGTCATGAAATTTAATGCGCAATGAAAGGTGTTTGTGTGTCAAAGCACCACCGACAAGTACGAGTTGATGTTGGACGGCTGCCATTTCTTCTGCAACATGGAAGACAAAAAGGGGTGGGGTGGAAAAGCGCAGTGCTTGTGTGAACCTGTATGGAAGTAGAATATGCGTGCAGATACAGTGGTCTGCTCACCTGAGTGGGATGTGCAGAACGCACAACCCAGGTTAAACAGCTTCTGGTGCTGATAGCGCTGCCACGATGCCTTCAGCGTCTCCTCTGGGTTAGCAAATAGAAAATTAGCGTGCACACTGTCAAATAAAGTTGAGGTGCAGATGCAATGGACTGGAAATGTCCTCAAATCACGTAAAAATTAATTCATCGCACACTCATAGGAAGTTTTGCTTTTTAGTGCCAATTTATTTGTACAAATGAAATGTAGGAAAAATAACAGTGGTGAAGGCGACAATAGGTAGATGTTTCGGCCACACTGGCTTTATTCATTAAGTCGCTATTGTATCAAGTTTGTTTTAGTAGGAAGGCACCATAGAATGTAGAGAGAAGTTCCAGTCAGAAGCTTAACAAAAGACAGGGGTTCATCAGCCTGTGGAGAGCTGCAGTTCCTATATCAGGGGTGTCTCTAGATGGGGAGTCCCATAAACTGTAGAAGTGGAGGGTACAGGCAGCGTTCCCAGTATGAACAGCCTAACCTGGGAACGCTGCCTGACTATGTGGTCTACATGTTGCAGTGTGGATGTGGTTTGCAATATGTGGGCCGAACCATACAAAGAATGCAGGCCCGCCTCAATAAACATCGCTTTAATATTAAGAATGGGTATATGCAGCATAGTGTTTCCAAGCACTTTCTGACTACCCACCAGAGAGATCCGAGTAGCTTGACACTCACGATTTTAGAACAAGTCCCTGATAATGTAACAAATCGGCTTAATTATCTTCTGAAGAAAGAGAATTTGGGGTTTTTTAAATTGGGTACATTATATCCGGAAGGTTTGAATTTAGCGATTGATAATGTGTGCAGATGAATTATTAATATTAATATATAATTTTTTTGGGATAAAAACTGGTTGAGGTGTATACTTAGGATATGCCTCACCAATTTTTATGTAATATGCTTATTTACCCTCATTTATATATGCATTTTTACATGCATGTATTTTTAAAGCATTGCCGTTAATGTCTGCATCTTGTATCTTCATAGTAAGTTTATAATGTGTAGTTATTGACCCGTAATGCTTTTTTAAGTCCACTTTGGTATTAAATTGCAATTGTCTTTTTGAATGGTGATTAAGGGGTCAAGTATCAAATTTTCCCTTGGTACCTCCCATTGCGTTCCTTTGCTTTATGTATAAAAGTGTCTGTTTCTGCCATTTTCCCTTAACTCCACCTGATGAAGGCAGCAGATCGCTGCAGAAACGCGTTGTGGGCATTAGAACTTCAATAAAGAGGTTTGTTTTATCCTTTTCCAGCACCTTATCCAGTTTCTAGCGCCCCACTGACCACCTCAATTTGCACATTGCTTCTGCAACAAGCTGCATTAGAGGACTTCCTGGGAGGAATGACACCCAGAATAGATGCAGTTTCCCTCTATGCCAGTCCTTTCATCGAACTAAAGAATATGGCTTCCGCCTCCATGAGCCTAAAAGGACACATTTCAAGTGAAAATAGCTTTAGAGGACTTCCTGGGAGAAATGACAGCTGGGTAGATATGGTTTCCCAAGTCCTTTCACCAAGCTAAAGAATATGGCTGTGGTGAAATACAACTCTCAGCAAAAAAACCTGTGGACTGGCTCCATACCGTCCCTAGCCACATTCACCTGTCCACATGTTTGTGATTAGGCGGTCCTTCTCAGTAAGTGCATTGGGGAGGGTACCGGTAATGTTGTGGGACCCATGCTTGTGGAAGGCAGAGACGATACCCGGAGAAATAGTGGCATCTGGGGACCGAGTATGGACGCCCGGCCGCCGCCGACATGAGGTTATGAAAAGCTTCCGCCTCCACGAGCCTAAAAGGCCACATTTCAAATGAAAGCAGCTTTAGAGGACTTTCTGGGAGAAATGACAGCTGAGTAGATATGGTTTCCCAAGTCCTTTCACCAAGCTAAAGAATATGGCTGTGGTGAAATACAACTCAGCACAAAAAGCTGTGGACTGGCTCCGTACCATCCCTGGCCACATTCACCTGTCCACTTGTTTGTGGTTAGGCGGTCCTTCCCAGTAAGTGCATGGGGGAGGGCACGGGTAATGTTGTGGGACCCATGCTTGTGGAAGGCGGAGACAACACCGGGACAAATAATGGCTGCTGGGGACCAAGTATGGATACCCGGTCGCCGCCATAAGATTGTGGACAGCTTCCACCTCCACGAGCCAAAAAGGCCACATTTCAAGTGCAAGCAGCTGTCAAAAATTTGGCAGTATAGTACTGAAGCCTGTGGGTGGGTGGGTGGCTGGCTGCATACTTGCGCTTGCATTCAAAGGAATGGAGTAGGGACAACTGAATGCTGCACTGGAACAAGGACAAGGTCTGTGATTGTTGCAAGTCTGCAATGACAGGAGGCATCTTCGCATACGCCAAGGATCACTTATGATGGGCACACTTTTAGGCAGTGACTTGTGAGTCAGAAATGCTTCCAGGGGTCTTCCCCATGTTGTTCCCATGTCTTTTCAGCAGTGTATGCATGTGTCTGACACACCACATGGCCAGATAAGGTTGTAAAATGTTAAAATGACATTTCCCAGTGAATGCATTTGTCTTGGTTGAAAGCAATGCAAAAGTGCAAAAACGCACCAAAAACGCTATGTGTCAACATAGCCCAAGGTGTGGAGGAGTATTTTTGTTTTTGATTATTTATTTTGCCTTAAGTCATTACCCTGGAAAGGATGTTCCTTAACATACTTCCCAGGAAAATCCATTTTGGTTTCGTTTTTGTATGTTTTATTGTGAGTCCGTAAAAGTGGCATAATACTCTGACAACGTTGTTGACAGCAGTGACCTGGGAGTCAGAAATGCTTCCAGGGGTGTTCCCCATGCTGTTCCCATGTCATTTGAGCACTGTTCCCATCGATTTGGGCAATTTTTAGGCCCTCTGCAGAACGCTGGGGGGAGCCGCCTGAAAAATGCTCGAGTTTCCCATAGACTTACATTGGGCTCATTGCTCTGGTCGAGCACCCGAGTATTCCAATTTACTTGACCCGAGCACCCGAGCATTTTAGTGCTCGCTCATCACTAGAGACCATTACTTCTTCATATTCAGAACATTCAGAACAATACAGTAAACTTGATTTGTCTCTCTATTAAATAGATAATTTTTGGATTGCTTATAAAAAGCTATCTCTTCTTCATTAAGCAAAGTGCAAATCTCTTTATAACCCCCAAACAGGGATAATTTTTACACTCAACTGTGTGAAAATGCCATGGCTTCTTCTGTTTTCACCACCTGTCTATAAACAATAGCAATTCCTGCATCTGTCCTCCTAAAAAAGATAATTTTTAGACCTCTTATACAATTTAGACAAAAAGTCTGATACTGAAGTGTGTTCTTAAATTTGCTGTTGGCTACCTCAGGTTCCCATCCGTTTTCCCCTACCTAGATAGGTGGAAGTCATTTAGACATTAAAAAGGCTGTTTTTACATTCCAGAGCTTAATACAACTGACTCCAAGGGAAATTCACAGTGTTCTAACACACATTTTCCAGGCAATTAGTGGCTTTTTATTTGTGATTTGCATAAATTTATTCAGCGCAAATCAAATTTTTGAGGTAATTCGACGACGTCGGCAAATTCAAATTTCAAATGATCCACTCATCTCTAATGTAAACCTATTAGCAACTATATTTTGCATGCAAACCAACTTATACGCCAGTTAATTTTTTTCAGTTAACTATTAGCAACTAGACAGGTCAATCCGAATAATCCATGTACCTGACAAACAATTCATATCACAACCTGTCAAAGTTTCTGACTAAAGGAGAAGTCTTAAAACAAGATGTGTTGATTTTTGGCAGATATCATGTAGGTTGAGAATAGCTGAACATAATCTTAAAAAAAATCCAGAAAATCACATTGTATGATTTTTAAATAATTAAATTGCATTTTATTGCATGAAATAAGTATTTGATCTCCTACCAACCAGCAAGAATTCTGTCTCTCACAGACCTGCATGAAATAAGTATTTGATACAATAGAAAAACAGAACTTTATATTTGGTACAGAAACCTTTGTTTGCAGTTACAGAGGTCAGACAATTGCAAAATCGGCAGTATATCAAATATTTATTTTCCCCACTGTTTATACACACACACACATGCATGCGGGATAATCCGGGCACCAAATAATACAATTTAAAAACTGGAACATGTGATAGAAACGAAGCTCAGTATATAGTACTGGAGGGCTAAGACAATGAAGTACTGGAGGGCTAAGCTCCTTAGGGATATTGCTGGAAGTAATTTACAAAAACTATCAAAAAGTGTTTTTACTAGAGATCTTGTCTTTGCTCCAAAAATCATTTTAAATTGAAGATCCAATTTTTGATGTTTCATAACAAAATACTATATATCCATACATATGCCATATGTATGCTATCTGAGTGACATTTGATTTTTTATGCACTGTGGTAAGACGACTCACTCGGCCGCTTTCGGAAGTAGACTCAGGAACCGGGTTTTCTCTGAAGGCTTTATTGTGTGGCATAAAGTCCTGCAGCTCCAGCAAAAACAAACTCGGCCTTACTGACAAAACGATAAAACAAAATATAAATGATAGCACAGTCGATAAGGGTGTGGGATTTTCCCACACTGGTTGTATCACAGTCTTCAGCTCCTTCCTGAGCTATGGCCTCCCAGTCTGGAGACCTTGCCTCTCCAAACACAACATCACAAAAAAAAATGGTGACTGAGCATTTAAGCTTGCTCAGCCACACCCTGTGTGGAGGTAGGGTGAATGACTTTCCACCCTCTTTGCCATTCACATAAAACCACACCCTTTAGGGAATTAACCCCCAACATATAATACACTGAAGGAAAGTTTGTAAGTTTCAGTTCACACAGGCTAGCAACCGGAGTGACACATACCTCCCCTCGCATATAACACCAGTGACTCTGCACAGCACCTATAGAGTTCAATGGGCAAGTCTGATAAGAAACAAATTAAAATAACACCGGTGACTCTGTCACATATTCCCACTCTCTGCCCAAAGCCGAGGGTTTGTGCATCTTCAGACACCAGGCAGGGAATTCTAGAGATGGCATCAGCGTTCTCGAGTAACTTCCCAGGCCTATTCTCCACGTGAAAATTAAGTTCCTGGACACCTGAGAACCATATAATTACATCTTTTTACCTCTCTTTTCTCTCAACCATCTCAAAGGGGCAAGGTCTGATACCAGTTTAAATTTCCGGCCTAGTAGGTAGTATGTGAGTGTATCTATGACCAAATTTATAGCTAAGCATTTTTTTCTACTTTTGCATAGTTTTTCTCACTGGACGAGAGCTTCCAGCTCAGATAGAGGATGAGATATTCTTCCCCATTCATCTCCTGAGAGATGGCTCCTAGGCCAACTTCTGAAGTGTCCGTCTGGACCATGAATTCTTTCTTAAAGTCAGGTGTGACCAGGACCGACTGCTTACACAGTGCTAGCTTCAACTGTTGAAATGCGGTCTGTGTTTCCTCTGTCCACTTCACCATGGTTGACCCAGTAATATCACACCATTCGCAGGAACGCTCTCATTTACTTCTTGGAGATTGGTTGCGGCCCGGTCTGAATTGTCTCCACTTTATTGACTTGTGGCTTTATTTTGCCTCTCCCGACAACTTAGCCCAAGTACTTGGCCTCCTCCTTTCCAATGGCACATTTTTTCAGACTTATAGTAAATCCCACCTTCATCAGAGCATCCAGAATGGCCTGTAGTTTAGGTAGATGACTAGCCCAGTCTGGGCTAAAGACTACAATGTCTTCAAGATAGGCTGCGGCATACTTCTTATGTGGGGCTAGGATCCGATCCATAGCCCTCTGGAAGGTGGCTGGAGCCCCCTGTAGTCCGAACTGCATCCGAGTGTATTGAAAGCACCCATCAGGTGTTAAGAATGTTGTCTTCTCCTTGGCCATCTGGACATGGGGATCTGCCAATAGCCCTTCATCAGGTTAAGGGTGGTAATATACCTCGCCGGTCCCAGCCTCTCGATGAGCTCATCAACGTGGGGCATCGGGTATGCGTCACACTTGGACACCTCATTCAGCCGACGGTAGTCGTTACAAAACCTTCAGTCACCGTTGGGTTTTGGCACGAGGATGATGGGGCTCGACCATCCATTCTTTGATTCCTCTCTCACACCGAGGTCTAACATCCTCTTCACCGTGGCTGAGTGCATCTCCTGGCGTGCTTCCGGAATCCTGTATGGCTTCAGGTTCACCCTTACATGCGGCTCTGTTAGCACGTCATGTTCTACCACCTGGGTATGCACTGGCAACTCTGAGAACAGGTCCTGATTCTGCTGGAGCAGTTCCCAAAACTATTGCTATTGGGCTGGCGAAAGGGTCTCCACAATCATGACATCTTCCACCTGGCCTTTGGGGGTGGCCCCAGGCGTGGGGTTCCCACAGGTTCCCAATTTTGCCATGGCTTGAGCAGGTTTACATGGTCGCCTGGTGCGACTTTCTTCAGCCAGGCTGGTGGACTCTGTAGTTCACTACACCGAGTTTCTCCATCACCTCATACGGGCCTTGCCACTGAGCCAGGAACTTACTTTCAATGGTGGGAATGAGAACCAGAACGTGATCCCCAGGCGGGAACTGTCTCAGTCTTGCTGACCGGTTATGAACCCTTGCCTGGGTTTCCTATGCCTGGAAGAGATGTTCCTTAATGATGGGCATTACCTTCGCCATTCTCTCCTGTAACTGGGTGACATGTTCGATGATGCTCTGGTGGGGCATGACTTCAGCCTCCCAGGTTTCCTTGGAAATGTCTAGGAACCTCTTAGATGGCCATCCATACAGGAGCTCAAACTGAGAGAAGTCAGTGTAGGCATGAGGAACTTCTCTGATGGAAAAAAGTAGAAAAGGAAGCAGGTAGTCCCAGTCTTGCTTTTCCTTTTCAACGACCTTCCTGAGCATCGCCTTTAAGGTCTTGTTGAAGAGTTCCACTTGGCCGTCCGTCTACGGATGGTAAACTGAGGTCCGAATCTGGGCAATCTGAAGGACTCTGCATAGCTCCTTCATCACCTTGCTCAAGAAGGGGGTTCCTTGGTCTGTCAAAACCTCTTTTGGCAGACCTGTCTGAGCAAAAATATGGACTAGCTCTCGGGTTATACTTTAACTGGATGAGTTCATTAGAGGTACCGCTTCGGGACACCGGGTCACATAGTCCATGACCACCAGGATGTATTGGTGGCACCGGGCCAATTTAACTAAGAGGCCCATGAGGTCCATGACAATCCTCTCAAAGGGAACCTCTATCGCAGGTCGTGGCACTAAGGGACTACGGAAGTGGGAGGTGGGCGCGGTTATCTGGCAGGTGGGGCAGGACCTACAATAGTTTTAGATTTCCCGGTAACATCCTGGCCAATAGAACCTCCTCGTTATTCTCTCCTGGGTTTTTTCAACCCCTAGGTGTCCCCCAGAAAATGTGAGTGGGCTATGTCTAATACCCTCCGACTGTATGGCCCTTGCGCTCACAGCTGTTCCACTATCTATTCACCTTTTAGTTTGGTCACCCAGTATAATAGCTCCTCTTGAACTGCAAAGTGTGGGTACCTGGTGTCCGCTCCCAGCTCTTGAGCAGCACCATTACAAACAGTAACATTGTCCCACGACCATTTCGAGGTCAAGTTCCGAACTTGAGCTGACCCAAAGTTCTCTCCGGGCACCCCTAATTCAGGGAGGTCAGCCACCTCGGTCAAAGTCTCATCCTTATCGCAAGCAGGACACACAGTGGGAACTCATCCACTTCCGATGTTGACCGGGGTATTTTTCTAGGGTCCTGGCTTTTTTCCACATGACTCAGTCTGGATCCCTTCCCCCACAAGTCCCAGAATAAAAGAAAATCACGCCCCAATAAGACGGGATGTATCAGGTCCTTGACCACCCCGACCATGTGGGATTGGGCGCCACAGTCTGTTCTGACTGTCACTCTGGCTACCGGGTAGTTCTTGGCATCCCCATGTCTGCTGTGGACGCCCACAGATTTGGTAGGGATCAGGTGGTGGGAAGGGTGGCACTGATTAAGGTTACCAGACTCCCAAAGTCCAACAGCCCCAGAACCATCACTCCATTAATGGATTCAGTACACGCCTGCATCCCCTCGCCGGGTTGACAGTCCACACTGCAGGCTGGGTAAGCATAATATGAACATCATCTGCCTAGACTGTAGTCCATTGGCTCAGCAGATGTATGACACTGGGCGGCTATGTGTCCCAGATTGTGACACCACCAACAGATCACATCATTAACAACAGTCCTTGCGGAACCTTCAGTGGAAGTGGGACGACCCCCGGTTGTGACTCTGAACCCCTTCTGTGGTCAACCCACCCCCTTTTGGGTACTCCATAAAAGGGGAGGTGATTATGTCGGGTTTCCCTAGGGATTTTTTGACCACTTGGTACCTCTCTACCAGACCCATGAGGTCATCTGCACTCTGAGGGTCACCCTGGGCAACCCAGGTCAGCACCAGCCTGGGTAGGGAATGGATGAACCAATCCATCACCACACGCTCGACCATCTGAGCAGGAGTGGAAGACTCTGGCTGCAGCCACTTCTGGACTAGATGTAGTAAGTCAAACATCTGTGAGCGCGGACGTTTGTCACCAGCATACGCCCAGTGGTAGACCCTTTGTGCTCTAACAGACATAGTCACTCCTGAGCATGCCAATATCTCTGTTTTTAATTTGGCGTACTCCTTTGCATCTTGCAAAGCCAGATCAAAATAGGCCTTCTGTGGCTCCTCTGTTAAATATGGCGCCAGAACATCCGCCCACTGGTCCAGAGGTAATATCTCCCTCTCCGCCACCCTTTCAAACACAGTCAGGAACGCCTCAACGTCATTCCCCGGGATCATCTTTTGTAATGCTCTTCTTACTGTCCTCCTGACGTGTGAGTCATCACCTGAATTTGCGGATGGGGTGGTTGTCCTGCCATGGATCTCCACTGCTAGAAGTTCCATCTGTCACATCAGGAGTTTATTTGTCTCCTGCTGTACCTGCTGGCTCTGCTGCTGCTGCTCTCGTTGCTGCTCTAGCTGCTCCCGGTGCTGATGCTGCATGTACTGATGGCTCTGCATGTCCTGCTGCTGGTACTGTGCCTGCTGTTGCTGTAGCTGCTACTTTTGCTGCGCCTGCTGCTGCTGTAGCTACTGCTGGAACTGCGCTTGATGCTGTTGGTGCTGCGTTTGTTGCACCTGCTGTGCCTGCAACAGATGCTTAAGCAGGTCCTCCGTGTTGTCGGAATTCTCTGGCTGACTGGCGGCCTTTACCCAGGTCATCCACCGGTCTGTGTGGCAAGTAGACATGTTCCTGGAATCTTGCACGCACTCTCACACCAACTGTAGTAAGACGACTCACTCAGCCGCTTTCGGAAGTAAACTCAGGAACCGTATTTTCTCTGAAGGATTTATTGTGTGGCATAAAGCCCTGCAGCTCCAGCAAAAACAAATACGGCCTTACTGGCAAAAGGAGAAAACAAAAGATAAATGAGAGCACAGTCTATAGAGTGTGGTATTCGCCCACACTGGTTGTATCACAGCCTTCAGCTCCTTCCTGAGTTATGGCCTCCAAGTCTGGAGACCTTGCCTCTCCAAACACAACAACACAAAAAAAACATAGTGACTGAGCATTTAAGCTTGCTCAGCCACACCCTGAGGGGAGGTAGGGTGAATGACTTCCCACCCTCTTTGCCATTCACATAAAACCACACCCCTTAGGGAAGTAACCCCCAACATATAACAAGCTGAAGGAAAGTTTGTAGGTTTCAGTTCACACAGGCTAGCAGCCAGAGTGACACATACCTCCCCTCGCATATAACACCAGTGACTCTGTCACATCACCTATAGAGTTCAATGGGCAAGTCTGATCAGAAACAGATTAGAATACTATATGCTGAAAATTTTACATGCTGGCCATCATACATGTATACAAATCAAAATGTGAATTATTAATAAGATATGTATATGAAGAAACGGACTTCTGAATCAGACGCAAACAAGATGGCTGACCCAAAGATCATAATTAGGCAGAATTTACATGCACGGGGACAGTGTAAGTTATTGTGCAGCAACAGAGGCCTGCAGCTGCTTTCTGTCATAGTGTGGCCCCTGCATGGGAATGCAACGGAAGTATTAACAGATGATAAAATAATCTTCATGACAGCTTCTGTGCTATTGAGTAAGTGTTCAGAATAAGGAATCAGTCAGACGACCATATAAATTGGACCGAGATCAAACCACAATGCTCAGATTGGCTGGCGGCTCTCCCAACCCGAGCGTGATACCAATGTGGCGCCCCTGTGGGTCCAGTCGCCACAGAAGTATTGCATCTCAGCCAGAGGTGTGGTACCCCACTCTCGGGTAAGGAGGGAGCACTACCCAGGACCCACACACACACATCCAACACCACATTACTCCAGTAGGGAAGGGCGAGATTGCTCCTGAGGGAGAGCACAGTCCCTGTCCCTGTCTGAAGCGGGGAACTAGGTAGAGGAGGTGGGTGGAGGAAGTAGTTCAGGGGAGCACTGAAGGAAGGACTGAAGGTAGAGGGGACCACGTAGAATGACAGTTGGTGACGTGGGTCACATGACAGGTAGTATAAAAGGAAAGATAGAAAGATCTAGAAAGGCAGTTAGTCAGTCAGAGCAGTTGGTGACAGGAGTCTGTCACAGGGAGTGAAGAGAGAAGACCGGAGTAGTGAGAATGGCTCCAGAGACAGAGAAAGGATCTTAGGGGCATGGGAAGTGCAGAGTCCACCCGTGCGCCCGAGTTCAAGTTGACCGTGAAAGGATAAGGTCAGAGCAGGGGACCGGCCCCAGACTAGTGGAGGAATGCAAGACTCAGCTAGTAAACCGGAGGCTGCGGTATCTCTAAGTGCCATAGCCAAAACCACACACATTCACTGAAAAGGTGGCCATATAGCACCAAGGGGACAGAGATGACGTCGCCCGACAGGGCCCGCGGCCACTGGCTCGGGACACTGTGTGTGAGGTGCAGGGTTGGAGGGCGAGAGCCAGCGCAGAGAGAGATGACCCGGGAAAGGTACACAAGGAGGGGGTCCCAATCAAGTGCACACAAGTTAGCCGAGAGTTGGCTGGATTACTTCCCCGGAGGACACAGGACTCAGTGGCCTGTTATAACATGGCTAGCAGTTGTAACCTGGAGCACCGTAAAAACTGTGAGTAAAAACTTGAAGACTGCACCCCGCTGAGTCCTTTACTTAATTTCTGCGTCAACTGCCTTGCACTACACCAAAAACATCTAAAATTAACCTATTTAACTGCCATGAGGCCTAGCTCTACACATGGAGAGCTGAATCAACTCTGCTGCATCGCCAACGACCCCAGTGGATCTGAACAGCAGCGGTGGCCACCTATAGCCGCCTACCATGGGTGGCGTCACAAAACTTTATCCCCACAGCTTTATTCTTTTCCTTTGTTATTGACTGCCCTGGGCCACGGACAGGGTCACTGCCACCGTGACTACACCAAATAGAACTGACCGGCCTGGCTACCGAGTACCCCACAGTCCCAGGGGGCGCATCACCTGTATAGAAGCATCCCTTTCCTGACCCCTTTTCCCCTATACTGTAAAGATCTCCTAATAGAAAGAATTTTGAAATAAATGAAGCTCTCAAGCTCGGGTCGGACGAGCCACCGTCCACTCCAAGCATTGCATTCCAATCTGTGTTCGATTTATACAGCCGTCAGACTGAGCTCTTACTCTGTATATATGCTACCTTTTGAGCGTCTTCATCCAGCTCTTACTTTTTTTAATGTGATCAAAGCAGTAAATGACACACAGATTCTGTCCTCTTATCGGTAGCTGTCAATGACTGTGCACATTTAATTTCTCTACAAATGGAGAGGGTCCAGAAATGCTCGATACATCTGATGCCACAAGGTGGTATCTACTAAACATAAATAGTAACACTAATTTTGAGAATAAAAATAATACCTGAAATAAGACGCTGATTTGGTGCTTTGATAATACCACTCCCATACATTTTATATGAAAAAAAAATAATAATGCCGGTATATATTATTTAAAAAAAATTAAATTCATCTTCAAGCAAAGACAAGTACATTTCTATTTTTTAACCAAAGCGCTCATGTTAAATGTTCTCCTAATGATGACAGTTTTCAGCAGTTTCTAAATACTGCTGTGCTAGAACAATTACAGCAGGATACTATTTTTTGCTCCAGTAAACACAAAAACATATTATCAACTGTGCCTCAATCTTCTGGAGTCTTGTTTACCTATGTGATCACTATGGGATGCAGATTCTCAGAAATGGCTGATTAATCTGTGCAGAAGATGTATGTGACATATGCATTAGGCTCCAGGGATTAGCGCTTTGTGTCAGTACAAATGAACACAGACACATCCTATTGCAGCAGGACATTGATATAGAAGAACAATAAAACAAGAAGCAGCACAAACAGAAGCAAAACAACGTTAAGGATGTGAGACTAACACTAAGAAAACATCACTTTAGCAGATAGATGTGAAATGTAGGTAGATTAGAAATTATATCCACCGGCAAAGTAATGACTGTACAAATACTCACATGTTTAAAATGATTTATTGATCATAAAAGATAAACAAATATGATAGTCTATGGTTGTAGCTCTTGCTGGGTGCAGCAGAATTTAAGCATCATACATTATATATATTTTTCCTTTCTATCAGTGGAAGCAATCCAAAAATAGAGCACAAAGCCAGAGAAATATCAAATGCTTTATGGTTGCCCTGAGATTCCTTGAAAAGACTACAGGCTGCTGTTTATGGGCCCCACTGCACACTGCCATAAAATAACCTCTGTTCTAAGGACAGGATTCATAGCGAAGCTACAGCGCTGTGAATTACGTTTTCGAAATGCTAATGTGCTGCATAATTGTGACTGCTTCTTCTACACCCCCTATAGATGTGGGGCTGTATTTCCAACCTAAATGTTTCAGTTCTTTAAACTAAAATTGAATAAAAAACTAAGACAACCTGAAAAAAGAAAAGTGCAGTGTTGAAATTACAACATTATTCATTGGAGGAAAAAAGTTACCCATTACTTACATCACCCATAAAAAAGTAATTGCCTCCCCTTTAAAAAAAAATGTCTTAATGTAAACAAGTGGAAGATAACTGGCACCTCCTGAAGAGATTTGCTGTATGACATAATGCTTTATTCGTTATGTTAGTGCATGATATTCTGTGATTACATGACACTGATGCAAAGTATTGTGATTTTATGGTAAATGAAATGATTTGTTGCATTCTCTTTTATGTGACAGTTATGGAAGAATAGGCAGCTGGGCAGAGAAGAATTACAGCTGGCCGGTCATGCAGATGGAAGGAGTTTTTGGAGATGTTTCTTGGTGGATTAGTGTAAATTGTATTGTATATACCATAGCACTATAGAGTGATGTATTGGCCCCATCTGCTGCTCCTTATTGGTACTGGAGATAATGAAACACGACTAATCATTATTAACCCCTTCACGCCACGGCCGTTTTTGCTCTTTCGTTTTTTACTCCTTTTCTTCCCAGAGCCATAACTTTTTCATTTCAATATGGCCGTGTAAGGGCTTGTTTTTTTGCAAAACAAGTTGTACTTTTGAACAACACCATTGGTTTTACCATATCGTGTACTAGAAAATGGGAAAAAAATTCCAAGTGCGATGAAATTTAAAAAAAATGCAATTCCACAGTGATTTTTTTTTTTTTGTACCATGTTCACTAAATGCTAAAACTGACCTGGCATTTTGATTCTACAGGTCATTACGAGTTCGTAGATACCAAACATCTATAGCTTCTTTTTTATTTAAGTGGTGAAAAATAAATCCAAAGTTTGTTAAAAAAAATGATCACTTGCTATGAGCGTCGACCGCTGTGGAAAGTTTCTCACATGTCTTTTGGCAAACTGAAAATGAGCCTTACAATTTTTGTGTGTTAGTAAAGGCTTTTTCTGCCTACTCTTCCATAAAGGCCACCTCTATGGAGTGTACGGCTTCTTGTGGTTGTATGGATGGATACTTTAGTCTTTGCTTGGGAACTCTGCAGCTGCTTTAGGGCAACTTTTGGTCTATGTGCTGCCTCTCTCATTTAATGCCCTCCTTGCCCGGTCTTAGAGTTTTGGTGGGCAGCCCTCTCTTGGCAGGTTTGTTGTGGTACCATGTTCCTTCCATTTTCTTTTGCTTGGGATATTTTTTTTTATAACCCAACCCTAACTTGTACTTCTCAACAACTTTGTCCCTGACTTGTTTGGAGATCTCCTTGGTCTTCCTTTCACTAAGCATGTAACTTATGAAGGTAATTGCTTGCACCAGAAATTTTTAGGGGCTTCAAAGCAAAAGTAATGAATACATATGCACATGCCAATTTTTAGTTGTTTGATCCCATAAATTTTATTTATGCCTATACTTTTCTCACTTTACTTCACCAACTTTTACTATTTTGCACTGATGCATCACACATAAATCAGTTTACCAAAATATTTAAACACAGGTTGTAATGTAACAAAATAGGTAAAAAGTCAAGGGGGTGAATACTTTTGCAAGTCACTGAAGATCCTAGAGTAACGTCATGAAAGTAAAGTACATGTAATAATGATTAGATCCATCACATCCATTTATCTCATCATAGTCCATCGGTGAATTCTTATGCAAATGAGCTTGCAAGTGCAGGGGCTTGGTCTGCATTTATAACTCTCCCTCTTTTTCCTCCGGTGCCAGCCTCCTGCCAGTAAATGTCAGTTCAATCTTCTCTATGATCAGCTCCCTCTGTGCTTGTGAGAGATCTCAGTTATGGGAACAGGCCACAGAGACTGAAATCTCATGCAGGCACCGTCAAGCCCAGGAGTGGCCCATGAGCAGGTGGATAGTCCAGCTCTCGCAATATAAACAGGTCATATTGCACATGCAAGACTCTGAAGAATGATGATGCCTGTGTGAGATGTTTTCCGGGGAAGCAGATCAAAGAGAAGAGTGACCTTTCAATCAATAGCAGGAAGTGGTGGGAGGAGAAAGAGGGAAAGGGGTTGGAGAGCTTTAAGTGAATGCCATACCCCTGCACTTGCGAGCTCTTTTACATAAGAATTTGCTGATGGATTATGAGACAATGGAGACATGGATTTATAATATAAAAGAATGAAAGTAATAATCATTACAGGTACTTTACTGTGATGATGTTGCTCTGAGGTCTAGAAACCTGCTTACTGGTCCATTTTAAAGTATGCAGCCATAGAGAGATACTGTACATCTGCAGAGGTTACTAATGCACACTCACCCTGGGGATCCCATTTCACTGGTGCCTAGTGTCACAGCAAGACACCTTGACCTGTGTGACCATTACATGTCATACATGCCTAAGAGGTGGAGTTCATCTATGCTTTGAGGCCTGCACCAATCTGGCATTTCCCTTGGATATGTCAACAATATTGAAAATAGGAAACCACTTTAATATTAGAATGCAGATGTCCTATAATGGGTAGAAACAATTCTGTTCATGCAAAAAAATATATATAGTTAAATCCCTAATATTTATTAGGAAATATCTCTAAGTTACAATTGACAATTATTAAGCATGTTTGTGTACAGGAATCTGCCTTCTGATATATCATCAAATGTTTTCAGAAGATAGGGTTAATGGGATTTGCAGATCACACAAATGTGAAAACACGGTTCACATTTAAGGGGTTTATAGTATTAGTCCCAGTATAAGATTCTTCAGCAGCTTTGGGGTTAAACTCAGAAATTATTAGAGACATCTGGCCCCACCACTCTCTCTCTCTCTTATCTATTCCAAAGAAATTCTTATGGGCCACAGCTAGGCCCAGAATCATCTCTGTTGGCTCCAAACTCCATCAATACTGTGAATATAGTTCTACCACTTTACACATCAGTAGTGGAACCACATATGGAATATTGTGTATGGTAGTGATCACCTACAGATAAGAAAGACATGTAACATAACAAATAGAGCAAGTACTCACTCTCACCAGGTCCAGTGCTGGGAAGCAGGTCTCACTCTCACCAGGTCCAGTGCTGGGGAGCATGTACTTACTCTCACCTGGTCCAGTGCTGGGGAGCAGGTCTCACTCTCACCAGGTCCAGTGCTGGGGAGCAGGTCTCACTCTCATCAGGTCCAGTGCTGGTGTGCAGGTACTTACTCTCCCCAGGTTAAGTACCGGCTCTCCGCTGCCCCTCTGGCCTCAGTATTTTGGCTGTAGTGGTGATATCACATCAACAGTTCATATTACTGCTGCAGCCAATCAGTGAGCTCAGTGGCTCAACAATGCACCCTGTTGATGTGAAGTCACCGCTGCAGCCAAAATACTGAGACCGGAGTAATAGTGGAGAACTGACACTCGACCTGGGGTGGCTCAGTACCTGCTCTACTTGAAATGAAAATTATAATTAAACATTTGTGGTCAACTCTTCTTAAAGTGGAAACTCTTTAAACACTTGATAAGTCAAGTAATACATTTTATATTTTCCAAATTTACCGTGATAATGTGAACTCTCAGGTTACTACTCTGCGAAAAATTTCTGTATGTGTTCTGATTAGAAGTGATGCGCTTCTGCACTGAATATCATTTTACTAAACAATAGATGTTTAAAGAAAAGGGCTGTAGAGTTTTCCTTTACAAGTGCTTCATCCTCGGGTACATGTCAGGGACACAGAGTAAAAATCTGCTTACTCATCTCAGTGCCTCTTCTCCACGTTCTGGCATTGACTCTCTGCTTTTACCATCACTTATTCTATGTAAAATAATGAAGCCAAACATGTTCCTACATTTTAGCTAAGTGGTAAATTATTGACTTTATAAAGCTAAATTCACACAAGCGTAAAAAAAAAATCATCCGATTTTCATCCAGAAAAAACAGACTTCCTGTGTACTGAGTAATTATGCCTAGAAGCATTGTTTCTGGGGGAGAAAATCCCCATACATGTGGAACCCAATTGATCCTATACCAAGTGCATGAGTCTTAAAGGTGTTTTCCAGGATCTTTATATTGATGACCTATACTTGGGGAAGGCGCAGATGAGCGTATTTTCAGTCCGAGTGTGATTCAACAAATCGGATCGCACCCCGGACAATGTTATGCTGTGGGACCATGCACACTGTTGATGTTCTTCCTCAGACAGATACTGTCCGAGGAAAATATTGCTGCTTGCCCGAGTTTGATCAGCAATGCAAGTCAATGAGTGCGTGGAAAAAATCAGACTACACTCGGATGACATCTGAAAGCAGTCTGATTTCTGTGGCCTCAGAAAATGGAGACAATGGATAATTTTTTTCTCCATCTTTTCCTCATCCAAGAGAATCAGATCACAATATGCTCACATTCTAATCAAAGTGTCAATGCATAATCAAACAGATTCTCTTGAATGACAGAATCTACGGTTGTCTGCACCTGCCCTTGGGATGGGTCATCAGTGTATTATTCCTATAGGCAAGTAATACAAATCTCAACTTAATATATATGGAACAGCTCCATTAAAATAGGAATCAATTTTTATTATTTTATCACAGTAATTATTGTGAAACCTAAAGGGTTATGCCTAGCAGAAAAATATTATGCTGTAAGAATATGAAGGAGACTGTCAGAAGTAAAACCTATATACTGTATAAGTAAGGATCACCAACACCAGTGCATAACAGTAGCTGTCATGGGGGTGCGACCACAGTCAGGCCCATGAGTGAGGAGTGAGAAGGGACCTCCGGGGGCCAGCACTATTTTCAACTAGAGGCACTTCTACCTTTAGTTGAAAACTATTTCGAAGGAGAGAGCCATCCTCCTTCTGCCCCACACTTATGTTACGAAGAAGACAGAGTCACTTGGCATGAGAGCAGAGACAGATGAGAAATTGGATTGTCTTTTCAATAGTAAAGCACTGTGTTGGCAGACCACAGGGGCACAATAGGGGCCAAATAGGGGGGCAATATTAATTTTCTGCATTTTGCAGAGATGAATTGTGGCTAGGTGAAGCCAACGTGATCTGTGACTGGAGAAGGAGAAAAGTGAAAATGAATAACTTCAATTAGTGACAACACCAGTGAGTATCTGGAGTTACCTGTGGTGCACATACCAATACCTTCCATTATATGGTCATTGTATGGTGGTAATAGTAGTGTTAGTGCTGTTGATTTCATTATTCAGTCACTATCCACTGAGAATATGTGGTCATGGTGTGGCGGTATTTGTCTCTTGCATGTGGTATTATCGGTATATTGTAGAGGTGAGAGATTTGCTGACTTCGCTGAATTTTCCCCCCAAAAACTTGATTTGATGCAAAAAAAAATCATGTAAATTTCAATACTAGAAACCTTGTAATGGCTCAGAAAAAACATGTGGGGAGTGGAGAGAGAGGGAGAAAGAGAGAAAGAACCCTGCTGACCATAAGAGCTTTCTCTCTACAGCAAAAGAAAACAGAATCCTGTTGACCAAAGGAGCTTACACTATAAAAAGAGAGACTAAGACTATGGTTTTGGTCAGTTTTTTACATCCGTATTTGTATGCCAGAAGAAGACGTGGGTGAAAAATGCAGTGTCATGGCCCCACTATCAGTATTTGGTCAGTATTCGGTCAGTATTTTTTCTCAGGAGTGGGAGCCAAAACCAGGAGTGGGTGATAAATGCAGAATTGGTGACTTGTTTCTATTATACCTTTTCTCTGATTGTTCCTCACCTGGTTTTGTCTCCCACTCCTGAGAAAAAATACTGACCGAATACTGACCAAATACTGATAGTGTGACCGTAGCCTTACTCAGTGACTCTGGAGATGGAAAACCCCTTCAGAGCCCTCACAACATTAAACATTGAATTCACTGAACAGAGAACAGGAGTCATAAATAAAGGTAAATACTGTAGGTTTTGATTCATCATTTGGAGTTTTTTTTTAAGTCACTTTTCTTTTTTTGCCTTGTGGTATTGGCTGACGTTTTTTGCACCAACTTCATCATAATGACATATGTGGTTCATGAATTTTGCGCAAAATCAAAAACACTCTTTAGTTCTGTCTTTAACTTGTTTTGTGACTTTTTAGTTAAAACAAAATGCATGTTCTGCTAAAAGGTCACAATAAATGAGCCAAAGTTTCAGGCATACATAAAATCACTTCAGCTGGGGACTGGTATACATTTGCACCAAATTTTGCAACTTTTTGAAAACACAAAACTCCACCCACAGTGGCAAACTAAATGGAAAAGGAGAAACCCTAGACTTCACCCACAGTGGGAAAAAAAATAAAACACACAAACGCGTAAAAAAGTGACTTTACAATAGATGCAAATGGAAAGTTGAATATGGTGCAAACAGTAAAAAAAAAGGCACAAAACACTAAAAACTTAACAAACAACAGGTGTAAATGCAATAATGAATCGCGCTTGTATGTTATTTTAATACATTTATTGTGTTTCACCCAAATTATTTTTGAAGATACTTTATAGGAAAAAAATATAAAATGATTATTATTCTAATTACTGCACAACAAAACATACTAAGCAATTAAAACAAGTCTATCTTCTAATAGTCTGTTTATAAAATTCTGTCCTAATTGCTATCAAGGTGAATTAATAAAACCTGACAGAATGCAGAAATTTTACCAGGAAAACTCTAATTATATTAAGGAATAATTTAAGTCATTAGTTATGCCAGGCCAAAGATTAAATTAGTTGTTTCCTATTCTTATTATCTAGTTAAGAATACACATTGAAGCATTATAGTGGAGGTAAACATTTCACAGAATAAGCTGAATTAGCAGTCAGGTTGTATATTTGGGCTACACATGTATATATATATATATGTTGCAGGAAGAACAATGTGCTATAAATGTAGCCCTACTGTGATGTTGGTGTCAAGGTTAAATTGCAACATTAGTGACGAAAACAGTTACTATAAAAATACAGCCTTATGGATACAGCTTATGGATATACAGTACAGACCAAAAGTTTGGACACACCTTCTCATTTAAAGATTTTTCAGTATTTTCATGACTATGAAAATTGTACATTCACACTGAAGGCATCAAAACTATGAATTAACACATGTGGAATTATATACTTAACAAAAAAGTGTGAAACAACTGAAAATATGTCTTATATTCTAGGTTCTTCAAAGTAACATAACATAGTTTTTTTTTTTTTTAAGGTTGAAGGAAGACTAAATCCATCTAGTTCAACCCATAGCCTAACATGTTGATCGAGAGGAAGGCAAAAACCCCATGTGGCAAACACTAAGCTCCACATTGGGGAAAAAATTCCTTCCCGATTCCATACGACAATCAGACTAGTTCCCTGTATCAACGCCCTATCAAGGAATCTAGTATATATAACCTGTAATATTATACTTTTCAAGAAAGGCATCCATGCCCTTCTTAAATTTTAATAGTGAATCACTAATTACAACATCCTGCGGCAGAGAGTTCCATAGTCTCACTGCTCTTACAGTAAAGAATCCCCGTCTGTGATTATGATTAAACCTTCTTTCCTCCAAACGTAGAAGATGCCCCCTTGTCCGCGTTTCTGGCCTCAGAGTAAAAAGATCAGTAGAAAGGTCTTTGTACTGTCCCCTCATATACTTGTACATAGTAATAAGATCAGCCCTAAGCCTTCTTTTTTCCACACTAAATAACCCCAAATGTAATAACCTGTCTTGGTATTGCAGACCCCCCAGTCCTCTAATAACCTTGGTCGCTCTTCTCTGCACCCTCTCTAGTTCAGCTATGTCTTTCTTATACACCAGAGACCAAAACTGTACACAGTATTCTAAGTGTCGTCGCACTAATGATTTGTATAGAGGTAAAATTATGTTCTCCTCATGAGCATCTATGCCTCTTTTAATGCATCCCATTATTTTATTTGCCTTTGCAGCAGCTGTCTGACACTGGCCACTAAACGTGAGCTTGTCGTCCACCAATACACCCAGGTATTTTTCAGTTACAGTTTTGCCCAGTGTTTTACAATTACGCATATAATTATACATTTTATTTCCTCTGCCCAAGTTCATTACCTTACATTTATCCCCATTAAAGCTCATTTGCCATTTATCAGCCCAAGCTTCTAGTTTACATAGATCCTCCTGTAATATAAAATTGTCCTCCTCTGTATTGATTACAATGCAGAGTTTAGTGTCATCTGCAAATATTGAAATATTACTCTGTATGCCCCTTACAAGGTCATTAATAAATATGTTAAAAAGAAGGGAGCCCAATACTGACCCCTGTGGTACCCCACTGTTAACTGAGACCCAGTCTGAGTGTTTTCCATTAATAACCACCCTTTGTTTCCTATCACTGAGCCAATTCGTAACCCACATACATATATTTTCCCCTATCCCCATTGTTCTCATTTTATGTATCAACCTTTTGTATGGAACCGTATCAAAAGCTTTTGAAACGTCCTTATACACAACATCCACTGCATTTCCTTGGTCCAGTCCCGAACTTGCCTCCTCATAAAAACTGATCAGATTAGTTTGACAGGAATGGTCCCTCGTAAACCCATGTTGATATTGGGTCATGAGGTTATTCTTCTTCAGATACTCTAGTATAGCATCTCTTAGGAAACCCTCCTGGATTTTACCCACAGTAGAGGTTATGCTTACTGGCCTATAATTTCCAAGTTCAGTTTTTGTCCCCTTTTTGAATATTGGCACCACATTTGCTATACGCCAGTCATGTGGTACAGATCCTGTTATTATGGAATCTTTAAAGATTAAAAATAATGGTCTATGTATGACGTTACATAATTCCTGCAGTACTCGCAGGTGTATCCCATCCGGGCCCGGGGATTTGTCAACTTTAGTGATTTTTAGATGCCGCCGTACTTCCTGCTGGGTTAAGTAGCCACCTTTTGCTTTGATGACTGCTTTGCACACTCTTGGCATTCTCTTGATGAGCTTCAAGAGGTAGTCACCGGAAATGGTTTTCACTTCACAGGTGTGCCCTGTCAGGTTTAATAAGTGTGATTTCTTGCCTTATAAAGGGGGTTGGGACCATCAGTTGTGTTGTGCAGAAGTCAGGTGGATACACAGCTGATAGTCCTACTGAATAGACTGTTAGAATTTGTATTATGGCAAGAAAAAAGCAGCTAAGTAAAGAAAAACGAGTGGCCATCATTACTTTAAGAAATGAAGGTCAGTCAGTCTGAAAAATTGGGCAAACTTTGGAAGTGTCCCCAAGTGCAGTTGCAAAAACCATCAAGTGCTACAAAGAAACTGGCTCACATGAGGAATGCCCCAGGAAAGGAAGACCAAGAATTTCCTCTGCTTCTGAGGATAAGTTTATACGAGTCACCAGCCTCTGAAATCGCAGGTTAACAGCAGCTCAGATTAGAGACCACGTCAATGCCACACAGAGTTCTAGCAGCAGACACATCTCTTCAGCAACTGTTAAGAGGAGACTTTGTGCAGCAGGCCTTCATGGTAAAATAGCTGCTAGGAAACCACTGCTAAGGACAGGCAACAAGCAGAAGAGACTTGTTTGGGCTAAAGAACACAAGGAATGGACATTAGACCAGTGTAAATCTGTGTTTTGGTCTGATGAGTCCAAATTTGAGATCTTTGGTTCCAACCACCATATCTTTGTGAGACGCAGAAAAGGTGAACGGATGGACTCTACATGCCTGGTTCCCACCGTGAAGCATGGAGGAGGAGGTATGATGCTGTGGGGGTGCTTTTCTGGTGACACTGTTGGGGATTTATTCCAAATTGAAGGCATACTGAACCATCATGGCTACCACAGCATCTTGCAGTGGCATGCTATTCCATCCGGTTTGCGTTTACTTGGACCATCATTTATTTTTCAACAGGACAATGACCCCAAACACACCTCCAGGCTGTGTAAGGGCTATTTGAGCAAGAAGGAGAGTGATGGGGTGCTACGCCAGATGACCTGGCCTCCACAGTCACCCGACCTGAACCCAATTGAGATGGTTTGGGGTGAGCTGGACCGCAGAGTGAAAGCAAAAGGGCCAACAAGTGCTAAGCATCTCTGGGAACTCCTTCAAGATTGTTGGAAGACCATTTCCGGTGACTACCTCTTGAAGCTCATCAAGAGAATGCCAAGAGTGTGCAAAGCAGTCATCAAAGCAAAAGGTGGCTACTTTGAAGAACCTAGAATATGACATATTTTCAGTTGTTTCACACTTTTTTGTTAAGTATATAATCCCACATGTGTTAATTCATAGATTTGATGCCTTCAGTGTGAATGTACAATTTTCATAGTCATGAAAATACAGAAAAATCTTTAAATGAGAAGGTGTGTCCAAACTTTTGGTCTGTACTGTAGATAAATGATGTGCACTATAGGATTTTATAGCTATAGCCCTATTAAATATGCATCAGCGAGGTATAAACCATTAAACAACTGGGCTTATTTTAACATAACATATAATCAATATGACAGATCAGATACAGCTAATATTGAAATACTGCCTAATACTGAAATACTATATTTCCTGTTAGCTAGTAACAATCTTGGAGTCCAGCACATTCATAATTTTCATGGTAGAGAGTTAACACTTTTTACCCTTTGTCTGGCAGAGTCTTGATACACAAGGCATTGAGGATTTTTTTGTTAGCTTTTCTATTGTTTCACCATATTGTGTGTTGTACTGATTGAGAGAATTATAAAGGAAAACATGCTAATTGTTTATTTTATTTACATAATATTTTATATTAATTTTATCTCTTAATATTCAGCAGAATTAAGTATATAATTTATCAGTATTTATACACTTTATAAAACAGAGTAAAATATACTGCTCCTGTTATTAGAAAATTTGCTGTGTTTAATTGTCCAAGCAAAGTGGATATGGTTTTATGGAAACTGCGCCCCTGTGCACCTAAAGATGTTGCTGAACTGTGCAGTTTTGGTGCTTTTTTTCTATAGAGGCTTCTACTCTTGATGAGCAAGCATACTCGCCACTGCTCGATATTCAGTCGAGCATCGGGGTTCTCGGGTACGCTCATTAATCAATCAAGTCTGGCCCACATAATCCTCATTCTGATCCTCCTTCCTCCCACCATGTCGAGTCTCAGGAGACAGGTGATCCCATAATCAGACACTCCGAGGAGCTCTTTACATTTCCATTTATTGATTCTGGCCTCTCGCCCTGCACATTTCATGAGGGACATGAGGATATTGTGTGTATTGATGCCCAAATATTTGAGCAGCCATGGTTAGAAGAAGACAACAGTGGGGAACAGCAATTAGTTTCTGAAGAGGGAGATGATGACGAGACACAGTTGACAACAAGGGATGTTGTTAAGTCAACAAGTCAGGGGGACCGGAGTGCGGAAGTGGAAAACGAGGTGGTGGACGATAAAGTCACTGACCCAACCTGGAAAGGTGCAATCCAGAGCGAAGACAGCAATGCAGAGCTGGAGGGATCTGCAGCACTGCAACAGGCAGGAAGAAGCAGTGGGATGGCTAGAGGGAGAAGGCGGGCAACTGTTCCCCAGAGCTCCCACATGTGGCAAGTTCGCAGACCAAAACTTAGGTGTTCCCCAGTCTGGCACTTTTTTAAAGAAAGTGTGGACAATAAAAGAACGGTCATTTGCAACCTGTGGCATAACAAAATCAGCAGGGGCCTGACCACTACCAGTCTAACCACCACAAGCATGCTCAGGCACATGTCTTTAAAAGCACCCAATTAGCTGGGCAGAATGCCTGGGTCCACAATCAGTTTCTGTACGTGACACCACTGCCTTTTACCCTGTGCTACATGCTTGCCAATCCCCTGTCCAGGATTCAGGTGTGGATGTCTTCCGCCATGCACCGGTCGTTGCACATTCACAAGCAAGATCAGCAAACACGTCCAACTCTTTGCAGAATTCGGCTGTCCTTACCTCAGGCCTTGGAATGCTAACACAAATACCTAGCCACACACCCACAAACCCAAACACTAAACAGGCACATTTACAGACTGCTTGCCCTGGAAATGTTAACGTTTAGGCTTGTGGACACTGATGCTTTCTGCAACCTCATGCTGGCAGTCATCCCTCGGTGTTCAGTCCCCAACTGCCACTAGTTTTCCCAGTGTGATATTCCCACCCTACATCAGCACGTGTCCCATAACATCACCAGTTTCCTGACCAACATAGTTTCTGGGAAGGTCCACTTAATGACCAACATGTGGACAAGTGCTTGTAGCAAGGGATGCTACAGTTCCCTGATGGCACACTGGGTGAACATTGTTAAGGCCGGGACTGAGTCGGACCCTGGGATGGCACACATGCTACCAATGTTGAGGATTGTGAGCCTTAGTTCCATCAGGGTTTCCTCCACCTTGTCTACCAGTTCCTGCACCCCCTTCTTCTTGTCATCCTCGATCTCTGAATTATCATCTCGGAGCACATGGTACATATCAATCGCAAGCTGGAAGCACTGCAGCACTGCCTCGGTGAAGCGGCAACAGGTTCCGCTGAAATGAATTTGTTTAGTTGACAAACAGCACATTGCCTCAGAATTGTGAAAAGGTATAACAGACCAGACGGATCTGTGGCTCTCATTGCTGAACCTACAACCAGGGATAATGGCTGTGACTTGGTGGCGGCTCTGAATGCTCTGAAACTTGACAAGTTCGCATATGTATCATGCCTGACCAATCGGCTCAACTTAGTGCTTAAACCTATACAGATTTGCCTGAGCTACTTGTGAAGGTATGACACTTGTGTGCCCACTTCCACAAGTCAGCTACAGCTGCGGCCGGTCTGATAGTGTTGCAGCAACGCTTGCAACTGCCAGCTCACCGACTGGTGTGCGACGTGACCACGATCTGGAACTCCACTTTACACATGTTGGCAAGGCTTTGTGAGAAGCAGAGGGCAGTAGCTGAATAACAGCTACAACATGCCCATCATATTCCAATCAGCATCCCCACATAACAACTGATGAGTGGGCATGGATGTTTAACATCTGTGAGGTCCTACAAAACTTTGAGGAATCAACCAAGATGGTGAGCGGCGATGATGTCATAATCAGCGTAACTATCCCACTTCTGTATCTACTCAAACACTCGCTGCTCACAATTAAAGAGGAAGCTTTGCATGTGGACCAGGTGAAGATGAAGGAAGAAAGTACACATGGTGATACCATCGAGCCCAGCCTTATCTCATCTTCTATACGTGGATTGGGTAACCACGAGGAGGAGAAGGCTGAGGAGGAGAAAGTGGAACAGGAGATGGTTTCCTGTGCTAAAGAGGGTATTACCCCCACCAGTTTCAGCATGGATGGACTGCAGAAGAGGAGGATGAGAAGATGAAGAAACATCCTCCTGGTGGGGACAGGGAAGTCTTGCCTGTTGGAAGTCGGGCACACAGGGCTGACTTTATGTCTTGCTGCCTTTCCCATGATCCTTACTTTATATGCATTTTGGCAAACAATGATTACTGGCTGTTCACCCTTCTCAACCCATGCTACAAGTTGAACTTTCCATCTCTCCTTCCTGCAGTGGAGAGGGCTAGAAAAATAGTGCAATACCAAATTGCACTAGTTGAACAATTAGTAAAATAATTCCCATCTGACAAGGCTTATGGCCAAGGTCAAAGTTCCTCTGGCATACAACGAGGATAGATGAGGGAGACCCACACCAGGTCCAATGTTATGGGTCCGGGTGGTGGAACCTCTGTGCTGCGGTGGTCCAGGTAGATAAGCAGGCAGGTACAGCTGATAGCCAGACAGGCACTCCAGGTAGGCAAGCAGGCGGGCATGACAGGTTACTTGGCAAGTGCTCCGGGTTGGCAGGCTGGCGGGCACGGCAGGTAACTGTCAGGTGCTCCAGGTAGGCAAGCAGGTGAGCACGACAGGTTACTTGGTAGGTGCTCCAGGTTGGCAGGCTGGCGGGCATGGCAGGTAACTGACAGGTGCACCAGGTAGACAGGCTGGCAGACACTGCAGGTATCTGGCAGACTGGCTGGCCGAACTATTAGACAGGCTGGCATGCTGGACTGTAGACAGACTGGTGGGCTGGACTGACAGGCAGCGGAACCTGAGGGCTGAAGCAAGTGTTAGCACACGGAAATACAAACTTGCACAGGCACCTCCATATTGGAGGAGGTGCTCTATATAGGGGAAGTCCTCCGGCCATTGGCCGGGGACTCTATAGGACGGCGCGCGCTGCCCCTTTAAGAGGGAGGGAGCCGACGCGCCCTAAGACTGGTGGGCAGGACTGACAGGCAGCGGAACCTGTGGGCTGAAGCAAGTGTTAGCACACACAACAACAACCTTGCACAGGCACCTCCATATTGGAAGAGGTGCCCTATATAGGGGAAGTCTCCTGGCCATTGGCCGGGGACTCTATAGGATGGCACATGGCCCCTTTAAGAGGGAGGGAGCGCACGGACCCTAAGACTGGTGGGCAGGACAGACAGGCAGCGAAACCTGAGGGCTGAAGCATGTGTTAGCACACGGAACAACAACCTTGCACAGGCACCTCCATATTGGAGGAGGTGCCCTATATAGGGGAAGTCCTCCGGCCATTGGCCGGGGACTCTATAGGATGGCGCGCACGGCCCCTTTAAGAGGGAGGGAGCACGCCCTAAGCACAGTGCCTGGGAAGCTGCGCCACAGCAGTGCGTGCCACAGCAGCAGGGGAGCGGGAAGACGCCAGACCTGGACCGCGGTGGTGAGGGGAACGGCGTCTCTGCCCAGCAGGAGGCAGAGACACCGATGCTACAGTACCCCCCCCTTATGCCCCCTCTTCTTTAGGCCCACAAGAAATTTTTTAAGAAGATGAGGGGCATGAATGTTCTCCCTGGGTTCCCAAGACCTCTCCTCAGGACCAAACCCCTTCCAATCCACAAGAAAAAAAGTCTTTCCTCTTACCCTCTTGGTGGCCAAAATGTTTTCTACCTCAAAGACGTCCTCAGCAGAGACTGGAGCTGGAGCGGTACCTGGATCGTCAGAGAAAGAATTAAAGACAACAGGTTTGAGGAGGAATGCATGAAAGGAGTTGGGAATCCGTAAGGAGATTGGGAGTTTCAGCTTGTAAGCCACAGGATTGATTTGTTTCAGAACCTCGAACGTACTGATGAACCGCGGACCCAACTTATAGGAAGGTATCTTTACATGAACACATTTGGAGGAAAGTCAGACCTTGTCTACCGGGCGGAATTGAGGCGGATCCAAACGTCTCTTATCAGCATGTCTCTTCATCCACTCGGAGGACTGAAGAAGTGCAGATCTAGTGTCTTCCCAAAGAGCCGAAAATTTGCTGACCAGAGACTCCGCGGCAGGATTGTCCACTGAAGAGGAGACGGGAAACGGAATCTGGGGGTGTTAACCATAGACCACAAAGAACGGGGATTTAGAAGAAGACTCGCTCTCATGGTTGTTATAGGAGAACTCGGCCCAGGGCAGGAGCTCAACCCAATCGCTATGGTGAGCACTGACAAAGTGCCGAAGAAAGCTGGAAAGGACCTGGTTGATACGTTCCACTTGACCATTGGATTGAGGATGATAAGCAGAGGAGAAATCCAAGGAGACATCCAGCAGCTTACACGTAGCCCTCCAGAAATGCGAAGTGAACTGAACCCCGCAATCAGACACAATATGGAGGGGTAGGCGGTAAAGACGGAAGATGTGATGGATGAAGTACTTAGCCAGCACAGATGCAGACAGAAGAGCAGGCAGAGGGATGAAGTGGGTCATTTTAGAAAAGTGGTCAGTGACCACCCAAATGACAGTACAACCGGCTGAAACAGGGAGATCCATAATGAAGTCCATTGCAATGTGTTGCTACAGAGCGGAAGGCACAGGAAGAGGAAGGAGACGGCTGGATGGAAGGTGCCTGGGAACCTTGTTATGGGCACAGGAAGAACAAGCCGCGACAAAGTCTGCAACATCCTTGCGCAGGGAAGGCCACCAGTAATGTCGGGCGATGAGCAGAAAGGTCTTCCTCTGGCCAGCATGACCGGCTAGTTTGGATGAATGGCCCCAGAGTAGAACCTTCTTACGATCCGGAACCGCTACAAAGGTCTTACCAGGTAGAAGAAGTGACAGGTCAAATGGAGCCACAGACATTACTTTGGAGGGGTCAATGATATGTAGAGGCTCCTCCTCTTGGTCAGAAGACAGGAATGAGCGGGATAGAGCATCAACCTTAATGTTCTCGTCCACTGGGCGGTAATGCAGAGTGAAGCGGAATCGGGCAAAGAATAGGGACCACCTGGCCTGGCACTGATTTAGTCTCTGGCCATTCTGTAAATAAGAGAGGTTTTTGTGGTCAGTGTTGATGACCACCGGGTGCAGAGCCCCCTCCAGCAAGTAGCATCACTCCTCCAGCGCTAATGTGATGGCCAGCAGCTCACGATCTCCTATGGAGTAGTTGCGCTCGGACGAGGAGAAAAGCTTGGAGAAGAAGCCGCAGGTTACCATACTCCCAGATGAGGATTTCTGGGAGATCACGGCTCTGGCTCCGGAGGAGGATGCATCAACCTCCAGGAAGAACTGCTTGTTGCAATCCAGACGGTGTAGCACAGGAGCGGAGAAGAAGGCTTGCTTTAGGGAGATGAAGGCCTCCTCTGCTTCGGAAGTCCATTCCCTGGGATTCGCTCCTTTACGGGTGAGCGCGGAGATGGGAGCAGTCCAGGAGGAGAAATGAGGAATGAAGAGGCGGTAATAATTTGTGAATCCCAGGAATCGCTGAATTGCCTTCAAACTCTCCGGTCAGGGCAACTTTAAAACGGCAGAGACTTTCTCGGGATCCATCTACAGACCAGTGTCAGAGATAATATAGCCCAGGAACGGTAGAGAGGTCTGCTCAAAGAGGCATTTCTCGAATTTAGCATATAGGCAATTCTGCCGGAGCCTTAGCAGAACCTGACGAACATCCCTCCGGTGAAAGGGCAGATCCGGAGAGAAGACCAAAATATCGTCCAGGTACACCACAAAGCAAGAATACAGAAGATCAAGGAAGATGTTGTTTACCAGCTCCTGGAAGACAGCTGGAGCATTACAGAGACCAAAGAGCATCACGGGCTATTCGTAGTGACCGTCCCAGGTGTTGAATGCCGTCTTCCACTCGTCTCCCTGGCGGATCTGGACCAAATTGTACGCCCCACGAAGATCGAGCTTAGTGAAGATCTTCGCGCCTTTAAGGCAGTCGAACAGCTCCGAGATGAGAGGCAGAGGGTACTTATTTTTGATGGTAATCTGGTTAAGACCCCTGTAATCGATACAGGGACGTAAGGAGCCGTCTTTCTTCTTGACGAAGAAAAATCCTGCTCCAGCCGGAGAGGTGGATTTCTGGGTAAATCCCCTAGCAAGATTCTCCTCTATGTACTCAGACATGTCCCGGGTCTCAGCCAGCGACAAGGGGTCGATACGCCCGCGGGGAGGAGAAGCACCAGGTACCAGATCGATGGGGCAATCATACGGCCTATGAGGTGATAGTGTCTCTGCTTCCTTTTTGTCATAGACATCCGCATAGGACCAGTAGGGTGCCGGCAGACCAGGTAGATTAGCCAGGATAGACGGGGGTCGAGCTGGACAAACCAGAACCAGACAGGACTCATGGCATTCCTGACCCCAACGGAGCACTTCACCAGATCTCCAATTCAGGACGCGCTCATGTCTTTATAACCAGGGTAGACCAAGAAAGAGGGGGTGAGAGAGACCAGACAGCACATGAAAGGAGATCTTCTCCGAGTGCAGCATTCCCACGTGAAGGGTTACAGGCTCTGTGACGAGCAAGATGGTCTCCGGAAGAAGCCTCCCATCCATGGAGGCAACCGCCAACGGTTCCGCCAGACGTACAGTAAAAATCTAATACCGCTCCACAACAGCCTGTTGAATGAGATTCCCAGCAGCTCCGGAATCCAGATGGGCAATCTCGTTGAAGCGGCTCTCACCACTGGAAATGTAAACAGACAGAGTCAAGGATGGAGAGGATTTACTCTTGCCTAGGATGACTTCTCCAAGCGGTCCGAGAATTTCAGCAATCGCGTGACCTGCCAGCTGACTAAATGACATCACCGCAGGTCCTTTCTGAACACCGCGGGACACCGAGGACAGAGAACGCCACCGGAGAAGAGACCGAGGGCCAGTGGAGAGGTAAGTATAATGTTTTTATTTTTTACGTTTTAATTCTTTTTTCACTAATGGTACCCGGGTCTGGAGGAGAGTCTCCTCTTCTCCAGACCCAGTTACCATCTGCGCATTGAACCACATAACAATATACATGCGGATGTTATGCGGTTCAATGCAAGTCAATGGTGGTGATTTCGCCGCAAGAAATGGTTGTGCTGTGGACTTTCCGCAATGATAATCCTCAGCGGAAATTTCCACAGCATGTGCACAGCACATGCGGATTATCATTGGGAAACATGGCAGACAACTTAACAGGCGTTTTAAATGCGTTTTTGCTGCGGAAATGCCGCAGCGGAAATGCATTAAATCCGCAAAGTGGGCACACAGCCTTATACTCGTTACTCGAGTCAAGCCCATCCGGGTGTCCGACATGCTCGATTCAAGTTCCAAGCACTCAAGCATTTTAGTGCTCGATCATCACTAATTTCTACAGTATGTGGAACCTAAAAAAAACATGTTAAAAACGGCAGTTACTTTTTTTAAGTGCTGGATCAAAACTTTTATGCACTATAAAAAACACATTAGAAATGCGGTTTCATATCTGTACCAAAAAAGCATCAAATAAGGTAGAAATGGCATAAAAAATGCAGCAGAGATGCAATAATCAGAGAAGATTATTATTGTGTAGTTTGATGCAGACACCTGCAGAAAACTAAAAAACACAATATTCACGTTATGTGTGAAGATGGCCTTACAGACACATAAAAGCAAAATGTCACATAGTGAAGCCACATAAATATGAGAGAGTTCTGGCTGCTCCAACTGTGAATGAATGAACAAAAAATAAATCCACAGGTCCCAACTAGAGATGAGCAGGATGCACAGATGACGTCACGGCAGCTCTGAATAATCAAAAGCCGCGCTGGGGACGATGGAAGTTAAGAGATTCGCGGCCTCCCGTCTAGCTCCACTGACCTGGAGTTCAGTTAATCGATGCGCTCATCTCTAGTCCCAACTGTCCACAGCAGGACAGTCGTAAATTTTGGCCTACAACTTGCAGTTTTGCGTCTCTTTTGAATGTCCCTCACTGCCACCGCCCCTCTGATATCTTCTCCTGCCAGGGTAGAAAGAAATAGCAAATGGACATGGATTGGGGTGTGGCCAAAACTTGCCACTGAGTACGTAGCGTGCCACTTAATTTGTCCCTCTTTCTGTTCTTCAAAAGTTGGGAGGTATGCGAACAAGTACAAAAGGAGAAAACGCAGTACTTATATACTAGTAAGTGCCACAAAATCATGCCCGCACACATTTGTTAAATAAAGGTAACATGGACAACCCCTTTAATGCATTTATTACATAAGTACTGAATTTTCTGTTACTAATTTTATGACTCCTGAAAGTGCATAACTAAAGTGAATACAGCCAAGTACACAAGGCTTGCAAAATATATTGTTAAAGTTCTAAAAATAGGAATTTTTTATCTAGAAGATATTAGTAATTCAAAGTTTAGATTCTTTTAACTGCATAAAAAAATCAGAAATGTTGACGAGACCACCATGCAGTGAAGAACATGAGATTAAATCAGTATATGTAGTCTCTTGAAAGCCATTACCATTACAGTGATGAACGGGAAAATCTAAATGGCAGATGCTATGTATAGGAAAACTCCACAGGTCTGCATGTCTCTCATTAGGAATGAATACATTGAATGACAGCCATACAGTCACCTTCATCAGACCCTGATCTGGATGACGCCAACACCAGTTCAGTGTTATACGATTCTCCAAGGTACAATAGTTCAATCTACTAAACTGGAGGCATTCTATTCCCATCTGTAGCTGATGACACTTTTTAGCAAAGTAAAGCTGTCATGTACAGTCACAAATAAACCCACAGAACAGAATGTTTGTTCAGTCAGAAAAAATTACATCACATTTACTGAAAATTTAGCAGTGATAGCTGGTTTGGTTTACATGAGAATATATACAGTTCTTATGATGAAAATTCAGCTTTGGAGCCAAGTTAAATAATAAATAGGTTATCAAACATTTTTTAAAACTGGGCACAAAGTACTGAATGCATTAGCACCGGCTAATACTGGCGAGTAGCCAGCGTATAACTCTGACAAGTACTATCCAATTTTATACTATGGAGCAGTGCCGAACCCGCGTTTCTTTTTTTCATGTCGAGTCGGCAAAAAATTGCTGCATGCTGTGTTTGGCAGTGTATATTGGACAGCACGCATCCATACAATTCCATGGTGTGTGCAAAACATCGGACTGCACTTGGATGTCATATGTGTGCAGTCTGATATACAGTATGCCAGAAGGAGAAGATGGAGAAATTAAGTTCTCCATCTTCTCCGCACCTGTTGCTTGATTCTCGCATGTGGGAGAATTGGAGCACAGTGCAATGACACTCGGCTCCCGCTCGCAGCAGAGTTTGAGCCAAGGGTCATTTGCATGTAGCATCCGATTCTCTTGCACGAGAGAATTATCTGATGCTACTCCCCAGTGGGAACGAGCTCTTAACATAATTAAAAAAAAAACAGCTAAAACTTACCTGTTTCTTCCTTCGGCGCTGCAATGTCACCATTTTCATGGTCTGACTAGTCTTTGTGAGCTATCCCAAAGTGATGATGTTCTGAAAAAATGTGCTTGACCACTTCAGCCAATCACTAGTCAAAGAACACAATCAGCACGTGACCACAGATGCCAGTGATTGGTGCAGCAGTCACGTATACATTGTGATTGTCATCACTACAAGACAGTTTGTAAAGGCTGATGGTAATATGGGAGGGGAAGCGCTGAAGTTGAAGGTGAGTTGAAAGGGGTTGTGCCAAAAGCAATAGTACATTTTAATCAACAGATCTTGGAATAAAAATAAACTCCAAAATTCGATGTGTTTAAAAAAAATATTCCTGTCCCAAGATAATATTATAAATGTGCCCCTGGATGTGTCCGACCGTGCAAGAACATGGTCGGATATACTACAGCTACTGACCTGGGGAGGAAGCAAAAGAGTATACAGACATTACAGCAGGGGTAAAATATTTTAAAAACAGGCAGGGAAATGTTTTACTCACAAAAAGAATCAGGTGTGATCCTGTGCTGTAATGTCTGTATACTCTTCTGCTTCCTCCCCGGCCCAGGAGCTGTGGTATGATCAGACCATGTTCCTGCACGGTCAGACACAGACATTACACAGTACACAGCAGGGGCACATTTATAAGATTATCTCAGCACAGGAACATTTTTTAAACACATCCAATTGTGGAAATTATTTTTATTCCAAGATCTATTGATTAAAATATGCTTTTTTTAAAGGGGATTTTAAAGGGGATGTCCACTGACTTTCCATATTTGTAATTTGTCAATAAGACAGGTCATAATATTGTAGAGAGTGGTGGATCTGACTTCCACCAATGCAATGTAAGACAGATGAAAAAACAAACAAAAAAAGGAAGAGCACAGTAGGTCCACATAGGGAGTTGGGGAGTTGAAAGATTGAAGCTTCACTTGGGAGGGTAGATTCCTATGGCCCCTTCCTTCCAGGTCAGTATCTCCTCCTTGCACACTGAACAATGCAGTGGAAGTTAAACCATATACTGAAGTGATTGCCAATCCAGCAAGAGACTCACAGAATTTATTTAATAGATAAAAAGACATTTACAACCCATTAACAAATAAACAAACAGAGCTAAATCTACCGGTTTAAGGTTTCCCCTTGATCAGAATAGACAATTAACTTTCTAACTGCTTTATATACTTAAGCACATGGTTTCCTCTGGCTCTCTACTGACTATGCTACCTGCCTTTGCTACCTTTAGTGTTTGCAATACAATTACCCCCAACTCAGGCCCGGATTCTAACAGAGTGAGAGTAAGAGAGAGTAAAAGTTTTGCAGTTTCAAGGTGAGAAAAGGTCAGATTCTTTAGATATTTTAAGATGCAGGGGACATAAATGAGTGAGCGATTGGATTGGATATAGGAGCTGCTTGGGAGTTATGGTTGAACCATCCAAGACAGTTGCAATATTGAGTATAGGTAGGATAGTAGAGAGGGGAAGCATGAAAAGTTCAGTTCTGGGGAGATTTCAGTTTCCGGTATGGGAGGGCATTGTGTCACCCAGGGGGAATATAGGGGACTCGGTACCTTGGTTTTACCTTGGTTAGGAGGTCACGGCAGTCAGCTCCCGGGCCCGTACTCTGGGTCTCTCTTTAAAAAGGGGTTTTAGTATACAGTTTGTCTCGTGACGCCACCTGTGGTTTCCGGTAATGGTTACCGGCGCTGCTGCAGACCTCCGGGGGTGATGGGATGGCAGCTGGGGTGTTCTTGCTCCCCACAGGCGGAGCGGGCCCCCGGGGCAGTGTAGGTGCAGATGGTGGTGATGCTGGGGCTTGTAGTGCAGGAGAGATGGCGCAGCAGGAGTAACTGACAGAGACAGGGGATTCACTTCAGTACCATTACTGGTGTGGATGTCAGGTACGGTCCAAGGTACTCGGTAGGAAGGGTGCACTTCAGGAGTTCTCCCCAGTAAGCGGGTATAAAGCCTCCTGGTCCGTGTCTCCCTCTCTCTAAGCTCCTGGCCAGCCTGCAATTGGGCCTAGCTTCTGTGTCGTGCTGTTCCTTCACCTATCGCTTTGTAGTAGGACCTTTTTCTGATAACCACTATCCCTGGACGCCGGGGCCTTCATGGTTCCTAGTCCTGTCAAGGGTTTAGCTTCAGGTCGACCAGGGACTTGTAGTCCTCCTGGTATGCCGGTGATCCCTACTGGGTATCATGGACCCTGTAGGAGTGGACCCGGTGTCCGGTTTGTGTCTTGGGGTGAGCCTATGATGCTCCTCTGCCCCCTCAACTCCTCTCTCCTCTCCTCTCCTCCTTGCCTCCGGCCACACTCGGGGCCCTCAATACAGCAGCAGACGTGCTGTGTCTTCACTGCTCTCAGTGGCAGCACACTCTCTCTCTGACTGAGACTAACTCCACCCTCCATATATATGTATCCCTAACAGGGCTCCCTCTGGTGGTATGAGGTGGAAGGGTGGAGGTGTTTGTTTGTAACGAGGGCCTCTTGTGGAGAAGTCCATCAATGCACCCTTTTGGGTCCTGTGGTATCTGTGAACAGCAGGGTGCCACATTCCCCCCTAGTACAATTCAGTACTTCTGGACTGAAGCATTTTTAAACAGGTTACAACGATAACAATAATTATATTAACAATAACAACAATTAAGTTACAGTATGTCCCGTAACCAGGTGTCCATTTCACCGATGAGAGTGCAAAATGAGTAACATGAGGGACCCGCCTGAAAACCCTCAACGTAGGCCCTGGGCATGGCTACAGGGTATAAGTGATCCAGGTGTTGGACCACGTCTTCGGCCACACCAAACGGGTTTTTGTTCAGTGGTCAAACAAGGGGGGCACTTTTGATGAGTGCAACTATTTACTAGGACAGTTCTTTGCTGCTCACAGTCCTCAGCCTCAAGACTGTATGCCCTTACTGGGTAATTATGTACACAAAACTTTTTTAGCTCACTGAAACAAAGATGTACCCTCACGGGTGACTATATACAGTTTGTTCATTCACTCTCACTTAGTGATGATATCCCCGCCAGGGGTATTTCTGATTCTTGCTGGCTGACCCAGCCGGGTCATCAGCCATGAAGTGCAGGGACATGTCCTTTTCCTCCTCGACGATGCGGTATACCTGGAGGGCATACCACCCGCGTTCCCCGTGGTATCTGGTTTGCCATCATACTGGGGAAGCCATTTTGCTCCAGGGATATACGGCAGGGCCATGGGTATTAACAGAGTCACAACCCCTGCTAGTGGGGCAGCCGCTCTGGCCTGAGCAGCGCCGGGTGCAAGTTGAGCATCGGGAGCGTTATCCAGTGCTCCGGCGTCTTGCTGGTAATCGGCTATGGTTGTGCCCCCTAGTAAACCGTAGCCTACCTCTTGTTTCTTTTTCGGGTAGGCCGCAGCTCCGCAGACAACGGTCTCCTTCCAGGACCTGACGCTTCCTGGTGCTGCGTGAGAGCGCGAAGCGGGGCTTGAGCTTCGCGCGCTTCTAGCAGTCACGCCTCTCCGATTCCCGCGGTTACGCCCCTCTTCTTCCCGCGTGGCGGCGCGGTAATGGCGGCGATGTTGTTCACCACAGTTAAAACACAGTTCATATAAGGCACACAGTACCCGGTGATAATGGGCACGAAATCTTGTTCGTGACGCCAGGAAAGAGAGCTGTGTCACCCAGGAGGAAAATAGGGGACTCGGTACCCGGACCTTTTACCTTGGTTAGGAGGTCATGGCAGTCGGCTCTCGGGCCCGTACTCTGGGTCTCTCTTTAAAAAGGGGCTTTAGTATATAGTTTGTCTCCTGACGCCACCTGTGGTTTCCGGTAATGGTTACCGGCGCTGCTGCAGACCTCCGGGGGTGATGGGATGGCAGCTGGGATGTTCTTGCTCCCCACAGGCGGAGCGGGCCCCCGGGGCAGTGTAGTTGCAAATGGTGGTGATGCTGGGACTTGTGGTGCAGGAGAGATGGCACAGCGGAAATAACTGACAGAGGCAGTGCAGTGCAGTCATCCGAGTTTTACTCACAGTTCTTGTTCAAGGTTCTCAGGTACACTGTACGGGTGTCAGCCTCCCGTGTCGCGCTGCGTCTACCAGATAAGGGTTTCAGCACTTTCTCAAATTGATCAGGAGCACTTGACGGAACCCCACTTTCTTTATGTTCCTTACTAGACCGACTTCTCGCTCTGGGTGTTCTCCCTCCTGCCCTGCGCTTCCCACACACAGTCCCGATCGGGTGCTCTGAAGTCCCTCTGGGCAACCTGGAGTTCCCAAACCTACTTGGCCCTCATGGTGACTAGGGTGAGACTGTGGCAACTGCACCATGGAAGTGCAGAAGCCTCCGTTTTTTTCCAACCGAGACCTGGAGTAACATGGCTGGGCCAGGGACCGGTCCCTTCTTGCGGCCTGATCCCTCTGACACCGGGCAGATTCGGGGCATATGGGTGCCGTCCTGCACTCTCTGTACCCCCTGGGATCCCTTCTATAGAACGGAGCCTACCACCTCTGCTCCCCTCCTGGGCATCTATTACTAGGCCCCTTATGGAGCAGAGCTCCTAAGAGACTCTGCTCCCCTCCTCTCCTTTCACTGACTTCTCTGTCTCACTGTTCTGCCACCCTAAGATGGCTTCCCTTTTTATACCTCCTATAATGGTGCTCCTCTACTCTACATCCTCCACCCACACCCACTACTTGTTCCCCCTCTCCTTGGTTCCCCCCATTTCAGCCAGGGACAGGGCTCAGCAGGAACACAATGCATCTTGCCCTTCCAGCCGGCCTTGAGTAGTGTAGTGTTGAATGCGGGTGTTGGGGTTCCGGGCAGCACTCCCTACTTACCTGAGAGAAGGAGACACCACACCTCTGGGTGAGGTGCAGTACCTCTGTGGCGACTGAACCCTCAGGGGCACCACAGCATTATGTTACAGACAGCAGACAGACAATCCCTGGTATTTTGTATTATGGTGGGGTTGATGTTAGGAGAAGAGGTGTATAATTGGGTGTCATCAGCATATAGATGCTACTGGAAACCAAATATGCTGATGTTTTGCCCAATACGGGCAGTATATAAGGAGGAGAAGAGGGGGCCAAGGACTGAGCCTTGAGAAGCCTTGACAGTAAGGGGAATATTAGAGGAAGGAGAGCCTGTAAAAGAGACAGTGATGGGGAGGTCAAAGAGAGTTAGGATGGAAACCAATGGTGTCCTTGAGGCCAATAGAACGGAACATAGTGAGAAGGAGCTGGTGATCCACAGTGTTAAATGCTGCAGAGAATTCCAGGAGAATCAGCAGGGAGTAGTGACCATTAGATATAGATGTTAGTAGATCATTAGAGACTTTAGTAAGGGCAGCTTCAGTAGAATGTAAAGAGCGGAAACCGAATTTTTAAGGGTCAACTATATTTGCTTGTAATAGAGAAGAGCATCACAATATACCCTGTATTTTAATAATAATCCACTTATAACAGTTCTATTAACTGAACTCTTTAATTCACTTTCCAACGTTCCATCAGAACAGAGAATGTATTTATCCAAAAAGTTTAACACCACTTTTCCATTTTTCAACAAGTAGAAAGTAGTGATGAGCGAGCATTCTCGCAAGTACTCGGTTCTCACCCGAGCATCTCAGTACTCGAGATGATCGGAGCTCGCCGAGTACTTGCGAGATGCTCGGGTCCCCTCCCTGCATGTTTGGCGCGCTTTAGAGTGCCAATCAACATGCAGGGATTGCCTGCCACTCATTGCAATGCCGCAGCCATGTTGGTTGTGGCATTACATTGATTGGCTGGCCGCACAGCGTCATCAGGTCTATATCTGACCTGGCGCCGCTGTGCTCGTCACAGTCACTCCAGAATCAGGCAGAGTAGGGAGAGGTGCTGCTGAGTAGTGTTGAGCCACCCCCGTAGTGTTCGAGTTCGGTTCGGTTCGTCGAACACCCTTATGTTCGCCGAACTGTTCGTCGAACTGTTCGTTGAACACCTTCGAACACCGTTAAAACCAATGGCAGGCAAACAAAAACACATAGAAACACATAGAAAACACCTTCAAAGGTGTCCAAAAGCTGACAAACTGCTCAGAAGACACAACTAACACATGGAAAAGTGACAAGTACATATAGTCATGCGAAAAGAAAAGAGGTGGAGGAGTAAAAGGAGGGGGAGACACAGATATAGGCATTTCATGCCCTTCTAAAACCAAAAAAGTGCAAAGCCGACACAGCCAGTCCGCTCCTGCCCGTGCGACCTCCGTGTCGCCGGGTTTGTGCCAGAGCTGCGGTGGACCCTGACGCCAACCCCCTCTCCCAATACTGGTGCCTGTCCGCTGGTGGGTCGAGCGAGCCCCCCTGCGGTGGAGGCAGGTCTAAGCTTTTTAATTTAAATTGTCTCTCTAATTTGAATGAATACACTTTAAATCCTTTTACAGGGATCTATTGGAGGGCAAGTCTCATGCCAGCAGCCACATAATTCCAGCTCCAGTAGCGTCCACTAAAGCTGCTGCAGTTAAAAAGCTTTTATAAGGATCGAGCTCGGCGGTCCACCGCAAGGCGTCCTACCTCCAGTCCCAGCCCCTATGCCTTGGGGTGCCTCCCCGATGCTCTTCACTGAGTGTCCCGGGGGCCCGAACCATTTCCTTTGAAAAAATTAAGTGTCTGAACTACATGTGGTGTAGCTTGCTTAACAGCTGGGATAAACCACTGACTAGCAGACACTGCTACTAGGCACAAAGTATTTCCTGGGCTAGATGCAGTTAAAAATTTGTAATTAGATACTCTCGTTGGATGCTGAGAAAGCACTCCATAGACTCTCCTGGCACGCCATATATTATTCCCATAAAAAGCTTGGGGTAGGGGTCTAGGGGACCCTTTTATAGCCAAAATCACGGACCTGTATCGCAATACGTCACCTAGGCTGAAGATAAATGGAACATTTTCATCACCTTTCATAATCACCAATGGGACAAGGCAGGGATGTCCTCTGTCCCCTCTCTTATACATCCTAGTGACGGAGCACCTGCTCTCATCAATTCGCCATAACTCCAAAATTAGGTGGATTGAGGTGGGAGGCACCGAGTACAAGTGCTCTCCATTTGCTGATGATGTCCTAGTATATATCACTCAATCACATATATCCATCCCTGCTGTTATGGCTGAAATAGATCACTTTGTTACATGGTCAAATTTTAAAATCAATGCAGCGAATTCTGAGGCCCTCGATGTCTCCCTCCCCAAATCCATACTGGATTCCATCCAGTCCAACTTTCCCTTTGCCTGGCCCTCACAGGGTATCAAATACTAAGGAATTCCTATTCATAGAGACCTCTCCCGTCTATGTTATCTTAATTTTGGGCCCTTTATTGAACAACTCCATACAGACCACGGTTGGCAATTTAGAACTGTAAGATTCACTCTGTGAACCACTGGTGTTTTTTGGAAAAGCACATGTACACTGTGTTCCAAATTATTATGAAAAAAGTGTTTAGGAGTGATAAGGGAAGAATTTGTTTGTTTGTCAGTTAAACTCATTGATGGTGATGTGTCTCAGGGCTCTTCATATCACTGTAAGCAATTGCAGACACCTGTGCTAATTAGTTTGGCAGGTGTGTCCAATGAAAGGCAAGACTACTTAAAAAGGCTGTCCCACATTATTAAGCAGCCTACATTTTCTGCCAAAATGGGAAAGAAAAAGGATGTGTCGGCTGCTGAGAAGCAACAAATTGTGGAGTGTTTAGGTCAAGGCATGACTACAATCAACATTGCCAAGACACTTCATCCTGATCATCGCACAATCAAGAAGTATGTAGCTGATTCACAGTACACACGTGTGCGTGCTGATAAGGGAAAATTGAGGACTCCTTCCTACAGGCAATTACGTCAGGTTAAAAGAACAGCGGCAAGAAAGCCTTGTCATAGCAGCAGACAAGTTTTTGAAGCTGCTGGTGCCTCCAACGTCCCCCGAACAACAATATGCAGAGTCCTTCAGAGGTTTGCAGCTGTGCGTAAGCCATCCTGTCGAGCAAAAACGGCTCCAGTGGGCCAAACAATACATGATGACTGACTTCAAAACTGTTTTGTTCACCGATGAGTGCCGTGCAAAGCTCGATGGTCCAGATGGATGGAGTGGAGGATGGCTGGTTGATGGACACTCCACGCAAACATGGCTACGGCGCCAACAAGGAGGAGGTGGAGTAATGTTTTGGGCTGGAATCATGGGGAGAGAGATTGTCGGCCCCTTTAGAATCCCTGAAGGGGTAAATATGAACTCCATAATGTATGTGGAGTTTCTCAAACAGCACTTCCTGCCATGGTTCAAGAAGAAGAACCGTGTATTCAGCAAGATCATTTTCATGCATGATAATGCACCGTCTCATGCAGCACATAACACATCTGCATCTCTGGCTGATATGGGCATAAAAGGGGACAAACTTATGGTGTGACCCCCATGCTCCCCTAACCTCTACCCCATTCAGAACCTCTGGAGCATCATCAAAAGGAGTGTTTATGATGGCGGGAGGCAGTTCACATCTAAGCAACAGCTCTGGGAGGGTATTCTGTCCTCATGCAAAACAATTGAAGCAGAAACCATCCAAAACCTGACAAATTCAATGGACAAGAGAGTTGAGAAGCTCCTTTCGAACAAGGGGTCCTATGTGCAAATGTAACATCACCTAGAATAAAGTTTTGAGTTGAAAACTGTTTGATTTCAGTTTCTAATAACCTGCTAATGCTTATAATTTCAAAAATGACCATTTTTTTGTTCTTTATTAAAATGAAAAGGTTGATCGAAGAGTGTTGGGGATCTAAGAGTGTGGCAACCCAGTAGACAGGATTACTTCGAATTCTGACAATCTGAGGGTCATGTTGCAGGTAGTGCAGCAAGAAGGCACTCATGTGTCTTGCACATCTAGGAGCCCCAAAATTATTTTCCGGGCTAGATGCTGCTAAAAATTATTATTAATTTGAAAGCTGGTGGAGCTTAGTATAGATGACCAAATAGAATCAGTACTGCAAACTGCTACAAAGCCCAAATTATTTTCCAGCCAAGATACAGATAAACATGATTAGTAATTTTAAATCTGGTGGAGTTTATTATAGATGGCCTAATAGAATCAGTACTGCACACTGCTACAAGGCCCAAATTATTTTCCAGCCAAGATACAGATAAACATGATTAGTAATTTTAAATCTGGTGGAGCTTAGTATAGATGGCCTAATAGAATCAGTACTACACACTGCTACAAGGCCCAAATTATTTCCCAGCCAAGATACAGATAAACATGATTAGTAATTTTAAAGCTTAAAACGGTTGGTGAGGTGATTTTAACAAATCATCAAGCTTTTACTCTCCCCAGGATGACACAGGGGTAGAAAAGTCATTTCGGTTCCATGATTTGTTCATCTTTATGAACGTGAGTCTGTCTACATTATCAGTGGAGAGCCGCGTGCGCTTATCTGTCAGCACACCACCAGCAGCACTGAACACACGTTCAGACAGAACGCTGGCTGCGGGGCATGACAAGATCTCCAAGGCGTAAGTGGCGAGCTCCGGCCATTTATCCAGATTGGAAGCCCAAAAAGAGCAAGTGTCCAGTGACACAGTCATGGCTTCAATGCTTATTTCGAGATACTCCTGTACCATCGTCTCTATGCGTTGACTATGTGTCAGACTTCCTGTCTCCTGTGGCCTTGCAAAGGATGGGCTAAAAAAGTGGTGAAATGATTCCGCAAAATTGATGTTACCAGCAGATACTGTGTTTCTGTTACGTTTTGAGAGCTGAACACTCGACGGTCCCACAGTTGGCAAGTTGGAACTGTGAGATTCACTACGTGCACCACTAGTGTTTTGGGGAAAAGCACATGTAAGATTCTGCAATAGTCTCTACTGATACTCCTGCATGCGTGCATCTCTTTCTATGGCAGGAATAATTTCTGCAAATTTACTTTTGTACCGGGGATCTAACAGTGTGGCAACCCAGTAGTCAGGATTATTTCTAATTCTCACAATTCGAGGGTCATGTTGCAGGTAGTGCAGCAAGAAGGCACTCATGTGTCTTGCGCATCCAGGAGCACCAAGTCCCGGTTGTGTTTGTTGCGAGGTAACAATCATGCTTTCTTCCTCTGCCCTCTCCCCCCAACCTCTCACAACAGAAATGTGATCAATGTCTCCCTCATCTGATGAGTCTTCCATCAGTTCGTCCTCCACTTCTTCTTGGGCACCTGCACCTTCCTCACTAGTTTGGCTGCTACCATGCACCCTGGTAAAACCATCTCCCCCACCCTCACATGCCTGCCGCCTTGGTGCTGCCGACTGTCTGGACCTTGCAGATGTTAGCCCTTCCGCATACAACACCTCCTCCTCTACTTCCTCCACCTCCTCTTGTGCCACCACCTGACTTCGAATTCTGTTTAACATGTGCTCCAGCATGTAAATCACCGGAATAGTCATGCAGATAATGACATCGTCAGCAATAAACATCTTCGTCGCCATTTCAAAACTGTGCAGAAGGGTGCCTAGGTCCCAGATCTGAGACCACTCCTCCAGCGTGATTTGCCCCACCTCTAGATCTCGTTGGCCCAGGCTATACGTCACAACGTATTGCACCAGGGCTTGTCGGTGCTGCCACAGTCGCTGCAACATGTGCAGAGTTGAATTCCACCGGGTAGGCACATCGCATTTTAGCCGGTGAAGTGGCAGGCCCAACGACTTCTGTAGAGATGTAAGTCGCTGAGCTGCGGGATGCGAACAGCGGAAGTGAGCACACAGCGACCGTGCCCTCTGCAGAAGGCCATCTAGTCCGGGATAGTGGGCTAAAAATTGCTGGACAACCAGGTTCAACACGTCAGCCATACAAGGCACGTGTGTGACATTGCCCCGGCGAAGGGCCGCACCCATGTTTGCAGCATTGTCGCACACGGCCTTCCCTGGTTTCAGGTCCAGTGGAGACAACCATTCATGAAACTGGTTCTCCAGAGCTGACCACAACTCCTCTGCTGTGTGACTCACATTTCCCAGACATTTCAAAGTAAAAACCGCCTGATGACGTTGAGCCCTGCTGCCAGCATAGTAAGGAGGTGTGCTGGATCCCTTCTGCGTAGTTAGAAAGCTTGTGGCATGACAAGACAGGCTTTGGGTGCAGGTGGAGGACTGAGAGGAGGTTGAGGAGGCAGAAGCAGTGGAGGAACTTTGAGATAAAGAGGATTGACGCACAACTCATGTGGACGGCAAGACTTGGACAGCAGCCCCTTGTCCTGCTGTCACCATAGTTACTCAGTGCCCAGTCAGCGACATGTAACGCCCCTGTTCATGCCTACTCGTCCAAGTGTCTGTGGTGAAATGCACCCTGTCACACACAGAGCTTCTCAAAGAAGCGGTGATGTTGTGTGCGACATGCTGAAGGAGCGCAGGCACACCTTTCTTTGAGAAGTAGTGCCGACTGGGCATCTGGTACTGGGGCACTGCAACGGACATTATGTCTCGAAAATCCTCTGTGTCCACCAGGCAGAAAGGAAGCATTTCTGTAGCCAAGAGCATGCAGATGGTGAAATTCAACCAATTAGCTTTCTCATGGCTAGGAGGAAATGGTCTTTTACTTGTCCACATCTGAGGGACCGAGGGCTGGCTGTTGTGCTTAGACGGTTTTGAGAAGGGTGTCCCCGTCAAGCTGCCGGTCTGTGAGGAAGATGCAGGCGGACATGTTAGGTTGCCTTGATCCAAAGATGGTGCTATCGATGTCGGACAGCGCTGAACACCGGCTGGTGTTTCCACCTCCAAAAAAAATGATGACCTGCCAATCACGCTGGCTGTTGCGGGTAAAGAGTTGGCAGGTCTGCATCCCAAAACAGGTGTGACTGCTGTCCCCCCAGTCACAGAGGATGAAGAGGCCGCGGATGCACAAGATGTGGTAGACGGTGGTTGGCCCGGCCGGATAGGCCGCATTGTAGCACAGTGAGCTTCCCACTGCAACTTATGCTTCATATCCATGTGCCGGTTCATGCATGAAGTACTCAAACTATGTATTTTATGGTCTCTACTTAGCTTTTGCTGACAAATGTTACAGATAACACGAGTTGGGTCATCTTTATCGATCTGAAAAAATGCCCAGGCTATGCAAGGCTTAGCACCCATGCGACCTGAGGACCCACCACGACTTGTGATCAGAGGCAGAGTTGTGTTTGAGGATGCAGTTGTTGACGTGCTTCCAGTACTACGTCTCTGTCCAGGAAGGCGCAACCTGACCTCGTCGTCACTAGCATCCTCCTCCACCTCCTCTGCTGACCTCATCTCTTGGCTGACTGTGGGTTGACAGTAAGTGGGATCTCCAACCTCATCATCATCACCCTGTGTGTTATCACACCCGTTGTCCTCAGAGCCAACCTCTTCCTGCCCTGACAAAAAACTAAAGTTGTCGCTCCAATCAGGTATTTGAGTCTCATCATCGTCTTCCTCAATGTCTCCACCAACAGGAGTTACAGTTTGGGAACGAGGGTCTACATTATGGTCAGAACCTTCTGCATCTGGTCCTGGATCCGACTTATAAAGATTCTGGGCATCAGTGCAGATCATTTCCTCGTCTGGATTCACAAAAGCTCTGGAGCCGAACTCTGATTCCCAGGCTATAGAATTACCCCATACTCAGACGGGCAGCTGGAGACTTGGGAGCTGTGAGGAAGCAAGTGCGATTAGGGTGACACCTCTGAGGACTGGAGTATTTGTGATGTTGAAGTTGAGGTAGAGGAGAGCCCACTTAAAGGAGTACTTGATATCCGTTGAAGCACCTGCTGTTATTGTGCCTCATCTGGAATTTGTAGCAATTGGCGTGGCCGTAAGAAAGGGATCTTATCACATTGTCCGCTAAAAGAAGTAGACATCTTAGTTTGGCTGGAAGATGGTCTTTCTTCTGCAGATGTGACTGTTGCTTTAACACCTATCCCACGGACACAACTTTCTTTTCCCTTCCCAACAAGCCTATTCCCCTTTCCACCAGCAGCAGGCCTTTTTCCACTTATTTTGGTGGTTAACTAATTCACAACTCTGGAGATGTTTGCACAAAAAACAATGGATGGGAACTGAGCAGAGCTAAGTGGCCAAACTGTGGTATTAGCCAAAAAGTATTGGCTGGGTTAGATGCAGATAAAAATTATTTTGAATTTGCAACCTGCTAGAGGTTAGTATAGATGGACTAATAGAACAAGTCCCACACACTGCTAGAAGCCAAAATATTTTTTCAGAGCTAGATGCAGAAAAAAATAGATTGAATTTGCAACCTGATGGAGGTTAGTATAGATGGACTAATAGAACAAGTCCCACACACTACTAGAAGCCGAAATAGTTTTTCAGAGCTAGATGCAGAAAAAATTTAGATTGAATTTGCAACCTGATGGGGGTTAGTATAGATGGACTAATAGAACAAGTCCCACACACTTCTAGAAGCCGAAATATTGTTTCAGAGCTAGATGCAGAAAAAAATTATATTGAATTTGCAACCTGATGGAGGTTAGTATAGATGGAATAATATAACAAGTCCCACACACTGCTAGAAGCCGAAATATTTTTTTAGAGCTAGATGCAGAAAAAATTATATTGAATTTGCAACCTGATGGAGGTTAGTGTAGATGGACTAATAGAACAAGTCCCACACACTGCTAGAAGCCAAAATAGTTTTTCAGAGCTAGATGCAGAAAAAATTATATTGAATTTGCAACCTGATGGAGGTTAGTATAGATTGACTAATAGAACAAGTCCCACACACTGCTAGAAGCCAAAATAGTTTTTCAGAGCTAGATGCAGAAAAAATTATATTGAATTTGCAACCTGATTGAGGTTAGTATAGATGGACTAATAGAACATGTCCCACACACTGCTAGAAGTCAAAATAGTTTTTCTGAGCTAGATGCAGAAAAAAATTATGTTGAATTTGCAACCTGATGGAGGTTAGTATAGATGAAATAATAGAATAAGTCCCACACACTGCTGGAAGCCAAAATAATTTTTCAGAGCTAGATGCCTAAAAAAATTATATTGAATTTGCAACCTGATGGAGGTTAGTATAGATGGACTAATAGAACAATTCCCACACACTGCTAGAAGCCGAAATATTTTTTCAGCGCTAGATGCAGATAAAAATTATTTTGAATTTGCAACCTGCTGGAGGTTAGTATAGATGGACTAATAGAACAAGTCCCACACACTGCTTGAAGCCGAAATATTTTTTCAGAGCTAGATGCAGAAAAAAATTATATTGAATTTGCAACCTGATGGAGGTTAGTATAGATGAACTAATAGAACAAGTCCCACACATTGCTAGAAGCTGAAATATTTTTTCAGAGCTAGATGCAGATAAAAATTACTTTGAATTTGCAACCTGCTAGAGGTTAGTATAGATGGACTAATAAAACAAGTCCCACACACTGATAGAAGCCGAAATTTTTTTTCAGAGCTAGATGCAGAAAAAAATTATATTGAATTTGCAACCTGATGGAGGTTAGTATAGATGGACTAATAGAACAAGTCCCACACACTGCTAGAAGCCGAAATATTTTTTCAGAGCTAGATGCAGAAAAAAATTATATTGAATTTGCAACCTGATGGAGGTTAGTATAGATGGACTAATAGAACAAGTCCCACACACTGCTAGAAGCCTAAATATTTTTTCAGAGTTAGATGCGGAAAAAAGTTATATTGAATTTTCAACCTGATAAAGGTTAGAATAGATGGACTAATAGAACAAGTCCCACACACTGCTGGAAGCCAAATTAGTTTTTCAGAGCTAGATGCCGAAAAAATTATATTGAATTTGCAACCTGATGGAGGTTAGTATAGATGGACTAATAGAATGAAGCTATGCCCAAATGGTTTTACTTCACTAGGTGCAGTAAAAAAAATTGTATTCTATACACAGGTGGTGTAGCTTGCAACACAGATAGGCTTCTCCACTGACTAACACACACTGCAAGAGGACAACAAGGATATGCTTTGCTAGATTTAGCCAAATGCTGTGAAAAAAACTTGCACAGCACTGGCACAGACCTGCCTTGTAAAAAGTGATAGGAACTGATGTAACCTAGCCCTGAAAAGGACTGCAATTACAATTAGTCTTTACTCCCAACCTATCTATTTAAGAGCACAGACCTGCCTGATAAAATTGATAGGAACTGATGTAACCTAGCTCTGAAAAGGACTGCAATTACAATTAGTCTTTACTCCCAACCTATCTATTTAAGAGCACAGACCTGCCTGATAAAAGTCTTAGGAAATGCTGTAACCTAGTCCTTAAAAGGACTGCAATCACAGCTATTCCCTACTCCAAATCTATCTTTAGATTTGTGCGAAAATTGGCTTGAAATTAACAAAGTATAGTGCACACAGCAACAGCGGTGCCGTCTAACATGCAGCTGCAGCAGTGAGAAAATGATGGCGACGGGAAAAATGGCTGGGTCTTATAGGGCAAGGACATGTGACATACACTGCCAATGACACATGCCCTTGCTTGTGTGAAAAAAGCAGTTCGCTCGGTGTGTGCGCTGCTGATAGGCTGACAGATTGCACCTCCCCACTGTAAATGCGGGAAAGAGAAAAAAAAATGGAGATCTTCATTATTTCTGCAGAGATCCATCCCCTGCCCCTCCCCCCGCCCCGCTGTACACTCAAACTGCGTATTAACATTCATTTTCAGCATTACTGAGAAAAAATCCAGTTATGATTTTGGTGCACGAGCAGTTATCGAACATAACCTTGAACAGCCGAATTTTTTTCAAATGTTCGCCGAACGGCTCGAACACCGCCCAAAACAGCTCGAATTTGAGATTGGCAAACAGTTCGAGTCGAACACCGCTCAGCTCTACTGCTGAGCTAGGGAGAGATTTGCTTGTGTATTAGGTAGGGTAGGGAGAAAAACCGTACATTACACATATTTATCTTAACAAACAGTCCTTCTGAAGACTAATCCATCTGCAGAGATATCAGGCAAGCAGGGTGTATAGGCAGGCAATGTATATAGCAGACTGCAGTGCATATAGCACAAGAGGCTCCATTCCAGTTCTGCCTTCTGCTGCTGTTAGATATTTCTAGAAATAGGCCCAGGTCTCAGGGGCCAGGAATAATTTTTTGGGGATCTTAATCCTCAATATTTGCTTAAAAAGCAATCCAGAGAACACCGTTTTTCTGCGCCATTTGCTTGTTGGCACTGCAGAAAGCAGCCAGATCCTTTCCATATTACAGCGCTAAAAATTCAGTTATTTAAAACTCTGTTTTCTCCGTCACACGGATTACATATACATTTTCAGAAAATACTGCCATTTTTGGCCTCCATTAAAAATTTGTTTCAGTGTGTCAGTGAAGCAATTGACCCCAGATTGCTGTTCAAAATAGTTAGCTATTTGAACCCTTGGCTGGTGAGTACCATTGCCTTTTTGCTGTTCTTTAATTTGATTTTGGAATTTTTTTTTTTTAAATTCTGTTTATTGTTCTGTCTATACTGTTTGTTTTTAATGATAGAGTAGGGACTCGCAAAATCGTGAGGACCCTTGACGATGGGTTGCGAGCTTATGTATTTTGGCCAAAATATAAACTAGTACCTCATATGATATTTTGCACTTTTTTATCTGCCAGGGCGCAGCCAGGACCATTTCATGGTGACCTTGTGAGTGGGGGCTTTGCACCTCTGCGATGCACGGATAGGGTGCTGGGCATCTCGCCTAATCGAATAGAAGGGGCGTGTAATAGGATGCTGACCAGGCATGGTGCCGCGAGTGTGTGAATTGCATCCTATTGCAAGTCTCATCTTGTGCAGTTTTAATGCTGGGCAGTCGCTCCTCCAGTGAGAGGTTGAGAGTGATTGTTTTCAGCATTCTGCACCTGTGTTACCTCCTTCTCACAAAAGGGGGCCAGCTGCATCCTGGTGTGCATTTTTTGAACCCTTGGCTGGTGAGTACCATTGCCTTTTTGCTGTTTTCTAGTTACCTACAGGGAAGATATTTAATACTGTGTTTTCTCCGTCACACGGATCACATATATGTTTTTAGAAAATACTGCCATTTTTGGCCTCCATTCAAATTTTTTTTCACTGTGACAGCGAAGTTTTTGACACTGGTTTGCTGTTCAAAATAGTTACCTACAGGCCATCTATTCAAAACTGTGTTTTCTCTGTCACATGGATCACATATACATTTTCAGAAAATACTGCCATTTCTGACCTCCATAAAAAATTTTTTTCAGTGTGTCAGTGAAGAAATTGACACCAGATTGCTGTTCAAAATAGTTACCTACAGGCAAGATATTTAAAACTGTGGTTTCTCCGTCACACGGATCACATAAAAGTTCGCTCCAAATTCAGTTATTTGTAGTGAGCGTGGAAGATATTGTCCTCCATTTAAAATGGGCAAGGCACGTGGCAAGGGACAGGGAACTGGACGTGATGGTGCATGCAGAGGCCGAGGCCAAGGCCGTGGCCAAGCAGAAATTGTGCCACAACAAACACCTACATCTTCTCGCCCGACCTTCCTGTCCCAATTTCTAGGGGATGGCAGCATACCACTATTGAACCCAGAGCAGTGTCAAAAGGTTGCTGGTTGGATAGCGGATAATGCTTCCAGTCACTTAGCCACCACAACCACCACCACCCTGTCTTCCACACGGTCAAGTCTCAGTAGCCGTGAGTCTGGATCGCATATTCCTCACCCTGAACCTGCTTCTTCCCACCATGCCGAGTGCCTGGAGACAAATGATCCCACACTTGGAAACTCTGAAGAGCTGTTCACTTTTCCATTTACACATTCGGGCCTCTCACCCGGTCCACTTAAAGCGAGGCAAGAGGAGATTACATGTAACAATGCCCAAATATTTGAGCAGCCACGGTCACATGAAGGTGACAGTAGGAAAGTGTCACAAGAGGTGGACGATGATGAGACACAATTGCCAGAAAGTCAGAAGGAGGACCAGGGTGCGGAAGTGGAAGGCGAGGTGGTGGATGATATAGTAACTGACCCAACCTGGCAGAAGGACATGCAGAGCAAGGAGAGCAGCACACAGGGGGAGGGAGGCAGAGCACCCCAACAGGCAGGAAGAAGCAGTGTGGTGGCCGCAGACAGAAGGCAGGCAACCGTTCCCCGTAACACCAACATGACGGAAGTTGCCAGTACAACTGTTAGGTCTTCCCGAGTCTGGTTGTTTTTTAAAGACTCTGCCGATAGCCCCAAAAAGGCCATTTGCAACACCTGCCAAGCCAGCATCAGCAGGGGTGGCAAAACGACCAACCTGACCACCACCAGCATGATCAGGCACATGGCAGCAAAGCAGCCGACTATGTGGGCCAAACCCCAGGGTCCAGGAAAAGTGTCTGCGGGTGGCACCATTGCTTCTTCTGCTGTTGTGCATGCAAGCCAATCCCCTGTCCATGGTGCATGGGAAGATGCCTCCTGCCCTGCACCTGTCGTTGCACACTCTCAAGTAGCAGCATCAGGAAGCACGTCCACGTCCTTGTCCCAGCACAGCGTTCAGTTGTCCATACCCCAATTCTTGGAACGCAAGCGCAAATAGGTAGCCAATGCCCCACGGGCCACACTAGTAAATTCTCACATTTCACGACTGCTTGCGTTCGAAATGCTGCCTTTTATGCTCATGGAGACGGAAGCATTCTACAACCTGATGGCGGTGGCCATCCCCTGGTTCTTGGTCCCCAGCCTCCACTATTTCTCCTGGTGTGCCGTCCCCGCATTACACAAGTGCATGTCCCAAAACAATAGCCATGCCCTCAACAACGCAGTTACCAAAAAAAGTCCACCTAACCACGGACATGTGAGCAAGTGCTTGTGGGCAGGGACGATACATCTCGCTGATGGCACACTGGGTTAACATAGTGGAAGCCGGGACCCGGCAGACCTTGGGACGGAACACGTCTTCCCGACACCAAGGATTGCGAGCCCTAGATCAGTCAGGGTTGCCCCTATATTCTACAGCTTCTGCACCTCATCCTCCTCAGCCTCCTCCTCATCTTCAGCCTCCATCTCCGAAATGACCACATCAGTCACAAGCTAGAAGCATTGCAGCACTGCCTCGGCCAAGCGGCAACAGGCTGTGCTGAAGCTAATATGCTTTGGTGACAAACCACACAATGCTGAAGAGTTGTGGACAGCTCTAAAAGAGCAGGCAGATCTGTGTCTCACACTGCTGAACCTACAGCCAGGCATGATCGTGTGTGACAATGACCGGAACCGGGTGGCAGCTCTGAGGCGAGGCGAGCTCACACACGTACCATGCCTGGCCCATGTGCTTAACCTCGTGGTTCAGCAGTTTCTCAAATCCAACCCTGAGCTTCCAGATCTACTTGTTAAAGTACGCCGCCTGTGTACCCATTTTAGAAAGTCAGCTACAGCTTCCGCCGCCCTTGCCGTGTTTCAGCAGCATTTGCAGCTTCCGGCTCACAGACTGATGCGTTGGATCTCTACACTGCAGAAATCAGGAGTGGACATGAATGTCAGACATATGTACCATCCTCCAAAACTTTGAGGACTCCTCCAAGATGGTGAGCGGCGATGACGCCATAATTATCATCACCAGCCCGCTTCTCTGTCTTCTGAAATGCTGTCTGCTCACAATCAAAGAGGATGCATTGCAGGCGGAGCATGATGAGATGGAGCATGGAACCATACAGGGTGATTGCAAAAAGCCCAGCCTCATCTCATCCCAACATGGATTGGGGGACGATGAGAAAGGGGAGGAGGAAGAACAGGAGCTAGTTTCATGCGCTATAGACAGTACTATCTGCACAGCTGTCATACTGTCTGTTCACCCTGGATGGCCAGAGGACAGAGAGGAGGAGGAGGAGAGCATGGTCAGTCATCCTCTTGGTGAGGACACGGAAGTTTTGCCTATTAGTAGTCTGGCACGCATGACTGAGTTTATGTTACGCTGCCTTTCCGATGACCCTCGTGCTCTCAAAATTTTGGCTGACAGTCATTACTGGTTGGTGACACTGCTAGACTCATGCTAGAAGGAGAAATTTATATCTCTATTCCTGAGGCAGACAGGTCTACAAAAATGAGGCTGTACCAAAAGGCCCTTGTTGTGGAACTAGTAAAAAAATTCCCATCTGAAAACGCTGGCAGCAGAGGTCACCCTTCGCTGGACAACCAAGGAATACAGGCGAGAGAGATACAACTTCAATCCAGCAGAGGCAGGGGAACACTGTCAACGCTCTGGGAGAATTTTCTCAGCCCCTCCCATCGCACAAGCCCTGAGACGCGGGGTACTCTCACAAGGAGTGCAAAGTTTGGGAAGATTCTTAGGGAGTACCTTGCCAACCGTACGAACGTCCTCCGTGATTCCTCTATGCCCTATAATTATTGGGTATCCAAGCTGGATACCTGGATTGAACTGGCTCTCTATGCCTTAGAGGTCCTGGCCTGCCCTGCAGCCAGTGTTTTATCAGAGCGGTTTTTACTGCAGCTGGTGGAATTATAACTGATAAGCGCATCCGCTTGTCAACTGATAATGCTGAAAGGCTGACTCTTATAAAAATGAACAAGGGCTGGATTGGGCCAGACTTCTCAACACCATCGAATAATAGCAGCGTAACATAAACTCAAATCCAGTGTCTTTTCGTGGGAGGTGTATTCTCATGCACCTTTTCACACCCAGACATGGGTATACTTTCCCTGATTTTGGCTATTTGCTCTTGTCCTCCTCCTTCTCCTCTTCCTCCACCACCATATCACCAGGGTGACCGTGGTCCGGAATGCAACACCCACATAATTTTTTTAAAGGGTGTTTATGATGCCCGTAAAAAAAAAAATTATACAGTATGTTCTTGTATACCCCCCTGGGGTAAATGTTTGTCAGCCCATACACTTAGTGCATGGGCATTCCAAGTATAGGAGGCCCGCTCCTTTCTAATGGTAACATTTTTTTATGAGGCCCTCCTCCACGTCTTTTCCAAGGGTCATTGGAGTGCCTCCAAATTTTTGGCAACCCTTGCATTCACTGCATAGGCAAACACAATGGCAGACCCTCTTCCTAATAATGGGAACATTGTTTTCAGGAGGCGCTCTGACCTCCATGTCTCTTCCAAGGGGCATTGCAGTGCCTCCAAATTTTTGGCAACCCTTGCATTCACTGCATAGGCAAGCACAATGGGAGACCAACTTCCTAATAATGGAAACATTGTTTTCAGGAGGCCCTCCTCTAAGTCTCTTCAAAGGGTTTTTGGGGTGCATCCAAATTTTCAAAGTGGTATAGGGGTACGTCCAAATTTTGGGCAGCCCTGGCACTCACTGCATATGCAATAACAGTATAGGAGACCCACTCCTTAGTAATGGGAACAATAAAACAAAGCCGGCTGATGGCTCTTTAAGAATAGTGAGGGCCAACTGCTGGCCCTTTAAGAATAGTGAAGGCTGCCTGATGGTCCTATAAAAATAGGCTTTGTGACTTTCAGAGTCCCTCCTTCATAAATGAAACATGATGTGTCTGATGATATCTCACAAACCACATGGCCAGATAAGGTTGTAAAATGTTAAAATGACATTTCCTGGTGAATGCATTTGTCACAGTTGAAAGCAACGCAAAAGTGAAAAAACATATCAAAAACGCTACGTGTGAACATAGCCCAAGGTGTGGAGGAGCATTTTTGTTTGTGGTTATTTATTTTGCTTTATATACAAGTCATTACCCTGGAAAGGATGTTCCTTAACATATTTCTCAGGAAAATCCATTTTGGTTTCATTTTGGTATGTTTTATTGTAAGTCCGTAAAAGTGGCGCAATACCTCTGACAACGTTGTTGACAGAAGTCACCTGGGAGTCAGAAATGCTTCCAGGGGTCATCCCCATGCTGTCCCCATGTCATTTGAGCACTGTTCCTATCGATTTGGGCAATTTTTATGCCTTCTGCAGACCGCCGGGGGGAGCCGCCTGAAAAATGCTCGAGTTTCCCACAGACTTACATTGGGCTCGTTGCTCGGGTCGAGCACCCGAGTATTCCAATGTGCTCGACCCAAGCATCGAGCACCCGAGCATTTTAGTGCTCGCTCATCACTAGTAGAAAGCACTCCATCATGATTATAAATTTCTGTCTTCTATGCTTTGCAAAACAGCTTTTAAGCAGCTTGCATCAGACTTTCTTACTTAATTCATATTAATAAGTGTGACCTCACTTCCCATTACTGGGTTTTGAGTTGGGCCTCTCTTTGATCTATGCAGTTTGTCTAGTATTAAAGTAAAGCCTTTACATTTCAGATTAGGGAAATGAATATCAACACTATCCTAATATAATGTCAACCTCTCTGAGTGGACAATCCATAGAAAGCTAATTGCAATAAATAACAGCTATATTATACTGATGGATTCAGCAGGACAACTTGAAGAAACTTACTTCCCTCTGTAAGGTAATGGCTATTAAGCATAACCATATAACACTGATTGTTACTCATCTGTCATGGCTTCAGCGATGGGTTCCGCACCTTCAACTCCCCAGATGGCTGACTCTCTGCTCTCATACATGTCAGGTAACCATGGTAACCTCATGGGCATCTCTGATGTCACACAATTTGGATTTATACACTGGCTCAGGAGGTGATACACCACTTATGTATTCAGGTAGCTTGTGTCCTAACAAACACCACATCACTGCTCTTGCTACTTTATTTCTACTGTGTATCACATAGCAAGCCCAGTAGAAGGTCACAGTGCTTGGCATTGCAGACACCTTCTTGATTCCTTCATCTCTGTAGTACAGTTATATCCTTCGTCCATTAGGACCCAGCAGCGACCTCCACCTTCTGCTGCTGATTGACACACCCTTGCTGGGTTGTTAAATTGTCTCAGTTTCTCCAGAGAGTCGCCGATGATAGTTCTATTTACCTCTGTGCAGGTTTGGAGCACTTGCAGTTGGCTAGTTTCTTCTCTGGTACCCTTTGAGGACAGTTGGCGTTATCTCTCTGGTGTCTGCTCAAGCTAAGTGTATCCCCTTTGTTTCTCTACCTTGTTGTCTTTAGTTTGTAGCGGTGCCTGACTAGTGCTCACCCCGTCCCCTCACTATCTAGGGCCATGCTCTAGGGACATTCAGGTCTTAGGTTCCTGCTCGGCAAGAGGTGTGGAACCTATATAGGGACAATAAGGATAAGGTAGGCAGGGTGATATTAGATCTGTCTAGGGGTCTCCACTCCCTCTTTCCTTAGTATTTGGGCTTCCTCCTCCTTTTCCCTTTGGTAGGTGGGAGCAGAGAGGTGTGGAGGGGTCTGCGTGGAAGTCGGGATAGGAAACTTGAGTCACGCACCTGTATGTGGCTCGGCTTTCCCATCCTGGCTTCCATGCGGACTTCTCTGTGCCTCTCTACTCCTATTTACTAATGGTACGTGACTCAACTTTCCCATCCTGACTTCCATGCAGACTTCTCTATACCTCTCTGCTCCTATTTGCTAATGGTAAATGACTCAACTTTCCCATCCTGACTTCCATGTAGACTTCTCTATACCTCTCTGCTCCTATTTGCTAATGGTACGTGACTCAACTTTCCCATACTGACTTCCATGCAGACTTCTCTATACCTCTCTGCTCCTATTTACTAATGGTACATGACTCAACTTTCCCATCCTGACTTCCATGCAGACTTCTCTATACCTCTCTGCTCCTATTTGCTAATGGTACGTGACTCAACTTTCCCATCCTGACTTCCATGCAGACTTCTCTATACCTTTCTGCTCCTATTCACTAATGGTACGTGACTCAACTTTCCCATCCTGACTTCCATGCAGACTTCTCTATACCTCTCTGCTCCTATTTACTAATGGTACGTGACTCAACTTTCCCATCCTGACTTCCATGCAGACTTCTCTATACCTCTCTGCTCCTATTTGCTAATGGTACGTGACTCAACTTTCCCATCCTGACTTCCATGCAGACTTCTCTATACCTCTCTGCTCCTATTTACTAATGGTACGTGACTCAACTTTCCCATCCTGACTTCCATGCAGACTTCTCTATACCTCTCTGCTCCTATTTACTAATGGTATGTGACTCAGCTTTCCCATCCTGACTTCCATGCAGACATATCTATACCTCTCTGCTCCTATTTACTAATGGTACGTGACGCAGCTTTCACTTCCTGACTTCCATGCAGACTTCTCTATACCTCTCTGCTCCTATTTACTAATGGTACATGACTCAGCTTTCCCATCCTGACTTCCATGCAGACTTCACTATACCTCTCTGATCCTATTTACTAATGGTATGTGACTCAACTTTCCCATCCTGACTTCCATGCAGACTTCTCTATACCTCTCTGCTCCTATTTACTAATGATTTCTCCCATGCTTCCCTACTACTCTGGAACTCTCTACCCCAACACATCAGACTCTCGTCGATCGTGGAAACCTTCAAAATGAGCCTGAAGACCCACCTCTTCCGAAAAGCCTACAACCTGCAGTAACCACCGCTGCACGACCAGCTTTACCCTCACCTACTGTATCTTCACCCATCCCTTGTAGATTGTGAGCCCTTGCAGGCAGGGTCCTCGCTCCTCCTGTTCCAGTCGCTGTCACATTGTGTTCAAGATTATTGTAATTGTTCTTGTATGTATACCCCTTTTTCACATGTAAAGTGCCATGGAATAAATGGCGCTATAATAATAAATAATAATAATAATAATAGTAATCTAATGTTTTTTTTCATACTGTTCCATCAATATGCCTTTTTTTTATAATACTTTTGTATGTTGTCAACCTGTGTGTCCCTTTTTGTTTGTAAAGAAATTACATGTTTTATTTTTATACTGCAATTTTTGATTTTGTGTGGATTAATAAATGTTTAACTTTAACTGGCACATTGTTAGAAAGCGCAAATCCAACCCACTTTGTTTTTTGGACAATAAACTTTCCTTTATTTAAAATTCCTTTACTTAATTGTAATTCCTCTGCATTGGGCATTCCCCTGTATGTATAAACTTTTGGGCAGGCAGTGTTTTTTATTTTGGAATAACCCCCCTCACAGCCACCAGCCCAGTTAAATTAAACTGTTGCCAAACCCTTAAATATGCCATTGTTTTCATGGGGCATTTTTTGTATGTAAAATTCACATCAGTAACAATGACCGTGTGTATGAACACACGCTGTTCTAGTATAGCATTCATCATCTCTGAAGATTTCTAGCAACCAGAATGTCTTAAGAAGCCCCCATCTGCTCCTTTTATAGTCAGTAAAGAGACCTTCAGCTTGTCTACTAATGTACATTTTACAGCAGAGAAATAAACAACTGGAGACACATTTTTAAGTACAAGCTCACAAGAGCCCAAAGGTTTCTCCTTTGATATTCTATGCTCCAAATGGTGTTTTTTTTTAGCTCAATTCAGCTTGATGAGTCAAATATAAAATCGGATATACAAGCCTGTGTTATTGTCTAGGTGTATGATGCATCTTTGGACAAAGACATGAAAGGCCCCAAGTTTGCCATACTTACAAATGTACATTTGGAAACCACAGCTAAACCGGTATCATCAGGTTTGAAGGGTCGTAATCTGTATGCAGATTATTTTTTGATGCCTCAAAGGAAATCTGTCACCCCTAGGGCTTATCAGACCTCTAATATGGGCATACAGGTAATATAAATGTAAATCTATACATACCTGTATGCCCCATATTAGAGGTTTGGTTGCTTTGAAATTGCTGTTTATTAAATCACTTTGGCATGCTTCCCGGCCAGGGGGCGCAAAGAAATCCCTGCCTACTTACTTAATTTCAATATTCCACCCCTCCACTCCCGTCACTTTTTTTTACTCCCGGCCCTATTTTACACTGCTGGGCTCCAGTGCGCAGACACCGGGGAGTCACTGTGACTTCCGCTCCAGTGACCTCCGGCGTGCGCAACAATGAGGTTTGCTCCCCACTTCCTCCCGGCATCCTAATAGTTAGGAACCATATTGTATATATGTATTAATAAAGTAGGCGGGGATTTCTTTGTGTCCCCCAGCCGGGAAGCATGACAAAACTGATTTAATAAAAAGCAATTTCAAAGCAACCAAACCTCTAATATGGGCAATACAGGTAGGTATAGATTTACATTTCTATCACCTGTATACCCATATTAGAGGTCTGATAAGTTCCAAGGGGTGACAGATTCCCTTTAAGGTAAAATGCCACAGTTTCCTTACCGACAGACATATTTCCTTTGTTTGTTTTATAATTACTTATGTTATCTTATGTTTTTTTTGCTCAGTTGAGTATTACTTTGTGCAATAATATAAAAAAATTACATTAGATCAATCTGTCTGTCGGAGAAGCCTGGTATGAATATTGGTGGGAGGGTGAAGGGCAGTATAAGTGCTAAGTAAAACAAATATTGCTTTCCTGAGGGTGCCCACAATAAAATGGGCCGTAAAATTGGCTTAGCGCATACATTGGTGGGTTTGGCCCGTAATAGGAAATGTGATGAGATTCTGGTGCAGGAGGAACTGTGGTGCCCCTGTGGGTCCGGTTGCTACAGTGGTACTGCATCTCACCCAGAGGTGTGGTACCCCACTCTCAGGTAAGGAGGGAGCACTACACGGGACCCACACACTCACATTCAACACACACCACTCCTGAGGGAAGGGCGAGATTGCTCCTGAGGGAGTGCACAGTCCCTGTCCCTTTCAGGAGGGTGGAACTAAATGGAGGAGGTGAGTGGGGGAAGTAGTTTAGGGGAGCACAGACAGAAGAGTATAAAAGAAAGCTGGAAAGATCTAGAAGGTGTGCAGCGCAGACCAGCGCTGTGCTGCTGCTCAGGGGAGCAAGGGAGGAGTTGTGAGCAGTTCAGGCCTGTCTCCTGTTCCAGTGCTTGGAGCAGGAGCACAGTTCAATGGAGAGTGAGGAGTAGGGCCCAGTGAGAGGGGCCCAGCAGGAAGAGAGTGAGGAGAGAAGATCGGAGCAGGGAGGAGGGCTCCAGGGTCATAAGGGATCCTAGGGGCACGGCAAGTGCGGGAAGCCACCCGTGCGCCCGAGTTCACGCTGACGTGGAGGGATCAAGGTCGCAGTAGGGGACCGGCCCCAGACTAGTGGAGTACTTTAAGGATCAGCTAGAAAACCAGGGGCTGCGGCATCTTTATGTGCCATAGCCAAAATCCACACATAATTGCTGAAAAGGTGGCCATATAGGACCAAGGGGACAGACCAGAAGTCACCCAACAAGGCCCGCGGCCACTGGCTCGGGACACTGTGTGTGAGGCGCAGGGCAGGAGGGTGAGAGCCAGGGCAGAGAGACAACCTGGAGAGGTACATAGAACGGGGTCCCGTTCAAGTGCTCCTAAGATATCTGAGAGTTGGCTGGATCACTTCCCCAGAGGACACAGGATGACGTGGGCGGTTACAGACCGGTAACCGTAACCTGGACATCTTAAAAACTGTGAGTAAAACCTGAAGACTGCACCCAAATATGTCCTTGAATAATTTCTGCGCCATCGCCTGCCCTGCACTACACCAGCAACATCTCCCTCTAAAATACACTATATACTGCCCTGGAGCTTAGCTCTATGCTTGGAGAGCTGAACCAACTCTGCTGCATCACCATCAGCCCCAGTGGATCTGCACCGCAGCGGCGGCCCCATATAGCCGCATAACACAGGCGGCATCACGAACATTATCCCCAAATCTTTATTTACCCAAATTGACTCTCACTGTTCTTTATTTGACCGCCCTGGGCCACGGACCGGGTTATTGCCACCGTGACTACCCCGAAAAGGACTGGTCCGGCTACCGAGTACCCCATGGCCCCAGGGGGTGAGTCAGAACCAAAGATTTAGGAACATAAATTGTGTAGCACCAGAGTGTCTCATGTGACTACAATGCTTCATAGCTGAGAAGCAATCTTTTGGATCACTAGGTGGGGGGCTACTTTCTGAAAAATTAGTATTGCCGAATGCGTGCATAGCCTTAAATTGCATAGATATGGCCCAAAACTATATACAAAGGTGTCCTCCACATCTTTTTCATCATTGTGGCTAAGATATTGTAAGACATGAGTCTATACAAGCAGCTGTGTTAATCCCTTTCTTTCTCTCTGGATTGGTGATGAATGATGGAAATGGGGACTTTTGCATCAGGTGCCGTATTGGGCCCAACAGTGGCACACTCCTCGCCAAAAACTGGTGACTCCTCACCAAGATTCACAGGGTTTGCAGACTGCTATGAAACGTCAGTTTTGGCTGTGGTATCCTCCTGTGGCAGATTTGTCTAAAATACAAACATTTAACACATTAAATAAGCAATGCAAGATTGTAATAATAGAACGAAGGAAAAAATCAAGACGCATACAAAGTGTATTCCAAAATTAGGGGAAAAAAATTTCCAGCATGCAGTACTGTAATAGTACACATACTATGTTGTCAACATATTGCCTTTTAGATAAAAACCTGACAGAGAAAAATAAAAATGTATATAGAACTTGCAACGTGAGGCCTAAACAATATAAAAATCACACCTTATTACATCATGTAACAGGATAAACGCATAAACTATAAGGGAAGAAGGCGAGCAATTGAGACATTTTTGGCTTCTTTCACTTGTTCTGCCAGCTGAGTCAACATTTAGTAAGGTAACCATCTGTGTAAGGAAAAGAAACTAAAAAAAATGTACACATGTGCAAGGACACACAGAAGAATACAACATATTTTGACATGTATAAATCATGTAAAAATGTACACCAGAAATATTAGTTGTAAAATATTCAAATGTATTAATTATAATACAAATAAAATAAAATTGTGATTTACATAAAAATATGTTAAAAAAGTGGGAAACCACTAGGTGGAACCACAATCTCACAGTGGTAAATACAGGTAGGAAAAGTTATGAAAAAAGGCTATCAGGTCTAACAGTCCCATAAACATCCAGAGGTATTCTCTCTATAGTCTGCTGATGTCGTGTTAATTATATCTAGCTACAAAGTCAAATGATATAATATAAGAAGACTCAGCAGATATATACACATAAAGCCATAGTTGAAGGAACAAAATACTAAGCATACTGTTTACCTGTAGTGAGATGTGGCTCCAAACCCACGACGTACGTTTCTTTATCTTGCCTTTTTCTGGGGGTGAAGAAGGCCTCAACCCCCTTAAAGCCATTTTTCATACGTTTTCCTACCTGTATTTACCACTATGGGATTGTCGCGCCACCTTGTGGTTTCCCACTTTTTAAACATGTTTTTATGTAAATCACAATTTTCTTTGTGTTATAATTAATACATTTGAATATTCTTCTACTAATGGTTCTGGTGTACATTTTTTATATGACTTGTGCTTTTCCATTTACTCTGTCCATGCAGAGAATTTAGTCTGGCACATTATGGGATATCATTTTGATATACAATTGTGCTGTGTTTGTGGACATTTTTGCTAATAATATTTTGACATGTACACATGAAAAAAGGGCACTAATACAACGTTAATTGGCATGGCAACATCGGATGACACTGTTCAATAATTTACATATCTGTGATTTTTTTGTACTAATTACAGGTAGCATAATGAGGATATAGTTCTTGTTTTCAAAAAACCTACAAGAAGCAAAATGAAAATAAACCCTGCTGTAAATAAATAAAAAAATAAAATGCAAGTGCATTTAAATAAAATAGGGTTCTTAGTAACACTGTTTTTGATCAAAAATAGTATGAAAGCTATCCCACCAGCGACAAGGTGAACCTGTTCGGGATAGAACCTACTCTGTCTAATATTAAAAACCTTACCATGTGTCAAAGTTGACCTCTCTGTGTGAATAAGGGCAGACTGAGGCTCCAGTCCCAAACTGGGAACACCAGCCAAGGGAACCTTTTAAATGTGTTATCCAGCTCTAGGAAGGGAGGCCACACCCAGGTTTTCACAGAATGCAAGATATACAAAGAAAAAAAACACAAAAATAGAGCTTGGTTTAAAATGGTATACATGCAGGACGTTTTCTTTTTTATACTAGACAGAGTAGGTTCTATCCCGAACGTGTTAACTTTGTCACTGGTGGGATAGCTTTCATACTATTTTTGATCAAAAACAGTGTTACTAAGAACCCTATTTTATTTAAATGCACTTGCATTTTATTTTTTTATTTATTTACAGCAGGGTTTATTTTCAGTTTGCTTCTTGAAGGTTTTTCTGATTCATGGGCATTGTGAAACATGCACTTATGTGCTGCATGTATGCCATTTTAAACCAAGCTCAAATTTTGTGTTTTTTTAGTTCTTGTTTTCAAATAGCTTTCTTTTTTATTTATTTTTTCCTTGTCAGAGTAGGAGGGGTCATGACATGCCATAGGACATGCCTATCCTGGACCAAAACAATCAAACGCTCCACATCCACGGGCTTTGACATGGATGCTGAAGTGCACTAAACATTTTTTTTACTATTTTCTGGGACACTTGACAGTATTGTCTGTCATTTCTATACTTTTTTTTTGCACACTCATAAACTTGAACAGGTGAGTATCATCTGATATATGCAAGAAAGAAGTGAATGCTGCAATTTTTTCACTAGTAAAGTCGAAGAGAAGAGTCACACATCTACTGTAAACAACCCTATTAAATAACATGGGTCAATGTGCTAGCCGTGCGCTATCTGAGTTTAAGTCTTTTCATTTGTCCAATTTATCGACCATACTTCTCCTGGACTAAAATCCTACAAATTTAAAGGTCAGGTAGGATCCAGCAATACTTAAAAACAGCACTTAGGTATGCAAACACTGCACCTATTTTAGACAGATTTCCCCTGGATCCTGCCTTAAAAAGTGCTAAAAATGTAAAACAGTATGAACATATGTACAGTAATTTAAAAATAACTTGCTGTGCATATGTTCCATCTTTTGTCACTTCTTTTACGCTGTTCAGGCTTCAAAAGCCGGAAAGCAGTTTTATGAAATGACCTGTCTCTTCTTCTGTCGACTACCAATTAAAAACTGCCACTATTTTACATATGAGCAAAGGAAAAACTGGAAAGACAATAAGGGCAATAGGGTCTTATCTGAGTTGAATATAGGGAGATAAAAAATAATTTATGCTCACCTGGTGGGGTTGTGAAAGTCACAACCCCTATGTAAGCTTAGAAAAAGGCTGCTGCAGATCAATGATGTGGAGAAACTTTGTGAGGTTGGAAAAAAGTGGGTAAAAATCCTCGCTTTCAGTGGTCCAGAGATGAGCAGGAGTTGGTAATAGTGGAAATATGGTTTATTAGACAACGCGTTTCAAAGTGACACACTTCCTCATCAGGACTCACCTCCTTTAATCCTTTAATAAGATGTGTAGTAGAGGGGTTACAAGGACACTAAACTTCAGGATGGCAAAGTTCCAACGGTTGACAGATGATCTTAGTGCAATAAACTGGGATGATATCCTGAGACATAAAACTACACAAAGCAAATGGGAGACATTTATTAGCATCCTGAATAGGACCTGTGCACAATATATACCCTATGGGAATAAACATGCTAGAAATAGGAGGAAACCACGATGGCTAAATAGAGCTGTAAGGGGCGCAATAAATGACAAAAAGAAAGCATTTAGAGAACTAAAGCAAGTAGGTAGTGATGAGGCATGAAATAAATACAGAAAATTAAATAAATTCTGTAAAAACCAAATCAAGGCTGCAAAGACTGAGACATAGAGACTCATTGCCAGAGAAAGTAAAAATAATCCCAAAATATTCTTTAACTACATAAATAGTAAGATACTAAAAAATGATAATGTTGGCCCCCTTAAAAGTAGTCTGGGTGAAATGGTGGATGAGGAAAAAACTAATATACTAAATTATTTTTTTTCAACAGTATTTACACAAGAAAATCGCATGACAGAAAACATGATCAGTGACAAGAAAAATTCTCCACTAAATGTCACTTGCTTAACCCTGCAGGAAGTATGGGGTCTGGGCCCAGGGATTTGTCAAAAATCAGTTGACAAATCCACGGGCCCAGATAGGATACACCCACGAGTACTGCAGGAATTAAGTAAAGTCATAGATAGACCATTATTTTTAATCTTTAAAGATTCCATAATAACAGGGTCTGTATCACAGGACTGGCGTATAGCAAATGTGGTGCCAATATTCAAAAAGGGGACAAAAACTGTACTTGGAAATTATAGGCCAGTAAGCTTAACCTCTACTGTGGGTAAAATCCTGGAGGGTTTCTTAAGAGATGCTATACTAGAGTATCTGAAGAAGAATAACCTCATGACCCAATATCAACATGGGTTTACGAGGGACCGTTCCTGTCAAAGTAATCTGATCAGCTTTTATGAAGAGGAAAGTTCCGGACTGGACCAAGGAAATGCAGTGGATGTTGAGTATATGGACTTTTCAAAAGCTTTTGATATGGTTCCACACAAAAGGTTGACACCTAAAATGAGAACAATGGGGATAGGGGAAAATATATGTAAGTGGGTTAAGAACTGGCTCAGTGATAGGAAATAAAGGGTGGTTATTAACAGAACACACTCTGACTGGGTCACAGATAACAGTGGGGTACCACAGGGGTCAGTATTGGGCCCGCTTCTTTTTAACATATTTATTAATGATCTTGTAGGGGGCATACAGAGTAGTATTTCAATATTTGCAGATGACACTAAACTCTGCAGGGTAATCAATACAGAAGAGGACAATTTTATATTACAGGAGGATCTATGTAAACTAGAAGCTTGGGTTGATAAATGACAAATGAGCTTTAATGGGGATAAATGTAAGGTAATGCACTTGGGCAGAGGAAATAAAATGTATAATTATATGCTTAATTGTAAAACACTGGGCAAAACTTTCACTGAAAAAGACCTGGGTGTATTGGTGGATGACAAGCTCACGTTTAGTGGCCAGTGTCAGGCAGCTGCTGCAAAGGCAAATAAAATAATGGGATGCATTAAAAGAGGCCTAGATGCTCATATGGAGAACATAATTTTACCTCTATACAAGTCACTAGTGCGACCACACTTAGAATCCTGTGTACAGTTCTGGTCTCTGGTGTATAAGAAAGACATAGCTGAACTAGAGCGGGTGCAGAGAAGAGCGACCAAGGTTATTAGAGGACTGGGGGGTCAGCAATACCAAGACAGGTTATTACACTTGGGGTTATTTAGTTTGGAAAAACAAAGGCTTAGGGGTAATCTTATTACAATGTACAAGTATATGAGGGGACAGTACAAAGACCTTTCTACTGATCTTTTTACTCTGAGGCCAGAGACGGGGACAAGGGGGCATCTTCTACGTCTGGAGGAAAGAAGGTTTAATCATAATCACAGATGGGGATTCTTTACTGTTAGAGCAGTGAGACTATGTAACTCTCTGCCGAATGATGTTGTAATGAGTAATTCACTACGAAAATGTAAGAAGGGCCTGGATGCCTTTCTTGAAAAGTATAATATAACAGGGTATATATACTAGATTCCTTGATAGGGCATTGATCCAGGGAACTAGTCTGATTGTCATATGGGTTTTTTGCCTTCCTCTGGATCAATATGTTAGGCTATGGGTTGAACTAGATGGACTTAGTTTTTAAGGTTGAAGGAAGGCTATGTTTCTATGTTACCTCACTCTATTGATTGGGGTTTGTCCTGAAGAAGAAGCGTGTCACTGGCAGCGGGGATTTTTACCCACTTATCTCCAGCTTCACAACTATTTTATATATAGAATGCTTAAAGTCCTCCTACTTAGCCAAATATTGAGGCAGTCACCTCCTCCAATAGTATACTGCAAATAAACTGATCAGTCCTTCCTTGCAGAATAAAGTAAATATAAACAGGAACAAGCTTCTATAACTGCATAATATACAAACTAAAGAATACAGCAGCACACTGTAAGCCCTAATGCAGTGTTTCCCAACTCCAGTCCTCAAGAGCCACCAATACATCCTGTTTTCAGAATTTCAATGTATTACACAGGTGATGGAGTTATTATTTGGGCACTACTAAGGAAATCCTGAAAACCTGATCTGCTGGTGACTCTTGAGAACTGGAGCTGGAGAACACTGTGCTAAGATAAATGCAAACATTCACTGTATGCAATTTAGACTGGATTACTGCTATATACGAATATATTTAGAAAATAAAGGTATTCAGTGCATAAATTGGCCAGAACTAGGGGGTTGTTCAACATTTTTTTATCTATTACATCACAAATGTTATTTAAACATGAAAAGTACAATATGGAAATATTCAGCTACGGACCCTATACTGGTACAGGTTGGAGCCCCGTATAGGAGACAATAGAGATATAACAATTGCAAATAATAATAAACAGGTAATAAGAAAAGATACAATCAGTAGCTACAACAATGAGGTCTGGCTGCGGGAAATAACGTGACTGACAGGGAGAACAACAGTATGCTATTGTAATATGTTAATATTAATAATGGTAATGAGTAGGGGAATTGAAATCATGCGAAGGATAATAGACCAATATTAGAATTAAAGAAGATGCTTAAGAAAATTGTACATGAAAATCGGCTTTCATTGTTTATGGCTGCCTGAGCCCCTCAGTGAGATGCACTGGTGCTTTGACTAGAACTAATACAGAATGAAGATGGCAAAACTAGAATTTATGGGGAATTAAGTTGTCAGAATTAGAGATTATTGGAACAAGGCTGTCATTAATGCAACTTATAAGGACTAGGGCTGTCAGAGCTAGAATTTATGGAGAACAGGGCTTTCAACATGACTGATCCAATGTCAGCCTTTGTGAGATTGTACCTCTACCAAAATCTGATGTGGCCTCTTCACCACCTTTTACTAGCAATTAGGTCTTTAGGCACCCCCATACTATACTTATACTGTCACTACGTGCTGCTCCTCTCCCCCTCTGTGTGACAACTTAGACAGGTTCACACAGAGCAAGGAGAGAATATAGTGGAGCTTCCTAAATCCTTGGCATTGCCGCCAAATCACTGATGTCAGGCAGCGCATGGCGGACTGCGGGATGATCAGTGGAGCAGCAGTTCTTGTTGATGGCTGCTCCACTAATAAGGCAGAGAGGAGGAGCGCTGCTTGTCTGTCTCCCTCTTTTATATGTTTGGGAATTGTACATACAGCAATTATTACATATCTAGCAGTATTCGTTCAACCTGGTCCTGGTCACGATATGTCAGGGAAATTGGATAAATTCCATCACACAATCGAGAGCATCTCTAAAATGGAAACTTCTTTATTTCATAATGATAAATATCCGCATAAACAGATAAGAGACTGAGTTTAAAACCTGTGCATTCTGAGTCCTTGTGCCAAGTGCACACGTTCAGTATTTGGTCAGTATTTTACATCAGTATTTATAAGCCAAAACCAGGAGTGGATAATTAATACAGAAGTGGTGACGTGTTTCTATTATACTTTTCCTCTGATTGTTCCTCTCCTGGTTTTAGCTTACAAATACTGAGGAATAAAACTCACCAAATACTCAACGTGTGCATGTGGCCTTTAGAACGTGTAGGTATTCAACTCCGGCTTTTATCTGTTTATGTGGATATTTATCATTATGAAATAAAGAAGTTTCCATTTTGGAGAAGCGCTGGATTGTGCTATTGAGTTCATCCAATTTGCTTGATGTCCTGCTCGCCTGCAGGTTCTTTGCGCTCTTTTTTATGAGGGTGAATAGCTGAGAACTTTAAATTACTGCCATGTAAGCACAGGTCTCACCTTTGTGGTACACGGTATGTCTAGTTGTCCAATTTTCAAACACAACTAGATATATTTATTTCATTTACGTCACTTAGAAAGCCTCAATATATGTCACACTGCTGTACAGATATTCTCAACACTCACTTACCTACCATATGTCTCAAATACCTGCTCTCCTCTAAATCTTATCTAATCTAATTTCATAGAAAGCCAATTAACCTTTAAGTATTAAGGTGTTAGAGTGTGGGAAGAAATGGAAATAAACCCACGCAAACTGAAAAACAGGTTTCTAAGAATTTACTCATTTTGGGAGAGAGACCGACGTAAAATCTTTCACGGGAGCAGCATCTCAATGTGCCAGGAGGGAGTTTTTGACCCCAGCATATTACTTAGCTTCATTCTTCATTCACAGTAACTCACTGACACCTGGAGACAGTCCACCTTTGTCACACTACGCTATTCTTACTCTCCCTATTATTCTTGATAACTTATTTTTAGACGTGATGGAGCAGCAAGGTGACTTTCATAATTATCTTTCCTCTTATTGACAATTCCTGAGGCTCTTAAAGTAGAGACTTAAGTCTCCCCTGTAGAGCTCAGATGTTATAGAAGCTCTTGAAAAGGAGATTGCAATATTCTATAAAGAAAATACAGATCCTTGTTGGAATCCTTAAGTCCCAGATGTGTGATTAGAGGTTGTCTGATGCAACACAGTGTTATAATCCAGAAGGGGACAGTGAGGAACACAATAAAACTTCCAAAATACATACAAGAGGGTGCACAGCACAATGTACATGGCACTGAATGTCTCCCACACAGCTGAGTATCAGACTTAACAATCATATTAATGTACAATTAACCCCTCAAAGACGAGGTCAGAATATAGTCCCATCGGTTTTAAATGTGACATGTTTCATTCTATATGGTAATAACTTTGGGTTGCTTTTATATATCAAAATTTTTTTTTGTGACATATAGAGATCAATTCAGTTTGAGCCATTAATCTGGCAAAACCCCATAATGTTGAATGACGGATATATCGTTATGAGCACGTCACTTAGTTCTCTATGACAGATACTGTATATCCGTCACGTTGATTTCACAATGCAGCTTCTGTACCGATGCGATCAGCTGCGGGAGCCTGACTGTTACACACAGCTGCACTCCTGCTATAATTGCTAGTACCGGCATACTCGCTGATCCTAGCAGTTTAATCCCTCATTTGCCACTATTAAGAGTGACCACAGCAAATGAGAAGTTGGACAGAGGGAAAGTACTTTCTCTATTAACCCCTTCGGCACCCCTGCAATGGGGACAAATGTCTCCCGGTCTGCCATACACCACAGCCAATCAGATCCCTCCAGGGACGGGCCTGATAGGCTGAATGTTAGCCAAGCACTGACAGTATAGTGTAATACATAGCACTGCTAAGAGAGTGCTGGTATTACTAATGCAATTAAGAGATCACATGTAAAAGTAAGCACAATATAATAAAATATGCACATGCCCATTTACGCATTACACACATCTGCATAATGCACACATGAACACAGCATATATAAAAAATGGACATAATGGACATACACAATTAAATGTTTGTGATGCACTTGTTTGCATTACTAGACCCATTTTTTGTTTATTCATTCATAGTTGCAACAGCCAAATCTTTTACTTACCTAAGTTTCACTATATAAGGACCCGCTTCTCGTAATCAATGCTCCTAAGCCTTTTATATGGGCATGTAGGTTATAGGAAGCTGAATACTGGTACCTTATTATCTGTGATCCGATGTCTTATTCCAGAGAAATTCACATTTATATTATATGTTAACGAGCTGTTAAGATCTATGGGCCAGACACTGATCTGCATGACAATCTGCCTCCATGGATTATTTAAATAAAAGGGGGAATTACCAATTTGTGATGTGTGACTAACACAGAACAGTAGAGCTGAACTTTGTCTCATAACAAACACGTTAGCTGCTGTAGCCCTCACAGTTCTACTATATTACAACACTATCTGCCTGTTGGATGGAAGTTGAATCTCTGAGAGGACCTTGCAGATGTGTCAGTGTCATGCTTGTGTGTGTGGACCCACTGCACCACGGGCCAGGCTAGAGCCTCTGGTGGTGAGGATAGGCTTGGCTGTAGGTAGTCATCAGGTACCACTACAGTGCAATCCCAAGGACTGCAGGAGCTGACTGGAGGGTCAGAGGCATGGGTTAGTGGTACAGGAGGGCAAAGACAAAAGCTTGTTCAGATGGTCCAAGGTTGGGGCAGCCAGCACAGGAGCAGTAAATGGAGATGAGGTCAGGAGCACAGAGGTCAGACAGGATAGGTAAACAAGCTGGGTCAGTAACATTAAATAGAACAAAGTGGAAAGCATGAATGGGTGCTAAACACATAGGAACCAACATTTGGGTGGAGAATGCTAGCCACCTAATAAAGGCCCTGCTACCAGGGGATAGGCCAGGGAACCTAATCTCTCCAGGACCTAGAAGGGTTAAATTCCTGCAGGGACTGGCCATGCCCCACTAAGGCTAAGTATATGCCACAAACAATGCAACAGTGCAGCATGAAGCAAAATAGCTGACGTCAGAGGGAATCGCACAGTGAGTAGAGGGGCGCTGGGGAGGCATGCGAGTTACCGCCGTGACAGTCAGTTATAATCACACACAACTCTGCAGTGAAATCAGGAGAGCAAAGAGCGGCCATTACATATCACACTGGTAACTCCTCCTACATGTAAAATAATCTCTGGAGGCAGATTTTCATGCAGATCAGTGTCTGGTCCATAGTCCTGAACAGCTCATTTACATATAAGAAAAACGTGGATTTCTCTAGAATAAGACATTGGATCATAGATATCAAGGTATCATATTATTCAGCTTCCCATGACCTATGTGCCCATATAGGGTTGATCCTACTGACAGATTCCATTTAACACTTTAGGTGCTTTTCGGGAATTAAAACAAAATTGACACACAATTAAAAAAATAACATATGACAGGGATCAGGAGTGAAAGAGCACATGTGCATTTGGAGCCTTACTTGGTGATTTGCAAAGCACTGACCAATAAATGCTGAGGTAAGGTGAATCTTATTTTGGAAACTAAATCCTTCAAGGTATATATCAAAGGGTGCATTAAATAATTTGCCCCCACAGGTGATGGCGCAAAGTGAAAACGATTCCATATATATGGCATGTTAGTGCTCATTATATTGTATTTAGATTGTGCCTCCATAGACACACTGCATAAATTGAGTTTTCCTATGTAGAATAGCGCTGTATACAGTACAGACCAAAAGTTTGGACACACCTTCTCATTAAAAGATTTTTCTGTATTTTCATGACTATGAAAATTGTACATTCACTATGAAGGCATCAAAACTATGAATTAACACATGTGGAATTATATACTTAACAAAAAAGTGTGAAACAACTGAAAATATGTCTTATATTCTAGGTTCTTCAAAGTAGCCACCTTTTGCTTTGATGACTGCTTTGCACACTCTTGGCATTCTCTTGATGAGCTTCAAGAGGTAGTCACCGGAAATGGCTTTCACTTCACAGGTGTGCCCTGTCAGGTTTAATAAGTGGGATTTCTTGCCTTATAAATGGTGTTGGGCCCATCAGTTGTGTTGTGCAGAAGTCGCTGGATACACAGCTGATAGTCCTACTGAATAAACTGTTAGAATTTGTATTATGGCAAGAAAAAAGCAGCTAAGTAAGGAAAAACGAGTGGCCATCATTACTTTAAGAAATGAAGGTCAGTCAGTGCGAAAAATTGGGAAAACTTTGAAAGTGTCCCCAAGTGCAGTTGCAAAAACCATCAAGCGCTACAAAGAAACTGGCTCACATGAGGACCGCCCCAGGAAAGGAAGACCAAGAGTCACCTTTGCTTCTGAGGATAAGTTTATCTGAGTCACCAGCCTCAGAAATCACAGGTTAACAGCAGCTCAGATTAGAGACCAGGTCAGTGCCACACAGAGTTCTAGCAGCAGACACATCTCTACAACAACTGTTAAGAGGAGACTTTGTGCAGCAGGCCTTCATGGTAAAATAGCTGCTAGGAAACTACTGCTAAGGACAGGCAACAAGCAGAAGAGAATAGTTTGGGCTAAAGAACACAAGGAATGGACATTAGACCAGTGGAAATCTGTGCTTTGGTCTGATGAGTCCAAATTTGAGATCTTTGGTTCCAACCACCGTGTCTTTGTGCGACGCAGAAAAGGTGAACGGATGGACTCTACGTCCCTGGTTCCCACCGTGAAGCATGGCGGAGGAGGTGTGATGGTGTGGGGGTGCTTTGCTGGTGACACTGTTCGGGATTTATTCAAAATTGAAGGCATACTGAACCAGCATGGCAACCACAGCATCTTGCAGCGGCATGGTATTCCATCCGGTTTGTGTTTAGTTGGACCATCATTTATTTTTCAACAGGACAATGACCCCAAACACACCTCCAGGCTGTGTAAGGGCTATTTGACCAAGAGAGAGAGTGATGGGGTGCTACGCCAGATGACCTGGCCTCCACAGTCACCAGACCTGTACTCAATCGAGATGGTTTGCGGTGAGCTGGACCGCAGAGTGAATGCAAAAGTGCCAACAAGTGCTAAGCATCTCTGGGAACTCCTTCAAGATTGTTGGAAGACCATTTCCGGTGACTACCTCTTGAAGCTCATCAAGAGAATTCCAAGAGTGTGCAAAGCAGTCATCAAAGCAAAAGGTGGCTACTTTGAAGAACCTAGAATATTAGACATATTTTCAGTTGTTTCACACTTTTGTGTTAAGTATATAATTCCGCATGTGTTAATTCATAGTTTTGATGCCTTCAGTGTGAATGTATAATTTTCATAGTCAAGAAAATACAGAAAAATCTTTAAATGAAAAGGTGTGTCCAAACTTTTGGTCTGTACTGTATGTGGATATAATTTGTGGGTTAGGCACAGGGCTCAGTATGAAAGGACCTTCATTTGGCTTTTGGAGCACAGATTTTGCCAGAATGGCCATTTTACAATTGCAGACCCTCTGAGGTACCAGTATGGGAGATGCACCCAGAAAATGATTACACAATTTATATTGTGGTGTTATCTAGTGGTGGGAAATGTGAATTGCTGCTGAGATACCTGTGAATTTCCTTCAAGAACTGAAAGTATGAGTCTAGAATATCCTCAGTGGCCAGTGTGAAAGTTGCCATGTTTCTCCAATTTCTCTCTTCTTTTTGTTCTTCAATGCAAATTGTGATATTTATAAATTAAAAAAAAAACATTGCCCAAAATTAAAGAAAAAAAAATACATAGTAATATATGTACTATTCTTTACTATTAATAACAGTTAAGAAAAACACAGTTTAATAAAACCACTACTCTTAAATAAATGACATAATACTAGCTGGATAAAAACAGACCGCAATGCTTTATTAAGGATACTGATAAAGTAATAAATTAAATCAATAATTTAATCATCAATAATAACTCAATTAAAAAACATAACATATCAAAATCTAATAACGGCTCAGTCCTTACAGGGAATCTGTCACCCCTTGGGACCTATCAGACCTCTAATATGGGCATACCGTTGACAGAAATGTAAATCTATAGACACCTGTACGGCCCATAGCAGAGGTCTGCTTGCTTTGAAATATCTTTTTATAAAATCCATTTTCCTATGCTTGGCTTCCGAGGGATGCCTAGAAATCCCCGCCCACCTACTTGGGAACGTCAAGAAATCCCCGCCTGCCTACTTGGGGACACCAAGAAATCCCCGCCCACCTACTTGGGGATGCCAGGAAATCCCCACCCACCTGCTAGGGGACACCAAGAAGTCCTCGCCCACCTACTTGGGGACACCAAGAAATCCCCACCCACCTACTTGGGGATGCCAAGAAATCCCCGCCCACCTACAAGGGGATGCCAAGAAATCCCCGCCCACCTACTTGGGGACGACAAGAAATCCCTGCCTACCTACTTGGAGACACCAAGAAATCCCTGCATACCTAATTTAAATATTTGCCACTCCCCTGCACGTCACAGGGCCCAGAGAAATGCAGCCTAGGTCTGCATATCCCGCACATGCGCAATGCGCCAATAATGTAAGTTTTTTTTTTTCTCTCGGCCCTATTTTACATTGCAGGGCTCTAGTGCACAGGCGCCGGGCAGTCACTGTGACTTCCGCTCCAGTGACCTCCGGCGTGCGCAACAATAAGGTTTGGTCCCCACTTCCTCTCGGCATCCTGATTATTAGGAACTATATTGTATATATGTGAGCATAGGAAAATGAATTTTATAAAAAGATATTTCAAAGCAAGCAGACCTCTAATATGAGGCATATAGGTAGGTATAGATTTGCATTTCTATCACCTGTATGCCCATAGTAGAGGTCTGATAGGTCCCAGAAGGGTGACACATTCCCTTTAATCGACTCGAGCTGATTATTCAGTCCATTTATAAATAATCATAAACCCGTTACCTCCCTTCAACAAAGCAATGCGATGGAATAAGAGTATCAAAAGGGGAGGGTGGGGCGGGAAAAATCTTCAATTTCTCTGACAGGAATGCGCAGAGGTTCCTGGAGAGGTTAAATAAGGTCATGAGAATCCACCTTCATGCAGCATCCTCTAATCATCAGGGCCAGAAAATGCGTGAAGAGCGATATCCATATAGATGGGTTTTTCCATTTTAGCGTTTTCGTTTTTTGCTCTGTTTCTTCCCAGAGCCAGAACTTTTATATTTTTAGGTCAATATAGCCATGTGAGGGCTTGTTTTTTTGCGGCACGAGTTGTACTTTTGAACAACACCATTGGTTTTACCATACTGGAAAACGGGAAAAAGATCAAAGTGCGGTGAAATTGCAAAAAAAGTGCAATTCCACAATTGTTTTCTTTTTTACCATGTTCACTAAATGGTAAAACTGACCTGCCATCATGATTCCCCAGCTCATTACGAGTTCATAGATACCAGACATGTATAGGTTCTTTTCTATTTAAGTGGTGAAAAAAATCCAAAGTTTACATAAAAAATAAAAAATGGCGCCATTTTCTGAGACCCATAGTGTCTCCATTTTTTGGGATCTGGGGCCGGGTGAGGGCTTATTTTTTGCACGCTGAGCTGACGTTTTTATTGATCCCATTTTGGGGTACATACAAAAAAAATTGCCTGTTATTGCATTTTATTGCAATGTTTCAGCGACCAAAAATACTTAATTTTGGTGTTTTGATTTTTTTTATCATTACGACGTTTACCGATCGGATTAATTATTTTTATATATTGATAGATAGATCGGGCAATTCTGAACACGGAGATACCAAATATGTGTATATTTGACTTTTTTTATTGTTTTATTTTGAATGAGGCAAAAGGGGGGTGGTTTGAACTTTTATATTTTTTATATTTATTTAATATTTTTAAAAACTTTTTTTTAAAACTTTTTACTGGCTTCAATAGTCTCATTGGGAGACTAGAAGCTGCAATCTTCCGATTGCCTGTGCTACACAAAATGATCACTTGTTATTATCACCGCGCTCATACCAACCCGGCAATGACAACTGCATGGGTCTCCTGCAGACCCCAGGTTGTTATACCAACCCATCAGCGACCCGTGGTCATGTGACACGGGGGCCGATGGAAGGGACTAGTGACTCACTCACGGCGCGGCCATGTTAAATGCCGCTGTCAGAGATTGACAGCGGCATTTATCATGTTAACAGTGAGGGGTGGATCGCGATTCCACCCGCGGCTGTTAAGGGCATATGTCAGCTGATCAGATCAGCTGTCATGTGCCTGGTAACATGCGGGCTCATCGCCGGAGCCCGCATGAAGTGCAGGCATACCACCTTGGACATACTCATACATCCAAGGTGGTAGAGGGGTTAACCCTTAGTGGAACAAACAAATTGGCACAGCCATGAACAATACATAAAATAAGCTAAGTCCAATATTTCCAAGTGCCGCCTTACTCTTATTGACTGGGGGCTTACATTTAAAACAAAAATTTGATTTAAACAATGGGTCATTTTCTGATGATATATTGTCTTTTATAGATGATACTTATACCAGAGCCCATGCTGGTGCAGAGTATAACAGCCTCATATTCATATACATTCAGAACACTGACTCTTTTAAGGGGCTTTTCCCACGAACAAAAGTTCATTTTATTCACTAGATCTTTGAATAAAAAGAATTCTATAATTGGATGTGATTAAAAATAATGTTCCTGTGCTGAGATAATCTTATAAATGTGCCCCTGCTGTGTACTGTGTAATGGCTGTGTCTGACTGTGCAGAGACATGGTCTGATCATACCACATCTCCTGGGCAGGGGGGACGCAAAAGAATATATAGACAGTGGGACAGTAGGGATCCACAGCTAACTATTTCTATGCTTAAAAACAGGCATTGAAATGTTTCACTTCACAAAAAGAATCAGCTGCGAACCCCGGCTGTAATGTCTGTATACTTCTCCCCCCCCCTGCCCAGGAGATGTGGTATGATCAGACTATGTTCCTGTATGGCAGCGTTTCTCAACTCCAGTCCTCCCTGAACAGATCAGATTTTCAGGATCTCCTTAGTATTGGACAGGAGAGAGCACCTGTGGCATTTTTTAATGCCTTGATAATAATTCCATCACCTGTGCAATACTAAGGAGATCATGAAAACCTGATTTGTTGGGGGGTCCTGAGGACTGGAGTTGAGAAACACTGCTGTATGGTCAGACACAGCCATTACACAGTAAACAGCAGGGGAACATTTATAAGATTATCTCAGAATAGGAACATTATTTTTAATCACATCCAATTATAGAACTTCTTTTTATTCTAAGATCTAGTGAATAAAAGGAACTTTTGTTCTTGGAAAACCCCTTTAAGAAGGTAGGTGATTTTTTTCTTTACATAGCAGTACTTAAATGGGTTGCCCTCTTTCAGAAAACTTGTTTGTACAGGCTAAGGAAGTGTGAGTAATGCATCGCCTCCATAATTTGAGCCAGGTGTATTTTATTCTGAAATGCTGCAGAGTTTCAGGGAACATGGATTTAAAAAACGGCCGGGTTCTAGGCGGCTCAAGTAACTAGTTCAAGAGGCAGGTTCCCAGAGGGTTTTCTTTGCCCCTCTCCCCTAAACTAACAGGTCTCTCCCTATACACAAGCACACAGATGGGGAGAGACCTGTCACTTAAAGGGAACCTGTCATGTGAAAAATCGCTATTAACCTGCAGATATGGGGTTAATCTGTAGGTGAATAGCATTCTAAAGCCATGCAGCACCTGCTGCCAGAAGGAAATGAACTTTATTCCCCCTGGAAGCCTCTGGCTTTCAGTCATAGTGGTGCGACTTCAGTCACCTCAGTAGATAGTGAGCAGTGGCTGTAACCACACCCCAGCACTGACTGACAGCTGGCTCAACAGTGTATCAGTTAGTGCCGAGGTGTGATTACAGACACTGCTCACTATGTATTAAGCGTTGTTTGAAGCCACGCCAGACGAGCCTCCATGACTGAAAGCTGTTGGGAAGAATAAAGTTAATTTCCTCCCGACAGATCGGCTTTCAGTGCGGTGGCCAGGCAGCTTCAGAACACTAGATTAACCCCATATCTGCAGGTTAATAGCAATTTTTCACATGAGTGGTTCCCTTTAAAGAATCAGGAAAGGCAAAAGCTGAAAAGAAATGGCCTCTTATCCATGACAGGCTTTCAAATCTATGATTTTAAAACATACCTGGCATAATTGATAGAGCCAGACTCAGCATTGTGCTGCTCGTTGTTCAGGCAGCATGAATTAGCTATCAAGTTCCCTATAAAAGTTATTTCTCACCCTGGGTATGACAAAAGATGCTTATACTCACCTCTAAGACCAGCACCACTCCTCCGCACTTACTACTGTGTCCCCAGTCGGTCTCAGAGAATGAACATGACATTCTGTCTAAGCAGATTCTTTGGCCTGGACAGAATGTAAAAGCTGCAGCCCTAATCAGCACCCTCTGATCAGCAGCAGTGGTCATGTGTGTCCTTCTTCAGATGTTGATACCTAGAGATCAGCGGATGACATAGTAATGAGTGTGGAGGAGCAGGTCCGGTCCTGAGAGTTTAGTATAGGATTTACTATGTTCTTTACTCCTCCCTGGGACCATTGACAATAGCTTTTAAAGCAGAGGAAAACCACTTTAAATCTAATAAATCAAGAGGAGAGAATAAATTCCATGTAGCTGCTGTAAGAATTTTGGAATATTTTTTTCTTAGGTTCCTTACAATACGTAGGAGTGATGTCAGCCTCCTAAACCAATACAGCGCTTCACAGAGTCATTGGGTAAGTAAGTCACTTCTGTAGAGTGTTAGCTCTTATGGTCAACAGGGTCTTCTCTCTCTCTTCTCTCTGATGTGTATTTTATGAGCAATTACAAGCTTCCCAGTATTGAAATTCACGCAAATTCATTCACCTCAAATTTAATTTTGGGGAAAAATTCAGTGAAGACAGGAAATTCGAATTTTAAAAAATCTGCTCTTCTCTAATTATTACTATCTAAACCTGTTTGTCTGGTGCAGGTTGGAAGTGGTAGGAACCCCCTACCATGAACTGGAGACGTATAGCCAAAAGAACATAAAAATAAAATTTCACATAGTTAAAGGAAATCTGTCACCAGATTTTTGTCATTTCATCTGAGAGCAGCATGATGTAAAAAAAAAGACCCCGATTCCAGTGATGTATCACTTAGTTTGCTAGGTGCAGCAGTTGTGACACATTCACAACTGTAGAGGTTTTAGATGTAGCAGTGCTCAAAAGTCGCCCCCCAGCCACAAGACAGCTTTATGTGTACATTGTATAGTGACAGTGAGCTGCTTATCAGAGGAGGAGGCGTAGTTGGTCTAGCAGGCCCATGAGACCTAGTGAATCTCCTGGTGATAAAACCTTCATTGTTATCAAACAGCACACAGCGAAATGAGTGAAACATCCTTGAAATCTGTGTTTCAGCCTCTATCTCCTGCTGTCTTCAGATTCCCTAGCAAAAACCTGCTGACAGATTCCCTTTAAAAGTTACTTTACATTTTAGTGGACTATGATCCATAACTTGATTTGTTTCATACAGTATAACTCTTAACTGTTAATATACAGTATAACTCTTATCTGTTTAGATTATCTTTGGTAAGTTAATACATGTTTTTACTGATCAAATTTCATTTTGTCATTGGTCCATTAGTTACCTATGCCCCAATGAATAGCAATAAAGGAGGAAAAGCAATTGAAAGTCTGACACTGGCAATAATTATGTGACTACTACCCTCTTGTGGTAAGGAAAGGAATGACAAGCAATACAAACATTCCATATAATTGAAATACTCCAATCCAATAATAAACTAGATGAAAACTGCATGGTACGAGTTGTCTACTGTTGGGTATTTAAGGGGAACCAGTCACATGATTCAAAGATGAACCTGTCCCTCATTATAAACAAGTTTCCCTCTGAAAAGCTTGATTGACAGGTCTCACCCTATATGTATATACAGTATGTATAGGGAGAGCGATGTCAGTCTACCTGTACATGTAGAGAAGCCAGCTGGCACAGACCTCCATGACTAGCCAGCCCTTTTTTAACTATGTTTTCCCCTGAACCCAAGTTCTTTTCTGAATGTTTAGGTGGGTGGATCGACAATTGGGATCTGGAGGGAAATATTAGCTCTTAGATTGTGCATTATGGATGTACTCATACCGCCTCCCTATATCCTCTCCCACCCCTTGAGGGTACTTGATGGACAAGGGTCTTTTCTCAACCCTTGATTCGCACAGCCCATGGTTCGGACAGAATGAATCGTGTGACAGGTTCTCTTAATGCACTTAATTATAATTTTAATTTATGGGTAAAAACTTTAGATTCATTTCATGCCATCTCCCACACAATTGAAATGATTGCTTTTATCGCTAGAGAATTTTTATTTAAACCTCTCAGACTGTCCATGGTACATGGTGTCACTGCTGATTATCTCCTTTCTACTTTCCGGTTCTTTCTGCTATACTATGCAATTAATTTTATGATAAATTGATTTGAACTGAACTCTTTCTCACTCTGTGAACCCATCTCCCATTCACCAATGAAAAAAATTTTGTCCATTCACAGCTCAACATTCTTCTGTAACCCCTTGCTTCCCAGTGCAATTATACCCTGTCACGCAGAGTTGTAAAAAAAGAAAAAAACAGTACGGCCAACTATTGTACATTCACTGCCTTGGTCAGTCTTAGAATCATACAAATATAGGTAAGAATGGATTTCATGATAAGAGTAATAAAAAAGATGCAAAACTGAAAATAGCAATGAATGGATGGATATATTTTTTTAAAGTATGCAATAGTACTCTTTTAGAAAAAAATGTTGACCTTTGTGATATACAAGCCCTAGCTGTTACCAAAGAAAAAAAAACTATTTTCAAAAGTAACCAAGAATGGGTAAAGTTATAAGTAAAAAATGTGAATAGTGTAATACTGACATCTAGTGGTAAACAGTTGTACTGTTTCTACAACAATATAGAACTCAGCTTTTCACATTTCTAAGAGGATCTGTCAGCTCTTCAGATATGTCTGTTTTAAAGCATGTGAAATAGCAATTATGGAACATATTTTTTTGGAACTATGCAATGTGATATTCCTCTATTTTTCATCCTGGAAATATTTAAGTAATTTTACAAGTAACCCATTCACAAACTTGTTATTTTCCGTTTTTTCCTCCTCTTATTCCAAGAGCCATAACTTTTTTTTATTTTTCTGTCCATATAGATGTATGAGGGCTTGTTTTTTGTGAGACGAGTTGTACTTTTAAATGAGGCCATTTATTTTATCATATGATGCACTGGAAAGTGGGAAAAAACTGCCAAGTGTGCTAAAATTGCAGGAAAAAAAATCAATTTCCTCAATTGTTTTTGGTTTTTATTATTTACATGTTTACTATATGGTAAAACTGACATGTCAATATGATTCTCCAGGTCATTACGAGTACACAGATATCAAACATGTATGGCTTTTTTTATTTAAGTGGTGAAAAGAAAATTGGAAATTTGAAAGAAAACTTTTTTTGCTTGTGACACTACTTTCTGTGATCCATAACGTTTTTATTTTTCAGGATCTGTGGCTTGCTGAGGGCTTATTTTTTTTTGCACCCTGAGCTGACGTTTTTACCGATACTTTACTTGGAGTAGATACAACATTTTGATCGGCTGTTATTAAATTTTATTGTAATGTTGTGACAGCCAATAAACAGTAATTCTGTTATTTCAACTTAATTTCTCGTTACACCATGTACCGATCGGATTCATTTATGTTATATTTTGATAATTTGCACTTTTCTGTGTGCAGTGATACCAAATATGTGTGGTTTTTTTAATTGTTTTATTTTTAACTGGGCAAAAGTGTTAAATTGACAGAGGGATTGACAGTGGGATTTAACAGGTACATGATGGCTAATTACTTACGCTGCTGAGAATAATGGCAGCCTATGTGCACTGAACGATCTATTACTGATTGTGCAATGGACATAGAAGTGCAATCTCTCTGTGCAAGCAGATTATTAAATATCCAATGATCAGCAAATATGCTGAGAGACAGTGGTCGTTTAGCGCTGATCATCGTGCCATGTAAACGCACCTTTTAGACAACTCTTTAAAGAGTATTGTCCAAGGAACAGATAATTGACAATGGAACGGGACTGATAAAAGCTAATCTTTATAATGATTAATCCACGTACGTCAGTCTGGACAGATAAATGCATGATTTTGTTGCGGTGGTATCTTACTTTCCACAGCATGATCCATCATAATGACACTATGGGAATTCTTTTGAACTTCATAAATCTTTCTTTTGTCATCAAGTAGCTTTAAACTGACTTGTGGACATTTTCCATCTCTCTTTTATTCTCCACTGTTTCCATGTATAAATCTGGCCATCTTTCATGTAATCTTCTTTTTATCATAACATATCTCTGAATACATTTTAAAGCATTTAAAGGTATATTCCCAACAACAGGGCTGGTTTTAGGCAAAGTGGGGCCCTAGGCAAAAGTTTAAAGTGTGGCCCTAAATGCTCACATATTGCACCATCACACTAAAACATTTTGGTTGCATTTACATGCTCTGAGTTCAGGCTATTAAATGAGCGTGATCGACAATACTGAAGTCGTTTAATGGTTCCCGGCCTCTTTACACCAGATGACGAAGCATGATGGGGACAGAACAATCACTAGATCAATCTGTCCCAATACAGTATAATGTTATCGGCAGCTTATCTGCAGTTTCCACCGGGCGATGTGCTGCTAAGAACAATGATTTTGTTCTGCTATAAACAATCCAATCACTCAGTGAATGAGTAGCATTTTGCTCATTCGTTGGACGATTGCCAACATGTTTACACCTATGAGCTCTCGTCTGCACTGACGGGATTTCTAAATGTGGATGTCACACACACACATACTGTGTGTCACATACTGCCACTGTGTGTCTATACCCAGCCATTCACCTATACTATTGACATATATACAAGTTAGAATACTGTAATAAACTATATAAACAAACACACTTATATACACACCTGTACACAAAGCTGTACACGGTATACACTTATACACACACATGTACACGGCCCATACATGTATACAGCCCACACATGTACAAGGCCCACACTTATACACACACATATACACGGGCAACACACGTACACGGCACACACACGTAAACGGCGCACACACATGTACACGGCACACGCATGCTGCACAACAAATGCTCAGTAGATTCACACATTACACACAGCACATACACACACTGGTTTATGCTGAAGGGAACGAAGATGTTCCTCACTATGAGCAGCAGCTTCTTATGCTCACAGCAGCACTTTCCCAGCAGACACCTCCCTGCCCTCTCCTCTTCTAAGACTGCTGACAGGAGCAGGAGGAGGCAGACAGGAGCAGGAGGAGGCTGACAGGAGCAGGAGGAAGCTGACAGGAGCAGGAGGAGGCTGGCAGAAGCAGGAGGAGACTGGCAGAAGCAGGAGGAGGCTGACAGGAGAAGGAGAAGGCTGACAGGAACAGGAGGAGGCTGACAGGAACAGGAGGAGGCTGCCATGAGCAGGAGGAGACTGACAGGAGCAGGAGGAGGCTGACAGGAGCAGGAGAAGGCTGGCAGGAGCAGGAGGAGGCTAACATGAAGAAGGAGGAGGCTGGCAGTAGCAGGAGGAGGCTGACAGCAGCAGGAGAAGGCTGTCAGGAGCAGGAGGAGGCTGACAGGAGCAGGAGGAGGCTGACAGGAGCAGGAGGAGGCTGGCAAGAACAGGAGAAGGCTGGCAGGAACAGGAGGAGGCAGGCAGGAGCAGTAGGAGGCTGACAGGAGCAGGAGGCTGACAGAAACAGGAGGAGACTGGCAGGAGCTGCACACACTAGTGGACACAGAAGGACTTGTCTGGCAGCTCAGCTCAGTAGGTGCCGGGTCTCTAGTTCTCTCTACCCCTCAGGCTCTTTGCAGGGGGAAAGGAGCACTGGCCAATAAGCGCTTCTATCCCTCTGATGGGGGAGGTTCAGTGGCCAGTTCTCCTGTCCTTCACTGCACGCTCCTCGTTCAATGCAACACCTTTACAAAAGCTCTTCAGACTGCAAGTCCTGTAGTGACATCATGGTCACATGATCATGATGTCACTACAGGTCCTGAACCAGTCTCTACATTGGAAGCTTCACTGATAATCCTATTATCAGTAAACTCCTGCTGTAGCCACTGGGGGTCCACAAGGGAGTGGGGGCCCTAGGCAGATGCCTAGTCTGCCCTGCCCTAACGCTGGCCTTGCCCAACAAAGACAAATATCTAATAGATGTGTCTCAAATTTTCCAAAAAATTCAGAATTTCCTGAACCTGAATCTGTTGTGATTTGCATTGAGCTTGCTACCATTTTGATAATTTGTAGAGTGCCAGGAAAGAAGTGAAAAAAAATAAAATAAATAATACTTCACCACACACCTGTCCCACTGCCACTGCCTGTTGTCCTTTCTTCCACGCAGATCCTTCTGGCCTCTTCTCTCTTTTGGCACCATGTGAGACATCCTCTTCCTGCATTTTTACTTTGCTCTTAGACTTCCGTAGGACTTTGATGTCATGACTTCACAAAGTGCATCGCTCTTGGCACTGAATAGACCTTGGCAATGAATGTTATGATATTCAGAAGCCACAAAGTGCATTGTGATGTCAGAAGCCTACTCAATGTACCTCTGAAAACAATTTTATATAGTTCATCCCACCTGTGGGACCAGGGCCAGGCTAGGACTATAAAAGCAACCCCATCACACAAACGTGACCAGCCCACATAGTCCTGTTGAGGTCAGATACAAGGTGTGCATCTGCGCTCTGCAGAGTATTATCACACTCCAGACTATACAGAGACAGTGGCAAAAAACATAACAACTAAAGAGGTCCTGTCAGCTCTCCTGACACAACTACTTTTGTAAACTCTTTGGAATCCCCATGAAACATCAATTCAGGATCATTTTTATCATAGTGTTGAGCTATTCCTCTGGCATGTTTGAGTAAATTGACAACTGCATGTTGCCATTTTCATTGCGAAAAGATTGTGGCTCTGATGCATTTAAGTGTTTTTCCCACATTTCTGTTGTAAAACACTTTAAAAAGTTGCAAAAAAAATTCACAACTCAAAGTTATCTGATCAAGGCAAAGGTCAAGGGGGAGTAGGTGAGCTTTAACATCCCCTATAGTGAATGGTGGATCCCCTGATATCTATTGAATAATAATAAAGATTTACCTTTCATTGAAAGAGCTCATGCAGACGTCCGTGCAAAATGGTCCAAGCATGGACAGCAATGCACGGACTGGCCACAGCTCTCCCAATCCAAGCGACAGAGTTTCATATATGTCTACGAGGCTGTGACACTCAGGCTGGGAGAGTCGTGACCAGTCTGTGCATTGTAGTCCATGTTTGGACTGATTTGCACGGATATCTGTAGGAGCCTTAAGGCAGACCCTTATGATAATGAAAGTGCTGGAAACAGGTTATATAACTTCTGAAGTTTTTTTAATATGGATTGCGATATGGAAATTTGAAAATAAAAAAACTCAAAATTAAAAAATATATATTTAACCCCTTTACGACCTTAGACATATCCATAGGTCCAGGTCACCTGGAACTTAACAACCTTGGATGTATGTATACATCATTGCAATTGCTCATGCACAGAAGCTGTGCGCGCATGCTCTCCGCTGGGTGTCAGCTGATTCTGACAGCTGACACCAGGCACTCAGTGCCAGGGGTGGTACCGCTCCGCTCCCAGAACTTTAACCCTCTAAAATGCTGCAATCAAAATCGATTGCAGCATTTAGCGAGCAGGCAAAGGGAGGAAGCCCCCTCTGCCCTTGAATCGGTGACCTTCGACGCCATCGTTGGGCCCTATCATTGCCATGGTGACCCGATGTCGTCATGACAACATTCGGGTCGCCAGAACTAGCAAAGTTGTAAGATCATGCTCAGTACATGATCGAGAAAGTTTGTCTGTCAGTGAAGTGCTTACAGTTTGAATAGTATAGGAATGCTCCTGCATGCCTATGCTATACAAGCGATCAGCCTGCAAAAAAGTGAAAGTCTCATAGTGGGACGAAATTATTATTAATAATTAATAATAATAATCAAAAAATAATATTGTATATACAGTATATATATATATTCTGCCCATAAATAAATATTTAAATATTTTTATGAAAAAAAAATATCATAAAAAAGTACACATATTTGGTCGTCGCGTCTGGAATGAAAGACCTATAAACCAGTCCCACTAGTTAACCCCTTTAGTGAACACCATAAAAAAGAAATAAAAAAAACAAAGCAAAAACTATGCTTTATCATCATACCACCGAACAAAAAGTAGAATAAAACGTGATCAAAAAGATGAATGTAAATCAAAATTATACCGCTGAAAGCTTCATCTTGTCGTGCAACTAACACGCCACCATACAGCTCCATCAGCAGAAAAACCAAAAAGTTATAGCTCTCAGAATAAAGCGACGCAAAAATAATTATTTTTTCTATAAAATAGTTTTTATTGCATAAAAGTGCCAAAACATAAAAAAATATAAATGTGGTATTGCTGTAATCTTATTGACAAAATACAGTTCCTGAATTGCTGGTTTTTGTTAATTCTGCCTCAAAATAATTGGAATAGAAAGTGATCAAAAAATGTCATGTGCCTGAAAATGGTACAAATAAAAACCTAAACTCATCTAGCAAAAAACAAGCCCTCACATGACTCTGTCGGCCGAAATATGGAAATATTATAGCTATTCAAATATGGCGTCTTTTAGTGTGCAACAGCAGCCAAAAATAAAAACCCAATATAAATCTGGTATAGCTGTAATCGCACTCGAAGAATAACGTTATCTAATCACTTATATTGCACGAGGAACGGCATATAAAAATAAATAAAGCCAATTCTTCACCTGATGTTAATTTGTTCATTCTGCCTCCCAAAGATTGCAGTATGACTCGGCTCACATTTATCCTGTGCTTTGCACTGAGCGCTTGCAATGGGGATTCTGGGTAAGTCTCTGAAATACGTGATTCAGATGGAACCCCTGACAGAAGATTCCCTATAATGAGGCAGATGGAGGCACTGTGGACGCTGTCTGACTTATGATCCGGCGGTGTCTGTCTTTTTAGGCATGCATAAAAGCGCTATGGGCACCCATCCGAAAAAAAAAACACCACTGAACAGAGGCCCGATGGAGCCCAGAGTAAATCTGCTACCTCATTATAGTGAATGGATCTGTCGGGGGTTTCATCTGAATCACGTCACTCTGAGATTTAGATGGAAACCATAATGTAAGTGCTTAGCGTAGAGCGCAGGATAAATGTGATCCAAAATGTTATGTAAAGTTTCCCCAATAAAACTCAATCCACAAAAAAAGCCCCCACTCAGGTCTGTCATCTTTTATCAGGAATATAGGGGGCATCCACGTTACTGGTAGCACAAAGGCTCTGGAAAAAGCGAAATGGCTCCTTACCCTCCAAAAGAATTTCAGCAAATTCTGCGCTGCCAAATCCAAAATGTCCCCCTTAGGGTCCAAATGTTTGGCATTTCTGTAGTGATGAGAGCCTGCCCTATTTTACCGGTGCATGGCTCCAGAAGCATGAGCAGGGCACAATGTACTGAGCAGTACAACGTACTAAGCAATACAACTTACTAGTGACTACAAAGTACTGGTCACTACAATGGCAGTTTGTAATTTTTACTCAGCAACATTAATTGCTGCTTGTTTCTGGAAAATACCCATGGAGTTAAAATAGTCACTACACCTGAGGACAAATTTCTGAAGGGGTAACATTTCCAAAATGGGGTCACTTGAGGGGGGATTCTGCTTATGTAGCACTTAGGGGCTCTGTATATGGAGTATGCAAACTATTCTAGAAAAATATGCCCTCCAGCAGGCAAATAACGCTCCATCCCTTCCAAGTGTTGCCATGTGGCAAGCAGTACTGTACATCCACATATGGGGTATGTCGACATTAGAGATGAACAAACATGTTCGGAAAACATTCAGTATTTTCAAATTCGGCACGAACATTGCACATTGGAATTCGTGTTCAGATTCCCGAGCATTTTGCTCAAAATTGGCAAAAGTCAGCGGAGCCCAAGCCCAAACATCACTGGTTTCCCCTGCTGTCATCTGCGTGACAGCATGGAAAACAGGGGCTCATCAGCTGATCATCAACTTATGAACTCATGTGAGCTCTCTCCCGGCAACTCAGCGCTATACACTAACATACGAGTGATTACACTCCTGAGTCAGTATGTAGCCTGCTGTCCGCTAGAACAGCCACATCAGTGATTGCTGATGTGACTGCTCTAGAAGTGACTCTGGATGATGTCATCATGTCAGACAGATGAGGGATCAATATGATGCACCAATTCTAGCACTTACCCTCGCTCTTCCCATTTGCTCAGCCTGACTAAAGAACTGAGGCGGGTTTCCAGAGTTACTAAGAGGAGATGGAAAAGATTTTATTACAAAGAGCACTTAATCGCATTCAAACAGTCCCTCACTACTTTCCAGTCCACCGTTACCACAGCAAAACAAACCTACTCCTCATCTCTCATATCCTCCCTGTCTCACAATCCTAAACAGCTGTTCAACATTTTCAATTCTCTCCTCTGTCCCCCAGCACCTCCTCCCTCTCCTCTCATCTCAGCTGACGACTTTGCCTCTTTGTTCAAGCAGAAGATTGATAATATCAGACAAATCTTTTGCCCAAAGTCCCAACAGCCCCTCCTCATAACTACTCAGCCCTGCTCCTCCAAAACCAGCTTCTCTGCCATCACGGAAGATCAACTTTCCTCTCTACTCTCCAGCTCACATCTTACCACCTGTCCACTTGACACGATCCCATCCCACTTCATCCCAAACCTCGCCACAGTCTTCAGCCCAACCCTAACCCATCTCTTCAACCTGTCACTAACAACTGGTCTCTTCGCCTCATGCTTCAAACATGCCTCAATCACACCCTTCCTCAAAAAGCCCTTCTTTGACCCATCCTCTTTGTCTAGCTATCTCCCCATATCACTTCTCCACTATGCCTCAAAACTACTGGAACAATACATTCATTTTGAAATGTCCTCCCACCTCTCTTCCTGCTCCCTCTTTGACCGCTTACAATCTGGCTTCCAACCCAAACATTCCACTGAAACTGCCCTATCTAAAGTCCAATCCAAGCGACACTATTCTGTCCTCCTCCTCCTTAACCTGTCTTCTGCCTTTGACACAGTGCACATTCCCTCTTACTACAGATACTCTCATCTCTTGGCATCACAGACTTGGCCCTATCTTGGATCTCTTCATACCTTACAGACTGGACATTCAACATTTCCCACTCACACACCACATCCTCATCTCACCCCCTATATGTCGGTGTCCCCCAAGATTCAGTTCTAGGACCCCTAATCTTCTCCATGTACACCTTTAGCCTGGGACAGTTCATAGAGTCCCACAGCTTTCAGTATCACGTCTATGCTGATGACACAGATCTACTTCTCTGGACCTGATATTACCTCCTTACTAATCAGAATCCCACAGTGTCTGCCTGCTATTTCATCATTCTTCTCTGCTAGATTTCTAAAACTTAACATGGGTAAAACAAAATTCATCATGTTCCCCCCATCTCACTCAGTCCCCTCAACAGACCTAGCCATGAAAGTCATTGGCTGCTCACTCTCCCCAGTCCTGTAAGCTCGCTGACTTTGGGTAACCCTGAACTCTGATCTTTCATTCAAACCACGTATCCTAACTAGTGTTGAGCGATACCTTCCGATATCGGGAAATATCGGATCGGATTGGATCGGACCGATACCGAAAAAGTATCCGATATCGCCGATTCCGATACTGGAAACCAATGCAAGTCAATGGGACAGAAATATCGGAATGAAAATAAACCCTTTCTTTCCTTGTAGGTTAATTCTACATGAAGGAAAACAACTAAGAATAATGTAGAATGTATTGGGGGAGGTGGGGGAGACAATAAAGGCATAGAGGTTTAGCCCAATCAAATGGAATAGCAGGAATTAATATTTTTTTTAAGACGTTCTGAGTTACGGAAATATTGACTATGTTAAGTATTTTTATATTTTGTCAGATATTTATGTTTCACTACTTCCATGCTCTTCATCTTCTTTTTTACTTCTCCCACACATTCTCCTTCATCATCCTCAGCATCTTTTTCATCCACTTCTTCTTCACCTTCTTCATCTTCTTCTTCTTCACCTTCTTCGTATTATTCTTTTTTTACATTCTACATATTCTACTTCTTCATCTTCTTCATATTCTTCTTCTTCATCATATTCTTATTTGTGACAGGCATTCCTGTAGTTGTTATCTATAAAAGGCTGGACATTACACCTTTCGTTCTGCCCGTCACAAAAGATTTACAACAGGATTTGTCCGCGTTCAGTTTGGCTTGCAGCAGCAGGTCTTTTCCAGGGTCACCACGAGGAGGAACGGACTCGCCCCCATACACTGCTTAGTCATCTTCTGCTTATAATTTAGATATTATCTTTTGCTCTGATTTTTAGTCTTATGCTTAATGTTCTTCCGCTTTTTGTTCTGCAGCTTCTTGTACTTCTGCTTCTTGGTCTTCTGTCTCTTGTTCTTCTGTATCTTGGTGCTTGTCTTCTTTTCTTTGTCCTCTTGGTCAACTTCTTTAGGGTCATCTTCTTGGTCTTCTTTGGGGTGGTCTTCAGGGTTGTCGTCTTCGGGGGTCGTTGTCTTCGGGGTCCTCGTCTTCTTCGGGTTGGTCTTCTGGGTCCTCGTCTTCGGGGTCCTCATCTTCTTCGGGGTGGTCTTCAGGGTCCTCGTCTTCTTCGGGGTGGTCTTCAGGGTCCTCGTCTTCAGGGTCCTCGTCAGGGAGATCCAGAGTGATTACCAAGAACCATTTCAAAAAGCTTGAACTTGGAAATGCAGCAGAAGGTACAAGAAGGCTGAGGAGCTACCGAGGACCAGCTGACGGTACTGGAACCCGGATGGGTAGCAGAAGGTACAAGAGTCAATGGAACTACCGAGGACCAGCTGACGGTACTGGAACCCGGTTACTAAGCAGGAGGTACCTGTGCCAGAAAGCACTACCAAGGACCAGCAGACGTAGGTGGAACTTGGATACCGAGAAGGAGGCACCTAATCCAAAGGCACTGCCGAGAACCAGCTGACGGTACTGGAACCTGGATGGGTAGCAGAAGATACCCATGTAAAAAAAAGTTTCAAGGCCGCGAGCCGGCTGCAGTTACCAAAACCCACAGTCCTACAGGGGGTGCTTGTCCTATTGGCACTATGGAACCAGCCTTCATTGCCAGATCCCGCAGCCCACATAGGAGTCACCTAAACTGCAGGCACCATAGAGTCGGCTAACCCGACCGCAACAAGAAAGGACAACGCATTGGAGGCAAAGTGACGTTGACACTACCCGGAAACAGCTGGCGTGCTGGAACCAGGCTGGGCAGGAGGGAGTACCCGTGCCAAAGACACTGCCAAGAACCAGCTGACGGTACTGGAACACGGATGGGTAGTAGAAGGTACAAGAGCAAATGGAACTACCGAGGACCAGCTGACGGTACTGGAACCCGGATGGGTAGCAGAAGGTAAAAGAGCAAATGGAACTGCCGAAGACCAGCTGACGGTACTGGAACTTGGTTACTAAGCAGGAGGTACCTGTGCCAGAAAGCACTACCAAGGAACAGCAGACGTTGGTGGAACTTTGATACCAAGAAGGAGGCACCTAATCCAAAGGCACTGCCGAGAACCAGCTGACGGTACTGGAACCTGGATGGGTAGCAGAAGGTACCCATGTAAAAAAAAGTTTCAAGGCCGCGAGCCGGCCGCAGTTACCAAAACCCACAGTCCTACAGGGGGTGCTTGACCTATTGGCACTATGGAACCAGCCTTCATTGCCAGATCCCGCAGCCCACATAGGAGTCACCTAAACTGCAGGCACCATAGAGTCGGCTAACCCGACCGCAACACGACAGGACAAAGCATTGGAGGCAAAGTGACGTTGACACTACCCGGAAACAGCTGGCGTGCTGGAACCAGGCTGGGCAGGAGGGAGTTCCCGTGCCAAAGACACTGCCGAGAACCAGCTGACGGTACTGGAACCCGGATGGGTAGTAGAAGGTACAAGAGCAAATGGAACTACTGAGGACCAGCTGACGGTTCTGGAACCCGGATGGGTAGCAGAAGGTACAAGAGCCAATGGAACTGCCGAAGACCAGCTGACGGTACTGGAACTCGGTTACTAAGCAGGAGGTACCTGTGCCAGAAAGCACTACCAAGGAACAGCAGACGTTGGTGGAACTTGGATACCGAGAAGGAGGCACCTAATCCAAAGGCACTGCCGAGAACCAGCTGACGGTACTGGAACCCGGATGGGTAGCAGAAGGTACCCATGTAAAAAAAAGTTTCAAGGCCGCGAGCCGGCCGCAGTTACCAAAACCCACAGTCCCACAGGGGGTGCTTGTCCTATTGGCACTATGGAACCAGCCTTCATTTCCAGATCCCGCAGCCCACATAGGAGTCACCTAAACTGCAGGCACCATGGAGTTGGCTAACCCGACCGCAACACGACAGGACAACGCATTGGAGGCAAAGTGACGTTGACACTACCCGGAAACAGCTGGCGTGCTGGAACCAGGTTGGGCAGGAGGGAGTACCCGTGCCAAAGACACTGCTAGGAAACAGCTGGCGGTGCTGGAACCCTGGGTAAATACTAAAAACAGAGTGGAGCCAGAGGCGTAATTGGAGCAACTTTAAAATCTGTAGAAGTTTGAATGTGGACAGAGCAGGAGAATTTGCCGAACACACAGCTGGGGAACAGCTGACGTTACTGAACCCCAATATCACTGGAGCAAACGTTGACTGTGCAAACGGCACTTCTGAGCAGCAACTAGTGGTATTGGAGCCCAGGGTAAATACTAAAAACAGAGGAGCCAGAGGTGTAATTGGAGCAAGTTTTAAATCAGTAGTACAGTGGATGTGGACAAAGCAGGAGAATTTGCCAGGCACACAGCTGGGGAACAGCTGACCTTACTGAACCCCAATAACACTGGAGCATGCGTTGACTGTGCAGACGGCACTTCTGAGCAGCAACTAGCGGTATTGGAGCCCAGGGTAAATACTAAAACCAGAGGAGCCAGAGGTGTAATTGGAGCAAGTTTTAAATCAGTAGTACAGTGGATGTGGACAAAGCAGGAGAATTTGCCAGGCACACAGCTGGGGAACAGCTGACGTTACTGAACCCCAATAACACTGGAGCAAGCGTTGACTGCGTTGACTGCAGACGGCACTTCTGAGCAGCAACTAGCGGTATTGAAGCCCAGGGATAATACTAAAAACAGAGGAACCAGAGGTGTAATTGGAGCAACTTTAAAATCTGTAGTAGTGAGAATGTGGACAGAGCAGTAGAAATTGCCGTCCGCACAGCAGGGGAACAGCTGACGTTACTGAACCCCAATAACATGGCAGCAAGTGTTGACTGTGCAGACGGCACTTCCGCGCGCCAACTGGCGTTGTTGGAGCTCAGGGATAATACTGAAAACAGAGGAGCCAGAGGTGAAATTGGAGCAACTTTAAAATCTGTAGTAGTGAGAATGTGGACAGAGCAGGAGAAATTGCCATCCGCACAGCATGGGAACAGCTGACTTTACTGAACCCCAATAACACGGCAGCAAGTGTTGACTGTGCAGACGGCACTTCCGAGCGCCAACTGGCAGTGTTGGAGCTCAGGGATAATACTGAAAACAGAGGAGCCAGAGGCGTAATTGGAGCAACTTTAAAATCTGTAGTAGTGAGAATGTGGACAGAGCAGTAGAAATTGCCGTCCGCACAGCAGGGGAACAGCTGACGTTACTGAACCCCAATAACACGGCAGCAAGTGTTGACTGTGCAGACGGCACTTCCGCGCGCCAACTGGCGGTGTTGGAGCTCAGGGATAATACTGAAAACAGAGGAGCCAGAGGTGAAATTGGAGCAACTTTAAAATCTGTAGTAGTGAGAATGTGGACAGAGCAGGAGAAATTGCCATCCGCACAGCATGGGAACAGCTGACTTTACTGAACCCCAATAACACGGCAGCAAGTGTTGACTGTGCAGACGGCACTTCCGAGCGCCAACTGGAAGTGTTGGAGCTCAGGGATAATACTGAAAACAGAGGAGCCAGAGGTGTAATTGGAGCAACTTTAAAATCTGTAGTAGTGAGAATGTGGACAGAGCAGGAGAAATTGTCGTCCGCACAGCATGGGAACAGCTGACTTTACTGAACCCCAATAACACGGCAGCAAGTGTTGACTGTGCAGACGGCACTTCCGAGCGCCAACTGGCAGTGTTGGAGCTCAGGGATAATACTGAAAACAGAGGAGCCAGAGGTGTAATTGGAGCAACTTTAAAATCTGTAGTAGTGAGAATGTGGACAGAGCAGGAGAAATTGTCGTCCGCACAGCAGGGGAACAGCTGACGTTACTGAACCCCAATAACATGGCAGCAAGTGTTGACTTTGCAGGCGGCACTTCTGAGCGCCAACTGGCGGTGTTGGAGCTCAGGGATAATACTGAAAGCAGAGGAGCCAGAGGTGTAATTGGAGCAACTTTAAAATCTGTAGTAGTGAGAATGTGGACAGAGCAGGAGAAATTGCCAACCGCACAGCAGGGGAACAGCTGACGTTACTGAACCCCAATAACACGGCAGCAAGTGTTGACTTTGCAGATGGCACTTCCGAGCGCCAACTGGTGGTGTTGGAGCTCAGGGATAATGCTGAAAACAGAGGAGCCAGAGGTGTAATTGGAGCAACTTTAAAATCTGTAGTAGTGAGAATGTGGACAGAGCAGGAGAAATTGCCGTCCGCACAGCAGGGGAACAGCTGACGTTACTGAACCCCAATAACACTGCAGCAAGTGTTGACTGTGCAGACGGCACTTCCGAGCACCAACTGGCGGTGTTGAAGCTCAGGGATTACAGTTCAGCTGGTAGAATCATGAACACAACAGGAGACCTGGATACTGTTGCCAACCAATTATTTATTCTGGAAGAGGACTGGCAAATTCATGAGAGATCCAGGCCTTGTTAATTTTGAGAAAAGTAAGCTGGTCAACTTTATCGGAGGATAGTCGCATGCGACGCTCTGTTAGTACACCACCTGCGGCACTAAAGACGCATTCCGATAATACACTAGCAGCAGGGCAAGCTAGCACCTCCAATGCATACTGACTAAGCTCTGGCCATGTATCCAGCTTACAGACCCAAAACTTGAAGAGAGAAGAGCCGTCTGGGAGTACACTAAGAGGGCAAGACATGTAGTCTGTCACCATCTGACGGAAACGTTGCCTCCTGCTGACTGGTGCCGTCTGTGATGGTGAAGACATTTGTGGCGGCGGGGACACAAAACTTTGCCACATTTCGGCCATACTGGTCTTGCCTTGTGCTGAGGCGCTGCTTCTACTCCCTTTTTGTGCAGAGCTTCCTCCACTGCCTCGACGCACTGAGCTGCTTTGTAAAGCAATAGCAGCACTGCTCTCGGTTGGAATGGAGAACATGATGGAATGCACCAGGGCATCTTGGTACTCCCGCATTTTACGCTCCCGGTTCAACGGTGTTATGAGGCTTTGTAAGTTGTCCTGGTAGTGAGGATCTAGGAGGGTGGACACCCAATAATCAGCCGTGTTGAGAATGTGGGCGATGCGGCGGTCGTTTCTCAGACACTGCAGCATGAAATCAACCATGTGCTGCAGACTGCCAACTGGCCAAGAAACGCTGTCCCCTGCTTGAGGCGTGATCTCTGCCTGCTCTGCATCACCCCACCCTCGCTCTAGATACTGACTACTAGAGCATTGTGTACCTCCCTCCTCTGGACAGATGTCTTCCTCATCCATTGACTCCTCCTCATCCTCCTCACAAAGTGTCCCCTGCCTAGGCCTTTGTGAGGAACCATGTTGCGCAGATTGTCCCTTAGTGCTTGCAGTGTTTTTTCAAGCAGGCAGATAAGGGGGATAGTCATGCTGACTAGTGCATCATCTGCACTCGCCATCCGCGTGGAATAATCGAAGGCACGCAAAACGTGGCAAATGTCCTTCATAGAGGCCCACTCAGTGGTGGTGAAGTGTGAATGGCACGCACTGCGACTTGTTTGCGCCTGCTGCAGCTGGTACTCCATTACTGCTGCCTGCTGCTCACACAACCTCTCCAACATATGTAACGTTGAATTCCACCTGGTGGGTAGGTCACATATGATGCGATGTTCCGGAAGACGTAATCGGCGCTGCAGAGCTGCAATGCGTGATCTTGCGTTGCTGGAACGCCGCAAGTGAGCGCACTCTATGCGGACCTTGTGAAGCAGTGCATCAAGATCCGGATAGTCCCTCAAAAAATTCTGCACGACCAAGTTGAACACATGTGCCAGACATGGGATGTGAGTGAGGTTGCCTAGGCCCAGAGCTGCCCCCAGATTTCGGCAATTGTCACACACTACCATGCCTGGCTGGAGATTCGCTGGCATAAACCACACGTCGCTCTGCTGCTTGATGACATTCCAGAGCTCCTGCGCTGTGTGGCTTCGATTCCCCAAATAATTTAATTTTAATACGGCTTGTTGACGTTTGGCCACGGTTGTGCTCATATCGGTCATCATAACAGGTAACCGTTCACGGGTCGATGTGGAGGTAGACTGTGACGGCTCCTGCAGCGCTGATTCAGAGGAACTGGAGTATGAGGAGGAGTCAATGTGTACAGACTGGATTCCTGCAATCCTTGGAGTTGGCAGAACACGTACAGCGCCACTCTCAAGATCTGTACCCGGCTCCACAACATTTACCCAATGGGCAGTGAGGGAAAGGTATCGTCCCTGTCCATGCTTACTGGTCCACGCATCGATGGTCATGTGGACCTTGCTACTGACGGCGTTTTGTAGCGCATGTTTAATTTTTCCCTCCACATGATGTTGCAGGGCTGGGACGGCTTGCCTGCTGAAATAAAAGCGGCTGGGCACGTTGTATTGTGGGACTGCCAATGCCATAAAGTTACGGAATATCTCAGTCTCCACCAGCCTGAATGATAGCATTTCAAGGGCCAGTAGTTTAGCAATGCCAGCATTCAGAGCCTGTGCTCGGGGGTGGTTTGCCGAGTATGGGCGCCTTTTCTCCCATGCCTGTGCTAACGATGGCTGTAGACTGGCCTGGGAGTGTGAGGATGACTGGGAAAGTGGTGCTGTGGGTGGAATTACACTGTGTCTCTGTACAACAGTGCCAGATATTCTTCCATGGCGATCCTGTGAGGAAGCCGAACCTGCTGTGTGTGAGCTGGAGGAAGAGGTGGTAGGTGGCGCTGTAGGTTGGCCTAGGTCTTCAGTGTGTTTTTGTAACTCCACCACGTGCTTGGTCCGCACATGTTTCCACATATTTGTGGTATTGAGGTTGCTGACACTTTTCCCTCTTTTCACCTTCTGATTACACAGCTTGCATTTGACAAAGCAAATGTCATCTGCAACTGTGTCAAAAAAGGACCAGGCACTGCAAGTCTTGGGAGCGCCCGCTTTGGATTTTGGAAGAGCCATGCTCCTAATGGGTGCCGAAGTGGAGGCTACAGGCAACCAAGTCTGCCCCCTCCCTCTCCCTCCTTTTTGGGCTGTTCGGGGAATCTCTTCCTCAGAGCTGCTCCCACCACCTTCCTGTCCCTCACGCCATGATGGGTCAAGGACCTCATCATCTACACCACCCTCTTCAAACAACTGCTTCTCCTGGGTAGTCTCGACAGCACAGTACGCACCAGAAAGTGGCACCTGAGTCTCATCATCAGATGCGTACTGAGGTGTGCTTCTGACCATAGGCACTGGCCCACCCGCCTCTTCAGATTCAGAGAGACAAAACGGTTGCGCATCACTGCATACTATCTCTTCTTCAAATTCTCGAATTCTGCTTGGCTGGCCCCCTCTTTCCAAGCCAAGAGATTCAGAGAACAGAAGTAGAGATGGCTCCTGTCCAGGGCTATCTGACTGCCTGGGCAATTTGGCAGGTGGTGAAGAGACAGATGGGTGTTCTTCAGTGCTCAGGACCTGAGAGGATCTGGAACTAATTGAAGTCGATGCGTTAGCTGCCATCCATCCGACAACGGCTTAAATTTGGTCCTCCCGCAGCAGTGGGGTGCGGCTAGCTCCTACAAAGCTGCGCATAAAGGACTGTTCCCTGGTAAAACTTGGGGATGCTGAGTCACTGGTGCCCGCAGCAGGCACAGAATCCCCACGTCCTCTCCCTGCAGGCACAGAATCCTCACATCCTCTCCCTGCAGAAACTCCACGCCCACGACCACATGCCTTACTCCCTGCCTTCTTCATCTTGGTAGACTGATAAAGATAGGCAGAAAAGTACTAAGGGCTTAGTGTGCTTATTCCTGAACAGCTGCTAACACGTATAAGAAACACTAATTTTATAAAGTGTGGACTAGACTTTAATATGAGCTAATGTGGCCTACACAACTGTAAAGTGGAGTGTTTGGTGAACTTTATTTAGGTTTTTTTTGTCACAAAAAGACACTGGATGTGCCTAAAGATGTAATACCAATAGTATCACAAACTTTTTGTAGCTATTACAATGTAGAAAGGTAACCTACAATGCAATAGATGAGGCTACGAAAAATAGGCTAATACTTATCTGGCTGGGGCTGCAAGGCTCAATGCTGCAGAAAGGCTCCACTAACTACTCCTATATAGTGTGTTTGGAACCAATTTAGCTGAATACGGACGGAACCACCACACTAATAGGAGAAATCAGGAAAAATTATGAATTGACAAAAAAGGACAATGTATGAGGCAGTGACACTCACTGAGTGCACTACAACCAGACGTGGCTGAAGCACACACTACAGGGTGAGCTGCACTCACACACACAGACCTTGCAGACAGCGGTGAACAGTGTACTAGCGCTGCAAGAACAAAAAAGTTTCTCTATCTACTCCTATATAGTGTGTTTGGAACCAATTTAGCTGAATACGGATGGAACCACCACACTAATAGGAGATATCAGGAAAAATTATGAATTGGCAAAAAAGGACAATGTATGAGGCAGTGAGACACACTGAGTGCACTACAACAAGACGTGGCTGAAGTACACACTACAGGGTGAGCTGCACTCACACACACAGACCTTGCAGACAGCGGTGAACAGTACAGATGCAGAGCACTGTGCACTAGCGCTGCAAGACCAAAAAAATTTCTCTATCTACTCCTATATAATGTGTTTGGAACCAATTTAGCTGAATACGGATGGAACCACCACACTAATAGGAGATATCAGGAAAAATTATGAATTGGCAAAAAAAGGACAATGTATGAGGCAGTGACACACACTGAGTGCACTACAACCAGACGTGGTTGAAGCACACACTACAGGGTGAGCTGCACTCACACACACAGACCTTGCAGAAAGCGGTGAACAGCACAGAGAACTGTGCACTGGCGCTGCAAGGCTCAGCGATTTATAAAGTAGCTTGGGTAAAGCAGAATAGACCAAATAGGTAGCTAAAACTGTCCCTCAGAACAACAGCGTCCTATCCCTAACTGAATTCACAGCAGAGTGAGCTCAAAATGGCGGCGGTGGCTTTTATAGTGCATCATGACATCATTTCAGCAGCCAATCACAGCCATGCCATTAGTTAAGATGCCTACATGCCTAACAGGATGTGCCCACACTTCTTAGGATCCTCATTGACTGAATAAAATGAAACTGGCTCATTGCATTATGGGAACTTCCGATTCCGGTATACGATATTGCAAAAGTATCGGAATTAAGTATCGGAATTCCGATACCGCGAATATCGGCCGATACCCGATATTTCAGTATCGGAATGCTCAACACTAATCCTTACCCTTTCCACTTACTGCAAACTCCAACACAAAAATATTTCCGGGATCCGTACATTCCTTAATCAAGAATGTGCAAAAACACTAGTGAATGCCCTCATCATCTCCCGCCTCGACTACAGCAACCTCCTGCTCTGTGGCCTCCCCTCTAACACTCTCGCACCCCTCCAATCTATCCTAATCTCCGCTGCCCAACTAATCCACCTGTCCTTCCGCTATTTCCTGGCCCCTCATCTCTGTCAATCCTTTCACTGGCTCCCCATTGCTCAGAAACTCCAGTTCAAAACCCTAACCATGGAATACAAAGCCATTCGCAACTTGTCTCCTCCATACATCTGTGACCTAGTCTCCCGATACTTACCTGCACGCAACCTCCAATCCTCACAAGATCTCCTTCTCTACTCCCCTCTTTTCTCCTCTTCCCACAATAGCATACAAGATTTCTCCTATGCTTCCCCCCTACTCTGGAAATCTATACTCTAATATATTAGACTCTTGTCTACCGTGGAAACCTTCAATAGGAACCTGAAGACCTACCTCTTCTGACAAGCCTACAACCTGCACTAACCCTTGTTCCACTATACCACTGCATGACCAAATCTACCCTCACCTACTGTGTCCTCACCCATCCCTTGTAGATTATGAGCCCTTGCAGGCAGGGTCTTCTCTCCTCCTGTACGAGTCGGTGACTTGTATTGTTTAAAATGATTGTACTTGACTTTTATTAAGTATACTCCTTTTCACATATAAAGCACCATTGAATAAATGGCACTATAATAATAAATAATAATAACTAGTGTTGAGCGAGCATGCTCGACACTGCTCCGTACTCGCCCGAGCATCTCACTACTCGAGTCTCCGCCCTGCATGTTTGGCACTCTTTACAGAGCCAAAGAACATGCAGGGATTGCCAGCCAGTCACTGTAATGCCGCAGCCATGTTAGTTGTGGGCATTACAGTGATTGGCTGGCCGCACAGCATCACCTTGAGTATTTAAAACCGGGCGCCGCCATCTTGGACACAGTCGCTCCGGATCAGACAGTGTAGGGAGAGTGCTGCTGAGCTAGGGAGAGATTTCTACTGCGAAATAGGTAGTGTAGGGTCTCTAAAACCTGCAAAATCAAACAAACAGTCCTTCTCAGGACTAATATCCATCCCAGATATCAGGCAGGCAGGCAGGCTGTATAGGAGACGCAGTGGTTATACCAACAAACACTGCATTACAGTCCTGTGTGCTGCTTTTCAAATTGCTAGACATAGCCCCAGGTCTCAGGGGCCAGGAAAAATCCTTTTTTTTTTCATCTAAATCCTCTTTTTTTTTTGTCCTCAGTCACACTGTACAAATACACGTCTTATTAACCTTTTGGTATCCCCCCCCCCTAAAAAAAAAATTGAGTGTGTCTGAGAGTGTTCAGACACAAATATATCTGTTTAAAAGAGTCTGGTGTTGGCCAGATAACTAGAACTGTGGTTTTGCAGTTCCGCGGTTCAGATATCTGTATTATCCACTTGTTTGCCTTTTTTCCTTAAAAAAAAACAGTTTGAGCTTCTCGCTGACTGTTCAGACACAAATATATCTGTTTAAAAGATTCTGGTGTAGGCCAGAGAACTAGAACTGTGGTTTTCCTCTTCCACGGTTCAAATCTGGGTGTAATCCACCTTTTTGCATAAAAAAAACTGTTTCAGTGGCTCGCTGACTGTTCAGACACAAATATATCTGTTTAAAAGATTCTGGTGTAGGCCAGAGAAACAGAACTGTGGTTTTCCTCTTCCACGGTTGAAATCTGGGTGTTATCTGCCTATTTGCCTTTCTTCCGTAAAAAAAAACAGTTTGAGTGTCTCGCTGCCTGTTCAGACACAAATATATCTGTTTAAAAGATTCTGGTGTAGGCCAGAGAACTAGAACTGTGGTTTTCCTCTTCCACGGTTCAAATCTGGGTGTAATCCACCTTTTTGCCTTTTTTACATAAAAAAAAACAGTTTGATTGTCTTGCTGACTGTTCAGACACAAATATATCTGTTTAAAAGATTCTGGTGTAGGCCAGAGAACTAGAGCTGTGGTATTCCTCTTCCACGGTTCAAATCTCCTTTTTATTACCCTTTTGCCATTGATAGTGCGAGTGTAAGCAATTTTACTTAATTTACAATGGGCAAGGCGCTTGGCAAGGGACGTGGAACTGGACGTTCTGGTGATGGTGCGTGCAGAGGACGGGGCCGTGGCCAAGGTGAAAATGTGCCACAACCAACAGCCACATCTTCTCGCTCCCAGTTCTTGACCGAATTTCTAGGGAAGCACACAACAACACCACTATTGTGAACTGATCAGTGTGAACAGGTTATTAATTGGATAGCAGATAATACTTCCAGTCACCTGGGCACCACCACCTCCGGTCTGTCTTCCACACGGTCAAGTCTTTGTAGCCGTGAGTCTCGACTGCATACTCCTCCTGATCCTGATGCTCCTTCCTCCCAACATGCCGAGTGTCGTCAGTAGTGTTGAGCCACCCCAGTAGTGTTCGAGTTCGGTTCGGTTCGTCGAACACCCATATGTTCGCCGAACTGTTCGTCGAACTGTTCGTCGTACACCTTCGAACACCGTTAAAACCAATGGCAGGTAAACAAAAACACATAGAAACACATAGAAAACACAAAGAAAACACTTCAAAGGTGTCCAAAAGCTGAAAAACTGCTCAGAAGACAGAACTAACACATGGAAATTTGACAAGTACATATAGTCATGCGAAAAGAAAAGAGGTGGAGGAGTAAAAGGAGGGGGAGACACAGATATAGGCATGTCATGCCCTTCTAAAATCAAGAAAGGCTGGAGAAAAAATCTAAAATCAGCCTACCAACACCCAGACGTTGTGACAAGAAAATTAAAAAAATAAATATCTTTAGGTAGAATGGCGGTTCCATTCAGAACACTTTCCTTACAAGACGTAGTGGTATCCCTGTTGTGAGTTGTGCCAAAAACGGAACCCAATACATTCGGACTTATCCACCATTTGTCATATCCAAGGGGCAGGTCCGTAAACTACAACATCGACGCGGAACCAAGTACAGTAGTATATACTGTACATCCTTTGACAAGGCAATTAGGTGGATCAAGAAGTTGGGAAGGGTCACCCTAATGGCCAAAACAGACATTGATGCGGCGTTCCGGTTCCGGTTACTACCTGTGCCTCCGAATAGTGTCCACCTATTGGGCTGCTTCGGGGAAGGAGCATACTATATAGATCGCTATTTGCCCATGGGGTGCTCCAGATCCTGCTCACTATTTGAGGCGTTTAGTTGCTTCCTTGAATGGGTTGTAATGGACTTTTCAAAGGGGGCACATATTATCCATTACCTCAACAACTTCTTATGCCTGGGCCCAAAAGATTCGCCACAGTGTGAATACCTGCGGTAGTCCACCTGTGAGAAGGAGAGAGCTGGAAGGAGAGCGGACACCACTGAGCCGAGGGGTTAGATGGAGAACGGAAGAAGGAAAGAGGGCGAGGGAGGTAAGGGAGTACAGTGGAAGGCCGACCTAAGCTCCCCCACGTTCCTGCTGGGCGGGGAACAGCCCTGGGAAGAAAAGCCGCTTGCGCATCCCTTTGAGGTTACAAGCGCGAGCGGGCAGAGGGACTACGCTGGAATGCGAAGCCGACACGGCCAGTCCGTTCCTGCCCGTGCGACCTCCGTGTCACCGGGTTTGTGCCTGAGCCGCGGTGGACCCTGACGGCCAGCCCCCCTCTCCCAATACTGGTGCCTGTCCGCTGGTGGGTCGAGCCCCCCCGCGGTTGGGGGGGAGTAACATCTGCAGAGGAAAGACCATCTTCCAGCCAAACTAAGATGTCTACTTCTTTTCGTGGACAATGTGATACGATCCCTTTCTTACGGACACGCCCATTGCTACAAATTCCAGATGAGGCACAAAAACAGCAGGTGCTTCAATGGGTATCAAGTGATCCTTCAAGTGGGCTCTCCTCCACCTCAACTTCAACATCACAAATACTCCAGTCCTCAGAGGTGTCACCCCAATCGCACTTGCTTCCTCACAGCTCCCAAGTCGCCAGCTGCCCGTCTGAGTATGGGGTAACACAGATGGTTGAGTCTGCACAGCTGTTTACTCATACTATAGCCTGGGAAACGGAGGTCTGCTCCAGAGCTTCTGTTAATCCAGACGAGGAAATGATCTGCACTGATGCCCAGAATCTTTATGAGTCGGATCCAGGACCAGATGAAGAAGGTTCTGAGCATAATGTAGACCCTCGTTCCCAAACTGTAACTCCTCTTGGTGGAGACAATGATGAAGATGATGATGAGACTTAAATACCTGATTGGAGTGACAACTTGACTTTTCGGTCAGGGCAGGAAGAGGTTGGCTCTGAGGACGACGGGTGTGAGAACACACAGGGTGATGATGACGAGGTTGGAGATCCCACTTACTGTCGACCCACAGTCAGCCAGTCGATGAGGTCAGCAGAGGAGGTGGAGGAGGATGTGACTAGCCCAGGGGATGGGGATGACTCGGTACCCAGGCCTTTGCCTGGCCTTGGGGATGTCGCGATGGTCGGCTCCCTGGCCCGTACCATGGGGTCACTCATTAAAAGGGTGGATAATTGTTAATTTTATAAGAGTTCGTGACACCACCTTGCTATTGACAACGAGGTTAGGTTGCGCCTTCCTGGACAGAGACGGAGTACTGGAAGCACGTCAACAACTGCATCCTCAACCACAACTCTGCCTCTAACCACAAGTCGTAGTGGCTCTTCAGGATGCATGGGCTCTAAGCCTTGCATAGCCTGGCCATTTTTTCAGTTCGATAAGTATGACCTAACTTGTGTTATCTGTAATATTTGTCACCAAAAGCTAAGTAGAGGCCAAAAAATCCATAGTTTGAGTACTTCATGCATGAACCGTCACATGGATATGAAGCATAAGTTGCAGTGGGAAGCTCACTGTGCTACAATGCGGCCTAGCGGGCCGGGTCAGCCACGGTCTGCCCCATCTTGTGCATCCGCGGCCTCTTCATCCTCTGTGACTGGGGGGACAGCAGTCACACATGTTTTTGAATGCAGACCTGCCACCTCTTTACCCGCAACAGCCAGTGTGATTAGCAGATCATCATTTCATTTGGAAGTGGAAACACCAGCTGGTGTTTAGCGCTCTCTGACATCGAGAACACCACCTTTTGGTTCCTGGAGCCTTCTGCTCCCACTCCTCTCTTCTCTCCTTCAGTCCTGGGCCTCCCAGGCTAGGCCCGCCTCGGGAGCAGAGCTCATGCAGAGCCCCTGCTCCTGTCACTTCTCCTCCTCTGACTGGCTTGCTCTTTCTATGATGGCTTACTATTTATACTCTCCCTGTCATGTGCTCCCCTAATCTGCTTTCTCCACCCACACCCACTATATAGGACCCTCCCACCAGCTAGGGACCTGGGACTGTGCTCTCCCTTAGGAGCAATCTCGCCCTACCCCCACTGCGGGTATGTGTTGGATGCAGGAGTTAGGGTCCCGAGCCATACTCCTTCCTTACCTGAGGGTGAGATACCACACCTCTGGGTGAGATGCAGTACCTCTGTGGCGACTGAACCCTCAGGGGCGCCACACACCCTTCTGCACAGTTTTGAAATAGCGACGAAGATGTTTAGTGCTGACGATGCCATTATTAGCATGACTATTCCGGTGATTTACATGCTGGAGCACACGTTAAACAGAATTCAGAGTCAGTTGGTGGGACAAGAGGAGGTGGAGGAAGTAGAGGAGGAGTCGTATGCGGAAGGGATAACATCTCCAAGGTCCAGACGGTCGGCAGCACCAGGGCGGCAAGCATGGGAGGGTGGGGGAGAGGGATTAACCAGGGTCTATGGTAGCAGCCAAACTGTTGAGGAAGGTGCAGGAGCCGAGGAAGAAGTGGAGGACAAACTGGCGATGGGCATGTAAGACTCATCAGATGAGGGAGACCTTGATCACATTTCTGTTGTGCGAGGTTGGGGGGAGAGGGCAGAGGAAGGAAGCATGATTCTTACCTCGCTACCAACACAACAAGGTCTTGGTCCTCCTGGATGCGCAAGACCCATGAGTGGCTTCTTGCTGCACTACCTGCAACATGACCCTCGGATTGTCTGAATTCAAAGTAATCCCAACTACTGGGTTGCCACACACTTAGATTCCCGGTACAAAAGTAAATTTGCCGTAATAATTCCTGCCATAGAAAGGGATTCACGCATGCAGGAGTATCTGCAGACGCTGTTGCAGAATCTTACATGTGCTTTTCCACAAAACACCAGTGGTGCACGTAGTGAATCTCACAGTTCTAACTTGCAAACCGTGTGACTGTCGAGTCTTCATCACTCAAACCGTAACAGTAACACAGTATCTGCTGGTAACAGCAATTTTGTGGAATTGTTTCACCACTTTTTTAGACCATCCTTTGCAAGGCCACTGGAGACAAGAAGTCTGACACATAGTCAAAGCCTAGAGAGGATGGTACAGGAGTATCTCCAAGTGAACTTCGAAGCCATGACTGTGTCACTGGACCCTTGTTCATTTTGGGCTTCCAATCTGGAAAAATGTCTGGAGCTCGTCACTCACGCCTTGGAGATCTTGTCATGCCCTGCAGCCAGCGTTCTCTCTGAATGTGTGTTCAGCGCTGCTGGTGCTGTGCTGACTGATAAGCGCACGCGGCTGTCCACTGAGAATGTAGACAGACTCACGTTCATAAAGATGAACAAATCATGGATCCACAAGGACTTTTCTACACCTGTGTCATCCTGGGGAGACTAAAAGCTTGAGAATTTGGTAAAATCACCTCACCAACCATTTTAAGCAACTCTAGGGCAATTGATGCCACTTAAGTGGTGTCTGTGCCACAATTTTTGGAAAAATTGGAGGCTCTTTTTGGAGTCCCCTTGCTGTGTTTTATGTGACGTTGGCATCATCAATTCCAGGTGGGTTGGGTCGCCCCCCCCCCCTTTTAACTGTAAGAAACTAGATACACTATGGCTTGGGTTAACACAGATGGTTGAGTCTGAAGAGCTGTTTACTCAGAGGTCTGCTCCAAAGATTCAGTGTCTGGTAGTCAGCGTAGAATTTTTAATTGCATCTAGCCTAGGCAATACTTTGGGCGTAGTAGCCCAGCTGCGAAGCAAGCTGCACCGCCTGTGCATCTAATAAGAATTTTTAAATGCATCTAGCCTAGGAAGACTGTGGGGACCCCCATCCAAACCCAGACGCTCAGCCCCCCTACCGCCCCCCTTTCCTTGACAAAACAATTATATAACTCTTACAACTGGATGGGTGAGGATCGGTCACAGCTTTATTAACTCTTTATACTCATTCCATTAGAAAGGCATTTTATTTCTAAAATATTCAGCTTGTTGCAGCATGACCTGGGTCTCCACACCGGCAAGTTGGCCAACAAGTGTAACTCTCCAACATGTCCTTTCTATTTCCAGGCCACGGAGGATCCTGCGTACTCGTATGCAGGACTCTGACCCCCATCCATCACTCTTAAAGCTTGTTCCACTCCGTCCTGGAGTCCTGACAGGAATATTTCCAGTTCAATATCCATTAAGTGAACACCGTCAGGCCGTATGAGGCCTGCTTTATCTCCTTCCAGTTGTCGGTGTTGTATCACTACACCGCCTCTGTCTCTTCTAAATTTTGCCATCCGAATATTTATTACCCGCCTTGTCCGTTCGATGGCCGTGATGTCTCGCGCACCTTCCCATACCGCTATCGGCACAATCTCTGACCATACTATAGTTAGCTTTGTGAAAAATTCTCTGAAGACATCAGTGTCTAGTTTCATTATTGCCATTTGTTATGCGCTCTTGTGGTGACCTAGGTCGTTTCCCCCGGCCTGTATAACTAAGATGACCGGACCTCTTGCCTCTCTCCCTACCTTGATTACCTCCATTTGTACCTGTGGCCATAGCAGGCCTCTAAAACCTCTCCAGTTGAAATATGTGTTATGAAACTCTTATTTCCTCCTGCCTGGGTGGACTTTTGCCCTTTTTTCTGCCTAATATATATACGAGTGGCCTATCACCCACACTGTTGGCTTAGCGTCATCTGTAAAAGAAACAAACCACGTTATGATAACAAGTCCGGTCTTATGTATCTCACCAAACATGTGGATCGCCATCTCCCTATCCTCTGAACTTCCATTTCTGACAGTCCTGCTCTTGCTGCTTCTGTGGCCGCGCCTATGCGGAATGAGTGTGTCCCATAATCTTTAGGGTGCTTCCCTGCCGATGTTATGCATTTATTAAATATAACTTGATAATGGCATTCCATCAATGTGTAATAGGAAGAAATTACTTTGTGATCTGATGGTTATATATGTTTTTACTATTTTTACCTGACTCAGTGTACCGTTTGTGGGTTGTAGAAGTACCCAAGTGCCCCTGCCCGCTGGAACCGTTTTCGATTGGCTTATGCGTAGACGTATTGCATTATTGGCTATGACTACGTCCTGGTGTAATAAGCCTCCACTGGTGGTAATTTTCGATTGAGGGACTAATTCGCTTATGCATAGCGCCCCGAAGAAGGCGATCGCAAATGCAGTAGACAGTAGTGTTGCTTCAAATTGTGAGTGTCATGTTAATGGTGTTAGGGATATGATGTGAGAAATCCGTTTTAGTGACACGGGACGGGACGTCTACACTCCTGACTTTGCTGACCCCTTTTCCACCCTTTTATGGATTGTGTGATGATGAATCTCTTTGTCACATCTCCCCAATTCAGTAGTTGGAAGTGAAATGCTACGCCGGTTAGACACCGCTGTGCTGACGTCCCTGATATGTCCCTCATCATTAGCTGGTGGAGAAATTCTATGGTGACATGTAATCTGGCTTGTTCACATTGGTCAACCCGTCTGCCTGCTACTAGTCATGTCACTCTTCCCATGTCTTACCGTATGCTTGCCACATCGACGGGGCAACTGACGCTCTGATTAATGGCATCAACTATTCGCCACTAGATCCCATAGGGAGGGTGGGCAACTGTTGCCCGATGGGTGGGCGTTGGGGAGGAGCTCTGTGAAAATCTGCCAATTGAATTGTGATAAAGCGTTAGCAGCAGCTTTAGACCCCTCAGCATCGTGGCTAGCGCAGACCCATACATTGTGTTTTAGGCACAGGAAAGCTAGCCGGCATAGTAGGCCTAGCACTGGGAGAGACGATGATGCCATCTTATTAATGCAGTGCGCTAGGCTGGTGTTTTTTGTTATGAAGTGTATACTTTTGTTAGCCAGGCGCTTGCCCCATATTTCTATTGCTAACACTATTGGGAAGAAAAATTATTTTCCGAGCTAGATGCAGCTAAAAATTATTATTAATTTCAAAGCTGGTGGAGCTTGGTATAGATGGCCTAATACAATGAGTACCACACACTGCTACTATGCCCAAAATTATTTTTCAGGCAAGATGCAGCTAAAAATTATTAGTAATTCAAAAGCTGGTGGAGCTTAGTATAGATGGCCTAATAGAATGAGTACCAAACACTGCTAGTATGCCCAAAATTATTTTACAGGCAAGATGCAGCTAAAAATTATTATTCATTTCAAAGCTGGTGGAGCTTGGAATAGATGGCCTAATACAATGAGTACCACACACTACTACTATGCCCAAAATTATTTTCCAGGCAAGATGCAGCTAAAAATTATTATTAATTTCAAAACTGGTGGAGCTTGGTATAGATGGCCTAATACAAAGAGTACCACACACTGCTACTAAGCCCAAAATTATTTTCCAGGCAAGATGCAGCTAAAAATTATTAGTAATTTGAAAGCTGGTGGAGCTTAGTATAGATGGCCTAATAGAATGAGTACCACACTCTGCTAATATGCCCAAAATTATTTTACAGGCAAGATGCAGCTAAAAATTATTATTAATTTCAAAGCTGGTGGAGCTTGGTATAGATGGCCTAATAGAATGAGCACCACACACTACTACTATGGCCAAAATTATTTTCCAGGCAAGATGCAGCTAAAAATTATTAGTAATTTCAAAACTGGTGGAGCTTGGTATAGATGGCCTAATACAATGAGTACCACACACTGCTACTATGCCCAATATTATTTTCCAGGCAAGATGCAGCTAAAAATTATTAGTAATTTGAAAGCTGGTGGAGCTTAGTATAGATGGCCTAATAGAATGAGTACCACACACTGCTAATATGCTCAAAATTATTTTCCAGGCAAGATGCAGCTAAAAATTATTATTAATTTCAAAGCTGGTGGAGCTTGGTATAGATGGCCTAATAGATTGAGTACCACACACACTGCTACAGGCCCAAAAGGTATTACTTGGCTAGGTGCAGTAAAAAAATTGTTTTACATACACAGGTGGTGTAGCTTGCAACACAGATAGGCTACTCCACTGACTAACACACTGTTAGATGTCGGTCTGGTGTTGGATTCAAAATGGGTCCAGGACCTTCTGTGGTCTCCAATTTCAGTCCAGCTGGGGCTGATGCTGCTCAGCATCAACCATTAGCCTCAATGCCTAGCTGGTCCGCGAGCACTGTTTATCTCCCAGGTAGTTGTGCCTAGCAATGTTAAGCCTGGGTTGCAGAGGGAGACGGGGCTTGTGGAATCTAAGTCCAGGATTTGCCGCACTGAGCATGTCTGTGACCTGGCGGATCATGATTGGTTGGTTGGCACCCACCTGACCCGGTGACCTGGCACCGCCTGATTGGTCCACGGGTAAAGTCACCAATGGCGCGTCGGTGGGCAGGGCTTAGTCTTTAAAAGGCCCGCCCACAAACATGGCGACGCGCTCAGATCATTTGAGCAAGTGATGCCGTTGTGTGGACAACTCTGTTCCACGTGCTCCCTAGCTGTTCACTTCATAACCTGCCGATGCCAGAGTTCGCTCGGCTAATTAGCACAGGTCGCTTAGGCAGCTCCATAGAGGCAGGTTAGCTCCATAGAGGCAGGTAGCTTCGTCTAGCAGCCTGACTCAGCCAAAGGGGTCGCCTACCACCCCGAGCAGCCTGCAGACGTCCTGTGCATGGCTAACGCCTGTCCGTCACGTGGAGTTGTACCCTTCAGTCCGGTAGCACGCTGACTGGGGACACGTGTACCCGTTGGCGTAGTCACACATGCATCCTAGCGCCGCCACTGTAGTCCCTGTGCTGTAACAGGACTACAGATAGTTTTTCTCTGCCTATCTCTCGTGCAGCTAACGGAGATAGAGCGTACCGCTATACCCGTTCCTGTGTGGAGAAACACAGAAGGGTTTAATATTTAAGTTGTCGCTTTCCTTTCCACCCGGAAAGTGTTCAGCAGCAGTCCTACAGGCTGCATAGAGGACCACGGGGTCGGTTGCGTTCCATTAAATTGAAGGTGTTTGCAACCGCCCTCCTAACACACACACTGCAAGAGGCCCAAAAGGATTTGCTTAGTAAGATTTAGCCAAATGCTGTGAAAAATACTTGCACAGCACTTAAACAGACCTGCCTGGCAACAAGTGATAGGAACTGATGTAACCTAGCCCTCAAAAGGGCTGGAATTACAACTAGTCACTATTAGAGATGAGCGGTGTTCAACTCGAACTGTTCGCCAATCTCAAATTCGAGCTGTTTTGGCCGGTGTTCGAGCAGTTCGGCGAACACGAACGATTTGAAAAAAATTCGGCCGTTCGAGGTTATGTACGATAACTGTTCGTGCACCAAATTCATAACTAGATTTTTTCTCAGTAATGCTGAAAATAAATTTTAATACGCAGTTTTAGTGTACAGAGGGGCGGGGGGAGGGGCAGGGGATGGATCTCTGCAGGAATAATGAAGACCTCCATTTGTTTTCTCTTTCCCGCATTTACAGTGGGGAGGTGCAATCTGTCAGCCTATCAGCAGCGCACACACGGAGCGAACTGCTTTTTTTCACACAAGCAAGGGGATGTGTCATTTGCAGTGTATGTCACATGTCCTTGCCCTATAAGACCCAGCCATTTTCCCCGTCGCCACCATTTTCTCACTGCTGCAGCTGCATGTTAGACGGCACCGCTGTTGCTGTGTGCGCTATACCTTGTTCATTTCAAGCCAATTTTCGCACAAATCTAGAGATAGCTTGGGAGTAGAGAACAGTTGTGATTGCAGTCGTTTTAAGGACTAGGTTACAGCATTTCCTATGACTTTTATGAAGCAGGTCTGTGCTCTTAAATAGATAGGTTGGGAGTAAAGACTAATTATAATTGCAGTCCTTTTCAGGACTAAGTTACATCAGTTCCTATCAGTTTTTGCCAGGCAGGTCTGTGCCAGTGCTGTGCAAGTTTTTTTCTCAGCATTTGGCTAAATCTAGCAAAGCAAATCCTTTTTGGCCTATTGCAGAGTGTGTTAATCAGTGGAGTAGCCTATCTGTGTTGAAAGCTACACCACCTGTGTATAGAATACCAATTTTTTTACTGCACCTAGTGAAGTAAAACCTTTTGGGCATAGCATCATTCTATTAGTCCATCTATACTAACCTCCACCAGGTTGCAAATTAAGTATAATTTTTTTCTGCAACTAGCTCTGAAAAAATATTTGGGCTTCTAGCAGTGTGTGGGACTTGGTCTATTAGTCCACCTATACTGACCTCCATCAGGATGCAAATTAAAAATAATTTTTATCAGCATCTAGCTCTGAAAAAATATTTCGGCTTCTAGCAGTGTGTGGGACTTGTTCTATTAGTCCATCTATACTGACCTCCATCAGGCTTCAAATTCAAGATATTTTTTTTCTGCATCTAGCTCTGAAAAAATATTTGGGCTTGTAGCAGTGTGTGGGACTTGGTCTATTAGTCCATCTATACTGACCTCCATCAGGTTGCAAATTGAAAATAATTTTTTCTGCATCGAGCTCTGAAAAATTATTTGGGTTTCTAGCAGTGTGTGGGACTTGGTCTATTAGTCCATCTATACTAATCTCCATCAGGTTGCAAATTGAATATAATTTTTTTCTGCATCTAGCTCTGAAAAAATATTTAGGCTTCTAGCAGTGTGTGGGACTTGGTCTATTAGTCCATCTATACTAACCTCCAACAGGTTGCAAATTAAACATATTTTTCAGCTGCATCTTGCTCTGAAAAAATATTTAGGATTCTAGCAGTGTGTGGGACTTGTTCTATTAGTCCATCTATACTAACCTCCAACAGGTTGCAAATTCAATATAATTTTTTTCTGCATCTAGCTCTGAAAAAATATTTCAGCTTCTACCAGTGTGCGGGACTTGTTCTATTAGTCCATCTATACTAACCTCCACCAGGTTGCAAATTCAATATAATATTTTCTGCATCGAGCTCTGAAAAAATATTTCAGCTTCTAGCAGTGTGTGGGACTTGTTCTATTAGTCCATCTATACTAACCTCTACCAGGTTGCAAATTCAATCCAATTTTTTATCTGCATCTAGCTCTGAAAAAATATTTAGGCTTCTAGCAGTGTGTGGTACTTGTTCTATTAGTCTATCTATACTCACCTCCATCAGGTTGCAAATTCAATATAATTTTTTTCTGCATCTAGCTCTGAAAAAATATTTCAGCTTCTAGCAGTGTGTGGGACTTGTTCTGTTAGTCCATTAATACTAACCTCCACCAGGTTGCAAATTGAATATCATTTTTTTCTGCATCTAGCTCTGAAAAAATATTTGGGCTTCTAGCAGTGTGTGGGACTTGGTCTATTAGTCCATCTATACTCACCTCCATCAGGTTGCAAATTCAATATAATTTTTTTCTGCATCTTGCTCTGAAAAAATAATTCAGCTTCTAGCAGTTTGCGGGACTTGTTCTATTAGTTCATCTATACTAACCTGCACCAGGTTGCAAATTCAATATAATATTTTTCTGCATCGAGCTCTGAAAAAATATTTCAGCTTCTAGCAGTGTGTGGGACTTGTTCTATTAGTCCATCTATACTAACCTCCACCAGGTTGCAAATTCAATATAATATTTTTCTGTATCTAGCTCTGAAAAAATATTTAGGCTTCTAGCAGTGTGTCGTACTCATTGTGTTAGGCCATCTATACCAAGCTCCACCAGCTTTGAAATTAATAATAATTTTTAGCTGCATCTAGCCCTGAAAATAATTTTTCTTCCCAATAGTGATAGCAATAGAAATATGGGGCACGCGCCTGGCTAACAAAAATATACGCTTCATTAACAAAAAACACCAGCCTAGCGCACTGCATTAAGAAGATGGCATCATCGTCTCTCCCAGTGCTAGGCCTACTACGCAGGCTAGCATTCCTGTGCCTAAAACACAATGTATGGGTCCGCACTAGACACTATGCTGAGGGTTCTAAAACTGCTGCTAACGCTTTATAACAATTCAATTGGCAGATTTTCACAGAGCTCTTCCACAACGCCCACCCATCGGGCAACAGTTGCCCACCCTCCCTATGGGATCTAGTGGCGAATAGTTGATGCCATTAATCAGAGCATCAGTTGCCCCGTCGACGTGGCAAGCATACGGTAAGGCATGGGAAGAGTGGACGCGACTCGTAGCAGGCAGACGGGTTGACCAATGTGAACAAGCCAGATCACAAGTCACCATAGAATTTCTCCACCAGCTAATGATGAGGGGCATATCAGGGGCATCAGCGCAGCGGTGTCTGACCGGAGTAGCATTTCACTTCCAACTACTAAATTTGGGAAATGTGACAAAGATTCATCATCAGACAATCCATAAAAGGGTGTAAAAGGGGTCAGCCTAGTCAGGAGTGTAGACGTCCCGTCCCGTGTCACTAAAACTGATTTCTCACATCATATCCCTAACACCATTAACATGACACTCACAATTTGAAGCAACACTACTGTCTACTGCATTTGCGATCGCCTTCTTCGGGGCGCTAAGCATAAGCAAATTAGTCCCTCAATCCAAAATTACCACCAGTGGAGGCTTATTACACCAGGACGTAGTCATAGCCAATAATGCAATACGTCTACGCATACACCAATCGAAAATGGTTCCAGCGGGCAGGGACACTTGGGTACTTCTACAACCCACAAACGGTACACTGAGTCGGGTAACAATAGCAAAAACATATCTAACCATCAGATCACAAAGTAATTTATTCCTATCACACATTGATGGAACGCCATTATCAAGATACCAGTTCCAAGCTATATTTAATAAATGCATAACATCGGCAGGGAACCACCCCAAAGATTACGGGACACACTCATTCCGCATAGGCGCGGCCACGGAAACAGCAAGAGCAGGACTGTCAGAAACGGAAGTTCAGAGGATAAGGAGATGGCGATCCACGTGTTTGGCGAGATACATAAGACCGGACTTTTTATCCTAATGTGGTTTGTTTCTTTTACAGGTGATGCTAAGCCAACATTGTGGGTGATAGGCCACTCGTATATTTATTGGGCAGAAAAAAGGGCGAAAGTCTTCCCAGGCGGGAGGAAATTAGAGTTTCATAACACATATTTCAACTGGAGAGGTATTAGAGGCCTGCTATGGCCACAGGTACTAATGGAGGTAATCAAGGTAGGGGGAGAGGCAAGAGGTCCGGTCATCTTAGTTATACAAGCCGGGGGAAACAACCTAGGTCATCACAAGAGCGCATAACAAATGGCAATAATGAAACTAGACACTGAGCGCTTCAGAGAATTTTTCACAAAACTAGCTATAGTATGGTCAGAGATTGTGCCGATAGCGGTATGGCAAGGTGCGTGAGACATCACGGCCATCGAACAGACAAGGCGGGTAATAAATATTCGGATGGCAAAATTTAGAAGAGACAGAGGCGGTGTAGTGATACGACACCGACAACTGGAAGGAGATAAAGCAGGCCTCATACTGCCCGACGGTGTTCACTTAATGGATATTGGACTGGACATATTCCTGTCGGGACTCAAGGACGGAGTGGAACAAGCGTTAAGAGTGATTGGTGGGGGTCAGATTCCTGCATACGAGTACGCAGGATCCTCTATGGCCTGGAAATAGAAAGGACATGTTGGAGAGTTACACTTGTTGGCCAACTTGCCGGAGTGGAGACCCAGGGCATGCTGCAACAAGTTGAATTATTTTAGAAATAAAATGCCTTTCTAATGGAATGAGTATAAAGAGTTAATAAAGCTGTGACCGATCCTAACCCATCCAGTTTTAAGAGTTACATTATTGCATTGTCAAGGAAAGGGGGGCGGTAGGGGGGCTGAGCATCTGGGTTTGGTTGGGGGTACCCACAGTCTGCCTAGGCTAGATGCATTTAAAAATTCTTATTAGATACACAGGCGGTGCAGCTTGCTTCGCAGCTGGGCTACTACGCCCAAAGTGTTGCCTAGGCTAGATGCAGTTAAAAAATCTACGCTGACTAGCAGACACTGAAGATTTGGAGCAGACCTCTGAGTAAACAGCTCTTCAGACTATTGTTGAGCCACCCCCGTAGTGTTCGAGTTCGGTACAGTTCGTCGAACACCCGTGTGTTCGCCGAACTGTTCGTCGAACTGTTCGTCGAACACCTTCGAACACCATTAAAACCAATGGCAGGCAAACAAAAACACATAGAAACACATAGAAAACACCTTCAAAGGTGTCCAAAAGCTGACAAACTGCTCAGAAGACACAACTAACACATGGAAAAGTGACAAGTACATATAGTCATGCGAAAAGAAAAGAGGTGGAGGAGTAAAAGGAGGGGGAGACACAGATATAGGCATGTCATGCCCTTCTAAATTCCAAAAAGTGAGAAGCCGACACGTTCAGTCCGCTCCTGCCCATGCCACCTCCGTGTCGCCGGGTTTGTGCCAGAGCCGCGGTGAACCCTGACGGCCAGCCCCCCTCTCCCAATACTGGTGCCTGTCCGCTGGTGGGTCGAGCGAGCCCCCCTGTGGTGGAGGCAGCTCTAAACTTTTTAATTTAAATTGTCTCTCTAATTTGAATAAATACACTTTAAATCCATTTACAAGAATCTATTGGAGGGCAAGTCTCATGCCAGCAGCCGCGTAATTCCAGCTCCAGTAGCGTCCACTAAAGCTGCTGCAGTTAAAAAGCTTTTATAAGGATCGAGCTCGGATGTCCACCGCAAGGCATCCTACTGCCAGTCCGAGCCCCTATGCCTTGGGGTGCCTCCTGAAGCTCTTCACTGAGTATCCCGTGGTCCCGAAGCATTTCCTTTGAAAAAATGAAGTGTCCAAACTACAGGTGGTGTAGCTTGCTTAACAGCCGGGATAATCCGCTGACTAGCAGACCCTGCTACTAGGCACAAAGTATTTCCTGGGCTAGATGCAGTTAAAAATTTGTAATTAGATACTCTCGTTGGATGCTGAGAAAGCATTCCATAGAGTCTCCTGGAACGCCATATATGATTCTCTTAAAAAGCTTGGGGTAGGGGTCTAGGGGACCCTTTTATAGCCAAAATCACGGCCCTGTATCGCAATACGTCACCTAGGCTGAAGATAAATGGAACTGTAGCACCCTGAGGGCTCGGTTGCTACAGAGGTATTGCACCTCACCCAGAGGTGTGATATCTCACTCTCAGGTAAGGATGTAGTGTGGATCAGGACCCGACACCTGCATGCATTACACCACATTGCCGTGGGGCAGGGTGACCAATATGCCCCTGAGATGGGCACGACAGTCCCTGTCCCTGGCTGGAGTGGGTGGAGGGAACACTGAGGAAGGGGAACCCTGTAGTGCAGGAGCAGGGAGGAAGCAGTTCCTGGGTGCATTGAGAAGGGAGTATAAAAGGTGGGCACCATCTTAGTTCAGTGCAGAGAAGTCTGAGCAGAAGTGGCAGGGAGCAGGGGCTCTGCATGAGCTCTGCTCCGGAGGCGGGCCTAGTAACAGAGGCTCAGGCCTGGAAGAGGGAGAAGGAAGGAAGAGGAGCGGAGAAGGCTCCAGGAACGAGGAACAAAGGGATCTCAGGGGTGCGGACGGGCGAGTCGCCACCGCACGCCCGAATCCACCTGCGTGGAGGGGTCAGGCCAAAGGGGGAGACCGGTCCCCGAAACTAGTGGAGGCAGGAAACGACCCTCAGCTAGAAACAGGAGGCTGTGACATTTTATGTGGCGCAGCCCCTCGCTACACCCGCTAGGAAGGCACCACATAGGGTCAGGGAAACTGGCGCCAAGTTTACCAAGAGGAGGCCCGAGGCAGCCGGACAGAAGGGTTGGTAAGAAAGGCCAGACAAAGCACACACAAAGGGGGTCCTGTGAAGCACTCCAAAGTTATCTGGGAGTTGTCTGAGCCCCTCACCTGGTGAGCACAGTACGACGTGGGCAGCCGTTACCTGCAGATGTGGTCTGGATAATAAGAACTGTGAGTAAAGGCCCTGGACTGCATCACTGACTCCGTGTCATTACTGCTGCTGCCCTGCACCATCACCCCCATCCTCCGCATACACTGCCCTGAGGCTATACTCCTCCCGTGGGGAGTTATGCTACGCTCTGCTGCACCCACAACACCAGCCTCAGCGGTCTGCCCTGGAGCGGCGGTTCACTCTGACCGCAATCCACGGGTGGCGTAGTCGGACATTTAAACATCAAAACCACATAAATAGTTCCGCCACTGGTTTGAACGCCCTGAGCCACGGAACCGGGTTGCCGCCACGGAGACTACAACCACCAGCATCCACCAAAAAGTGTCCGGCTCCGGGTGTCCCAAGGCCCAGGGGGCGCGTCAGAACATTTTTATCACCTTTCACAATCACCAATGGGACAAGGCAGGGATGTTCTCTGTCCCCTCTCTTATACATCCTAGTGAAGGAGCACCTGCTCTCATCAATTCGCCATAACCCCAATATTAGGTGGATTGAGGTGGGAGGCACCGAGTACAAGTGCTCTCTATTTGCTGATGATGTCCTCGTATATATCACTCAATCACATATATCCATCCATGCTGTTATGGCTGAAATAGATCACTTTGTTACATGGTCAAATTTTAAAATCAATGCAGCGAAGTCTGAGGCCCTCGATGTCTCCCTCCCCAAATCCATATAGGATTCCATCCAGTCCAACTTTCCCTTTGCCTGGCCCTCACAGGGTATCAAATACTTAGGAATTCCTATTCATAGAGACCTCTCCCATCTATGTTATCTTAATTTTGGGCCCTTTATTGAACAACTCCATACAGACCACGGTTGGCAAGTTAGAACTGTAAGATTCACTACGTGAACCACTGGTGTTTTGTGGAAAAGCACATGTACACTGTGTTCCAAATTATTATGCAAAAAGTGTTTAGGAGTGATAAGGGAAGAATTTGTTTGTTTGTCAGTTAAACTCATTGATGGTGATGTGTGTCAGGGCTCTTTATATCACTGTAAGCAATTGCAGACACCTGTGCTAATTAGTTTGGCAGGTGTGTCCAATGAAAGGCAAGACTACTTAAGAAGGCTGTCTCACATTATTAAGCAGCCTACATTTTCTGCCAAAATGGGAAAGAAAAAGGATGTGTCGGCTGCTGAGAAGCAACAAATTGTGGAGTGTTTAGGTCAAGGCATGACTACAATCAACATTGTGCGATGATCAGGATGAAGTGTCTTGGCAATCAAGAAGTATGTAGCTGATTCACAGTACACACGTGTGCGTGCTGATAAGGGCAAATTGAGGACTCTTTCCTACAGGCAATTACGTCAGGTTGAAAGAGCAGCGGCAAAAAAGCCTTGTCATAGCAGCAGACAAGTTTTTGAAGCTGCTGGTGCCTCCAACGTCCCCCGAACAACAAGATGCAGGGTCCTTCAGAGGTTTGCAGCTGTGCATACGCCATCCTGTCGACCTCCTCTATCCACTTCACACAAGCAGAAACGGCTCCAGTGGGCCAAACATTACATGAAGACTGATTTCAAAACTGTTTTGTTCACGGATGAGTGCCGTGCAGCGCTCGATGGTCCAGATGGATGGAGTGGAGGATGGCTGGTTGATGGACACCCCACGCAAACACGGCTACAGCGCCAACAAGGAGGAGGTGGAGTAATGTTTTGGGCTGGAATCATGGGGAGAGAGATTGTCGGCCCCTGTAGGATCCCTGAAGGCGCTAAAGATGAACTCCATAATGTATGTGGATTTTCTCAAACAGCACTTCCTGCCATGGTTCAAGAAGAAGAACCGTGTATTTCACAGCAAGATCATTTTTCTGCATGATAATGCACCATCTCATGCTGCACATAAAACATCTGCATCTCTGGCTGATATGGGCATAAAAGGGGACAAACTTATGGTGTGACCCCCATGCTCCCCTGACCTCTACCCCATTCAGAACCTTTGGAGCATCATTAAAAGGAGTGTCTATGATGGCGGGAGGCAGTTCACATCTAAGCAACAGCTCTGGGAGGGTATTCTGTCCTCATGCAAAACAATTGAAGCAGAAACCATCCAAAACCTGACAAATTCAATGCACGAGAGAGTTCAGAAGCTCCTTTCGAACAAGGGGTCCTATGTGAAAATATAACATCACCTAGAATAAAGTTTTGAGTTGAAAACTGTTTGATTTCAGTTTCTAACAACCTGCTAATGCTTATAATTTCAAAAATGACCATTTTTTTGGTCTTTATTAAAATGAAAAGGTTGATCGAAAAGTTTGGGGGATCTAAGAGTGTGGCAACCCAGTAGTCATGATTACTTCGAATTCTGACAATATGAGGGTCATGCTGCAGGTAGTGCAGCAAGAAGGCACTTATGTGTCTTGCACATCTCGGAGCCCCAAAATTATTTTCCGGGCTAGATGCAGCTAAAAATTATTATTAATTTTAAATCTGGTGAAGCTTTAGTATAGATGGCCTAATAGGATCAATGCTGCACACTGCTACAAAGCCCAAATTATTTTCCAGTCAAGATACAGATAAACATGATTAGTAATTTTAAATCTGGTGGAGCTTATTATAGATGGCCTAATATAATCAGTGCTGCACACTGCTACAAAGTCCAAATTATTTTCCAGCCAAGATACAGATAAACATGATTAGTAATTTGAAAGCTTAAAACGGTTGGTAGGGTGATTTTAACCAATCATCAAGCTTTTACTCTCCCCAGGATGACACAGGGGTAGAAAAGTCGTTTCGGATCCAAGATTTGTTCATCTTTATGAACGTGAGTCTGTCTACATTATCAGTGGAGAGCCGCGTGCGCTTATCTGTCAGCACACCACCAGCAGCGCTGAACACACGTTCAGACAGAACGCTGGCTGCGGGGCATGACAAGATCTCCAAGGCGTAAGTGGCTAGCTCCTGCCATTTATCCAGATTGGAAGCCCAAAAAGAGCAAGGGTCCAGTGACACAGTCGTGGCTTCAATGTTTACTTGGAGATACTCCTGTACCATCGTCTCTAGGCGTTGACTATGTGTCAGACTTCTTGTCTCCTGTGGCCTTGCAAAGGATGGGCTAAAAAAGTGGTGAAATGATTCCGCAAAATTGATGTTACCAGCAGATACGGTGGTTCTGTTACGGTTTGAGTGCTGAACACTTGACGGTCCCACGGTTGGCAAGTTGGAACTGTGAGATTCATAGAATCATAGAATCATAGAATGGTAGAGTTGGAAGGGACCTCCAGGGTCATCTGGTCCAACCCCCTGCTCAAAGCAGGATTCACTAGATCATCTCAGACAGATGTCTGTCCAGCCTCTGTTTGAAGACGTCCATTGAAGGGGAACTCACCACCTCTCGTGGCAGCCTGTTCCACTAATTAATCACCCTAACTGTCAAAAAGTTTTTTCTAATATCTAATCTGTGTCTCCTCCCATTTAGTTTCATCCCATTGCTTCTAGTCTTTCCTTGTGCAAATGAGAATAAAAATGATCCTTCTACAATGTGACAGCCCTTGACATATTTGTAGACAGCTATTAGACAGCTATGTAGACAGTGATTCACTACGTGCACCACTGGTGTTTTGGGGAAAAGCACATGTAAGATTCTGCAACAGTCTCTGCTGATACTCCTGCATGCGTGCATCCCTTTCTATGGCAGGAATAATTTCTGCAAATTTACTTTTGTACCGGGGATCTAACAGTGTGGCAACCCAGTAGTCAGGATTATTTCTAATTCTCACAATTCGAGGGTCATGTTGCAGGTAGTGCAGCAAGAAGGCACTCATGTGTGTTGCGCATCCAGGAGCACCAAGTCCCTGTTGTGTTGGTGGCGAGGTAACAATCATGCTTCCTTCCTCTGTCCTCTCCCCCCTACCTCGCACAACAGAAATGTGATCAAGGTCTCCCTCATCTGATGAGTCTTCCATCAGTTCGTCCTCCACTTCTTCCTGGGCTCCTGCACCTTCCTCACTAGTTTGGCTGCTACCATGCGCCCTGGTAAAACCATCTCCCCCACCCTCACATGCCTGCCGCCTTGGTGCTGCCGACCGTCTGGACCTTGCAGATGTTAGCCCTTCCGCATACAACTCCTCCTCCTGTACTTCCTCCACCTCCTCTTGTGCCACCACCTGACTCCGAATTCTGTTTAACATGTGCTCCAGCATGTAAATCACCGGAATAGTCATGCTGATAATGGCATCATCAGCACTAAACATCTTCGTCGCCATTTAAAAACTGTGCAGAAGGGTGCATAGGTCCCTGATCTGAGACCACTCCTCCAGCGTGATTTGCCCCACCTCTGGATCTCGTTGGCCCAGGCTATACGTAAGAACGTATTGCACCAGGGCTTGTCGGTGCTGCCACAGTCGCTGCAACATGTGCAGAGTTGAATTCCACCGGGTAGGCACATCGCATTTTAGCCGGTGAAGTGGCAGGCCCAACGACTTCTGTAGAGATGTAAGTCGCTGAGCTGCGGGATGCGAACGGCGAAAGTGAGCACACAGCGACCGTGCCCTCTGCAGAAGGCCATCTAGTCTGGGATAGTGGGCTAAATATTGCTGGACAACCAGGTTCAACACATGAGCCATACAAGGCACGTGTGTGACATTGCCCCGGCGAAGAGCCGCACCCAGGTTTGCAGCATTGTCGCACACGGCCTTCCCTGGATTCAGGTCCAGTGGAGACAACCATTCATGAAATTGGTTCTCCAGAGCTGACCAAAACTCCTCAGCTGTGTGACTCACATTTCCCAGACATTTCAATGTAAAAACCGCCTGATGACGTTGAGCCCTACTGCCAGCATAGTAAGGAGGTGTGCAGGATCCCTTCTGCGCAGTTAGAAAGCTTGTGGCATGACCAGACAGGCTTTGGGTGCAGGTGGAAGACCGAGAGGAGGTTGAGGAGGCAGAAGCAGTGGAGGAACTTTGACATAAAGAGGATTGACGCACAACTCGTGGGGACGGCAAGACTTGGACAGCAGCCCCTTGTCCTGCTGTCACCATAGTTACCCAGTGCCCAGTCAGTGACATGTAACGCCCCTGTCCATGCCTACTCGTCCAAGTGTCTGTGGTGAAATGCACCCTGTCACACACAGAGTTTCTCAAAGAAGCGGTGATGTTGTGTGCGACATTCTGGTGGAGCGCAGGCACACCTTTCTTTGAGAAGTAGTGCCGACTGGGCATCTGGTACTGGGGCACTGCGACGGACATAAGGTCTCGAAAATCCTCTGTGTCCACCAGGCTGAAAGGCAGCATTTCTGTAGCCAAGAACTTGCAGATGGTGAAATTCAACCTCTTAGCTTTCTCATGGCTAGGAAGAAATGGTCTTTTACTTGTCCACATCTGAGGGACCGAGGGCTGGCTATTGTGCTTAGACGGGGTTGATAAGGGTGTCCCCGGCAAACTGCCCGTCTGTGAGGAAGATGCAGGCGGACATGTTAGGTTGCCTTGATCCAAAGGTGGTTCTATCGATGTCGGACAGCGCTCAACACCAGCTAGTGTTACCACCTCCAAAGAAAATGATGACCTGCCAATCACGCTGGCTGTTGCGGGTAAAGAGGTGGCAGGTCTGCGTCCAAAAACAGGTGTGACTGCTGTCCCCCCAGTCACAGAGGATGAAGAGGCCGCGGATGCACAAGATATGGCAGACGGTGGTTGGCCCGGCCGGCTAGGCCGCATTGTAGCACACTGAGCTTCCCACTGCAACTTATGCTTCATGTCCATGTGCCGGTTCATGCATGAAGTACTCAAACTATGTATTTTTTGGCCTCTACTTAGCTTTTGCTGACAAATTTTACAGATAACACTAGTTGGGTCATCTTTATCGATCTGAAAAAATGCCCAGGCTATGCAAGGCTTAGCACTCATGCGACCTGAAGAGCCACCACGACTTGTGGTGAGAGGCAGAGTTGTGTTTGAGGATGCAGTTGTTGACGTGCTTCCAGTACTACGTCTCTGTCCAGGAAGGCGCAACCTGACCTCGTCGTCACTAGCATCTTCCTCCACCTCCTCTGCTGACCTCATCTCTTGGCTGACTGTGGGTTGACAGTAAGTGGGATCTCCAACCTCATCATCATCACCCTGTGCGTTATCACACCCGTCGTCCTCAGAGCCAACCTGTTCCTGCCCTGACAAAAAACTAAAGTTGTCGCTCCAATCAGGTATTTGAGTCTTATCATCGTCTTCCTCATTGTCTCCACCAACAGGAGTTACAGTTTGGGAATGAGGGTCTACATTATGGTCAGAACCTTCTGCGTCTGGTCCTGGATCCGACTCATAAAGATTCTGGGCATCAGTGCAGATCATTTCCTCGCCTGGATTCACAGAAGCGCTGGAGTCGACCTCTGATTCCCAGGCTATAGTATGAGTAAACAGCTCTGCAGACTCAACCATCTGTTCTACCTCATACTCAGACGGGCAGCTGGAGATTTGGGAGCTGTGAGGAAGCAAGTGCGATTGGGGTGACACCTTTGAGGACTGGAGTATTTGTGATGTTGAAGTTGATGTGGAGGAGAGCCCACTTAAAGGAGCACTTGATATCCGTTGAAGCACCTGCTGTTTTTGTGCCTCATCTGGAATTTGTAGCGATTGGCGTGGCCGTAAGAAAGGGATCTTATCACATTGTCCGCTAAAAGAAGTAGACATTTTAGATTGGCTGGAAGATGGTCTTTCTTCTGCAGATGTTACTGTTGCTTTAACACCTACCCCACGGACACAACCTTTTTTCCCCTTCCCAACACGCCTATTCCCCTTTCCACCAGCAGCAGGCCTTTTTCCACTCATTTTGGTGGTTAACTAATTAACAACTCTGGAGTTGTTTGCACAAAAAAACAATGGATGGGAACCGAGCAGAGCTGAGTGGCCAAACTGTGGTATTAGGCCAAAACTATTGGCTGGGTTAGATGCAGAAAAAAATTATATTCAATTTGCAACCTGATGGAGGTCAGTATAGATGGACTAATAGAGAAAGTCCCACACACTGCTAGAAGGCCAAATATTTTTTCAGAGCTAGATGCAGATAAAAATTATTTTTAATTTGCAACCTGATGGAGGTCAGTATAGATGGACTAATAGAGAAAGTCCCACACACTGCTAGAAGGCCAAATATTTTTTCAGAGCTAGATGCAGATAAAAATTATTTTTAATTTGCAACCTGATGGAGGTCAGTATAGATGGACTAATAGAGAAAGTCCCACACACTGCTAGAAGGCCAAATATTTTTTCAGAGGTAGATGCAGAAAAAAATATATTCCGTTTGCAACCTGATGGAGGTCTGTATAGATGGATTAATAGAACAAGTCCCACACACAGCTAGAAGCCCAATATTTTTTCAGAGGTAGATGAAGAAAAAAATATATGCAGTTTGCAACCTGATGGAGGTCAGTATAGATGGACTAATACAACAAGTCCCACACACAGCTAGAAGCCCAATATTTTTTCAGAGCTAGATGCAGAAAAAAATTATATTCAATTTGCAAACTGATGGAGGTCAGTATAGATGGACTAATACAACAAGTCCCACACACAGCTAGAAGCCAAATATTTTTTCAGAGGTAGATGCAGAAAAAAATATATTCAGTTTGCAACCCGATGGAGGTCTGTATAGATGGATTAATAGAACAAGTCCCACACACAGCTAGAAGCCCAATATTTTTTCAGAGGTAGATGCAGAAAAAAATATATTCAGTTTGCAACCTGATGGAGGTCAGTATAGATGGACTAATACAACAAGTCCCACACACAGCTAGAAGCCCAATATTTTTTCAGAGGTAGATGCAGAAAAAAATATATTCAGTTTGCAACCTGATGGAGGTCTGTATAGATGGATTAATAGAACAAGTCCCACACACAGCTAGAAGCCCAATATTTTTTCAGAGGTAGATGCAGAAAAAAATATATTCAGTTTACAACCTGATGGAGGTCAGTATAGATGGACTAATACAACAAGTCCCACACACAGCTAGAAGCCCAATATTTTTTCAGAGGTAGATGCAGAAAAAAATATATTCAGTTTGCAACCTGATGGAGGTCTGTATAGATGGATTAATAGAGCAAGTCCCACACACAGCTAGAAGCCAAATATTTTTTCAGAGGTAGATGCAGAAAAAAATATATTCAGTTTGCATCCTGATGGAGGTCAGTATAGATGGACTAATACAACAAGTCCCACACACAGCTAGAAGCCCAATATTTTTTCAGAGGTAGATGCAGAAAAAAATATATTCAGTTTGCAACCTGATGGAGATCTGTATAGATGGATTAATAGAACAAGTCCCACACACAGCTAGAAGCCCAATATTTTTTCAGAGGTAGATGCAGAAAAAAATATATTCAGTTTGCAACCTGATGGAGGTCAGTATAGATGGACTAATACATCAAGTCCCACACACAGCTAGAAGCCCAATATTTTTTCAGAGGTAGATGCAGAAAAAAATATATTCAGTTTGCAACCTGATGGAGGTCTGTATAGATGGATTAATAGAACAAGTCCCACACACAACTAGAAGCCCAATATTTTTTCAGAGGTAGATGAAGAAAAAAATATATGCAGTTTGCAACCTGAAGGAGGTCAGTATAGATGGACTAATACAACAAGTCCCACACACAGCTAGAAGCCCAATATTTTTTCAGAGCTAGATGCAGAAAATAATTATATTCAATTTGCAACCTGATGGAGGTCAGTATAGATGGACTAATAGAATGATGCTATGCCCAAAAGATTTTACTTCACTAGGTGCAGTAAAAAAATTGGTATTCTATACACAGGTGGTATATCTTGCAACACAGATAGGCTACTCCACTGACTAACACACTCTGCAATAGGCCAAAAAGGATTAGCTTTGCTAGATTCAGCCAAATGCTGTGAAAAAAACTTGCACAGCACTGGCACAGACCTGCCTGGCAAAAACTGATAGGAACTGATGTAACCTAGTCCTGAAAAGGACTCCAATTACAATTAGTCTTTACTCCCACAATCTATCTATTTAAGAGCACAGACCTGCCTGATAAAAGTCGTAGGAAATGCTGTAACCTAGTCCTTAAAAGGACTGCAATCACAACTATTCCCTACTCCCAAGCTATCTGTAGATTTGTGCGAAAATTGGCTTGAAATTAACAAGGTATAGCGCACACAGCAACAGCGGTGCCGTCTAACACGCAGCTGCAGCAGTGAGAAAATGGTGGCGACGGGGAAAATGGCTTGGTCTTATAGGGCAAGGACATGTGACATACACTGCCAATGACACATGCCCTTGCTTGTGTGAAAAAAAGCAGTTCGCTCCGTGTGTGCGCTGCTGATAGGCTGACAGATTGCACCTCCCCACTGCAAATGCGGGAAAGAGAAAAAAAAATGGAGATCTTCATTGTTCCTGCAGAGATCCATCCCCTGCCCCTCCTCCCACCCCGCTGTACACTCAAACTGCGTATTAACATTAATTTTCATCATTACTGAGAAAAAATCCAGTTATGATTTTGGTGCACGAACATTTATCGAACATAACCTCGAACAGCCGAATTTTTCTCAAATTGTTCGTGTTCGCCGAATGGCTCGAACACCGCCCAAAACAGCTCGAATTTGAGATTGGCGAACAGTTCGAGTAGAACAACGCTCATCTCTACTTCAGACTCAACCATCTGTGTTACCCCAAGCCATAGTGTATGTAGTTTCTTACAGTTAAAATGGGGGGGGAGCGACCCAACCCACCTGGAATTGACGATGCCAACATCACGTAAGACACAGCAAGGGGACTCCAAAAAGAGTCTCCATTTTTTCCCAAAATTGTGGCACAGACACCACTTAACCCTAGAACGCATACCTGGGGCCTCGCAGGCCCGCCCTGTTAATTGTTTTCTATTTTCTGCAAGATTACTTTAGTTAGAATTTTGAAACTCTAGGTATTCTTCATGTATATAGTTGTTTGTCATTTGAGTTTGAGTTATTCCATGTTATTGCAAAGCATAGTCTAAAAAAGTGGTGAAACGATTCCACAAAATTGCTTTTACCATCAGATACTGTGTTACTGTTACGGTTTGAGAGATGAAGACTCGACAGTCCCACGGTTGACAAGTTAGAACTGTGAGATTCACTACGTGAACCACTGGTGTTTTGTGGAAAAGCACATGTAAGATTCTGCAACAGCGTCTGCACATGCTCCTGCATGCGTCAATCCCTTTTTATGGCAGGAATTTTTCGGCAAATTTACTTTTGCACCGGGGATCTAAGATTGTGGCAACCCAGTAGTCGGGATTACTTCGAATTCTGACAATCCGAAGGTCATGTTGCAGGTAGTGCAGCAAGAAGGCACTCATGTGTCTTGCGCATCCAGGAGGACCAAGTCCTTGTTGTGTTGGTAGCGAGGTTCCTCTGCCCTCTTCACCCAACCTCGCACAATAGAAATGTGATCAAGGTCTCCCTCATCTGATGAGTCTTCCATGCCCATCGCCAGTTCGTCCTCCACTTTTCCTCGGCTCCTGCACCTTCCTCAACAGTATGGCTGCTACCATGCGCCCTGGTTAATCCCTCTCCCCCACCCTCCCATGCCTGCGGCCTTGGTGCTGCCAACCGTCTGGACCTTGGAGATGTTATCCCTTAGCATATGACTCCTCCTCTACTTCCTCCACCTCCTCTTGTCCCACCACCTGACTCTGAATTCTGTTTACCGTGTGCTCCAGCATGTAAATCAGCGGAATAGTCGTGCTGATAATGGCATCGTCGTCAGCACTAAACATCTTCGTCGCCATTTCAAAACTGTGCAGAAGGGTGTGTGGCGCCCCTGAGGGTTCAGTCGCCACAGAGTTACTGCATCTCACCCAGAAGTGAGGTATCTCACCCTCAGGTAAGGAAGTCGTATGGCTCGGGACCCTAACACCTGCATCCAACACATACCCGCAGTGGGGGTAGGGCGAGATTGCTCCTAAGGGAGAGCACAGTCCCAGGTCCCTAGCTGGTGGGAGGGTCCTATGTAGTGGGTGCTTAGGGGAGCAGCTTAGGGTAGCACATAACAGGGAGAGTATAAATAGGAAGCCATCTTAGAAAGAGCAAGCCAGTCAGAGGAGGAAATGTGACAGGAGCAGAGGCTCGGCATAAGCTCTGCTCCGGAGGCGGGCCTAGCCTGGGAGGCCCAGGACTGAAGGAAAGAAGAGAGGAGTGGGAGCAGGAAGGCTCCAGGAACCGAAGGGAGCCTAGGGCTACGGGCCGTGCAGAAGGCCACCCGTACTCCCGCTGCTATCAGGAGGTAGAGGGGTCAGGCCAGCTAAGGGGAACCGATCCCTCAACTAGCGGAGAAACAGCAAGGCTCAACTAGAAACCGGAGGCTGCAGCATTTCATGTACTGCAGGCCAAAGTCCACACCAGTCTCACTAAGAAGGTAGCCACATAGGACCCAGGGGACGGAACACACGTCGCCCGCCAAGGCCCGAGGATACCGGATAGAAGTGTCACTGGGTGTGAGGTGCAGGGAGAAAGCCAGAGAAAGGACACACAGAAGGGGGTCCTGCTAAGTACTCCGGAGCTATCTGGGGGTGGACTGAGCCCCTCACTGAGTACGCACAGCACAACGGAGGAGATTGCTCTCATACCTGTAATCTGGACTGCAACAACTGTGAGTAAAGATCTTGGGACTGCATCACACGGACTCTGTGTTCATTACTGACTCCCTGCACTACAACCACCATCATCCACCCACACTGCCCTGAAGCTACACTCTTCCTGTGGTGAGTAATAATACCATTGCTGCAAAACCACCAGCATCAGAGGACTGTTTCGCAGTGCCGGCCCCTTTGGCCGCACTCCACAGGTGGCGTAGTCAGACATTATAAAATCTATATATACAATTTACCCTTGGATTGACCGCCCTGGGTCACGGACGGGGTCACCGCCACAGTGACTACAACCCCCAGCGTCTACCGGCCCGGCTCAGGGTACCCCACCGTCCAGGGGGCGCGTCAACTTCATAGGTCCCTGATCTGAGACCACTCCTGCAGCGTGATTTGCCCCACCTCTAGATCTCGTTGGCCCAGGCTATACGTCAGAACGTACTGCACCAGGGCTTGTCGGTGCTGCCACAGTCGCTGCAACATGTGCAGAGTTGAATTCCACCGTGTCGGCACATCGCATTTCAGCCGGTGAACTGGCAGGCCCAACGACTTCTGTAGAGATGTAAGTCATTGAGCTGCGGGATGCGAACAGCGGAAGTGGGCACACAGCGACCGTGCCCTCTGCAGAAGGCCATCTAGTCCGGGATAGTGGGCTAAAAATTGCTGGACAACCAGGTTCAACAAGTCAGCCATACAAGGCACGTGTGTGACATTGCCCAGGCGAAGGGCCGCACCCAGGTTTGCAGCATTGTCGCACACGGCCTTCCCTGGTTTCAGGTCCAGTGGAGACAACCATTCATGAAACTGGGTCTCCAGAGCTGACCACATCTCCTCAGCTGTGTGACTCACATTTCCCAGACATTTCAAAGTAAACACTGATTAACTATATAAACAGTAAAAGGATTAAATGGAGTTGGCCCATTGAAAAATAACCAGGGTAAAATCATAGAGGGCGATGAGGGTAAAGCAAACCTACTCAATAGCTTCTTCTCCACTGTTTTCACAAAAGAAAACAATTTATCGGAGGAAATGCAAAGTGATAAAGTAAACCCTCCGCTAAATATCACCCACCTAACCCAGGAGGAAGTTCAGAAACGCCTAAATAATATCAAAATAGACAAGTCACCAGGCCCAGATGGCATACACCCCCGGGTACTAAAAGAATTAAGTAATGTGATAGACAGACCGCTGTATCTTATATTCAAGCACTCTTTATGGACAGGGACTGTCCCACTAGACTGGCGCCAAGCAAATGTGGTACCAATATTCAAAAAGGGGTCTAAAAGTGACCCTGGGAACTTTAGACCAGTCAGCTTAACGTCTGTTGTGGGTAAATTGTTTGAAGGATTGTTTGAAGGATTTCTTAGAGATGCTATTGTAGAATATCTTAATGATAATAACTGTCTAACTCCATATCAACATGGATTCATGAGGGATCGCTCCTGCCAAACAAACCTGATCGCCTTCTACGAGGAGGTGAGCTCACAGCTGGACCGGGGAGAGTCAGTGGATGTTGTATACCTTGACTTCTCCAAAGCGTTTGATACCGTGCCACACAAAAGGTTGGTATATAAAATGAGAATGCTTGGTCTGGGGGATAATGTGTGCAAGTGGGTAAATAGCTGGCTGAGTGATAGAAAGCAGAGGGTTGTTATCAATGGAGTAAGCTCAGGGTGTGTCAGGGTTACTAGCGGGGTGCCTCAAGGGTCTGTCTTGGGCCCTATATTATTTAATATATTTATTAATGATCTAGTGGAAGGGTTGCATAGTAAAATAGCAATATTTGCAGATGATACTAAACTTTGTAAAGTAGTTAATACAGATGAGGATAGGGCACAGCTACAGGAGGATTTAGATAAATTGGGGAGTTGGGCCAAAAAATGGCAAATGGGGTTCAATGCCGATAAATGTAAGGTCATGCACATGGGAAAGAAAAACAGCAGTCACGCACACATATTAAATGGGAAACCGTTGGGGAAATCGGACATGGAGAAGGACCTGGGCGTCTTGGTTAATAGCAAATTAAATTGGAGTGCCCAGTGTCAGGCAGCAGCTGCAAAGGCAAATAGAGTCATGGCATGCATCAGAAGAGGAATAGGGGCATATGATGAGAACATTGTTTTTCCTCTGTATAAAGCGCTGGTAAGGCCGCACAGTTCTGGGCTCCGGTGCTCAGGAAAGACATATTGGAGCTAGAGAGGGTACAAAGGAGGGCGACTAAGGTAATAAAGGGAATGGAGGGACTAGAATACCCAGAGAGGTTGTCAAAATTAGGCCTATTTACGTTGGAAAAGAGAAGGCTTAGGGGAGACCTCATAAACATGTATAAATACATCAGGGGGCAGTAAAGAGATCTCTCCCATGACCTGTTTATACCAAGGATGGTGACAAAGACGAGGGGGCACACTATGCGTCTGGAGGAAAGGAGGTTCCTGCACCAACATAGAAGGGGATTCTTTACGGTCAGAGCCGTGAGACTCTGGAACTCTCTGGGAGAGGAAGTGGTGATGTCCAACTCACTTAATGAGTTCAAGAGAGGCCTGGACGCCTTTCTTGAGAACAATAAAATTACATCTTCTGCTTAGTGATAGTTAATTAATCCAGGGATTTAATCTGACTGCCAGATTGGTGTCGGGAAGTGAATTTTTCCTCACTGATGTAAATTGGCCTATACTGCATGTTTTTTTTTTGCCTTCCCCTGGATCAATGCTGCGGAATAGCTGCAGTGCACAACAAATAGGCTGAACTGGATGGACGCTTGTCTTTTTTCGGCCTTATAAACTATGTAACTATGTATGCCGTTGAGCCCTGCTGCCAGCATAGTAAGGAGGGGTGCAGGATTCCTTCTGCGCAGTTAGAAAGCAGGTGGCATTACCAGACAGGCTTTGGGTGCAGGTGGAGGACTGAGAGGAGGTTGAGGAGGCAGAAGCAGTGGAGGAACTTCGAGATAAAGAGGATTGACGCACAACTCATGGGGACTGTAAGACTTGGACAGCAGCCCCTTGTCCTGCTGTCACCATAGTTACGCAGTGCCCAGTTAGCGACATGTAACGCCCCTGTCCATGCCTACTCGTCCAAGTGTCTGTGGTGAAATGTACCCTGTCACACACAGAGTTTCTCAAAGAAGCGGTGATGTTGTGTGCGACATGCTGGTGGAGCGCAGGCACACCTTTCTTTGAGAAGTAGTGCCGACTGGGCATCTGGTACTGGGGCACTGCGAAGATCGTAAGGTCTCGAAAATCCACTGTGTCCTCCAGGCGGAAAGGCAGCATTTCTGTAGCCAACAGCTTGCAGATGGTGAAATTCAACCTCTTAGCTTTCTCATGGCTAGGAGGAAATGGTCTTTTACTTTTCCACATCTGAGGGACCGAGGGCTGGCTGTTATGCTTAGACGGGGTTGAGTAGGGTGTCCCCAGCAAACTGCCGGTCTGTGAGGAAGATGCAGGCGGACATGTTAGGTTGCCTTGATGCAAAGGTAGTGCTCTCGATGTCGGAGAGCGCTCAACACCAGCAAGTGTTTCCACTTCCCAATGAACTGACGACCTGCCAATCACACTGGCTGTTGAGGGTAAATAGGTGGCAGGTCTGCGTCCAAAAACATGTGTGACTGCTGTCCCCCCAGTCACAGAGGATGAAGAGGCTGCGGATGCACAAGATGGGGCAGACGGTGGTTGGCCCAGCCCGCTAGGCCGCATTGTAGCACAGTGAGCTTCCCACTGCAACTTATGCTTCATATCCATGTGACGGTACATGCATGAAGTACTCAAACTATGGATTTTTTGGCCTCTACTTAGCTTTTGGTGACAAATATTACAGATAACATGAGTTGGGTCATCCTTATCTATCTGAATAAATGCCCAGGCTATGCAAGGCTTAGAGCCCATGCGACCTGAAGAGCCACTACGACTTGGGGTCAGAGGCAGAGTTATGGTTGAGGATGCAGTTGTTGACATGCTTCCAGTACTCCGTCTCTGTCCAGGAAGGCGCAACCTAACCTCGTCATCAATAGCATCTGTGACGCCCCGCTGCGCTTGGTATCTCAGATCCTAGAAGAGTGCATTGATGGAATCCTCCACAAGAGGCCCCCATAAACATTCACACATCTCCACCTTCCACCTCAGACCAGCAGAGGGAGCCCGTTAGGGATATAAATAGGGAAGGTGGAGCTAGGCAGTTGAGTTCCTCTGAAGAGTTCCTGCAGTAGAGAAGCCTAAGAGAGGTCAGTCTGCAGTGGAGCTCAGTCTTGTCTAGAGAACTCAGTTAATAGTTCAGCAGTGGAGCACGAGGCTCCTGCTAGCTAGATTCAGGGAGCCCAGAGAGAGCTTAAGGTGTGCCGGCACCATAAGATCAGTGAAGCGCGGCAAGGCGAGTGGCGAGTTAGTACATAAGGGGCAGAGGAGCTTAACCAGCTCACCCCAAAGCATTTACTGGACACCAGATCCGAGCTTACCGGGATCTCTATGACCCAGTAAGGCATAACCGGAATCCCTGGAGAACTACAAGTCCCAGGATCACTAAGGTGCTGATACGTAACAGAGCCAGGAGACGCTTAGGCCCCGCATACTGTGAGCGTGAACTCCAAGAGAAGGCCCTACCACAAGGTCAGCCAGCGCAGGACAGAGACAAAGTTAGGCCTAGCTCCAGGCAGGTCAGAAACTTACTACGCAGAGGCAAGAAACAGGAGGCCCTACACCCGCTCATTGGGAAGGATCCTGATATGCACCCTTCACCCTACAGTGCTCCGGGATGTGCCTGAATTTGCACCAGTAAAACGTACTGAAGTGACTACCGTGTCCATTCCCGTTCTTGCTCTGACCCAGCTGGGTCTTGCCTGTCCTGCATTCCCCCTGCATACGCTGCCCTGAGACCTAGCTCTACCTGTGGGGATCTCTACCATCGAGCTGCCTTATCACCGGCCTCAGTGGACTGCTGCAGCGCTGTTGCTTCTCACCAGATACCACAGGTGGCATCACAAACTCTTATAAAATTAACAATTATCCACCCTTTTAAAGAGTGACCCCAGGGTACAGGCCAGGGAGCCGACCACCGCGACATCCCCAAGGCAAGGCAAAGGCCTGGGTACCGAGTCATCCCCATCCCCTGGGCTAGTCACATCCTCCTCCACCTCCTCTGCTGACCTCATCGACTGGCTGACTGTGGGTTGACAGTAAGTGGGATCTCCAACCTCGTCATCATCACCCTGTGTGTTCTCACACCCGTCGTCCTCAGAGCTAACCTCTTCCTGCCCTGACCGAAAAGTCAAGTTGACGCTCCAATCAGGTATTTGAGTCTCATCATCGTCTTCCTCATTGTCTCCACCAACAGGAGTTACAGTTTGGGAACGAGGGTCTACATTATGCTCAGAACCTTCTTCATCTGGTCCTGGATCCGACTTATATAGATTCTGGGCATTAGTGCAGATCATTTCCTAGTCTGGATTAACAGAAGCTCTGGAGCAGACCTCCGCTTCCCAGGCTATAGTATGAGTAAACAGCTGTGCAGACTCAACCATCTGTGTTACCCCATACTCAGACGGGCAGCTGGAGACTTGGGAGCTGTGAGGAAGCAAGTGCGATTGGGGTGACACCTCTGAGGACTGGAGTATTTGCGATGTTGAAATTGAGGTGGTGGAGAGCCCACTTGAAGGAGCACTTGATATCCGTTGAAGCACCTGCTGTTTTTGTGCCTCATCTGGAATTTGTAGCGATGGGCGTGTCCGTAAGAAAGGGATCGTATCACATTGTCCACGAAAAGAAGTCAACATCTTAGTTTGGCTGGAAGATGGTCTTTCTTCTGCAGATGTTACTCCCCCCCCACTGCGGGGGGGGCACGACCCACCAGCGGACAGGCACCAGTATTGGGAGAGGGGGCTGGCCGTCAGGGTCCACCGCGGCTCTGGCACAAACCTGGCGACACGGAGGTGGCACGGGCAGGAACGGACTGGCCGTGTCGGCTTCTCACTTTTTGGATTTTAGAAGGGCATGACATGCCTATATGTGTGTCTCCCCCTCCTTTTACTCCTCCACCTCTTTTCTTTTCGCATGACTATGTGTACTTGTCACTTTTCCATGTGTTAGTTATGTCTTCTGAGCAGTTTGTCAGCTTTTGAACACCTTTGAAGGTGTTTTCTATGTGTTTCTATGTGTTTTTTTTTGCCTGCCATTGGTTTTAACGGTGTTCGAAGGTGTTCGACGAACAGTTCGACGAACAGTTCGGCGAACACAAGGGTGTTCGACGAACCGAACCGAACTCGAACACTAAAGGGGTGGCTCAACACTAGTCACTACTCCTAACCTATCTGTCGATTTAAGAGCACAAGTAAACAATGGTGCAGCGGTCTCAGGGAGCGCCAAAGGAATACTGGACAATTTAATAGATGGCAACCGACTTTTATTCTTCCTCCAATACCACTGCCACAACGCGTTTCAACGGTCTAAGCCGTCTTCATCAGGTGGGGTAAAGGAGAATGTTACAATGACAGCTTTATAAAGGGGTGGTATTTTACATAATTTAGGCCACGTGTCATCAATTAACCCTTTCATTGAAAAACTCCATATAATGCATTCTTAACCAATTAACCTCTTATTTCCCCTGGAAACAGCATTGTGCACTAAAAAATACCTACATGGATTCATAAAATCACAATTCTTAGTAAAAACTTCCTATTTGTGTTTAAAAAAATAAATAACTTTTTTTTTATTTTTTTTTTTATATTTATTACCAACTATTAAAAATTGTTAAAATCACCCTGGGGACCTTCTTGGGGTGTCTTGACAGTGCTATACTGCAGTTTCCAGCCCCCAATTCAAAAGTTGAGTTTCTTAAAGAGACAGTACACTTTCATATAAAATGGCCGAAAATAACCTTGTACCATTACCCACTGCGATTATAAACCCCATAAATGTTTAAAAACACCCTAGGAACCTTCCCAGGGTGTCCTGACAATGCTATACTACGATTACCAACCCCCAATTCAAAAGTTAAGTTTCTTAAAGAGACAGTACACTTTCATATAAAATGGCCGAAAATAACCTTGTACAATTGCCCACTACTATTATAAAGCTCATGAAACCCAATGCTATCCATTAACATGATCGGAACCTATGCTTCCAGTAAACTAAGTAACTGACGACAATAGGAAAAATGAACTAAATACCAACCCGAAGGGGCAAGCAAATCTCCTGCTATGCTACGTCATACCATACCTTTAATCCTGTGCAGGTAACCCCGCAAGCCATCCTTAAACGGCTGATGACAACCCGGGAAAGATATGAGAGGGACAACATTAAACCTTCTCAGATTTAATGGTTTGATGTGTTTTCAATCGTAAGGTTCAAACCCTCAGGGTACAAAGTACCCATTTTGTATATCCAAAAACTTTCTTTCTTTATAAGTGTACTCAATCGTTCTGGTCCATTATCCACAATGTGGTCAATAATGGTTATTTTCATCTTACTCGGGTCTTTGTGGTGATGGTTTGTATAGTGTCTAGAGACACTATGTAATTGATATCCTGCCCTTATATTAGATCTGTGTTTATTTAATCGGGCATGGGCCGTCTGAATTGTCCTGCCGATGTATTGCAAGCCACAAGGGCACTCCAACAGGTATACTACATAGGTGGATTGGCATGTTAATCTCTGTTTGATCTGGAAAACCTCATTAGTGGTATTAGATTTAAAGGTTTTTGCATTATTGGTTATAACGCCACAACACATACATTTAGGTGTATTGCATGCAAAACAGCCTCTGTGTTAGTATTAGTCGTCACATCCCTTATTTTTTTCTTTCTATTCGTGTTGCTGGGAGCAAGCAAGGTTTTTAAACTTCTATTCTTCCTGAAGATAATATTTGGTTTCTCTGGAATACTTTTGGAGAGAATGGGGTCACCTTTTAAAATAAACCAATGTTTCTGTAATAACTCCCGTACTACTGACCTGGATTGGCAAAATGTAGTAATTAAACTCCACTTTGTCTTTTCCTCTGTACTTACAGAAGCCCTATCCGGATTCTCCCTTCTGTCCAAGCACGAATCTTGTGATAGGGTGCACGTTCTTTTATATGCATCTTTTTAAAGTTTTTTTGGATAGCCTTTTTCCAAGAATCTCTTTTTGAGAATCTTGGATTCCACCTTAAAGTCAGAATCCAGAGTACAGTTTTTCCTGACTCTCCAATACTGCCCATAAGGCACATTTTTGATCCATCCAGGAAGGTGTCCACTGTTGAATTTGAGGTAGCTATTCACATCCACTGGTTTAAAAAACGTGGATGTGAATATTCTCCCCAGTGGTCGAACTGCACCCATAGATCCAAGAATTGGAGAGAAGTGGATGATGCTGTGGCCGTAAATTTTGTTGTTTACTTGTGAAATATCTCCATACGGAGCCAAAGCGGCAGGAGCAGCCTGGTCTATTTGGATGTGTGAGGACCTGCGGTTATCCAGCCACCGGGTTAAACTACTGAGGACCTGCGGTGACGTGGTATCTGGTCCGGCAGGAATGTGTGACCACTTGAGGAGCACGGAGTTGCGAGGCAAACACCGACAGGACGGTACTACAAATAGAGGTGACCCGGAGCCTCATTAATCACACGCTTAATCTTGGTTGTGTAGATGTACACAACCATCACAGGTGAGTGTACTGGCACTTTTTAAATTATTTAAATAGCCCTGTGAGTCTACACATGCGCCCTTTCTTTTCTTTTCGCATGTGATTTAAGAGCACAGACCTGCCTGCTAAAAGTGCTAGGAACTGCTGTAACCTAGCCCTCAAAAGGGCTGCAATTACAAACTAGTCCCTACTCCCTAAACCTTTCTGTCAATTTAAGAGAAAATTTAATTGCAATTCAGTTACACAATATAGCGCTAACAGCAGCATCAGTACCATCTAACACTCAGCTGTAGCAGTGAGAAAATGGTGGCAACGGGGAAAATGGCTGCGTCTTATAGGGCAAGGACATGTGACATACACAGCCAATGACACATGCCCTTGCTTGTGTGAAAAAAAGCACTTCGCTCTGTGTGTGCGCTGCTGATAGGCTGACAGACTGCACCTCCCCACTGTAAATGCGGGAAAGAGAAAAAAAAATGGAGATCTTCATTATTTCTGCAAAGATCCATCCCATGCCCCTTCCCCCGCCCCGCTGTACACTCAAACTGTGTATTAACATTGATTATCAGCATTACTGTGAAAAAATCCAGTTACGATTTTGGTGCATGAACAGTTATCAAACATAACCTCGAACAGCCGGATTTTTTTCAAATCGTTCGGGTTCGTCGAATGGCTTGAACACCGCTCAAAACAGCTCGAATTTGAGATTGGCGAACAGTTCAATTCGAACACCGCTCATCTCTAGTCGTCAGACAGCGACTGATCCCACAGTTGGACACTCTGAAGAGCTGTTCACTGATCCATTTCCATATTTGGGCCCCTCGCCTGCTCTGCTTGAAGTGTTGGAAGAGGAGATCCCATGTAGCGATGGCCAAATATTTGAACAGCCACGGCCACAGGAAGGCGACGCTGGCAATTTGTCACAAGAGGTGGACGATGACGAGACACAATTGCTCCAAAGTAAGGAGGAGGACCGTGGTGCGGAAGTGGAAGAGGAGGAGGTGGTGGATGATCTAGTAACTGACCCAACGTGGCAGGAGGACACGCAGAGCGAGGCCAGCAGCACACAGGGGGAGGGAGGCAGAGTACCCCAACAGGCAGGAAGAAGCAGTGTGGTGGCCGCAGACAGAAGGCGGGCAACCATTCCCCGTAACACAAACACAAGGGACGTCGCCAGTACAACCGGTAGGTCTTCCAGAGTCTGGAATTTTTTTGATAACCCCAAAAAGGCCATTTGTACCACCTGCCAGGCCAGCATCAGCAGGGGTGACAAAACTACCAGCCTGACCACCACCAGCATGATCAGGCACATGTCAGCAAAGCACCCGACTTTGTGGGGCAAACCCCAGGGTCCACGACCAGTGTCATCGGGTGTCACCACTGCTTCTTCCGCTGTTGGGCGTGTAAGAGAACCCAGTGCTGTGCGTGCAAATCAATCCCCTGTCCATGCTGCATGCAAAGATCCCCTCTCCTCTCAGTCTTCACTTGTTTTGGTAGTTTCTCAAGAAACAGCATCAACGTCCACGTCCCACCGCAGCGTTCAATTGTCCATATCCCAGACCTTTGAATGAAAGCGCAAATTTGCAGCCAACGCCCCACAGGCCACAGTCCTAAATTCGCACATTTCACGACTGATTGCGTTGGAAATGCTGCCTTTTAGGCTGGTGGAAACTCAATCCTTCCGCAACATTATGGTGGTGGCCGTCCCTTGGTACTCGGTCCCCAGCCGACACTATTTTGCCCGGTGTGCCATCCCCGCACTACACAAGCACGTGTCCCAAAACATCTGCCGTGCCCTCAACAACGCAGTTACTGGGAGAGTCCACCTGACAACGGACACGTGGACAAGTGCTTGTGGCCAGGGATGGTACATCTCCCTGACGGCACACTGGGTAAACATTGTGGAAGCTGGGAAACAGTCAGACCTTGGGACGGAACACATCCTCCCCACGCTGAGAATTGCGGGCCTTATGTCAGTCAGAGTTGCCCCCACAGTGTATAGCTCCTGTGCAACCTCCTCCTAATTCTCAATGGAAGAGTTCCAACGCATTTTTAAACTTCAGCAGAATTCCGAGAACAATGGAAGAGATCAAAAGCATTTTTAAACTTCAGCAGAATTCCGAGAACAAAGGAAGAGTTCCAAAGCATTTTTAAACTTCAGCGGAATTCCGAGAACAATGGGAGAGTTCTGCAGACTATTTTTAAACTTCAGCAGAATTCCGAGAACAATGGAAGAGTTCCAAAGCATTTTTAAACTTCAGCAGAATTCTGAGAACAATGGGAGCATTCTACAGACTTATTTAAAAAAAACAATAACATTCCGAGAAAAATGGGAGAGTACCAAAGCATTTTTAAACTACAGCAGAATTCCGAGAACAATGGAAGAGTTCCAAAGCATTTTTAAATTTCTGCAGAATTCCGAGAACAATGGAAGAGTTCCAAAGCATTTTTAAACTTCAGCAGAGTTCGGAGAACAATGGAAGAGTTCCAAAGCATTTTTAAACTTCAGCAGAATTCTGAGAACAATGGAAGAGTTCCAAAGCATTTTTAAACTTCAGCTGAATTCCGGGAACAATGGAAGAGTTCCAAAGCATTTTTAAATTTCTGCAGAATTCCGAGAACAATGGAAGAGTTCCAAAGCATTTTTAAACTTCAGCAGAGTTCGGAGAACAATGGAAGAGTTCCAAAGCATTTTTAAACTTCAGCAGAATTCTGAGAACAATGGAAGAGTTCCAAAGCATTTTTAAACTTCAGCAGAAATCCGAGAACAATGGGAGAGTTCTACAGACTTATTTAAAAAAACAATAACATTCCGAGAACAATAGGGGAATTCCAACGCATTTTTAAACTTCAGTAGAAGTCGAAAAAAAGTGGAAGAGTTCTACAGACTGATTTAAAAAAACAGTAACATTCCGAGAACAAAGGGAGAGTTCCAAAGCATTTTTAAACATCAGCCTAATTCCAAGAGCAATGGGAGAGTACTGCAGACTTATTTAAAAAAGGATAACATTCCGAGGACAATGGTAGAGTTCCAAAGCATTTTTAAACTTCAGTAGAATTCTGAGAAAACGGGAAGCGTTCTAAAGCATTTTTAAACTTCAGCAGATTTCCGCGAACAATGGGAGAGTTCTAAAGACATTTTTAAACTTCAGCAGAATACCTAGATCAATGGAAGAGTTCCAATGCATTTTTAAACTTCAGCAGAATTCTGAGAACAATGGGAGAGTTCTACAGACTTATTTAAAAAAAAACAATAACATTCCGAGAAAAATGGGAGAGTTCCAAAGCATTTTTAAACTTCAGCAGAATTCCGAGATCAAGGGAAGTGTTCCAAAGCTTTTTTAAACTTCAGTAGAATTCCGAGAACAATGGGAGAGTTCTACAGACATTTTTAAACTTCAGCGGAATTCCGAGAACAATGGAAGAGTTCCAAAGTATTTTTAAACTTCAGCTGAATTCTGAGAACAATGGGAGAGTTCTGCAGACTTATTTAAAACAAACAATAACATTCAGAGAACAATCGGAGAGTTCCAAAGCATTTTTAAACTTCACCAGAATACCGAGAACAAAGGAAGTGTACTACAGACATATTTAAAAAAACAATAACATTCCAAGAACAATGGGAGAGTTCCATAGCATTTTTAAACTATAGCAGAATTCCGAGAACAAGGGGAGAGTTCTTCAAACTATTTTTAAACTTCATCATAATTCTGAGAACAATGGAAGATTTCTAAAGCATTATTAAACTTCAGCAGAATTCAGAGAACAATGGAAGTGTTCCAAAGCATTTTTAAATTTCAGCAGAATTCTGAGAATAAGGGGAGAGTTCCAAAGCATTTTTAAACTTCAGCAGAATTCTGAGAACAATGAAAGAGTTCCAAAGCATTTTTAAACTTCAGCAGAATTCTGAGAACAATGGAAGAGTTCCAAAGAATTTTTAAACTTCAGTATAATTTCAAAAACAATGGGAGAATTCTACAGACTGATTTAAAAAATCCATAACATTCCGAGAACAATGGGAGAGTTCCAAAGCATTTTTAAACTTCAGCAGAGTTCGGAGAACAATGGAAGAGTTCCAAAGCATTTTTAAACTTCAGCAGAATTCTGAGAACAATGGAAGAGTTCCAAAGCATTTTTAAACTTCAGCAGAAATCCGAGAACAATGGGAGAGTTCTACAGACTTATTTAAAAAAACAATAACATTCCGAGAACAATAGGGGAATTCCAACGCATTTTTAAACTTCAGTAGAAGTCGAAAAAAAGTGGAAGAGTTCTACAGACTGATTTAAAAAAACAGTAACATTCCGAGAACAAAGGGAGAGTTCCAAAGCATTTTTAAACATCAGCCTAATTCCAAGAGCAATGGGAGAGTACTGCAGACTTATTTAAAAAAGGATAACATTCCGAGGACAATGGTAGAGTTCCAAAGCATTTTTAAACTTCAGTAGAATTCTGAGAAAACGGGAAGCGTTCTAAAGCATTTTTAAACTTCAGCAGATTTCCGCGAACAATGGGAGAGTTCTAAAGACATTTTTAAACTTCAGCAGAATACCTAGATCAATGGAAGAGTTCCAATGCATTTTTAAACTTCAGCAGAATTCTGAGAACAATGGGAGAGTTCTACAGACTTATTTAAAAAAAAACAATAACATTCCGAGAAAAATGGGAGAGTTCCAAAGCATTTTTAAACTTCAGCAGAATTCCGAGATCAAGGGAAGTGTTCCAAAGCTTTTTTAAACTTCAGTAGAATTCCGAGAACAATGGAAGAGTTCTACAGACATTTTTAAACTTCAGCGGAATTCCGAGAACAATGGAAGAGTTCCAAAGTATTTTTAAACTTCAGCTGAATTCTGAGAACAATGGGAGAGTTCTGCAGACTTATTTAAAACAAACAATAACATTCAGAGAACAATCGGAGAGTTCCAAAGCATTTTTAAACTTCACCAGAATACCGAGAACAAAGGAAGAGTACTACAGACATATTTAAAAAAACAATAACATTCCAAGAACAATGGGAGAGTTCTATAGCATTTTTAAACTATAGCAGAATTCCGAGAACAAGGGGAGAGTTCTTCAAACTATTTTTAAACTTCATCATAATTCTGAGAACAATGGAAGATTTCTAAAGCATTATTAAACTTCAGCAGAATTCAGAGAACAATGGAAGTGTTCCAAAGCATTTTTAAATTTCAGCAGAATTCTGAGAATAAGGGGAGAGTTCCAAAGCATTTTTAAACTTCAGCAGAATTCCGAGAACAATGAAAGAGTTCCAAAGCATTTTTAAACTTCAGCAGAATTCTGAGAACAATGGAAGAGTTCCAAAGAATTTTTAAACTTCAGTATAATTTCAAAAACAATGGGAGAATTCTACAGACTGATTTAAAAAATCCATAACATTCCGAGAACAATGGGAGAGTTCCAAAGCATTTTTAAACTTCAGCAGCATTCTGAGAAGAAGGGAAGCGTTCCAAAGCATTTTTAAACTTCTGCAGAATTCTGAGAACAATTGGAGATTTCTACAGACATTTGTAAACTTCAGCAGATTTCCGAGAACAATGGAAGAGTCCAAAGCATTTTTAAATTTCCACAGAATTCCGAGAACAATGGAAGAGTTCCAAAGCATTTTTAAACTTCAGTAGAATTCCTAGAACAATGGAAGAGTTCCAAAGCATCTTTTAACTTCAGCAGAATTCCGAGAACAATGGAAGAGTTCCACAGTGCTTTTAAACATCAGCAGAATTCCAAGAACAATTGGAGAGTTCTACAGACTTATTTAAAAAAACAATAACATTCCAAGAACAATGGGAGAGTTCCAAAGCATTTTTAAACTTCAGTAGAAGTTCAAAAACAATGGGAGAGTTCTTCCGACTGATTTAAAAAAAACAATAAAATTCCGAGAACAGGGGGAGAGTTCCAAAGCATTTTTAAACTTCAGCAGAATTCTGAGAACAATGGGAGAGTTCTACAGACTTATTTAAAAAAAACAATTTCATTCCGAGAAAAATGGGAGAGTTCCAAAGCATTTTTAAACTTCAGCAGTATTCCAAGAACAAGCGAAGCATTCCAAAGCATTTTTAAACTTCAGCAGAATTCCGAGAACAATAGATGAGTTCCAAAGCATTTTTAAATTTCCCCTGAATTCCGAGAACAGTGGAAGAGTTCCAAAACATTTTTAAACTTCAGCAGAATTCCGAGAACAATGGAAGAGTTCCAAAGTATTTTTAAACATCAGCAGAATTCAAAGAACAATGGGAGAGTTCTACAGACTTATTTAAAAAACAATAACATTACGAGAACAATAGGAGAGTTCCAAAGCATATTTAAACTTCAGTAGGATTGCAAGAGCAATGGGAGAGTTCTACAGACTTATTTAAAAAAACAATAACATTCCGAGTACAATGGGAGAGTTCCAAAGCATTTTTAAACTTCAGATGAATACTGAGAACAATGGGAGAGTTCTACAGACTTATTTAAAAGAGACAATAAGAATCTGAGAACAATGGGAGAGTTTCATAGCATTTTTAAACTTCAGCAGAATACCGAGAACAATGGGAGAGTACTACAGACACATTTTAAAGAAAAATAACGTTTCGAGAACAATGGGAGAGTTCCATAGCATTTTTAAACTATAGCAGAATTCCAAGAAAAATGGGAGAGTTCTACAAACTATTTTTAAACTTCAGCAGAATTCTGAGAACAATGGAAGATTTCTTAATCATTAACAACCTTCAGCAGAATTCCTAGAACAATGGAAGAGTACCAAAGTATTTTTAAACATCAGCAGAATTCCGAGAACAATTGGAGAGTTCTACGGACTTATTTAAAAAAACAATATCATTCCAAGAACAATGGGAGAGTTGCAAAGCATTTTTAAACTTCAGAAGAAGTCCAAAAACAATGGGAGAGTTCTACAGACTGATTTAAAAAAAGAATAACATTCTGAGAACAGTGGGAGAGTTCCAAAGCATTTTTAATCTTCAGCAGAATTCTGAGAACAATGGGAGAGTTCTACAGACTTATTTAAAAAAAACAATAACATTCCGAGAAAAATGGGAGAGTTCCAAAGCATTTTTAAACTTCAGTATAATTCCAAAAACAATGGGAGAATTCTACAGACTGATTTAAAAAATCAATAACATTCCGAGAACAATGGGAGAGTTCCAAAGCATTTTTAAACTTCAGTATAATTCCAAAAACAATGGGAGAATTCTACAGACTGATTTAAAAAATCAATAACATTCCGAGAACAATGGGAGAGTTCCAAAGCATTTTTAAACTTCAGCAGAATTCTGAGAAGAAGGGAAGCGTTCCAAAGCATTTTTAAACTTCAGCAGAATTCAGAGAACAATTGGAGAGTTCTACAGACATCTGGAAACTTCAGCAGATTTCCGAGAACAATGGAAGAGTTCCAAAGCATTTTTTAACTTCAGCAGAATTCTGAGAACAATGGGAGAGCTCTACAAACTATTTTTTAACTTCAGCAGAATTCTGAGTACAATGGAAGATTTCTAAAACATTTTTAAACTTCAGCTGAATTCCGGGAACAATGGAAGAGTTCCAAAGCATTTTTAAATTTCTGCAGAATTCCGAGAACAATGGAAGAGTTCCAAATCATTTTTAAACTTGAGCAGAATTCCGAGAACAATGGAAGAGTTCCAAAGCATTTTTAAACTTCAGCAGAGTTCGGAGAACAATGGAAGAGTTCCAAAGCATTTTTAAACTTCAGCAGAATTCTGAGAACAATGGAAGAGTTCCAAAGCATTTTTAAACTTCAGCAGAAATCCGAGAACAATGGGAGAGTTCTACAGACTTATTTAAAAAAACAATAACATTCCGAGAACAATAGGGGAATTCCAACGCATTTTTAAACTTCAGTAGAAGTCGAAAAAAAGTGGAAGAGTTCTACAGACTGATTTAAAAAAACAGTAACATTCCGAGAACAATGGGAGAGTTCCAAAGCATTTTTAAACATCAGCCTAATTCCAAGAGCAATGGGAGAGTACTGCAGACTTATTTAAAAAAGGATAACATTCCGAGGACAATGGTAGAGTTCCAAAGCATTTTTAAACTTCAGTAGAATTCTGAGAAAACGGGAAGCGTTCCAAAGCATTTTTAAACTTCAGCAGATTTCCGCGAACAATGGGAGAGTTCTAAAGACATTTTTAAACTTCAGCAGAATACCGAGATCAATGGAAGAGTTCCAATGCATTTTTAAACTTCAGCAGAATTCTGAGAACAATGGGAGAGTTCTACAGACTTATTTAAAAAAAAACAATAACATTCCGAGAAAAATGGGAGAGTTCCAAAGCATTTTTAAACTTCAGCAGAATTCCGAGATCAAGGGAAGTGTTCCAAAGCTTTTTTAAACTTCAGTAGAATTCCGAGAACAATGGGAGAGTTCTACAGAAATTTTTAAACTTCAGCGGAATTCCGAGAACAATGGAAGAGTTCCAAAGTATTTTTAAACTTCAGCTGAATTCTGAGAACAATGGGAGAGTTCTGCAGACTTATTTAAAACAACAATAACATTCAGAGAACAATCGGAGAGTTCCAAAGCATTTTTAAACTTCACCAGAATACCGAGAACAAAGGAAGAGTACTACAGACATATTTAAAAAAACAATAACATTCCAAGAACAATGGGAGAGTTCCATAGCATTTTTAAACTATAGCAGAATTCCGAGAACAAGGGGAGAGTTCTTCAAACTATTTTTAAACTTCATCATAATTCTGAGAACAATGGAAGATTTCTAAAGCATTATAAAACTTCAGCAAAATTCAGAGAACAATGGAAGTGTTCCAAAGCATTTTTAAATTTCAGCAGAATTCTGAGAATAAGGGGAGAGTTCCAAAGCATTTTTAAACTTCAGCAGAATTCCGAGAACAATGAAAGAGTTCCAAAGTATTTTTAAACATCAGCAGAATTCAAAGAACAATGGGAGAGTTCTACAGACTTATTTAAAAAACAATAACATTCCGAGAATAATAGGAGAGTTCCAAAGCATATTTAAACTTCAGTAGGATTACAAAAATAATGGAAGAGTTCTACAGACTGATTTAATAAAACAATAACATTCCGAGAATAATGGGAGAGTTCCAAAGCATTTTTAAACTTCAGCAGAATTCTGAGAGCAATGGGAGAGTTCTACAGACTTATTTAAAAAAAACAATAACATTCCGAGAACAATGGGAGAGTTCCAAAGCATTTTTAGACTTCAGATGAATACTGAGAAAAATGGGAGAGTTCTACAGACTTATTTAAAAGAAACAATAAGATTCAGAGAACAATGGGAAAGTTTCATAGCATTTTTAAACTGCAGCAGAATACCGAGAACAATGGGAGAGTACTACAGACATATTTTAAAAAAAATAACATTTCGAGAACAATGGGAGAGTTCCATAGCATTTTTAAACTACAGCAGAATTCCAAGAAAAATGGGAGAGTTCTACAAACTATTTTTAAACTTCAGCAGAATTCTGAGAACATTGGAAGATTTCTTAATCATTATTAAACTTCAGCAGAATTCCGAGAACAATGAAAGACTTCCAAAGTATTTTTAAACATCAGCAAAATTCCGAGAACAATTGGAGAGTTCTACAGACTTATTTAAAAAAACAATAACATTCCAAGAACAATGGGAGAGTTCCAAAGCATTTTTAAACTTCAGAAGTCCAAAAACAATGGGAGAGTTCTACAGACTGATTTAAAAAAAACAATAATATTTCGAGAACAGTGGGAGAGTTCCAAAGCATTTTAAAACTTCAGCAGAATTCCGAGAACAAGGGAAGCATTCCAAAGCATTTTTAAACTTCAGCAGAATTCCGAGAACAATGGATGAGTTCCAAAGCATTTTTAAATTTCCTCTGAATTCCGAGAACAGTGGAAGAGTTCCAAAACATTTTTAAACTTTAGCAGAATTTCGAGAACAATGGAAGAGTTCCAAAGCATTTTTAAACTTCAGTATAATTCCAAAAACAATGGGAGAATTCTACAGACTGATTTAAAAAATCAATAACATTCCGAGAACAATGGGAGAGTTCCAAAGCATTTTTAAACTTCAGCAGAATTCTGAGAAGAAGGGAAGCGTTCCAAAGCATTTTTAAACTTCAGCAGAATTCAGAGAACAATTGGAGAGTTCTACAGACATCAGTAAACTTCAGCAGATTTCCGAGAACAATGGAAGAGTTCCAAAGCATTTTTAAATCTCCACAGCATTCCGAGAACAATGGAAGAGTTCCAAAGCATTTTTTAACTTCAGCAGAATTCCGAGAACAATGGAAGAGTTCCAAAGCATTTTTAAACTTCAGTAGAAGTTCAAAAACAATGGGAGAGTTCTTCCGACTGATTTAAAGAAAGAATAAAATTCCGAGAACAGGGGGAGAGTTCCAAAGCATTTTTAAACTTCAGCAGAATTCTTAGAACAATGGGAGAGTTCTACAGACTTATTTAAAAAAAACAATAACATTCCGAGAAAAATGGGAGAGTTCCAAAGCATTTTTAAACTTCAGAAGAATTCCGAGAACAAGGGAAGCATTCCAAAGCATTTTTAAACTTCAGCAGAATTCCGAAAACAATAGATGAGTTCCAAAGCATTTTTAAATTTCCCCTGAATTCCGAGAACAGAGGAAGAGTTCCAAAACATTTTTAAACTTCAGCAGAATTCCGAGAACAATGGAAGAGTTCCAAAGTATTTTTAAACATCAGCAGAATTCAAAGAACAATGGGAGAGTTCTACAGACTAATTTAAAAAACAATAACATTCCGAGAATAATAGGAGAGTTCCAAGGCATATTTAAACTTCAGTAGGATTACAAAAATAATGGAAGAGTTCTACAGACTGATTTAATAAAACAATAACATTCCGAGAACAATGGGAGAGTTCCAAAGCATTTTTAAACTTCAGCAGAATTCTGAGAGCAATGGGAGAGTTCTACAGACTTATTTAAAAAAAACAATAACATTCCGAGAACAATGGGAGAGTTCCAAAGCATTTTTAGACTTCAGATGAATACTGAGAAAAATGGGAGAGTTCTACAGACTTATTTAAAAGAAACAATAAGATTCCGAGAACAATGGGAAAGTTTCATAGCATTTTTAAACTTCAACAGAATACCGAGAACAATGGGAGAGTACTACAGACATATTTTAAAAAAAATAACATTTCGAGAACAATGGGAGAGTTCCATAGCATTTTTAAACTACAGCAGAATTCCAAGAAAAATGGGAGAGTTCTACAAACTATTTTTAAACTTCAGCAGAATTCTGAGAACATTGGAAGATTTCTTAATCATTATTAAACTTCAGCAGAATTCCGAGAACAATGGAAGAGTTCCAAAGTATTTTTAAACATCAGCAAAATTCCGAGAGCAATTGGAGAGTTCTACAGACTTATTTAAAAAAACAATAACATTCCAAGAACAATGGGAGAGTTCCAAAGCATTTTTAAACTTCAGAAGTCCAAAAACAATGGGAGAGTTCTACAGACTGATTTAAAAAAACAATAATATTTCGAGAACAGTGGGACAGTTCCAAAGCATTTTAAAACTTCAGCAGAATTCCGAGAACAAGGGAAGCATTCCAAAGCATTTTTAAACTTCAGCAGAATTCCGAGAACAATGGATGAGTTCCAAAGCATTTTTAAATTTCCTCTGAATTCCGAGAACAGTGGAAGAGTTCCAAAACATTTTTAAACTTCAGCAGAATTTCGAGAACAATAGATGAGTTCCAAAGCATTTTTAAATTTCCCCTGAATTCCGAGAACAGAGGAAGAGTTCCAAAACATTTTTAAACTTCAGCAGAATTCTGAGAACAATGGAAGAGTTCCAAAGTATTTTTAAACATCAGCAGAATTCAAAGAACAATGGGAGAGTTCTACAGACTAATTTAAAAAACAATAACATTCCGAGAATAATAGGAGAGTTCCAAGGCATATTTAAACTTCAGTAGGATTACAAAAATAATGGAAGAGTTCTACAGACTGATTTAATAAAACAATAACATTCCGAGAACAATGGGAGAGTTCCAAAGCATTTTTAAACTTCAGCAGAATTCTGAGAGCAATGGGAGAGTTCTACAGACTTATTTAAAAAAAACAATAACATTCCGAGAACAATGGGAGAGTTCCAAAGCATTTTTAGACTTCAGATGAATACTGAGAAAAATGGGAGAGTTCTACAGACTTATTTAAAAGAAACAATAAGATTCCGAGAACAATGGGAAAGTTTCATAGCATTTTTAAACTTCAGCAGAATACCGAGAACAATGGGAGAGTACTACAGACATATTTTAAAAAAAATAACATTTCGAGAACAATGGGAGAGTTCCATAGCATTTTTAAACTACAGCAGAATTCCAAGAAAAATGGGAGAGTTCTACAAACTATTTTTAAACTTCAGCAGAATTCTGAGAACATTGGAAGATTTCTTAATCATTATTAAACTTCAGCAGAATTCCGAGAACAATGGAAGAGTTCCAAAGTATTTTTAAACATCAGCAAAATTCCGAGAGCAATTGGAGAGTTCTACAGACTTATTTAAAAAAACAATAACATTCCAAGAACAATGGGAGAGTTCCAAAGCATTTTTAAACTTCAGAAGTCCAAAAACAATGGGAGAGTTCTACAGACTGATTTAAAAAAACAATAATATTTCGAGAACAGTGGGACAGTTCCAAAGCATTTTAAAACTTCAGCAGAATTCCGAGAACAAGGGAAGCATTCCAAAGCATTTTTAAACTTCAGCAGAATTCCGAGAACAATGGATGAGTTCCAAAGCATTTTTAAATTTCCTCTGAATTCCGAGAACAGTGGAAGAGTTCCAAAACATTTTTAAACTTCAGCAGAATTTCGAGAACAATGGAAGAGTTCCAAAGCATTTTTAAACTTCAGTATAATTCCAAAAACAATGGGAGAATTCTACAGACTGATTTAAAAAATCAATAACATTCCGAGAACAATGGGAGAGTTTCAAAGCATTTTTAAACTTCAGCAGAATTCTGAGAAGAAGGGAAGCGTTCCAAAGCATTTTTAAACTTCAGCAGAATTCAGAGAACAATTGGAGAGTTCTACAGACATCAGTAAACTTCAGCAGATTTCAGAGAACAATGGAAGAGTTCCAAAGCATTTTTAAATTTCCACAGAATTCCGAGAACAATGGAAGAGTTCCAAAGCATTTTTTAACTACAGCAGAATTCCGAGAACAATGGGAGAGTTCCAAAGCATTTTTAAACTTCAGCAGAATTCTGAGAGCAATGGGAGAGTTCTACAGACTTATTTAAAAAAACAATAACATTCCAAGAACAATGGGAGAGTTCCAAAGCATTTTTTAACTTCAGCAGAATTCCGAGAACAATGGAAGAGTTCCAAAGTACTTTTAAACATCAGCCAAATTCCGAGAACAATTGGAGAGTTCTACAGACTTTTTTAAAAAGAGAATAACATTCCAAGAACAATGGGAGTGTTCCAAAGCATTTTTAAACTTCAGTAGAAGTCCAAAAGCAATGGGAGATTTCTACGGACTGATTTAAAAAACAATAACATTCCGAGAACAGGGGGAGAGTTCCAAAGCATTTTTAAACTTCAGCAGAATTCCAAGAACAAGCGAAGCATTCCAAAGCATTTTTAAACTTCAGCAGAATTCCGAGAACAATGGATGAGTTCCAAAGCATTTTTAAATTTCCCCTGAATTCCGAGAACAGTGGAAGAGTTCCAAAACATTTTTAAACTTCAGCAGAATTCCGAGAACAATGGAAGAGTTCCAAAGTATTTTTAAACATCAGCAGAATTCAAAGAACAATGGGAGAGTTCTACAGACTTATTTAAAAAACAATAACATTACGAGAACAATAGGAGAGTTCCAAAGCATATTTAAACTTCAGTAGGATTGCAAGAGCAATGGGAGAGTTCTACAGACTTATTTAAAAAAAACAATAACATTCCGAGTACAATGGGAGAGTTCCAAAGCATTTTTAAACTTCAGATGAATACTGAGAACAATGGGAGAGTTCTACAGACTTATTTAAAAGAGACAATAAGAATCTGAGAACAATGGGAGAGTTTCATAGCATTTTTAAACTTCAGCAGAATGCCGAGAACAATGGGAGAGTACTACAGACACATTTTAAAAAAAAATAACGTTTCGAGAACAATGGGAGAGTTCCATAGCATTTTTAAACTATAGCAGAATTCCAAGAAAAATGGGAGAGTTCTACAAACTATTTTTAAACTTCAGCAGAATTCTGAGAACAATGGAAGATTTCTTAATCATTAACAACCTTCAGCAGAATTCCGAGAACAATGGAAGAGTACCAAAGTATTTTTAAACATCAGCAGAATTCCAAGAACAATTGGAGAGTTCTACGGACTTATTTAAAAAAACAATATCATTCCAAGAACAATGGGAGAGTTCCAAAGCATTTTTAAACTTCAGAAGAAGTCCAAAAACAATGGGAGAGTTCTACAGACTGATTTAAAAAAAGAATAACATTCTGAGAACAGTGGGAGAGTTCCAAAGCATTTTTAATCTTCAGCAGAATTCTGAGAACAATGGGAGAGTTCTACAGACTTATTTAAAAAAAACAATAACATTCCGAGAAAAATGGGAGAGTTCCAAAGCATTTTTCAACTTCAGTATAATTCCAAAAACAATGGGAGAATTTTACAGACTGATTTAAAAAATCAATAACATTCCGAGAACAATGGGAGAGTTCCAAAGCATTTTTAAACTTCAGTATAATTCCAAAAACAATGGGAGAATTCTACAGACTGATTTAAAAAATCAATAACATTCCGAGAACAATGGGAGAGTTCCAAAGCAATTTTAAACTTCAGCAGAATTCTGAGAAGAAGGGAAGCGTTCCAAAGCATTTTTAAACTTCAGCAGAATTCAGAGAACAATTGGAGAGTTCTACAGACATCTGTAAACTTCAGCAGATTTCCGAGAACAATGGAAGAGTTCCAAAGCATTTTTAAATTTCCACAGAATTCCGAGAACAATGGAAGAGTTCCAAAGCATTTTTTAACTTCAGCAGAATTCCGAGAACAATGGGAGAGTTCCAAAGCATTTTTAAACTTCAGCAGAATTCTGAGAGCAATGGGAGAGTTCTACAGACTTATTTAAAAAAACAATAACATTCCAAGAACAATGGGAGAGTTCCAAAGCATTTTTTAACTTCAGCAGAATTCCGAGAACAATGGAAGAGTTCCAAAGTACTTTTAAACATCAGCCGAATTCCGAGAACAATTGGAGAGTTCTACAGACTTATTTAAAAAAAGAATAACATTCCAAGAACAATGGGAGTGTTCCAAAGCATTTTTAAACTTCAGTAGAAGTCCAAAAGCAATGGGAGAGTTCTACCGACTGATTTAAAAAAACAATAACATTCCGAGAATAGGGGGAGAGTTCCAAAGCATTTTTAAACTTCAGCAGAATTCCAAGAACAAGCGAAGCATTCCAAAGCATTTTTAAACTTCAGCAGAATTCCGAGAACAATGGATGAGTTCCAAAGCATTTTTAAATTTCCCCTGAATTCCGAGAACAGTGGAAGAGATCCAAAACATTTTTAAACTTCAGCAGAATTCCGAGAACAATGGAAGAGTTCCAAAGTATTTTTAAACATCAGCAGAATTCAAAGAACAATGGGAGAGTTCTACAGACTTATTTAAAAAACAATAACATTACGAGAACAATAGGAGAGTTCCAAAGCATATTTAAACTTCAGTAGGATTCCAAGAGCAATGGGAGAGTTCTACAGACTTATTTAAAAAAAACAATAACATTCCGAGTACAATGGGAGAGTTCCAAAGCATTTTTAAACTTCAGATGAATACTGAGAACAATGGGAGAGTTCTACAGACTTATTTAAAAGAGACAATAAGATTCTGAGAACAATGGGAGAGTTTCATAGCATTTTTAAACTTCAGCAGAATACCGAGAACAATGGGAGAGTACTACAGAGACATTTTTAAAAAAAATAACGTCTCGAGAACAATGGGAGAGTTCCATAGCATTTTTAAACTATAGCAGAATTCCAAGAAAAATGGGAGAGTTCTACAAACTATTTTTAAACTTCAGCAGAATTCTGAGAACAATGGAAGATTTCTTAATCATTAACAAACTTCAGCAGAATTCCGAGAACAATGGAAGAGTACCAAAGTATTTTTAAACATCAGCAGAATTCCGAGAACAATTGTAGAGTTCTACGGACTTATTTAAAAAAATAATATCATTCCAAGAACAATGGGAGAGTTCCAAAGCATTTTTAAAATTCAGAAGAAGTCCAAAAACAATGGGAGAATTCTACAGACTGATTTAAAAAAAGAATAACATTCTGAGAACAGTGGGAGAGTTCCAAAGCATTTTTAAACTTCAGCTGAATTCTGAGAACAAGGGAAGCATTCCAAAGCATTTTTAAATTTCCCCAGAATTCCGAGAACAGTGGAAGAGTTCCATAACATTTTTAATCTTTAGTAGAATTCCGAGAACAATGGAAGAGTTCCAAAGTATTTTTAAACATCAGCAGAATTCAAAGAACAATGGGAGAGTTCTACAGACTTATTTAAAAAAACAATAACATTCCGAGAACAATAGGAGAGTTCCAAAGCTTTTTAAAAAACTTCAGTAGGATTCCAAAAACAATGGAAGAGTTCTACAGACTGATTTAATAAAACAAAAACATTCCGAGAACAATGGGAGAGTTCCACAGCATTTTTAAACTATAGCAGAATTCTGAGAACAATGGGAGAGTTCTACAAACTATTTTTAAACTTCATCAGAATTCTGAGAGCAATGGAAGATTTTTAAAGCATTATTAAACTTCAGAAGAATTCAGAGAACAATGGAAGTGTTCCAAAGCATTTTTAAATTTCAGCAGAATTCCGAGAACAATGGAAGAGTTCCAAAGCATTTTTTAACTTCAGCAGAATTCTTAGAACAATGGAAGAGTTCCAAAGCATTTTTAAACTTCAGTATAATTCAAAAAACAATGGGAGAGTTCTACAGACTGATTTAAAAAAATCAATAACATTCCGAGAACAATGGGAGAGTTCCAAAGCATTTTTAAACTTCAGCAGAATTCCGAGAACAATTGAAGAGTTCTACAGACATTTGTAAACTTCAACAGATTTCCGAGAACAATGGAAGCGTTCCAAAGCATTTTTAAATTTCCACAGAATTCCGAGAACAATGGAAGAGTTATAAGCATTTTTAAACTTCAGTATAAATTCTAGAACAATGGAAGAGTTCCAAACTACTTTTAAACATCAGCAGAATTCCGAGAACAATTGGAGAGTTCTACAGACTTATTTAAAAAAACAATAACATTCCAAGAACAATGGGAGAGTTTGAAAGCATTTTTAAACTTCAGTAGAAGTCCAAAAAGAATGGGAGAGTTCTACAGACTGATTTAAAAAAACAATAACATTCCGAGAACAGTGGGAGAGTTTGAAAGCATTTTTAAACTTCAGCAGAATTCTGAGAACAATGGGAGAGTTTTACAGACTTATTTAAATAAAACAATAAATTTCCGAGAAAAATGGGAGAGTTCCAAAGCATTTTTAAACTTCAGCAGAATTCCGAGAACAAAGGAAGCATTCCAAAGCATTTTTAAACTTCAGCAGAATTCCGAGAACAATGGATGAGTTCCAAAGCATTTTTAAATTTCCCCTGAATTCCGAGAACAGTGGAAGAGTTCCAAAACATTTTTAAACTTCAGCAGAATTCCGAGAACAATGGAAGAGTTCCAAAGTATTTTTAAACATCAGCAGAATTCAAAGAACAATGGGAGAGTTCTACAGACTTATTTAAAAAACAATAACATTACGAGAACAATAGGAGAGTTCCAAAGCATATTTAAACTTCAGTAGGATTCCAAGAGCAATGGGAGAGTTCTACAGACTTATTTAAAAAAAACAATAACATTCCGAGTACAATGGGAGAGTTCCAAAGCATTTTTAAACTTCAGATGAATACTGAGAACAATGGGAGAGTTCTACAGACTTATTTAAAAGAGACAATAAGATTCTGAGAACAATGGGAGAGTTTCATAGCATTTTTAAACTTCAGCAGAATACCGAGAACAATGGGAGAGTACTACAGACACATTTTTAAAAAAAATAACGTCTCGAGAACAATGGGAGAGTTCCATAGCATTTTTAAACTATAGCAGAATTCCAAGAAAAATGGGAGAGTTCTACAAACTATTTTTAAACTTCAGCAGAATTCTGAGAACAATGGAAGATTTCTTAATCATTAACAAACTTCAGCAGAATTCCGAGAACAATGGAAGAGTACCAAAGTATTTTTAAACATCAGCAGAATTCCGAGAACAATTGGAGAGTTCTACGGACTTATTTAAAAAAACAATATCATTCCAAGAACAATGGGAGAGTTCCAAAGCATTTTAAAATTCAGAAGAAGTCCAAAAACAATGGGAGAATTCTACAGACTGATTTAAAAAAAGAATAACATTCTGAGAACAGTGGGAGAGTTCCAAAGCATTTTTAATTTTCAGCAGAAATCTGAGAACAATGGGAGCGTTCTACAGACTTATTTAAAAAAAACAATAACATTCCGAGAAAAATGGGAGAGTTCCAAAGCCTTTTTAAACTTCAGCTGAATTCTGAGAACAAGGGAAGCATTCCAAAGCATTTTTAAATTTCCCCAGAATTCCGAGAACAATGGAAGAGTTCCATAACATTTTTAATCTTCAGTAGAATTCCGAGAACAATGGAAGAGTTCCAAAGTATTTTTAAACATCAGCAGAATTCAAAGAACAATGGGAGAGTTCTACAGACTTATTTAAAAAAACAATAACATTCCGAGAACAATAGGAGAGTTCCAAAGCTTTTTAAAAAACTTCAGTAGGATTCCAAAAACAATGGAAGAGTTCTACAGACTGATTTAATAAAACAATAACATTCCGAGAACAATGGGAGAGTTCCATAGCATTTTTAAACTATATCAGAATTCCGAGAACAATGGGAGAGTTCTACAAACTATTTTTAAACTTCATCAGAATTCTGAGAACAATGAAGGATTTCTAAAGCATTATTAAACTTCAGAAGAATTCAGAGAACAATGGAAGTGTTCCAAAGCATTTTTAAATTTCAGCAGAATTCCGAGAATAAGGGGAGAGTTCCAAAGCATTTTTAAACTTCAGCAGAATTCCGAGAACAATGGAAGAGTTCCAAAGCATTTTTTAACTTCAGCAGAATTCCGAGAACAATGGAAGAGTTTCAAAGCATTTTTAAACTTCAGCAGAATTCTTAGAACAATGGAAGAGTTCCAAAGCATTTTAAAACTTCAGTATAATTCCAAAAACAATGGGAGAATTCTACAGACTGATTTAAAAAAATCAATAACATTCCGAGAACAATGGGAGAGTTCCAAAGCATTTTTAAACTTTAGCAGAATTCTGAGAAGAAGGGAAGCATTCCAAAGCATTTTTAAACTTCAGCAGAATTCCGAGAACAATTGAAGAGTTCTACAGACATTTGTAAACTTCAGCAGATTTCCGAGAACAATGGAAGCATTCCAAAGCATTTGTAAATTTCCACAGAATTCCGAGAACAATGGAAGAGTTATAAAGCATTTTTAAACTTCAGTATAATTTCTAGAACAATGGAAGAGTTCCAAAGCATTTTTTAACTTCAGCAGAATTCCGAGAACAATGGAAGAGTTCCAAAGTACTTTTAAACATCAGCAGAATTCCGAGAACAATTGGAGAATTCTACAGACTTATTTAAAAATACAATAACATTCCAAGAACAATGGGAGAGTTCCAAAGCATTTTTAAACTTCAGTAGAAGTCCAAAAAGAATGGGAGAGTTCTACAGACTGAATTAAAATAACAATAACATTCCGAGAACAGTGGGAGAGTTCCAAAGCATTTTTAAACTTCAGCAGAATTCTGAGAACAATAGGAGTGTTCTACAGACTTATTTAAAAAAAACAATAACATTCCGAGAAAAATGGGAGCGTTCCAAAGCATTTTTAAACTTCAGCAGAATTCCGAGAACAAGGGAAGCATTCCAAAGCAATTTTAATCTTCAGCAGAATTCCGAGAACACTGGATGAGTTCCAAAGCATTTTTAAATTTCCCCAGAGTTCCGAGAACAGTGGAAGAGTTCCAAAACATTTTTAATCTTCAGCAGAATTCTGAGAACAATGGAAGAGTTCCAAAGTATTTTTAAACATCAGCAGAATTCAAAGAACAATGGGAGAGTTCTACAGACTTATTTAAAAAAACAATAACATTCCGAGAACAATAGGAGTGTTCCAAAGCATTTTAAAAAACTTCAGTAGGATTCCAAAAACAATGGAAGAGTTCTACAGACTGATTTAATAAAACAAAAACATTCCGAGAACAATGGGAGAGTTCCATAGCATTTTTAAACTATTGCAGAATTCTGAGAACAATGGGAGAGTTCTACAAACTATTTTTAAACTTCATCAGAATTCTGAGAGCAATGGAAGATTTTTAAAGCATTATTAAACTTCAGAAGAATTCAGAGAACAATGGAAGTGTTCCAAAACATTTTTAAATTTCAGCAGAATTCCGAGAACAATGGAAGAGTTCCAAAGCATTTTTTAACTTCAGCAGAATTCTTAGAACAATGGAAGAGTTCCAAAGCATTTTTAAACTTCAGTATAATTCAAAAAACAATGGGAGAGTTCTACAGACTGATTTAAAAAATCAATAACATTCCGAGAACAATGGGAGAGTTCCAAAGCATTTTTAAACTTCAGCAGAATTCCGAGAACAATTGAAGAGTTCTACAGACATTTGTAAACTTCAACAGATTTCCGAGAACAATGGAAGCGTTCCAAAGCATTTTTAAATTTCCACAGAATTCCGAGAACAATGGGAGAGTTTTACAGACT